>NC_060122.1:68915320-70165320 GCF_021461395.2 Schistocerca americana | reverse complement strand
TCGTTGTGCATTTATGCAAGATTTTGTGCCGTAACAAATATCAGATGACGTGGTACAAGAGCGGATAACTCAGAAAGGAAGAAACTGAAAATATTTCAGATACACTGCTGCGGGACGATATTAGAACGAAATGTGTGGTCAATAATATTATTATATTATTGGAAGTGAAGACTTTGAGACAGTAGCATGTACGTAAAGGAAGTCTCTGATACACCAAACCAGAAAATGATTCGTTGTGAATGTGGTTTGAAATGTCTCGATGTGGTTGTGGGCGAGTTTCTTACAAAAATGCTGTATAGCTACATGGCAATTTATATAAGAAATGGTAATGTTAGATCAGTGAGGAAGCGATGTAGTTGACACGTAACAGGTAAATGATTTATGTAGTTCCAACATTTTGTTCGGGAAGCGCATTTTTATCTGTTGAACGTATCAAGCATGTAATAAGATCACTCCATTTCTGTTTTATTACTATGTGTTGCGTGGACGTTACCGAGGAGCACGTATGTCAGTGGAATTTTGTTTTGATAAGCACTTCTAGTGCAGGCGCTGTTTGAAAATGAGTAGCTACGATCGTAACTAGCGCCAGTGTAAATTACACCCAAGTGTGAAATTTAAATAAACAAAATGAATAACTCGCTAGACTGGAACAGAATTTAGTCTAACGAAAATAGATCATTAAAATTGTTATAAAGTTAAATATCTATAAATTCAGAACTATTATTGCGAAATGCAGGATGGAAATGCTGTTGGGTTTAGGGTGTTCAACATGGTTTTCAAGGTCCTTACCGAATATCAGGGTACACGTCGGTTTGTACGATACCTATTCTCACAAGCGAAGCTGTTCAGACGATTTGTCCACAACACATATTAACAGGTTCTTCAGAATCTCTGCTATTCTGACACTATGACTTCTAGGTGTCAAAACCTTTCAGTTGTTTGGGAAAGCATCTTAATGACACTACCTGTTATATGGATGGATGACAACACAAACGAAAAACAGGGGCCATCTGTTGTATCCTCTTTTGCCGCTTTTATGTCGTCTCGGTGTCACTGTAGAGTTGTACCATGGGAAGCAAGGAGAGGATGTTCGCACGCAGTTAATAACTGGGTTCGCAAACAAAGAGCTACTTAAGCTGTGGTACAAACTCTCTTTTGTATAGTCCACGTAATTCAATGCTGTTGAAGTAGAAGTCCGCCATGTTCACTACAAGGTTTCTACGTGTCTCCATGCTAGACGCTAAGTCAACGGATCCGTCTCGGTGACACACTGAATCTCACATGGCGTATGGACTCGAACTAACTCGGCGTAACAGGCTCGAACTAACTGGCTAAACTCAAACTAACTGGTCCCCCGGTCTGTGCCGCCTATCTTAAATACAGGCGGCTGAGAGGGCATTGGCGGTGTGTTTCCAGCGAGTGTTTTCGGTGGCCTCTATCGATACTCTCGTAACCTCTACGCCGCTTGGTGTGCTGGCGCCAGCGTACGCCAGCCCACCAGTCATCCACTCAGAGCTCACTGACTTCCTCTCGTGAACACTTTAGGTGGGAGATTTCACAAAATTTTAAAAAGCATGCTGCAGAGCTCTCTTTGTCGGCTGGGATGGTGATGTGTCTGCGACCAAACAGAGATGTGCCTATGTGTCGGTATATGTAATGCAGTGATTAAAATACGTTGTATCGAAAGCTTTCACACATTGGTGGATAATACCGCTGGAAAAGAATAATTTATGTCAAAGTGCATTCTCTTCTTCCTAACCTGGTGAGCATCAGTTCCTTCCATCGGTGTGGCTGGTATAGCGTTCGCCATGCCCAGGTGGTCGATTTCACTGAGTGCAGTTTGTTGTTTATCACCTCCAGTCACTCATCTCTCCACTGACGCACGATCCATCTGTCCAACAATGACTGTGCATGGAGATGGCACATCGAACCACAGCGCCACCTCTATAAGCTTCTTTGGCTGCTTTGTCGATTTCGTCATCTCCCCACAGTCTGACGTGCTCCAGTACGCGGCGGAGTATCACCTGTTTCCCTTGGTATTGCCATAAAGACATATTGGGCAGTATGAAACATTCTTTGTTTACCAGACTCATTTTCTAAACAGATTGTAAAACACAGAGAGGCTCAGACAACGTGATAAACCTTCTCCTGAACCAGTGTGTCAGCTTCTCCAGTGTCGTGAAAACTCCGTTTACTTCGGTATCATCATTTGTAAATTGATCCGGGAGGCGAACTTTGAAATGCCTATCAATGATGACCACTGAACACCTGACTATATTCTTTTGTTTAGAGCTATCCGTATGTCTCGGAAAAAATCTCCATACAGTCTTAACTGTGAGGAAAACAGACGTTTGAAAAAGTTGTCTGGAGTAAAGAAGTAAGAACTCTTAAGCTTAAAATCGATTAGATGCATGAAGACGCCAAGGTGATGTTTTGATTTATCACTGCCTCGTGATCGAGAGATCTGAAACATTCGAGGACCTTGTTCAGTGAAGATAAAAATACACTATTGACTACATGCAGGGGCACAGGGAAAGCACCACGATAAGTACACGCTTCAACATAAATGGAGATGCTATCCAAGTCTCCAGGTGCCTCTGTGGTATTTAACCACGAACGGCACCTATGCAGTGCCCTCAATATGTTTCAAGCATCACTTGTAGTCAGAACAGTGTTCTGCGTAGTTTTGAGTGCATTGTCTTGGAGTTAAGCCAATTCGAACGTGAGCAAATTGTTGATGTTCGTGTGATGGGTACTTCTGTAACCAAGGTAGCTCGAGTGTTTGGTGTTTCAAGAGACACAGAATCGAAAAGATTAATAGCACATACAGAGAAAGCGGCAAAATAAAAGAACTACATCATCCGCTAAGTCACAAATATTTGTTGAATAATAGTAATAGACGGTCATTCAAGAGGATTGCAACAAAAAATAAGAGGATGACAGCTGAAAAAGTCACTACAGAACTGAATTTCACGCTCACGAACGCTGTCAGGAGCAAACATACGTGAAGGGAACTCCACAAGCCAGAAATTTCAGAGTAAACTGGATTTCCCATACCACTCACCAGTGATGCAAATGCCGGTAAGGGGAAAATGTGGATCCGAAGCCATAAAACCTGGACAGTGAAGCAATGGAAGGAACTCACGTGGTCAGATAATCCTTGTTCCACACTGCTCCCTACTCCTGGCCTAGTCTGCCTCCGGGCATATTCCGTCCCAAGCTTACAACGCAGAATGCTTGCTGCCACAAGTGAAACAAGCTGGTGGTTCGATAACCATTAGGGTAGCCATATCGTCATATTCCATGGTTTCTCTAGAAGTTTGCCCTTTTTACAAAGATTATGTGGCCATCATGGCTGATAAGGTCCATGCCGTAGTACAATATTAGTCCTCAAATGGTGCTACTATGTTCCAAGACAGTAGGTCACTTGTTCACACAGCTCACATGGTCCAAATCTGGTTTCGTCAGCATATAGATGAATTGTTGCACCTCATGTGGCCATCACAGTTACGAGATCCTAATGTCTTGTAGCCTTTGTGGTCTACTTTGGAGACAAGTGTCTATGATTGGTAATCACCTCTGTCATCATTACCTGAACTTGTCACTATTTTGCATCAAGAACGGTATAAAATCCCTTAAAACCGTGCAGGACATGTATTTATCCATTCCAAGACGACTGGAAGCGGTTTCAAGTGCCAACAGTGCTCATACACTGAATTAGGCTTCATGATGTGTTGTGTTTTTGGACTTCCCAAATTTTTCTCCACCCTCTGTGTGGAACTGTTATAAGATCATTTTAGTTCCATGCTCGTGATTTGGGATACTGGCAGATCAGCTGCAAGATCATGAACTCGTTTGTATAAGTTCAAGATCTCCTCTCAAAGCCCTGGATCAATATTAAGCCAATTTAGCAGCAGGCCTCACATATAAGAGCACTAGGGTGTTCATAGCCCACTAGCTCGAATAGGAGTGAAGATATGGGCAAAAAAAAAAAAAAAAAAAACTGTTTCTTTTCGGCCCCTAGTGTATAGGCTGCACTTGTCCAGTTGCATTGCATATTGTATGTGGACAGCATCTGTGAGCGAAATCTACCTGCTTGGCAGGGCAGCCTACATGTCAGGGACAAGAAAAGGTATCCTATTAGGCTGTGATGGAAAGAGAGAGGGGGAGGAGCATATGATCAGAGGGAGGTGGAGGAAGGCATCATCAGAAAGAGGGAGTGGCCACAATGGACAAAGAGAGGTAGAGAAGGAAATGAAGACACAAGGAGAGTGGAGAGATGGAGATAGACATGGTAGGAGGATGAGATGGACAGACAGAGAGGAGGAGGAAGAGGTGTGTTCAACTTATGTATCGAACGCGTACTGCGTCCAAGCCGTTGGGAAAAAGTTAGTTAAATAAATAAATGTAGCACAGTCACTGTCGTGCCATTTTAACTATAGCTGCTACACCGTTAGCAATAAATGTAACTGTGCTAAGGCTCATGTTCGTCATTATGTTCTAAAAATCAGTGCTGTTTAATAATGTTTCATCTTCAGCTACCAGCTTAGCAGCATGGTTAACGTCTAATGACAACCTGAGTACACCTGCTACCTTCCCAGCACCTGTTACTAATTAAAATATTACTTTGCTTTTTGAATACAGGAGGGGAGCAGCGCCTAGGTAGATACAGACGGCAGGTTTCGTAACTTCAGTGGGTGAAAGTACTCTCTGTTTGCAGAATGCATAATGCCGAAGGTTACTCTGCAAACAGAGCGTCATGCAGCGGCCTGTTTATCGCTGCGCTCATCAGCGTTCGCCGTTGCGCAGTCATTAGGCCGGTGCCATTACGCGTTATCAGAGAAAAGTTCTTCGGACAGAACGGAAATTAAAGCGAGGGTCCCCGAGGTAAATGATCGCCACCCAAATTTCCGCCTCAACCATCATCCCTGTACGAGGGATAACACGCTAAAAAAAATGCACGTTCGTATCTGTAAGGCCGACTCTAAAGCCAGGTCACGCGTTTACTTCGTCATTTTCATGAACCTGATAACGTCTCCATGTTTTACTATGATAAGGGAGCCTTTTGACTTAACTACTCAAAGCGCACTTCTTCCTTTCTGTTGCCATCCGGATGGTGATATCCATTGTGAATGTAATGTACCAATGTCGGCTGGGGTGTCCACCAGAATTCCAGCAGTCTAATTAAGAATATGTTATTCCTTTCGTTCCAAATGAATCAATTTTCAAATGTATCAATACTTTCACGAGTACGTAACTGTGGAGCCAAAATGACAATGTGAAGTGCAACATGCCGCTTATGAGAAAAGAGATTAAAAGAGAAGTTGGAGGCTGAAACCTGGTGGCTGCGCACAGCCTCCTCCTATCGAATGGGCAGTGACGGTGAATGCCAGGGCACTACAGTCCTTTGAGTTCTGCTGGAGGACGAGTTAGTAGGTAATATTGATGAAAATACAGGCAGGTTAAAAATGACCTGTCCCAGGCTTCGAATCTGAAACCTTGCCATTAGCGAGCAACGGTCTTATCGACGGACCCGTCGAGGCACAACTCATTCCCCGCCATCTCAGTTTGCCTTCTGCCAGATCAACTCCCCCACTTTCAAAGTCTCACACGAAGCCATCAGTCGCCTTGAACTTAGAACTAGTTAAACCTAAGTAATCTAAAGACATCACACACATCCATGCCCGAGGCAGGATTCGAACCTGCGACCTAGAACTGCTCGGCCACCCCGGGCGAACAATGATATTATGGATAAATGTCTTACCCAAAGTATAAAGTTGTTTCCAGAATGCTTCAGAACAGCACTTAGTCTATTGCAGAGTGAAATATTAATTATGGAAGTACTATCCTGTTTCTAAGCAGAACTGCTTCTTTCACGAATGTTACTGAGAAATTTGGAAAGTAGAACAGAGGTCCTAGCAGAACATAAACTCTCAGACCTGGTCGTGACTATTTTCTGGCTAGCTAACTAGGTAAGAGCATTGTCCAAGTTAGGCAAAATTGCGAGTTCCAGGACTGGGCAGGTATAGAGTCTAAATCAGCCAAGAGTATCAAAATAGCTTACACTCGACTATATAGCTAAACTTTCGCTCTGTACTGATGAAAGTTGGTGATAAGGCGATGCAGCTGTCATTTTCAACATGTACCGAGCAAAGGTTGCTAATGAACTTTTTGCCGGCCGGAGTGGCCGTGCGGTTCTAGGCGCTACAGTCTGGAGCCGAGCGACCGCTACGGTCGCAGGTTCGAATCCAGCCTCTGGCATGGATGTGTGTGATGTCCTTAGGTTAGTTAGGTTTAAGTAGTTCTAAGTTCTAGGCGACTGATGACCTCAGAAGTTAAGTCGCATAGTGCTCAGAGCCATTTGAACCAACCAAGCCAATGAACTTTTTCTTTCTGGGTGAAGGGTGGTGGGGGGGGGGGGGGGGACCGGTCTTCTTACTCGTTTGATGCGGCCCGCCACGAACGCGAATTCCTCTTCTGTGCCAACCTCTTCATTGCAGAGTAGCACTTGCAGCCTACGTCCTCAATTACTCGCGGGATGTATTCCAGTTGCTGTCTTCTCTACAGCTTTTGCCTTCTACAGCTCCCTCTAGCACCATGGAACTCAATCCCTGATGTCTTAACAGATATCCCATCAACCTGTCCCTTCTCCTTATCAGTGTTTCCCACATATTCCTTTCCTCTCCGATTCTGCAGAAAACCTCCTCATTCCTTACCTTATCAGTCCACCTAATTTTCAACATTCGTCTGTAGCACCACAACTCAAATGCTTCGATTCTCTTCTGTTTCGGATTTCCCACAGCCCATGTTTCACTACCCTACAATGCTGTACTCCAAACGGACACTCTAAGAATTTTTTTCCTCCAATTAAGGCCTGTGTTTGATACTAGTAGACTTCTCTTGAGCAGGAATGCCTTCTCTCCAGTGCTACTCCGCTTTTGATGTCCTTCTTGCTCCGTCCGTCATTGGTTAATTTGCAGCATAGGTAGTAGAATTCCTTAACTTCATCCACTTCGTGACCATCGATCTTGATCTTAAGTTTCTCGCTGTTCTCATTTCTGCTATTTGTCATTACTTTCGTCTTTCTTCGATTTACTCTCAATCTATATTCCGTAAACATTAGACGGCTCATTCCATTATAGAGACTGTGTAAATCTTCTTCACTTTCACTCATGATAGCAATGTTATCAGCGAATCGTATCATTGATGTCCTTTCACGCTGAATTTCAGTTCCACTCCTGGAACTTTCTTTTATTTCCATATTACTTCTTCGATGTACAGACTGAACAGTAGGGGCGAAAGACTACATCCCTGAGTTCTACCCTATTTAATCTGAGTACATCGTTCTTAGTCGTCCACTCCTTTTCTTCCTTCTTAGCTTTTGTACATATTCTATATTACCCGTGTCTCCCTGTAGCTTACCCCTACTTCTCTCAGAATATCGAACATCTTGCACCATTTTACATTGTCGAACTCTTTTTCCAGGTAGACAGATCCTATGACCTTGTCTTTATTTTTCTATAGCCTTGTTTCCATTACCAGCCGCAACGTCAGAATTGCCTCTTTGGTGCTTTTAGCTTTTCTAAAGCCAAACTGATCGTCTGATATACTATCTGATCAAAACTATAAAGACACCCCTATCTAAAGTGGAAATGGCCACTAGACATCACGAGCCGAGCACCCGCCATTGTGAATTCGAACATGGACCAGCCATTGGGCGTCATCTGAGTATCAGATCCATCAGAGAAAATTCACATTTCTAAAGTTGGCAAAGCCGACTGCTCAAATCAAATGGCTCTAAGCACTATGGGACTTAACATCTGTGGTCATTAGTCCCCTAGACTTACAACTACACTACTGGCCATTAAAATTGCTACACCACAAAGATGACGTGCTACAGACGCGAAATTTAACGGACAGGAAGAAGATGCTGTGATATGCAAATGATTAGCTTTTCAGAGCATTCACACATGGTTGACGCCGGTGGCAACACCTACAACGTGCTGACATGAAGAAAGTTTCCAACCGATTTCTCATACACAAACAGCAGTTGACCGGCGTTGCCTGGTGAAACGTTGTTGTGATGCCTCGCGTAAAAAATGGTTCAAATGGCTCTGAGCACTATGGGACTTAACATCCATGGTCATCAGTCCCCTAGAACTTAGAACTACTTAAACCTAACTAACCTAAGGACAGCACACAATACCCAGCCATCACGAGGCAGAGAAAATCCCTGACCTCGCCGGGAATCGAACCCGGGAACCCGGGCGTGGGAAGCGAGAACGCTACCGCACGACCACGAGATACTGGCTGCCTCGCGTAAGGAGGAGAAATGCGTACCATCACGTTTCCGACTTTGATAAAGGTCGGATTGTAGCCTATCACGATTGCGATTTATCGTATCGCGACATTGCTGCTCGCGTTGGTCGAAATCCAATGACTGTTAGCAGAATATGGAACCGGTGGATTCAGGAGGGTTATATGGAACGCGTTCTGCATCCCAACGGCCTCGTATCACAAATAGCAGTTGAGATGATAGGCATCTTATCCGCATGGCTATAACGGATCGTGCAGCCACGTCTCGATCCCTGAGTCAACAGATGGGGACGTTTGCGAGACAACAACCATCTGCACGAACAGTTCGACGACGTTTGCAGCAGCATGGACTATCAGCTCGGAGACCATGGCTGCGGTTACTCTTGACGCTGCATCACAGACATGAGCGCCTGCGATGGTGTACTCAACGACGAACCTGGGTGCTCGAATTGCAAAACGTCATTTTTTCGAATGAATCCAGGTTCTGTTTACAGCAACATGATAGTCGCATCCGTGTTTGGCGACATCGCGGTGAACGCACATTGGAAGCGTGTATTCGTCATCGCCTTACTGACGTATCACCCGGCGTGATGGTATGGGGTGCCATTGGTTACACGTCTCGGTCACCTCTTGTTCCCATTGACGGCACTTTTGAAGACTGGACGTTACATTTCAGACGTGTTACGACCGTATCCTTCATTCGGTCCCTGCGATACCCTACATTTCAGCAGGATAATGCACGACCGCATGTTGCAGGTCCTGTACGGGCCTTTCTGGATACAGAAAATGTTCGACTGCTGCCCTGGCCAGCACATTCTCCAAATCTCTCACCCATTGAAAACGTGTGGTCAATGGTGGCCGAGCAACTGGCTCGTCACAATACTGGAGCCAGTACTCTTGATGAACTGTGGTATCGTGTTGAAGCTGCATGGTGTAGCTGTACCTGTACACGCCATCCAAGCTCTGTTTGACTCTTTGCCCAGGCGTATCAAGGCCGTTATTACGGCGAGAGGTGGTTATTCTGGGTACTGATTTCTCAGGATCTATGCAACCAAACTGTGTGAAAATGTAATCACATGTCAGTTCTAGCGTAATATATTTGTCCAATGAATACCCGTTTATCGTCAGCATTTCTCCTTGGTGTAGCAATTTCAATGGCCAGTAGTGTATTTAAACCCAAACTAAGGTCATCACACACTTCCATGCCGGAGGCAGGATTCGAACCTGCGACCGTAGCATGACTGAAGCGCCTAGAACCGCTCGGTTAGAGCGGCCGGCAAAGCCGACTGTTGGTGAAGTGATTGTCAAATGGAGAAGCGAAGGCACAACCACAGCTATACCGACCCCAGGAAGGTCTCATTTAGTGATGGACAGACGCCGCCAAACAATGCTGTGCGTGGATGCAAAAAATCACACGAAATCAGAGGCAGGAATCACTTGTGAGGTCCAATGTGGCACCAGCATTCCAGGTGGCACAATAAATGTGCGTGGTGAGTTAAAATGAATGGGATGCAGTGGTCAAGCTGCAGGTTCTCAGCCAAAATACTTCTGTAGTCAGTGCTATGCGACGCTTCAGACCAGGGCTGGCAAAGGTGTACCAAACTGCACACTTATGCGATGCATTGACGGCACGCGGGTCGAGACTCGGACTGCCTCGGTTTTGCTCGTTCCCTCTCGGCAGTACTCGGTACTGCGCGACGCTGCGCTGTTTCTTCCGGCACATACTGTCACGATCATTTAAACAGGGGTGGGAACTGCAGCACTTTTTTTCGAAGAGGAAAATGAAAACACCTAGTACCTTTTAAGCATCTAGTAATCGTCCAGCACCGCAAGTACGCTACAGAACAGAATTACATTTACCCCTGGCAGTATACTGTGTTTTGTGTCCTCTCGTTGTCACTGTATGCTTGTATCGCTGGATGGGATGTTGTTTCCCTAGACGATATCCTCTTTCTATACCACAACAGCATGCATTAATAAACAGGATTCTTTACCCATAAGAATAAGACAGCTACTTAACTTTAGCTAGTTGTTGTGGTACACGCCCTTCTGTAACAGTCCACGTTAGCCTCACTGCTGATGCGGTATAAGTCCACTATGTTCGCTACTCTGGTCGCTAGATACTGATTGACTCTGAGCTAGACGCGGAGCTAATTGCGCCTGATGACCCGACTCGTTGACTTATTGGATGACTGGTTGGAACTGACTGGAATTGATTGGAATCCACTGTACATGGAGGCAATCTAAACACTGGCGGCCGAGAGGGCGTTGGCGGCTCATTTCTTGCGAGTCTTCAAAAATGACTCTGAGCACTATGGGACTTAACATCTGAGCTCATCAATCCCCTAGAACTTAGAACTACTTAAACGTAACCTAAGGACATCACACACATCCATGCCCGAGGCAGGATTCGAACCTGCGACCGTAGCGGTCGCGCGGCCCCAGACGGTAGCGCCTAGAGCCGCTCGGCCACTCCGGCCGACCTTGCGAGTCTGTCTTAGGTCTCTATCGATATTCTCGCAAACTCTTTGGTGCCTGCTGTGCTGGCAACAGCTTTCGCCAGCACACTGTGGATGTGAAAATTTGTCTTATGTGGCCATCTCTCCTTTGTTACGCCTATGTAACTTGATACCAGGGTACATCTTAAAGTAATGTGTGCTCTGAAATATCAAGAACTAGCTGTAGTGTAACATTTCCCGTGCTGAGATAGCTTTATAGGTACTAATACCAGACGTAGTGCCAAATGTAGAAATAAAAGTTATACAAAACGATCTGCTAGGTTTTCTTACAGATCTTTGACCGTGAAAAATAACTCCAGGTATGTGCAATAACGCACTGACTATTCCACTTCATAGGAGAAGAGAAAAAACACAAGACATAAAAAAAACATAGACCTGTACATCTCGTCTCTGTTACTTCTTTCTGTTTGTTTGGCTCATTAATTTCAGAAGCATTATAGACAGAAAAGTGGAGGTAATTGATTTCCAAATTATAGAAGCGAACAGTGAATATAAGTTACCACTTTGTCTGGATACATACCATATGTGGCAACTCTTAGTTCAGTTTCAGCAACGTTTGTACTGACAATCCATTACATACAAGGCATCGAGTATAGTGATGAATACATACATCAGTGTCACAGTTTTCCTTATAATTCATTAGCATAGTGAGATATACTGAAGTTCACGAAAGAGAGTCTGGTAAAGGACTATCCGTGACTGCACATTACAGGTCAGGAATATCTTTCTCTGTAGTACGCCATCTTTTGTTAAAAATTTTTGCTGTGTAAAGAAGAAATTGCGATAGTTGTCGATGAATTTGAGCAGTCCCGGTGTAAACACGAGACAAACGGCATACGCAACATGGCGACTATAATGTCATACCATTGGCGATATTTTAAAATATAGATAACGCTAGCAGTTTTGATCAGGTCACTTTACTCCGTAGCGAAACGAATAGTTCCAGTTACAAAAGTTACGTTCAATTACATATAAATAAGAGAAACATTTCTAGTAAAGAATTCGAATAGAGTATCCTGAGAGCAAGCTACACAGCAGCAGTGCCCATCACTGGACACTTTACGAACTAAAAAATTATCTTAAATGCATTTCTGACAAAAGAACTGAGCACCAAAAGACATGGTCGGATATCAATGTGACTTCATGCACGTGCACACCGCCAGCAGGTATCTAAATGATTAGAATTACATTTCTCTGTGGCAGGTAGAACGGCGACCAATGTTCATTAGTGTTGTTCATGTTTCGTGTTGTTAGCATGCCTGGTAGGGTGTATAAGGTGCGTGAACAACGTCAGATGATGGGTGATCACTCTGAAGGACAACGAGATTCCGCGTACTTGTGTGTGACAGCGTCGTCAGCACTGTCAGGGCTTGAAAGGGAGCTCATGAGGATACTATGTTGGAACGTGAGGGCAGGCCAACTCATCTTCTAAGTTCCAACGGATCGCGTCGGAACACGACATTGGAGGATCGCCATATCGTGCACCAAGCATATCGTACCCCTTCACATCTATACCTGCGATTCGAAAGCAAATAACGGGCTGCCTGAAACTTTCTGTGCCATCCCACACCATTGGTTGTAGGCTTAACATCAGCCAGACTATGCGTAGGCTGCCGTTAATATCACTGCACAGACAGATGGTTTTCGAGCGGAGGCGTCACTGGGAAGCATGCACTCTTGTGTTCAGCGATTAATCGCGGTTCTGCACTGCTCCGGATGATCGTCGTCGGCGAATATCGCGACGCCCTGGGGAGAAGTACCATCCTTCTAATGTTTTGGAGAGTCACATCGTTGGTACACCTGGCGACATGGTGGGGGAAACCATCGGGTATTATTTCAGGTCAGGACTGGCAATGATTGATAGAACTCTAACGGTACAGCGACCAGTCACAGACACTCTGCGGCGTCGAGTGTTACTACTCGTGATGTCATTTTTCAACAAGACAATGCTCCGCCGGCCGCTGTGGTCTAGCGGTTCTAGGCGCTCAGTCCGGAACCGCGCGACTGCTACGGTCGCAGGTTCGAGTCCTGCCTCGGGCATGGATGTGTGTGATGTCCTTAGTTTAGTTAGGTTTAAGTAGTTCTAAGTTCTAGGGGACTGATGACCACAGCTGTTAAGTCCCATAGTGCTCAGAGCCATTTGAACCATTTTTTTTTTTTTTTAAAATGCTTCTTCACATAAGGCACATGTCTGTATGAATTGTCAGAGTGATATTGACGTAGTTCTGTACCCAGGAAGACCCGTTCCCGATAAAACATGCGTGGCATCACCTCAGATGCCAACCCCGTCCTAGTGTCAGTATGCAGGATATCGAGGAGCAGGAGCAACAGCTGTGGGTCAGCTTCCCTCAGGCGCGTATTCAACATTTTGTCACCCTTCCCACCCGAATCAGAGCATGCATCCAGGTGAGAGGGAGTCGAACATCATAAAGGTACGATGGACCATACTGCCACGTTCGTTGTAAATTTCACTAGGTTTATAGTACAATGAACATAGCTCGTGGTCTTGCGGTAGCATTCTCGTTTCTCGCGCATGAGGTCCCGGGTTCTATTCCCAGCGGGGTCAGGGATTTTTACTGCCTGGGTGTTGTGTCGTTTTCATCATCACCATTCATCCGCATTACGGTCGGAGGAAGGCAATGGCAAACCACGTCCACTAGGACCTTGCCTAGTACAGCGCTGCGGGTCTCCCGCATCGTCCTCCTACGCCCCTTAGAGTATGGGACCTCATCATCACCATCATAATACAAATAAGAGCCAAAGAAAATGGAATACCTGCCTAATACAGAGAAAGGACCCCGCGAGTCCGCAGAAGTGCTGCAACACGACGTGGAGTGCACTCGACTAATGTCTGAAGTAGTGCTGGAGGGAACTGACACCATGAATCCTGCAAGGCTATCCATAAACCCTTGCGAGTACGAGGGGGTGGAGATAACTTCTAAACATAGCGTTGCTAGGAATCTCAGATATGGTCAATAATTTTCACGTCTGCGGAGTTTTGTGGCCAGTGGAAATGCTTAACCTCAGAAGAGTGGTCCTGGAGCCCCTCCATAGCCATTTTGGTCGTGTGAGGTGTCGCGTTGTCCTGATGGAATTGCCCATGCGAAACGGTTGTGAATGGATGCAGGTAATCAGACAGAATCCTTATGTACATGTCACCTGTCAGAGTCGTATCTAGAATTGTGACGGCTCTCATATCACTCCAACTCCACACGCCCCACACCATTACGCAGCCTCCACTAGATTGAAGAGTCCGCTACTGACATGCAGGGTCTATGGATTCATGAGGTTTTCTCATATCCGTACACGTCCATCCGCTAGATACAATTTGAAACGATACTGGTCCTACTAGACGACATGTTGACAGCCATCAACAGTCCATGTCGGTGTTGACAGGCCCAGGCGAGGTATAAAGCTTCGTATCATGTAGTCATCAAGGCTACATGATTGGACCTTCGGCTCCGAAAGCCCATATCGATGATGCTTCGTTGAATGGTTCACACGCTGACACTTGTTGATGGCCCAGCACTGAAATCTGCGGAAGTTTTGCCCTTCTATCACGACCAACGATTCTCTCCAGTCGTCGTTGGTCTCGTTCCTGCAGGATCCTTCCCAGTCCGCAGCGATGTCAGACATTTGATGTTTTACCGGATTGGTGTTTTCACGGTACACTCGTGAAATGGTCGTACGGGAATATCCCCACTCCATCGCTACCTCGGAGATGCTGTGTCCCATCGCTCGTGCGCCGGCTATAACACCACGTCAAAACTCACTTAAATCTTGATAACCTGCCACTGTAGCAGCAGTAACTGATCCAAGAACTGCGCCAGACACTTGTGCTCTTATATAGGCGTTGCCGACAGCAGCACCGTATTCTGCCAATTTATATATCTCTGTGTTTGAATACGCATACCTATAACAGTTTCTTTGGCGCTTCAGTGTGTAATAATAGCGGTAACGCCACATACCTTATCAACCCGTGCAGTTTCATTTCGATTTGTCCACCACTTCTGGGTACTTCGCATTCTTTTTGTCAGCAGTGTAAATCGTACCTGGTACTGGGAAACACACTTCAACTAAACAGCTAAACAGCTGAAGTGGAGCGCGCGACAGAGAGATTAGGATTATGTGCTTTTCAGTGGCCAATCGAAAACAGTTTGTCAAGAAGACATATAACTATCCGCCTGGAAGAAACCGAATAAAGTATCGTGAAAACGTTTATAAAGCTGTAACAGACATCACGACACACACTACGAACTAAAAAAATATTTATCGTGAATACGAGGTACTATCGAAAAATACACTCTATAGCTAAAGATCAAGTGGACACTGCGATACGTATTTCCGAATAAATTGTACGTACTTATTAACAGTAAACAGTCAAAATTTATCACAAAAGGAATTGTAAGTATTCATTGGGAAAACAATCCGAATCGAGTACCGTAGAAAAAGCTCTACAGCTGTGTTACAGACCTCGATACATAGTACGGTCTAGAATATAGTACGTATTTTACAGAAAATGATGTTAGTACCAGGAAATACACTTTAACTATACAAATCAAGTGGAGGTACAGCTATGCAGCTACGAATATATGCACGTTTCAGAAATAAACAGAAACGATTATCACATAAGAGGAGAGTTAGGTATTAATCAGAAGAACAAAATTCGAGTGCCGGAAAAAAAGCGGCAGTTGCAGTGGGGATCACGATATGCAGTATACACTAAAACGAAATTAATCTGAAAGAAGTCGAAACTAGTATCGAAAAATCTTATTTAGCTACGTATCTCATGTGGAGACTGCGATAAACAGTTGGGCGTATGTATACGTATCATGAGTGAAATTATCACAAAATAAGCTTTGTCTTAAACAAAACGAATCAAGTATTTTTAAAAACACTACAGCAGCGGGGAGGACCTCGATAAACAGTACGAACTTAAAAAAGTTCTTAAGTTGTGAAAAATCGACTGAGTATTGTAACTCCCTCCGAAACAGAAGAAACTGTGGTTTGTTTCTCATACACAGCAGAGACTAAAAATTTAATTTCTTTAGATATCAATGAATCAACGAAAATATGACAACAAATAGCATTAGAAAGGACTGCAATTCAAAATGCGCATCAAGGACTGACATCACAGCAGCCATTACCATTACGTCACTAGTCACAGCAGATGCTTAATATCGCAAAGTCGTCATCGGCCATTTTATCTTTCTCATTTTATCTTTCTGGTTTAGTCCAACGCGTTTCGGTGTTGTAACTCCTTTTTCACATTTACAGGGACTACGACCAAAACAAGTCAATGTCGAACTTGAAATTGGAGGAGTAGCTTCGAAACGCGTTGCTTCAAAATAGGATAAAATTTTGTGAGTAAAGGTGGCGTATTACTAATAAAAATATTCCTAACATAAGGAAATCATCACACATACTATTCTCAGCGGTTTCAGGGTATATTTACTTGGCCTTCCACTAGGAGAGCGAAGAAGGAATATGTGTTAGTGGAACATATCTTAGCCAACTTCGTTTTGCTGAAGCTATAGAGCTGTTCGCATGTAGTAATATTAGTAAATTTTGCACAGTTTGAAGCACTGGAGGGTTGTTAACTTATCCAAATGCGAAATAGTATACAATAATAACAATCCATTAAAAACTTTATAAAGTAACTCAATAACATATAACTTACTTTACCATCGCGTTGCTTCCCCAAGGGAAGATTCGATAGGGACGAAATATATTCAGTTGTGTATCACCATCAATTTTACAGAGGGAATATACTCCTCCATTGTATCGCCGTCACACGTCTACAAGTGCAAAGTGAAATCTGCATGTTTAGTACAGATGCTGCGAACGACGGTCTTACGAGTGCTCGCTTCCAGGACTGCAACCAGACTGCGAGGTGTTGTTAGCAGCACACCGATATTTATACCCGAGTTCGTTTCCCAGCAACGGTCACACGCTTTGTTGCTTGTTTCGTTTCAGGTTTCTGGGCCGGAACCCGGCTGAACGTATATTTCCTCGGTGTTTTGTGCTACAACGGATCAAATGATCACGAAATCTAAATAAACCGATCCAAAAAATAAAAAATGAAACCATCCATCGTTGCGTATTAGGATTTATGACAGCTTTATTTCGCCAAACAACTTAATATCCGTGCCGTAGATACTGTGATAAGGGTGTATCATTGTGATCTTGTCTCAATTAATGATTATGTGAGGCCTAGAGTATCTGAAATATCAGATTAAAATTTCAAAGCTTCGGAGTTCCATTCGCAGTCCGTTATAGGATCTTTTTCTATGGTTTGACATATCTCTCATCTCTGGCGAAGTTCTGTTTAAGCACACCGAACAGAAAAATTATTCGCCTCCCAGGAAGCATTACGATAATGGAACGATTTGAAATCCAAAACAAAAACGTGCGAGCACTATCCACTCGTCGCCACAAAGAACACTGTTTTGCATGTTGTGCTAAATTCCGTTAATAACTGAAATGAAACCTTAGTGTATTCACGATTATATGTGTTAAATAAAGGTTACCTAACCTTGCGAGAAGTTGTAGGAAGTGGGTTTCACAAAAGGCAGTCGATTTCATGAATTACCATACTTTTATTCCAATTTAAAAACTACGTGTCATATTACTCCGGCGTTCCTCTCGCGAAACAAAACCACGGAAAATTAATATTTGAAGTGAAGCTAATTATGGGAGGCTTCGATTAACATCGTTAGGAAACTGAAACAACAACAAATCAGAGTTCCTCACCTGCGCAACTTACATTTTCAAACAGACAGGGTAAATAACCCAATGAACTCTGCATCCAAGATGCACAAACAGCCAGATAAATGCGAGACGCTCAGAATGCAAACTCTGAGATACGATAGGAATACTTCATGCTATAGCGAAAAGCGACACTTCAGATCTTAAGACTCCACCGTCAGCATGGGACGGAAGCCAGAAGCGAATTGTGGTCGGCCCGCGGCGACTCAGTCTAAACTCAATAGGAGGAGTGTCAGAAGACATGTAGCCAATGTGACGAATAAAGATGCACCGCGAAACACAAAAGCAGATAGGAACGCTGAAAAAGTTTCCGTAATAGCCTACGGCTTAAACACTGGTGCCCAAAATTAAAGCAACAAACCCCTATTTCCCTGTCCTCTGTCGAGTTCATGATACAATCATACAAACTGTCAACAGATGCCTGTTCGATCGTGTTCTGCACAGAAGATGGGATCCCAGTCAACGGACAACGATCTATGCCTTCCAGACTATCTGCCGTGGAGGGCCGTAGGAAGACTGGAAGCAGGAAAGTCGCAGACTGGTGTGACCCGATGGCTTAATGTGAATGTTGTTTCTGGGATGTGGCGACGCTTTATAGAGACCGAAACTGCACCCCGAAGACAAGTGCAGGAGCTTCCATGTGTGACACCAGAAAGAGAGGCCTCTAACTTGGCTGCAAGGGCAAGACGGTACCGCCTAGTACGGCACGGCAGCTTGCATCTGATCTCGCAGCATCCACTGCACATATTGTATCGAGGCAAACGGTGTATAGGAAGCTTTGACAGTGTGGCCTTTATTGTCGTAGACTTGCTGCATGGCTACCTCTGACGCGCCTTCACAAAACAGAGCGTCTAGAGTGGAGTCGTCAACATGCCGTCCGGATGGTCGAACAGTGGTCCAATGATCTTTTCACAGATAAGTCCCGTTTTGGTCTGGAGAGTGATTCACGACGGATTCGCACCTGGAGGGAATGTGGAATTATTTCGGGATCCAAACACTGGGAAAGAGACCGACACCAAGGACGATCCATTATGGTGTGAGCCGGAATTATATTGACCACACGAACACCTCTTCACGAAATTGTACCCGTGAATCGGCAAGGTTTAACTGCTGTCAGGTACCGTGAATATATCTTGGGACCTCATGTGCGGTTGTTGTGCAATAGTTTGGGCGATAATGCTTTACCTCACAGAACACAGATGTTTGATGTTTTCTTAGAAACAGGGGAGATATGGCAAGCATGGCGTGTTCAGCTCGCTCTCTCAATTTGTATCTCATAGAGAATGTCTGGGTTGCACTAATGCGACGGGTTGCATCAACTCAGGATCCACCAGCCACTCTCCAGGGCTTGCGAACAGCTCCGCAGGAAGAATGGGCGTTATTGCCTCAGCATGACATGGAAGACATTATTCAAAGCATTCCCCGTTGTTGTCAGGCCTGTACTGCTGCCAGAGGTAGTCACACCCCGTACTGAGCACATTAACCAGTTATCGGAACTTGTGTGCAAATTCGTTAAGTTGAAAAAAAAGGAAGAACATCTTTGTGTAGCGTTATACATGTTGCAGTTGTTTAAAATCGTGTTCTTTACATTGTTTCTACTTTACTATCACATGTATATACTGTTTTGTACAGAATAAACGCAACCTTGCAAAATTTCCGAATGTGGCTTCAATTTGGACTAGTGTAAATATGCGTAGACGAAGTCCGCGTTTGGTGCCAAATTTTAACGGCCTTTTGCTATTGCCAAACAAAGAACACACTGAGTCTAGAAGGAGACGCAATGTAAAGGATTGGCTGACCTGAAGATTTGGGAAATAAATAAAGTGATACAGAATCGTGAAGCGGGCTGTACAAGTCATGTCACCTAATATCGTTGAACACAGCCTGTAGTCTCGTTAACAGCCTCAGTTCAGTAGAGGCAGAGCATACAAGTTTCTTGAGGTGTCTCGTACACAGACGAGGTGACTCAACTGGAGATCAGATTCTGTAGGGCTACCGAAATCCATTGATGCAGCCTGCTTCGTTTCACCAACTGTTCCAACAGTCCCAGATATTTTCTATCAGATTTTGATGGTCAGTTGAGGTGTGAAAGGCTGCCAGAGTGTTGATCCAACCAGGAACGTGTGCATACATGCATCTGAACACGGTTGTTTTCGTCTTGAAACATGAGAGTCGCCACAGCATACTGTTCATGAAGCTACAGAAGAAACGACACGACTTGGTCACAGGGAGTGTTTGCATACACATCCTCCTCCACGTTCACGGTAACCTGAATGAGTGCGTCCTAGTTATGGCACTACAACACTCCAAAATATCGCAGTACCATTTCCAGTCTGAAATACTCTCTCCACACACGCCTCAAAAATGGTTCAAATGGCTCTGAGCACTATGGGACTTAACTTCTGAGGTCATCAGTCCCCTAGAACATAGAACTACTTAAAACTAACTAACCTAAGGACATCACACACATCCTTGCCCGAGGCAGGATTCGAACCTGCGACCGTAGCGGTAGCGCGGTTCGAGACTGCAGCGCCTAGAACCGCTCGGCCATCCCGTCCAGCACGCCTCATTTGGGTCTTGGTGAACTAGACATCTTACATTACTTCAAAAGAGGGCAAATCGGGTTTCGTTGTACCATCACACTGTACGCCTAAAGTTAGTTACCGCATTCGGGAGGACGACGGTTCAATCCCGTCTCCGGCCATCCTGATTTAGGTTTTCCGTGATTTCCCTAAATCGTTTCAGGCAAATGCCGGGATGGTTCCTTCGAAAGGGCACGGCCGATTTCCTTCCCACTCCTTACCTAACCCGAGCTTGCGCTCCGTCTCTAAAGACCTCGTTGTCGACGGGACGTTAAACACTAACCACCACCACCACCAAAGTTAGTTACCGTCCATTTTGTGTATATATTGATCCACTGATGACATACTGGTTGAAGTGATAACAGTGAGTGATGGCCTTTATCGTCGTATACAGATTAAAATGTACGTTGCATGTAGTTTCCTTGGCAATGTTCACTCTCAGATTGGTTTCTGTAAACCTGAACTCAGTGACAAAAGCAATTCTATTGGCTTGGGAAGAGGCTGTCATTGGAAAGGTGTGGCACTAGTTGCAGTTGTGGCCGGTTAGTATTTTCTAACGATCATTGTTCTTACGCCGTGCTACGTGGCTCCGAAGGGACACACTGGATAGTCCGTGGCCATCTATCAACAATAGTTTAACTTATTATCGGTGTGGCCATGAGCATATCCAGACACGGTACCTCCCTTCTGTTATTCTGTAACGTCTTCTCGTATGCTCATCTAACTGTGACGATTCCATACAGTTGACAGGTACATGCACACCACTTCATTGTCATAACTCAGTTCAGCGATGGAGGCTTCATGACCACCTGGTGCCAGTTCTGCAGCATTTACAGCGCTCCAATGTGATCAGTTCGTCCTTTCAAGGTGTGGTTAATACTTCGTCTGATGAGATACAGATTCCATGTGAAACTGTGTGTCCTGTAGTCTCCCTGGTAACTGAGCCCATGGTCCACTGAGAAGCTTGTAGTGTAGCGCAAACAGTGTTGTTTCTAGTCTCATAAGGAACAATGGTATTTGAACCAGCCTTGGGGTGGACGATGTCTGTGATTTCTCCAGACAGTCCTTAGCAGAAGCTCATTCAGTTGGGTGCTTCTCTCGGATGGAAAGGAAGGTACTAGCTGCCACTGGGCACTGAAACACATCAATGTTGAAAGTTGAAAATCTGTCGGGACTCGAATTCGGAGCTTTCCGTTTCTCGCGAGTGTTGGCATTGACGGCATTGGCCATCCCGACATGATCCGTGAACGACTCAAATTTCCAGCTTATTCACACCTACTGACATAGTTCACTGCCCCTTAACCCTAACCAGTCGCTGCAATTCGCTAATTCCCATAAGAGTTCTAGCATGTTGTGCATCTGCACAAAAGGGAACATTGGGCAGCCCACCCTAATTATGTACACTTGTCTCTTCTTAGGATCATCATGCGCATCTTTCCTCATGTTTCAGAAGGTATTTGTATTTCTGTTTTTGCGTTGTGTAGCTGGAGTCAACCCAAACAAATAGTGCCCATCACGTCTTTAATGTGACGCCTAGCGTCGACTGAGAGCGTCGGTTTATTCCCGTTACAAACAAAATTATTTTGAAAGTAGAATTTTACATGTCCATTCGATTGAGCCGTCCCTGATCAGTCTAGTACGATGTTTGTTTCATCGACATGTATTAACAGAGATAGTAAAACTAAAAGTTGTTTAGTATTCCAGCACCGAAAGCACTGCCCTGTCCCATGCTGACTGCTACCGCCAAGGATGTAGCGCTACTGAATTGCTGATGGACTGCTGTTTATTCTTCGTGTTTTACTGTCCCTGTTAATACATATCGATAAAAGGAATATCTGACGAAACTAATTTGGGAGTGGTCTGTCGAACGTGCACGAAAATTTTCGATTTAACATTAATTTTGTTTTTAATGACAAACAAACCGACGCTTTATGATGTTTAATGGGCGTCGCATGAAAGACGTGAGGGGCAGTAACTGTTTTGGATGACTCCAACTACAGAAAGCAAAAACTAAATTTCAAATGTCTATGAAACACCAGAGAAAACGTGCCCGACGCCATGTTTGTGCGTTGACCTTTCGGACGCACTCGAGCGTGTACCGTCACGCCCAAATGATATATATATATATATATATATATATATATATATATATATATTGTCTATTCTGTCTGACGAGTCCGAAATGACAAACACAGCATATATAATTTTTTGTATTTGAGGTCAGCCAGTTAGGCAAAACACCGTTTTTCTCAGAACCCGTACATGTTTCGGCACCACTGTGCCATCATCAGTGGGTTTTCGTTTTTATTTTTATGCAATGTGAACATTTTTGTTACATGATTATAAAATTATGTGCGTTTTTAGTTCAAACAACAGATCGTTTCTTTTTGTAAATAAACTCAAAATGCACATAATTTTATAATCATGTAACAAAAATGTTCACATTGCAGAAAAATAAAAACGAAAACCCACTGATGATGGTTTAGTGGTGCCGAAACATGTTTGGGTACTGAGAAAAACGGTGTTTTGCATAACTGGCGGACCTCAAGTACAAAAAATTTTAACTTCAAACACGGCCAGTACAAGGAGCTGCAAATCAAAAAGATGGATACAGCATATATATCGCGTATGGTACTTTCTCGTAAATAACAAACATAGCATCTTTCGTACATGATTTTCCTACCAATTATTTTCAAGTATGCTAGTACCCCAAGAGGGGCTTATACCTACGATTTCTTTAGAATACCATGCTATAGCTTAATTTAGCTTTATTCGTTTTGTGCGTGATCTAATTCTGAATTACCGTCCTCCTCTGCTTATTTACTCTAGTTTTCCATATTAGCCGGAGTCTTTATTACCTTTCCCCGGAAATTCGAGGGCCGGTACGGCGCGCCGTGTCGGCAACAGCAGGTTCGGCAGAGGGCAAACAAGCCCGCCCCTAGTACCGGGGAATCCCTGGCGCGGAGAGGGGGCCGTGGCAGTGCCCGGAGGAGGGGGGTGGGGGGAGTTATTACGGAGCTCGCGGCGGCCGCAGATCCGCCTAGGGCCCTGAATGGCAGATCCGTGGTGCGTGGGGTCGCGATGAAAGCGGACCAGGCAGCAGCCCGGCGTGCCAACAGAGCCGGCCTCTATACGGCGGAAAGCCGAAAGAGATGAAAGAAGTCAGCCGGCGGACTTTTCACAGCCCGATCCGGATCCCGTGTGGCGGCGGCGAATTGAACGCGTGGCCTGCGAAATTCTCCGCCGCTAAGGAAGCCCACTATACTGGGATGACGCTTCTGGACCCATTTCCGTCGCTCGTTATATGTTGGGTTCAGCGTACCACTGGCACAAAATAAACAAAATGTTGTCCTCCTTTTTGATAATTCACAGACGGACATGGAATGCGTTACACACCATGAAGTACTAAAGTGCGCGTCATTTATGACGGCGGTCGAGTTTAGGTTAGTTCTGCGCATCTGACGTCACAAAGCGCAGTCATCCAATGAACAGATAACGACGTTGCCAGAGCTCGACTGCAGTGCAGAGCACGGACGAGTGTCTTCAGTTTTAGAAACTTTCAGTTATAAATAAAGTAATTGAACAAAAGCAATGTCTTGATAGCAGATTTTGTTTTATAGAAAGTTTGGAAAAATCATTCTTTATACCAACTGCTTCATATTCCATTAATTAATTAAACCAAACAAGCAATAAGCCTCCTAATTCAGGCGATAGCAAGGAAAGGTGTTTGTATCATTCTAACGAACTTTTCCGCAATACAAAACTGCGGTAATTGTTTATTTCCTATTGTACTTCGACGAAACGGAGTAATTCATAGTCATACCAACAGTGTTTGTCGGTATTTTGCGTCATATGTTAGCATTCTCCAGGAGCTCTTTAGAAAGACGAACTGCGTTAGCGTAATGGTTAAGGTGTTTAGTTGCTAAGTGAGAGGATGTGGGCTCAAACCTAATTCGGTGCTTTATCTTAATTTAAAAACAATATCGACGTTTCATACTTCATGAATTTTATTCGCTTGAATGTAATTTTTTGAAATTTCTAGTGCTTTTGTAGGGAAGCAGCCTACTCACGCCTTATAAAATTCACATCAGTCTTTCCATTGTGTGCCAGCCAGTCCGCTGTAACTAGCTCTGACGTCATAAATATTGCGCAATACTTTAAAATGAAGTAAATAACCTGAAAAGTTTCTAGCATGTCAGGAGTAATACAAAATCAATATGTATTGGATATCAGTTCAATAACTTTAACCATTTTCGAAATTTGGATGTTTTTCTGTAAAAGTCATTGGTGCAACAGAAAAGAGCTAGAAACTTAAATATTTATATTTAGATTCCTTTTGCATAATAATTTAGTAGAAACAGTATTCTAGATCTCACAAATTAAAATTTTAGTTGCAATTCATGATTTTCTGGTTTTTGTCTTTGAAATTAAGGAAGCAAGATAGATTAAGTAGGCGACTAAATAAAGCTAGGATGTTTAAATTTGAGTAGAAGGGATATCCGCTATAATCATAAAAATCTGAGAAGTTTCAACAGAATAACTATAAAACTATAGCTATAGCGTATCTCCAAAAAAGCAAGTTCAGAGCTCGTCTACCGTGTGTAATGTAATTAAAATAATTCTCTCGCCCAAAATATTCGACATAGCCACGTCAGACTTTTATTATGATTACTTACTTGTGTGCTGATTGCACAATTAAATTGAAAGCTTCATCGGCCATCAGCAAAGGAAGCAATGATTTATTCGACAACTTAAAGTGGTGCATAACTAGCACAGCGGCTAGTCGGGAGAGCAGGTTTGATCAGGCGTTCCCTTAGGCGTCCGCACCGTTTCTTTTATATGTAAGAACGCTGCGCGGGAGAAGGAAGGCCCTAGTTCTCTCCAGAAGCTCATTAGCGCACCACCTGTGCCGGGAGTCGTGTCGCGTCGGTATCATTGATATAAACAGCCTCGGATGCAGTAATAAGTACTCGGGATACGCGTAACCATGAAATCGTTTTCGAGTGAAGTATTAATTTTGGGATGACGTTAATGATCTATCTTCAGTTTGCGTATGTAGTATTTTCAAGTGCCGACGCAGGACAGACACTCTACCATTATTAGCGTGGCATTTGATGAACATTATCATCACATTACGGCGAGCATTCACTTAAAAATTTAATTTGAACAGTTATACTGGCATCAGTGCATTAGACTCTGAACTGCTCTGGTTGTTTGATTGTGTGGAATCCTTTTTGTCTGTGACTTTCAGAATATAGTGAACATTTTAGAGAGAATGGTTTTTTGATTATGAATCCCAGACAATCTCCTAATTCCTCAGAGCTAACCTGTAGCTTTAAATGGATTTCTCAGATGAAGTGGGCACTAGGAATTCTAATTACAGGCTTCACGTTTTGATAATCACTTTCTGGTTGCCAATATTGTAGCTAGAGAGCCAGTGTTGAGAACGGCAAACAACAGCATTAAATAAATAGTAGGAACATTAACAATCATTCCACCCGCCGCCCCACACTTTGTCTCTTCATTATAATCATAATAAGTGTTCGGTTTTTCTGATTTTGTCCTCCAATATTTCTTTTTACAGCAATTAAAAACAATGAAAAGGCATACATACAATATTCATGTTTTCTGTTTTGTTTGTATATCTTCTCTTCCGCAGTCGCTGTATTACTATTCATATTGAAATATATTGCCACACTATTAAAAGTATTATTTAGAGCAGAATTTCGGCTCGTACGTTGCCGAGCTGCTTGATTTCCGGAAGCAATTCTTTTCTTCGCTGCTTTGGCAACATCATATTCAATGTTTTCGTCGACTGATCTATGTCTTGGCAAGTATTTGCTGTCCGTTGTCACAAACACAAATTGTTTGTGCACTGTGCCTCACTGACAATATATTTTAGTTTTTTCTATGTTTTATTACATTCACAATTCAGTTTTGTACTTCGCCAACTTTGTTTTAATCAGAACTTTTTAGAAAAAATCGAAATGACTCTGGTATAAATAAAACTTTTATTACAGTCACGACAGACGGAATATTTCTCAGTATTACATACGACACCTATCTGGTACTTAAATTAAATGAGATATTGTTATACAGTAAATTTAATATGAAATTTAGGTATCTCGTCCACATTTCAATCTCAACATTGTGGCAGCTACAATCGACCATACGGAAAGTATACGCTATACCCCTGCAAACTCTTCAAAATGATTTACTACATTTAATGCTGCACAATAACTGCGTTGAACATCGAAACAAAATTAAGCCATTTATTGGGGGAAAGGTATCAGTCAAGAAGGTGTGTAAAAATCAAGTTTTTGGGCCAAATAGCTTTTGTGAAATCGAATGATAAGCGTCAAAGCAGTCGGAACACCATGTGCCAGCACAGGCGAGCAGTGCAGTGATGACAAAATCGCGCACAGCACGGAATGCGGGGAGCACGTCTCTGTAGCAGCGAAATTGTTATAAACTGCGCGCTCCCCCCTAAACGTAAGTTTGCGAACTATGCTATACTATGGCGCTGCTTCTCTTGGCGCGTACGTCGTTTGCAACTGGCAACGCAGCTATCTCCCGCGTCTGGGTGGGCATGCGCGAGCCGCCAAGATAAAAGAATTGAACTATACTCCGATATTTATCACACTTTGTTATGTTTATCTCATAACGGATATTAAATTATTGAACTTTCATTCCATCTTCATCTCGAAGTGGCTAGGAACTTGGTAAATAACTTGCACATAAGTGGGTATTATTGTGATAAAAACACATCGACTGCGGCGAATTGGATTGAAGATTGATAAATGACCTCACACCTTTTCGCTATGAGACAGAGAGACATTGACTCACATGCTGACGCACTGAACGTTGACTTAGAAGGGTTTTGGATTTTTCTCCTACTGAATCGGCGTGTAGATATTGATGAATTAATGGAAGGCACACAAGTGGAAAGCTAAAGTCAGTGGGATGTCTTTTGACATATTGATTCGAATTATACTCTAACCAAAGGAACAAAAAAATTGAGGTAGTTCTATTACGGAAGTTATAACAGCGCAATCACGAATAGTGGCGTAAAGGGCGAGCTTCCCTTCTGCTGGGGGCCAGGAAATATATAAGCACAAGTGAATTTCAAGGAAGCAATAAAATTGAGAACCAATACCGAGACACACACAGGGAATGATAATGAGAATTCCAAATAGATTATATTAAAAGCGAAGAACGGGAGTTGACGTGCACAAGAGGAAGCAGTGGCAGCATGACGTAAATTACTACATTATTACTGCTGGAGTCACGGCACTAGATTCGAGCGTGGTACTTTGCGCAACGGCTCATGAGCTACCGCCGTTGTTGCTGCAATAACTGATAACTGTAGGGGCTATTTCAAGATGAAAAGTAAATCTTTAGTAACGTGGCGGCCGCATCTACGTTACTGCTACCTACCAAGCGGCACATCTAGCACCTTCGAACGGCTGCGTACGATTGGAGTGAGCAATGGCCACCCAGGACATCTGTTATCACGAGAACCTGTTTAGTGCGTACTATAGCGAGACGCGAAAAGGTGCCAGAGGCCATCGTAACTGGTGGAGGATGAGCCTACAGTTCCTGTGTCCCGCCCGGGCTGTATACAGGGTGTTACAAAAAGGTACGGCCAAACTTTCACGAAACATTCCTCACACACAAAGAAAGAAAATATTTTGACTAAAGTTCAGTCTTGATCACATCATGTATGTTTCAATGATATAGGTAACCGGTTTCGGTTCTTTCTACAAAACCATCATCAGACCCGTGGCTACCTTAGGATGGTAGGTGGAGCTCTTCTCGCTGCTATGCAGAGTTGACTTCGTAGCAGCGAGGAGAGCTCCGCCTACCATCCTAAGGGAGCCATGGGTCTGATGATGGTTTTGTAGAAAGAACCGAAACCGGTTACCGGTTACCTATATCATTAAAAAATACATGATGTGATCAAGACTGAACTTTAGTCAAAATACAACAATTAATTGATCACTGCTTTCCAAAATGGTGCAAAGAAAATATGTTATATGGTCATGTGTCCGGAAACGCTTACTTTCCATGATAGAGCTCATTTTATTACTTCTCTTCAAATCACATTAATCATGGAATGGAAACACATAGCAACAGAACGTACCAAGCGTGACTTCAAACACCTTGTTACAGGAAATGTTCAAAATGTCCTACGTTAGCGAGGATACATGCATCCACCCTCCGTCGCATGGAATCCCTGATGCGCTGATGCAGCCCTGGAGAATGGCGTATTGTATCACAGCCGTCCACAATACGAGCACGAAGAGTCTCTACATTTGGTACCGGGGTTGCGTAGACAAGAGCTTTCAAATGCCCCCATAATTGAAAGTCAAGAGGGTTGAGGTCAGGAGAGCGTGGAGGCCATGGAATTGGCCCGCCTCTACCAATCCATCGGTCACCCAATCTGTTGTTGAGAAGCGTACGAACACTTCGACTGTAATGTGCAGGAGCTCCATCGTGTATGAACCACATGTTGTGTCGTACATGTTCTAGCAGCACAGGTAGAGTATCCCGTATGAAATCATGATAACGTGCTCCATTGAGCGTAGGTGGAAGAACATGGGGCCCAATCAAGACGTCACCAACAATGCCTGCCCAAACGTTCGCAGAAAATCTGTGTTGATGACGTGACTGCACAATTGCGTGCGAATTCTCGTCAGCCCACTCATGTTGATTGTGAAAATTTACAATTTGATCGCGTTGGAATGAAGCCTCATCCGTAAAGAGAACATTTGCACTGAAATGGAGATTGACACATTGTTGGATGAACCATTCGCAGAAATGTACCCGTGGAGGCCAATCAGCTGCTGATAGTGCCTGCACACGCTGTACATGGTACGGAAACAACTGATTCTCCCGTAGCACTCTCCATACAGTGACGTGGTCAACGTTACGTTGTACAGCAGCAACTTCTCTGACTCTGACAGTAGGGTTGTCGTCAGCTGCACGAAGAATTGCCTCGTCCATTGCAGGCTTCCTCGTCGTTCTAGGTCTTCCCCAGTCGCGAGTCATAGGCTGGAATGTTCCGTGCTCCCTAAGATTCAGATCAATTGCTTCGAACGTCTTCCTGTCGGGACACATTCGTTCTGGAAATCTGTCTCGATACAAACGTACCGCGCCATGGCTATTGCCCCGTGCTAATCCATACATCAAATGGGCATCTGCCAACTCTGCATTTGTAAACATTGCACTGACTGCAAAACCACGTTCGTGATGAACACTAACCTGTTGATGCTACGTACTGATGTGCTTGATGCTAGTGCTGTAGAGCAATAAGTCACATGTCAACACAAACACCGAAGTCAACATTACTTTCCTTCAATTGGGCCAACTGGCGGTGAATTGAGGAAGTATAGTACATACTGACGAAACTAAGATGAGCTCTAACATGGAAATTAAGCGTTTCCGGACACATGTCCACGTAACATCTTTTCTTTATTTGTGTGTGAGGAATGTGTCCTGAAAGTTTGGCCGTACCTTTTTGTAACACCCTGTGGATCAGAAAGGTAGCGATGTAGGAGTGTTATGTTGCGGGTTGCATACTTCACATACCAAGGCGTCACTGCTACGTCAGTGCTAACGGGTTTCATTCGTTCCGCTGCAGTTCCTCAAGTACCACGAGTTCTCGTACCTTGGCGCTGCGGCAGCTTCACACTCGTCAACTCGTTCTTTATTACTGCAGAGGTGCAAGGCCAATTGTGACGTTTTGTTAGTACAGAAGATGTGCACACCATCTTGCTGCTGTAAAGTAGGAGCGACAAGGCGAAATGACCGATTGTCGCTATCAGAGGGCCTTTAACGAAGCTCTGCTTTCTGGGACGGTGGAGGCAGTCAGACGAAACTTAAATCATACGATGTACGCAGCTGCAAATGTGTTTCATTGAAGGAGGAGTGATATTTATAATATGTTTCGCGCTATAATCCACACTTCAGACGACAAACGTACACGATTTAACCGGTGCAGACAAACCGCTTGTATTCTTGTTTATTCCATCTCCATCCACGATGAGATAACAAATGTGCTGCGTCAAACGAAAACTGGGCACACGGCTATGTCACTGTTATATCCCTGCCACCAGAATCATGCTATTTCCGTATTTATTTGGCCATGGCAACTTGCTTCTGTGGTATAATAGCGAGTTGTGTAGCTTGTCATTCATTTCCGTAAGCTATTTTGACTCAGTTACCATTTAGACACGGCACTTCATTCTCATGTCATGTTTTCTGGTACTGCCGTTACAGGCCCGGTAACGCCTCGGAAGTGTGTGTATGTCAGTATAACCCTAAGACAGTCTCGGAATCGATATCAAATACTAAAATAAAGTTACAACAGTCTTGGAAAAAGTTTTATCAATGGAGAGTGAACACTAATCAGACCGACAATGTCCAGGGAAGTCATCCTGACTGGAAATGGTGGAAACAAAGTCCTATGAACATGTGCCCGGAAATGCATCGTTACAACGGTAGATGGCGCTGACGAATCACTGTTCTTCTGACGGCCTGCCGTGTGTTCCAAGTGGTAGGGGCAGTAGCGGTTATCATCTGAGGATGCATATAATCGTACTTTGGCTTACACCATGTTGGGGCGCCACTTGCCCGGAACTTGTATTATGGTTCGTCTCAATATCCTGTAGGATCCTGTCCTCCAAATCCGATGCACTCGCAGTCCGCCCCTTCCCTGCACTTTCATCTGTCTGAAAGCACCCACGATCACAAGAACGCCCAAAAAGGGCTTGAAGCGTTGTGTGATGTGGTCGGTGCCTGTCGACCGTTTCCATCTGCTTCTCTGTGCACAAACACCATCTCGGCTTGATCCCGACAGGAAAACCGAAACAATCTGGTGGTTGGAGTAGGCTGCATAAATCACACAGCCTACAACACACAAGGAAATCACGACACGTGGTCAGACGAACTCCCATTCGTCAGCGCCATCTACCGTGTCAACGATGCATTTCCGGATACATGTTCATAGGATTGTTTTTTCTCCATTTCCAATTAGGAATCAGTCCCTGTAGTTTGTCGATTTTACTAATGTTCGCCTTGTATAATTATATGTATAAACACAATATTTGCTAACCGATCAGTCATTATATTGCTATATAACATCCTTCTGTTATTAGGCTGGTCGGACACATTGTGCCATTTTAACTTGCACTTGAGAATGGCCGTATGCCGGAATCGTGGTTGTATGCAGTACAAGAATAATAATTTACAGTTTAAAGGCGGAAATTTCTTTCAAAACTGTTGAGTGTGGACGAGAATGCCGCGAGTTCGCGGACAGATTTGAAAACTTGTGTATTCGCTCTCCTTTCTGAACAAGTCGAGCCCGCTTGTACCCGAACGCAGACTCAGGTGATGTGTCGGCTGCGGGGGACACTCACGAGTGGGGTCAACGGCACACGGAGACGGTGACGTCACAGGAGTCACTTCCAAGTTCAAAGTGAGTATCTCAAATGGTTCAAATGGCTCTGAGTACTATGGGACTTAACATCTGAGGTCATCAGTCCCCTAGAACTTAGAACTACTTAAACCTAACTAACCTAAGGACATCACACACATCCATACTCGATGCAGGATTCGAACATGCGACCGTAGCGGTCGCGCGGTTCCGGACTGAAGCGCCTAGAGCCGATTGGCCACATAGGCCGGCGAGATCATTTCTGGTACCTACAGAGCTGGAGGCGCGGCCCAGCGTCTGAATATTAGGCTTCTGGGCCTGAACCAGTTCTCCGAAACGCACAACGAATTAGTGTCCGTGCATGACCGCTAGCCATCTGGTCGGATTGGAATGTAACGGCTGCATATTTTAAGAAAACGCTCCATCTTGAGGGATTTTAATATTAATTAAACCGCGAAGAGAAAGAATGGTTAGTCCCCGCCACCTAACATTCTGATTCGAAGCCATGATATCGGAGTGATTTGACGGTAAGGTAATGGCCAAATCGAATGAGTCAGTTAAGGAACTTTTAAATACTTCATCATCAACCAGCAGCCACCATCAATCGGCATCAATAAACTCTTTACCTGTAAATTAATTTTACAACACTGCATCTTTTTGTCTCTCGCTCTGGAAAGGGCAGTGTCTGTGGGCATGCCAAATGCCCACGAAAGGTCTGTCGGTTACAACCTCAGTACCACATGCGACCACCACAGGCACGAATACTCTCTTGTACTCGTACTGGCATGGAAGCAAACAGCCTCCAAATGTCATCATGTGGACGTTCTGACCGTGTGTGAAAAAAATGCTATCAGTTCACGAAGACTGATGGCTAGACGTTGGTATTAAATTATACGACATGCCATTGTATTACAGACATGCTCAACAGATGACAAATCAAGGCAGGCGTCATGCCAGTAAGAGATTTGGACATTTCTATACAGGTTTCTGGATGAACGTCAGTTTGGGGTCTTGGCGTTATCCTGCTGGAATACGGCATGAAGGATAAGACAACATGATTTATCATTCTTGCCACTTATTGAAGAGAACCTGCGACCGTAGCTGCTACGCGGTTCCGGACTGAAGCGCCTAGAACCGCTCGGTCACAACGGCCGTCCCAGGAGATGGAAAGGTATGGGTAACTGAGAATAGTAACCTCCTGTGTCCATTCAACAGGGCACGCCAAAACTGAAACTACTCTCATCCCTGGAAACAAGTCAATGTCTCTCAGTGTCCCTGCTCTACACCATGCAGGTCACTGTTGTTTCTGGTATAGTGTCGGCAGTAAGCGACGCTTGGCAATCCGAGAGCGCAAGCCAGTTTTCAGTAATCTTTCCACGCCTTTTCGAACTGACACTCTACCAGGATTTCAGCTGTTCCCATCCATCTGTTCGCAAAGCTGTTACAAAAGTCCCAATGTTTCCTCATGGTGTAGACACTCTAGAAGAACCTGCGCCTACTCTCGTTGCCACACAGTTGTCCTGAGTCCATGTAGTCACCACTCATTCCGTTTTTTTTTACTTGAGTCAACAGTCCGGGCGCTCTGTCGGTATGATGCTCCTATGTCATTCATACCAGTGAATGCATCATCCTCAAAGTCCGTAAGATAGTGACAAGCACTCGGTCACTTTCTCAGAGCATGCTTCATTATCATATATCGTTGAAATATTTTAGTGATGTCAGACACACCCAACCTTTATGTACCCACTTCATGCTTCTTCACCTGTACAAATATGTTTTTTCTGCACTGAAAATAAGCTCGAATAAGGATGGAATTCATATAAACAAATGCCACAGTCATGTAAACACATGATTATAAGTTTGGTAGAGTTAAAGAGGATTCAACGAGTATAGACGGTGACAAATCTCAAGACAGACGGGTTATTATCGGACTTCTGCAAGTTGAATCACAGGTCCTCTACGAATTTTCCTGTGGTTTCTCATATTTTTGAGGACCCCATGTAATACACGAGAAGAGAGTGGCACAAGTAACACAATTAATCATAATGTGGCTAAAGCGACAGAAGACATTTTAAATCGTGTGTTTGACATGCAATGAAATGACGCAGAAGCACATGCAAGAGTAGAATTTCTAAACAGATGGTTCCATATCACTATTTCAATACCAGATCAGTAGCTCTAGTGCAGATCTTTAAATGAAGATCTGGAAGCAAATTACCGTTACATAAAGAACATTTCCTGGCTCCAGGTAAACAGATTTTGAGTATACCGACAAAACCCAAGATTTGCGGATTAAATGTAAAATGTGTTAAGATGTGTCATAAATTCACTGTGGTAATATCTCGAGGCTTCACCTTAACGCGAAAGTGGCTTCTTACTTTTAAGAAAAGGTTGTTAATAGGCGTATTCGTCATGTGTATTAGCACGATAATTTACAACAAATTGGATCATTCAATACTCTCAACGAGGCAACCATGGTTCTGGTCGTTGAGAAAGCACAAAAAATATTTCAAAACTTAGTAAAATAATAAATTCAGTCGCACAAACTGAAACAGAAGTGAGGCGAGGCGAGTTGAGGTTAGGTGAATATCACAGCGAAGTAATTCTTGAAGAACAAACAATCCGTTTCACTCAAACTTTGCTATAGCATTTCCCCTAACATCAATCATGTACTGTCACAAATCCGAATAGCTCAGTCATTCCTGCCACCTGTGTGACGTATTCAGCATATACAATTGGTAAATATGGCTCTCTTTTGGACCTAAATTTGTCAAACTTTTAAACTACGTTCCCGTAAAATGTTCATTATAATTAACAATTTTTCGTGGACTATGTGTTAAAGCAAATCAGCGAATGTGGGCCACTGTTGTACATAGACTTATTTTTTGAATAACTCTGTTTGCTGTTTAGTGAAAATGTTTGTGTATGCGGAAAGATAATAAGAAAAGTTTAAAAATTGGTCTTAGCCAAGTCAAGGTTTTTTAATTTACTAACAATTCGCGTCATTATTGTTTTGTGCAGTCGAATCTCCCTGCACTGTTCCTTACAAGCGTACATACATGGATGTCGTCAGTTGTAAATAAATTAATACCTTTTCTCAATTGAACCAGCTGTGTAATACAAAACTTTCAACGAGGGATCTCGTTCATAATAGGAAGCAGTCAGGCTCTTCAATAGTTAGTCATCCATCTTGTGAGCAGACACGGTACCAGCTGCGCTGGGAGACGGTAAAAGAGGCCGCGCCGAGTCAAGACTGGACACCGACTCAGTTAAACCACCTACGACGTGACACGAGCACACCCTCACGCTTCGTGCAACGCCCTAATGTGACCAGACAGGAGGAACTGCAGCGGCGCACACGGTCGCCAGATTCCGCCGCTGGGAATCTCAGCGCCCGCTCCGCCCCAGCCGGTACGCTGCGCCTGCGGTGTACCGCTGCAGGGTGGCCAACCCCCGAACCCCACACTCTGACTCCTGTATGCCATGCACTCTCGCCTGCCCTCCGTCCGACCACACTCACCCCTTCCACAGCCATTAACCGAAGCCCGGAAAATGCAGTCGCTGAACCCTTCCGGTGCCAAAATGATCGTATTGTGGTCGGCACGGATCGAAATACAGACCGACATCATTAGCCGAGCCTCATCATTAATGCGTAACGAAATAAATTATTGCAGAACGCTTTAATGATGATCGATGCAATGCATCCGTCGCTTCTCTCCTGTTAACCGAACGAGTCACTATGTGTAAAGCGCCAAAATGTCGCGGTTCTGCGTACGCTGCCCTTCCAGGATTTCCAACTTAGACTCTTGTTTTACACCAGTTTCTACATTAAATATTCTGCATGCTAAGTGTCTTAAAATATGCCTCTCTGTAGATGGATCTCGAAGAAACAAACTTCGTTCACTCGAGAGTATCTGTATATTGAAAAGCGATTTCGAGTATCACACGCTGTAAACATATCGAAGTGCTAATCAAGAATACATTGATGGTACAGTTTCGTATCACCAAGGTTGTGTAAACGTTAACAGATAATTCATTAATACTATACAGTGCAACTCGAAGCTAACTGCTATCTTCTGGTTGAGTCAGTTTGAATTTTATCTGTAACACCTACATTAGTGTTGGTGTGGGTGATGGTATGTAGTGTTATGGTAGGATGCACTAAAATTGCAAAACTCGATTGAATATCTCACCACAAACATGTTGAAACACAAACGAAGCATACTATAAATTTTAGTTACTCACTTCTAGATCCAGGTGCACAGATAAATTATTGGGAAACTATGGTTTTTCACACAGCTGTGCTGTCACTTTATTAAGCAACCAATTTCGGTCACAAATAGAATATCCTAGAGTGTAACGTGACATCATTAATCATATGGATGACAAATCTTAACTATTAACGATAGTCATACTATAAATCGATATCTTAAATACAGTTATAATACCAAAGTATATAGAGCACACAGTGGATAACGTCTTGAAGCGCATGACAAGATCGAAGCAGCGTTTGATCTTCAGTCACAAAAACATCAACAGAACATGCAGCTGCAGTCTGTGCACATACCTCGCCATATTACCTACTGTGTGCTGCACGTACTCTATATTACAGCTGGATGTAACACATTCGTCCTTGGCATGATGCATGTTGTAGTTATCATCTGTCATGCATCTGATCAATGATGTCGCGCTATAAGTATAATTTAGTTTATGAATGGCGATTAGTATATTATGATTGTTTTTGTAACTGTTGTCACGAAGTTTTTGTATTTATAATGTTGTATAGATACCCGAGGAGGGTCCATTCCTGTCCGCAACTGTTTCTTTAGTAAAGTGACTATCCAGTTATAAGCAAACCGCAAAAACCTTCTCGAATTTCTAAATCACCGTCTCCTTAGGATAATAACAATAGATTCACATCAGACCACCTCTCTCTCAGCACTCCCGGGGAAAGATTGTATCGCCATTAAAACAATTTCGAAGTAATGTTAAACAGCAGCAAAAGTACTCATTTACACTTGATTTTTAGCACATCTGAAAAGACAGTTAGCGTTGCAAAACATTAAACATTTTTGTGCATTTGAACCTATACTTTTCTGTATATGGCTGGTGCCACACACACACACACACACACACACACACACACATACACACACACTCGTCCACACGCAGAAAGGTGTTTGATTACTAACGGAGATTTATTAATTTCGCGTGTTCTAGTAATCCGAATTTCTCGAGTTTTTCGTTGTTGTGTAGGAGAACATGTATGAATAGTATCAATATTGTGTTAGCGTAGTCGCATACTTGCCCTGTTGAGTGCAGTCAAGGTAACGTGTGTTTTGGTAACATTCGCGGTTCTTTATGTCGTATAAAAATGTATCGAACAATTTTTACCAAATTTTTTCTGTTAGGGAGTGTGGTATCAGTAAAACATTTGGTACGAGCGTTTCTAAGAAGGTTGAGAAGTCTTTGAAGAAGAAGAACGTCCTGGGCAACTTTAAGTTGTTGATGAAGCAGGTACGAAAGTATTCCGGTTTGTATTGGGTGTGAAACTTGTGACAGGAAAATCTGTTGCATAATGGTTGATTTTCGAACAAAAACAGCAACCAAAAAAAGTACTCAGTAGTCTCTGAATTAAATGTGGAATCTGCTCTTACTTTCTTTGCTTTAACGGCATAGAGCACCACGAGTTCATGCCACAAGGCCGAACGATCTCTAAGGAGTACTGCTTACAAGTTTAACGTCGTTTGCGCGAAGCATCACATACATCCATGCCCGAGGCAGGATTCGAGCCTGCAACCGTAGCAGCCGCGAAGCTCCGGACTAAAGCGCCTAGAACCGCTCGGGCACAACGGCCGGCCGACCAAAGAGAATGCTGCACGCAACCGCCTGCCACGGCTCTTTGTGGCTTTCGGAAAATGTAAAGAAACACTTAAAGGACCGTCGTTTTACAATCATAAATGAGATTAAAGACGTGTTGCTGCAAAGTTAAAGCTATTCAACAGATCGAATTCCAGATGTTCAAAATTGTTCAAAGGGTTCTGAGCACTATGGGACTTAACATCTGAGGATATCAGTCCCCTAGGAATTAGAACTACTTGAACCTAAATAACATGACACACATCCACGCCCGCGGCAAATTCGAACCTGCGACCGCAGCAGTCGCGCGTTCCGGACTGAAGCGCCTAGAGCCGCTCGGCCACCGGGCCGGTAATTCCAGATGTGTGTCAGGGATAGAAAAAACCGCCTGCATTAGTATATAATACCTAATGGGCATTATTTTAAAAAAGATAAAAATGATATAGACATAAAAATTGGATCCACAAAACAAAAGTCTTACATGCAAAAATACAGGTTTTTTATTGGAGTACAATATCATTCCTAGAATAAATATATATATATAATCTGTGGAGCACAAGGCACAAAAATAATTTCAAAATGAATTAGAGAACAGGATGGACGTGATACGTCTCTTGCGAGTCGGCCGTGTTAACTCCCCTGGCACCAGGATCAGCAGGTCCTTTTCGACATAGGTCGGAACAAAGTATGGTGTTGTGGACGTACCTGGAATCACGAACTGATCTATTGGTGCAACAGGTGGAACTGGTGGGGCTCACTGCCTATCAGTACGGTATCCAACCCATTTATGAACCTCTCAGTCCACAGTTACCTTCCACGTAGAACAGACTATACCGGACACTGAAACTGTTGTCACATATCAGTTATTAGGTGTAGGTCCCAGTTATTATCAACATAACAGGCGTATTGCACAGTGAGATTACTGTTTAAGGATTTTCGTTTGCCGCTACACTTAATGTGCGGTGCTTTGGACGTTATATGGTACGTATTTAGAAAATAATTGGGATACTCTTAAGGTGTGTGTGTTAATCGGAAAGAAGAGAAGTAAAATCTTGGGAAAGTGATAATTCCACTTTTTAACTCATATACCGTCGGAGAGTCCATCAAAGGATCCTCTGCTGGCAAAGCAACTTTGTGAAACTGTTCAAAAGTGGTTCAAATGGCTCTGAGCACTATGGGACTTAACTTCTCTAACTTCTCTAGGACGTATCGTCCCACTGTACCGGCATCCTAGTCCGGTGACTTTCTTCACATTGTTGGCGAAGTGTTTTCCTTTTTTCACCTCAGTGAACACTTGGGACAAAACTGCAGTCACTGGTTCAAATGTGGGACTTCACATCTGAAGTCATCAATCCCCTACAACTTAGAACTACTTAAACCTAAGTAACCTAAGGACATCACACACATCTGTGCCCGAGGCAGGATTCGAACCTGCGACCGTAGCGGTCGCGCAGTTCCAGATTGTAGCGACTAGAACCGCTCGGCCAACCCGTCCGGCGAGAAACTGTAGTTAGGGACCCACTAATCAGGACTGAGCAGAGAGACTATGATGATACGTATCCACAATGGCTGACACCGAGGAAACAACCTTCTGCTGAACTACCACTTATTAGGATAGAAAGTAAGCTGTTCATTATTTCAATAGTAGTCGCCTCAACTGTTAACACATTTATCCCACTGTGAGACAAAACGGTAAATGTGCTCTTGGGAAAATGTTTGCGGCTGTCTACGGACTCATGATTGTACACATGCGTCCACCACTTTCGCCGAAGCAAGTCGACAACCACGAATCAGGGCTCCAAAAAACGCATGGGAAGAGATCGAGACTGCACGGAAAACGTTTAAGGACTTCTCAACGAAAGTTCTGCACCGTAAGTTGAAAGAACCTTGGCAACATTTGGGCAGCCATAATTTTCTCCATCTCTCCCACTTTCTTTCGAATCCTCCAAGTTTAGTACAGTATGCTTCCGTCATTATTATATGCTGCTCTTACTTACGAACCGTATTTCTCAGATTCATCATAACTCGTATATGCTCGGGAAGCGTTACGTCAATAGTAAGTGTGCCTTGTGCATTTATCATATCAACCTGGATGAATGGCTCAAACAACGAGAGCTCATCATCTTTGAAACAAAAAAGTGGCGAAAAGAGGCATACGGTGTATTTAAAGATGGTGTAACAAAAGGTATAAAATTGCTCACGAAGTCCTACAAAGGAAATAAAAAAGACTTAAGTAAGCAATAAAAATATATGCAGATGATTCTTCAATATGTTTAAAAGTATACATCGAAAGCAATTAAACTTTTTTATAAGACTAATGATTAGGATGAGTCTTAGAAATTCGGACGAATAAGTTGAATTATTGACTACTGTTCCAAAAAATTTATAAGCGTAAGTAGACTCAAATGGGGATATTTAGTATGTAACAATTTATATTCCACAGATTTGATGGCTACATTATTTATTGATAACCCATTTCGGAATTTGAAATTATCTTCAGATCTGCTAATTACATATTAATGTAGTAATATGCCCTCCACGCCCTCTGATGCAGTGTGTTGATAGACCCTACCAAAAAACTGCTTACCTTTCTAATAACTCTGGTAATACGCAGATGTTAGACTTTGCTTAGGCTGGTGACAATACTGTTCACGTCGGTTTTTGGGGATAATATGTTGTGTGAAATACCTATGGGACAAGAAACACAATAAAGCTAAAAATATTAACAAACTAAACTAAGCACCTCTTTCAAAATAATAAGACTTCTTCATAACATCGCTTAGTGACAATTATTCGCACTGTTATGACACTGGCATTTCTTGTTTCGCAGCAATCTACAGAAATCATTACACTGGCCTGTATTTTAAAACTATACTTCACTCAACACAACTATTTTTATGAAAGGCCCATCTTCAAGTGCAGCTAAAAACATAACAACACATTATAATGACAAGAAAGTTACAGTATAAAAGCCACACAGCTACACTGGATACGGTGTTTACGCAAACATAGCAGTTAGCTACACATATGCAGATACATGAGTTACGTCTCGTCATACAAATGTCTCACTTCATTCCTAATTGTGCCAAGTAAGTCATTAACCTACATCATATGAAGTGCACGGAATGAAAGTGGTTACAAAAACTGTAGCATTACTATTAAAACCGTACGTTTAACTAGTAGTACCCAAAGCTCAACCATGATTTCCTTTCCTGTTTTGTAACGCGTTCTTGATAACAAGTCCTACGAGGCAAGCTGTGGTGGTTTTCTTTTCGTTCAGCAGCTGCCTTCAGATACGCAATTGGAGTGACGCCATTGTTCGTGGCACACTGTGCACTACATGAGTGGACACCGATTTCCAGTTGGGTAAGTGGGATGGTGTCACTTTCTGCCATTCCACTAAAAGTTTAAGTCGCTCGTACTTACGAGGAAACATTGCCAGCTTGACTTCATATTTTTAACTTGAAGCTTGTGCCAGAGATTTCGTTGCTTGAAAACTCTATTGATGCGTTTTATAAACGCACTTTCGCCAGCTTTTTCAAAAATCTTTGAAAAGGTTATTTTCAAGCGTCTACTTAAGCACTTTAGTGAAAATAACATACTGTCAAAGTCACGCTTTGGGTTTCTTAAGGGTTCTGATATTGCGAAGGCTATTGGCTATTTACAATCACAGTGAAAATGTCCTTAGTTCATTACACAACAAATTAGAGGCAACTGGCATATGCTGTGACCTGTCAAAGGCTTTTGACTGTGTAAATCATAGCATTCTTTTAAGTAAATTAAAATATTATGGCATCACTGGTAGTGCTGCAAAGTGGTTTCACTCATATCTTACTAATAGAAAACAAAGGGTGTCATTACGTAACACTTCAGCAGTAGGCAATCAGACATCATCTGACTGGGAAGAAATTACATGTGGTGTTGCCCAAGGCTCCATACTAGGTCTACTACTTTTTTGTGTTTATTAATGACCTGTCATCTGTTACATTACCAGATGCCAAATTTGTCTTATTTGCAGATGACACAAACACTCCAATACATAGTAAATCAGATATACATTTGTGTGCGTATAAAATACGATGACATGGAAATAGGAAAAGTTGAGAGTGTAAAATTCTTGAGATTACAACTTGATAATATATTCAGTTGGGAGCGACATACTAACGAAATTCTAAAGCGCCTAAACAAGTCTGTGTTTGCAATGCGAATGATGTCAGACATAGGAGATACAAAGATAAAAAACTAATATATTTTGCTTATTTTCACTCCATTATGTCATATGGTATCATATTTTGGGGTAACTCCACAAACAGAGAAAAGATTTTTAGAGTGCAGAAGCATATAATAAGAATAATGCGTAGTGTAAATCCGAGAACATCATGTCGAAACCCATTCAAAGAATTTGACATACTAACCTCAGCTTCTCAGTATATTTATTCCTTAATGAAGTTTGTTGTACATAATACATCTCTTTTCCACCGAGTGGTTCTAGGTACTTCAGTCCGGAACCGCGCGGCTGCTACGGTCGCAGGTTCGAATCCTGCCTCGGGCATGGATGTGTGTGATGTCCTTAGGTTAGTTAGGTTTAAGTAGTTCTAAGTTCTAGGGGACCTATGACCTTAGCTGTTGAGTCCCATAGTGCTCAGAGCCATTTGAACCATCTCTTTTCCACCTAACTGCTTAGTACATAGTATCAATACTAGGAATACGAACAATATACATAAAGATTTAAAGTCACTTACTCTTGCCCAGAACGGAGTCCAGTATTCAGCAATGCGTATTTTCAATAAGTTACCAGCAACTATTATGAGTTCAGTTTCAGAGAAGGCACAATTTAAACATAATTTAAAAGGATTTTTAGTGGGCAACTACTTCTATTCCATCCATGAATTTCTGAACAAGTGCAGTAGACCATTTTAATAAAAATTTATTGTACCCTAATTTTTGACAATACTTGGTTGTAACAGCCAAGTAACTAGCTACTGCGTGAATGATGGATGTATGGAAAGCAGATGTAAGTCTTAAGTCTGTAAACAGTGGAAGTTCAATTTTAAATCTTGTACATAATTTGACTGTTCTTAACTGAGGATCATTGAAATGAATAATTTACTTTAATTTTTGACAATACTTGGCTGTAATAGCCAAGTAACTAGCTACCGTGTGAATGATGGATTTCATGAAAGCAGATGTAAGTATTAAACTTGTAAATATTAGAAGTTTAATTTCAATTCATGTGCAGAATTTTACTGTTTATTGACTGAGGATCATTATAATTAATGAAACTCAGGTTTTTCTAATTACATTTTTGTAATGTGTATATCTGACATGTTCCGAGCCCAGGATGATCCCCTCTTTTGTTGGTCTACGGAATGAATAATTAATCTAATCTAGTCTAAGTGTAAATGACTAAAACAAAGGAGTGTGTCATTAAAGAAGTAGCGTAGTGCTATTTAATTACTGTCATTGCTATTGTACTGTATCTTTCTAGGATTTCAAAGCAGGCGCTGCTAAAGAGAATACAGTTACAGGAGATGGGTCATTCTTCAACGTCATTGGCAAGATTAAATTTTAAATCGAAAATCGTTGGTTTCAATTCATAATAACTATTCAGTTGATTAGATACATTTATTTTGATATTGAGGCATACGTATATCAGCTGAAAAATGCTACTGTCGGAGCACAAAATTGGCGAATATGCTCCTTTTTAAATGACTGACAGAAAATTGGGGTATGAGCTGCCTTAGTCCCCATCCACCCTCTCCAACAAAAAAGGTTTTTAGCGTGCCAGTATTTTCACCATGTTTTAACACAGAACATTCTAAATCCCTTTAGCCAGTCTCTTTTTGTAGCGAGGCCTTCATACCCAGCACTTCTCTCCCACTGTGCCTCTTTCCCTCTGTCTTCATTTTCTCCCATTGGTGCTTTTTTCTGTCTATCTCTCACTGCCACTCTCTTCATCCCTCTCTCTCTCTCTCACTCTCCCTTGCCACTGTCTCCTTCGCAGGCCGGAGTGGCCGTGCGGTTCTGGGCGCTACAGTCTGGAACCGAGCGACCACTACGGTCGCAGGTTCGAATCCTGCCTCGGGCATGGATGTGTGTGATGTCCTTAGGTTAGTTAGGTTTACTTAGTTCGAAGTTCTAGGGGACTGATGACCTCAGAAGTTAAGTCGCATAGTGCTCAGAGCCATTTTTGAACTGTCTCCTTCTCTGCCACTTCCACTGTCTCTCTGCCCCACTTCAATTTTCTTTGTCCTATTCTTTTTCTCTCCCATTACTACTGTCACTTTCTTGCATATTTACAGTCCACTGTTTTCCTCTTCAGCCATAATTGTGTCCTCTCCACACATGTACTTGGGGATGGCTTGATCAGTATTTCGACCCCCTAGACAAGAAACTTAACACGTAGGTGTAGGCAGGGCCGACTAAGGCGTGACAAACTGTACGTGAGCCTGCTGTGTTGGCCGCACGCGTACCGAGGCTCGGTCTGTCTCGGCTTTTCTCGGTACTTCTCGCCAGTACCGGGTATAGCGCTATATTTCATTTAGTACTGCGGCGTGGCATGTTTTGGTGGACACAACATTCTTCAGTCCGGCAGTCTCGTGGTGTCCTGTGTGGCTGGTCCCAGCGGAGGTTCGAGTCCTCCCTCGGCAATGGTTGTGTGTGTTTGTCCTTAGGATAATTTAGGTTAAGTAGTGTGTAAGCTTAGGGACTGATGAACTTAGCAGTTAAGTCCCATAAGATTTCACACACATTTGAACAACTCGTGGTGTCAGCGCTGTTTACCCTTCACTATTTTTTCGTAGTAGAAAGGACGTCAACAGATCCAGGGGCTTTTTGCACAAAAAGAGGACCCTAGAAATCTATCGTCCCTAGCTGAATGGGACGATAATTCTCTCTATCTATTACGCAATCGCATAATCGTTGGGTACTGCAAATTTGCTATGAACCGACGCTACTACACTACAGAGAAAGAATTTCACGCTTCAGTTGATAATGAAACACCAAATAATTACAGTGATCAACGGACGGGTATGTCTAGTCTGTAAATGAAGATGCACTTTATGCTAAATTTGCAGGTTTGGGGCATGTGAAGAAAATGGTTGGACGAACAGTGAAATTTCTGAAGTCGCACACGTTATTCTATTGTCACTTGCAACAGTTTTCGATGGAAGTGAACGAAAAGTATGGAGACTTTAGTCCGCAACTCGTGTTTGTGCGGTAGAGTTCTCACTTCCCGCGCCCGGGTTCCCGAATTCGATTCCCGGCGGGGTCAGGGATTTTCTCTGCCTCGTGATGACTGGATGTTGTGTGATGTCCTTAGGTTAGTTAGGTTTAAGTAGTTCTAAGTTCTAGGGGACTGATGACCATAGATGTTAAGTCCTATAGTACTCAGAGCCATTTGAACCATTTTTTTTTATGGAGACTTTATATATTACTACAAAGTACATTGGTTAACTTAAGGTGCATTCCTGGAACGCTTTTTCGATTTAAAACCCAGTTTTGTTGAGTTTATGAAGGAAAGAGGAGTGCAAGAACTGAAGTGAGAACATCCAGAATGGATTGCAGTGCACGCACTTTAAGTGGACATGTTTGCAGTTTGCCCACGCTAAGACACTGCAAGGTAAGAAACAAATTATTTTTGATTTGGTGGGGATGCATTTAACAGGAAAATCGCTTTGTACAAGGGGCAAATTCTGAAGAACACAATCAAGTTTTCCATGCTGCGTTCAAGGAAACACCAGGTTTGAAGACTTCATTGTCACCTTGAAAGAATTACAAGGTTACCAGAATGAGATTTTCACTCTGCAGCGGAGTGTGCGCTGATATCAAACTTCCTGGCAGATTAAAACTGTGTGCCCGACCGAGACTCGAATTCGGGACCTTTGCCTTTCGCGGGCAAGTGCTCTACCATCTGAGCTACCGAAGCACGACTCACTCCCGGTACCCACAGCTGGGGCTAAGCCATGTCTCCGCAGTATTATTTCTTTCAGGAGTGCTAGTTCTGCAAGGTACGCAGAAGAGCTTCTATAAAGTTTGGAAGGTAGGAGACGAGATACAGGCAGAAGTAAAGCTGTGAGTACCGGGCGTGAGTCGTCCTTCGGTATCTCAGATGGTAGAGCACTTGCCCGCGAAAGGCAAAGCTCCCGAGTTCGAGTCTCGGTCAAGCACACAGTTTTAATCTGCCAGGAAGTTTCAATTACAAGGTTAGTTTTCTAAATGTTTTGAGGAACGTGCCAATCTTACATTTGTCTTTTCCAGACCGTTTGTTGTTTAGTTGAAAGCGCCCCTGAGCATACGCAGATGTAACTGGCGAAATTATAACGTAATTCCTGTTTTAAAGACAAAACCTTTTACATTCAAACTGTCCAGGACGTCTACATTGTTCTCGGGTTGTGTTTCCAGGTTGCAGATGTACTACAGTTGTAGATCAACGTATGTGTATGAACGATCTCTTTTCGATTATGAAATTAAGTAAGACATGAGTACGTTTGCAACAAGAGTACGGAAATCTTGTCAAATTGTAAGTGTCTGTCTATATGCCGACAGTACGTACACGATAAATGATGATACTCTGGCTTTAGCACGGCAAAAATTATAATACTGAATATTTGGTTTGTTGGTGATTCATAGTGTTAAGAAATGAACAATATAAAACCATGTCGTATGTAGTGTAACTGTATTGCCATTTAAATGAGACGTTAAACCTCATCCCTCTCCTCATTTTCAGACAGCGAGCCGTGGCGGTGGAGGAAATGTGCAGCCAAGCTGAGCGCTATGGCAGTCATGCCAGAACAGGGCTGCCCCCCAATCTTATGAGTGGTCTCACTCACCTCCTTCTTTCGTTTCAATTGCCTCCTCTCTCTCTCTTTCTTCCACTGCTTCTATCTCCATAGATCTCTCTTACTCTTTTGCTGCCACTGTGTCTCACTGGCCACAACTATCTCCGCTCTCTTTGGCTCCCACTGCTATTGCCTTCATCCATTTTCCTTCCTCTTTCACTGCCACTTTCTACCTCCCACTATCGCTTTCCCTTCTCCCTTCCTCCCCTCCTCGTTTTTCCACCAGCGTTGTCTCTCTGCTACTCTCTTTCAGTACAAAAAAAGGGCGAAAAGTTGTTGGTAAGGAAGGCGGCGTAATAATTGAGAGACACAGTTCCCAAATTTTCTGTCAATCTTTTAACCCTTTTTCGTGCTCTGAATGTATTTTTCAACTGGTTCTCTTCTTTTCTCTGTTACAGCAGGGTACGCTGCTAATATAAAACTAATTCTGTACATCAGTGAAGAGACGACAGTTTATTTGTGCACAACCACACATTTATATACTTTCATACAAATAAGCAATAATTACGTTTGTGTAATATAAGGTTAACACAAAATCGTCTTACATTAATAGAAAGTTCACATTACACTACTTTACATGAAAACAGTACACTCACAGTGTACCAAAACATGCGGTGTTTGTAAGTACGAAGTGTTTTGTACGACAAAATAATTTTTAAGGAGGTTCTGACGCCGTCAGGTAACACCATCGAGTAATATGCAGGTCACGACATACTCTATAAGAGTGAACTGCACGTTAGTTATGCAGGGACACTGGTTTATGTAGTTTTATTGATGAAAAAATATCGACTTAAATCATGTTTTGGTGGCTTCAGAACCTTTGCCATTGGTTCACTACGTCAGTTAAAACTAGATTTAAGCCTCATACCGGATGTTACGTGCACGTTTTAAGTACATAGGTACGGCATCTTTGAACCTCTGGATCTCGGTAACGGACGATGATATCGAAAAAATTTCAATGATCTTTCAGAACATCATCTTAAGAACGTATAGTAAAAATTTTCACGATATGTCATGAATAGAAATTATAGAAGTTGCCTTCCCAAGAATTGTATATTTTGGTATTAAAAATCACGGTTTTTCGGGTGTACCTTGATAACAGATAAAGATTTTCGGAAACGTAAACATGGCGTTGCTAGATAAATGTCTAAAAATAGTACAGTTTAGCGGTTTTCGGCACAAGTACGGTAAATTCAACCACTAGCTGTCGTTAACGGAGATGACAGTGAAAAAATTTTGAATTTTTCCCAGAACATAATTTTAAGAACATAAGAAAAAAACTTAGACGAATTGCCATGAATGGAATTTATGGAAGTGGGCGTCCTCACCCTAAAATTGTGGTTTTTCGTGATTTTCTCAGGAGCTGCCTATGACCAAATAGTACACATACCACATCAAAAACATTTTGCATCAACCCGGTTCCCGGAACTCCTGAACACAGAACTTCATTATGGATGTTGTATCACAGACACAGTTTCTTGACTGTTCAAGGGATATTACTAAACCCGCCCAAAGATGTAAACAGCCACGCATGAGCAGTGCTTATTAGACGGAGGGGCTATGCTGTACAGTACTGTACTTCGCGCTTGGGCATTAGCTCCAGTGAGTACACCAGGAAGGAGGTGCGCGGCTCGTGTTGTCTGTAGTTCAACCATGCCAAGACGGTCAATACCGCGGTTCAATCGCGTCTGCGTTGTTCCTTTGTGCCAGGAAGGGCTCTAAAAAAGGTAAGTGTCCAGGCGTCTCGGAGTGAACCAAAGCGACGTTGGTCGTACATGGAAGAGATACAGAGAGACAGGAAATGTCAGTGACACGCCTCGCTCATGCCGCCCAAGGACTACTGCTGCAGTGGATGACCGCTGCCTACGTATTATGGCTCGGAGGAACCCTGACAGCAACGCCACCTTGTTGAATAATGCTTCTCGTGAGCCACAGGACGTCGTGTTACGACTCAACTGTGCTCAATAGGCTGCATGATACGCAAACTTCACTCCCGACGTACATGGCGATATCCATCTTTGCAACCAAGACACCGTGCAGCGCGGTACAGATGGGCCCAACAACATGCCGAATGGAGCGCTCAGGACTGGTTCAAATGGTTCAAATGGCTCTGAGCACTATGGGACTTAACTTCTGTGGTCATCAGTCCCCTAGAACTTAGAACAACTGAAACCTAACTAACCAAAGGACATCACACACATCCATGACCGAGGCAGGATTCGAACCTGCGACCGGAGCGGTCACGCGGTTCCAGACTGAAGCGCCTTTAACCGCACGGCCACACCGGCCGGCCTCAGGACTGGCATCACGTTCTCTTCACCGATGAGTGTCGCATATACCTTCAACCAGACAATCGTCGTAGACGTTTCTTGAGGAAACCCGGTCAGGCTGAACGCCTTAGACACACTATTCAGCGAGTGCATCCAGGTGGAGGTTCTCTGCCGTTTTGGGATGGCATTATGTGGGCCCTGCGTACGCCGCTGGTGGTCATGGAAGCCGCCGTAATGACTGTACGTACATGAATGCCATCCTCAGACCGATAGTACAACCATATTGGCAGCATATTGACGAGACATTCGTCTTTATGGACGTCAATTCGCGCCCCATTGTGAATTCCTTCAGGATAACGATATCGTTCGACTAGAGTGGCCAACATGTTCTCCAGACATGAACCGTAACGAACATGCCTGGGATAGATTGAAAATGGCTGTCTATGGACGACGTGACCCACCAATACCTCTGAGGGATCTACGCCGAATCGTCGTTGAGTAGTGGGACAATCTGGACCAACAGTGCCTTGATGAACTTGTGGATAGTGTGCCAAGAAGAACACAGGCATGCATCAATGCAAGAGGTCGTGCTACTGGCTACTACAGGTACCGGTGTGTACAGCAGTCTGGACAACCACTTCTGAAGGTCTCGCTGTATGGAGGTACAACATGTGATGTGTGGCTTCCATGAGCAATAAAAAGGGCCGAAATGATGTTTATGTTGATCTCCGTTCCAATTTTATATACATGTTCCGAAACCCTCCATAGTCTATACCTCATGCAAAAGAACCAACCGATTTGCTCGATTATCCTTGTTTGGAGGACTCGTGTAGTGTTTAAAATGGTTCAAATGGTTCTGAGCACTATGGAACTTAACTTCTGAGGTCATCAGTCCTCTAGAACTTAGAACTACTTACACCTAACTAACCTAAGGACATCACACACATCCATGCCCGAGGCAGGATTCGAACCTGCGACCGTAGCGGTAGCGCGGTTCGAGACTGAAGCGCGTAGAACCGCTCGGCCACCACGACCGGCTATTGTTTAAATTTTGACTCTCTGTTATAGGATAGATACAGTACGCCCGTTCTTCCGATGGGTATAGAAATGATCGGTAGGTGAAGGGATACCCAGAACAGTATAAGATCTGACGATGACAGCATAGCTCTGTCGATACCAGTCATCCAATAAAATGCTTTTTTTAGCGATGTTGGCTTGTGAAGTTTCCTTCAGTTATCACTATGTAAAACACTCGACTCCATATTTTTGTGGTTTATAGAGCCCGATACATGACCGCCAGAAAAGCGGAATTTTTGCACGCGCCACTCTTTGCGTATTAGTGCCGTGTACTGTCGTGCAGAGGTCAATAAGAGGATATTGTTACAAATAATGTTTAACTTATACGTGCATGAGACTAAGATAAGTAATAAAAGAGCTTACTATTTTACGCGTAAAATAACGTATGTTCTCGAACAGCATTTCAAAATGCGTTTTGCAGATGTGTCCACCAACCCCCTCCTCTATCCTGGTCTTCAGCATTCCGCAAACAAAAGGGCTCTACTGTACAGTACTGTACTTCGCGCTCGGGCATTGGGCGGCTGAGGTCGGATGGAGCGAGTGACAAATAACCGGTGCGCGGATGTTTAATACAGTACTTTCAGGTCGTAGCTGTGTACTACCAGAAAAGCAATTTTCGTGTGGGATCGATTGATAGTGCTGATATGCGTGCTTTTTTCTCCTTAAAATATGATTCCAAGCTGACGATTTCTTGCTAGAAAAGCCAGTAGCGTTTCCCTATCACTGAACAGCCGCATCCGAGTGACACCTGTTGGTTGATTTTCGAAACACCAGCATTATGTTATAGATTTCACTGAATGATTTCAGAACTGATACGTTCGATTTCAGGTTTTTTTTCCAGAGAAGAAGCGTGCGAAAATTAGTCAGCAGGCATGATCGTAGTTTCGGAATTAAGCGAAGAGCGATTTTGCTTACGGATCCAATGAAGCGTGTTGTATAAAGATAGTTGTTTGAAAGGGTAAACGCTACTGGAAATTGTGATGTGCATACGGGAAACACAAACGAGTGTGATGTAGCAGTTGCAAAAATATACGAAGAGCGACGGTCTTATGGATCCAATGAAGCGTGTTATATAAAGATAGTTGTTAGAAAGGATAAGCACAACTGGAAATTGTGAAGTGGTTCAAACGGCTCTGAGCACTGTGGGACTTCTAAGGTCATCAGTTCCCGGGAACTTAAAACTACTTAAACCTAACTAACCTAAGGACATCACACACATCCATGACCGAGGCAGGATTCGAACCTGCGACCGTAGCGGTCGCGCGGTTTCAGATTGTAGCGCCTTGAACCGCTCTGCCATCCCGGCCGGCGAAATTGTGAAGCTCATACGGGAAACAGCAACGAGTGTGATGTAGCAGTTGCAAAACCAAAATTTAGAAGAATTCAAGGTGCACGTGCTAATGAATACACTGAAATAAAGTCGGAAGAGTGGTGGTTCTACACACGATATTTTCAAGTCAACTGTTGGTTTTCCATAGCAGACAGATTCTTTAAACATGTCGCGGAAGCACTTGGAGTATCACTCGTGGCATAACATCCCTCGTATAAGTTTTCGATGTTTCAATGTAGCTCGACTCAGAAAATACTCGAAATCGGATGTACTGATTCTCACGGGTCTTCGCCTCGGAGGCTTATTTATTACATAAATGTGTTTGTTGCTCCAATTCTACTCCAGCGAGAACTGAATTTTATTATTTGTTTTGCTTGTGCTTGACTCTTGCCTTAACTTTAATACCATACACAGTGACATAAAATTAATAACCTCGAATGTGATTGCAGTAGACACCACCCTGAAAACTCTGCCAATACCAGATAAATCTGTGACGTCCTGTGTCAACGGTAGCTGATGGCAGTATGCCACGATCTGTGACTTTAGCTGCGTGTGTGTACGCGGAATTACTCATAACGAAGGTCTGCGGTAAACGAAGGATGCTGGGGCAGTGTTTACGGGCCAGCCGTAGACGAAGGCGTAGCGAGGGAAAAGCGGCGGCCATGTCCGCGTGACCCACTGCGGAGGGTGTTCCGGTGGCAGGGCGCCTCCCGTGAGGACTGACCTTTAGGCCCGCCTACGCAAAGGCCAGCAACTAACGGCCCGACACGTGCCGCATCCGGCACAGCACGCGGGGGTCGATACCCACCAACAAATTGGGCCGCCTCACTAAACGAACCGCTCTCAAACATCTCAAAACTGTTCAGATGTGTGTGTCAAATCTTATGGGACCTAACTGCTGAGTCCCTACGCTTACATACTACTTAACCTAAATTATCCTAAGGACAAACACACACACACCCATGCCCGAGGGAGGACTCGAACCTCCGCCGGGACCAGCCGCACAGTCAATGACTGCAGCGCCTAAGACCGCTTTGCCAATCCCGCGCGGCTCAAACATCTCAAATGGATTTATTACACAGAAACATTTCCAGTAATACAGTTATTAACTGCAAATGCTTTGTTCGAACGAAACATTTCAAATTTTATGGCGGTGAACAAATCTGCTTGGAAGGAATGGTTAACTAAATACACAGCTTGGAGGAAAAACCTTTTATACAACTACATGACCATGACTGGTAAAGCAATACGATTATCAAAATATTCTTATACATGATTAACGCTTTCATTTTTTTATTAATTTATCCGTTTTGTCAACCTAGCTGGTGTAGGTAATTCAGAAGTGTCCTTTGCGTCACATGTCTTGAAGACCAAGTGGATGCAATACATTCCCATAGTGCATATTACTTGTAGTCAAAGTACAGCCACATTCCCATCCTCTATAAAAAGAAGACACACACCAACCTCAAGGGAAAAAGGTAATAACGATGTTCGTAGGTCCCTATTTTGTGGTCTTAATTTTCCTTTCGTTGTCGTTTATGTTTGGAAATTGTACCTGAAATGTCTTGCCGTTTATATTTTTTATTTTTGTATATATTTTATACGTCTGGTTCCATAGGACCAACCAGAGGGGAACATCTCCAAGGCCATGGGTCGTATCAGTACATGAAATTATAACATCCAAAAATAACAGATAAAACAAAATGTTTATGAACCCAGAAAAAGACAAGCCATAAGTTTTTGTAAACGCAGTCAACAAGATAACACAGGAGCCAGCTCAATTTTTCAAGGAACTCCTCAACAGAAGACAAGGAGTGAAGTCTCCATTCGAAAGGTCGTGAATTATTGCTGAGATTTCTGAATTCTTGTGGTAGCTTATTGAAAATGGGTGCAGCAGTATACTGCAAGAGTTAAGGAGTTAAGGAAGTGCGCTCCAAATGCAGATTGGATTTCTGCCTAGTATTAACTGAGTGATAGCTCCGAATTCTTGGGAATAAGCTGATATTGTTAACAAGAAACGACAGTAAACAATACACGTATTGAGAGGCCAATGTTAGAATACCCTGGTTAGTGAACAGGAGTCTACAACTGCCCGAACTGCATGTTTCTGAGCCAGAGTATAATACCAAACTCCAAAATATAATACCATACGGCAGAAGAGAATGAAAATTACCTGAGTAAATTACTTTACGTGTCGAACAATCACTTACTTAAAATACTCTTCGAATAGTAAAATTGGCAGCATTAAGTCTTTGAACAAGGTACTGAACGTCGGCTTTTCACGACAGTCTACTATCAATCTGAACACTTAGAAATCTAAACTGTTCAGTTTCGCTAATCATATGACCATTCTGTGAAATTAAAACGTTGGGTTTTGTTGTATCGTGTGTTAGAAACTACAAAAACTGAGTCTTGCTGTCATTTAGGGTTAGTTTATTTTCTACAAACCATCAAGTTATGTCATGAATTGCGCTATTTGAAACAGAGCCAATGTTGCACACATCCTTTACTACCAAGCTAGAGTCATCAGTATATAGAAATATATTAGACTTACCTGTAATACTAGAGGGTATATCATTTATGTAAAGAAGGAACAGGCGTTGCCCAAGCACTGATCCCTGGGGCATCCCCCATTTGACTGTACCGCATTCAGATCCCACATCGCAGCCAATCTCAACACTGTGAATAATGAGCTTCTGAAGTCTGTTGTTAAAGTAAGAGGTAAACCAATTGTGAGCTGCTCCCCGTGTACCGTAGTGGTCCAACATCTGGAGCAATATTTTGTCATAAACAGAATCAAACGTCTTAGTTAAATCAAAAAAGATGCCTAGCGTCCGAAACGCTTTGTTTAATCCATCCAATACCTCGCAGAGAAAAGAGAAACAGTATTTTCACTTGTTACACCACTTCTAAAGCCGAACTGTACATTTGATGGCAGATTATGTGATAAAAATGAACTATTACGCTTACATAACTTAGCAAACACTGATAGCATAAAAACAGGTCTAAAACTGTCTACATTGTCCCTTTCTCTCATCTTATAAAGCGGCCTTACTACTGACTATTTCTACTGTTCAGGAAACTGATCATTCTTAAAGGAAAAATTACCAATACGGCTAAGTGCAGGACTAACATGTGCAGTACAGTAATATTCCGCTAGTCTTCTGTGACTTTATAATTGACTCAATTTCTCCCTACTGCCCCCCCCCCTCCCCCCGTACCCTGTCAGTATCACAAAGAAGTATTGCAGACATCAATTTCGGTAAAGCATTTTTCAAGAAAGTTATATGATTCCCTATAGAAACTAAGATTTTATTTCATTCACCACCGCCGGCCGTTGTGGAGCGGTTGTAGGCGCTTCAGTCTGGAACCGTGCGACCGCTATGGTCGCAGGTTTGAATCCTGCCTCGGGCATGGATGTGTGTGATGTCCTGAGGTTGGTTTAAGTAGTTCAAATTCTAGGGGACTGATGATCTCAGATGTTAAGTTCCATAGTGCTCAGAGCCATTTGAACCATTTGAATTCACCACCAATGCTCAGAAAATAATTGTTAATTATTGAACACATATCTCATTTATCAGTAAACAAAATATTTCTCCTACTAACTGACTTTATATCTTCGACTTTGTGCTGCTGACCAGACACTTCCTACACAACTGACCATATGGTTTTAATTTATTCTGTGAATTAGCTATTCTATCTGCGTACCACATACTCTTAGCCTTCCCAATAACATTTTTAAGCGCGTTACAATATTGTTTGTAATGGGCTACTGTAACGTGATTGAGACTACTTATAATATTTTGATATAATTCATACTTTGTTACATATGATATCCTCATCCCACTAGTCAGCCACTTGGGTGGCCTTTTACTGCTAGTACCCTGTTTAGAACGTTCTAATCAAAGAGCAAGAGAAATGTGTGAAGAAAAGCATTATATTTGTCATCTATGTTACCGGCATTGTAGACATCCTGCCACTCTTGTTCCTTTACGAGGTTTAAAAAATTCTATTGCTGTTGGATTAACTTTTCTACATAGTTTGTAATTACATGTAACATTTGCTTGACTTCAAAATCCTTCCAGTGTTAAAATTTGTGCATCATGGTCTGAAAGGCCATTGACCCTTTTACTAAGACAATGGCCATCTAGTAATGAAGAATGAACAAAAATATTGTCTATGGCTGTGCTACTCTTCCCCTACAGCCCATTTGGGAAAAAAACACAGTCTGCATCAGATCTTATGAATTTAGGTGATCTTCTAACATCCTTTTTCTTGCACAATCACATACGAAATTAGTACTGAAGTCACCACATATAACTAATTTTAGATATTTCCTGTAAAGTGGACCAAGAACCCTTTGTAGCTTGAGCAGCAATGTTCTGAAGTCAGAATTAGGGGATCTACAAACGACAACAATTAGAAGTTTAGTTTCAGTAAATTCAACTGCCCCTGCACAACCTTCAAGTAGGCGTTCAGTGCAGTGCCATGATACATCTACGGACTCAAATGGAATAATAGTTTTTACTTACATGGCCACTCCCCCACTCCGCAAAGATCTCCTTGAAAAACAGCCAGCTGATCTGTACCCTGGTAAAGGAAGCCTCTGAATTATCAAATTATTTAAGTGGTTGTCCGATATACCAATAATGTTAGTCAAAATCTATAAGCAGTTCACTAACTATAACGAAAGTCTCCTATATTTTGGTGAAATATGCTAATTCCTGCCCTACTTGGTTACCTGACCTCCTCTGGTGATTCATTTGTTAGATGGACTTCCTTTATGCGGGGATACCTATCACCTGACTTTAACCTAAAAAAGATGCAGCTCTAACACCAACAACTAAAGGAATTTTTCCATGAATAATGCCACCACCGCCCACTACACTGTCACCTACATTCTTTGCCTGCCTCCCCTTCCCATACCTATTGAGGTGCAGGCCATGTCTAGTGAAACCCGATCTATTGACAGACTCAACTGGCGTCACTACAATGTGAGCCATGCCCTCTGCCATCAGTAGCTTCTGCAAAACCCATGGTAACACGCCTAACAGCAGCATTAATACGAGACCTATCATGACGCTGAAATAGTTGCACTAAGTGCACATTATTGCCACCAGTTTCAGTAGCTATATTCACCAGGTCACCACCTACATCACACTTCCAATCCCTATCAAAACTATTCTCTGCCCTACCACAATCACTACCTGATCCTCTTTCGTAAAATTCCTTCATTGCTCCCGTTTGTTAAGTCACCTGAGCCAACCCTACACTAGGCTTCACAATTCTGGTGACCTGATAGTCCCGAACACTTCCTGCAGCTGCTGGCCCACACATCTGCCATGGTAATTACCTAGCAACAAAACCTTCTTCTTTCTGTTACGATTTGCAACTGACTTAGGCTCCCTAACTGTTGATAACTGCTGCATCTTTCTTACACCTAAAGCTAGAAGAGGCTCTTCTCCACTCAACTCTGACAGTTGATCAAATCTATTGGTTATATGCGAAGTACAACTATCTGAATATCTCCACGTCTTAACTGCCTTCTTACCAATTGCCAGTTTGCACTCCCCAGCGCCCTTCACCCTCCTCATCCTATCTGGTTACTCCTTTGCGTATTGTAACTGCACCTGAACGTCACAGAGCTCAAGCGCCGCTCCTACCAGCGTCGGCCGCTCAGTATCGGCTCAGTATTCGGACAGTATTAGCACGGACTAACAGCGAGTGCTACGATAGCAGTGACGTGTGATCCATAGCAACTGCTAGTATAAACACTGTCTACAGCGAAGAACATTATTGTTTTCATGTCGCCCATCGCTTGCAGCACTTGTTGTAAATGCAAGTTAAGTATTGTCATTCTTCTTATTTGTAATGAAAACTACTAATGTGGCTTTGCTTGAATTATTGTATAGCATTCCGAGAACGGGGCATCGTTTAGGCGCCCTATACGAGACGAGTGGGCAGAACCCCACATAGTGTACAGTTAAATACTCTGTCATATACCGCTGACCAGTAAATTATACAGGAAACAGAAAATAATTTACAAAGCGCAGTTTATATATTGCGCCATAATGCGATATATTACAACTTAAGTATATCTGTAAGTAAGACAGAGATAGTATTTTTCAAAGGAAAGAATCCAGAATAAATGAGAAAGTTTTAGAACAAGAATCCCAATTCAGTTATCTAGGATGTGATATTAATTTCGACTCTGACGAAGTCATTGAGAAGAAGGTTAATAAATATCTGCAGAGCAATTGGAAGAACATTTGGAAGAAAACGAAAAATCAAACATAAATGAAATTCTATAAAGTTATGACTAAATCTACTCTTGTATACGGTGCCAAATCATGGGCAGAAAATATGAAAAATCACTTATACTGGCAGCAGTTAGGAAATTCACAAGATATGTAAGAAGCTATGATGAAATAGATAAAATAGGGAATGAAACAACAAAATCAGATTTCAAAATCTTTTCAGTGACTACAACACCTGATCCTGGGGAGGAGTAATAATGATGATATCTTATCACCAACCTTCGGAATAGCTTCGCATTGGCGTTACATTCTTTTGACGAACTCTATTAATGCATCACCTACTCCAACATTTTCCAATGCTGTCCGCGGTAAAATCAACATTAAACATTAATTCTGAAATTTCCCTCGTACAGCATTCTGAATTCGGCACGGGAGTGCCCGCGAGTACGCTATATTTTGTTGGTGGTGAGGGATGAGCGTGCGAGACACCTGGTGACTGGACTGCGGCGTTCGCTGGCGGCCGGGGGCCTGGCCGGGCAGTGCCTTGGCGTGATGTTGCGTGCCGCGCCTCTCCTTGGCGTGCACCGCAGATATTGATTGCCCGAGGCGGCCCCTTAGCCGTCGCCTGCCCGCCACGCACACCTGGCAGGCACCACGGCGCGGCTCACCTGCGGCGCGGGTAGCGTGCCGGTGTTGCGTAGGGGCAGCGCCGGATACACTGAACACTGTCGCAGGCTTAAAACGGAGGTCACTACTGGCTGATATACGCTTTAATCCAGAAATTAAGTACACGCTACAGCACAAATGGTTAAGGAATGTCTATGACCTGTCGGTTCGATTTTCAGGAATAATGCGAAGTTCTCATATGCAGCACACATAGGTTTTAATTTACGTGTCAGAAAAATTACTTCCATAGAACCATAATTCTACCCCGTTCCGACTAAATCATACTGCTAACACTGCGCCGTTTGCTGTTGATGTGACGTATTGATCCTTGTTCACACGGCTCCATTTCGTTTGATGATTGTTGGTAAGGTAAGCTGATGTAGCACTAATTCCTGTTATACTGCTATGGCTGCTACCTGGCCACTTCTCTGAAAGAAAATGCGTCATTCCTGATACCAAATACAGCGAATTAAATTCTGTTTTGTCCTTTCTAGTATACTTACCTGTAAGTTAGTCCACATAAGAAGTTAACCGTCGAGTCAAATGAAGCCAAAACAGAGTTTAAAAGCAAGACTTTCACGTAGGGACTGGCAGTCGTCAATTTGAAATATTTTAATTGGAAAATTGTTACATAAGTTGACGATGATTCGCTACTACACAGACATTCGTTTGAAATTCTGTAACGAGTGACCTGTTAATAACACTTGCTAGTGTTAACGTCTGTTTCCGAAGTTACTTCGATGGAAGAGATAACTGTTATATTTTCTCTTAGTTGTCGTTGACACTTTTAAGGTATTCGAGGAATATCTTTGTACGGGTAACATCTGCAAACAACTTTGATCGTGCTGTATTTGCCAGCTAGTTAAATTGATTAATTACTTGCATCTATTAATTCCGTACGAATATCATCAGATGAAAAAGTGGCCCCATAGTACACTGAAAGGTACATTTGAGAATACGACCAGTACAGTGTTTCAGTACGTTGATTGTCCTTGCTCTAAGCACAGGCACAAGTTGAGCACAGAACTATATGCAGTGTTATACAGCTTAGTATATGGATTGCGATATTATATCTAGAAAATGCGATTAATTGGTTGCCAGTAGGTAATTGGACTCAATATCTGAACCAGTCTATGGAACAGATTCCTTTCAAGTCTATCATTGATTTCTGGCACGTTCCTAGCATGCCTGAGGGCATCGAAATGTTAAGTGAAATTTAGAGTTATAATTGTACTACTGCCCTGAGTGCAAGAGTACAATTTGTTGGTGCTGTTTTACATAGTGCTCCGCATCCCACATGTTTTAAGAAAACACCGTGTTCAATAAAACATCGATCAATTTAATACTTGTTTTGCCAGAAACTTATTCGTCTATGCCACAACGTTACAGAAGATTGGTATATTTTAGAAATAGCTTCAAAATAGTATAACACATAATGAACGTTGAGACTTCGTCCCAAAACAGTGATGGTTTATTGTATGCATCCAAGAAAAATCTAGCTTGAACGTGTATTAAAATGCAAGTATTCATAACAGCAGATTCCATCCAAAGTATGGGAATAACCAGAAAATTGAAAGAGTACTAACATAAATTAACAACACTAAACGAAATTATCATAAGAAATCGTGCTGCAATACTGTAGTTCCGTAAATACATCAAGAACAAAATTTTACAGGTGGGTATTTGTATATAGCACTACATTTACCCCAAATTACAATGAATATGGACACCGTTATACTATATCTTATTTGTCATAACAGTAAATATCTGTTTTTCATCAGGTAATGAAGTGCAAATACGTATTAACAAAGGAGTTTGGCCAAGTGTGCGTTTTCACGTCTGGTCCATCAGAACGTAGTCTGGCTGAGTGTCGCAGCGAAGTACTGTCGCATCTAAGAGATCAGTTTAGTGTACCTTATATTTAGATTATTGTATGTCAGTCACTTAACAACTCACCGCTAACCTTGTAACCACAGAGGGATAACTGACATTTCAAACCATGGTCTTGCTAGCGAGACACTTCCACCGTTTCATAAATATACAAACGTAAGCGGTGTAACCCATTTCCCTGTGGTTTATTCTTCTTAAAAGAACGCTGAGCACTTAATTTCGATGAAGATCGGTAAGATTCTGTCAATTCATACAAGTGTTGTTTTTAGCTTTTTATGTCACCGGTTTCTCAGGTAGCACTATCGACTTGGATTGGTACGTCTCTGGAAAAGTGTGGAAAGCTACACCAAACCCATATTCTGGAAAATGGTGTTTGTTCACGTCATTCTCCTGCAGGATAGTGGTCCCTAAAATAATATTTCTTTGCCATCTATTTTGTACCAGATATAGTTAGTTCTTTAGTTGCAAGAAATCTACTTTTAAAAACGACCGTTGTAAAATGTTCTCTTGTTTTCCAGAATTAGCAGGAATGTACTCAGAATATGACCCCTTCTTCTTTGCTTTATAGCCATAGCCGGTGGAAGAACTAATGTTTTGTTGCATGTCCTGACTTATTTTATCGTAGAACTGACAACAGTATACGGAATATTTGAAAATAACTATATTAAAAATCGACATTCGACATGAGTCTCACTAAATCACTTGAGACGTGGTCCAGAACACGACGTCGTTACGGGATGCCTGCCATTCACTTATTGCTATGTTCAAAGCGGAGAATTTCACTTGTAGATAGCTGAGGCTATGCGGATGGCTAATGGCTCCCCTGGATCTGTTCCACTGGCAAGGAAGGGAGAGCGCAGAAATTGCCGGCACTTGTCTGTCAACCCGGCACAGCAGACGGCCGGAGTTTAATATCGCGTATCCTCTTCACACCCTCTACGTGCACACTCTAAGGCGTCTGCCGCGCTTTTCATGATTCTCGAGGGCACTCGGAATTGAGAACACGCGGCTTGTGTCGACTCTCCGCGTCTGTGGACGATGCAGACTTTGCCCCGAATCACATTTGACATTATTCGAGCTTCATATTCTCTACGACTTGCACCGTTTATTTTCTATTTCCTTACAATGTTATGTTCTAACTTCGTTGTTCCAGACTCATCATCCTCAGTTCTACGTCAATATCTGATTAATATTTCTTACCGAAAATTTTCATCGCCTACGACTGTCCGCTTCCGACCAATACGGTGCAATATTGCGTTATTTATTATGCTTTGTATTCCTCATTGATGATGTTAGGTGACCCTATTCTTATGTCTACTGCTGTCCACCAACAGTATGGCATGTAACACAATCTTTTACGAAAGCTTAGGAAACGTAATAGTGTAACAATGTATTCATAAAGTATTTAGCCTCAATCAGTTCTGTTTATTGCAACAATCTGAAAAATATTACGAAGTGTAATCCACCATAAGAGGACGGGGTGTACGTGGAAAACGCCGCGAGAACCATATGATTCTAGTTAGATCTCATCATAGTCGGGCAGAGATTCCGAAATCAGATATTGGATTGTAAGGCGTACGCAGCAGCAGATATCGATTCAGGTCACAATTTGGTAATGATAAAGACCAGTTTAAAGTTTAAGGGCCTAGTCAGGAAAAATCAGTGCTCGAAGAAATACGATACGGAAGTACTGCCGTCCTGAGTGGCCGAGCGGTTCTAGGCACTACAGTCTGGAGCCGCGCGACCGCTACGGTCGCAGGTTCGAATACTGCCTCGGGCATGGATGTGTCTGATGTCCTTAGGTTAGTTAAGTTTAAGTAGTTCTAAGTTCTAGGGGACTGATGACCTCAGATGTTAAGTCCCACAGTGCTCAGAGCCATCTGAACCATTTTTGAGCGGAAGTACTAATGAATAAACACATACGCCTGAAGTTCTCTGAGGCTGTGGGTACTGAGATGATGAATAGCTAGGTACCCACTTCAGCTGAAGAGGTCGGACATCTCTAGAAACGGCAATCACGGAAGTTGGAAAGAAAACCGTTGGTACAAGAAAGATAATTGCGAGGAAAGCGTGGGTAGCAGAAGAAATACCTCAGTTGACCAAGGAAAGAAGGAAGTACAAAAATGTTGAGGGAATGTAGGAATAAAGAAATAGCTACAGGAAAAATGTGAAACAAATCGAAAATGGAATAATTGTCTGGAGCACTGACTCAGCATATAGAATAGTCAAAAGAACCTACGATGAAATTTTTCTGCCCCTCCTGGAAGGCGGCGCGTGGGTCTGCTCCTGTAAACTGAAGTGTAGGCCGAATGTAGGAAGTGAGAAGGAGCAGGAAAAGATGAAAATCTCTCGGTACTGCTCTTAGAAATGGTTTTACTATATCACAATACTAACTGAATACACAACTTTGCACTGAGGTGCGAAGCCTTAGACCCGTCTTAAGTCTCAATATCAAGCGATGGGTCCCGGCAGCCTGCTCTTGATGAATTGGCCTGAATCTGGAGCGGAGCTCCAGCTAGAGTGCGCTGTCGTCGGCGTCTGTCGTAGTGCCAACCTAGCAGAGCGCACCTACGTTTTGGCATCGTAGCTATCGGCACCACAGAAATTAAAAGAAAGGGTGACAACATTAAGAGAGCAATTGGAGTTTTACTGCTAAATGCAAAGGAGAGAGCGGATAGGCGGAAAGAGAACGCTGAAGGCCTCTGTAATGGGGAGGACTTGTCTGCTGAGGTGAGGGGAAAAAGAAACAGGATTCGACAGGGAACAGATAGGGATTCCGGTAATAGAACCAGAATTTAAAAGAGTTTCTGACAACTTCCGATCAGATAAGTCAGAAGAGATAAGTAACATTCCACTGTAATATATGAAATTATTTGCGAAAGTGGTAACAAAACGACTATTGAGAGTACTGATATACCATCAGATTTTCGGAGCAACATCATCCGCACAATACTGAAGATTACAATAGTCCACAAAATGTTCAAATGTGTGTGATTTCCTACAGGACCAAACTGCCGAGGTCATCGGTCCGTAGACTTACACACTTCTTAAACTAACTTATGCTAAGAGCAACACACACACACACACACACACACACACACACATCCATGCCCAAGGGAGGAATCGAACCTGCGACGGGACAGGCCGCGCAACCCGCGACATGCCGCCCTAGACCGCTCGGCCACAGTCGACAACTGTGATAATTATCGTAGAGTCGGCTTAACAACTCATGCATCCAATATGTTGGCAAGAATGACATACAGAAAAATGGCAAAGAAAACTGACGATTTGTTACATAACGATCAGTTCGGTTTTAGGAAAGGTAAAGGCACCAGACAGACAGTTTTGACGGTGTAGTTGTTAATTAAAGCAAAACTGGAGAAAAATCAAGACACGTTCATAGGATTTGTCAACTTGGAAAATGTGTCTCTCACTGTCAAATGATACAATATATTCGAAATTCTTAGAAAAGCAGGGTATGCTATAAGGAAAGAGGGGTAGTACACAACATCTACAACAACCAAGAGCAGCAGTAACACCGGGAGACCTAGAATGGAGTGCTACGATTAATAAGGTGTAAGACAGCGGTGTAGCCTTCCACCGCTACTGTTATATCTATACAATGAAGAAGCAATGACGGAAATAAAAAGAAGGTTCAAGAGTGGACTTAAATTCAGAGTTGAAGGTTACAAATGATAAGATTCGCTGATTACATTGCTAACCTTAGTGAACGTGAAGGTGAGTCTATTGAATGTAATAAGCAGTCTAATTAGTCAAAATATGGATTGGAAGTAAATGGAAGAAAGACGAATGTAATGAAAAGTAACAGAAGTGAGAATTTCGAGAAAATATCTGGATTGGGAATCACGAAGTGGACGAAGTTAATGAATTTTGCAACCTAGGCAGCAAAGTCATCCACCAAGGATAGAACAAGAAGTGCATAAATGCACACTAGCATTGGCAGAATGGCCATTACTGGCCAATAGACGTCTGTTAGTATCAAACATTGGCCATAATTTGAGAAAGGAATTTTTGAGAATGTACATTTGGCACAGAGTACTGTATGGTAGTGAAACAAGGACATTTTGAAAACCAGAACAGAAGGCAATAGAACCATTTGAGAAGTGATGCTACAGAAAAATTCTGAAAATTAGGCGGGTTGAAAAGATACTGAATGAGTAGGTTTTCCGCCTAATAGTCTATAAAATTAATGTATAGAAAATATTGACAAGAAGAAGAGACAGGATGATAGGATATCCGTTAAGACATTTAGGTGTAACGCCCATTGTGCTACAGTGAGATGTAGAGGGCGAAAACTATAGAGATAGAAAAAGATAGGAGTATATCCAGCAAATAACTTAGGACGCAGGTTGCAAGCGCTACTCTGAGATGAAGAGGATGTGGCGGTCCTCATCAAACCAGTCTGAAGAGCCGAGCGGTTCTAGGCGCTTCAGTCCGGAACCGCGCTGCTGCTACGGTCGCAGGTTCGAATCCTGCCTCGGGCGTGGATGTGTATGATGTCGTCAGGTTATTTAGGTTTAAGTAGTTCTAAGTCTAGGGGACAGATGACGTCAGATGTTAAGTCCCATAGTGCTTAGGGACATTTGAAGCAGTCTGAAGACTGGTAAGTGTAAAAAAAAAAAAAAAAAAAAAAAGAAAGAAGGAGAGTGAAAGTCACAAAAATCATTATTGCCATAAGCTTCATAGCACGGTTTCAGGATATGAGGTATTTTGGACTCATGAAGAATCGATGTGTTCTTGTGTGTTATGAAGGGAGTCGAAGGTAGAGAAAGGCTCGGACGGTAATGATATTGTCAACCATCACTTTGCGCACAAACGAGAGAGAGAGAGAAAACAAAAAAAATTCTAATTGGTTATGTGTCTCCTTACTTCACATTTCCGTCATTGTATAACAATGTATTACTATGGGTAATGTCAAAAATCGAATAAAAGTCAGTGTTCACATTTATTTATTTAGACCAGTTGAAGTAAAACCAATATAGTGCCTGTAGGTACACAGAGTTGAAAGCTGTGATGGCATAGATATGAGTATAGATATGAGTACTGACTTTCTCTGAACTGGAATTGCAACAATGCTGCAATGGAGTCTTAATGTTCCAGAACAGGAAGCGCTAGAAGCTGTTGGAGGAAGATTACAGTTTAATGTCCCGTCGACGACGAGGTCATTACAGACGAAGTGCAAGGTGAGATTAGGTAAGGACTGAGAGGGATATTGACCGTGGCCTTTCGAAGGAAACATCCTGGCATTTACCTCAGGGATTTAGGAAAACTATGGATAATCTACATCTGGATAGCTGGACGGGAAATTTAACCTCTGTCTTTCCGAAAGTGAGTCCATTTGTACAGCAGAGCCTTTTCTCTAAACTATCAAAAGGCGGGCAGGGGGCACAACTGCAGCTCTGTGCGGCTTCCTGACAAAGAGAGAATGAGTAAATAAAATATAATTTAAACTTCCTCTAGTAACTTCCGATTGTGTGTAAAACAACGTGTCGACTAACGTAAATCATGGGTTGACCTGATCATTATTTCCAAAGCCGGGGGCATTAATTGGTAAATGAAAGGTATCAAACAAAATTTCCCCAGCATTTAGAGACCACCGTAGGCCTAATCAGAGGACTGTCGTCTCCTGGAGTTGGAGTAATTTTCTTATCCCTCATTAATTTTGGAAATCCACAAATCTTTTCCGATCCGTTGCTTCGAAATACATGACAAGGCTACTTCACGGTGAAGGGACACTAGACCGTAGCGCCTTTGTCATAATTGCCATCACTCCAGCACCTTAAACGTCTGAGCGACGAGACCTGGTTTCGTTGGCTGAAACAAATTGTAACTGACACCGTGGTTAGGTTGTCACAAGGTCCTCTTTCTGCTGGCAGAAAGAGGTGCGACGTCTGGGTCAATAAAAGTGTCTAGAGCTGGGCTCACCACCTCAGTTGGTGGTAGTTGTTGGCTGAGGAACGCCGTTATTCTCACTAGCGAGGATGATGCCGCCATTTTCATGTACACTGATGAGCCAAACATTATTACTACTGCCCACGCTGTGTTTGAACGCTGCCTCGTGCCACTAAGGGCTCGAGACGCGTTAAGAGAAGTATATGAACGGAGCAGAGGCGAATGGAGAATCATTCTAGCGACGGTAAGTGGCGCAAACCCGGAAATTCGCCTACTTAAGCGACTGACAAAAGTCAGATTGCTGTGCCCCAGTGCCTGGGAACGAGCAGTCCAAAACGGCAAAGATGGTCGGGTGTTCGCGTGCTGCTGTCGTGAGCATGTGTGGAAAGTGGATAAAGAATGCTGAAACGACGAGTGGGCGACAAGAAATTGGTCCTTCATACTTCTACGTCTAAGGGCGCCGGCACGGTACCTCAGCGCGTTTGGTCAGAGGGTCAGCTGCCCTCTGTAATAAAAATCTGAGTCAACGGCTGAATACTGATCTTGAACCCGTGTCGTGGGGTATCCGCACCGAACAAATGCAACGAACAGTATCGAACAAAATGAGATAAAAAATGGGGTAGCGTCTTTGATTCATTATCAAATCATCTTCGGTCCCGGGTTCAAATCCTGCCGCTGCTTAAATTTTAATTAATAATCACCACTGGCGGTCCAAGGCTTCCAGCACAAGAAGTCACCCTCATTCTGCCAACGGCATTGTCAAAAAGTTTGCAAAAACAGACATAATGTCTTATGGGATAACAGCAATCAGTGATTTTATAATGTTACTTGAAATCCGTCTTGATTGCAAATTTTTTTACTCATATGACCGGTTTCGGTTCATTCAGAACCATCTTGTGACAGCCAGAGCGAGAGCACCAGCAGCAGCGAGTACTGTTTGTATAAAGCGTTTATTTTGCATTTTGTTTACGACCTTCCACTAAGGAAGGGATTCTATTTGTGTTTATCTGCTCTGCATAGTAACTAACAGTTCTTGATAAAACTTTACGTAGTTTTCGTGTTAGATTTCTTAGTGTTTTCTTGATCGTTTAGAACAGAAAGCGCCCTAAAACCGTCTTTTGTTTGTTTCGCGGCCGTTAGCCACTAGTCACTTGAATCAGCAGTTGTCTTGTGACAGCCAGAGCGAGAGCACCAGCAGCAGCGACTACTGTTTGTATAAAGCGTTTATTTTGCATTTTGTTTACGACCTTCCACTAAGGAAGGGATTCTATTTGTGTTTATCTGCTCTGCATAGTAACTAACAGTTCTTGATAAAACTTTACGTAGTTTCCGTATTAGATTTCTTAGTGTTTTCTTGATCGTTTAGAACAGAAAGCGCCCTAAAACCGTCTTTTGTTTGTTTCGCGGCCGTTAGCCACTAGTCACTTGAATCAGCAGTTGTCTTGTGACAGCCAGAGCGAGAGCACCAGCAGCAGCGAGTACTGTTTGTAGAAAGCGTTTTTGTACTTATTTGCTGCGCTTAGCTTTTAAATAGTTTTTCTGGGAAAACCTAGCGTAGTTTTCGCGTCTCGTATTTCAGTGAGTGTTTCTTGATTATCAGAGTAGCTCATCAGAAGATTATCTTGGGAATTTGTCACCGTATAGAGTAGGGTAAACATAGTCATGTGTAGGGACTGTGGTTGTTGTGAGCGGACGCAAGGAGAATTGGCCACTCTTCGGGGGCAGGTGGAGGCTTTGTCTGTTAGGCTCATCGTGCTCGAGGCGCAGGCGTCGGCTCGTAGTAGCGTTGGGGCAACTGTGGTGAGACCTATGCCTACTTCGGTGGCCTTGGAATCACATGGAACCCCTGATGTCGCTGCGTCTTCCGGCAGTGAGCATCTTACCGGTCAGCCATCACTCCAGGGTGAATGGCGGACAGTGGTGGGCTCGCGCGTGCCTGGCCGAAAGGCGAAGGTGGGATCTGGCCGCGTGGCAGCTGCCTTACCCCTTTCCAACAGGTACGGGGTGCTTCCTAGTGGTGATGACATCGTTTCCGAGCCACCACAGGATGCCTCGCCTGTTGGGCCAGTGGCCGATTCTCCGGCAAGGTCCCGACAGTCACAGAGGGCGGGCCTATTAGTTATAGGGAGCTCCAACGTTAGGCGGGTTATGGAGCCCCTTAGGAAAATAGCGGGTAGGTCGGGGAAGAACGCCAGTGTGCACTCGGTGTGCTTGCCGGGGGGTCTCGTCCGTAATGTGGAGGAGGCCCTTCCGGCAGCTATTGAACGCACTGGGTGTGACCGGCTGCAGATAGTAGCACATGTCGGAACGAATGACGCCTGCCGCTTGGGTTCTGAGGCCATCCTTGGTTCCTTCCGGCGGCTGGCTGATTTGGTGAAGACAACCAGCATCGCACGCGGAGTGCAAGCTGAGCTTAATATCTGCAGCATAGTGCCCAGAGTCGATCGCGGTCCTCTGGTTTGGAGCCGTGTGGAGGGTCTAAACCAGAGGCTCAGACGACTCTGCGACTATAATGGTTGCAAATTCATCGACCTCCGTTATTGGGTGGAGAACTGTAGGGCCCCCCTAGACAGGTCAGGCGTGCACTACACACCGGAAGCAGCTACTAGGGTAGCAGAGTACGTGTGGCGTGCACACGGGGGTTTTTTACGTTAGAGGGACCCCCCCTTGGGCGAAACGATAAAATACCTGACGGCTTACCAGAGAGGACATTATCATCGTTGATAAAGAACGTCCGTCCTCAGAGACCAAAAACAGGAAAAGTCAACGTAATATTGGTAAACTGCAGGAGTATCCAGGGCAAGGTTCCTGAATTAGTATCTCTTATTGAAGGAAATAGTGCGCATATAGTATTAGGAACGGAAAGTTGGTTAAAACCGGAAGTGAACAGTAACGAAATCCTAGACACAGAATGGAATATATACCGCAAGGATAGGATAAACGCCAATGGTGGAGGAGTATTTATAGCAGTAAAGAATTCAATAATATCCAGTGAAGTTATTAGCGAATGCGAATGTGAAGTAATCTGGGTTAAGTTAAGTATCAAAGGTGGGTCAGATATGATAGTCGGATGCTTCTATAGACCACCTGCATCAGCAACCGTAGTAGTTGAGCGCCTCAGAGAGAACCTGCAGAACGTCGTGAAGAAGTTTCGTGATCATACTATTGTAATAGGGGGAGACTTCAATCTACCAGGTATAGAATGGGATAGTCACACAATCAGAACTGGAGCCAGGGACAGAGACTCTTGTGACATTATCCTGACTGCCTTGTCCGAGAATTACTTCGAGCAGATAGTTAGAGAACCAACTCGTGAAGCTAACGTTTTAGACCTCATAGCAACAAATAGACCGGAACTTTTCGACTCCGTGAATGTAGAAGAGGGTATCAGTGATCATAAGTCAGTGGTTGCATCAATGACTACAAGTGTAATAAGAAATGCCAAGAAAGGAAGGAAAATATATTTGCTTAACAAGAGTGATAGGGCACAAATCGCAGAATATCTGAGTGACCACCATCAAACGTTCATTTCTGAGGAAGAGGATGTGGAACAAAAATGGAAAAAATTCAGGAACATCGTCCAGTACGCCTTAGATAAGTTCGTACCGACTAAGGTCCAAAGCGAGGGGAAAGATCCACCGTGGTATAACAATCATGTACGAAAGGTACTACGGAAACAAAGAAAGCTTCATCATAGGTTTAAGAGTAGTCGAATCATAGCTGATAAGGAAAAGCTGAACGAAGCGAAAAAGAGCGTAAAGAGAGCAATGAGAGAAGCATTCAACGAATTCGAACATAAAACATTGGCAAACAATCTAAACAAGAACCCTAAAAAGTTTTGGTCATATGTAAAATCGGTAAGCGGATCTAAATCCCCTATTCAGTCACTCGTTGACCACGATGGCACCGAAACAGAGGACGACCGAAGAAAGGCAGAAATACTGAATTCAGTGTTCCGAAACTGTTTCACTGCGGAAAATCGTAACACGGTCCCTGACTTCAGCCGTCGCACGGACGCCAAAATGGAAAATATTGAAATAAACGATATCGGAATTGAAAAACAACTGCTATCACTTAGTAGCGGAAAAGCATCCGGACCAGACGAGATACCCTTAAGATTCTACAGTGATTATGCTAAAGAACTTGCCCCCTTTCTATCAGCAATTTATCGCAGATCGCTGGAAGAACGTAAAGTACCTAGCGACTGGAAGAAAGCGCAGGTCGTTCCCATTTTCAAGAAGGGTCATAAATCAGATGCGAATAATTATAGGCCTATTTCGCTTACGTCAATCTGTTGTAGAATAATGGAACATGTCTTGTGTTCTCGTATTATGACGTTCTTAGATAATACAAATCTCCTTCATCATAACCAACATGGATTCCGCAAACAGAGATCATGTGAAACTCAGCTCGCCCTATTTGCCCAAGAAATTCACAGTGCCGTAGACACTGGCGAGCAGATTGATGCCGTATTCCTGGACTTCAGGAAGGCATTTGATACGGTTCCGCACTTACGTTTAGTGAAAAAAATACGAGCTTACGGAATATCGGATCAGGTTTGTGATTGGATTCAGGATTTCCTAGAATAAAGAACACAACATGTCATTCTTAACGGTTCAAAATCTGCAGATGTAGAGGTAATTTCGGGAGTACCGCAGGGAAGCGTGATAGGACCTTTATTGTTTACAATATACATAAATGACTTAGTTGACAACATCGGTAGCTCCGTGAGGCTATTTGCAGATGACACGGTTGTCTACAAGAAAGTAGCAACATCAGAAGACTCGTACGTACTCCAGGAGGACCTGCAGAGGATTAATGCATGGTGCGACAGCTGGCAGCTTTCCCTAAACGTAGATAAATGTAATATAATGCGCATACATAGGGGCAGAAATCCATTCCAGTACGATTATGCCATAGGTGGTAAATCATTGGAAGCGGTAACGACCGTAAAATACTTAGGAGTTACTATCCGGAGCGATCTGAAGTGGAATGATCACATAAAACAAATAGTGGGAAAAGCAGGCGCCAGGTTGAGATTCATAGGAAGAATTCTAAGAAAATGTGACTCATCGACGAAAGAAGTAGCTTACAAAACGCTTGTTCGTCCGATTCTTGAGTATTGCTCATCAGTATGGGACCCTTACCAGGTTGGATTAATAGAAGAGATAGACATGATCCAGCGAAAAGCAGCGCGATTCGTCATGGGGACATTTAGTCAGCGCGAGAGCGTTACGGAGATGCTGAACAAGCTCCAGTGGCGGACACTTCAAGAAAGGCGTTACGCAATACGGAGAGGTTTATTATCGAAATTACGAGAGAGCACATTCCGGGAAGAGATGGGCAACATATTACTACCGCCCACATATATCTCGCGTAATGATCACAACGAAAAGATCAGAGAAATTAGAGCAAATACGGAGACTTACAAGCAGTCGTTCTTCCCACGCACAATTCGTGAATGGAACAGGGAAGGGGGGATCAGATAGTGGTACAATAAGTACCCTCCGCCACACACCGTAAGGTGGCTCGCGGAGTATAGATGTAGATGTAGATCTTCAGATCTGATATTTCAGTTACAGGAGTAACCCGTCCAAATCCAGCAACTTTCACATGCTACGTCACATCAAAAAGGGCGGAGGAGCTGACTGAGGCTCAGGGCACTCTCTTGTCCTAGGGGTAGGAAACTGCCCCTAAAGGCGGAACCAGCAACAATGATCAACGGCAGGAGGATGCAGAAGGCAATGGAAACCACATATGGCCTGTAATTGAAGAAGTGTCATGATGATCTCTCCATTGGCAAAAGATTCCGGAATACTTCCCCATTCGGATCTCCGGGAGGGAATTGCCAACGGAGAGGTTACCATGAGAAAAAGACTGAATAATCAGCCAATGGATAGCGTTCTACGAGTCGAGGCGTGGAATGTCCGAATCTTGAACGTGGTAGGGAAACTAGAAAATCTGAAAAGGGAAATACAAACGATCACTCTAGAATCAGTAGGGGTCAGTGAAGTGAAATGGAAAGAAGACAAGGATTTCTTCTCAGATGAGTGTAGGGTAATATAAATAGCAGCAGAAAATGGTATAACGGGAGTAGGATTCGTTATGCATGGGAAGGTAGTGCAGAGAGTGTGTTACTGTAAACAGTTCAGGTACAGGGTTACTGTCAGAATCGACAACAAACCAACACAAATAACGATAGTTCAGGTATATATGCCGACGTCGCAAGCTGAAGATGAAGAGATAGAGGAAGTGTATGAGGATATTGAAAGGGTAAAACAGTCTGTAAAGGGAGTGAAAATCTAATAGTCATGGGGGACTGGAATGCAGTTGTAGGGGAAGGAGTAGAAGAAAAGGTTGCAGGAGAATATGGGCTTGGGACAAGGAATGAAAGAGGAGAAAGACTAATTGAGTTCTGTAACAAGTTTCAGCTAGTAATAGCGAATACTCTGTTCAATAATCGCAAGAAGAGGAGGTATGCTTGGAAATGGAAGGGCGATACTGGAAGATTTCAGATTACATCATGGTCAATCAGAGATTCCGAAATCAGGTACTGGATTGTTAGGTGTACCCAGGAGCAGATATAGACTCACAGTAAAGTAGTGATGAAGAGTAGACTGAAGTTTAAGACATTAGTCAGGAAGAATCAATACGCAAAGAACTGGGATACGGAAGTATTAGAGAATGACGAGATACGGTTGAAGTTCTGTAAGGCTATAGATACAGCCATAAGGAATACCTCAGTAGGAAGTACAGTTGAAGAGGAATCTCTAAAAAGGGCCATCTCAGAGGTTGAATGGGAAAATATAGGTACAAAGAAGGTAACTGCGAACAAACAGAAGAAATACTTCAGTTGATCGTTTAATGGAGGAAGTACAAAAATGTTCCTGGAAACTCAGGACTACAGAAATACAAGTCGTTGAAAAATGAAGTAAATAGGAAGTGCAGGGAAGCTAAGATGAAATGGCTGCAGGAAAAATGTGGACACGTCGAAAGAGAGAAGTGATTGTCGGAAGGACAGACTCGGCATATAGGAAAGTCAAGACAATCTTCGGTGACATTAATCGCAAGGGTGATAATATTAGGAGTGCAACGGAAATTCCATTGTTAAATGCAGAGGAGAGCGCGGATAGGTGGAAAGAATACACTGAAAACCTCTATGAGGGGTAAGATTTGTCTGATGTGTCGATTTAGAAGACTTAGGGGATCCAGTCTTATAACGAGAGTTTAAAAGAGCTTTGGAGGACCTAAGATCAAATAAGGCAGAAGGGATAGATAACATTCCTTCAGAATTTCTAAAATCATTGGGGGAAGTGGCAACAAAATGACTATTCATGGTGGGATGTAGAATGTATTGATCTGGCGTCATAGCATTTGACTTTCGGAAAAGCATCGTCCACGCAATTCCGAAGACGGCAAGAGCTGAGAAGTGCGAGAATTATCGCACAATCAGCTTAACAGCTCATGCATCGAAGCTGCTTACAAGAATAATATACAGAAGAATGGAAAAGAAAATTGAGAATGCACTAGGTGACGATCAGTTTGGCTTTAGGGAAGTGGAAGGCACGATAGAGGCGTTTAATAATGGTAGGAAGACAAGAAAAATCAAGACACGTTCCTCCTATTTGTCGACCTGGAAAAACCCTTCGAGAACGGAAAATGGTGCAGATGTTCGAAATTGTGAAAAAAGTGGGGGTAAGCTGTAGGGAGAGACGGGTCGTATACAATATGTACAACAGCCAAGCGGAAGTAATAAGAGTGGACGACCAAGAACGAAGTGCTCGTATTAAAAAGCGTGTAAGACAAGGATGTAGCCTTTTGCCCCTACTGTTCAATCTGTACATCGAGCAAGCAATGATGGAAATAAAAGAAAGGTTCAGGAGTGGAATTAACATTCAAGGTGAAAGGATATCAGTGATACGATTCGCCGATGTCATTGCTATCCTGAGTGAAAGTGAAGTAGAATTCAAATGGTTGAAATGGCTCTGAACACTATGGGACTTAACTTCTAAGGTCATCAGTCCCCTAGAACTTAGAACTACGTAAACCTAACTAACCTAAGGACATCACACACATCCATGCCCGAGGCAGGATTCGAACCTGCGACCGTAGCGATTGCGCGGTTCCAGACTGTAGCGCATAGAACCGCCCGGCCACCCCTGCCGGCGAAGTAGAATTACATGATTTGCTGAACGGAATAAACAGTCTAATGAATACACAGTACGGACTGACAGTAAACCGAAAAAAGATAAAGGTAATGAGATGTCGTAGAAATGAGAACAGCGAGAAGCTTACCATCAGGATTGATGGTCACGAAGTAGGCAGCAAAATAACCAATGACGGACGGATCAAGGAGGACATCAAAAGCAGATCAACAATGGCAAAATGGGCATTCCTTGCCGAGATAAGTCTAATAATATCAAATATCGGCCTTAATTTCAAGAATAAAATTCTGAGAATGAACGTCTGGAATACAGCATTTTATGGTAGTGAAACGTGGACTGTGGGAAAACCGGAACAGAACAGAATCGAAGCGTATGAGATGTGGTGCTACAGAAGAATGTTGAAAATTAGGTGGACTGATAAGGATGATGTGTGCAGAATCGGAGAGGAAAGGAACACGTGGACAACACTGATAAAGAGAAGGGACAGGATGATAGGACATCTGTTAAGACATGAGGGGGTGACTTCCACGGTACTACAGGGAGCTGTAGAGGGCAAAGACGGTAGAGGAAGACAGAGATTGGAATACATCCAGCAAATAATTGAGGACGTAGGTTGCAAGTGCTGGTTGCATCAAACCAGTCAGAAGACTGATGCCAAAGAAATATCATCACGAAACATACGAATCTGAGGCTTGTCCGCTGTCTAAAGTAGGATAGGTGGCGACCTCTGAGAGGTATGACGACGCAGGCACGAGTGCTTTGGAGGACGCCGTTGAGCGCACAGTGTTGAACATGGTGTTCCGCAGCGGAGGACCCCAACGTGTTCCGATATTGACCAAACAACATTGTCAATCATGATTACAGTGGGCGTGAGATTACTGAGATTGGACCGCCGATCAATGGAACTGTGAAGCCTGGTCGCACGAATTCCAAAAAGTTTTTGAAATTTTTTCGTTTATTGTTAAACCAGGTTGACGGTCGTGTCCAGGTACGCGTCGTTCGGCGAACGGCTACTCGACTCACGCAGCGCGCCACGAACGCAGGCCGGTGGGGTGGAAGCCATTCACTTGGGGTTTCATGAGACCTGCGGCAGTAATAGAAAGCACCGTGACAACTGTGGACTACGTGAAGATTATTAGAGACCACCTTTAACCCATTATGCTTGATGTCTTCCCCAACAGCGATGGCTGGTACAAGAAGGATGTCCGTGTCACAAGGTGAGAATCGTGCTGTAATGGTTTGAGAAGCACGATAGTAAACTCAGGTTGATGTCTTGGCCGGCAAATTCGGCTTATGTGAATCCGATGGAACCTAACCGGGACGGAATCGAGCGCTGGCTCCGCGCCGTCAAACCAAGCGCCTGTGTATTACCGGAAGTGTGATCTGTGTGTAGGCATCTTGTGCCACAATCTCTGGAAACCTATCAAGTACTTGTCGAATCCATGGCACGCACATTAACATCTCAATTGCGTTCCAGATGAGGACCAACACGCTTTTCAGTAGGTGGTTAGAATGTTTTAGCCCGTCAGTGTATGTGTGCACTATTCCTCTAGATGATACCGGCCATTGGTTGCGGAGCTTGTGTTGGTGCAGCTTTGATCAGTGACACAATTTTTCGGTTGTGACTTCATAGTGATGCAGCCGTTAGCGTCCCGGCCGTTAAGCATGCTTTCGCTACAGATACACTGTGCTGCCCCTTCCTAGCCTCCAGTCGTCTCAGTTCTCTTGGCTGTTAATCATTCTCTTGACTACAAATCGTTCGAACGTAATTCTCAGTGTACTCTCTCTCTCCACACAGTGGCTGTACGAGCTATACAGACGCTCATTTATGTTCCAGTTAATCGTTTTATATCTCCTGATCTGCTGCAAGACGTACTCACGCCAGGTTCGATTTAATTGTGGTTGGAGTAACCGTTTTATTTTGTAAGATTCTATCTCGCATTTCACATAGTTTTCGGAACAATGTATTTATATTTTATCACATCTTTCTAGTCCCTTGTTGCCTTCTATAAATGTTCTTTTTAGCTTTCAGAAAGCCCTGCTAGACGGAATGGAGTTGTTTGCCGGCCACGGTCAAGACAACAGCAGAATGGATGGTGAGATAAAATTTTACTGCTAATAGGGAATCGCAGGCAGAGAGCGTTAATAATTCCTGGATATCATCGCCACGTTTAGTTAGTTAAAACAAGTGTGTACTGTTGGTGATGGCGTGGGAACATTTTGCAGCCTGAAAGGTCTGCGCGTATGAAGGGAGAGTTTGCGGTTCTATGGCAGAGGCCAAGACAAATGGTTGGAGACGGAAAGATGTGGATGGCGGTGGTGATGTAAGTGATGGTGGTGACAGTGGTAGTAATTGTTAACCTGGCCACCCACGCTACATAATTCCAAGACGAATGACGTTAAAAACTTCTAGAAGAATAACTGCCCCCTACTAACCATCAAATACCATTCATTCCCTCCCTTCGATTGTCGTACGTATGGACACAATGCGTCATTTATGATATAAACACTGCTAACCTGACCTTTTCTTAAAATACACGGTTCATATAACTAGTAAGGAGCTACACTACTTGTTCAGAATTTTATAACTGGATGATCACTAACATAAAAGATTGTTTAGCCAGCTACAATACTAAAATCTTATGGTTGACATTTTAACTAGACGTTATGAAAGAACGCAGGCATGTAACACGTGTACCCATTCGTCTTTGTATCATCTAAAATATAGGATACATCAATTGATAACCTGGATTTTGCCCTTTCCTCGTCATTTAAAACGCTCATTGTTAAAATGTAGCGACAGAAATTTCCATATCACGAACGCCATACAATGATGGGTCCACTTGCCAGAGAATGGGAGAATGGTCCGTCAGGAGGTACTTTAAGATTACGTCCTCTTACCCAAAAGGCCCGTACAAGGAATCACACAACCAGGCTGTTGGTTTGACTGACTACAGCCAATCCTCCACTCATTCATGCATTCTCTTGCGCCTCGACACTGCACATGTAGGGAGAAAACACTTTTTCCACTGATGTTTCAATTTCGGCGTCATTTCCCTGGATTCCATCGTGCCCTGGCGCTGTGTTGATTACCACCTCCTTTCGCATGTAGGGAGAAAACACTTTTTCCACTGATGTTTCAATTTAGGCGTCATTTCCCTGGATTCCATCGTGCCCTGGCGCTGTGTTGATTACCACCTCCTTTCGCTGTCCCCAAAAGCAGAAAACGTAATACTGGATTGTCTCTACCGAATGCTGCGTACAAGCACTGAATAGGTTGTACGTTTAGGAAACAGACAGGTAATTTAGTAATTCGAATACGTTTCATTTCACCCAGTGCTCTCTATTTCCCATTTATGCACCGCGGACTGCCTACGCCTTCGCTCAGTGAATCCTCAGTTCAGTTTCAAGGAATACCACAGACTGGCCGCTGAAGTCCCCCCGGTTTCGATCCATCGGCATGTACAGTAACATAGCTCCGTAATGTCGTGCTACATCTCCTCCTCCGACAATCTAAATGAGTCTTGTTGGTTTCGTGACCCACGACAGCGTTGCTGTTGTTTGCTTTTGAGTGTTTGCCGATAGATTAACAATTCTATGTCTTTGCTCCCTCCTCACTCGTTTTCCGTTCAGGAGGAGTAAGAACACAAATGAGAGCCCTTTGGGCTCCACACTTAAATGAAGGCAGATGTTATTATTTGCTTTTGTATAAATTTTGTGGATACCAGTTGAGACATTTAGAAAAGTAGAAATGTGAGTTACATGATGTATTTGAGCTCATCTACATTATTTCGTATATTATTTAAACTGTTTTTAGAAGATAAAATAAAGTCAGCGTGTAATACCTGGCTCTCAGAAATAATAAAAGTTATCTTTACATCGAAGGGCAAAAGAGAAAAAAAGAAGCATTAAGAATTGAATGACAGGATCTAATAAAGATACTTGGCTTAAGTACGAGGGTAAGTCAATTATTATCCACAAAGTAGTTATAAACTTTTATTGTAATCAAATAGGAAACGAACAAGATCATCGTTTTTCGACTTAGTCTCCTTGCATTCCAAAGCACTTGATCCATCGTTGTACAAGCTTCCTGATGCCCTCATAAAAGAAGTTTCTCGGTTGAGCTGTGAGCCAGGAATGCACCGCTTCTCTCACTGCTGCGCCCGAGGCCTTCTTGTCCGGGATTGTGACAGGTGATTAAACCTAGGTTCACCATTTTGAGCCCCAAACAGAACGACAATCGATGGAATGGCGCCATTCCCTCCACACAGAAGAAAAAATTCAAAGCAACTGCTCCCGCCGGTAAGGTCATGGTCACCATGTTCTGGGACTGTGAAGATGTGATTTTCACTGATGTGATGCCAAGAGGCGGTACCATTAATTCAGAAGTATATGTCAACACATTAACAAAACTCAAGACGCACTTTCGGAGGCTTCGGCGCCACGGCAACCCAGGATATGTTTTGTTGCAACACGATAACGCTCGGCCGCACACAAATCTGAGGAGTGCTGAACACATCGCAAGACACGGTTGGACAGTGTTACCCCATCCATCCTACAGCCCTGACATAGCCCCCTCGGACTTCCACTTGTTTGGGTCACTAAGGGATGCTATTCGTTGGAGATACTTTGAGGACGATGAGAATGTGATTTACACAGTGAAGCAATGGCTCTGCCAACAGGACAAGGATTGATACCGACAGTGCATACACGCCCTTGTTTCGAAATGGAGAAATGCCATAGAACGGGATGGAGATTACGAGGAAAAATAGGGTGTGTAGATAAAACACCATCTTTCGTGTAATTCTCATTATGTTCAATAAGGAGTTGTTGAAGAAAAAATGCGGTGCAATACTTTCTGGGTAACCCTCGTATCATCATTTTTGAATGTCGTTTGCAGTTAAGCGATCAGAGTGATTCTATGTTTAATGCAATGTAGAGGACCCTCTAATATTCCAAGCACTGCAGAAAGAGAAACTGCTTCAGCGGTATTATCATCCATTTTAAAGGGTTTCCATACACACTGGTGCTGGTGACAATAGTAGTTGCATTGTTTACAGAAGATGAGCAACAAAGGACCTAGTACTTTCTGAAGAACGTCTGGGCAGGCGGATACCTCCGTTTTTATAGCAGCGACGATGCGTCCGCCGTTCCCATTTGGTGAATGAATGAGTACATTTGTCAGCTTCCCCCTCGCTCCTCGCAGGTACACGTTCCGAAGGAACTGCATAGAGATAAATGTAAGCGAAAGCATTGGCAAAAGACTAATAGCAGCATGTGGGGGAGCATATTCTGAGCGTCGGCAGCAGCATTATTGCACCATAAATCAAGAGTAAGGCGGCCGGGGAAGCGTTTATGATTAATGTTGGGTTCGCGGGGGTCTACCGGGGGTGTGCGCTGGGGTCTTCGGTATCTCGCTTCAGCAATCGGGCCAGGCACTTTTGTTTCTCAGCAGCTGTCCTCCATCACTGCTCCGCTTTATTATTTCAGTGATGTTCATTTTTAGCAGATAAGGTTCCTCTAGCGTTATCTTTTAAGGAGAAGAAGGAGTGCAGTAGTTATAAAGCGCAAGTGGTAAGAAAATTGAGCTAGGGCAGCTGACGTCTACGAAACTAATTCGCACGAGAACATGCGATGAAGTCAGTTAGTTCAGCGTTCTGTAGGTCATGTTCACAGTAAACTTTACGGTGTGAAACGTGTCGACCGAAAAAAAGATGTAGAAACACATGTGGGCTTGTCATTACAGAACTTGCTAAGAAGAAACAACATTTAGTCTACATCTGAAAACGCTATCTGTCTGTCAGACATTTTACTGCAGTGGTAAGATGATAAGTGAGTTTCGTAGCTGAGTACTTCTTTCTATGCCGAAGTTATACTCACTAGAGGCAAGTGCAGATAATATTCCTTCAAGGACAGTATTGTCGAACACCTGTATTACTCTCAAAGTGCATCGGATTGTTGACATCAGAGATGTGTGTGTGTGTGTTTTGTGTGTGTGTGTGTGTGTGTGTGTGTGTGTGTGTGTGTGTGTGCGTCCGTGTGTGAGTGAGTGTTTTACTAACATAACTCGTTCTTTTCAGCCAAGTATTATAACAATGTTTGTGTGCGTTGCTGCATGTGTTTTGAGTGAATAAATTTACAGTGAGGCTCTGGTTCATACCGCGATAGTTCGAACAGATGTCTGCAGGATGTAGGGCCTAAATGTGTGACGGCCACATACCATTCTGCTTTAAATACTTGCAGTGTAAGTGAGACGTTACCACAGAATATTTCCCCACAGAACATTGATGGATGAATGACTAAGGCCACCAAAGGGCTTGTAGAGACATTCAGGACACACTCTTACCGTTGAGTTGCCGAATTACCCTTAGAGACACGAGGATAATCTGTGATCAACTACATAGAGATGCATAAAGCACCGGAAACCAAAGCGATAAACATTATAAAGGTTGATCAACAGGAGCATCAGTCTAGCAAAGCACTGTCATGACGGCATTTGTCGACTCATCAAAAGGGAATAACGTTAGAGAGTAAAAAATAAACAGGAAAATAAAAAAAAATAAGAAAACGAGAAGTGAAATGTAGAATTTTTGAGCGTTAATGTTGTGGGCAAACTGCATGAAAATTTGTGGTAAGGTTCTATGGGGTCAAACTGCATAGGTCATCGGTTCCTAGGCTTATACACTACTTAATCTAACTTAAAAAACTTACGCTAATGAAACACACACACACCACACATACACATCCATGTCCAAGGGAAGACTCAAACCTCCGACGGGGGGAGCCGCGCGAACCGTGGCAAGGCGCCCCAGACCACGCGGCTGCCCTGAGAGGCGCAAACTGCGGACCAAGAAAGAAGAAACCCTAGTGATGGTGTTAGATTTTCACTGTATAAAGCCTTATCCACACGCACTGTTTTGTCGTCAGTTCTGCAGGATCATGCCAGATAAAACGTTACGTGTGGACGGAAGTTTCACTGTCTTGCATGAACTGATCGGCGGGAGCTTTGTGTACATGCAAAACTGCCGACAAGTCTGTACATATATATACACGTCAGTCTTATCTCACAAACCTAGCTCCGCTGCCAGTCTACTATTTGTCCACGATAATGCCGAACAAATGTAGTAAAGGATCTCATAAACATACGTAATTGGCAAAACCAGCCACGTAAGTGCGACATGAATTTACTAATCGATTTGTTTCATCAGAGGGGAAAGTCGAATAGCAGTACAGACGTCTTTAAATTTTGGGCATTTTTAATGTTACCGTAAACATTTTGGAATACTGTTATCAGATATTGGATTGTACAATAGACAAGAAATGTTCGAAATTTCCTTACGACAGCCCCTGAAAGTTTTTAATCTAAGTGAAGTCCTCTAATTTTAGTTCACTCAACAGCCATTCTTGATAACATCAATGTGTGCTCCATTGTATCCATTTCTTCTACCTAACGTTCCTTTTTTCTGTTTCTTATTTTTGTGTTACATACCGACTTTTATTCATTAATAATAACGCAGCTGCTCTGGTTTTTAAGCACGACATTCTAAACTTTTACTTGTCTGTGCAACTTATATTTACAGCAAGATCCTGAAATTAACTTGCTCCAACGGTTTCAAGAAGTAAACCTGAGTAAGTATTTGTTCTAATGTAAACACCTCAGCAAACGCTTGTAGAAGTTATTTGCTAGTGGACACAAGCCTTTCAATGTATACAGTTAATACTACGCTTCTAGGGGCGGTTTAACGTTGGCAGCGCTCAGAGACAACTGGATCATCTTTCAGCTAGTGCCGATTTGCTCCGCTTCTGGCAGCACCAGCAAAATAGCCAAGTTATTGTGGAAGAATAGTACTCTCGGTGGCGCTAGGATGTTAACGACAATTATTTTATTGTATGTAGAGGCGAAAGAAACTGGCAGACTTACGACACTGGACTCACAAATTTTTTACGGAGTTAATAGAGCTGTACAAAAGTTTCCTTTCTTGCCGAGAAATAAAATCTAAGGATTACAGCAAACGAGACAAGAAAAACCAGGCCTACGTCGTTTTAGTTAATAAGTGCAAGGAAGTGGATCCTGAAGCAACAAAAGAATTGGTCTGCACAAAGATAAACTCGTTTCGAACAGTTTACCGCAAAGAGAGTGCGAAAGCATAAGCAGCTGTGTGATCTGTAGCTGGAACGGAAAAAATTTATGAACCTTCGCCGCGGTACTTTGATTTACTTTCCTTCTTGGATGTCGGAGATCAACACCCGAGAAGACCACAATCAAATATAAAGATTAAGTAATAAAAATCACTTGTAATTTTCGTGGCCAACAGCCATTATTTATTGCGTCCCCCGTACAAAATAAGGCAATGTGACTTTTTATATGTACTGTTAGAAGTATTATGTGTACTATAACTTTTTATAAGATATAATGAGATTCTCACAGATTTTCACCACAAAAAAAAAAAAATAATGTGCAGGGTAGTTAGCAACACGGTGCAGACAAAATTAATCTCTGCAGCGGTCTATATGTTTAATGCACAATACGTATATTTTTACGATGTGGCGTGTAAATACCCGTTTGAGGTACACCGTTTCATGTACATTCTGAATTGCCCTGCCAGGGTACTGATCCTTCAATGTTGAAGTTTTTGAAGTTGTTCCTTACCATTCTTGCACTTTCTAAAATCAGAGCACATTTGCCGAGTTGTAGATCATACATAATTTCGGGGTTACGTCTCGGAGAACCATCCTCTCTACTACCTGCATCTAGTATCTCAGGTGATAACAAGTTTTGAGGACACAGTCTTCTTAAAAGATTATGCAATACACAAGGAGGCAGCACAACGATTTGAGTATTTTTTACCTCAAAATTAATGGTAATACGCAAAATTCGAAAACGAGATGCCATTATCCCAAATGTGTTTTCAACGACACGTAGAGCTCTTGACAAACGATAGTTAAAAACTCGGGTGCCTCGGTTTAAGCTGCTTCTACGATATGGTTTAAGAAAATCATGTCGCACGTAGCTCATCACGTAGGCAAATGCTGGCCGCTGTGGCTGAGTGGTTCTAGACGCTTCAGTCCGGAATCGCGCTGCTTCTACGGTCGCAGGTACGAATCCTGCCTCCGGCGTGGATGTGTGTGATGTCCTTGGGTTACATATTTTTAAATAGTTCTAAGTCTAGGGGACTGATGATCTCAGCTGTTAAATCCCATAGTGCTTAGAGCCACGTAGGCAAGTACTTGATTCCTACTTGAAACTTTCTCTGCTTTCGGAATCTTGAGGCTACCTTGTGACTATTTTTCATAAACCCTTGTTAGCGGCCGGCCGAAGTGGCCGTGCGGTTAAAGGCGCTGCAGTCTGGAACCGCAAGACCGCTACGGTCGCAGGTTCGAATCCTGCCTCGGGCATGGACGTTTGTGATGTCCTTAGGTTAGTTAGGTTTAACTAGTTCTAAGTTCTAGGGGACTGATGACCTCAGCAGTTGAGTCCCATACTGCTCAGAGCCATTTGAACCTTGTTAGCGATGACCTCTCCATCCGAAACCCGGCCTTTTTTTCGACATCACAGTAGATAAATTGGCTACTAGCGTTGGCAGTTTCCATAAGTACAATGCTGTGGGTATTTTTGTAATTAAAAAAGTACGATTCCTTGGCGGTACGATTCTCACATGCTTCCCGTTAATTGCATCAAGGCGGTGAGGAAACAGCCATTTCGTGTTGAAATCTTCAGCTATGTCTGTCCATTCTTTTTCGGTCGCAGGAAACTGAAAAGAAAGCAAGACTGATGATGATTTTCCCCCTTATCTAACAACACGTGAAGGAACAGTGGAACCTGCAAGAAAACGTGTGACAAGCTGCCACCGTCCAGTGACCAATCTCCTATCAATAGAAGGAGAAATCAGTTCAAAGGCAATGATCCAACTACGCATGCCGGCCAGTGTAGCCGACGGGTTCTAGGCGCTTAAATCTGGAAACACGCTACCGCTACAGTCGCAGGTTCGAATCCTGCCTCGGGCATGGATGTGTGTGATGCCCTTAGGTTAGTTAGGTTTAAGTAGTTCTAAGTTCTATGGGACTGATGACCTCAGATGTTAAGTCCCATAATGCTCAGAGCCATTTGAACTACGCACGTACTTACAATAACACGTGAGAAATTGAAAGCCATTCATTCTGACGACGAATTTGATGTTTAAGAGAAGTATATAGCACATAAATTACGTGTTCTTAAAGGGAAAGATGATTAATGATGTTATTCTTGAAGCTGAACTGAAGAATTAACAAAATACTTTGCAGTTGTTAACTCTGGTGGTTCTTCCAAAGGACAGAGCTTAATGCATCAGAGTTTTCCTTATAATTAGCAGTCAAGCACCCCAGTAGCACAACACAGTGACCTTGTTCAGCCTATTACTAGTTGAAACCCTAATTTAATATAGACAATTCCTCAAGCTTACCAGGAATTTCGGAGTACTTTGCAAATTTCGGGAATTTTTCTGTATATTTTATGTTTTAGTTTAATTTTGCAAGCAGTGACGGTTTACTCAAAATTATTGCTTGAAACCGTAAGGTGTTAATATCATTCTATTTTTGTCAAATGGCTCTGAGCACTATGGGACTTAACATCTATGGTCATCAGTCCCCTAGAACTTAGAACTACTTAAACCTAACTAACCTAAGGACAGCACACAACACCTAGCCATCACGAGGCAGAGAAAATCCTTGACTTCGCCGGGAATCGAACTCGGGAACCCGGGCGTGGGAAGCGAGAACGCTATCGCACGACGACGAGATGCGGGCTCTATTTTTGTCGAATCTCTCTTAATTTTCATTAAACTCTTTCCTTTCAGAAAACAAAACAGTCGTACTTTTATTTACTTACCTTCAAATACCCCTTTTTCGGAAAGATGTGTATTTACGCTGAAGACCCAAACAAAGTGGTACATCTGCCTAATGTCGTCTAGGGCCCCCGTGAGCACGCAAAGTGCCGCAGCACGACATGGCATGGACTCGACTAAGGTGTGAAGTAGTGCTGGAGGGAACTAACACCATGAATCCTTGCAGGGCTGTCCATAAAGCCATAAGAGTACGCGGAGGTCGAGAATTCTTCTGAACAGCACGCTGCAAGGCATCCCGTATATGCTCAATAATGTTCATGGCTGGGGAGTTTGATGGTCAGCGGAAGCGTTTATACTCAGAAGAGTGTTCCTGGAACTACTTTGTAGCAATTCTGCACGTGTGGGGTGTCGCATTGTCCTGATGGAATTGCTCAAGTCCGTCCGAATCCACAATGGGCATCAATGGACGTAGTTGTTGAACGAGGATGCTTACGTACACGTCACCTGCTGAAGTTGTATCTTGACGTAACAGGGGTCCCACATCAACTGCATACGCCCCACGCCATTACAGAGCCTCCACCAGCTTGTACAGTCCCGTGCTGAGATGTTGGGTCCATGGATTCATGAAGTCTCCATGCCCATACACGTTCATCCGCTCGATACAGTTTGACTCGTGCGATCAGGCAACATGTTTCCAGTCAGTAACAGTCTTGTGTCAGTGTTGAAGGGGCCAGGTGAGGCGTAAAACTTTGTGTCGTGCAATCGTCAATGGTTCACGAGTGGGCCTTCGGCTCCGAAGGCCCACATCGATGATGTGTCGTTGAATGGTTCCCACCCTGACAGCTGTTGATGGGCCAGCTCTGAAAATTGCAGCAATTTGCGGAAGGGAACGATTGTCTTCAGTTGGTCCCTTCTTGCAGGATCTTTTTCAGGCCGCAGCGATGTCGGAGATTTGATGTTTTACCGGAATCCTGATATTCACAGTACACTCGTGAAATGGTCGTACGGGAAAAATCCCCACTACCTCGGAGATGCTGTGTCCCATCGCTCGTGCGCTGACCTTAACACCATGTTCAAAGTCATTTAAATCGTGGTAAGTTGTCATTGTAGCTGCAGTAACCGATCTAACAACTGCGCCAGATCCGTTGTGTTATTTACGCGATGCCGACCGCATCGCCGTATTCTGCCTGTTTACGTATCTCCGTATTTGAATAGTCATGTCTATACCAGTTTCTTTCATGCTTCAGTGTAGCTCCATAGACTTCTCGTATGATGCGGCTCAAAGCTTGTTTCGAAATTATAGTTGCAAACTCCAGGTCATTGTGGCTCTTGCCAGTCCCTAAAAACCTTAGCGTTGCTGTGAGTCTCTCGTGGGGGCTGATAGTCGCCCTCGTACAACTGCCTTCTTTTTCAATTTTTGGGCTTCTAACAGTTTACAGTATGTTGCTGTGTCCACGTGTCCGCGCGTAAGTGAGTGTGCCAGTCTTCTGGGTCCTGCCGTAGTTCTCGGAGAAAATTCACGTTTGAGAATGTTTCTATCTCCAATAACAAACTTCGGGATCACCGTCAACAACGAGCTGCCACCTTCCTCAGATTATTAACACCATACTGCAGCCGGCCGAAGTGGCCGAGAGGTTCTAGGCGCTACAGTCTGGAACCGCGCGACCGCTACGGTCGCAGGTTCGAGCCCTGCCTCGGGCATGGATGTGAGTGATGTCCTTAGGTTAGTTAGGTTTAAGTAGTTCTAAGTTCTAGGGGACTGATGACCTCAGCAGTTAAGTCCTATAGTGCTCAGAGCCATTTGAACCATTAGCCATACTGCAATTGAGGTCACTAGCACTAAAATTCTCCTTAATGATTTCAGGACGGTTCAGCTTATATCCACGAGAAAGTATAAATACCGTACCTGCTCATTTTCTGTCTGATCAAGTAATTGTTATTAATTTTGGCAAATGCTTATCATGAGTCAGTTTGTTTATACGCTTACAATATAAAACATGTATGTTATCAATACACCCGCAAGAGAGTTGGTTCAAATGGCTCTGAGCACTATGGGACTTAACTTCTGCTGCGCGGGATTAGCCGAGAGGTAAGGGGCGCTGCAATCATGGACTGTGCGGCTGGTCCCGGCAGAGGTTCGAGTCCTCCCTCGGGCATGGGTGTGTGTGTGTTTGTCCTTAGGATAATTTATGTTAAGTGGTGTGTAAGCTTAGGGACTGATGACCTTCGCAGTTAAGTCCCATAAGACTTCACACGCATTTGAACATTTTTGAACTTCACTTCTGAGCTCATGAGTCCCCAAGAACTTAGAACTACTTAAACCTAACTAACCTAAGGACATCACACATATCCATGCCCGAGGCAGGATTCGAACCTGCGACCGTAGAGGTCGCGCGGTTCCAGACTGTAGCACCTAGAACCACTCGGCCACTCAGGCCGGCTGCAAGAGAGTTCAGCGCTCTTTCGACTGCTCCGTTCATTACTAGAAATGATGATTTTACCAAGAGGAACATCCGTCTTGCAATTGGAACAAATCGGTGAATGTATCTCGCCAAGGTTCTTTTGTGTGATCTAAGCACTCTTGGCAAGCACTGTACGAATTAATTGTCATAGAAACAGCGTTCTGTAGTCGAAAAATCCCACTGCACATTATAGAATATAATTTACTTATTATTCAGTAGGCACGATGGCGTTTTAATTGAACAAGGCAGAAATTCCTGATTATCAGGTCCTTTGGCGATTCATAGATCGTGCAGATCCTATCAATACGTTATAGCCGAGACTGAAATGTCCCGTGCGACTCATAAATTTAATTTCTGTGCATGCATACGCGTTTCGTCTTGCTTTAGTACTATCAACTACTCTGAGCTGTGTGTCAAAATAATCGTACCCATTACTGTTACCTTCCCCACATTGTTGCCTAATGTCCTTTGTTTGTACCATATATCATCTGATATTTGTTCAGTTTATTCTGTATATCATTTTCTGTTTGATTGTTTACGTCGCAGCATACGAAATTAAAATATTGAGTCTTCATTAAAAAACATGACCATTCCGCACCATTTTTCTTTGGAATATATTTTTATTTTCAAGAACTTTTTATCATCTACGACGATAGACGACTATCATCCACTTTCTGCGCGGAAAGATGGATTTCTTGTGATGAAGAGGTAGTAATGTATTGTTTTAGCTCGTAGCTTCTGAACGATGTTGCAGAACCATCGCCGAAAGTGCTACTAGACCTCTTCAAGAAAGTTCTATGCAACTCCTGAAAACTTAAAATATAGTTGTAAATGAATTCACTAGGAGCCAATTATCGCCGTAATCGTTTTTCACGTGTGCTCTAATCAAAGAAAATATCTTTCATCACTTGTTATTATTCAGATTTTTTACAACATCGCATTTTCCCGGTTTATGATTACGGATATTTCATTAGGTATAACTATGACGGAATAATTTAGTGATACGAGCAAGATCTCTGTACCGATTACTTACAGTTACGCGAAATACGTTGCGTGCAATGCAGGTACTGAACAGAAAAAAAGCAGATATAGGTTTATATTGGCTCGCTTAAGTCGTAAAGACGACATGCAATCTAAAACAGTGGAGCCTGGAGCACTCAAGTTGAGCAACACATTTGATTTATTAGAAGCCACTACCAGTAAGACTACTGTCAAAGACAGCATCAAATTTTAACTGTGGTTCACAAACAAATAACGTTCCACAGTAGCCCTAATGTTAAACAAAAGATTTTGATCACTATCTGTTATAACCTGAGGAGGCGCTAAGTTTGTAGAACAAGTTCATGTTTCACTCTTCCGAAGACGTCTTTAGCCGTTGTCAACATCGACTGAGGTTCCCTCATTTTCGCTACTGCGCTGTACAAACCAAGTATCGAAACTCGTTAGAAACTTTTGTTTGCTCGGGGCTGAAGTGTTTTCTTGGCGCAAGTCTCCTGTCAGCTGTAAAAGTAACAGAACGAAGGCATAAGCCAAGATGGGAGAACAAAACACGACGAAGGTGCACGTGCAACCGATTAAAGCTGGCAAAAAACTTACGTGAATGGAAGTATAACGCATCAATGGAATTGTCAACATTTCAGCCAACACCTCCAAACAAGGAATTGCGCACTAATTCACGACGTCGCCCTCACCTCGATTTTACGTGACGAATTCAAAAAATGAGTGCTTTTGACCTAGCCTGTAGACGTACTTTATGAATTACCATAGAAAGACAGGGTGTCCTAGAACTTAATAAAGTTAAGAGCCTGTATCACGAAACAAAAATCATTACAGAACGGGCAGAGAGAAGACTGGAATTATAGCAGTTAGTAGAGGAGTGAGACGTAGCTTATCTCCTCAACTTTTAAATATCTGTAGTGACGACATTGTTAGACAACGGGAAAGGAAGATTGCCCAAGGTGTTACAGGAGGACCACATAACTGGACATACAACGCGCTGTTCATAAAAATTTTGCAGCAGCTTTAGTACGATCTTCGAAGCGTAGACTAGAAATCCAAGGGCTAAAATTTTAATATTTGTCACAAAACACAAGCATTACGTTTTTTAAAGTCAAAAACCCTGTACGCTTCAAAATGGTGCGGAGTGGTCATGTTTTTCAAAGAAGACTCTACATTTTAATTTCATATGTTGCCACGTAAATAACCAAACTGAAAATGATATACAGAATAAACTAAACAAATATTACGACTATTTTGATACACAGCTCCGTGTAGCTGATAGTACTAAAGCAAGACGAAACGCGTATGCATGCTCAGAAATGAAATTTATAAGTCGAACGGGACATTGCAGTCTCGGCTAGAACATATCGACAGGATGACAGGAGGAAAACCAACGGAGCAAGTAATGAACTACACACTTCAACGGAGAAACGAGTTCCCCAAAGATCACGGAAAAGATTTCTGTTATCGGTACAGTTGAAGGCATGTGCCTCGAAGTAAAGAATAAGCCGTCAACAATTGAGTTCAATGTACTAAATCACTCTGATGAATCATTTCTCAGCTACACACTACAACATAGTTCTGGTGTATTCTATGATGCTTGCAGTTGCGCTAAATCGAAGCAGTCATCAACCGTGACTTGGTTTGAACAACACAGTATCGTCATAGAGGTGTCATGCTGTTATTTTCGTACAGCCCTTGACCTAACTCATCTACTGTTATTTGCTGTGGGAACTACAGTTTCAAGCGGAGTCGAAACTGTGGTTCACCATTGGATTGTGGGTAATGACGGTAGGTCTTTGGCTTCACAGTGAACGATTTTTATTGTCGTAGTCACCTTTTAGATTAATGGACACTGTAGGTCTATAGTAATCTTGTAGTTAGTATATTTCACCCATCATGAGCAATTCTGGAAGGTCTGTTGCAGTTGTCCACACCTGCTGTAAGCCATAAACTGCTTTATATGTGGAAATAATTCGAGCTAACAGCGTAACAAATGCGACGACAGAAGGTTGGTTCCAACAATTCGTATTTTAGACTGTTTCTATTGCCAAAATAGGCACATTAGCCGCTCCCAGGTAGCACTATGCCATTAACGTGTAACCGAGACTCTGGCCTTGATAACGTCCTTAAATCGTGGAGGAAGGAGACCATCAGTTACCACAAATATGCCGTATCAAGCTAAAGCCATTAATTAATGAACAGATCCCAAAAAAAGGTACCACATTGCGGAGAATTTAGTTTACTATGTTTCACCTGTTTTTCAAAATACCGCCGGCCGCGGTGGCCGAGCGGTTCTAGGCACTTCAGTCCGGTACCGAGCGACTGCTACGGTAGCAGGTTCGAATCCTGCCTCGGGCATGGATGTGTGTGATGTCCTTAGGTTAGGTAGGTTTACGTAGTTATAAGTTCTAGGGGACTGATGACCTCATATGTTAAGTCCCATAGTGCTCAGAGCCATTTGAACCACTTTTCAAAATACCCCCAAAAATTTTTAACAGGATTAAGATCGAATGGGATTAAGATCGAATGATTCGGTGGGCCAATGCCTAGCGTGCCTTAGAGTTCGTCAAATCAGAAATGTGTTCGTACAGCCCTGTACAGTAGGTCACCGAGATATGACTAAAAATTATAACCTACTTTCACGGTAACCTTGAGACACTACAATACAGTGCGTCACATTTTTCAGATCTTTTCCCCTTCCTTCCTAGTTTTTCCTATATTGTAATCTCATAGTGAATTCGAATTAATTGTAATATTTTAACGCGAATTTACCATGTATCAATGAAAAACAATATTTTACAAATGTAGTAGAAACGTTGACAGAGTCAGTGTTTTTGTTATATATAACAACAATCTCTGACCAAAATAACCTCAGCGTGGCACTAACAGCGTGCGTAAGCGAGAGAGCGCACTCAGGTAGCTGCGAGTTGATAGCGAGTAAGACCGGACATGAATAACAGCGACATGAGTAAACAGAACTTAGTGTATGAACTTCGTGGCTATAAAATGTCAGGCAAGGCATTATGAAGACAACGAGCATAGTGTGGGCTACCGTATACCAATCATTTGGAAATAGTTTCAAGAGTAGTAACGGAGGAAGTGTTCCGTGTGGTCAGATGTATTCCATTCTGCTCGTAAATGGAAGGAAGAGCCTGTTGGTTAACAACTGCTACCATAACACTATCACGCCGCGACTGCAGTAACACCATCTGAAATTAAGATCATGCCGTTTGAGATATTAGAAATGTAAATGACTTGCCAGCGGAGTACAGTCAGCTGCCAGTGATAATAAATGTCCTTGTCATCATTACCAGCAATCGGATTCTGTTCCTATCGTTGTTAGTAAAATTCGCGTCAAGTGCTCAAAATAAATTAACACAATTACGTATTTTTTTCGATTGATGTTAGCGCAGCGTATTTCTTTAGCGTAATATATTTCTGTAGTGTTCTAATACGACTGTTTCCTACACCAACCAGATACCAGAATACTTGTTATTTTTTCTGATGAGACTAAGAATAAAAATTATTATGAATAATTTCAAAGCTGTCTGTTTCATGTTAAGATCACCTGGCGAAGTGTTAGTTACCCCCTTAAAAAAACATTATGGTCGATTTGTAGCACTCTATAAAAAGTACCAGTGCTAGATCTCCTCGTGTACTAAACCATCATACCGGTAAATATTTCTCATTTTAGCCACGAGTCAGTAGAAAGTGGAATAGGCCCAGTGCAGAAGAACTGGCCGTTCCTCCAAAATTAAAGTCAATACTTTCTTGGAATAACCAAGTGAACCGGCACTTAGAACTCCCTCATATCTGTTCAGTGTCTTGCATACTAAGTCCCTCATAGCAAATCTCGTAACACAGTTAATTGAGTCGTGTGAAGAAGAATTCTATGTGGCCATATATGATTTACCCGTAAATAATCTACTTTAAATAATATTCCGGATGTTATCACGATGAATTTAGTGACAAACGCCGTAAACTAATTCACAATCACCCACTCTGATGCAAATAAATTGAAAAAATAATAGTTTAATGTGAAATTTAAACTCGTGTTTGCAAGTGTCAAGTTGGTGTGTGACCAATGTGTAAGACTTTTTTCATATCAAAATGCGTTAATCTCGGCGTAGGGCAACAGGACTACGTGAAATTTAATTTTGAGCAGTTTATTTATTATTTGAAATTGAATATAAACAGCAACAAACACAAATTTTTAAAAAATTATATAAGGTTAGCGTTCGTGGAGGTGTAGCGCCTGCTCCGTTCACAGCCCCCATCTGCATCATGGTGTGGGTCTGAAGATGGGCTAAAACAGACCGAAACCGGTAAACTAATATAACAGAAAAAAGGTTTATTGTGGTTGTGACAGTTTATTCTCAATTTTAAATGAACATAAAACTTAAGGCACCTGATATTCGGATAGAACTGCATGAAAAAAAAAAAAAACACAATATAGTATTTCTTCTACTGGCATTAAGCTTCTAAATTGATACGATAATATTTTCACAAATACGCTCTGACAATCATTGTACCTTAGAGCGGACATAAACTTCGATAGTAATTACAATTATCGGGCTGCCTGTGCGCACGGAACGCTCATCTGCCCTGCAGTTTGTTGCTATTAGGAATAATGATGTGACTGTCAAAAATAAAATTTCATTTCCGTACTTGCGATGTGCAATGTAAGACGGTTATCTTATCAATTTTCATAAAATGCTCGTCAGTACACACTCGCGATGTGCAATGCGAATATTCATACATAGTCATGAAAGGAAAAATGAAACTGGGGAACTAAACTTAACGGGTTATAAGTGACAACAAAGACAACAAAGTATAACTATAATTATTAAGCCATGAGAGCAATACACTTTTTCATGGAGTTCGCCCACCTCCACAAGTTACCAAAAATTTTTCCTAGTAATACTTTTGTGTACAATTGCCTTCGTTGACAGTTGCTTCAACTATAAGACAAAACCATAAGTATCTTATTTATTGATATTTTCCTCTATACAAAGGTTTTTCCACAACAGAACAAATATCTAGAAATTATTACATCTTTTAAATAATATCTTAATTTATCTCCTCAGGGCGTCCCGCCACGTGTTCGGATCTTACACGTCTTCTTCCTCTGCGCCAAGTCTTCTAATTGTTAACAGTTAATTTTGGAGCCAGATGGTCATACGGTGTCCTCTTCTTTCCCTCTGGTTCCAATGCCAGGATCATTTTCGGAATTCTGGCTTCCCGCATTCTTCTTACATGCCCGTACCACTGTAATTTCCTTCTATCCATCACGTCATGCATTCTTTCTCTTACTTCTATTCTCTTTACTATTTCGTCGATTCTTACTTTCTCTTCCCTAGAAATTCTTGCTGATCTTCTTCAGAAGTCCATTTCTACTGGTAGCAGTTTTTTTAGGCGTTTCACTCCATACATAACAACGCTCTCTAGTATCGATTTACATATGATGTTTTTGGTTCGGTTTATTACATTTCTGCTCCAAAAGATTAGCTGAACATCCCAATGACCTTCCTTCCCCTGCTAATTCATTTATTAATTTCTACCCCTGATTTTCCCTACAACTCTAAAATGGATCCGAAATAACAGAAAGTATTGACCTTAATTTTCTTTCCCTCTATGTGTAAGTAGTCTCGATCATTAGGGAAGTATTCTGTTTTCTAGTAATTAATCTTCAGTCCCCAGTATCTATACTCCATTGCTAATTGGTTGTGTTAAATCCAGCCTAGTCGTAAATATGGGGTTGTCTAGGAAACCTGCTTTCTCGGATCGCTAGACAACATTAAAACAAATCGTATTAATGAGTTTTATTGCATAAGGAAAAGATAACAACACTTAACTTTGTGTTACACAGAGGTGCCGCAAGCAAAGGGCGACAGACAAAATAGGAAATCTCTTCAGTATATCAATTCCCAAGTCGGTGTTACATAGTACAAGCAAGAGATTAGAGTTGACGCTACTAAAATGGTTCAAATGGTTCTGAGCACTATGGGACTTAACATCGGAGCTCATCAGTCCCCTAGAATTTAGAACTGCTTAAACCTAACTAACCTAATCACACACATCCATGCCCGAGGAAGAATTCGAATCTGCGACCGTAGCGGTTGCGCGGTTCCGGACTGAAGGGCCTAGAACCGCTCGACCACACCGGCTGGCTTCGACGCTACTATCCAAGTCACTATTCTTGAAGCTGCTATTAAACTGGGCCGTCACCAGTCGGTAGCGGCGCTTATGTCCTCTTCATATAGGGGCCGCTGCTGTTGTGTTGTCGTCCTGGAGAGGGGTCGGTCAGCGTGCAATTGGCTGACGTCTTCTCACAGCCGTTTCTGCTCTATCCTTCCCGACTGGCATACCGGCGCTTGACTTTACGCTGCAACAGGTTACACATTTGCATCCTCCTCATCTTGTGCTATAACTACTTGATCATGTCTTAAGACTAATATGTGCGTGTGTGTGAAATCCTAAGGGACCGAACTGCTTATGTCAGCGGTCCCCAGTCTTACACACTACTTAAACTAACTTAAACTAACTTATGCTAAGAACTGCAGACACCCATGCCCGAGGGAGGACTCGGACCTCCGGAGGGAGGGGCCGCGCAGTCCGTGACATGACGCCTCAAACAGCGCGGCCACTCCGCCCGGCGACTAATATCTACACAGTTTTTAAATAATGTTCATGACATGGGGAAGCCTTGTAACCGATCTGTGCTTGTTCTAAATTTTCGTGAAAGTGTACTACCAATTTTCACTGGATAGGTGTTATCTTTATACGTTTCTTGTATTATTTTAATCAAGGGATCCTATGTGTTTGACATGACGCCTCAAACCGCGCGGCCACTCCGCCCGGCGACTAATATCTACACAGTTTTTAAATAATGTTCGTGACATGAGGCAGCCTTGTAACCGATCTTTGCTTGTTCTAAATTTTCGTGAAAGTGTACTACCAATTATCACTTGAGAGATGTTATCTTTATACGTTTCTTGTATTATTTTAATCAAAGGATCCTTTGTGTTTGCCAAATGTAATGCTCTCCGATGTAGTTATCTCGGGAAAGTCCCTTATGCTTTTTCTAAATCTATGAAAATTAATCCTATGCTTTTGGATTTTTCCCTATGTTTTTCTGAGATCTGTCTAATGTGAAAATATGGTCTACGCATGATCTACCAGCTGTGAAGCCACATTGTTCTTCCTGGGTTTTAGTCCGCCCCTGGTAGCTGACTGGTCAGCGCGACAGAATGTCGTACCTAATGGCCCGGGTTCGATTTCCGGCTAGGTCGGAAATTTTCTCCGCTCAGGGGCTGGGTGTTGTGTTGTCCTTATCATCATCATATCATCCCCATCGACACGCAAGTCGTCGAAGTGGCGTCGACTCGAAAGACTTGCACCAGGCGAACGGACGGGCTATCCGACGGGAGGGGGGGTTAGCCACACCGCATTCCCATTTCGTGGGTTTTAAAATTTATTTCCAGCTTATTCTTAATTATTTTCCCAAAGATTCTAATTGATGTGTTTATAACACAAATTCATCGGTTGTTCGAGCAGCTTTTGCGATCCCCTTCCTTTTACAGTATTAATATAGCCCAGCTTCAATTCCTTGGGTATTGAATCTCTATGTAACATTTTACTGAATAACAGATTATTAGTTTCACAATTTTGTCACCACAGCATTTTAAGAGCTCCAGATCGATATTGCCTTGTCTTAATACCTTTCTCACCTCGCTTTCTTCAGCTTGAATCGCCTCCCCTTCCTGCTTCATTTCTTCCACTCTTCCTTCCTCCAGATCCCTTCTCTATATTCTCATTTAATAATTTCCGGAAATATTCTCCCGTTTTTTTGGTGTTATCAATTGAAGATTGGTTTTGACTTATGTCTCTTGTCGAAGTCGTTTCAATACTGACCAAGCTTGTTTCGCTCTCCCAAATCCTAATCTGCTATTGAAATTAGCACATGTCCTTTACCATACTTCATTCTTCGCTATCCTTATTTTTTATCACTTTAATCTTCTTTTCCTTGTAGATTGTTCTCGTTACTTCCGATTTATCATTCGGCCACCGCTTGAATTTGTTCCTCTTTTCTTTAACTACCACTTCTATTTCCTCCGAACACCATTTTGCTGTACAGCTCTGGTTGTTTCCCCTTATGCCCAGCACCTCTGTTGCATAAAACTTTAAGTTGCATCATGAAATTCCTACAGCCAACTTCTACCATACACAATGTCCTAAGAATAAGAAGTTACACAGTTACAAATATAAAAGAATGGATTGCCCTAAAAATTGGCTTCTGTTATTCTTCCATTAAAATTTGCTCAGTACATGTTATTATGAAATCCTTTTTAAATAATGCTGCCTGCACTACCCCGGGGGCCAGCTTCGATCCTTTTCAAACAAAGCGGGTTTCCAGACTTTTCGACACACACTGCTACTGTCTGCCTTACCCTGACCAACATGTCAGGTCTCAAACGCAGTCTTAGAAAGAATAAGAGAGTATCGATACTACAGAGTTTGAGTACATTTCTCTAATTCGCAACTTCATTTACGTTTACGGTGAAAATATACCGAAAATCTTCGTGGCAAATAGGACAGACCCTTTCAAAATACGAGAGGGTGTCCGACACAGAGATCAGATCTGGAAGGCAGTTTAGCGCAAAGTGAAGTGCTTGATGCGAAACAGAAGTCTCTAGCACATTTCGTATGACAACGGGGCCTTTCTTTCATTGGCGGAATGCATTTTCAATTATTCCTTGATATAAAAAGTGTAAAGTGTAGCGAAATTATGGTACCAAAGCCTTAATGACACCCAGGCAGCCATTGCCGTTTATTATATTTAATTTGGATGCCAGCTATTAATATTTGAAAGAGAATAAGCCTTTGTTTGGCGTCTGTAGTTCCCCTTTCCTTAAGATCTCTTAGAAAAATCGAATCCCACGGCTTGATCGGGCTCCCATCCTACTGGCGCTTTTAAAAAAGTTTATTTATCGTACCATGTATGCTGGTTTTTACTCGGAACGTATTTCACCGTTTTGTACTGCTCAGATTCTGGCCAGGCAAAGGGATGCAGGCTTCCCCTTTGTCGCAGGTCAACATCATGGGCGGAGACACGGGCCGAGGACATTATATGGTTGCTACAGCAACCGCGACATCATCTGCTTCAGTTTTCGCGTAAAGGGCGTATGCGATAACGTGGACTGAGAGTTTATTCCCTACTACTTCCAGTTTCAGACGACAGACAGAAAAGCAGTGGTGGTTGTGCGCGTGGAACACGCTACCATCTGTTCTGCGTTTAGTGCTGTATGGTTCAAATGTGAAGCCTGCTTAGGATACAGTGTGTATGTTATTAGAAACACCTTCTCCGCGTTGTATCGAACCTTATATTACGAAATTTTGGATCAGGTTTTGGTGGAAATGAATGAGAGATTTTGCGATTGTGAAAAGGTTCAGTTTGTTTGCATTGCCAGTACAACAAAATTTGAACAATACCGCACATGGTTTCTTCTAGTGCCCCTGAAAGCATACAAAATTTGTTAAAAAATGTCGTATGACTACGGACCCCCGTCGGGTAGACCGTTCGTCGGGTGCAAGTCTTTCGATTAGGAGAACACCAACACCCAGTCCCTGAGCGGAGAAAATCTCCGACCCAGCCTGGAATCGGACCCGGACACTGAGAATTGACATTCTGTCGCGCTGACCACTCAGCTACGGGGGCGGACAACAAAATTTGTTTGGGGCTCTATGGTACAGAACACAAGCTTAAGAAAAGAACTCCCTGTTTTGCCACCATGAAACGCAGTCGATAAAACAGTCCACATTCATCTGAACAGTGGAAAACATGTCACGTTACCGTTTTTTGCGGAATATTTGATGAGTTCAAGGACGTCATCTACTGCGTACCTTCTTTCCTCATTCCGCCAACATGTCCTGGACTACTTCTTTGTACTGACAGATTTCCACCGGAAAGATGTTTAAAGTTCTTAATGAGGATAAGGACATATTTTGAACGCTTATAAACTGTCGTAAAGATTATAGGTTTATTGAATTATCTTTAATTAACGTCCGCTGTGTTACCACACGTGACGTATCACTGATCATGTGGGTTCTGAGAGTGCATTACACACGAGATGCCTAGTTCTTTCACCGCCCTGAGTGAAATACAGTGAGTTCTGTTACGTTCAAAAAACCTGCAATCTTCTGAAGATGTCCGAAAACAGAACTTAATACATAGGTTCATCGAATTGAGGCTTAATGGACTGTTTCTGAGGAAAGTTACCAATACAACTGGTTTGTTCACTGTTTAGGGATGCCACTCGTATTTAATTTAGCAGAACACTAGAAACAGCAAGTTACAAATTTTATCCACTGTCAATTCAACAAGTGACACATTATTAATAAATCCCAAGCCTTCTCTCTGTACATACTTAACTGATTACTCTTTACTCATTCTGAAACCATTCTAGACTTAACATTTCTGTGTAAAACTGATATATGACAGAGCGCTTCAGCCTACATGTCTAAACCCCATGACTGCCCGTTCCGATTTGTTTACACAGCCTGCACCACTTGGCTTGGGCACGCAGTTTATGCAGGTTCCGGAGATATCCAAAGTACTCCGTTTGACTTTTGGTTTACCTTTTGTTTTTAGTTTGACTTATTTTTATTACTGTCGAAAAAAGTGAGCGATAGCTTGCTATTTAGAGATACCTATAAAGTGGTACCTCATACCACTTATTACGTGCCGCCCGGAGTGGCCGAGTGGTTCTAGGTGCTACAATCTGGAACCGCGCGACTGCTGCGGTCGCAGGTTCGAATCCTGCCTCGGGCATGGATGTGTGTGGTGTCCTTAGGTTAGTTAGGTTTAAGTAGTTCTAAGTTCTATGGGACTGATGACCTCAGCAGTTAAGTCCCATAGTGCTCAGAGCCATTTGAACCATTTTGAACTTATTACGTCAGAGGCATAATGCTGCTCTGAGGTAAGAATCTTGCCGCTAAAGCCAAAAATTTCACACAGTCCCCCTTATTTTGTTCGTTTCTTCTACTATAGCTCATCAAGTGTGGAACGAAGGTTTTCTTGCCTGAAGCGTACAAAACATATTTGAGGAATGGAATTTCGTGCGAGTGGGTGTCTTCTCCCCAGCGAATATTTCATTTCGCAAAGAACCTTTTTTTTCTTTTTTGAGTCATCAGTCTTCTGACTTGTTTTGATGCTGCCAACCACGAATTCCTCTCTTGTGCCAACCTCTTCATCCCAGAGTAGCCCTTGGAACCGACGTCCTCCGTTATTTGTTGGATGTAAACTGAACAGCCCACACATTATGACCACTGTCCATCGCGACGTTGAATGCCGCTTGGTGGCGCTATGGGCATAGGATGCGGTAACAAAAGTATCTAACCGGAGCAGACACTCACGAGGGGTCACCCTAGCGACGACATGGCTGAAAATGGGAAAATCCATTGAGATAAACGACTTTGACGAAGGGTATATGACTATTACGCATAACCTGTGAACGAGTATCTCGAAAATGGCGAAGCTGGTAGAATGTTCACACGGTACTTTCATGAGCGTCTGCGGAAAGAGATAGAAGGACATGAAACTATCACTAGGCGCTAAATGTGTGGCCGTCCACGACACTTCACAGCACGTGGGGTTCGAAGGCTTGTCTGCTCTGTAAAGTAGGTTACATGGTGATCCATGGCGTCTCTGCCAAAAGAGTACAGTGCTGGTGCACGCACAAGCGTTTCGGAACACACCGTTCAGTGTAGGTTGTTGAACATGGAGTTCCGCACGAAACCACCCCTACGAATTCACAAGCTGATCCAACGACATCGTCAATTACGACTACAGTGGGCACGGGACAATCGGGATTCGACCTTCGATCAGTGTAAACTTGTCAGCTCTTCCGGTGAAGGTTTACCAGAAGATATGTAATCCGGTCGTGAAAGCCTTCATACCACCTGCATCCCTTCTTGCTTGGTGTCCTCCCCCTCGTCGACGTCATCTTTCAGCAGTATAGTTGTTTGTCTCCGAGCCAGAACCGTAACACAGTGGTCAGCGGTTTGAGGAGCATTGTACTAAATCCGCCAGATGTAAATCGTATGGAACCCATCTGAGTCGATATCGGGCCCACTATCGCGTACACAATTCAGCGTTCCGTTATTTACGCGAATCACATCACCTGTGGGTAAACATCTAATACCACACACCTCCACAAACATGCCGCCAAACTGTTGGATCCCCGATACGCAGAATCAGTTATGTATTTCATTCCAAAGGCGGACAAACAAGATATTAAGCAGTTGGTCATAATCTTTTCCCACATCAGGGTATTCCAATCTCTGTCTTCCTCCGCCGTTTTTACCCTCTACAGCTCCCTCTATTACCACTGAATTTATTCCTTGATGTCGCAACAAATGTCCTACCATCCTGTCCCTTCTTCTTTTTCTCAGTATTTTCTATACAATCCTTTCATCTCCGATTCTGTGCAGAACCTCCTCATCCTTTACCTTATCAGACCACCTAATTCTCAACATTCGTTTGTTGTTCAACATCTCAAATCCCTCAATTCTCTTCTTTCCTTGTTTTTCCACAGTCCACGTTTCACTACTATATAATGATATACTGCAAACGTACATTCCCAGAAATTTCTTCCTCAAGATACCAGCTGACTTCTCTTGCCCAGGAATGGCTTCTTTGCCACTGCTAGTCTGTTTTTGATGTCCTCCTTGCTCCGTCCGTCGCGGTTATTTTGCTTCCTAGATAGCAGAATTCCTCAATTTCGTCTACTTCGTTACCGTCAATCCTGACGTTACACTTCTCGCTATTCTCATTTCTGCTACTTCTCATACTTCTTTCTTCTATTTACTCTCAGTCCATATTCTGTAGTCATTAGACTGTTCATTCCATTCAACAGATCCCGACAGATCCCGTAATTCTTCTTGGCTTTCACTGAGGACACCAATGCCATCAGCGAATCTTGTGATTGATATACTTTCATTTTGAATTTTAATTCAACTCTTGAACCTTTCTTTTATTTCCGTCATTTTTTCTTCGCTGTATACATTGAACAATAGGGGCGAAAGACTACATCCCTGTCTTACATCCTTTTACATCCTAGCACTTTGTTCTTGGTCTACCACTCTTATCATTCCCCTTGTCTCTTGTAATACACATGTTGTGCATTAACTGTCTCTCCCTATAGGTTACCCTTGTTTTCCTCAGAATTTCGAACATGTTGCAACATTTTGCACTGTCGAACGATTTCTCCAGATCGACAAATTCTATGAACTTCTTTTAATGTTCTCTAGTCTTGCTTCCATCAGCAACCGTAGCGTCAGAACTGCCTGTCTGGTGCCTTTTCCTTTCCTAAAACGAAACTGATCGTCATCTAACACATCCTCGATTTTATTTTCCTACTTCTAACGCAGTTAATAAAAGCACATTCATCATATGAGAACACCACAGGCAAGTTTTCAGCCTAAAACGACTGAAGGATTGATTTGGTGTACAAGAAATAGGTTAGCTCAATTAGTAAAATGAACTTTTGTAAAAGTGGTTATATTTTTCTTTCATACTAGCTCTTCAACTAACTTCCCCGTCACAAGCCGCCACTGGATCGTTATACCACTGCTTGAGAGACAGAGTCACTCATGTTAACTGCAGCTTTCCATTTCACAGTTAAAAATAATAAGTAAGTGGTGTCCGAATTAAGGGGAACCACACACCAGGAGATTATCTGAACATCCGCCACGGATGTGAGTCACAATGATGAGATCTCGATGACGAAATGTTGTCCTTTTGTCTACATCTTTATGGTGAGTTTGCTGTGGACACTCCCATCTGAACCCAGACTTTCTTGCTCTGATGAACACTCAGACATCCTCTTGCACCTTGACGGCCTCGCTAAATTTACTTATCTAAACCCATAGTAAATGTCTGGGGCTGTATGAACCCCTTACTACAGAAAGGCAGTACGCCCACCATTGCAACTTTAACAGAGAGAGCAAAAGTGAATAAAACTGGTTTAATGCTATTTATCGCCTGACATGTATTTCTGGTTTCTTGATGTAGGTATAATTGCTTATTACATAAATGTAAAAGTCAAATATGACATAAGAAGGAAGAGAGGGACGATGTTTTTGGTGTTGAACATATTCCCTTCCTTACTACAGTACGATGGATTTTCAAACTGATTTTGAGCTTACATAACTTGTTTTATGATAGAACAGCACATACGAACCTCTTTTATTGTAATAAAAATTGTTTAGTACATATTTCTGGTTAATATTTGACGTTCTACATTTCTGCATTTTTCAGATGGTTTCATCTACATCACGAGATACCGTTGTTGCCACCAAGATGTGACAGAATTCGAAAACTGCATCTTGTCTTGATGGTTACGCACCAAAGAAATATTTTCATTTTGTTATTATTTATAGACAGTACCGATACGTCGGCTTTATTTGAAGGGACTTTCAACAGTTGCACAGCTTTTACCAGCCTGAAAGTGTCCGTCTTCAAGCCAGCAATTTTCATGTTGCACCTAACACTATGCGGATTTTTTGCTGAAAAAGTCATCTCATGATATCTTGAAATACTGAGAATTCTTTTCAGATGTCTAGAAACGAGTTTACCCTACGAATCATCGTTCAGGCAGATTCTTTTATAGAATATAGAACACCAGGAACCGCAGTCGATAAAACAATCCACATTCATCTGAACAACGGAAAACACGTTACGTTACCGTCTTCTGAGGAATATTTGATGAGTTCTAGGACGTGATCTACTGTGTACCTTCTTCCCTCATTCCACCAACATGTCCTGGACTAGTTCTCTGTCGGCAGTATATGGAAAACTGGCAGCGTTGCCAGACCTGTCTTGTCGTGCCAACAGGTTTCCTTTTTGCGGTAAACAATGCACTGATGCACTCAGAAGCATACCAGTGCAGTACCACGGCAGTTTTCAGCTCTGCTGGATGGAATCTTCAATAGGTCGCCTGTTTCGGGCCATGTTTTTTGTTCAGTCTGCTTGCAACATATAACAGGACTTCCTGAGGGACTCCTGCAAAATTTTATGCGCCGCTGTAAAGGATGACCTGAGACAAATAGCACTAACTTTGAACTGTTTCTGTGTGTTGAAGATTGTTGTAAAGTAAAAACTGTTAACGGAAATATAGACCAAACATCATTTCGGATCACTAGTTCCTTATCTCACTCAGTCTGACATCCTCTATCATCGGTATAATTTTGACCTTCGAAATCTGGTAGCCCAAGTAGACATCATTTACATAGAAGGACGTTGGTACTAATAGCTGCCGAGCGGTGGTAACAGTTTAACCTGAGCTTCGAGGTGAAATTTATTAGCTTTTTGAAGTGGAGTTGTAGGTTCCCTGTAAGAGGTAAGGTGGGCATGTCATATTGATTTTTGTAAGTTGTCGACGTGCGCGTCGGAGAGTGAGCAGATTATATTACCATTAAACAATCTTTGTTCATGTTGTGGCACAGTCTTTTCCTCTGTGCAGTCTGATATATTCTTAGTTGATGTGTGGTAAGTGGTGGATGTTTTCAGTAGAGTTGTGTTGACTTGTGATTGTATCTGTTCGATGGTAAAAGATTTATTGTAAAGGACAGCACGGATAAATATGATGAGTATATTGAAAGGTGTGTACGTGGTAACGGGTAATAGTGCTAGAAATTTTATTGTATTCTTCTTCCATAATTTTGACTTAACCTCAGGCAGTGGCGTGAGCAGTTATGTAAATTACTCCGCAGTACTTGTGGCTGGCTCCCACGCTATTACACCGAGGTATGGACACCACAGAGGTATTGATGAGTGAGAGACGCCAACTTTCTGCCACACACCCGCCAATGGGAAGACAGGATGCCGTTAATTAAAGTACGCAGGAGGGATGGCGTGGTAGCGGCCGCAGCAGCGGGTCGCCCTCTTGCCTGCCGGCTTCCTTACCCTCTGGACGTGTCTACCAGAGCTTCCTATTGAGGGCGAAATGCTCTTTCCGTACCATGTGTGCTTCACTCTCGTAGCCAGATTTCATGAACATTGTTTCAGTGAATCATTTTACGAGTAGGAAAGAAAATCGAGGACGCCCACCTGCTACAATCTTGACATGTACAGGTGAAAAAAATATTAACTTTGTATAGGTTTTTTTTCCATTTTGTAGTTTGGGGTAAGACTGCAGCACTGCACACCTAGTTGTCGGAATGACTACCGTCAGCTGGTTAACTCTGCTCACTCGCTGACAGCCAAGAGAAAGATCAACCCTCTTCCCTGAGTCATCCATTAATATATCAACTGATTCAGCTGTTTGATTTTTATAGAAATTCTCTGTCAACATTGTACCCTTTTTAAATCATTGTTCACTTCGTTGAGCATAGTATCGTTGAGACCAATGTTATGTGCGAAGATCACTCGAAGTTTTACTCTGTCCTTTTGAATATATATTTCATTCTAAAATCGTTGTCTTGGAATATCATTTCATACGAGCAGTCATTCTCCCCACCCGCTGTTGAAAGAAGGTTTATCATTACGCATTATCACTTTGCACCACATGGCATGGAACAGTCTGAATACTGTTTGGAAATATTATTTTAAAATATCCACTGTCGGCTTGCTGTTTTCTGTTGTGCTTTCAAGAAAACTGCAATAATGTTGTCAAGATGCGAGGTAAATGGAAATTTTTATTGGGCCAGATAATTGTTTTACTGCAGCTGAGCATTTAATATAAAGGCAAGTTGTATCCAGACCACCTACAGTTCTATTCAAATTAAACTCTTAGTAGTGAAAGGTTAGCATACGAGTTTAAACTGAATAACAGTTTGTGGGCACATAGTTTTGGCAATACGGAGACACTTTGAGCGGGTGTTAAGTTTGAGCTAAATTTCATACAGAAACACATAGTGGGGAACTTACAAAGTTTTTTTCTGTTTCGCATAAGAGTTTACCTGTTTGCAGATGATGTTTGCAGTTTTCAGGAAGATGTAAATTGAAGAATAAAGAACATCCATCTGCCTTGTCCACCGCAGATACTGCACTTTTCACGAGGGCTAGTAAGGGAAACTGTGTGGAGAATGGCCAGACTGTCAGTTACGAAGGCGCAAGCTGCGATAAGCCGGAGACGCAAGCATTTTGCTATGGTACATCTGCTGCAAATTCTTCCGAATTCTATTTCAGTATTTCACACTGTCATACACATGTTTAAAAAACTCTGTTTCATATCCCTCCCGTTTATCAGGGAAATCATTCCCTATCTTGTCCATTGCATTACAACATTGTTCTTTTTTATCTACCATGTATTAACCAACTATGCTGTTTATCTAATGGTAATTCGGCCTCCTAAATCTGCACCTCACTTATCTTTCCTTGTGTAACATATGCTAGAATATTATATTAAGAAGCCCGACACTTCTACCCACCGATCCATCTACGATTTCCCTACGTTCGTCACTAACGAACATTCCGTTAATTACCCTCACGCATGATATCTCCTTCACTTCTCACTCAGTTCATTTCTCAAATTTGGTTTCGCCTATTGTATCGCCTTCCTGGTATGAAAGTTTAAAATAACATTTCGCTGCGCTCTTTTGGCCTCTGTTGTCATTGAAGACTAAATATCTGTCTGTTTTCATTACTTTTAACCTCCTAAGAATGTCCAAGACCAACGATTGTTGCTTCAGCCTAAATACAAGCGACCAAGTGCGTAGTAAAATTCTTTCTGTTATGTTGATGATCTAGTCTGTTGCTGATTAAACTTTCCAAAGTTCTCATGACTTAAAATTTTGTACGTACCGTGCAATTTTAGCTTACAAACGGATTGTACATGAAAATGGCAGAATGGCGTAATCACAATACCATCTAGTAACATATAGATACAAAAAAAAAAGGAAATGAGGTCTTTCAAACGACCTATACTGGTTGCAGACCCGTTCCTAAAGAAGTTAATAGATTTGTGCATGTGAAGAAGCACGCGAGTTAGGTACATAAACTAAAGCAAGAATTAAAGAGCGTAGGTTTTAGGTTACATGGTAATGTTGATATTTTATCTTTGAATAGCGTTATGACTTATTTGACCATCTGTAAATGTCGCACCATATGAAAAAATCACAAAATAAAAATTACATTTTGGTGTTCATTGTTTACAGTACCTCAAGGTAACACTTAATTCTTGAAAAATTACGTTCTTTTTTTCAATGAGTTGTTGTTTCTGCAGAAGTCATATTTGCTGCTGACCAAATTATAACAAACCATTCGTTATGGCTGGTCTTTAGTCTCTCTCGTGTATTTTTGTGTCGAATGCACAGCCTCACTTTCAGTGCATAATATCTTCCGCTAGATTTATAACTTCCGAGATACTAATGAATCTACATACATCACCTTGGCTGCTATAGTAATTTTATAGTATATTCGATCGAAAAAAATCAGATTCTACCTTTTCGGAAAGGAAACGCTTAAAGTAAATGGAGGAAGCAGATGTCTTTTTAAATACCTTAGCAGGACTTGACAAAGAGGAGCAAAGTATCAGCAAGCTACGTGCCGTCAGCAGCGGACGAGTAAAGTGTCGCGCGTAATACAGCACACCACAACTTGCGGATGGAGATGAGAGTGACGGCTTAGAGCTCGGACCATATCCTCAGAATCCTGTCCCTAAGCCGCTCGGGAGTTACTCTGCTTATCCCGTTTCTTTCGCTCTCCGCGTCTTACGGGGCGCGGCTGAAGTTTATGGTCTCGCTAAGATCTCCAGATTAAACAATATTTTAGAGACAACGTACTCTCGCGCTCGTTTCGCCAGAAAATACGAACCACTTTATAGTATCAAGGCAGAGATGCGCTGGAGACTGAGAGGAAATATTGACTCCATACACTTTCTCAAGCAGGTGGCACGTAAATATAACAGTGAGATTATGTTTCAAGAGCACTGCTTTCCTTTTCCAAAGGTTTGCGCTCTCGTTTCTAAGCATATGACAGGCGAATGCTTCGGTTATTTTATTGTTAGATTTCTGTAGCAAAAGGAGTATATTACTATATATTTATATATTAAGGTAATATTTGTTTTCGAAAGAACAGTTACCGTTGATGACCATGCAGCTTTCGTTAGAATGAAATGATAATTAAATGGACACTCTAGCAGCAAACAGGTGTTGATATACTTAATTGGTGACATGTTGAAAATGTGTGCCCGGACCGGGAGATCCCAGGTTCGAGTCCCGGTCTGGGCACACATTTTCAACATGACCCTAATGAAGTATATCAACGCCTGTTTGCAGCTATGGTGTCCATTTAATTATCATTTCATATATATTTATATTCCATATGTATTCTCCTTAGAGTCTATATAGACGTTATGTTCTGCAGAAATGGGAAAGGTACTTGACAGTGATTCTTTTCGAAAAATCATCCCGTCAATCGACTCAGGTGATGAAGAGGTAGCATATCGAACTAAAATCCGGGTGATGGTAAGGAGATTTAAATCCTGTGGCTTCAGAATTACATACGAGGGATATTCTGAAAGTAAGGTCCTATCGGTCGCGGCGTGAAAGCCACAGTGAAAATCAAAAATGTTTTATTTGCAACAGTTTACTGCACTTTCCAGATATTTATCTTCATAGTAGTCGCTCCGACTTCCACATTTGTCGTAGCGTTGTACCAGCTTTTCGATGTTGTCGTCACAGAAGGCAGCCGCCTGTACTTACTGTCACTTCTCTACACCGGTCTGAAATCCATTGTCTGAGCCGAAATGTTGTCCTCAAAGTCAGCGGTTCATGTGAGCTGGGATGAATATCAGAGGGAACCAAGTCCTGGCTGTGTAGTGGGTAATCAAACACATCCAATCAAAGGCGCTACACGGACGTCCTCATTGCCCATGCAATGAATAGCCGAGAATTTTCATGGAGAGGGAAATACACGACAAGTACATTATGTAGGGTTGTATGAAATCAGGCGAAACAACGCAGCGAGCACGCATGCCGGGCAGGAGACGCTGTTGTCCTAGACAACTTTAAGTGCTCACTGTGTGCTCGCAACTGAAAAGAGCAACGTGCGCGATCAACAGGCACAATAGAGACACCACCCAAGAAATGTGTGCAATGCTTCATCGGATTTTCACTGTCGTTTCCATTTCGCGAGCTATCGAATCTTACTTTCCGAACAGCCCTCGTATTTTACAACAGTAGCATGCCCCATTAACCATTCACGACCATCTGACTATCACGTCTTAAAGAAGTATAGCACATGAGATTCAAATAAATTTTGTGGAAAAAACTGTCTGACTTTCTGAAAAGAGTAATTATATCCAGTTTTGCAGTACCTGATGAGAAAGAATTATCACCAGCTGTACAGTTTACTTTTGGCTGGGAACCTGATGAATTATGTCACAATAAAATTTTTCGGAAAGATATCAAATGATGTAAAGGACTTGACATATAGCAAATTAAGTACAAAAGCGAACAGGATATGTTTGTTCTTGACAGCTGGTTGTACTTTATTTAGAAATTAGTAGTACACATGAAAGAAAATATTGTGCTTCGTACATTTGACGTGAAAATAAACAATTTTTGTAACTCTGAAGAACGTACTCACTTAACGAAACGCATTTCAACAAATAAAACGCCCCGCATTTTTTTACGATTATACAAACATGGGAGAGTAATAACTTTGTTAACACAGTCCACATTGTGCCACTGGACCACAACTTCAAGAAGATAGCCTGTTAAATCAGTATTGCCACCCTTCGAACGTCTTGATGTAGCAAGATAGCCGATATGTGGCAATCAGAGACCTTAATGCGGTGAGTGTTAGAGAAGGAAGGGAAAGTTTGAAAAATAGGTAACCTACGTTCCATTAGAATCATTGCCAGCTTTACCAGTCAGTTTCCCATTTTCGTAATTCCGAGACAAGCTTCCTTGTCAGCTCGCCCAACTCATACTGTCCACACACTCCTCACTCGTCCCTGCTCTCCTTTCCCACTGATTCTTCTACCTGTGCAATTCTGCACATTAGATTTCTCGTTGGTTGCATCAGTTCTGTGCGGACCCACGCACCCACCCACCCACCGACCCACCCACCCACACACACACACATACACACACACGTACACTCCCTCACTCTCTCTCACACACACACCCACCAACACACACACACACACACACACACACACACACACACACACACATATATATATATATATATATATATATATATATATATATATATATCTGTGTGTGTGTGTGTGTGTGTGTGTGTGTGTGTGTGTGTTTCATTGTATATTTACTAGATTTACAATACAATGAAGAGCCAAAGGAACTGGTACATCTGCCTAATATCGTTTAGCGTCCCCGCGAGCCCCCGGAAGTGTTGCAGCACGACGTGGCATGGACTAGACTGATGTCTGAAGTCGTAGTGGAGGGATTGACACCATGAATCCTGCAGGGCTATCCATTAAATCCGTAAGAGTACGAGGGGTGGAGATCTCTTCTGAACAGCACGTTGCATGACAATCCAGATACGCTCAATAACGTTTATGCCTGGGGTGATGGGCAATGGAAGTGTTTATACTCAGAAGAGTGTTTCTCGAGCCACTTTGTAGCAATTCAGCACGTGTGGGGTATGGCATTGTCCTGCTGGAGTTGTCCAAGTCCGTGAATATGCACAGTGGGCATGAATGGATGCAGGTTATGAGACAGGATGCTTATGTACGTGTCACTTGTCGGACACGTATCAGGGGTCTCATATCACTGCAACTTCACACGTGCGACAACATTACAGAGCGTCCAACGGCTTGAATAGCTCCCTGCTGACATGAAAGGTCCATGGATTCATGAGGCTGTCTCCACATCTGTACACGTCCATCCCTTCTATGCAATTTGAAACGAGACTCGTCCGACCAGGCAATATGTTTCCATGTAAGTCTGCAGACGATCTTGGTCATTGTCACTTAAGTTATGATAATCTGGGTTAACCCAGAAAATTTTTAATCTCAGGAACATGTTTCCAGTCATCAACAGTCCAATGTCGGTGTTGACAGATCCAGGCGAGGCGTAAAGCTTTGCGTCATGCATTAATCAAGGATACACTAGTGCGCCTTCGGCTCCGAAAGCCCATATCGATGATGTTTCGTTGAATGGTTCGCACGCTGGCACTTGCTGGCCCAGCACTGATAACTGCAGCAGTTTGCGAAAAGGTTGCACTTCTGTCACGTTGAACGATTTTCTTCAGTCGTCGTTGGTCCCGATTTTGCAGGATCTTTTTCCGGCCGCAGCGATGTCGAAGATTTGATGTTTTACCGAATTCCTGATATTCACTGTAGACTTGTGGAATGGTCGTACTGGAAAATCCCCACGTCATCGCTAACTCGGTGATGCTCTGTCCCATCCCTCATGCACCGACTATAACACCACTTCCCAACTCACTTAAATCTTAATAACTTGCCACTGTAAGAGCAGTAACCGATATAACAACTTCGCCAGACAGTTATCATATTATATAGGCGTTGTCTACCGCAGCGCCGTATTCTGCTTGTTTACTTGCCTCTGTACTGTATTTGAATATGCATGGCTATACCAGTTCCTTTGGCGTTTCAGTGTATATGTTTTATTGCAAAAACCGACGTGCACCTACAAACAGCGTAACATAATTCCAAGGCAAGATGAGATATCAGTGCTGAAATACATGTATCACTTCTCCGCAACCTGGCGAAAGGAGAAAGAAAAGGTGCAAAGAATGCATCCCCAGAAGGTATACGTCATTGTTATTCCTTTTCTGTGCGTTATAAAATCTAAAGCTATATTTCAGCACTGTTATCTTATCTTGCCTTGGCATTAAGTTCCACTGTTTATAAGTGCACGTAGGTTTTAGCAATAAAATATTCACGCTCTTGGTACCAGTAAGCACTGCAGTCGTCGAAGCTGTTCAACTTCATTGTGAGGTAGTGCACCTTGTATGACTCTTTGTCAATAGAGAAAATGACGTAATGACTGGAGATGGATTATTATTATTATTTTTCTCATGAGAGCAATCGACCTTTCGGAAACATCAGTCACAGTATCCTAACCATTCTTCTTCCTGTAGGTCATACGTTTTATGGTGTTGCTCTACGTTTTCAGTCACTTAGCGGTTATGTACTGCATTAGAGAGTGATGGGACGCGTTCAGTAACAATACAGTTACGTTGCTTTTCCAGTGGACGTTGTATTTAAATACTTAGGTTGTTCAGCAGGTGCAGTCACAATATTGCAGGTACTAAGTTTATGCAGTCATTATGAAGCAATCAAATGTCACAGAATAGTTGTCTTTGTTAGAAGCTGATTTATTTTCGCGTTTGTCAAGAAATTCATTGTTAGATTGATATATGTTATTTTTACTGGTGCTCTACGAAAGGTTCTTCGTAAATAAAATACGTGAAATGCATACATGAGACAAATGAAAGGAGGATCCACACGAGCAATGCTTGAGTGTGGTCTTGGATTGCATTAGAGGAGTCTCCACAGATGCAGTGCTTGCTGCGGCAGAAGATCGTTAATATGTCATTATAACAACCTCCACATGTGTGTACTGCTGAATGATCTCCATGAAGTGCGAGACAGTAATGCGGTATTTCTATAAAGATGTTCGAACATACAGATAAAGAAACTATAAAGGTATCCTCCAAAACAAAGCACAAGGCAGAACTTACTATGCGGTGGAAGTATGGGAAATTACGCTGATCTTATTTAAATATGTTGCAACGTACAGGTATAGAAAAGGAAAGCGTAGATATGAATCTTCTTGGCACATTAAAACTGTGTTCCGGACCGAGACTCGAACCTGGGAAGTTCTTTCTGGAAGCAAGAGATGTGTCCCCTCGAAGATTAATCAAAAGTCGGGGTTTTCTGCATGTTGGAACTGAAAGAAAAATATGTTGATCTGCCTTATTGAGAAAATTTTGCATAACAAGAGAGCAAAATTTCGGTGAGTTTTGTTGGTTTTATAACATATTTATGTCTCTTCTGTAACTTTAAGAGAAGATGATCTTTTTTGGCTTCTCGTGTTTGACTACGCTATATCGAGCTCGGAAGTAGGTGGCAGGTATGTGTGTGTGTGTGTGTGTGTGTGTGTGTGTGTGTGTGTGTGTGTGTGTGTGCGTGTGTGCGTGTGTGTGTGTGTGTGTGTGTGTGTGTGTGCGCGCGCGAGTGTACGTGGGTGTGCAAACCACAAGCTCATAATAAGCAGAGTGAGAAGGAGCAGCGAGAGAGAATGGAGGGAAATGAGGAAAGCTAGATCAAATGTTGGTAGACTTGGTGATATGGTTCATCTCAGAACTGGAAACTGTATTGTCATTCGGAAAGCTGGCAATGTGTCTATAATAGTGAGATGCAACTGGCTTTCTTTCGTGTCCTCTTCTCAAACTTGCTGGAGCAAACACTCTGACTGATTGTTACTGTAACGTCATGGTTCTGCCGTCACGTTATAGCAAGTACCTTGGTTAGTGGCCAACTTATTTTTCAGGCAGTCATCTTGAAACAAGAGAGAGATATAACAGTTAAGTCCACGATAGGAAACTCACGATCCTCCACTGGTTAACTTTGAAATAAATTGCACTGTTTGGAACTGAGGGAGCTCAGATATGTTCTAAAACTGTTCTCATATACCATGGAACCAGACTACGGTGATCTATATGTCGTATGGTAATGGTGTATCAATTACAAATGAATGGCGAATATTTGTTTCCACATGTTCATTATTCGTGACGTCACGGGGATATTAAGCAACACACTCCATCCTTTGTTCTAAGATAAGTTAAAAACTAACAAGAATTACTTTCTACAGTCGATGTAATTTATAGCTATGGCTCATACAGACTATTGTGATCGCTGTTTTTTTTTTTATCTCCATCTTTCTGGATGTAGTGATGTCTTCATTTGGATAAGGAGTTTGCATATACTTTAATGATCATACGAGAATATTTGCTATTAATGCGATGTTAAAATGTACGGCTATACACCAGCTGGTTGTAAGTTCTGAGACTCTGGTGCTACTCTGGAACCATGGAGACCAACATTCAGGCACAATCCAGTCCTGGCCCTGTGTTACAGTTCAACTTTGACTGCGTTGTGCATGTGGTGAAGTTTGCATTTTAAATGGCTCCTTAGAAAGATACTGCAAACACAGATTCATAGGGCAGTGAATTCTCCCAAAGAGGGAACTCATCTTCCAAATATTTAATGAAAATTCTATAAAGGAACACAGTGTAATTATTGTCAACCGTAATCTGCGTTAGTCCTCTTGCATCCTCAAGAGTTTCTTGACCGAGAATGCTATCTGTGAAGTCACTCACCAAATATTAAATAGTACAGTATCACTAGTTGGCATTTTCTTGTGTATTCTGTCCAAGGTGCATCTCAGAAAGATTTGCATTTTATACAGTTTATGACTTCAGAAACAAGTGGTTTGAATTATGTGAATTTGGCTTAACATTCATCAGGCAGCATTGGTAGTTTTTGTTTATGATGCTACTGTGATAATAAATCCCTTCAAGGAAAAAGCAACAAAAAATTGTTAATAATATTTTTCTGGGAATTATTAAGTGATTCTCAGGAAATAGGCTGTCCATTAATTTTGATAAAACCCACTATATTCAATTCTGTGTAGCAAACATAGTCACACAAAGTGTTTACATAATACATGAGCAGGAGTCGGTAACCAGATGGCACGTTCAAAATTTTCGGGTGTACATGTTAATGACAACTTGAAGTCCTCAAACAACTACATTCAGCTACTCTGTTGTTCGTGTAATTGCTAGCCATGGAAACAAACTGAAGCAATTTCCTAAGACATTTTATACATCTCCACTCTATAATGTCTTGTGAAATAACTCATTACTCAAAGGTAGGCAAAATATTGGTTGCACGAAAGCGAACAGCAGGAATAATATGAGGAGTTCACTCACAGTCGTGTTATAGGTACATCCTCAAGGAGTTGGGCATTTCAGGTGCAGCTTCACGATATAATAAAATTTGTTAAACATTTGAAAATAACAGAAATGTCATACCTACAAGACTAAAGAAATGAGCCTTGTTAGTCATTACAAAGCTGTCAGCTTAAAGCTCCAACATAGGCTCGGAAGACCGAAGATAGGAAATACGTCAGACAGATGTCAAATAGTTAGACCGGCCATGACCCCGGTACTCGGAACAAGAAACATGAAACGTAAGAAAGCATCGACGGCAACCGAGATATAAGACTTGCCATACCGTGTCTAGGTAACAGACTAATGTTGTCAACGAACAGCTTGCCCATCAGACCAATCTCTCTCGTTGATGGCAAAAACTATTTCCAAGGGCTAGAATTAGGCTTGGTTATCTTACAACCGTGGCATTCACCCACTAACATCGAAACATCTTTGCAAAAAGTGGGCCAGGTGAGGTGATCTCTAACCTCTGAAATTGTTTTAGCTACCCCCAAATGACCTGATACTATAGAATTGCGCGAGTAATAGAAAACAACAGGAATCAGTTCACTGGACAAGCAAATCTCCAAGTACTTGTCACACCTGGTTTGGTTGCAAACGGAGCCATTCTTCATACTGTGATCTGGCACCTGTTTACCCTCCAAAAGCCGCTGTTTAATCTCCTTCGAGGACAGGCACTGGCTCTGCTTTTCCCTCAAATTACTAAACAGCTCAGGGACCTGCGAGAAGACCCCCATTACTCAGATGGAATTCTCCAGTGGCAGCTGTCTTGATCATTCCGGTTACTCTCATTGAACATCCGACTTAAGACACCGGCTACCGAATTGTCGGTGCCCCTTATGGTTTGACGGTTAAACAAAGGTTTATGTGCCGAGCGCCCAATGGACAATACGTTTGGTCATCCTGGGCAAGGCCAGTACCCAAATTAAATCTTGCTTGTCGGTTTCAATAACCACATTCCGATGCTCAACATAAAAGCGGAATCTTTCTAGGGCAAACTTCACAGCCAAGGATCCCACTCGTACACAGAATACTTTAATTCAGCAGGGGACGCCGTCCCAGATGTATGAGCTATAGGGCACCACTCATTCTCGTCTTCCTGAAACAGCACAGCAGACACACCTGAAGTTGAAGCATCCGTCTGCATAATAAAAGTCTTTTTTTAAATCAGGGACAGCCAGGACCAGTGTATTAGCCAAGGAAATCTTAACGGCGTCAAAGGCTGGCTGTTGAGATTCTCTCCACCTGAACAGCTCGTTATTGTTACGTAAGTGGTTCAATGGATTCGACAAATGAGCGAAGTGGGATACAAATTTCCTCAAAAAGTTGGCCATGACGATAAACCGAGAGAGTCCTTTCTTGGTCTTAGTTGGGTCAAACTTTTGTAAATCTCGTGTCGCTTCTTTAAGTATCAGCTGATACTAAAAGTCCCAGGAAAGAAATTTCCTTGTATGCAGGTCTTTATTTGCATGGCTTAACAGTGAGTCTGGCAACACAAAATCGGAGTAGCAACTGCTTAAGATGCTGAACGTGTTCTTAAAATGTGCCATTGTAAGCTACTACGCCGTCAAGGTAATAACAAACTCTTTTATATTTCAAATAGACCAAAACATTATCCAACAAACGGGAAACAATGGCTGTCGCTGCGGACAGGCCAAATGGAACTCAGTCACATTCATATAGACGCCTATCAGTATAAAAAGCCAGAGTGGCCGAGCGGTTCTAGGCGCTACAGTCTGGAGCCGAGCGACCGCTACGGTCGCAGGTTCGAATCCTGCCTCGGGCATTGATGTGTGTGATGTCCTTAGGTTAGTTAGGTTTAAGTAGTTCTAAGTTCTAAGCGACTGATTACCTCAGAAGTTAAGTCGCATAGCGCTCAGAGCCATTTGAAGTACAAAAAGCAGTCATCATGTTGGAATCTGCCATCGACTTGATAACAGCCCTGGCTAAGATCTAGGACAGCGAAAATTTTAGCAGCGGCAAACCAGAAAAAATATTGATATAAGTCTGGCAACAGAATAGATTTAAAAATGACTTTCTGGTTCAACTGCCTGTAATCCATGACCAGGAGATACGCTTACTCCCCCTAAGCGACTAAAAACATGGGAAGGCCACATGAAGAAGTAGACAAACTCCTTCCTTCAGCATTTTGTCCACTATCGGTCGTACGGCCTCGATTCGTGGAGTGAAAACCGATAGGGAGGTAGCTGAGTGGAACATCATTGGTCAATCGTACTTCATAACGGATACTATCCGCGATGCCTAACATATTTGTCAAAACATCTGGAAACCTACAAGAACTTTCAGAAGGACCTCCGCCTCCTGGCTAGAGAACTCTCCACATACACATTGTTACATCCGACTGCACAATCCATATTTCCTGTAGGACAAAACTTAAAGGAAAGGATCTTACCGGCATAACGTAATACCAATTCCACCTGCTGAATCCAGTCACATCCCAATAACAAACAAACCAAAAGCATTTTAACAACCACTATCTGAATCGGCTACGAGAAGCCTTGTATGGACAGACGTCCTCTACAATACCCATCGGAGGCAAAATCTGCCCATTAACAGTACGATACCTTGTAGCTTACAGGGAGAAGGATTACAAAAGGAACAGGTGTTAAGGGGTCGCTGGTAATCCAACAAGGAAACATTACTCCCACAGTGAACCAAAGCGCAAACGGGTTCACGGTTCAAGACAGCAAAGAAAAATGGGAGGGACTGCTTAGGTATCGACCTCATGAGATTACATCGCTTAATCGGCGGTTTCTACCTAACCTGCTTCCTCTCTTTGAGCATCAGTTGTTCGGCTGAGGCTACCGCTGTGCACTGCACTCACAGACCAAATATTTGGCACTCTCTCAGTGAAAATACCTCTTATCTCTTATCTCTCTGAGCCAAAGTCATACGTGTATTTAGTTTCCGTCAGCAAAATGAAACCACTCAATCCTGAGGACTAATTTATCGCCGACCGTGGTGGCCACGCGGTTCTAGGCGCTACAGTCTGGAACCGCGCGACTCCTACGGTCGCAGGTTCTAATCCTGCCTCGGACATGGATGTGTGTGATGTCCTTAGGTTAGTTAGGTTTAAGTAGTTCTAAGCTCTAGGGGACTGATGACCTCAGATCTTAAGTCCCATAGTGCTCAGAACCATTTGAACCATTTTGAACTATCAAACAACTTCCGGGAATTCAGCCAGGTAACACTTTCAGCGACCGCGTAAGTGTTACCTGGCTGAATTCCCGGAAGTTGTTTGAAAGTTGTATACGCCAGGAGAAACTCAGGTCTCACATTTTGAACTAATTTATCAAGATCATTGAAGGTAGTTGATTTATGAGCGAACATTATCTGTGACTGATCCTCAGGCTTAATACACTCCAAAGTATTTCTATGGCCACCTCCCTCGTTATATCTAAGTCAAGGGCTAGGAAGGTTACCCGAATCTCCGCAGCACACTGCTAGAGAATCTGTATAGGGCTTATCACCCTTTATCCAAGGGGTAATCCTAACCTCAACAATTCTGTTCCGCAAATCGCATGAACTGACTTCGGGACCTAATACCTGAGCTACAATAAAATTAAAACTCCTTTCGTCAATGGGTAAATCAATTGGAGAAATGTTCAGTGAGTAACACCAAGTTCATTGCATGACTCTCCAAATTCACCAGAAACCAAAGGAGGTCGATAACAAATGAGAACTGATCAACAGTCAGAGCTCTCAGTTCCTGCATAAAGTCAAATCCTGGTTTATACAGCTTAGTAAAAGTTTCTGCCGTGAGATTGTAAGGGGTTCACCACCCTGCTGGAGCAAATGTAATTTCGATGTATTGCTCACTGCGCTGTGCCAGCGACAGACTACAACTGCCCTGTAGCAGCGAGTGACTGCAACAACTACCAAGACTGCTCTGACCTGCGACTCTATTGTAGCAAAGATATTTTCTGTCGCAGGCAGCGCTTGAGCAATACATCGAAATTACATTTGTTCCAGCAGGGTGGTGAACCCCTTACAAGGTGACTTCCCTTCCAACAGAACGTAGTAATTCCCCTGTTCTGATGCTGAGATGCCTCCGCCTACTGCATTATTCTCCCACGATATCCTACTGCGTTAACATCTGTTTGCATACCTATCGCATACTGGAAAAACTGCCTGATGGTCATAGACTGCTAAGGAGTGAAATCTGTCTGCTCTAAATCCAACAATCTATAAATCCAGTTTGAACTCTACAGATTTGGGTATTGGGGGGACTATCACCACGCTTAAATTCAAGTTACCTCCCACAGCAGTAAGAGACGCAATGCACAAAGTCAATGCAGCACCTATCTCAACAATGCGTTCAGCACTGGGGCTCACCAGCTTGTCCAAGACTCCCTGCAAGAGCGCGCTAGGCACCATCATTGCACCGGAGCGTACCTCTAATATTTAATTCTTAGATTAACTGCTCTCTACTAAGATGGTTCAAACCAAGAATCCCATCCCCCCCCCCCCCCCCAACATAACTGAACGCAAAGTCTCTTCGTACATATTAATAAATCTTTATCTAGATAAAGTAAACTAACAACTATGCTGCTACAGCTAAGATTGGGACACGGAACACAACTGTGCTCTGATCCAGACTGGTGCATCCCTTTGGGTTAAAACGACGCAAGTTCTGGTGCAAGTGGCTATGGAATGGAAAGCTTGATCAGTAAAATATGCAAGAGCAGCAGCGGTCATAGATACATACACTGACTTTATTGAAATCGTATTACAATTAACAAAAACATGTCTAGTTGATTAGAGAGCCGCTTTAACCAGTGAAACTTTTTTTGACTCCAAGACAAGGTATCGAATCCCAAAGTAATTAATAACAATGTAAGTCCTTTTAAATTGGCAAATGGCCAAAGGTTATCTTCATAGTAAATAGTTATATCCCACAGCAATATATGACATACCTTATTCACCACATTAGATTTTAAAAAGTTAAAAAAATTATCCCATAACAATAATAATTATAAAATGGTTGAAATGACTCTGAGCACTATGGGACTTAACATCTGAGGCCATCAGTCAAATGGTTCAAATGGCACTGAATACTATGGGACTTAGCTTCTGAGGTCATCAGTCCCCTAGAACTTAGAACTTCTTAAACCTAACTAACCTAAAGACATCATCCACATCCATGCCCCAGGCAGGATTCGAACCTGCGACTGCAGCGGTCTCACGGTTCCGGACTGAAGCGCCTACAACAGCTCGGCCTCAACGGCCGTCAATAATTATAAAGTTGCCTTAAAAAGCGGAGGCTCACATCACCAATAATTTTACCCCATACAATAGCAATAACAAAGTGTAGGCAAAACAAATTTTAAACAATAAAAAGAATTTTATTCCAGAACAATAATAATAAAGAAGTTGCACTTAAACAACAGGCCTCAAATGAGAAAATCTTATACAAAACAGATCTCAAATAGTTAAAAATATTATCCCAGAACAATAATAATAACATAGCAGGACTCAAGTAATTAATGAACTCAGTCCATACAATAACAATGACAAACATGTAGCAAATCAGTTTTAAAATAGTTGAAGATTGAAATTGTGAACCAGCTAATCATGGGGTATTACATCAGGTGAATTTAAATACGACCTGTGACCCCATCAAATGGCACACCAAGGTCCTCACATCCAGCCAAGACACACATCAAAGGGCCGCTTAACAAGATAATGACTGGAAATCACAAGTGGAGCCACATCTATAAAGCACTAAGACTGCCCATGAGTGACACATAATAGAACAGATACAATTCAAATTTAAATTTACATATAGGCTTTAGAATACGGCATCAAGCACTTTCCTTTCCTTTTCTCTTCCAGTTTCTTTACGACGTGGGTGGAGAAAGGAGGGTACAGAGTGGACTGGACACAAGAGTTAGCGAGCACAGACATGGCGCAACCAAATTTATGATAAACTATAGCGATATTAAAAATAGTAGTGCTCATGGCAGGGCACAAGGACTTCACTTCAGCAAACCGACCAGTCCACAGCAACTGATATTAACATTGCCTCAAAAGCAGCAAGTATATATATATAGAGCCATCAGCAGGCTTCTGTATGTATTTTACCCACCAAGGAAAAATTCATAACTTATGGCAAGAACGAGGCCAGCGTATTCTAAACCAAATTTAGCCTTCAAGACAACGTTATGACGCATATTAATTGTGGTGTCACCGCCAGACACCACACTTGCTAGGTGGTAGCCTTTAAATCGGCCGCGGTCCGTTAGTATACGTCGGACCCGCGTGTCGCCACTATCAGTGATTGCAGACCGAGCGCCGCCACACGGCAGGTCTAGTCTAGAGAGACTCCCTAGCACTCGCCCAGTTGTACAGCCGACTTTGCTAGCCATGGTACACTGACTACATACGCTCTCATTTGCAGAGACGACAGTGTAGCATAGCCTTCAGCTACGTTATTTGCTACGACCTAACAAGGCGCCCTATTCAATTACTATCTTCAAGAATGTATTCTGAACAGATAATATTGTGAATCATGTACCTTCAAAAGCGACATTCATCATTAATGGATTAAAGTTATCAAACTAATTACGTCCGCTTTCTGAATTCTCATTCCTTGTCATGTTCCAGACCTCACGTCAGTATAGCCCTTCCCTCCTCACGACAGCCTGCGTGAGCTAAAACGCGTGCATTTCGGCCTCCACTCGTAACACGGTGTTGGCTCTTCTGCTAACACAAAATGAATGACGCACTCGGCAGATACATTGAAGCGCCACAGAAACTGGTATAGGCATGCATGTTCAAATATTGAGACATGTAATCAGGCAGAATACGGCGCTGCGGTCGGCGACGCCTATATAAGACAACAACTGTCTGGCGCAGTTGTTAGATCGGTTACTACTGCTACAATGGCAAATTACCAAGATTTAAGTGAGTTTGAACTTGGTGTTATAGTCGGTACACGAGCGATGGGGCACACCATCTCCGTGGAGGCGATGGAGTGGGGATTTTTCCGTACGACCATTTCACGAGTTTTCTATGAATATCAGGAATCCGGTAAAACATGAAACCTTCGACATCGCTGCGTTTGTGGCTGGAAGAACGGAAGCAGCGACGACGAAGAGAATCGTTCAGCGTGAAAGAAGTGTAACCCATCGGCAAATTGCTGCAGATTTCAATGCTGGGCCATCAACAAGTGTCAGCGTGCGAACCATTCGACGAAATGTCATTGATATGGGCTTTCGGAGTTGAAGGCCAACTCGTGCACCCTTGATGTTTGCACGACACAAAGCTTTACGCCTTGTCTGGGCCCGTCAACACCGATACTGGACTGTTGATGACTGGAAACTTGTTGTTTCGTCGGACGAGTCTCGTTTCAAATTGTATCGAGCGGATGGACGTGTACGGGTATGGAGACAAACTCATGAATACATGGACCCTACTTGTCACCAGGTGACTGACTATTCAAGCAGGGGCCAGTTCAACCTGCTGGAGGCTCAGTAATGGTGTGGTGCACGTGCAGTTGGAGAGATGTGGGATGCCTGATACGTCTAGTTACGACTCTGACAGGCGACACGTACGTAAACATCCTGCCTGATAGCCTGCATCCATTCATGCCCATTGGGCAATTCCAGTAGGAAGATGCGACACCCCGTGCGTCCAGATTTGCTACAGTGTGTGTCCAGGAACAGTCTTTTGAGTTTATACACTTCCGCTGGCCACCAAACTCCCCAGATATGATACTTCAGACATTAGTCGAAGCCATGCCGTGACGTGTTGCGGCACTGCTACGACATTAAGTCGTGTGTACCAGTTCCTTTTGCTCTTCAGTGTACAATGTAACCTTTCAAGGCAGATACATGAAACACCAATCAGCAGTGCCTGCTCTTAAATCCACAAAAGACAATCGAATCTGCATTGTTAAAGAATGTTAAAGAACAGTAAAACCACCTCCTCTAAACAACATTAACAAAATTTGAGGGTCTTACTAATGTTGCCTAGTGTATCCTTACAATATATTTACCCATAAATTCAAACCATTTCGGTGGAACAGACATCCAATAGCCAGACCGACTTGGTGTAGCTGAGGAAGCAACAAATTCACACAAAGAGGGCAGCTAGTCCACCGCCAGTGCTTCACATGGAGAGTTCACTTTACAATAGGGAATCGACAATTTTAGAAGTAAGGATCATAGTAAAAAGATGCTTAGAAGGTGAAGCAGTGTATCAAACATGTGTCTCACAACCAACGCCAATGGTCTCACCCACTCTCACTTGAAAGAACCGACCATCAGCAAATTCAGGGTTACGAAAAAACCATACCAGTAGAACACACTAGCCACTCCCCGGAAAACTTTCACAACGGACCTCCACAACACAGCCAAGTGACTCGGTCACACAAGAACCCCACTCTGGCTCCACGTGAAACCCGTGGAGAATCAACACCCAGTGCCATCCCTAAGAATATGGAAGAAGGAAAGTATCTGCAGCTCATCAGTTTCCACCCCCTGTTCTATTCCTCCCTCCTTATGATCTGGAGCCACTCCTCTCAGCTGTGCAAGATGGCCAATGCTGTGGCCCAAGTCAAGTGCACAGTTGATAGATAGCCATAGTGCCCGTATCAAGATACTGGATGTGAACCATACAGCTCATACAGGGCACAATGTGTTAATATTAAAAGTAAGTGCGAGGTCCCAGTCAGCTTCACTAATCTGAACTTTAAGCTGGAGAGGTCAGATTTGGAAAGAAAAGATTAGATTAGATTAGTTTAATACTTACTCCATAAATCATAATACAGCATCTCAAACTCAAGTGGAACATGTCAGTTTAGCAACTTACCGATATAGCAGTTTACCGATATTTTTATCACCAAAATTTGCAATGCCCTTATAGCACAAGCAGCTGTAATCAAACGTTTCAGTCATTCATCAATGCATTACTTCCAATTCAGTCTCTCATCATTGCACACATACAAAATTTTGGAATATTGTACCTTAGCTACAGAATTCTGTCCAAACTCTATATTTATTAATCGTTTTATGTCATTTACTGCAATGAACTTTACATTCTTCGTTTGCTTAAATTTTTGTGGGATTCTATTTGCAGAGAAAGACATTATTTACCATACCGACAGCCATTTTTTGTTCGTTAGGTGTGAGTACTATACTTCTATCGTCAGGAAAATAGTCTAGATGCATGAATACAAAGTGGTAAGTGAGCAATATGCATTAAGAACAATAACGAACCGGGACTGAACTCTGTGGGATCTCATTTTCGCACATGTCGCACCTATAGCCATAGTTTCAGACAGATACAATTGTTATGGTTTGAATATAACCGTTGAAGAACCATTCTTACTACCCAAGAATTAACCTAATAGATTTTCCGCGATTTAGTACAAATGCACAAAATCATGATAGATCCTTGTAGTACAGTCCATTATTTAGTAATAGTATTTGTTGTGCCCAGTGTAAAATACTACCCGTAAAGAAGTAACAGTTTGACATATAACGCACCGTGCGCTTTTCAACAGCTTAACAGGAATTTGAACACTGACGCGGCTGCAGACGGATGAGGCGCTGGAGAAACAACCTTGATGCTGGAACTTGGCTCGGGTCCCGCCAATTAGTGGAGGCGCCGGGGCGGACGTTTGCTGGTCGATCGTTAAGCGACACTATAGGGTGCTCTGCCATCAGATGGAAAGACAGCACAGACAACACTGCATACTGTTCCTCGCTGCTACAGCGTCTGCTTGAGACCGCGAATTTTGTCCGCAGTGAAAAGAGCATACAGTATTTTCGGATTTCACAACTCTAACGAGAGGGGAGCTTATCATGAAACGAAATCAGATCATTTAGTAAGGTAAGATAATTATTTAACGGAAACTGAGTTATTCTCCAAGGACGTGACTAATTTCAGCAACCTTATTACTTTTGTTTCCGAATTCCTTCTGCAACTGTGACAAATACTTGGATGTTAAAATTTCAGATATCAGGTAAACTCTTACTTACTTGGTTTAAAATCTGGTTTCGACCGATTCTTCATCATTGTTAACTAAACAAAGTAGCGATACATTAAATGAATGCTTTGTCATTGATTTGATAAGGAGGCTGAACATAGTCACTAACTGTGCCCACCGTGACTCATTCTAGCGGCTGTTGCCGTAATAACACTCTGGGAAAACAGGAGAAGTGCAGCTAACATCAGGTCACAGATGCATTATTTCCGGTGTCGCCTTCATCAATAATTATTATACATTTTTGGGACCATTGATCTCCCAGCTTGTTTGCTGTGAGTCGGCACGTCCTTCTCTTCTATGGCAACCTCTTTATCTAAGAGCAGCACTTAACACTCACTATTGTATACAGAGTGTTACAAAAAGGTAGGCCAAACTTTCAGGAAACATGCCTCACACACAAAGAAAGAAAATATGTTATGTGGACATGTGTCCGGAAACGCTTACTTTCCATGTTAGAGCTCATTTTATTACTTCTCTTCAAATCACATTAATCATGGAATGGAAACACACAGCAACAGAACGTACCTCTTTGTTACAGGAAATGTTCAAAATTTCCAGCGTTAACGAGGATACATGCATCCACCCTCCGTCGCATGGAATCCCTGATGCGCTGATGCAGCCCTGGAAAATGGCGTATTGTATCACAGCCGTCCACAATACGAGCACGAAGAGTCTCTACATTTGGTACCGGGGTTGCGTAGACAAGAGTTTTCAAATGCCCCCATAAATAAAAAATCTAGAGGATTCAGGTCAGGAGAGCGTGGAGGCCATGGAATTGGTCCCCCTCTACCAATCCATCGGTCACCGAATCTGTTGTTGAGAAGCGTACGAACACTTCGACTGAAATGTGCAGGAGCTCCATCGTGCATGAACCACATGTTGTGTCGTACTTGTAAAGGCACATGTTCTAGCAGGACAGGTAGAGTATCCCGTATGAAATCATGATAACGTGCTCCATTGAGCGTAGGTGGAAGAACATGGGGCCCAATCGAGACATCACCAACAATGCCTGCCCAAACGTTCACAGAAAATCTGTGTTGATCACGTGATTGCACAATTGCGTGCGGATTCTCGTAAGCCCATACATGATGATTGTGAAAATTTACAATTTGATCACGTTGGAATGAAGCCTCATTCCTAAAGCGAACATTTGCACTGAAATGAGGATTGACACATTGTTGGATGAACCATTCGCAGAAGTGTACCCGTGGAGGCCAAACAGCTGCTGATAGTGCCTGCACAAGCTGTACATGGTACGGAAACAACTGGTTCTCCCGTAGCACTCTCCATACAGTGACGTGGTCAACGTTACCTTGTACAGCAGCAACTTCTCTGACGCTGACATTAGGGTTATCGTCAACTGCACGAAGAATTACCTCGTCCATTGCAGGTGTCCTCGTCGTTTTAGGTCTTCCCCAGTCGCGAGTCATAGGCTGGAATGTTCCGTGCTCCCTAAGATTCCGATCAATTGCTTCGAACGTCTTCCTGTCGGGACACCTTCGTTCTGGAAATCTGTCTCGATACAAACGTACCGCGCCATGGCTATTGCCCCGTGCTAATCCATACATCAAATAGGCATCTGCCAACTCTGCATTTGTAATCATTGCACTGACTGCAAAACCACGTTCGTGATGAACACTAACCTGTTGATGCTACGTACTGATGTGCTTGATGCTAGTACTGTAGAGCAATGAGTCACATGTCAACACAAGCACCGAAGTCAACATTACCTTCCTTCAATTGGGCCAACTGGCGGTGAATCGAGGAAGTACAGTACATACTGACAAACTAAAAATAGCTCTAACATGGAAATTAAGCGTTTCCGGACACATGTCCACATAACATCTTTTCTTTATTTGTGTGTCAGAAATGTTTCCTGAAAGTTTGGCCGTAACTTTTTGTAACACCCTGTATATACTAATCACTGTCATCATTCATTGTTTTTCTCCTGTACACATCCCTCTAGTAGCGTGGAAGTTATTCCCTGGTATCTTAAGACATATCCTGTCACCCCTTTCTTTCATTTAGTCAGTGCTTCCACGCATTCCTTCCCTGGTAAATTCTTCGGAGAACCTCTTCGCTCCTAATCTTACCAGTAAACCTAATTTTCAACATCTTTGCATAACATTACATCTCAGAAGCTTTGTTTCTTTTCATTTCCGGTTTCCCGACAATTCATGATTCACTTCGATACAACAATGTACTCAAAACGTCAATTTTAAGTTTCTTCCTCAAACTGAGACTAACCTGGCCGAGCGGTTCTAGGCGCTACAGTCTGGAACCGAGCGACCGCTACGGTCGCGGGTTCGAATCCTGCCTCGGGCATGGATGTGTGTGATGTCCTTAGGTTAGTTAGGTTTAAGTAGTTCTAAGTTCTAGGGGCTGATGACCTCAGAAATCTTTTTCCCGTTTTCCTCATTAATTGTGTGATTTTTTATTTGCTATCGAACCATATCGTGTACTCATTAGACAGTTCATTCCATTTAACAAGTCTTGTACCTGTTCCTTACATTCAGAACAGCAGTGTTACCATTAAATCTTGTCACTGATGTTTAATCCCACTCCCGAAACTTCCTTTTCGCCCATTCATTGGTTCTACGCCGTAAATATTGTATATTACTCGAATTCCGCTGTAGCTTGTACCACATTTTATGAGAATTTCCAGCATTTACGCCATTCTAAGCTGCGAACGATTTTGGTAGATTGACAAATCCCATCAAAGCAGATTTAGTTGTCTTTAGTGTTGTTCTCCTAATCAGGCGCAATGGTGATATCAGAAACTTCCACATACAAGAGATAACTGCACAGAATACAACAGCAAACATTCATCTACGGAAAATCCTCACAACAGTGTTACTGTATAAAGATGAAGGTGGGAAAAATGACGTAAAAGTCTTTTTAAAACGCAGTCCATCGATTTGTGCTGAGCGAGAACGTTGCTACCGACACAGTGCTAAAAATTTGTGGGTACCGTCTCTTCATCAGGAAAACACGTCCGGACGTTAGGCAGAACACAAGAGTAATTTTAATTCGTGGCTGTGTGAATGAGCTTAACTTTCAGCTTTCGAAACTGAACCTTTTCACTGGGGGCAAATTACAGAGTTAATTATCCGAAGAAGCAAAGCTCATATTCATTTGCACTAGCAGGTGGCAAGCGCACTATTGAAGAAACAGGAAAGAGAGTGGCTTTATCTCGAAAATAAAGTGAAATGAATGGACTTTGAATGGAGGTCGCTATGGCGCGGGTACAGTTGCCAGTGTCACAGTGTTTGAGCTAGATGTGCGCACTTTACCTGTATGAAGCAACACGTCACCTGGCATTTCCAACACCTTCCCAACAAGTGGCGAAAGCGTGTCCTAATCGTTCCGCTTTGCTTGGCTGATGGGAGTTCGGCGGTATCACATTCCACATGCAAAGCATATGTGGAACATAGCTAGATCTTTGCCAGATATCGACTCATGCTTCAGCAGTTGATCTCAGGAGGAAGAGGCATGATAAATATGTATGTGGAGCAGACAGTCAAAAGCCCTCGACGGTGTACTAACATGGCACTCCCGTCTACTAACCATCTAGCAGAAGTCCCATACTACACTATAATTACTAAAGCTATTAAAAGACCGTACATAGGCATTATAACATCCCACAATCCTCTACAACTACAAAGTCTTACCCATCCCATCTTCGCATTAAGCAACGTGGTCTGGATCTCCGCACCCCAATATTTTACTAAATTTTACTTGTACTAGACTAGCAAGCACTCGATTTTGCCTTCCGTGTTCACTTCTACCGCCCTACGTGTATCCTCCAATAGTTGATAAAATTCCCTCCTCCTCTTAAATTCCTCGAATTCCTTCAGTACTCTTGCACATGCTGTAAACTCGATGAGCATACCCCAACTCTCTACCCTATACAGCACAGTCCACGGCTACTGCCGCACCTATACCAAGACATCTCACCTCCCCTCCACCTCCACAAGCTCCACATTCTATCCCGAGGCAACTTCGACAGGCTGCCTGATTATGACGCACAAATCCGCCCTGACATGTGCCATCAGCTACAGCTATGGTCCCCATATCCTTTCCTCAGATAACTCTCCCTGCTTCCATCTTTGGTCTCCATTTGTATATAGTGTGGAAAATAAAACTGTTCTGGGAAATATTGCACATATCTTAACATAGGCAACCCAACGAACATCATAGTGTTGCCTGTCTTAGGGAGCTTGAAATATTTTCCAGAAAACTTGGTTTTGCCTGCCCTGTTCATCTATGCCCACCCTCCAGACATAGCAACCATATATCAGTATCTACCTTCCACCTTTCTTTCATTTTTACATCTACTAAGGAGGGATTTGTTGACTGTGTCCCCAACTGAGCAACAGACACACCAGAGTCATCTCAATTTGAAAGAAATCATCAAATACAGATATTTTACTGTATTTTAAACCTATTAACTTAATCTTTGAACTGTAAAAACACGATAGGTATACCTTTCGACGCAATTTGTCTGAAGGACTGTAACATGGCTGCTGCCATGCCAACCCTCTACACGAGAGAGGAATGAAAGTAACTGTAAAGGTGGAAAAGAACTGCAGGCACAAACAGTAATCTGCTGACTGCGTGGCAGGTGAGATGACTGAAACTCAGCACATTATACGGCCACCTTTCAAACATAACTAAAGTTAGCAGTGTCTTACCGTGAAACAAAGCAGGAAATTTAGCATACCGTTTTCATCGAAATTAGAGTGTGATTTTGCAGTTGAGAATCTGACACGGGGGAAAATCGGAATAAGAGCGTTTATTGATGAAACGGAGTGACAGTGTCTGTCTATGTGGTGTTCTGTCTAGTTTTCATTTCTTACCTTTGTTAACACGGTGATTTGCTCAGTGGTTTGTGAATGATTTGGGTATGTATGCCAATATACAGCGCGTTGTATTTGAGACGGGCAAGCAGGGAATAATACGGCCATCTTGAATGGCCGCGAGCAAAGACCACCACCTGTGTAGTGGATTGTTAGAACTGAGGTGGGCCCAGGCAACCTGGGGACCTGAGAGCTTTGTCCACCTATACGACTGCATAGTCTAATGTCCAGCTGGAGGGCAGTGCGGCGCCAAGGGCAGCAGTCGGGGCAGCTTTCCTTGTTTTGCTTACCACCTTTGAAGATAACCATCTACCGCTTGCAGAAAGCGTGAACTACGGGAAACAAAGTCTAGCCTCATAGCATCTCTTTCTTTACGTATCCCTCAATTCAGAGGTTAACGGTATAGGCGGGAAAAAGCACGGTTCGTGTAATGGTGTACGACATCAAGAGAACAGCGCTGAAGTCTAGGTTGTTTAGCAGTAGTGGAGATTTTTGTGTCGGGATTGGAGTCTGAAAGAGAAGCGCTACTCTGCTGGGACTCTATAGCTCGAGGGGAGCCTCACGACTGCTTCACAGTGTTTATTAACTTTGTAACTGGCATATGGGACTGTGTGGTGAAAAGGAAGTAGAAGGGCTTAAGGGAGACACTTGGGGTTAGGACGTGGAGGTGTCTGCATGAGCTTCAGTTGAGGATGTGAAGGAGTATGCATCGAATCCGTGTACGGTGGCAGTAGAGGATGGACTAAATTGGTGCGGTATAGTCTTCAAGTTGCAACAGGGTGCTGTCGACACCGTCTTCACGAAAGGGCCAGCACATCTGCAGCCTATAGCTGGGTGGAACACAGTCTTATCTATGGTGAGCATAATTCACAGCACTGACAAAGTAGCTCAGTTTGATATCACACACGTGGATCCCAGGACGATCGACTGTATCAAGTTCATCGCGCGTCTGCTGCATGTGTGAACTTCTGGTTTTATCTCGTCTCGTTGCCACTGTAGAGTCTTGTACAATGGTAAACAAGGAGAGGATGTTGTTCGATGGCCGGTATCCTCTTTCTACAACATAACTGCACACACAAATTAACAAGGTTCTTAATTCATATGAACAAGAAGTTACTTTTCTTAAGTTGTTACGCTACAAGCTCTTCCGTTGTTGTTGTTGTTATGGTCTTCAGTCCAGCGACTGGTTTGTTGCAGCTCTCCATGCTACTCTACCCTGTGCAAGCTTCTTCATCTCCCAGCACCTACTGTAACCTACGTCCTTCTGAATCTGTTTAGTGTTCTCATCTCTTGGTCTCCCTCTACGCTCTTCCGTTAGATTCCACATTATCCTCAGTGCCGGTGAAGCACAAGTCCTGCTAAGTACACTTGCACTGGTCGCTAGATACTGACTGACTCTCTCTGCGACTGTGTCGACTGTCTGTGACTGACTGGCCCTTCAGTCGACGGCGGCGGTCTAAATACTGGCGGACGAGAGAGCGTTGGCAGCACATTTCTTTCGAGTTTGTCTTTGGCTTCTCTCCTGATAGGCTCTCTCGCTCTGGAGCCTACTATTGATCTTCTCACACCCTCTTTGCTGACTGGAGTGCTGGCGACGGCTTATGCCAGTACACCTGGGAATGGTCGCCAACTCCCAGTCACTGAATCGGTCAAGAATTTGTAGGATTATATAAATTTCAGTTATCATTGTACTTTAGTGAAATGTAAAATCTCAAGAATGCAAGTATTAAATTCATACAGGGTGTTTCAAAAATGACCGGTTTATTTGAAACGGCAATAAAAACTAAACGAGCAGCGATAGAAATACACCGTTTGTTGCAATATGCTTGGGACAACAGTACATTTTCAGGCGGACAAACTTTCGAAATTACAGTAGTTACAATTTTCGACAACAGATGGCGCTGCAAGTGATGTGAAAGATACAGAAGACAACGCAGTCTGTGGGTGCGCCATTCTGCACGTCGTCTTTCTGCTGTAAGCGTGTGCTGTTCACAACGTGCAAGTGTGCTGTAGACAACATGGTTTATTCCTTAGAACAGAGGATTTTTATGGTGTTGGAATTCCACACCCTAGAACACAGTGTTGTTGCAACAAGACGAAGCTTTCAACGGAGGTTTAACGTAACTAAAGGACCTAAAAGCGATACAATAAAGGATCTGTTTGAAAAATTTCAACGGACTGGGAACGTGACGGATGAACGTGCTGGAAAGGTAGGGCGACCGCGTACGGCAACCACAGAGGGCAACGTGCAGCTAGTGCAGCAGGTGATCCAACAGCGGCCTCGGGTTTCCGTTCGCCGTGTTGCAGCTGCGGTCCAAATGACGCCAACGTCCACGTATCGTCTCATGCGCCAGAGTTTACACCTCTATCCATACAAAATTCAAACGCGGCAACCCCTCAGCGCCGCTACCATTGCTGCACGAGAGACATTCGCTAACGATATAGTGCACAGGATTGATGACGGCGATATGGATGTGGGCAGCATTTGGTTTACTGACGAAGCTTATTTTTACCTGGACGGCTTCGTCAATAAACAGAGCTGGCGCATATGGGGAACCGAAAAGCCCCATGTTGCAGTCCCATCGTCCCTGCATCCTCAAAAAGGAACTGGTCTGGCCCGCCATTTCTTCCAAAGGAATCATTGGCCCATTTTTCAGATCCGAAACGATTACTGCATCACGCTATCAGGGCATTCTTCGTGAATTTGTGGCGGTACAAACTGCCTTAGACGACACTGCGAACACCTCGTGGTTTATGCAAGATGGTGCTCGGCCACATCGCACGGCCGACGTCTTTAATTTCCTGAATGAATATTTCGATGATCGTGTGATTGCTTTGGGCTATCCGAAACATACAGGAGGCGGCGTGGATTGGCCTCCCTATTCGCCAGACATGAACCCCTGTGACTTCTTTCTGTGGGGACACTTGAAAGACCAGGTGTACCGCCAGAATCCAGAAACAATTGAACAGCTGAAGCAGTACATCTCATCTGCATGTGAAGCCATTCCGCCAAACACGTTGTCAAAGGTTTCGGGTAATTTCATTCAGAGACTACGCCATATTATTGCTACGCATGGTAGATATGTGGAAAATATCGTACTATAGAGTTTCCCTGACCGCAGCGCCATCTGTTGTTGAAAATTGTAACTACTGTAATTTCGAAAGTTTGTCTGCCTGAAAATGTACTGTTGTCCCAAGCATATTGCAACAAACGGTGTATTTCTATCGCTGCTCGTTTAGTTTTTATTGCCGTTTCAAATATACCGGTCATTTTTGAAACACCCTGTAGATGCGGAAGGAACACTGCTATCCACGTCAGCTTCCACCTGCATTTCGATTAGCTCAGTTGCCACAGTTTTCATAGTAGAATTTTATTTTGTTTGCATAGATGTTTGTGAATAAATTTGGGTGTTTAACTGATCAGTGTTTCTGTTTGGTACTCTAACTTACATTAAGTTATACTCAACCAAGCAGCGTTCAGGTATATATTTAAAATCACGTTAACCCTCCGTTACTAACGCCAAAAGTTCGTGACATCGTCACTCGCGCGAATGAGTGGTGTCATCCACAAAGCAAGCGGTCTGTTTGTATACTTTGACCGGTCTTTATGAGTGGTTTTATGATTTTTTATTAAATCTAAATATAATACATGCAATATTTGTACACGGTATAATATGTTCTAACGTTTGAAACAGTTTGACGATTCGAAGAAGAATATCTTCGGCTGGATTACTGGTATTACATGGTCCCTCTTGTGGCTTACCGACGTACGGTTCTACATTCAAAGTGTAAGCTGTTTTTACATCAACCAAAGCAAACACTTTTAACCCATACTTTGCTCGTTTGCTAGGAATGTATTGCCTGAACGGGCAGTTTCCTCTAAATGCCAAAAGCTGTTCGTCAACAGTAGGATATTCACTAGGTGAAAAATATTTTTGGCAATTGTTCGTGAGTAGTTCAAGTACCTCTCTGATAGTACTGAGAGCAGCCAACTTGTCAGTCTCTCTTTGAACACATCTATCATGGATATTATCAAACCTCAGACATCTCAACAGAAATCTGATTCTGTTTCCACGTATGCATAAATGATTCAAGTCCGTTTCCCTTTCAGTTATCCCACAATTTCAATATGCTCTTCCTCGAACATCTGAAAGATCCACACAGATATAACAAACCAATGAAAGCTCAGATCTGTATCGCATCTGTTTCTTTAGCATCCCTTTCCCTAGGGAAGTTACCACGAACTTAATTGATGTATATATTAGTGCATGTTGCGATAATGCTAATTATGTTTTCATCCAAGAACAAATTGAGAATTTCTGTTTCTGTCTTTTTTTATACAAGCTTGATTTTTTTGGTCCGGGCCAATGCGTAATAAATTTACGAGATCTGCTTGTAACACTGGTAGGATACTTATTTTTCCTCCGTTTACTTATTCCATCTTTCCCTGAAAAAATGCATCCTCTTGAGTTACTTCTTCCTGTGATTCATATTCATCATTTTCTGACACTTCCTGTTCTGTTCCTGAATCATGACGGTTTTCATATACAGAATCCTCAGTCTCTGAGTCAGCGCTATCACTGTGAGCATCTTCATCACTCAGCTCATTGAACCACTCCAAACGTACATTAGGATCTCTACTAAACTCTGCCCGATGTTTTTTGCCTTTCACATTTCTTCCACAATTTAGAAATAAAGAGACTACTAGGCAACATGGAAGGCAACTGCAATCAGTTTCAATACGTCTAAATTTACTCACATGGAAAATGGGTTGAATCTAGGAAAGCAAAAAAGTAATACAGACTCACTTTGTTTCAGATTGTGGCCGCAGAGCTCGCGCGGATGACAAGCTTCCTCCAGATTAAAATAATGTTTCATAAACAATGTATCTTTCGTAACTGAAAGCCAACAATGATTGCAGCTAACAGCCGGAGGGTTATCAAAAAGGTACCGAAAATGGTGCGAACTCAGTCCGGCTTTGTCAGATAAAACTGAGCTGGAAAGTCAGGTGGATGACGAGTGTCATCCGCTCGAGCAAAGGAGGGTTAAATCACACGCAAATAATTACTGTTTCAGTCAGATAACATAGATTAACTTTTTATGCAAATTCCTCATTTGAGGATGCATGCCTAGGGCAGTAATTTCGCGTTATCCACCTGACTGCGCAGAGTTATGTTTTTAAAGACAGATCTTAGAGGGGTGGCCTGCCCACAGCTGGTACTGAGGGACAGGGGATTTCGCAGCCTTGTTTTGGATGCCTGTTCTCCCCTGTGCGATGACGATCCGTCATTAGTAGGCCAGGCGCTGTACCGACACTTCTGAAACAGACGCGAGCACAACAGGTATGGGGCGAGCACCGCGGGGAAGCATTTTCGGAATACTTGGCCGCAGTAATCCCCGCGGCGCACAAAACACGCTTGCCGTGGGAGGGCGCGGCGCAGGCAGCGTGCGGGCAGGTATGGGGCTAAAGGAGGAACGTGGCTAGCGTGTACAAAGCCGGGCCGGGCCGCATTCCGCCGGCGCTGCAGCACGGCGCATTCCTGGCGGCAGAGATTAATGCCCTGGGCTGCCGGGAAGGGTGTGGCGTGTGGCGTGGCGCTCCCGAATACCGGCCGCGGGTTTCCTCTGATGGCCGTCCGCCGCCCGTCGATGAACTCGGCACAGGCAGCGATCCGCCTGCTGCAGTGGTCACCGCTCTGCCTCGTAGCGATTCCCGGGCATCGACAGCAGTAAAATATTTGTGTTTGATGATTTCCTTCAAACCCAGATGACTATGGTGTGTCTCCTGCCCAGCTGGGGACACAGTCAGCAAGTCCCCTCTTAGTAGATGCAGAAAGGAAAGAAATATTGAAGGTAGATAATGATAAACGGTCGCTATGTCTGGAAGTGTGGGCATTATGGGCTGGAGAGTGAGATGAACGACCCCTTCCCCCAGAGGTTCGAGTGCTCCCTCTTCCATGGGTGTGTGTGCTGTTCTCAGATAAGTTAGTTTAAGTAGTGTGTAAGTCTAGGGACCGATGAGCTCAGTAGTTTGGTCCCATAGCAATTCAGACACATTTGAACATTTGAATGAGATGAACAGGGCAGGCAAAACAAAATTTTCTGGAAAATATTTCAAGCACCCTAAGACAGGCTACCCGACTTACATCGTTTTGCAAGGGTAAGGATAATGTTCGTTGGGATGCCTATCTTAAGATCTATGCAATATTTCCCAGAACAGTTTTATTTTCCACATTATCTGTAAATCGAGACTAAAGATGGAAGCAGGGAGAGTGATCTGAGGAAACGACATGAGGACCGTAGCTGTAGCTGACAGCACATGTCAGAACGGATTTGTGCGTCCTGAACAACAGGAAGTTGCCTCGGGATAGAATATGGAGCGATTTCCAACACGAGTATTTCACGAGTGTACCGTGAATGTCAGAAATCCGGTAAAACCTCAAATCACCGACATCGCTGCGGCCGGATAAAGATCCTTCAAGAACGGGACCAACGACGATTGAAGAGAATCGTTGATGCTGACAGAAGTGCAACCCTTCCGCAAAATTGTTGCTGGGCTGTCAACAACTGTCAGCGTGCGAACCATTCAATGAAAAATCATCGATATGGGCTTTCGAATCGGAAAGCCTACTCGCGTAACCTTGATGACTGCACGACACAAAGTTTTACGCCTCACCTGGGCTCGTCCACACCGATTTTGGACTTTCGATGACTGGAAACATGTTGCCTGGTCGGACGAGTCCAGTTTCAAATTGTATCGAGCGGATGGACGTGCACGGGTATTGAGACAACTTCATGAATTCATGGACCCTGAATGTCAGCAGGAATTTGTTCAAGCTGGTGGAGGCTCTGTGATTGTGTGTGGTGTATGCAGTTGGAGTGATATTGTACCCCTAATACTTCTACATACGATTCCGACAGGTGACATGTTCGTAAGCATCCTGTCTGATCACCAGCATCCATTCACGTCCATTGTGCATTCCGACGGACTTGCGGAATTTCAGAAGGACAATGTGACACCCCACACGTCCAGAATTGCTACAGAGTGGCTCCAGGAACACTATTCTGACTTTAAACACCTCTGCTGACCCAGAAACTCCCCAGACATGAAGATTATTGAGATATAAATGGTTCAAATGGCTCTGAGCACTATGCCACTTAACTTCTGAGGTCATCAGTCGCCTAGAACTTAGAACTAATTGAACGTAACTAACCTAAGGACATCACACACATCCATGCCCGATCCAGGATTCGAACCTGCGACCGTGGCGGTCGCCCGGCTCCGGACTGCAGCGCCTAGAACCGCACGACCACTCCGGCCGACATATTGAGCATATAAGGGCGTCTTGCAACGTGCTGTTCAGAAGGGATTTCACTCCCTCGTACTCTTACTGATTTATGGGCAGCCCTGCAGGATTCATGGCATCAATTCCTTCCATTACTACTTCAAACATTAGTCGAGTCGATGCCACGTCGTGTTGCTACGCTTCTGTGTGCTCCTGCACCATACTAGGGGGGTGTACCAGTTTCTTTGGCTCTTCAGCGAATTTCAGGCTTAAAACAAGAGATACTGACAAATTTTTGGATCGCAAACGACCAAACGCCAGTCGAATTCTCCAGTGGTATATTTGTTTGAATGAAACTAAAGCGTCCATGCGATACTAGTGCAGATCAGTCTTCAACAGCTTACGTAATAATTTTCGTAAGGATTTAGTAAGTTCATCTTTCACCTGCCGTTTAACAAACAAGTTTCAGTTCGCTCAGTGATATAATAAACAAATGCGAAGAGGACGCCTTCGAGGTAAAAATTTACTAAGTGCTTGTTAATTGCCTCTTCTTTATTGAGGTTAAACTAAACATTAACCACTATTCTAGCCCCATCTACATCTACATGGATACTCTGCAAATCACATTTAAGTGCCTGGCAGAGGGTTCATCGAACCACCTTCACAATTCTCTATTATTCCAATCTCGTATAGCGCGCGGAAAGAATGAACACCTATATCTTTCCGTACGAGCTCTGATTTCCCTTATTTTGTCGTGGTGATCGTTCCGCCTTGTGTATGTCGGTGTCAACAAAATATTTTCGCATTCGGAGGAGAGAGTTGGTGATTGGAATTTCGTGAGAAGTTTCCGTCGCAACGAAAAACGCCTTTCTTTTAATTATTTCCAGCCCAAATCCTATATCATTTCTGTGACAGTCTCTCCCATATTTCGCGATAATACAAAACGTGCTGCATTTCTTTGAACTTTTTCGATGTACTCCGTCAGTCCTACCTGGTAAGGATCCCACACCGCGCAGCAGTATTCTAAAAGAGGACGGACAAGCGTAGTGTAGGCAGTCTCCTTAGTAGGTCTGTTACATTTTCTAAGTGTCCTACCAATAAAACGCAGCCTTTGGTTAGCCTTCCCTACAACATTTTCTATGTGTTCTTTTCAACGTAAGTTGTTCCTAATTGTAATACTTAGGTATTTAGCTGCATTTACGGCTTTTAGATTAGACTGATTTATCGTGTAACCGGAGTTTAACGAGTTCCTTTTAGCACTCATGTGGATGACCTCACACTTTTCGTTATTTAGTGTCAACTGCCACTTTTCGCACCATTCAGATATTTTTTGTAAATCGTTTTGCAGTTTGTTTTGATCTTCTGATGAGTTTATTAGTCGATAAACGACAGCGTCATATGCAAAAAACCGAAGACGGCTGCTCAGATTGTCTCCCAAATCGTTTATATAGATAAGGAACAGCAAAGTGCCTATAACACTACCTTGGGGAAAGCCTGAAATCACTTCTGTTTTACTCGACGACTTTCCGTCAAATACTACGAACTGTGACCTCTCTGACAGGAAATCGTAAATCCAGTCACATACCTGAGACGATATTCCATAAGCACTCAATTTTACTACGAGCCGCTTGTGTGGTACAGTGAAGCTTTCTTCCCCGTAAAAACCATTTATTTTTTTAAAAAGTAGTGCTTCACTTTGTTGCTTGGTCAATATATAGAGTGAATAACACCGGGGTTCAACTATGTCTCGCTTCCTTCTCAGCAAATGCTTCCCTTCCATGTCCTTTGACTATTATAACTGCAGGATGGTTTCCATACAAGTTTTTTAATAAGCATTTGCCCTCTGTACTTTTCCCCCGCTACCTTGAAAACACCAAAGTGCGTGTTTCGGAGAAGATTGTGAAATTAATTCTATAAATTTATAAATGCTATAAATGTATGTTTACCTTTTTTCGTTTTCTCTTTTAAGATAGGTCGTAGGGTCAGAACTGCCTCGAATATTCTACACATCTCCGGAACAAATCGCAAAACGTTTTAAGTAATCCAATTAACTGGAGTGATGTTGGTGTCCAAACATTAACTGAGTAGTTGTTGCGTCTAGTCTATTTGTGTGAATGATAACAAGTTTCGTGAGTCTTGCCTCACAGTCATATTGGAAGTAATGCGCTGGAAGCGAGAGGGGGTGCAGCATTTCTACGAATCACTGGAATGCTGCCACACGTTCTGGCCTTAATGCGGTGGAATGTTCCAAGAAGCCGGCACAACTGCCCCAGTTCCAAGAAAAGTCGTCTGGTCTAGAATTAAAACAGAGAAATCAACGATCACAGCCGTCACAAACGAGTCAGAATATATCATCACAGTTAATGTCATCAGATTTGACAAAGTCGTTCATTAATTAAACAAAATAAACATATGAAACTAGTTTGCATTATTAACATAACTAGTCAACTAATGAAGGGACGAGAGAGAAAAGAAAACGACGGAGACTGCCAGTAAGGCAATGGTTTTTATATCCATCGTCTGGCTCAAATGGAAAGTGTGGGAAGCTGATTCGATTACAGTTCCTTTAAAGAAATGTGGGCTGTCTCAGCCACTATGCCAATTTGTTAGGTGTCTTCAGCACAATAACGTCACAGTAGGCGTCTGGGGAGGCTGTATGCTAATTACGATAGTAAAAATCAGAAAATTCATAAAAGTGTAGGTACAGAGACGAATGGTGATTATGAAAACAAGTTTACGTTATGTTTACATTCAAGTTATGAGAGCAATCATGTGGTAGCATACGGATCCCAGGCTCGTACAAAGCTGATTTCGCTATTCAAGTCGTATATGGTTCGCGGGAAGAACGACTGCTGCGCTAAGTCTCCGTGTAGTGTCGAACCTCTGTAATTTTATTTTTCTGCACTTTTCGCGAGATATACATAACAGGAAGCAATATATCTTAGAGGAATGTATGCTCTCGGAACTTTAACAGTAGACCATTACGTGATGCAGAACGCTTCTCTTACATAGTGTGCCATGGCAATTGGCTGAGCATTTCCGTGACGCTTTCGCGCTTACTAAATGAATCTGTATCGAAACGTCCAGCTATTCTTTGGACCATCTCTTATTTCCCCTATCACTCCTATCTGCTGCAGATCACATACTGATGAGCATTATTCAAGTATTGGTCGAACAAGTGTTTTGTAAGTTATTTAATTTGTTGATTAAATTTTCTGACGAAACTTCAAATGAATTTCAGTCTGGAATCTGCCTTACTTGTCATTAGTTTAATGCCTCTTCAAACCGTTCGGCGTCCATACTCGTAGATATTTTATATAAGTAGCAGCTTCCAGGGATTTTTCTGCCATTTTTTAATCGTTCAGTAAACGTGTTTGTGTCACTGTATTCACAATAAGTTACATTTGTGTGTGTTGAGGGCCAATTGCTACTCCCTGCGCCAAGCATCAATCCACCGCAGGTCGTTTTGCATTTCGCCACAATTTTTTAGCGTCGCGGCTCTTGTGTATACAAGAGAATCATCTGCAAAAAGGTTACTCCCATGGGGCACCCCCAAAATTACTTTTGCGTTTGAAGACTTCTATCCGTTTGTTCTGTTTGCGAGAAACTCTTCTATCCTGTTTGTCGGATATTCCATAAGGCCGTATTTTATCCATGAGGTGTTAAATCCAGCCTAGTCGTCAAATATTGAGTGTCTATGAAACCTGCTGTCTCAGATCGCTAGACTACATTCAAACAAATCGTTACAATATGAAAAAATACAATACTTGTCCTTGCGTTACACATATGTGTCGCAAGCAAAGGGCGACAGACACAATAAGAAATCTCTTCAGTATAACAGTTCCCAAGACCGTGTAACATAGGCAGTACATGCAAGTGATTAGAGTTGACGCTTCTATCCAAGTTGCTAGTCTTGAAGCTGCTTTAGTATTCGACGCGACCAGTGGGGCGCGGCACTTTTGTCTTCTACGCTTAGGGGCCTCTGCTGTCGCGTTGCCGTCTTGGAGAGGGGCCAGTCAGCGTGCAATTGTCTTCTCACAGCCCTGTCTGCTCTATCGTTCCTGACTGGCGTGGCGGGGCTTGACTTTACGCCGAACACGAGGTGCCCGTGCAGAACTGTATCGAATGTCTTTATGAAGTCAACGAATACAGTACCTATCTGAGCGCCTTATTTACTGCTTTCAGGGTATCGTGGACGAACAGAGCAAGTTGCGTTTTTACACGATTCTTGTTTCCGGAAAACATGTTGATACTTACGGAGGAGATTTTCGGTCTCCAGAAATATATTAGGTGAGGATTAAACATGTTCCAAAATTCTGCAACATACTAACGTCAGAAACATAGGCCTATAGTTTTGTGCGTCTGCTCGACGAACCTTCTTGAAAACGGGAATGACCTGCGCTTTTCTCCGACCATTAGAAACGCTTTGGTGCTCAGGAGACCTACGGTACACTAGTGCCTGAAGAGGGGCAAGTTGTTTAGCATGCGCTATGTGGAATCGATCTGGTATCCCGTCAGATCCTGTGGTTTTTCTGAGCAGAGATATTTCAGTTGCTTTTCTATCCCTTGATCGCCGGCCGCTGTGGACGATCGGTTCTAGACGCTTCAGTCCTGAACCACGCGGCTGCTATGGTCACAGGTTCGAATCCTGCCTCCGGCATGGATGTTTGTAATGTCCTTAGGTCAGTTAGGTTTAATTAGTTCTATATCTAGGGGGCTGATGACATCACATGTTAAGTCCCATAGTGTTTAGAGCCTTTTGAACTATCCGTTGATCACTTATTTGAATATCTGTCTTTTTCCGTTCATGAGACGATTTAAAGGAGGAACAAAAATGTGATCTCCTTCTCTGAAACGGTTTTGAAAAAATGACCGTTAGCATTTCGGCTTTTTCTGGGTCATTTTGTGTTTCAGTGCCATTATGGTCACAGAATGTTTGGACAGATGGCTTCGATCCGTTTACTTTTGACTTCGTTTACCTTTTTTTTCTGTAGGGCCACGACTACGACTAGATCTGCAGTGGAGCTCTCTCAGCATTCATTGCAGCTTCCTAACGCGACAGTCGAACCACTGTTCATATTTTCCATCACTTACAATTTTGCTCGGGACATAATCGTCTAAAGAGTATTTCACGATGCTCTTGAAATTTTTCCATTTATGCTCAACCATGTCAGTGCTGGAACTGAAAATTTCCTGTTGACCAGCCAGGTAATCTGCAATTTGTCTCTTGCCGCTCTTAGTAAACAGAAAGGTGTTCCTGCCTTTCGTTGTATTGCTATCTACAGCCATATTCAGTAATGCTTTAACAGCATTATGATCATTGATTCCCTGTTCTAAGCAAACTCAGCGGAAAAGTTGGGGTCCCTTTGTCACCAGCGGATCTAAGATACATATGTGACCAAAATTACACGGATACCTAGTTGCAAATGACTTACAAGTTCGTGGCGTCCTCCATCGGTAATGCTGGAATTCTATATGGTGTTACCCCACCCTTAGCCTTGATGACAGCTTCCACTCTCGCAGGCATACTTTCAATAAGGTGCTGGAAGGTTTCTTAGGGAATGGCAGCCCATTCTCCACGGAGTGCTGCACTAAGGAGAGGTATCGATGTCGGTCGCTGAGGCATGGTACGAAGTCGGCGTTCCAAAACATCCCAAAGGTGTTCCATAGGATTTAGGACTCTGTGCAGGCCAGTCCATTACAGACATGTTATTGTCGTGTAACCATTCCGCCACAGCCCGTGCGTTATGACCAGGTGTTCGATCGTGTTGAAAGATGCAATCGCTATTCCGGAATTGCTCTTCAACAGTGGGAAGCGAGAAAGTGTTTAAAGCATCAATTTAGACCTGTGCTGTGATAGTGCCATGGAAAACAACAAGGGGTGCAAGCTCCCTCCATGAGAAACACTACCACACCATAACACCACCGCCTCCGAATTTTACTTTTGGCACCATACACGCTGGCAGATGACGCTCACCGGGCACTCGCCATACCACCACCCCGCCATCGGATCGCCACATTGTGTACCGCGATTCGTTACTCCGTACAAAGTTTTTTACACTGTTCAATCATCCGATGTTTACGCTCCTTACACCAAGCGATTCGTCGTTTGGCATTTACCGGCGTGGTGTGTGGCTTATGAGCAACCGCTCGACCATGAGACCCATGTTTTCTCACTTACCGCCTCACTGTCATAGTACTTGCAATGGATCCTGATGCAGTTCGAAAATTCTCTCTGATGGTCCGGATACGTGTCTGACTATTACATATGATGACCCTCTTCAACTGTCGGTGGTCTGTCATTCAACAGACGAGGTCAGCCTGTATGCTTTTGTTCTGCACGTGTTCCTTCACGTTTCGTCCACTAGCACATCGGAAACAGTGGATTTAGGGATGTTTAGGAGTGTGGAAATCTGGCGTACAGACGTATGACACAAGGGACACCCAATCACATGACCACCTTCAAAGTCCGTGAGTTCAGCGTATCGCCCCATTCTGCTCTCTCACGTTGTCTAATGACTACTGAGCTCGCTGATATGGAGTACCTGGCAGTAGGTGGCAGCACAATGCAACTAATATGAAAAACTATGTGTTTGGGGGTGTCCGGATACTTTTGATCACATAGTGTATTACTTTCACTAGTCGGTTCTCTTGAAAGTGTACAGTACCGCCCGACATTGAATATAGGTACAACATACTTCATTATTCTTGTCTTAACAACATATTTTTTCTAATAATAACTCAATTTCAATTAATACAGCGAAGCCGGATACCAGTGTGGGAAAGAATGAAAATTTGTTTATTTAATTGATCACATGTGCACTCCCACAAAATAAATCCCTACATCCAGTTTGATGAGAACTGTGAAATGAATGAATGTATGGTCGTCTGCTAACCGCAGATAGTGAATGTGAATATATGATCATCTTTGAGACAATCCTTTGGCCACCTTTGGTGGAACCAAAGAGATGAAACTTACCGGAGCTTTGAGCGCCTGAAATGTGGCTGACCAATACGGTAACATGGTCTTCCCCCACCTCGACAGAGGTGCGAAATGACCTGAAAAACGGCCATGTTTCAGCACTTTGCCGCTGGATCTTGTACTGTTAAGACCTGTCTTAGTTGTGCTCCGTAAAGACAAAAGAGTGGAGACATGGTATGCACGTGGAATATTTAAGAGTAGTTTGAAATAATAATTTCTCTATTTCAGGAACTTTTGTGGGATGAATTAAATGTCAGGCAGGTAATATCAATGGGATCGTAGTAATCTTCGGAAGTGACCAACGGTCACAATGAAACCACATGTAGCAGTAAGTTGAAATACTTCCGTGTGCTTAAATTAAGCTGAATTACTAGCGTGTGTACTATAAGTTGAAATATTTCAGAAATAGCGTGTGCAGGACTTGAAATTAGTGGCGAGTACTTCCACGTGGTGAGTACTGTGTGAGTCTCAATCTGTGTGTGAGACAAAGGATAAAGAGAAGTACTCATCCATGGTATCAGTTGAGGACTCGCGTGTGCGATGAATATACTCTTAATATTACTTTGCATGTTATGTTTCCGTGTGACGCTTGATTCAAACTATAATACTCTGAGAGAGAAGCAAGGTGAGTCAGCCGTCCATCCTGCAACGCCACTTGGCTTGCATTGCACAGGAAGACGTGCATATATCTCCAGAGTTCATAGTAGGAAAGAAGAATTACGAAGTGGGGCAGTGTCGTGTGAAACTGGGATAAGTAATAATTGAAGTGGGAAAGCTGAAAGTGATAGTGTTGTGACTATTTATTGTGTTGTATTCCATGTAGTAGTGTGTTGTATGTCATGTAATTTGGGTATGTGTGGTTTGCATGGGAGAGTAGCAAGGTAGTTTCAGAGGTAGTGGGTTATGCTTGTTCCTTCTGTACCGCTCGGTCTGGGGGAAAGTTTCGTGATGATGATTGTGAGGGTCGAAGTGTGAGATATAATAAAAGATCCACCATCCTATCCAGAAAGTGCACTGTAGCGTTAAATAATTACGAGATCATAAGGTAATCATCAATGTAAAGCCATGCCCACTGGGCGGAATTTCTCAAGTGTTATTGTTGTAGGTTACAGAATTTGCGTGTTTAGGTTACAGAATTTATCGGAATAAATAAGATAGTGAAAAGAAAAAGATTGGTGGACTTTTCCTTCGAATTGTATGTTGTCATGATGTCCCGAATTTATAATGTGTGCGCCATTAATATTCAGTGCGGTGGCCACGTGTTGATAAAAGCCGTTAAATAAAAGACAAAAAGAAAATGTGGTATTGCCAGTGCGTAGTGAACAGTCAGAGTTCTGTAAATTACTGATAGTCAGATGTGCGTTTCCGTTGCGTATTATTCATACAGGAGGGTAATTTGTAACTTAATTGTGAGTACGAGAGTTCATATTACTCGATAAATGAGAATGAATCCACTCGCTTGGCAGACCACTCATCTTGCAGGCCTGACTGCTTGATGCCACAGTATGAGCAAGGCATGTGGGTGCCTCTCACTCTGACTAACTGCACAAGGTATATTTCACATAAATCACTTAGAACAATTTCACAGGATTCTCTGTCACTATCACCCGTTTTAATCTCTTCACTCTTCCAGATTTAAAGTTAAAATCTCCACGTAAAACTGTAACATGACCAAGAAATTTACGCGAAACGTACTTCAAGTTTCCTAACAACTGATCCGTGACTACTGTACCTGAGGCAGGCGGCAGGAAAGCATCCGGTGACCACGTTTGATCCACCCTTATCTTCACCAAAATTATTTCGCATGGTGAGTCTGTCATAATCTCACTACACAGAATAGCATTTTTAATGCTATAAACACGCATCCGCCACTTACATTGAACCTAACGTGGCGATAAAAATTCCAATCAGAATTTAGAATTTCATTGCTATGAACCTCTTGTTTCATCCAGCTTTCAGTACCAAGTTTCTGTGGGCTTCGTTCCCGTTTATGAGGGAAATCAGTGATGGGACCTTTCCATAGATGCTCTTGCAGGTAACTAATACTATGTTAACACTTCCCTTTCTCAGAACTGCTATGACGAACGGTACTCTGTCTGGACTTCACATCGCGCATGTGGACAGTTTTCTCTAAACAAAAACAAGCCACATGCGCACGCCACAAGTACTGCTCTAGCCTAGTAACCGCTTCCTGCGTGTATTGCAGGAACAACCTGTTAAGTTGTACCCTACGATTCTCCACCAGGGAGTAGAGATCAAGAAATTAGCATCCAAATTTAATCTAAGGTACCACACGCATAACAATTCACTGCCTGTTTTGGAGGCACTGAGAGGCCCTTCAGAAGACAAACATCGCCACCAGAAAAATAGACTTCTAGTCATCCATTACGAACAAATCTTCGGTGTGTAATGCACATAGAAATTGAGCAAGGGAGCACGTGGCATCAAACATGAGTCAATGATGTCGGGTGCATTTCACTGACAAGATATGCTTGACGCCTGATGGTCGTATAAGAAGAGTGATACAACCAACAGGAATGAATAAAAACTTTTACAAGTACATAATTTACCAGATAGCAAATATAAAAACAATTTAAGTTGCTACATCGTTGCGTCTGGTAAAAACTTGACTCCACCAGAAGTAGAGGCAGTTAACACTTGAAGTTCCAGAATTAACGAGTCTATCATAGGATGTGGTTGAAACGTCCCCTTTGAACAATTATACAAGACTGTGCTTAAACTGACACACAATATTTTGTTAGCGCAACGCAATCTGACTTTCAAAATTCCCTACAAAAGAATGGCCCTGACTAACATTAAACTATACCTTTCACAAATCACTTACCTCACAAAAATCTTCGCTGCTCAAGCTACTGCAATACAGCAAGCGCCACTACTGCCAGCTAAATAAAAGATTCAAACTATGGAAGGCACTAACTACTTATAGGGATAGTTAGCAAATGAAAGATATTAATAGAGAACAAACAATGTATTTACCTTGATATCATCATATATAAATATAGCAGTTCATGACAAATTTCAAAACTCCGCCATCTCTCTCCCCACATCCACCACTGCTGGCGGCTCACCTCCAACTACGCAACGCTACGCGCTGTTCACAGCCAGCTGCCTAACACTACAATGGCGAGTATTACAACAATGCAAAGCAGCCACAGACTGCACACAGCACAGCCAGTGATTTTCATACAGAGGTGGCGTTACCAATAAAAGAACCTAAACAGCCTACTTACATAAAGAAAACATAAACAGCATACTTACATAGCCCCCATGCTCCCCACAAAAAAATTTTACAAATGGTGTTGGGCACTGGCCAATACAGATTTGACAAAAATTTTTTACAATTACAGTAACAAAGATATAAAATGCACACACTTATTGATACAATGTTGGTCAAAAGCTCAAATTTTCTCACAGTCCATAAAGACAGTCTTGATCGTTCATTACGGTAAAATAGTGGTGTTTTTCTCAAAGTCTGAGCAGTAGAAGAAAATGCACACAGAAGTAGTGGATTTCCATGCAATCTTGAAGAAGTAGTGTTGTCCTTCCAACGGAACGACGGTGCTGACTCTTGACATGCAGACAGATAATGGGCCACAACAGAGCAAACCCACAGCAGAGTCAGTCGTAGTTTGGAAGAATATTGGTAGGTAGGTCATCACAGAGCAGACCCACTGTAGTCCTGGTAGAGAGTATGGTATTGGTGGGCCACCAGAGGTGCAGACCCACTGTAGTCCTTGTAGAGATAATGGTATTGGTGGGTCATCAAAGATGCAGACCCGCTGTAGTCCTTGTAGAGATAGCCAGCAGCCATCTGTTGTGACTGTGCAGGTGCACAATCACCGTTGAAGAGTCTTGTGGATAATATAGCAAGTCCATAAACCACCACTTGTGCACTCACAAAGTTTTTGAAATTGTCCTTAGAACCAGCAATGCTGTTATCCAGTCCCTTGCTGAATCATTAACACACGTGCAAACACTAACAGTCCCTACTTCTCACATATTGTCCATATACTATGACCAACAGAAACGTGTGCAGTGAAATGTAACTTACAAGTTAATAATAAGATGAACTGGTGTCAATTACAATTTTATAAATTTACAACATGAAAATACAATTACAAAGGTACAAAATACATCATTAAAGAACATAATAATACAGATAACATTTGTAGTACAGGCTTTACAAAAGAATAGAAATAGACATATACATCAGTGTTACAGGAATTATGACATGAGTACATACATAAAAGATCGAATAACTTTCGAAACATCAACTTCACACATGAGCATTAACACAAAACAGAATAAATAATGTCTAAACATCTTTACAAAGTAAATAACACATTATTAATGCCAATTGTATTTGAGGATAACAGTATTCCTCATCATAGTGAATGTAACTTAGTATTAGAAGAGAAAAAAGTTCTATGAAACAGTACACAGAGACAGGAAGAAAACAAATACACAAGGGTACACAAACATATAGTGGGATAACACAAAAGGTAAAGGGCAGGGTTTGTTTTCAGTGTAACATTTGGTACTGCAGTCCAACCTAAAACTTCATTCCATAGATCTTTCGTCTTATTTCAAAATTTGTTTCCACCAAAAAAATCCTATCAAAGCATGCTTTCTGTATTTATATGTTCACATATTTCTTACCTCATTATTTATTTCCAAGAAAATCCTACATAAACCTGTTGTCCCTAAACCCTACTATTTTGCTCATATCCTCTTTCAAAATACTTTTTTTTTTGGCCAAACCATTTTCTTAGAGCTTCTCAATGCATTTCTTCCAATTCATCACATCTCGTTCTCTCATATAGCCTACCCCATGTTAAGCTAACTTAAATCTACTGAGCTCAGATGCTAAACTAAGGGACGAGGCAATGCAGCAGCACAAAACAATTAACACAAGCAGCTATGACAAAAAATACAGATTGGCAAAGCTAGCAGCAGCAAATGTAATAACTTATATCAAAACATGACATAGCTCAAGCAGAAAAAAATATTACACTAAAAATGGCCATGTCTAATACCTATGTCACATCTTAACACTAGAGTGATGCATCACAATTTATTCTACAAAAGAAATTACCAAGTACTTGAAAAGAAAATTATGAATGCAGTTCCTGTGAAGGTAAATGTCGCATTGTGCTCCCTCATTTTTTTGAAAAAAATTATTATATACTCGATCTGTAGACAGAAAATATTTATATTAGTACATCTATAAAATTTTATTTTAACCAATGCTGCAGTGCAGCTAGAAACTAGATATCAAATGAAATAAGCAACTATGTACAAAGCAAAGCGTAAGAACATCGTTCAATAGTCATGTGGCATTTCATAAGTAGTAAAAAAACCTCTCATCTAGAAAGACAGTAGTCATAGTCAGGTGTGTAGACAAACTATTTCTTGTCATTTCATTAGGCATTTCAGTAAATATCAGAAAGTACGATATGTTTCCAAGTAATTAGCGTGTCGGATTTTCGATGCTTTCTCTAAAGGAATGACAATGGCCAGGATAATGGCATTCCTTTTTTTTTTTTTCCTTCCTGTGCTCTGAAAGGCATGCGCCAATGGCCCTCTCTCCAGGCGTCCGACACAGCTGGGTGCCCACGACGCATTACGTGCAGGTGGTCACTTAACTTTCTTATGGAAATATTTACGACAGCAGTTTCCGCTACAGTGACAGTCTCACATAAAATATTTCACAGGTCAAGAATTAGCGTTGCAAATCTGTAGAAAGAAAATCCTATAAATATAAGTGTCCAAATAAAATATTCGTCAGCATTGTGATACAGTCACGCATTTACGCACATTTCATAACTCTTAAAGTACGATTCTTGGTTTCCAACATACTTCTTATTCCTCATACACGGTAGCAACATCTTATTGATCATAAACATATCTCAACAGCGTAGTACACATCGTCGTCGTAATAATAACGTCATAACACCTCAGTCAAATCTCAAAATCGTCGTAGCTTCCTCCAATAATTTCAAAACCTAAAAAAAATTCTCTGCTCATTTCAATAGTGTCATCTACCTCAAACGTACTTTAAAAATCATGAATCCATACCAAATACATCATTCAAAGCTCTCATAGTATCACAATGGTTCCGAAAATATATGAACAGTTCACAAAGTACAAACAACATACAATTTTGTAAGTGTGAAGTTACCCAACGGTGTAATTACGTAAACGTCTGTCACTGATGTAGTAAAATAAATGCTTGTCTCTCTCAGGTAAATAATCAGACAGCTGTGTAATTTGTGTGTAAGAGAAATATGGTACCAATGTGTAAAGTTGTATAAGCAAATACCACATTAGCTAGGGTTCCTTGTGGTTGCCACACACATGGTACACAAAGTAAGCGTGTACCCCCCTGAGGATTATTATAATTATACCCTCAGGTGTTACAGATTACAGCAATGGAATGAAATGTATCACGGAAAACTTTCTTTGTAATTCAAAAATCTTTAAAAATAAATGTTTTAAGTATAAAATTAATCACTCAAATACGTGTCCTGTAGCGCTAAATATGCGTCTTGCTGTAAGATAATCTCTGTGGAAGTGTCGTAGTTATCGTCCTCCGAAAGCTAAGTTCTGCAGAAGACAATGTACTTACCTCATGATAAACGAAAGTGAAATGCTTTGCGTATAGATATCTTAGTTATTACGCTTATTGTTGTGGTGAAGAACGTACTGTGCTGTAACGTATTGTTGTGCTACGGAAAACCCTGTCTCATTGTAGCTATACTACAAAAGTTACTACTAAAACATGTTTTACTTTCCAGAATAAAACAGAAAAACTGTGCAGATATAAAACAGAAACACCGCAAAAGCAACATTGTATATTGTCACTCATTAGTAGCGTCGTGATAAAATCGTGTAGCTGTCACATAAACTAACCACTGTGTCATCTGGTATCTCACAGAAAGTACTTTAAATCCAGAATATATTTTCAAGTAAACCAAAATGTTGCATTAAAATCTCATTAGCAGTACTGGTAAATGTTCTAAGTATGTAAGCCTTATAGTCGTTCCATAATCGTGCAACTAACAAGCAAGAATGTACACACACAATAACACTGTGACGTCTTTTCACTATAGCAATGCATTCGTCATTTCTGTTTAAGTAAGTTCTCTTGGTTCTTGATTGGATATTTAACTTCAAACATTGTTGTATGTTAACAGATTCTAAGTCTGACAATGCATATTAGAAATGTGAAGTGAAAAATTTTATGGCAAAGACTAAGTTAAAAAGCAGATTATCTTTCAATAAATGGTTTTACATGTGAAATGTGGTGTAAACCTTTACTCTTCCTAGTACGCAGAGTTTCAACTTTAACGCAATTATCATGTGGTATATGTCGGTGAGGAGTGCTAAAATTTTTCTCAGGGTTAGCGTCAATGTTATTTTTCTCTGAGCCAGCCGGCGCACGCGGCTGCCTGCGGTGCGAGTCATTGTCTGTTCCTTTGTTGGCGCGCGTCGTTATTGGGATTAGGAGACCTAGCTTCTACAAAAAAATCACGTTGTCGAAAGTGCCCTGCTCTGTTTGAATCCCGCCAGTTCTGATGAAATTCAGGTCTGTCGTTATGATTATCTCGTCTGTCATCATGTCGGTAGTTCCTGTAGTTTCTTTCTTGTCGGTTAAGTGGTGGAGAATTTCTCCCTGAATCGTAACTGCGCGCTGGACCGTTGCATATAAAGTTATTCTGTCTCCCCTGATAATATTTATTTTGGTTCCCATATTGTTTGTTTCTCTGATTGTCTCTGTGATAGTGATTACCGCAGAGAGGTGATCTTTCCCTGTAATTATTACTACTCTGCCAACGATTGTCATACGGGTGGTGTCTGTTTTGGTCACGATTTGTGTGGTGAGAATAGCCTTGTCGCGTCCAGTTATCATTTCTGTCGTCACGGAATTGTGACGGATGTGACCTGTAGTGATTGTTTTCCTGTTTTCGCATCCCGCGACTGTCTGTGTCAATTTCCAATTCTTGTAACAGTCCCTGAAAAGCTTCAATGTCGTCTTTGCAACGTCCTGCCAAAATAATGTGTCGTAAATGTTCAGGCAATTTGATTAAGCAAATGCGGATAAGTTCTGAGGGGCTGTATGGGTTTGACAGGTACTGATTCTTGTGCAACATGTCTTCAAAATATTTCATAAGACTGGAAAATTCAGATTGTTCGAAACGTTTCATCATTATGATGCTTTGTTTTACTCGGTCTTGTGTGGCCTGAGACCAATATGCTGAGAGGAAGGCATGGTAAAACTCTCCTTCACTGTGGCAGTCATGAATGACCGACCGCATTCTTACAGCTGGTTCATTCTCTAAGTAGCCACACATAAATTCTAATCTGTGTTCTAACGACCAGTTGGGAGGAAAACAATGCGAGAATTGATGGAGCCATGCTTGTGGATGAATGTCGTTGCCAGAATTTTTAAATGTTTTGAATTTACATGTAGTAATGAACAGCTTATAGTCAAAGTCATCATGTCGGCGAGTCGCATATCGGTCATTGTTAGGTCGTGTCGGCCGTTCCATCTCAAAATTCGGCGTACCTTGCCAACTTCTTTCACAATTTCCGAAGTGCCCTGTGTTGTTATTTTGTGTCTGTCCCGTATTTCTATGTCCCTCTTCCCGTACTGGAGCGCGAGTGTTCTCTGAAATATGTAATTCTTGTACTACTTGTGCCAACTGATCTTGTACTTCCCGGATTTCTCTTTTGTACTGTGTATTGATTTGATTTTGATTTTGTTTGAATTTTCTTATTTGTTCATACTCTTCTGTGTCAGTGAAGGCTACGGGTCTTGTGTCATTCAGATCATCATCTACCTTTGTAGATAAGTTAGTGACCTGATCCGAAAGTTCGGCTACTTTCTCCGATAATGTACTTATTTCCTCCATGTGTCTTTCTGAACCAATTTTCGGGGTATCTACTGTGTCCTTTAAGTTTTCCTGAGTTCTTGCAAGTTGCGTAACCGAATAGGTAGATGCAACTGAGTCAATTTTAGCCCACAAGGTCTCATGATTTTCATGAACAATGGTTTGCAGTTCTTTTATGGCTGCTTCGTGATTCTGTAATGCATTTTCATGCCGCGAAAAAATAGGTTGAAAATGATCACAAATTTGTGTTTTTACGTCATTACAGACTTTTTGACATTTCGATTCAATGTTATGTAACTCAGTAGTTAAATCTTCGCGTGTTTGTTCAAGTGTGGTGTCTAACTTTTGAAGATTTTGTTCCATTGCGTCTAACTGTTGCTGTGTTTGTCTCTGGTGTTGTTCCATTGTGTCTAACTTTTTAAGATTTTGTTCCACTGTGTCTAACTTTTTGAGATTTTGTTCCACTGTGTCTAACTGTTGCTGTGTTTGTCTCTGGTGTTGTTCCATTGTGTCTAACTTTTCAAGCTTTTGTCCCATTTGTTGCATTAATTGTAATAACAATGCACTGGTGTCTGAAACATGTTCCTCAGTGCTTTTCGGCAGTGAAGTTGCACCGGCAACATTCACATTTTGACAAGCGGAAAATGTGTCTTGACTCATTTGAGAAAACGGTGAGAACCCAAAACCTGAGTCTGCAGTATTTGCAATATTGTGTTCTGTCATTCCCGATTCCTGAGGCGAGCTGTTGCCGACCAATCGATCGATAACGCTTCCCTGTTCACTACCTGTTTCACTGTCTACACCATTGTTTGCCGCCCGCTCCATTTTCCTATGCGCAATTACCAAATTACTACTTTGAACATTAGTTAATTCATTACTCTGCGGCGCTAACACACTGCTTTCGTCTTCACTGTCATTTCTCAGTTTACTTTGGAGCCTAGTATTACGTTTTTCACACGCCATAATTGTCACAATATTTCACACGATAACACAGAAAAGCACAATTTGAAGTGCAAAAATAGGAGAACACATTAACATAGCACTGAAAATAATATCTAGTTAATTGCAAGCGTAGCTGCGAAATACTTGGTGCAAATCTATATGCATGCCACAACTATTTTACTGTACAACAATGAAAGGCTACAACTACAAAGGAAATTCTCTCTATGATTACGCGCTATCAATAAACAAAATCTACACTAATTACACAAACTACAAGAAAAAAAATCAGAAGATTCCAGTGAGGTATCCTCGGCTAAGGGTCGACATATGAAACGTCCCCTTTGAACAATTTATACAAGACTGTGCTTAAACTGACACACAATATTTTGTTAGCGCAACGCAATCTGACTTTCAAAATTCCCTACAAAAGAATGGCCCTGACTAACATTAAACTATACCCTTCACAAATCACTTACCTCACAAAAATCTTCGCTGCTCAAGCTACTGCAATACAGCGAGCGCCACTACTGCCAGCTAAATAAAAGATTCAAACTATGGAAGGCAGTAACTACTGATAGGGATAGTTAGCAAATGAAAGATATTAATAGAGAACAAACAATGTATTTACCTTGATATCATCATATATAAATATAGCAGTTCATGACAAATTTCAAAACTCCGCCATCTCTCTCCCCACATCCACCACTGCTGGCGGCTCACCTCCAACTGCGCAACGCTACGCGCTGTTCACAGCCAGCTGCCTAACACTACAATGGCGAGTATTACAACAATGCAAAGCAGCCACAGACTGCACACAGCACAGCCAGTGATTTTCATACAGAGGTGGCGTTACCAATAAAAGAACCTAAACAGCCTACTTACATAAAGAAAACATAAACAGCATACTTACATGGTCAGTGACATGTTCTTCCATATGTGAATAGATAAATATCCATAAAGCCATCGTGTCTGTCTTTTTGTCTACTTGCATACACTAATCTTCAAAACTGCTACTTGAATTTTCATGGGGTTCACAGGTAACTTCACTATACATGGGGCGATGTATAGACGTTATGTTATCAAAATTGGACCACGAACAGAAATTTTAAAATTTTGTGAAAAATCGTTTGCTCTGATTAGTAAATGGTTCCAATGGCTCTGAGCACAATGGGACTTAACATCAGAGATCATCAGTCCCCTAGAACTTAGAACTACTTAAACCTAACTAACCTAAGGACATCACACACATCCATGCCCGATGCAGGGTTTGAACCTGCGACCATAGCGGTCGCGCGGTTCCAGACTGAAGCGCCTAGAACCGCTCGGCCACACCGGCCGGCTCTTAGTTTGTGTGTTTAATCATTACGACGTAGTACACCAAAGAACCAACAGACGACATTGTTAGTTTTATCTACCTCATTTTCGAAAGTTTCATCAGTGACAGAAATAAGTGCTGCAGTCTTATCTTTACGAATATCAACACCGAATTTACTTGGATAGGATATATGGTGTAGCTGTCACCGCCAAATGTAAATGTTGGGGTGTGGTGGAGGAATGTTGGACGTGGATGGAAATTGTCAGGATGCGCCATATTAAAACTCGGGCAAGCTCTTCAAGTGTTTTATTGTTCCCAGATACAGTGCCGCCTTCCTCTCTGTCGGCATCACAGGGTCCTAGGATGCCGAGGACGCCACTTCGCTGTCTGATAAACAGCTTGGTGTGGAACGGCTACCTTAGCGACCCATACTACGCTGCGTGTTTCCTCGCCATCGTGGTTAAGATCATGGGCGACAAGAATCACATGTGATCCGACAGCCAAATCTGCAGTCCTCGAATCTGGATGCCTGTGACATGTGTTGGGAGCCAACAAGACTGCCCGCAGTAGTGAGTCATCGAGCGGCCTGCTGCTGGCTGGCTATGGACCCCATATTGGCTTCAGAGGGAAGCGCCCCATCTGCTGCTGCGTGTAGCAGCAGGTGGTGCGACATGCCCCACTGTCTAGGAGAGCTGCCACACTTGAATCCCCGCCCCCCCGTTAGAAAACCGCCACCTCTTTATAAGACGCTGTGCTCCTCTGTTTTGCTAATGCGCTGCTCCGAGTCATGTACTCATAACACCTTGGTTGGGCCAATGGGCTCCTTGTGCCTGTAACTTGCACCATGCAAACAGCTGTGTTCTACAGCCCTGTGGCCTCTACTTCACAACCGCTGGTAAGCGTTAACTTACTGTCATCAGGCCCTCGCCAGGCTGTAACTTGTGCACTCAGAAATATTGCACTAAATTTAACATTTTCCTATCTTTAACAGTGCTGCCGCTACAATGGATTTACCGATTTTGCATTGTGGATTAAAAACTTAGCGATATTACTTTGCTTCTTCTGATACATTTTTTTTGTACATTTTGCTACGAAAAGCGGATTTATTATCTTTCCTTAGTGATTTTGGCGCCGACTCATTACATGGTGATTTTGTTTTGTTTATGAATAAAAATGCCTGGAAGACGTTCGTGTCTTTCTGAAGACAACTGGATGCGTGAAAGATTAAAGACTATGCGGTTTCAAGAATCCGATGAAGATCATGAGGCGAAACTTGATGTGGTTCGAGAACATCAGGCTTTAACTTGCTCTTTGGAAATTGCTTCCGAAATCGAGGCGAGACGTAATTCTGATGGAAATCTTCTAGTCCCCACGACCCTTGACTCACAGAGGCTCAAAGTGACTTCTCTCCAACATAATGTCATAGAAACGGACTTTTTAAGGGGAAGCGAAGCAGGCGAGCGAGATTTTATACCCCGAATTCTGCTTATTGCTAACAGTTTATCATTTCGCTTTAAACGTGTACAATTTTCGGTGAGGTAATGTTACGCCATGACAATAAACAAAGCAAGGGCATGTTGCGGGTATGCGCCTTACCGTCAGCTGCTTTTCACACGGCCAGCTGTACATGGTTCTCTCGCCCCTTGGTGAAGCAAACAAGCTCTTCACTCACATCCCTAAATTTACTGATTCAAACGCTGTATATATAAACGCTTTATACATAATAAGTATACTACGCGCCAAACAAACTGGTATAGGCATGCGTATTCATATACAGATATATGTAAACAGGAAGAATACGGTGCTGCCGTCGGCAACGCCGATATAAGACAATAAGTGCCTGGTGTAGTTGTTAGATCGGTTACTACTGCTACAGTGGCAGATTATCAAGATTTAAATGAGTTTAAACGTGCTGTTATAGTCGGCACACGGACGATGGGACAGATGGGACACAGCATCTTCGAGGTAGCGATGAAGCAAGAATTTTCACGAACGATAATTCACGAGTGTACCGTGAATATCAGAAATCTGGTAAAACATCAAATCTCGGACATCGCTGCGGCCGGAGAAAGATCCTGCAAGAACGGGATCAATGACGACTGAAGAGAATCGTTCAACGAGACAGAAGTGCAACCCTTCTGAAAATTGACGCGGATTTCAGTGCTGGGACGTCAACAAGTGTCAACGTGCGAACCATTCAACGAAACATCACGATATGCGCTTTCGGAACCGAAGGCTCACTCGTGTGCCCTTGATGACTGCACGACACAAAGCATTACGCCTCGCCTGGGCCCTTCAACACCGACAATGAACTATGTGTTCTATACGAAAAATTTTACAGCAGCAAAGATAACCAGAGGAAATATTTCCGAGTATGTCTCATGATGACGAAGTCCCAGAGAACAAGAGAACAAGCCAAAGAAATCTGCAGAGTCCACCGGAGCGGAATGGTGTCATACTCATGTGCCCAGCTGCAGTGGTGGTAAGAAGGTAGTGGATTAGTGTAGTTTGAGATAAACGGCTTGGGCCCTGCTTGAAGAGGTTTCCGCTTGTCCTGCAGCCAGCTGTATAGTTACATTACCATATTCACAGTTCTTCAGGTGACCCACTTGAGCGGCTGGAAGTCACGTGGATTTCATTACCGTCGCTTCTGGTGGAGCTGCTAAACTAATTGTATCGATGTTCTCTGCCATCAAAGCATCTTCGTCCATCGATGGCAGAGATATAAGAAAGAGTAATGTTCTCGCCGGCTACTATGCACGGAAATCGGAGGCGTCGCATCGCCGTCGAGCTAGATGGACGGTGCCGTCAAAGTGCAGCCCAAAATTTGGTTTTCAAAGGGGTGTTCACTTGCTGTGACATTGCTAATCCGACCAGCAACGTGCCATTACGCAATCGTTTAACAGATTTTAGGGTTACAGCTGAATCATTAAGGTGTTCATGGACATAGAAAGGTAAAACGTTCTCAGATGTACCATCTTCTGTCCACGGAGACAGAGCCCCAGGTGCCTGAGTAAGCTTTATACGAGAGTCGTTCAATAAATAATGCCCCACTTTGTTTCTCGGATCATATTAATTGTTAAGAGTCAGAATTTGATGACAATGGACATCGACACGTCTTGTCCATGTCCAATTTTTCTATGTGGTCTCCATCAAATTCTATGGCTGTACGCCAACGTTGTGGAGGAGCATGTATTCCCTGCTTGTAAAAGCTCTTATCCTGTAGGCGTAAGCACGTTTTCACTGCATGACTGACTCTCTGGAGATCTTCAAAGTGTGTTTCCTGTAGAGAATCTTTAAGTGGCCCGAAGAGATGGAAGTGCGAGTGTGCCAGGTCTGGACTGTAGGGTGGATGAGGCAATGATGTCCAGCCCGATTTGGCGATGTGTTCCCAGGTTCTCAAACGTGTGTGGGCGTGCATGATCGTGTTGGAGCAAGATTTCAGTTGGATTCTTGTCCAATCGAACACGTCGGAAACGATTCTTGAGTTTATTTAGAGTATTCACGTACGCCGCTGAATTGATGGTTCACCCTCTTGGCATCACATCCACGAGAATGACGCCATCACAATCCCAGTAGACTTTCACCATGACTTTTCGGGCAGAGGGGGTTGTCTTTAATTTCTTATTTTGTGTTGAATGAGGATGATGCCACTCCATTGACTATCTTTTTGTTTCCGACGCAAAGTGATGCACCCAGATTTCGTTTCCCGTAACGATCCGTGACAGAAAGACCTCTCCGTTGGTATCAAAAAGCTCTAACAAATCAAATGAAATGGCCTTTCTTTGAATCTTGTGGTCCGCTGTGAGCATTCGTGGAACCAATCGTGAGCACCTTTTTGAATATCCGAGAGGCTCGATCATTGCAGACGCACGTCCAATGCTGACCGACAACTGTACGGCCAACTGCCGAGTTGTGATGCGCCGGTCGGCACGAATAATGGCATCCACACAATTCTGCATTTCTGGAACGGTGGCTGTGACAGGGCATCGCAAGCGTGGCTGATCATGGAGCTCTGTTTCTGCATTTCCTGAGGCTGTAACTTTATTTACCCTTCGCCAGTTGTACTCTTATCAACTGCAGCATCGCCATACACTACACTCAAACGTTTATGGATGTACACCAGGCATTTTTTTCTGTGCACAAGAATTCAATAACAGAACGCTGTTTGTAACGTAAGTGGTACGTAGATGCCATTTTGCCACTGTACTACAGGCCTGCCATCTGTCACAGTAGTTCGAAACTTCACCGTCGGACGAAACAAACATCAAATGTGAAGCACCAACAAGGACATTTGTCTATGTATATTAATGGCTTTTTAAAAAACAGGTGGGGCGTTACCTATTGAACGACCCTCGGGCAGTTGAGGTACAACAGGTTCCCCAGAGGTTGCCCATTAACGACTTTTCCACTTCAACAGCCATTCATCTCATCGGCGCGCTACACACATTAAGAATGAGAGATTTTTTGTAGAGGTATTTACCGCCCCCGCGATCATGTCAAGATCTTCATTTCCCGTGACACATGACGTTCCACTGTTGCTGAAGCATGCGAAGAGCTTACAGTGACAAGTGACTAGAGCGCTTACCAGTCCCTAGCTCATGAACTGGGGGTCGCCAAGTCCGCAGGGAGCAGTTGGACTAGTGAATTACCGACCCATGTATAGGCTGCCATAACTACCGCAACAGGAAGGTTGCATTTGAATTGGTGCAGTGACTGGTAAAAATGAACTGCTGATGAATGGCGTCACATAGTGTTCAGCAACGAATGGCAGCTATGCACTGACCCAAATGACCGACTTTGGTGTGTCTGTGGACAATCTAGGGAGCGGTCCCCTTCTACTAGTGTTTTGTAGAGGCACAACAATGTAACTCCAGGGGTCATGGTCTGGGGAATATATGTCTTCACGTCAAGCACAGTAGTGTCTGAGGGAGCTTTGATGGAACAACGTTATGTCAGAGATATCCTCATGCGTTACCTCTCGTGCTAGAGTATCGTGGTGTCATTATTAAACAGAACCATGCTCATGCACAAATAGTATGTATTTGTATGAACTTCGTGATGCTGAGGTATTTCGGTGACCATGAAGATCCTCAGACCTTTCTCCAGCAGAACGTGTGTGGAACGAGTATGCAGTACCGCAGAGGCTTTTCTGTGTCGTACAGGACCTATGGGTGGCGTCTTAGATTAGTAATGAAGATCTCCTTTGTCCCAGGTTCGAACCACGCCACCATTTAAATTTTGAATGAAAATGATCAGCAATGACGGTCGAAGACATCCGGCATAAGAAGTCACCATGCCAAAGAGGGCGGAGGAGCGAATAGAGGTCCAGGACACTCTCTTGCCTTTGGGGTGGGAAACTGCCAGTAAAGGCAGGTGCTAAAGAGGCTACGTTCACTAGGGGCAGATCGTCCCAGGAACACAGCACAAAAATCGTACGAGGTAAAGGAAGATGTCACTACGAAGGGTCTCGGGAGAGCACAAAGTGTGACGTGTGCACGGCATCTTGGTCACTACAAATATGTTAACTTCTTAGTTTCATATATCGTTATGAATACATCTGACAGCATATCATGTTGATCCGCGATCTATGGTTGTGTTGTTACACGTTTTCTGCCTGAGGACCCTCACGGAAAATTATTATTAGTCGACGCGTGTTGGGAAACAGACGTGCAACTCAATGGTCAGGAAATTTTCATCTGGAATTGGGCTGCTAAATATTGAATACAGGATTGGTGGAAATGATTGAATAAGACAATGATTAGAGTATTTATGGATTTTGGAAAGAGTATTGTGAAGAACTCATTTAAGGCAAATTTGCGGCTTCGCATACTTGCACGTAGTTAGCACTCTTCTGTGAAAATAATAGTCGCACCGAAATTTGGTTGAAACATATCTCATGAATTACTCACTGCTGCGGAAGTTAGTTCTCCTCCTACACACATTCTTGAGAAAAAATGTAATTCATTTTGGGTAAGTTCAGTCCTAAGCAAACTTCTTGAATAATCAGCCTGTTATATTTGTTTCTAATACCAGTCATGTCATTATTGTTCATGACCTTGATATTGAAGTTAGAAAGTGATTCTTTGCTATAAAAATCATTCTGTAGAACATTAGTACCCAGAATTATTCCCGTGCAAGGAATACTATGTTGGGAACGGAGTCTTTCGCGACGGCACTTATACGTAAAACATTCTCGGTTTTCTTCCCGCATCAGTTCGGGATGCAAACACATGAACAGCATACTTTCGAACATCCAGTTCACTGCCTTTCTTAGACGTTTTAGTGCTACGACAGGCAGACCGGCGTCTCGGTCACTCTGTATACCGTAAGCCGACGCATACCGATTTATACGTGAATGCACAGAGTTTCCATCATCCTGCTCAGAAGAAAGCCGTTTTAAACACGTTGGTATATAGAGCAAAAACTGTTTCTGACGTAGACCGCTTAAGGTCCGAGATTAACCATGTGAAGTACGTGTACCGAAAGAATGTCTATGGTGCACGCGATATAAAGGCAGCGATCTCCAAAAAAAGGAAACGTGAAAATGCTGCACACTCACAAGATGAAACACCGATTGCGGTTCTTCCTTGTTGTGGCGCTATTTCCAGCGCAAAATAGGAAGAGCCCTGCGTAGACGGGGTATAAGACCGATTTTTCGTCCTCCTAAGAAAATTAAGGAGATGATGCGCCCTGTTAAGGATAATCTGGGCCTCAGGGTCCCTGGAGTTTACAACATTCCCTTTGAGTGAGGAAGCAATTAAGTAGGTCAGACCATTCGTACCGTTTCCGATCTCTGTGCAGAACACCAACGCCATATTAAAAATAGAGAACAGGAGAACTCGGCAATTGCGGAGCACAGTCTCATGAACAAGCATAAAATATTATTCAATGAAACAAAAATTTTGTCCCATGCCTCCACGTACTGGGATTCTGTTATTAAAGAGGCTGTTAAAATAAGAATGAGCCAAAAGAACTTTAACCGCGACAGCGGATACCATTTGAGCTGTGCGTGGAAACGAGCGCTTGATGCAGAGAAGCAGCAGAAACGTTCCTTCCAAGGTTTACGTTCCAACGGAAGCGGTGGCGCCACGGGCGCAAACGTTGACACCGTCTGCGACAGCAGTACGTAATCGCCGATCAATCACAAGCCGACAAATCAGAAGCCGTCCACGGGCTATAAATAAGGCTACGACAACAGCAGTGAAGACAGTCAGTTGCTCCTGACTACAACAATGGAGGATGTCCTCGAAAGCTTGATTTTATCCCGAATTGGCGCGGCAAGTAAACCGGGGATGTTTTACAAATACTGTGTTGCTTGTGTCTGAATTGCACGTAGCGTCACACACGTTTCAATATTATTTTTCGTTTACAATTTTAACTTAGCTGAAGCACTCATTGCTGTGATCCATTTTCGAGAGAATTTTTACCGTATCGAGGTAAGTGCAAGAATAGTTCAGGGACACAGTTATACGGTTACCCCGTACTTACAGAAAAATTTCATTATACAATTAATCAGCGATTAGGTCGGATAAGTTACATTCAGTTTCTAAGTTATTTCCTTGATATACAAAGTACATTTCAGTGAACAGTGTGAAATATCCGTGTGTGAAACACTATTTGTATCCTCTTTCGCAACCTAGTCACGTAAATCACCAATGAAATTTATTGAAGCAATTTGGATAATTTATTCAGTTAAAATTTAGTAGTTTATTTGATGTGCAACTTTTATTGGTTTTGGTTTGGCATGTTTTTGAGTTGCTGAAACTATCCACCGTGACGTCAGCCAACACAGCGCTTAAATAGTCACACTTTTCTGTAGTTACTTTCGTGTACGTATGCGCTACGCTAAACACAGACACAGAGTTATAAAACAGGAAAGTTAAGTTCGGCCCCTTTATCCCTCAAACCAACCAACCAGAAAAGTTAGAAAAGGGACATTTGTGCTCCACGATACGCCCCAGCTTATTCTTCACATTACTCAGTCACAGAGGCTGTGCTTCTTTCGACTACGAACTTTCGCCCCGTATTTTTTGGGCATGGGACCTAGTGACTCCCTTTTTCCTCGGATGAAGAAACGAGTGCGTCGTTACCATTTCCAAACTGGCGGTGATATGGTTTTGGACGATGAACATTTGCTGACATACCGAAGTGGAGAGTCCTACAACCAAGGCCTCTGCCAAGTTATCCACCGTTGAGAAAAGTGTCAGGCTGAATATACAGAGGAGTAGGTCCATCTCCAGATTCTAAGATCGTAGATCAGTTTTTGTTTTTTTCAGGCGACGATTAAATCTTTAAGATTACTCCTCGTTAAAAGAGCGATTAGTGTGAAGTAGTGGGCCTCGGGAGTGGACGTGTGTGATGTCCTTAGGTTAGTTAGGTTTAAGTAGTTATAAGTTCTAGTGGACTTATGACCTAAGCTGTTAAGTCCCATATTGCTCAGTGCCATTTGAGCCATTTTGTGAAGTAGTCATCAAGGATATTGGCTCCAATTTATCACTATGCGTGAAAGTAATCTATAAAACACGTTCCTGTTGATATGGATTTCGGATCTAGCAGATCGTCTTGTATTTTGAAAATCTCCGTACGCCTTTTCGCGGCCGAATCTGACGAGCCCTCATAAACGCGAGAGGGGAAATAAATACCTGCTGCCGACTCGACAGCAGACGTCACGACGGGAAAACGACGTTATCTAAATGAAATACTTTTTGGGCCGACGTTTTAAGCGGCCGTGACGGGGAAGACAATGGGCGGCTGTTGCGGCTGTGGGGAGCAGCGCTGAGGGCCTGTATTACAGATGCCTCGGCGGTCAGCGCAGCGTGCTGAAGCCGAGGCTGAAGCTGAAGTGGGCTGAAAAAGCAAACGAGCCGGACAATGCGCCGCCCAGCGACGGCTTTTGTGCGCCGCGAACAATGGCGTCCGCTGCAGCTGCCGCGAACCGACGTCAATCGCGGAGCGGAACAACTGTCTGGAGTAGCCCGCGACACAAGATTAAGGGCGTCACGCCCGTCCCTGGGAACGCGTTTACCACTGTGCACCGGAAGCCATTAGCTGCTGGGTCGCTCCGAACACTTACTTCCCCTGTCACGCACGCACAAGGAGCTCACAGTAAACGGAATGGAAGACAAATCTTCCGACAAACCTCCAGAGTTGGTTTAAGGATATTAGCACATTTCTCCCCTTTCTTTCAGTTCAATCTTAAGGTTTCTTTTTTTCTCCCTAGCAGGAGACACTTTGCTTTAATAAAAAATTGCGTTTAATATTTTTATACACTACTGGCCATTAAAATTGCTACACCACGAAGATGACGTGCTACAGACGCGAAATTTAACGGACACGAAGAAGATGCTGTGATATGCAAATGATTAGCTTTTCAGAGCATTCATACAAGTTTGGCGCCGGTGGCGACACCTACAACGTGTTGACATGAGGAAAGTTCCCAAACCGATTTCTCATACACAAACAGCAGTCGACCGGCGTCGCCTGGTGAAACGTTGTTGTGATGCCTCGTGAAAGGAGAACAAATGACTACCATCACATTTCCGACTTTGATAAAGGTCGGATTTCAGCCAGTCGCGATTGCGGTTTATCGTATCGTGAAATTGCTGCTCGCGTTGGTCGAGATCCAGTGACTGTTAGCAGAATATGAAATCGGTGGGTTCAGGAGGGAATACAGAACGCCGTGCTGGATCCCAACGGCCTCTTTTCACTGGCAGTCGAGATGACAGGCATCTTGTCCGCATGGCTGTAACGGATCGTGCAGCCACGTCTCGATCCCTGAGTCAACAGATGGGGACGTTTGCAAGACAACAACCATATGCACGAACAGTTCGACGACGTTTGCAGCAGCATGGACTATCAGCTCGGAGACCATGGCTGCGGTTACTCTTCATGCTGCATCACAGACAGGAGCGCCTGCGATGGTGCACTCAACGACGAATGGCAAAACGACATTTTTTCGGATGAACCCGGGTTCTGTTTACAGCATCATGACGGTCGCACCCGTGTTTGGCGACATCGCGGTGAACGCACATTGGAAGCCTGTATTTGTCATCGCCATGCTGGCGTATCACCCGGCGTGATGGTATGGGGTGCCATTGGTTACACGTCTCGGTCACCTCTTGTTCACATTGACGCCACTTTGAACATTGGACGTTAGATTTGAGATGTGTTACGACCCGTGGCTCTACCCTTCTTTCTATCCCTGCGATACCCTACATTTCAGCAGGATAATGCACGACCGCACGTTGCAGGTCTTGTACGGGCCTTTCTGGATACAGAAAATATTCGACTGCTGCCCTGGCCAGCACATTCTCCAGATCTCTCACCAAAATGAAAACGTCTAGTCAATGGTGTCCGAGCAACTGGCTCGTCACAGTACGCCAGTCACTACTCTCGATGAACTGTGGTATCCTGTTGAAGCTGCAAGGGCAGCTGTACCTGTACAAGCCATCCAAGCTCTGTTTGACTCAATGCCCAGGCGTATCAAGGCCGTTATTACGGCCAGAGGTGGTTGTTCTGGGTACTGATTTCTCAGGACCTATGCACCCAAACTGGGTGAAAATGTAATCACTTGTCAGTTCTAGTATAATATATTTGTCAAATGAACACCCGTTTATCATCTGCATTTCTTCTTGGTGTGGCAGTTTTAATAGCCAGTATTGTAGTTTGTGAAACTACACTATTCGAAAAGTTAGGGGAACACATACATCAAAGACTGTATGTTACATCTGTTTGATGCAGGTGGTTCCTGTGTCCTTATTGTATGGCTTGAGATCTTCACTTTCAGAGTAGGCAACAGATAAAATGATTTGCCATCTATTGGCTTTGCTATGCAGTACAGTGTCAGGTGACCCCTCAGGAGGAAGTGAGTACCGGTGTACCAATGTCTCTTAGTGAGGTGCTGAGGTGAAAGTTGCGTATTGTGAACGTAATATTCAACCAAGCACATGCAGTTCGACATCTTAAGTTGCAAGGGCAATCTGTACATTCCATAAGGGATGTTCAAAATGTTCAAATGTGTGTGAAACGTTATGGGACTTAAATGCTAATGTCATCAGTCCTTAAGCTTACACGCTACTTAACCTAAATTATCCTAAGGACAAACATACAAACCCATGCCCGAGGAAGGACTCGAACCTCCGCCGGGACCAGCCGCACAGTCCATGACTGCAGCGCCCTAGACCGCTCGGCAAGGGATGTTCTTTCGGTTGTATTGCTACAGATGCCAATGCCTCTCGCTGCGTCATACACAGGTTATGGACACGCTAGAGGAAGACAGATCAGTACACAAGGCGAGTTGGACAAGATCGCCAACGCATTACAACTCCAAGTGAAGACCAATATGTCGCAATCTCTGCGGCACTGCAAGACGATATCAAAAGCACCACTGGAGCCGCTGTGTCCGATCGGCCTGCAATGTACAGCTTACGAGAAAGGACCTTACGAGCCAGACGTCCTGTTTGAGCACAACGCTCGACAAGACAACATCTTGCAGCTCGTCTTCATTTCCACCGTTCCCATATCAACTGAAACTTCTTCACGGACGAAACGTGCTATTCACAGACGATCCAGATAACCTGTGACACAAGGTGATGGCCTCGTTTGCGTGCGGAGAACCGAGGTGAGAAGTAGCCGCTAAACGTTGTCCAGAAAATCGATAGGTTTCCCAGGTTCTGTGACGTTGTGGGGACGCTTCAGCGTTGACAGCCATATGGATCTTGTTGTCTCCATGGTCGCCTTACCGCCAGGAAGTACGTCGAACAGATCCAGCTGGACCACGTAGTGGCTGCTGTGTATGGTGGTAGCCCAACGTTCCTTCTAATGCCAGGGCCTCTGTGGAGGGTATCAGTAGGGATATCTTGCGAAGGCTCAACACTGAGGTAACGAAATGTCCGCTGTTCAGTCTCAGCCTAAACCCCATAGAGGATATATGGTACGTGCTTCACAGACATATTAGTCTGTTCCACTACAGACTCTTCAAAAACTCTAATGAGCTTTCATTGAAGAATGTGAACGGACACCACAGGATGACCCCTGCAGATTTATACGGAGCATGCCAAGTAGGTGACACGTTGTGATAGGCGTTATTGCAGCTTTCAGAGTCCAATCAAAAGCACCCAAGATGACGGGATGACTGATTGTGTCCACTTGGGACATTTCAGTTCTTCTTACGTAAACGATTTGGAATGTAATGGTGTTTAGCCGTGTTCGTAATTTGTGAAAGACAAAGGTATAATTTGGCAATTCTCATCCTCAATTATTGACAATGGATTATGGCACACACAGAATGTCATGTTCCCTTAATTCTTTTGAGCAATGTATAATGCTCATACAAAACTTTACAAGGTGCCCGAGAAATTCCTAACCATTTCCGGGAATGAGCATTTTATTTCAAATGAAATGTTTACATATGAAAGAACATCAATATGACGTGGAAGAAGAAACCGTAAAGCAGCGAAATCAGTGCCAATTGCTACGATTTCCCTCCATATCGAAGCAGACTTACCGTCTGCCCTCAGTGCACCTGAACTCGCGCTGCAACGTTATTGGGGTGACGAATGTAAATTTGTACCAAGGCTGGGATTCGAATCTGGATCTCATGCTTACCAGGCAGAAGTACTAGCCACTACACCACCCCGGCATAATGACTTGGCAGATGTGCGTGGACTGACCTGGGAAACCTCCTTCCAATTCACGCCTGTGTCTCCTGGTATTACGCCTAAACTCGAAAAGCATTGTAGAGTCTCTCCAACCGCATTAGAATAGCACTTTAACATCGGATGATATGCGGGATGCTGCCTGAAAGCCAAGCATAGGTGCTTCAATAAAATGAAGGTGGAAGGTTCTGGTGACAAGTCTCAAATATCTGTGATGCCAAGTGGGCTGAAGCACAAATGGGAATTTAGACTGGGAAGGGAGGCGTGCTACAGTAGCCCACACAGCTGTGTAGAGCCACTGTGCCAGGGTGGCATAGTGTTTGACGCATCTGCCTAGGGAGCAAGCGACCGCGCTTTCAATCCCGGCCTTGGAACAAATTTTCATTTCGATTAAAGCACCTTTGCCGGGTTTTCAGGTAGGATTCTCCATTTTGTTTTACGCTGATGTGATATTCCAGTACAAATGGAAAACCTCTAAAATGCTGTTCTCGTTTATGGAGAACACCAAGTGGACAGAGGCATGAATGGGAATTGGAAATGAGGAGGGAGGAGTGGTAAGGCAGTCCGTGCAGCTGTGCAAACTCGCTGTGCCAGGGTGGCGTAGTGGTTAGCGCATCTGCCTTGTGAACAGGAGAACAGTGTTCGAATCCTGGCGTTGGTACCAGTTTTCGTTCGCTTGTCGCTTCAGTCTGCATATATACATCTTAGATGTCTGAAACTTGAAGAGGCTTCTGGAACAATGTAGTTTCATTTGATTGCTGGGGTTATTTATTATAAGTACCACTGACGATCGGTTTCGTCCATGTGTTGCACATCCCTAATCTTCACCTTGTGCACCCCAGTCTTCATGTGAACCACTCGCTAAAGTCTTAAGAACGTTAGACCACCCAGATCGGTGCCGAGCCTCGTCGTATCCAGCCTGCTTGGAATTTCTCGTTGAGGTAATCACAATGTGTCGAAAGTGGGGTGGGGCTCAGCCCTGTGGAAAGACCACCGGGAGTCAAAATCACGTCTGACATCTTTTCACACGAATCTCCTGAGCAGAAATGACCTCTGCGCCAGTACGCTGACCTTTAATACCTTGTGTACATTTTATTACAGTCATCTGTTTAGGTGCACATCGATATCCCATAACTTTCGTCATCTCAGTATATGACAACATGAGTGATTCGGTAACAGTTGAAGGGAGACGGAATGCTCGCACGTAGGTGACAATAACTGTCGTGACTAGGCTACCAAATACCATGGTCGACCAAGATAACGCAAGTCCCAAACTGCAGCTCACGAACATCTTGAAGAATGAAATGATAAGCGATCGGTCCCCCCGCCCCTGATTTCACCTTCACAGACGTGGCGGGATGACACATCCTTTCATTCCAGCCTTCAGCTAGCAATCTTCATCTGTTGGCACAGTATCATTCAGGTACGGCTAGGAACTTACCAGTATAACATTCGGGGGCTGTTTCCTTCCATGTCACAACGAATAACAAAGTGAATTCATGCCCGTGGTGCTCGCAGCTGCTACTGATATTGGTGCTGGAGAGCAGTTGTTCATGGAATGTAACTCGTTTACACTACTGGCCATTAAAATTGCTACACCACGAAGATGACGAGCTACAGATGCGAAATCTAACCGACAGGAAGAAGATGCTGTGATGTGCAAATGATTAGCTTTTCAGAGCATTCACACAAGGTTGGTGCCGATGGCAACACCTACAACATGCTGAGATGAGGAAAGTTCCCATACATAAACAGATGTTGACCAGCGTTGCCTGGTGAAACGTTGTGATGCCTCGTGTAAGGAAGAGAAATGCGTACTTTCACGTTTCCGACTTTGATAAAGGTCAGATTGTAGCCTATCGCGATTGCGGTTTATCACATCGCGACATTGCTGCTCGCGTTGGTCGAGATCCAATGACTGTTAGCAGAATATGGGATCGGTGGGTTCAAGAGGGTAATACGGAACGCCCTGCTGGATCCCAGCGGACTCGTATCACTAGCAGTCGAGATGACAGGCATCTTATCCACACGGCTGTAACGGATGGTGCAGCCACGTCTCGATCTCTGAGTCAACAGATGGGGACGTTTGCAAGACAACAACCATCTGCACGAACAGTTCGACGACGTTTGCAGCAGCGTGGACTATCAGCTCGGAAACAATGGCTGTGGTTACCCTTGATGCTGCATCACAGACAGGAGCGCCTGTGGTGGTGTACTCAACAACGAATCTGGGTGCACGAGTGGCGAAATGTCATTTTTTTTCGGATGAATCCAGGTTCTGTTTACAGCATCGTAATGGTCGCATCCGTGTTTGGTGACATCGCGGTGAACGCACATTGGAAGCGTGTATTCGTCATGGCCATAAAGGGGTATCACCCGGCGTGATGGTATGGGGTGCTATTGATTACACGTCTCGGTCACCTCTTGTTCGCACTGACGGCACTTTGAACAGTGGACGTTACAGTTCAGATGTGTTACGACCCGTGGCTCTACCCTTGATTCGATCCCTGCGAAACCCTACATTTCAGCAGGATAATGTACGACCACATGTTGCAGGTCCTGTACGGGCCTTTCTGGATACAGAAAATGTTCGACTGCTACCCTGGGCAGCACAGTCTCCAGATCTGTCACCTATTGAAAACGTCTGATCAATGTTGGTCGAGCAACTGGCTCGTCACAATACGCCAGTCACTGCTCTTGATGAACTGTGGTATCGTGTTGAAGCTGCATGGGCAGCTGTACCTGTACACGCCATCCAAACTCTGTTTGACTCAATGCCCAGGCGTATCAGTGCCGTTATTACGGCCAAAGATGGTTGTTCTGGGTACTGATTTCTCAGGATCTATGCGCTCAAATTGCATGAAAATGTAATTACATGTCAGTTCTTGTATAATATGTTTGTCCAATGAATACCCGTTTATCATCTGCATTTCTTCTTGGTGTAGCAGTTTTAATGGCCAGTAGTGTACTTCGGTGGTTCGTGCGAATGACAGGAGTTTTCATTTACGTATTCTGACACATATAGCGCCATCTATTGATCAATTTTCACACTATTTTTTATTTCTTCTGCCATTCATTTTCCCCCTTCTGCGGTAACATTCCGTTGGAATTTGTCGTCATTCTGACCAGTTGTTTTATCTGTACAGCGATTTGAAAGTTTCACTTAAATTATGATCGTCCCGTATATGAAACTGGTGCTTCATATTGTAATTTATATTTCCCTCAGTGTGTATTTTGCGCTAACTACAGCGAAGAACAGCACCGGAATTCAAGATTGCTTTTCAAGTGTGCGGATTCACTCGCCAGGGCGGGAGATGGCTGATGGACACGGCTGTCATTGTCGCGCCCGCCGGCGCCGTCACTTATTCAGCGCGAGCTGCCGGCCGACTGCCTAATGAAGGCATTAAACCTGCAGCGCGGCGCTCAGTGTCACCGGGACACGGTGTGTGGGCCAATGCGAGCGCCGGGCCGGCCGGGCGGCTGAAATATTCACCGGCCGCCAACTGCCGCCGCGGAGTCCGGCGCCGCGGAAATTCGCAGCTCCTCGCCGCCTGGGAGCTGCAGGCAGTTGGCTGCAATTGTCGCGGCGGCCGCATCAAGTATTCACGCGGGTCGCCGGATGGTGGAGTCCGGAGCTCCGGTTTCCGTCTAATGCCGTCGACCACCGGCGAACTGATTCAGTGTCGACGATCCGCTAGTCTGAAGCGACGATGGGGTATGATGTGTCAACCCACATATTATCTGTACGTGTACAGTATTCAGATCAAAAATGCCAGTAAATCTGAAGAAAGCAGTATTTGATCAATGCACTCTTCCTGTGATGACGTATGGCTGCGAGACATGGACACTGAACTCATTTAGAAAAGGGAAACTTAGGACAGCACAGAGAGCCATGGAGAGATCAATGCTGGGCTATACAAGAAAGGATAGGAAAAGGGCAGATGACATCCGGTCTGTGACGAAGGTTAATGACATCTTAGAGACAGTAGGTTCCTTGAATGGCAGTAGGCTGGCCACGTCGCAAGAAGAAAAGACAGCAGATGGACGAAGCTACTACTGGAGTGGAGTCCGAGAGAGCACCGGAGGCCTAGAGGAAGACCACGAGACAGATGGGACAAAGATATCAAGAAGATCGCTGGTAACACCTGGCAGAGAACTGCTCAAGACCGTCCCACTTGGAGAACACTGCTGAAAGCCTACCTGAATCCACGACTCGAAGAGGCCACATTATTTAATGGTTGAAATGGCTGATGAGGATGATGATGATGATGATGATGATGATGATAAATTGCTAGTCGCATTCGGTTTTAGATGAATAAACACTCTTCACTGCACGTCCTAAAATTATTGGTTCATATATCTTTAGTTATAAATGGTAAGCCGCACCCGTTTTATTTCGTGAACGGTTGAAGATAATGAAACCAAGTTTTTAGGAAATGGCAGTAGCACGCAAAGAGGCACATAAATTCATTATTGAAGATAGTTCTCATTTATTACTCTGTCTCAATTGCACATTTTTAATTACGTTACGCTGCAGTCATGGACTGTGCGGCTGATCCCGGCGGAGGTTCGAGTCCTCCCTCGGGCATGGGTGTGTGTTTGTCCTTAGGATAACTTAGGTTAAGTAGTGTGTAAGCTTAGGGACTGATGACCTTAGCAGTTAAGTCCCATAAGATTTCAGACAGAGTTGAACATTGTTTGAATCAGGTTACATGTTTCGATCACTCTGGGTCATCTTCAGACCTAAGTAGTTGCGTCAGCGACCCGTCTTGTCAACTCAGAACCACGTATCAGAATACATCTAATGTAATTAAAATGTACAACTGAGACTGAATAATAAATGAGAATTATCTTAAATATCTATATAGTTTCTGAATCTCTCAAGAGATTATGTTGACTATAGTGTAAATTCATTATGTTCAATTCTTTTACCTTTTTTAACAACGGAGGTATTACGGTCGCTCAGAGCGTGTTTGTGAGCTTCCGGGTGTTCTGCTGAGTTGTTTTCTATTTTATACTCAATATTCCGGCACCCAACCCACCAGTCTTCCTCAGGTACTGCGAATTCTGCTGCTATGTCTGCTCCCTGCCTATACACTCATAAAATACTGTGAACTATTGTTGGTCTTGTGCCGCTGAGTTCACTCCCACATCCCACTACAACCACTACGGCCTTTGATGCTCTTTCCTTTCTCAGAGACCGCTCTGGTACCCAGTGAGACGCTAGGAGGCACTGAAAGAATGTGTGTTTCACGGGCACTGAAAAACAATAGAGCATCAAAGTGTGTAGTGGAGAAATAGCGGTGCGAGAACGGCAACACTTCACAGTGTTGCTGCTGTCCCTGCAGCGTTTACGCATGACAACAAAACTCTCAGCACCTGAAGAAGACGGCTTGGTTGATCGTCGAAATTTTGTGCATAAAATGGAAGCAACCAGAAAAACCAGAAACACACAGTTAACAGCGATGCTTAAGAGTTCTTTTCTTTTTAAGATTACGCTGTATCTCTTTCTAATGACATTCGAAAGATATTGTAAAAATGAGTGCAGCCATATAATGATTGAATATTTTTGACATTAAGACTTTTCGCACTATTATCCGAGATACATTGATAAGCCAAAACATTATGACCACTATTCACACGACATTGGATGCTGTCTGGGGGCGATGTAGGCACGTGACGCGTTAACAAAAATATGTAATCCGAGCAGACATGGATCGGCGATAACCCGATTCTACATCTACATCCTAACTCCGCAAGCCACCTGACGGTGTGTGGCGGAGGGTACTTTGAGTACCTCTATCGATTCTCCCTCCTATTCCAGTCTCGTACTGTTCGTGGGAAGGAAGATTGTCGGTATGCCTCTGTGTGGGCTCTAATCTCTCTGATTTTATCATCATGGTCTCTTCGCGAGATATACGTTGGATGGAGCAATATACTGCTTGACTCCTCGGTGAAGGTATGTTCTCGAAACTTCAACAAAAGCCATTACCGAGCTACTGAGCGTCTCTCCTGCAAAATCTTCCACTGAAGTTTATCTATCATCATTTTGTAACGCTTTCGCGATTACTAAATGATCCTGTAACGAAGCGCGCTGCTCTCTGTTGGATCCTCTCTATCTCTTCAATCAACCCTATCTGGTACGGATCCCACACTGGTGAGCAGCATTCAAGCAGTGGGCAAACAAGTGTCCTGTAACCTACTTCCTTTGTTTTCGGTTTGCATTCCCTTAGAATTCTTCCAATGAATCTCAGTCTTGCATCTGCTTTACCGACGATCAACTTTATATGGTAATTCCATTTATAATCACTCCTGATGCCTACTCCCAGATGTTGTTGTGGTCTTCAGTCCTGAGACTGGTTTGATGCAGCTCTTCATGCTACTCTATCCTGTGCAAGCTCCTTCATCTCCCAGTACCTACTGCAACTTACATCCTTCTGAATCTGCTTAGTGTATTCATTTCTTGGTCTCCCTCTACGATTTTTACCCTCCATGCTGCCCTCCAATGCTAATTTTGTGATTCCTTGATGCCTCAAAACATGCCCTACCAACCAATCCCTTCTTCTAGTCAAGTTGTGCCACAAACTTCTCTTCTCCCCAATCCTATTCAATACCTCCTCATTAGTTACGTGATCTACCCACCTTATCTTCAGCATTCTTCTGTAGCACCACATTTCGAAAGCTTCTATTCTCTTCTTGTCCAAACTAGTTATCGTCCATGTTTCACTTCCATACATGGCTACACTCCATACAAATACATTCAGAAACGACTTCCTGACACTTAAATCTATACTCGATGTTAACAAATTTCTCTTCTTCAGAAACGATTTCCTTGCCATTGCCAGTTTACATTTTATATCCTCTCTACTTCGACCATCATCAGTTATTTTACTCCCTAAATAGCAAAACTCCTTTACTACTTTAAGTGTCTCATTTCCTAATTTAATTCCCTCAGCATCACCCGATGTAATTTGACTACATTCCATTATCCTCGTTTTGCTTTTGTTGATGTTCATCTTATATCCTCCTTTCAAGACACTGTCCATTCCGTTCAACTGCTCTTCCAAGTCCTTTGCTGTCTCTGACAGAATTACAATGTCATCGGCGAACCTCAAAGTTTTTACTTCTTCTCCTTGAATTTTAATACCTACTCCGAATTTTTCTTTTGTTTCCATTACTGCTTGCTCAATATACAGATTGAATAACATCGGGGAGAGGCTACAACCCTGTGTCACTCCTTTCCCAACCACTGCTTCCCTTTCATGCCCCTCGACTCTTATAACTGCCATCTGATTTCTGTACAAATTGTAAATAGCCTTTCGCTCCCTGTATTTTATACTTGCAACCTTCAGAATTTGAAAGAGAGTATTCCGGTTAACACTGTCAAAAGCTATCTCTAAGTCTACAAATGCTAGAAACGTAGGTTTGCCTTTTCTTAATCTTTCTTCTAAGATAAGTCGTAAGGTTAGTATTGCCTCACGTGTTCCAACATTTCTACGGAATCCAAACTGATCTTCCCCGAGGTCCGCTTCTACCAGTTTTTCCATTCGTCTGTAAAGAACTGGCGTTAGAATTTTGCAGCTGTAACTTATTAAACTGATAGTTCGGTAATTTTCACATCTGTCAACACCTGCTTTCTTTGGGATTAGAATTATTATATTCTTCTTGACGTCTGAGGGTATTTCGCCTGTCTCATACATCTTGCTCACCAGATGGTAGAGTTTTGTCATGACTGGCTCTCCCAAGGCCATCAGTAGTTCCAATGGAATGTTGTCTACTCCCGGGGCCTTGTTTCGACTCAGGTCTTTCAGTGCTCTGTCAAACTCTTCACGTAGTATCTTATCTCCCAATTCGTCTTCATCTACATCCTCTTCCATTTCCATAATATTGTCCTCAAGTACATCGCCCTTGTATAAACCCTCTATATACTCCTTCCACCTTTCTGCCTTCCCTCCTTTGCTTAGAACTGGGTTGCCATCTGAGCTCTTGATATTCATACAAGTGGTTCTCTTCTCTCCAAAGGTCTCTTTAATTTTCCTGTAGGCAGTATCTATCTCACCCCTAGTGAGACAAGCCTCTACATCCTTACATTTGTCCTCCAGCCATCCCTGCTTAGCCATTTTGCACTTCCTGTCGATCTCATTTTTGAGACGTTTGTATTCCTTTTTGCCTGCTTCATTTACTGCATTTTTATATTTTCTCCTTTCATCAATTAAATTCGATATTTCTTCTGTTACCCAAGGATTTCTACTAGCCCTCGTCTTTTTACCTATTTGATCCTCTGCTGCCTTTATTACTTCATCCCTCAAAGCTACCCATTCTTCTTCTACTGTATTTCTTTCCCCCATTCCTGTCAATTGTTCCCTTATGCTCTCCCTGAAACTCTTTACAACCTCTGGTTCTTTCAGTTTATCCAGGTCCCATCTCCTTAGATTCCCACCTTTTTGCAGTTTCTTCAGTTTCAATCTGCAGTTCATAACCAATAGATTGTTGTCAGAATCCACATCTGCCCCTGGAAATGTCTTACAATTTAAAACCTGGTTCCTAAATCTCTGTCTTACCATTATATAATCTATCTGATACCTTTCAGTATCGCCAGGATTCTTCCAGGTATACAACCTTCTTTTATGATTCTTGAACCAAGTGTTAGCTATGATTAAGGTATGCTCTGTGCAAAATTCTACAAGGCGGCTTCCTCTTTCATTTCTTCCCCCCAATCCATATTCACCTACTATGTTTCCTTCTCTTCCTTTTCCTACTGACGAATTCCAGTCACCCATGATTATTAAATTTTTGTCTCCCTTCACTACCTGAATAATTTCTTTTATCTCGTCATACATTTCATCTATTTCTTCATCATCTGCAGAGCTAGTTGGCATATAAACTTGTACTACTGTAGTAGGCATGGGCTTTGTGTCTATCTTGGCCACAATAATGGGTTCACTATGCTGTTTGTAGTAGCTAACCCGCACTCCTATTTTTTTATTCATTATTAAACCTACTCCTGCATTACCCCTATTTGATTTTGTATTTATAACCCAGTAATCACCTGACCAAAAGTCTTGTTCCTCCTGCCACCGAACTTCACTAATTCCCACTATATGTAACTTTAACTTATCCATTTCCCGTTTTAAATTTTCTAACCTACCTGCCTGATTAAGGGATCTGACATTCCACACTCCGATCCGTAGAACGCCAGTTTTCTTTCTCCTGATAACGACGTCCTCTTGAGTAATCCCCGCCCGGAGATCCGAATGGGGGACTATTTTACTTTAGGAATATTTTACCGAAGATGATGCCATCATCATTTAATCATACAGTAAAGCTGCATGTCCTCGGGAAAAATTACGGCTGTAGTTTCCCCTTGCTTTCAGCCGTTCGCAGTACGAGCACAGCAGGGCCGCTTTGGTTAATGTTACAAGGCCAGATCAGTCAATCATCCAGACTGTTGCCCCTGCAACTACTGAAAAGGCTGCTGCCCCTCTTCAGGAACCACATGTTTGTCTGGCCTCTCAACAGATACCCCTCCGTTGTGGTTGCACCTACGATACGGCCATCTGTATCGCTGAGGCACGCAAGCCTCCCCACCAACGGCAAGGTCGATGGTTCATGGGGGGAGGACTCCCAAATAATTTATGGAATTAACTGCTTCCAGTTGCTGGCCTACTATATTGTTGCTAAATGATAAACGATCTTTCTTTCTTTCTATGTATTCGCAGCACATTACGGTTGTCTACATTGAGATTCAATTGCCATTTCCTGCACCATGCGTCAATTCGTTGCAGATCCTCCTGCATTTCAGTACAGTTTTCCATTGTTACAACCTCTCGATATACCACAGCATCATCCGCAAGAAGCCTCAGTGAACTTCCGATGTTATCCACAACGTCATTTCTGTATAATGTGAATAGCAACGGTCCTATCACACCCCCCTGCGGCACACCTGAAATCGCTCTTACTTCGGAAGACTTCTCTCCATTGAGAATGACGTGCTGCGTTTTGTTATCTAGGAACTCTTCAATCCAATCACACAATTGGTCTTATAGTCCATATGCACTTACTTTGTTCATTAAACGACTGTGGGGAACTGTATTGAAAAGATGAGAGCTGAAAATGGGGGAAATCGATTGAGATGAACGAATCTGACAAAGGGCAGATCATTATCACGCAGAGCGTATGAACGTGTACCTCGAAAATGGTCGAATATTCACTTGCTACTGTCTTGAGTATCTCCAGAAAGAGTGAGAGAGACAGTGAAGCTGTCACTGATCGCTAAATGGGTGGACGTCCACGACTCTTCACAGAACATGCGTTTCGGAGGCTTATATGCTGTGTAAACTAGGGCAGATGGTCAGCCATGCCAAAAGAGCACAATGCTGGTGCACGAACCACTGTTTAGATGCATTGTTGAACATGGAGCTATGCAGCTGAGCAGCCCTACGCCTTAAATGTTGACCCAACGCCGTCGTCAGTTACGATCATAGCGAACTCGGGACCATCGGGATTCGACCGCCGAACAATGGAAACGTGTCGGTTCTTCGGATGAGTCACCTTCTTGCTACACTTGCTCGTCTGCACAAATGCCGTCATTGAAGTCAACAGCAGCTAGAAACGTGTGGAACGTCACGGACGCGGGGTGCTGGCAGTAGAATTCTGCTATGGAAATATTCTCCTGCGCTTGCATGGGATCTTGGTAGTACTCGACGACACGCTGTTAGCTGCGCACCACCTCCATGCCGTTCATGTGTGATATCTTCCCTGACTGCGATGTCCTCTTTCAACAGTCGGATTGTCCCTGTCTCGGAGCCAGAACGGTGCTACAGTGGTTTGAGGAGCATTATAGTAAACTCACGTTGATGTCTCGGCGACTAAATTCGCCTGACGTAAATCCTATGGAGCCCACCTGGGCCGCTAAGGGCTGCTGTCACCGCATACACAAATCTGTCGCCCGTTATTTACTCGAATTATATGACCTGTGCCTAGACATCTAATGCCATATACCTTCACAAACCTTCCGACAAACTGTCGGATCCCTGATACCCAGGATTGGTGATGTATTTCGTTCCAAAGAGCAACAAACAACCTATTAAGCAGGTGGTTATAACGTTTCGAATCTTCAGCGTATGTGCTAAAACTTGAAAGATCGGAGGGCCAGAATCAGCTTTTATCACACCAAATATTTCCAGGTGAGATTCTCAAGGTAGACTTCGTCGTTCTACAGTGCGATGGAGCTGCTCCTACTTATGGATTTTATGCAACCCACAAAGCCTTCAGCCGGCCGCTGTGGCCGAGTGGTTCTAGGCGCTTCAGTCCGGAACCGCACTGCTGCTACGGTCGTAGGTTCGTATCCTGCCTCGGGCATGGACGTGTGTAATGTCCTTAGGTTAGTTAGATTTAAATAGTTCTAGGGGTCTGATGACCTCAGATGTTAAGTCCAATAGTGCTTAGAGCCATTTTTGAACAAAGCCTTCAAAAACTATGCATCAGATATTCATATTTTGTAGCTCGCTATTGCAAGCAGTTATTCAAATGGCAAAAATTGACGGGATCTTTTTTCATTAGATTTAATGTTGTTAAATTTTGTTCTGAGATGCATTTTCGCTGGAGGCCACAGTTTTCGAGTGATTCATGAAAGACACGTTCGAAGAGTATGTTTTTCTTGAATAATTTTAAAACTGCAGCCTCTAACAAAGTCGTATGTCATTAAGGAATGTAACTACATTAAACTGCCTACAAAGTGGCGCTGTTCATTTTTCTGCAAGACTAACAATTTTCAAGTGGCGAGCGAGAGAATATGGAAGGCTGGCACGTGGTATGTGAAACTGTAGGTTGCATAGAACCCATAGGTGCGATCTTATTGTATGTAACATGAAGATACACTCACGGAAAAAAATCGGAACACCAAGAAAGTATGTTTGACATAAACGAAAGTTGGTCGTGTGTCGTCATTCGAAAGATGTCTGTTAAAATTTTGGAAATTTGTTGTAAGGACTATAGGACGAAACTGATGAGGTGATCAGTCCCTAGGATTACACACTAATTAAACTAACTTAATCTGACTTAGGCTAAGGACAACACACACACTCCTGCCCGAGGGAGGAGTCGAACCTCCGACGGGTGTCTGTTAAAATTTCGCGCCAGTCGCCTAAGAGTGACGCTAGTAGCAACACTACATGAGGATGAAGATGGGGTTTGCTTTAAATACACACATTAACCGTCGTGACTGTTATTTACCTTTCAGATTACACTGGTCAGTTAATGTTGATTAAGAGTGCCTTTAAGGCGACAAAGACACCAATGTCAACACTTCATTGAGTTTGAACGAGGTCGTGTAATAGGGCTACAAGAAGCACGATATTTCTTCTGTGATACTGCAGAAAGACTTGGCAGGAATGTATTCACTGCTGGCAGCGGTGTGTACGCGAACGTACGGTCGTAAGAACGCCTGGCTCCAGACGGTCAGCTACCTCTACCGCGTTCGGCGTATGGCTCTGGCGCATCGTACCGTTTCCCGAGCAGCATTTGAGAAGCAGTTAGCACCACAGTGACACGACCAACTGTTGGAAATCGGTTACTTCAAGGACAGCTCCAAGCCAGAAGCCCCGTAACGTGCATTCTACTGAACGCAAACCACCGCTATTTGCGAGTTACTTACAAGGGGACCTCCCCATCGCACCCCCCTCAGATTTAGTTATAAGTTGGCACAGTGGATAGGCCTTGAAAAACTGAACACAGATCAATTGAGAAAACAGGAAGAAGTTGTGTGGAACTGTGAAAAAAATAAGCAAAATATACAAACTGAGTAGTTCAAGGCAAGATAGGCAACATTAAGGACGATGTTAACGCAGGAGCGCTGTGGTCTCGTGGTAACGTGAGCAGCTGCGGAACGAGAGGTCCGTGGTTCAAACCTTGTTTCGAGTGAAAAGTTTAATTTTTTATTTTCAATTTATGTGACAAACTCTTTGTTTTCATCACTTTTTTGGGAGTGATTATCACATCCACAAGAAAACCTAAATCGGGCAAGGTAGAAGAATCTTTTTACCCATTCGCCAAGTGTACAAGTTAGGTGGGTCGACAACATATTCCTGTCATGTGACGCACATGCCGTCACCAGTGTCGTATAGAATATATCAGATGTGTTTTCCTGTGGAGGAATCGGTTGACCTATGACCTTGCGATCAAATGTTTTCTGTTCCCATTGGAGAGGCACGTCCTTTCGTCTACTAATCGCACGGTTTTGCGATGCGGTCGCAAAACACAGACACTAAACTTATTACAGTGAACAGAGATGTCAATGAACGAACGGACAGATAATAACTATGCAAAAATAAAGAAAGTAAAATTTTCAGCCGGGGGAAGACTTGAACCAAAGACCTCTCGTTCTGCGGCTGCTCACGCTACCACGGGACCACGGCGCACTTAAGCTCACGTGCTCCATTATATTGCTTATGTGGCCCATTGACTACTCAGTTTGTATATTTTGCTTATTTTTTCACAGTTCCACACAACTTCTTCCTGTTTTCTCAGTTGATCTGTGTTCAGTTTATCAAGGCCTATCCACTGTGCCACCTTATAATTAAATCTGAGGGGGGTGCGATGGGGAGGTTCCCTTGTTAGTGTCAAGCGAGAGCTCTTTGTAGGGCGGGCTAGAGGTCTGTTGTGTTTTACGAAGGAAGCTGGTTCTGCCTCGGTGCAAGTGACGGCAGTGTGTTGGTTATATGGAGGCCCGCTGAGGGCCTGCTACCATCCTGTTTGCGTGCTAAACACACTGGACCTACACCTGCTGCTATGCTATGGGTTTGATTGTGTATGACATTTGGAGCACACTTGTCATCATCTCGCGCACACTGATTGCGAATCTGTACATCATTCTGGTGATTCGACCTGTAGTTCAAATGGCTCTGAGCACTATGGGACTTAACATCTATGGTCATCAGTCCCCTAGAACTTCGAACTACTTAAACCTAACTAACCTAAGGACATCACACAACACCCAGCCATCACGAGGCAGAGAAAATCCCTGACCCCGCCGGGAATCGAACCCGGGAACCCGGGCGTTGGAAGCGAGAACGCTACCGCACGATCACGAGATGCGGGCCGACCTGTAGTGCTGCCATTCATGAATACCATTCCAGCGGGTGTTGTCCGACAGGATAACACTTGGCCATATACAGCTCGTGTAACAAAACATGCTCTACAGAGTATCAACGTGTTGCCTTGGCTTGCTCGATCACCAGATCTGCCTCCAGTCGGGCACATAACAGACACCATCGGACGACAACTCCAGCGTCATCCGCAAACAGCATTTACCGTCTCTGTATTGACCGACAAAGTGCAACATGCATGGAACTGAATCCCACAAACTGACACCCGACACCTGTGCGTTCACATTTGCATGCTTGAATTCAACATTCTGGCGGCTACACCGGTGATTGATGTACCAGCAATTCACGTTTGCTATGGCTTATCTTGCTGCCACATTAACGTGTGATCATGTAATGTTAATCACCTCTGTATGTTATTTAGACGAATTTCTTCCCTAAATTTCAGCCTCGCGGTGTAGCCGCGCGGTCTTGGGCGCCTTGTCACGGTACGCGCGGCTCCCCCTGTGCAGGTTCGACTCCTCGCTGGGACATGTGTGTGTGTGTGTTGTCCTTAGCGTAAGTTAGGTTAAGTTAAGTAGTGCGTAAGCTTAGGGGACCGATGACCTCAGCAGTTTGGTCCCATATGACCTTGCCACAAATTTCCAGTTTCCTGCATTTCATTATTGTGCATTAATTATTTTTTGATGTTACGATTTTTTTCCGTCAGTGGAGATCGGGGCAACTAAGATAAAACGCAATTCCTCTAGCCACTATGTTCCATGGATACCACGTCAGTTTTGATTTCTGTAAAAGAATTTTAATGCTAATTTCTTGCGTATCACGGTCTTTTTCAAATGTGTAGAAGTTCTTTTTATAGAAAGAGTCAAGCAGTCTAAGTGCTTGATAGAAGTATGGCTTGTAGTATGAGAACACCACCTGATTGCATTTATACAGCAACAGGCAACACGTGCCACCTAGTCTTTCTCGAATATCTTCGCATAAAGGTTTCAGCGTCAGCATTAACAACTGTAACATCACTGTCCTCGTCTTTCCCACAAACTTTGAATGTCGTTAAAAAAATTACATCGTTCCATTTGAAAAATACATATGTTGTTCAATATTTCGGTCATTACATGAGTAAAGAGTATCAACTATACTGTATAATTACGTACTCTTCTGCGTACTATTATTTCCGAAAACCTCGTTTCGATGTCTTGAACCGTTCAGGAAATAAACGGTGGATGAGTCTTATGCGACTCAGAAAATTATTTCCAGTACACAGCAAAGCATTTACGCTGTGGATGACACAGGTAAATATCAGGAAACGTTAGAAAACTAGCTCTAAAGAAGGAAGTCAGCTCTTCATGTAGCAAACAGTTGCTAGTATATATAAGAGACGTGAAGCTGTAACGAAACAGGGGATGTCGATCTAATTTCGGTAGGATTAGCCCTGTATAAAAGATGTGACCTAAGCCTGTTACGTTAGAAATGGAGGTAATTTGATATGTCAATCAAAAGTGATGTAATACCGAGCGTAAGATTAGTCAGTAGTATTAAATGTAGGGTCCCGGAGCACAAATATTGGTCGATAATATGATTAAGAGGACCCACAAGTGCGTTCGCCTATCAATACAGCACCTGCTGCAGCTCTCAGCCAATAACAACATGTCACAAATCAAATCTGTTTAGCGCGCAGCGTTAATTTCGGACAGCAAGTTCACCCATTTCAAATTTGGAAATATTTATTACGCGCATTTCTGCAAGATGATGTCTTTCTAATCTGCACTGAATACTTTTTCTTGTGTGTATGTGTGCTGTTACAGAAGTTATAAGGAAAATTTTAGGAACTTTCGTAGCAAGCACGGACATAAAAAGAAGAAGTGCAATACCACAAGATGATTAAATCACAGAAATTTTTAAATTTGTGCTTGGCTTTAGCAGTGCTCCCCTTGGTTAATGACAGTGACCACAATTTATCAGTATCAGTGGGTAACTTATTTCACATCACAGATAATGTTTAAATACTGTTTGATGTAATCCCGTATTGATGATTTGTCAGTCTGTACTAATGGAGGAATTACATTTATATACACGTGTGGCTAGTCAAGTTTAAATTCTGGAAAATAAAATCCTTTGCATATAAATCTCGCTGATCATTGTCCACTGTCACTCAGTAGTGAATTACACTGCTTGAACACCCGCTTTATAGTGCGAAATTGACTACTAGACCTCATGAGAGGCGTACTGGCCATTGCAAAAAGCAAGCATTGTCAGCAGAAACCTAATACCGGCAAAGTGGGTCGATCAGGAGAGCTCAGTGGTTTCTAACATGACCTAGTCACTTAGTAAGAAATCCATCAGGGACACTTCACGTAACATTCTCGTCGCCACTGTAGGGCCTTTTACTGTAAGGAAGCAAGGGAGAGGATGTTTTTATGGGTGACCAGTATCCCCTTTACGCAACCGAAATGCACATATGGATTAATACGGTTCTTTATCTGCATGAAGCTGCTACTTAACTAGAACAGAGCCCATTTGTTGTGGTACAGGCTCATCGGTAATAGTCCTCTTGCAGACAATATCTGTACACTTTCGATGAGTGAGTCTATGAGGCCCTCCGGTCAGCGGTGGCTGCCTAAATACATGCTGTCGAGAGGGCATTGGCGGCGTGTTGCTAGTCGGTGTGTCTCTGACCTCTCTCGTGATAGGTGCACTTGATTAAGTACCTACAATCGATCTCCGCTCTACATCTTTGCCGACTGCCGTACTGGTGACAGTTCACACCAGCACACTTCAGCCCTCAGAAAATGGCCCAAATCAACTGTTGGTGATGCGACTGGAAAGTGGAAACGCAAAGGAATAACCACACCTAAACCAAGACCAGGCAGGCATTATGCAGTGACGGACAGAGACCGTCGAAAATTGCGCGATTTCATTGGAAGGAAACGCTCGTGGGGTCCAAAGTTATACGTGCAGTCCAGCTAGCACCAAGACTGCACGAAGAGAGATAAAGAGAATGTGGAGGAATGGCCGATCAGATCCTTGTCAGCCACATATTTCTGTAGTGCTCGCTAAGCAGTACTTGAGGTGGTGTCAGTTGGATGCGAACAGCACGTAGCGTTGCGCAGTTGGAGGTGAGCCGCCAGCAGTGGTGGATGTGGGGAGAGAGATGATGGAGTTTTGAGAGCGGCTGATCTGGACGTGTGACCATCAGAAAGAGTAAGTTTGTAATACTGGATGTTTTGAACAAGAATAAGTGAAGAGAGAAATGTCTGAGTACATTCAGTTCTACTCAGCTGTTTGAAAATCAAACAATGTAACAGGTTTATCAGCACAGTAATTCATGAATTTTTCTAAGGGGAGGTTTCAATGGCTGTGAGACGATGTTAGCCAATTGCATGCTGACCGACCCCTCTCCAGGACGACAACGCAACGGCAGCGGCCGCTATGTGAATAAGGGACCAACTGGCGACGCCCCAGTTCAATAGATGCTTCAAGATCAGCGAGTTCTATAGCAGCATCAACACGAGTCACAACACTTGTACTCTATATACAGCACAGACTTGGAATTGTATATACTGAAGAAGCTTGATTACTTCATGTCGCCCTTTGCTTGCGACACATCTGTGTAATTGGAAAGTTAAGTATTGTCATTTACTTTTTGTAATAAAACTTATTAATATGATTTGTCTGATATGTGTTTCTAGAGAACCAAGTACGCAGGATTCCTAGACACCACATATTTGACGACAAGGCCGGATATAATATTATTGATTATTGAAAATTTACACATTGGCTATGAAGATGGAGAGATCATTTCATCATTTCAAAAGCAACACTTTACTCTCTACCCACACAATTTTAATAAACCATTAGCAACTTTTGTGTCTTGTTCATTTACAGTTTGTGATGATTTAAATAAATCTGCATAATTACCATTACTGATTACCAGTTGAGTTTACTTTTGGCCTCCCTTGTATATAATAAAATTATATCAGACTATAACGTAACGGGAAGGTTTTATCACATATAATTTCGTATCACCAAATTACACCAATCTGACATTGGCGTGCCAAAATACACACCGGTGACAATAATTACTGCATTATATGAGTGTACTATCTCATGTAGGAAAACAAAGTCTAACGGAGATAAGCAGGGGTTGCATAAACCATGCGCTGACTGGTGTCTAACAAAACCTTTATCATACTCAACAGCTACTGTATGGTATCATACGAATAAAGACAGGACGTGAGACGTCAGTCAGCAGAAAACTTTACATAGTGGAATAAGGGGCACCTGAATGAATGTAACCCCCAGCAGACACGTCAAACAAGTCATTTAAATATGGATAATGGCTATGACATTGCTCTCATGGAGTACGTTCATTTGCTTACTACAACTGATTGAAATTGCCAAAATTATTACTTCAAATGTGGCTGATGCCCGTTAACAATATGCTCTGGCACTCTGCAGAATTGATTACCACAAAATCGTGTTTCAATGCAAATTAGATAACGTACAACCATATCATCAACATTTTACTGCGGTCTACAGCAGTGAAAATGAAAGAAAAGTCCTCATACAAAAATGATTTCATACCCAGCTACAGCAGTTCTAAAATTCATTGAGCGAATTAATCACATTCTAAAGCCTCTCATGGATGTACGAAGAACACGTGCCTCCACCATCAGTCACAAAGAAATCAACTAAAATATTCATTATAAGTGAGTACAGACACGTTTACTGTGCTTCTCTTTCCGTTGGGAAATCCTGATCACTAATCGCTGCGTGCTGCTTCCGAAAACATGTGGTCACAGATAAAGCACAAACGAAACGGCACGAAACACACAACATATCACAGTAAAATTACTTTAAGCCAGTCTACACTCCCCATGGACAGTATTCAAGAACGATAAACGTGCATAATATCACCAGTTTCTAACGGTCAAACCTCACTTCCACAGAGGGCGCGAACTTGTGTTCATCTCAAAATCGTGAGGGAATACCACAAAAATCTGAAAATGAACCTAAAGAAACATCTTCAATAACATTCTATTATTTGTAGCAGTGATTAATAAACACTTGCGAAACTCTGAATTTCAGTTGCTTATGACTGACTTACGCCTTTGGCGCGAGCATGTGCGCAGAAATTTATCATATCTCGCGATCTCTCATCTGACCAGATGTCAACTACCAGTGATCACGAATACAGGTGCTAAACTGAAGCCAAACACCAAGTGCTAACGGTTGTGACCACATTTGCTACAGTCACACAATTTGTCAAAATTATTAGAATTACCACTTCTTCCAACGTTTCCCTAACTAAACTGACTTTAAATAACACATTTAGAGTGGGATTCGCAAGAATATCATTTTATAACCGTTTTTCTTATCATACTAGCACACCTGTCATTGAGGCATCGCCACTCCAGGTCTTCTTTCCAAGAGTGCCGAAATATGGCGCACCCAGGTCCAACGTCTCCCAGTGCAAGCTACTGGGTGGAAGTCTGCTCCTGGCTGAACATCCCAAAGTCCTCTAAGCTATCTTGTGGAAACCTCTGCAGACCCCTTTGCTTAGTCTTGCCCACAGATTTCTTTTCCCTAATCCACCACCTTGTAAAAACTGAGGCTAATTGTTTTCTTGTATTATCCAAACATTCATACTTTATTCACTCATACTTTTATGGAAGTTTGACACATAAAAGTAAAACACAGTTGCAAGTATTCTCAGACTCAATGGCCATGGTAACTGAAAATTAAATCGAATAGCTTCTCCTAGAGCTACACAAAAGTCCTGTGATTAACACAGTGATTCTATGATATTCGACAGCAAGTCTAAAATAGTTCGTACTAACAATATCGAGTCAGTAGTTTTACTCATATTATTTGTGCAAAATGACCAGAGAGTCCAATATCTCCTACATATGTGTCTCAGTGCCCCTATTTGTAACTACATAAACATTTACTGACGCTGAATTCTGCATTTCTCTTGCTACACAGTTTACCACGTATGACATGCCAAAACTGCGAACAATGTTTATGATCATGCTACCAATGTTATACGAGATTTGCGCTTGTATTTATGCTTCCACAAAATACTATATTGCTTTATGGATTTGCGACACAAACAGTACAAGGTCCGCAGTATAAAAAAAGCAGCAATTCTTCGCCCAAATCTAAATGACAATTTCTTTCTGAGATGGAAAATATCGGTCTGTTTTGTCGGTAACAACAACATGAGATATCTGTAGTGGCTATCTATCGATATTTGCAACAGTAACGGCTGACGGTAATACCAAATACCCACTGATCAGAAATACTACCAGTTGGGTCTGATTCAAGAGACTGAGAAGGTCCAAAGAAAAGCGACAAGATTCATGACTGGTACATCTAGCCATCGTGAGAGCGTTACAAATCTCATAGAAAGTTTGAAAAGGGAAACACTTGCAGATAATCGACGCGCTAAACGGAATGGGCTGCTCAGTAACTTCCAAAACCCGACCCTCGCCGAGGATCTAGAACATACATTATTACCACCAACTTTCATATCACGCAATGATCGGGGGGGGGGGGGGGCGAGGGGACGGGGGGGGGGGGGCGGGGGGTAATATGACTTTTGCACGAATACCGCCACACACCGCTTGGTGGCTAACGGAGTATATATATAGATGTAGATGTAGTTATATGAATGTATACCCCCTGGCTGTGGCGTTAACGGTGATTGTGGTAGTGGAAGCTAAGGGAGAACGTTCATGTGCCTATACTCTGCCGGGAAAATACTCGTAGCACCAAAAAATAATTAATGTAGCTTGATGAAATTTCGAGAATATATTCGTTTAGGTAACATATTCAAGTGATGCTAGAACACATGCTAATCTATGCGCCAGATAAACTAATGCGAAATGTTTGTGCATTAATAACCAATGTAACCGCAGGAATGTTGAATGAAAACATGCAAACATGCATGCATTGTGTTCTAGTGTCAGTTGGTGGGGTGGAGTTCCTTGCCTGTGGCACTTGAGAGTCCAGTACAGGGACGGTTAATGCTGTTTTTGGATGGTGCTGCAGTTGTCGACCGATGGTGTCCCATATGTACTCGATTGGAGACAAATCTGGTGAACGAGCAGACCAAGGCAACATGTTGACATTCTCTAGAGCATGTTGGGCTACAACTGCGGTATGTGATTGAGCGTTATCCTGCTCGAAATCACCCGCTGAAGTCGGAAATGGCGGTCTTTTGGGGTCAGTGGAATGCACGTTACAGGGCGTCTGGCTCGTAGCTGATCTTGAAGTAACAGATTTGTGATTGCTCAGTGTGCCATTGTGGTGCCGACTGCTCTCCAGTTGTTGTTGCAGATGCAGTACGAAGCGAGAGAGCCACACCCAGAGTACTCGTCTTTGGTCTCGGTAGCGCCACTTGTCCGTCCGGACAGCAGTCTCCTTGCAACCCTACGTTGTCGTAGTGACCAGCAGTCATACACAGCGGCTACATGACTGCCAAGTCTTTCTGCAGTATGGGAGAAGGAACATCCAGCTTCTCGTACAAGGCCAGTGAGGTGTTGGTAATGGCGTCTTCGTCATCTTAAAGGCATTATTGCCTACATCAACTCACCTCATGCAAACTCAATGGTAACTAACGCCCACGACCGATACAGCATGTATTTAAAGCAAACCTGATACACTTCGTCATAATTGCCACTAGCAACCGTGATTTATTTTCAAAGAATATTCTTAAGAATTTATTTTATTTACTAGCGATTCATCAAGAACATTAACACATTTAATCACACTATGTAAGCATGGAAGTAGTTGCCAGGGAGTAAATGATGAAATCATAACCAAATTCCTTTTAACACATGGGAATTTTATTTACTTTAATAGTGCCTAAAAGCATTTTTTAAAGAAACAGATTTAAAATTATAATCAGAAAGCACCCTCTAAACATCAAAGTTACAATTTAAACAGAGGCAGAAAGAAACAAGTTTTGGCTGTATGAGCTTTCGGGCAGAGAACCTTGCCGCTCCCTTTGGACACGGCTATAGTTACGACCGCTCACAACAGCCTCCGAAAGACTACACTGGTGCAAATCTGCAACACACCAGATAACTTAAAACTAAGAGTTTAAACAATTTAGACAAGCACACAAATTATGCACTCACCCCCGTAGGAGGGATGGAAATGGCACTGAACACTAACGATTTAAATATTAACCTTGCCACCCAAAGTGCAACTTGATTTTAACTTCTAAGAAATGTCTTACGGTGAAACGGTGGCAACTGTATATAATAAAATGATCATTTAAATAAAAGCCCACGAAATGCAATCTTATGCAAAATTCTACAAGGTTAGCAAAACAATAGTTAAGATGCTGTAAAGTACACAGATACCGCCTCTCAAGATTATACGCAATAATATCAAAGTTTCCAAAGATCAAACATTTTTGAAGTATTCGGCCGTTACACTCCAAGCAATAAATTCGTTAACACACCAAATCCGACAAACACGACAGAGGCAGCTACTAACGTACGGTACATTGATAGGGAGATTAACGAACCATCCGAACCGCAGGTTGCTTTAACCCGCCCCTACTCCACAAGAAAAAACGGACCACCCAATTTATGAACAACGACCATCTCGCGGGTGAGCAAACGGAGAAGAATCGTGGGACGACCCCAATGCAAAACGGCTGCTGACCTCACCAAGAAAACAAGTAGAATTTAACAAGAGTAAATCAAACAAGATATCACCAATCACTTAACTTCTAATAAACTGCGATTTCTCGAGAAGACCTGGCGCAGCACCCTCAAATCGCTCTCCCGAACAGTCCGCTGCCAGCCGCTTCAACGGTCGCAGGAAGGCGCGCTGATCTCCCGTCTCAAGGTGTCGCAGCTCTCACCGGCCAGACTGATGTCGTGGGTTGACTCCTGTTGCTCTCGTATCGGTCGCGAAGTCACTACCCCTCGCTATACGCCGCGGCCCACTGGACTCACGTGGCGACCTCACATGCGCCGACGCTCAAGACGGACAAGCCACCTTGTGTCTCAGTGCGCGACCGACCAACCGATCGATCCAACCACCAATGACCATTGCCTGAGCAAACTCGAGCAGACTGGTGGCCTAACGCGCAGGCTCAGATGCAGGAACTATGCCCCGAGGCGGGCGGCCACTCGCCGAGTTCTTTTACTGGCGGAGTGGAAAGACTCTCATTTTGCCGGCTTTAAAGGTTGATCCGAACGGCAGACATACTAGCACTCCGAAAGACAGACAGACACTAACTGCCTGACAAATGCGGACGAGAGACAGACTAGCAAGCTGGGGACGAGAGGCTGGCCGACTGGCGAGCTCATAGCGCCCCTTAAATGCACGTGAGCAGGCAACTTTTCCCCTTTCCCACCAGAGGGAGACACCAAAGCTGCAATTGCCACAGCGGCGCCTCCGCCAGAAACGAAGGGCGACTGCTTCGCACTAGGAGCTGCGGAGCGCTCTTCAAAACAGCAATTTTTACCACGGCTCAATAGGACTGTCGCGAAATTTGAATAGTCATCATCTTTCAGATGTAGAAAGACGCCTACTATCTTCCGTTTATGTCGCACAAATTCTTCTCGCTCTCTCCGATTTTGTTCACTAAGTGTAGTTTTAACACTTTATAAACTTATGAGATTGATGTATCGGCACTGTGGTAAGGTAGTGGACAGAACTGGCACCGAAGTGATTTGGCTCTGTTTCTCTTCTCAGTGCACAGACTCGGCTTGCACGAGAGGTCGCCAGAGGCTAGTGAGCTCTTAACTGACAACTGCGGGGAGGGAGGGGGAGGTGAGAGGTTACGGACGGCCCGGTGCTGGACGTGGCAGCTCGGCGCCCGCCTCCTGATTGCATTTTCCGAGCCGGCGGCTGCGCCCCGCTTGTTTTTGACTGCAGGCATTATTCTGCACCAGGCGGCACAATGAACCTTGTTACTTTATGAAGACCTCCCGCCGAGCTATTAATCTACCAGTTCTCTCATTTCTACACGTCAGCTACTTCTCTCCCTCCTTCCGTCAGTGGGTAAAACTGGACTCGAAATAAACAACGTTCAAATCGCTAACCGGAAATTGTAATTAAGATTTTTTAGTTTTTTTCCTAAATTGCCCCACACGAAATTCTTGGATGATATAATGTGCGATTACGATCAACAAGCTTCTTCTACCAAGTTAGTCGACATTGTTGACGGCTGAACACTAATTATCTTCCATCTTTCTCCTATGTAGAATGAAGTTTCTACCCATTAATCTTAGCACGTCCCAGTCGGCTCTCATTAGAATCTAGGCAAATAACTTTTTATTTATTTTAATAGAAACCAGGAACACAACTTTCTCGTTTTTTGCGTAAAACACGTGAAACTATCCACGTCGAAGATCAATGAGATTTCACATCTCGACTGTTTTAATATCCACACGTAAGTTGTTCATGTTTACGTTCCTTTCACTTACACATCAAACACCTTTCCTTTATGGACGATGTAATTTTGACAATAAAGTCTTTCTTCAGATCACTTTTTGTTACAAGAGATCTGAAATCTAATATCATATAGTTTGTTTTTTCTCTTAGCTCTTTCCAGCATGTAATGAATTTGAACTTTTCACGGGTATTAAGCAAAATGGGGTCGTCACGATGGTGCGATATTTCAGCAAGCGCCGGCCGGTATGACCGAGTGGTTCTAGGCGCCTCAGTCTGGAACCGCACGACCGCTACGGTCGCAGGTTCGAATCCTGCCTCGGGCATGGATGTATGTGATGTGCTTAGGTTAGTTTGGTTTAAGTAGTTCTTAGTTCTAAGGGACTGATGACCTCAGATGTTAAGTCCCATAGGGCTCAGAGCAATTTCGGCAAGCTGACTGATTTCCATCGTCGGCTGTTCATAGACACAGCGTAAGGAACATAAGTGCAGATATTTTTTTTGGAGACTGAGAACAGTGTGCTGAGCAACATTAAATCAGTATTTACACATTTTACAGACTAATAATTATAGCTATTAAAAGTAGTATGCTTTTAACTCGGTTACTACCTCGAACTATACAGGGCGAACATTAATGAAACTGACAAACTGCAGGGACTGATTCCTGACTGGAAGTGGAGGAAAGAAGGTACTATGAACACCTGTCCGGAAATGCACCGTTGCCACGCCAGATGGCGCTGACGAATGAAGGGTTTCTGGCCACGTGTCGTGCTTTCCTTGTGTGCTGTAGGCTGTGCGATGTACTGTAAACAGCAAAATGGTCCGGTATTCATGTCGGGAACGAGCCGAGAATGGCACTTGTGTACGGCCAAGCAGATGGAAAGGTTCGAGAGACAGCACGACTGTATTAAAACTTCATAGACAACAACCACATCACACAACATTTTCATCCCTTTCTGGGCGTTTGTGGGATCGTGGGTCCTTTCAGACAGACGAAGAGGCGGCCGGCGGTGTGTACATCAGATTCGGATGACCAGTTTTTACAGGATATTGAGTCAAACCCTATTACGAACTCCGGGAAAGTGCCCCACCAACATGGTGTACTCCAAAGTGTGATTACGTGTATTCTGCGTGACAACCGGTACTATCCTTATCACCTGCAATCCTGCGAAGGCCAGTTCCATCTGTTGTGACGTGGATACGATGCAGCTCAGTACAGTGCTCCGGGAAGATTAGTTGTCATTGTACGCACACCGTTAATTTCCGCCCAAATATTCACAGGAAATTTTTTTCCCTCCGCTTCCGGTCAAGAATTCGTCCCTGCTGTTTGATGGTTTAATTAATGTTCACCCTGAAAGTGGTAAAAGCAAGCCATTAATGCCTATTTTCCCGCGGGTAGCAGGTTAGGTGTTGAAGTACCGACGCAGATATGCAAAACGAATAGTCTATAATGACATGCGTAGTTCACTTAGTGGTTAAGATAGAACCATACAGAGAACAGCATGTAACAAATGAAGTGTCGTGTTTGCGGGAAGACTGCTAGACGCAGAGAAAAAAATAACCATCACACTGAAATGGATTCATATTAAGAGACAAATGATCACAATATCTGCATTTATACCCCTTACTCCCTGTATATTTATGAATGAAAGCCTGTAGGAAAATATAGGAATTCAGTAATGTAAGTCATCGAGGAATGAAACAGATAGGAACAGCAGGAAAGTCAAGGCAAAATGGCTGAGTGGATAATGCTAAAAAATCGCAAGAGAGCTAGTCATCTTAAAGACTGGTTCAGTATGTATAAAAGACAATTTACGGCGAAATTAAAAACGAAACGGTCAAAATTAAGAGTGAACTTTGAAGTCCATATTTAAGGGCAGAAGAGTTAGCTGATAGGTGGAAAGAGAACACCGAAGGCCTCTACAATGAGAAGGAATTGTCTCATGACGTGACTAAGGGAGAAGTGGGAGTCTATGTGGCAGCTATGAGGATCCATTACTACAGAAAGAGTTTTACTGAACTTTGAAAGTGTCTCGCTCAAAGAGAGCGCATTGAAAGGCAGAACACCTTCGGAATTTATAAAATAATTAGTCGAAGTGCCTACCAAACCACTACACAAGTTAGTATATTAAACCTGTGAATTGGAGACATGTCGTTAGACTTCCGGAAATATGTCATCCACACAATACCGAAGATATTATACACTGAATTGCCAAAGAAACTGGCACACATGCCGAATACTGTGAAGGGCCTTCGCGAGCAAGCAGAAGTGCCGCAACACGATGTGGTATGGACTCGGCTAATGTCTAAAGTAGTGTTGGAGCGAACTCACACCATGAATCCTGCATGGCTCTCCATAAATCCGTAAGAGTACGAGGCGGTGGAGATCTCTTCTGAACAGAACATTGAAAGACATGCCAGGTATGCCGAATAACGTTCATGTCTGGCAAGTCTGGTGGCCAGAGGAAGAGTGTTACTGGGATCACTCTGTAGCGGGATGGGTATCGCATTGTCTTGCTGGAATTGCCCAAGTCCATCGGAATGCACAATGGACATGGGTGGATGCAGGTGATCAGACAGGATGCTTGCGTACATGTCACTTGTCAGAGTCGTATCTAGACGTGTCAGGCGTCCCATACCACTCCAACTGCACACGCCCCACACCATTACAGAGACTCCACCAGCTTGAAAAGGCCCATGTTGACTTGCATGGTCCATGGATTCATGAGGTAGTCTCCGTACCCGTTGACGTCCATCCGCTGGATACAATTTGAAACGAGACTCGTCCGAACAAGCAACATGTTTCCGGTCATCAACAGTCCAATGTCGGTGCTGACGGGACCAGATGAGACGTAAAGCTTTGACAGGACCAGGCGAGGGCTAAAGCTTTGTGCCGTGTCGTCATCAAGGCTACACGAGTGGGCCTTTGGCTCCCAAAGACCGTGTCGGTGATATTTCGTTGAGTGGCTCGCACGGGGACACTTGCTGATGGCCCAGCAATGAAATCTGCAGCAATTTGGAGAAGGGTTGCACTACTGTCACGCTGAATGGTTCTCTTCAGTCGTCGTTGGTCCCGTTCTTGCAGGATCCTTTTCAGGCCGCGGTGACGTTCGGAGATAAAATGTTTTACCGGATTCCTGATATTCACGGTACTCTAGTGAAATGATTGTACAGCAAAACCCCCATTTCATCGCTACCTCCGATATGGTGTGTACCATCGCTCGCCCGCCGTGTGTAACACCACGTTCAAACTCACTTAAATCTTGATAACCTGCCATTGTTGCGGCAGTAGCCGATGTAACAAGTGCGCCAGACACTTGTTGTCTTATACAGTATAGGCGTTGCCAGCCGCAGCTCCGTTTACTGCCTCTTTGAATGCGCATGCCCATATGAGTTTCTTTGCCGCTTTAGTGTATTTCAACGTTAGATATAAATGTTAAATGAATCCTCATTGAATTTACGTAGTTACCGCTCCGAGTTCTAAATAATCACAAAGTGTCAGAACTGTTGGCAACATTATGCACTACCCTTTTGGTCTCTTTGTGTGCGAAATCATTACTCGTCACTTTGAGGCACTAATATCAGTTATTTTACGATTTCTAGTCACGTTATTTATTTTAAATGATTGTACATTGTATTACACCCATAGATTTATTTATTAATCAGTCATCCAGCTGCAAAACCTGCTAAACGAATCGCAAACTGAATCGAGCAATTCACGGAAAACGTGGACAGCACAGATAAACAAACGATTCCATTAAAAATCGAGAAAAACTCTTTTTTCTATTATAGAAATCTTTGATACTAGTACTGTAGCTGTGCAAATTTTTAAGTAAGATAAATAAAAATGAAATAAATAGGAAAGAAGTAATTAAATAAATAGAAAATGTTAACAAATTATGTTTTCAGCAAAAGCTCAGTACTGAAAATGCCATTCGAATTTACGGTGGTTTTCAAGCAATCATGTTACTCCTATTGCTTTGTGAACCACAGATTGTATCTCTCTAGCTCTTCGTCTTTCAGTCCGACACGTTACTGTTCTTGCTAGAGGCATAGCCTAAAATGTAATAAGGGAAGTCGTAGCTGTCAAAATGGAAAAACTTAAAGTTAGGAGCTTACTTAAATTTTTATAGTAACGACAGCAAACTCGTTGAAAGCTACTTATGGTTACACCTTAGACAAAACTAAGCGAAAAAACAGCGCCAGTAAACAACGCTACTACAGATGCCCCCGACAGCTTCGTTGCTATGATGTTTTGTTTTCCACTGCTGACGACATCAGTGGGCTATGAGTAGCAACACTGTAGCTACCCAGTGGGCATAAGTTACTGCAAATCAACCGTCTGCAGCATTTAAACATTAACGTCCATAGAATGCGATTTCACAAAATGTTATTACTTTTTGTGTCATTTTTATTTTATCGAAAAATGTCTGTATTATAGAAATAGTTCTTAGGTGTCTCCTGAATTCTTGGATCATTGGGAATGCGTCCTTCATAAAGGGCGCTGAAAAGCAATTTTTTGTTAACACTGGCATATTTACTTTTCCCTTATATCAATACAATGTGGATGCTGTTGTCTCATGTACAGTAACCTCTGATGCGAAATGTTTTGCATTACTAAATCTGCACTGTAAATTTATCAAACCGCAATTCTAATTGTTAAAGTTATGTGGAATTACCTTCAGTGCATATTTAAATATATCGGTCAATAAAACAGTTGCATTACTCTGTCATTATGAGTGTCCACATTCCTGTTAACTTCTTTGCCCAAAACGTTGGGTCTGTCTAGCTCTGCGTCCTTCATTACGACCGGTTAGAGTTCTCCTTATAGGCATAGCCTAAAACAAATCTAGTTTCCTTGTAATAAGGAAATTTGGACGTCATACTTACTCAAAACGAAAAATTTAAAAATTAGAAACTTACAACAAAGTTTGCGGTGTCAGTAGCAAATGATCACATAGTTACTCTTACACAAAAGAAAAAGAAATAACGACGTCAAGATATAACGTTATTCATCGACATCGTTGCTAGGTTATTTTGACTTCCACTACTCACAACGTCAATAACGTAGCAGTTGACACATTGTTGCTACCTGGTACGTGTGTGTCATTGCAAATGAACCATGTCAATGTGAACATCTCTAGAATCCTATTTCACGAAACGTTTTTATTTTCGTGTGTCGTTTCTACCACAGGTGGGGTCGATACGCAGGACAGTCGTTGGTAGACGTCAGTTGTCGATGCGCATGTGTTGGAGATTTTAATGCATGGTACAGAAGGTATCATCAGAGATATGAATATGAAATCATCTACGTCGTTTTAACACTCTTAACGGCTACGTACATACATGGTTTTTTCTTCGTGCATATCTATAGCAAGGTACCTCTTCGTGTTCAAGTGTTAATATTATGATTCACGGTCACGAATTAGAAATTGCGAGCCTGTTACCCAGGCAGCGGAGTGTGAATGTACACATCTTCATTCTCAAATAGCTTTCTTTATAAATGTAGCTCTTCTTCTCGGCTGGAGATGAAGAGTTACATACGTTACAAAAGATTTTTCTTAACCCTGCAAATCCAGAAGAGTTACGTACTGTTGATAGGAAAACGATACCATTCAAGGATCGCCAAACATGAAGCAACATACTGCAGAGAAGTTTAGAAAATGTAATCCACGTTATAGGTGCTTTGCTGGTACATCAGGCTACATGCACAGATTTGAGATGTATCAGGGTGCAAGTGTTTATAGACAAAATATTGGTAAACTCAGTGCTTGTACAGACATTCCACTTAGATTGTGAAACGATGTTCAACACAAAAATCACAACATATTTTTGACAATTTATTTACGAATGCAGCACTTCATCAAGAACTGAACAGATTCCCTGCTAACCATCTTCATGAGGTTGTTAGTTTATTACTGCATTCGTACAACGACTTATAGAACAATGGACTGGCACATTCAGGTGTTTAACTAATGAAGACGATATTACAGTCGTAAAGTGGTTCGAAATGTCTTGTGTCCATATAGCTTCTGTTAACGCTGTAATCCAACCTGCATGTCAAACTCAGCGTTGAACATTTGCTGTAGAATTTTACAAATACACAAAGGGAAGTTTTGACATCATGGCCTAATATTTAGTACTTCATTTCCATAGCAGTACAAATGAACTATGGTTCTTCCACATATTTTCCCATTTATAGCAGTTTTCAACTCCTGACTTTGACATAGGAAAACTAGGAATGAAATTCTTTCACTGGATGTCACGGTATCTGTGGCAAGAAGCCACATAAATCTTCGGAAATTAGAACTTGCGAAAAGAAGGAGACCGCTATCATCACCCCTCCAAGGAAAAATAGATGCTAGCTTCGAAGGTAGAAGAAAAAGTATGATTTCACGATGGAGTACATTGGCAAAAACTTCTCGAAATAAAACATGCCAACTGATGTCATGGTGTAATATGAAAGGGAAAAACTAAATGTATTGTATTAACTGCAAATTGTAATTATATGTCCAGGCTCTCAAAAATTTTCACACAAGGATGGGAAATTGAAACATCATCTGCAGTCTGTGTAGAATACTGTGGCCAGTAGATGTGCAAATGGCAGGGTACTCATGGAGAGAACAGTAGTGGTGGGGGTTGTGGGCAGGTTCTGAAGGGGAAATGCTGAGCGCTGCTCTAAACTGAAGCCTACACTCACATTTTTGCAAATATTAAGTGGCTCCTTCACACTCACACATGCATGGTGACCATTCAAAAATATCTGTCACATCTGCTTCGGTTAGTATCTAAAAAAAATTCCGCCGACAAGGCAGAGACTTAATTTCACATGGCCTGTTAACAATTTCTAGCTTTCAGAGAAACATCATGAGGCGAATTTTGAGTAAAGCCTACATATTTCTCTGGCTACCATGTTAAAATTTGCTTCTGCTGCCACATAACAGTCTCACCTCACTAACATGTTGTGTAGACATAGTTGTGAAAAAATTCTGAAACAGTGGTTTATTAAGTTTTTTAAGAGAGGAAATGAGGAAAAGTAAGGTCAGTAGCTTCTAAAAAGAACATCTTTGGCACAAAACAACGTGTAATGTCATCACTTATGTTGTTCCAAAACCCATAGCATTTCTCGTTTTACCAGATTTTGGGGGTGCTGAAAAATCGCGTTCTCTCATCGAAATTCTGTAGTTAGTGGAATAACACAGTGGATAATAAAGTTTTGCATAGCAGCCATATGGCGAAACACTGTTTCCTTTGCATGCTATCAGTTCCGAAAATGTTATTTCGATATCTAAAACCATTTATGAATTTGTGAGGCACGTTGTGGATATTTCACTCTGGGTTTATCGCTGGCGCGGCGTGGTCGCAAATGAGTGTGGTACGTCAGATTAGTTTTCTGGAGACTGGTGACAGATACAGACCTTCGCCCAGTCTAAAGAAAAATTCACACACAGTGCCTAATTTCCACGTAATATCACAATAAATACGACCATTAAAGAAATGATTGGCACATAATCATGAACCTGGCATATAAGGCTTTAACTAAAGCCAAAATGAATTTTTTTGCCGAATAGTTTCTGTAAAGAGAAATACTGCAGGACGTGCACCTCGATTCTGACATCGCCAACAGGCCGAAAGCTGGCAAACACTGTCTGCCACCCTTTCTGAGCAAACGAATGAATTCACCCATCGTTTCGGACGAAAATTGCTCACTGCGCATCGGTCACCGTATCTTGCGCGGACTCTATAAAGATGCACCGTGTCCACTGAATTTTTTATGTAAAATAAAATAATAAATAGACCAGTGTATTTTCTGCAAGTAGTTAATGTGTTTTAACATAAAATAAATTTTGGCACAATTTTCTGTTTTGTAATAAATCATAAACTATAGGATTCAATCACGAGTTGCAAATACAGATTGTATTCTAGTCGCTTCTAATGTCAGCTTTTACCTCTGCTTGGTTAATATCCAGTATTATCATATGCAACAGATAATGATTTTAGTGAATTTATGGTACGTTACGGAGAGCGGTCTGATAGGTTTATCGCTGTTTATTTCTCACCTGTCTTCTTTTCTGTAGCGATTAAATCATCATCTTTTGCAGACATCCTGTAAATAAGTGTGCATGATTCTTTGGAAGTAATGTTCCTTCAGCCACAACAATTTCTGTTGAAAGACTATCATTTGCAAGCGCTTTTCTTCTTTCAAACATCGTGTAAAATGTGTACACGTCTTACTTAAAGAATGCCATTATTTTCGTTATTGAGTTTCTTATTATTTCCCTTAACTAAAAGAAAAAGACATTTTCGAATTCTTGTGTGTTTTATCTCTTTGTTGTGATTTACTGTGTCATCTGGCTTCAAAACTGATAAAATGTGATCTATACCAAGCTGAAGCTTCTGTTTCGATTTCATCATAGGTGTATTTATTTCTATTGATTCTTTTATTAGATATCCATTATATCTTCCAACACCGGCGATTCCGAGCAGTTTTATTTCGTTTTACGCATTCTGCGGTATTCCTATTATCGTCTACATCTCTTACATATACAAACTGTTCTACCTGGGAATATCTCCGCTTCTTCTGTTTTCATACTTGCAACATCTTCCTCTAGACTGCCTACGTTAAATGGCTATACTTTTCTTCCGTTTCAGTGTAATTTTTTTTCTCATCAGTGACATTCCTATTATTCTGTCTGCTGGCATTGTTTGCCGAAACTACATATTATTTTGCTCTGGCTCTAGGAATCAATGATTACGAGGAACGGAAGTTTAAGAATATCACGTCGTTTAGTATTTCGTCATTGTTCGATAAAAAGTACTAAATTCTCTTTTAAATGCACTGCTATAAGAATATACTGAAGGAGAAATATCTTATTGTTCTTAGTAAATCCTAATAATGTATGAAACTTTATTATCAGGTATTAAAACCTAGGTTTCTGTTAAGTAGTTACTCTTTAATTTGTGTTCTGATTGTACTTTACAATGGAGCTAGAATTGTGATTTGGTGTTTTCTTTAATGTCTATCTGTAGCTCTTTGTAGAACCTCTTTCTTCCTTATCAAAGTGCGAGCAGTTGCTATTGAACGCCTTTTGTTTATTTTTAAAACAGGTCTTGTTATTCTCTCTGGACTCTTGTAAAGTATGTGATACTCTTTCCAGTTTTCCCGTTCGTGATAAATTCAACATCTCAGTTTACTCTTTGCGCCCTTTGTCTCTAACAAAATGTATGTCCAGATTTTATTTTTGTTGTAGCATAGTTTTTTTTTTTTTTTTTTTTTTTTTTTTTTTTTTTTTTTTACAGGACCGCTGTTGTCTGACGAACCGGTTTCAGGCTCTGTCTCAGGCTGATACTGATCTTCAGCCTGACATGGCTGCTTGTCCTGTTCCAGAGGTTGCCCCTCAGTCTGCAAGATCCGGGCGGTCGCAGAGAGTGGGCTTACTGGTAGTTGGGAGCTCCAACGTCAGGCGCGTAATGGGGCCCCTTAGGGAAATGGCAGCAAAAGAGGGGAAGAAAACCAATGTGCACTCCGTGTGCATACCGGGGGGAGTCATTCCAGATGTGGAAAGGGTCCTTCCGGATGCCATGAAGGGTACAGGGTGCACCCATCTGCAGGTGGTCGCTCATGTCGGCACCAATGATGTGTGTCGCTATGGATCGGAGGAAATCCTCTCTGGCTTCCGGCGGCTATCTGATTTGGTGAAGACTGCCAGTCTCGCTAGCGGGATGAAAGCAGAGCTCACCATCTGCAGCATCGTCGACAGGACTGACTGCGGACCTTTGGTACAGAGCCGAGTGGAGGGTCTGAATCAGAGGCTGAGACGGTTCTGCGACCGTGTGGGCTGCAGATTCCTCGACTTGCGCCATAGGGTGGTGGGGTTTCGGGTTCCGCTCGATAGGTCAGGAGTCCACTATACGCAACAAGCGGCTACACGGGTAGCAGGGGTTGTGTGGCGTGGGCTGGGCGGTTTTTTAGGTTAGATGGCCTTGGGCAAGTACAGAAAGGGCAACAGCCTCAACGGGTGCGGGGCAAAGTCAGGACATGCGGGGACCAAGCAGCAATCGGTATTGTAATTGTCAACCGTCGAAGCTGCGTTGGTAAAGTACCAGAACTTCAAGCGCTGATATAAAGCACCGAAGCTGAAATCGTTATAGGTACAGAAAGCTGGCTTAAGCCAGAGATAAATTCTGCCGAAATTTTTACAAAGGTACAGACGGTGTTTAGAAAGAATAGATTGCATGCAACCGGTGGTGGAGTGTTCGTCGCTGTTAGTAGAACTTTATCCTGTAGTGAAGTAGAAGTGGATAGTTCCTGTGAATTATTATGGGTGGATGTTACACTCAACAACCGAGCTAGGTTAATAATTGGCTCCTTTTACCGACCTCCCGACTCAGCAGCATTAGTGGCAGAACAACTGAGAGAAAATTTGGAATATATTTCACATAAATTTTCTCAGCATGTTATAGTCTTAGGTGGAGATTTCAATTTACCAGATATAGACTGGGAGACTCAGATGTTTAGGACGGGTGGTAGGGTCAGAGCATCGAGTGACATTATACTGAGTGCACTATCCGAAAATTACCTCGAGCAATTAAACAGAGAACCGACTCGTGGAGATAACATCTTCGACCTACTGATAACAAACAGACCCGAACTTTTCGACTCTTTAATTGCAGAACAGGGAACCAGTGATCATAAGGCCGTTGCAGCATCCCTGAATATGGAAGTTAATAGGAGTATAAAAAAAGGGAGGAAGGTTTATCTGTTTAGCAAGAGTAATAAAAGGCAGATTTCAGACTACCTAACAGATCAAAACGAAAATTTCTGTTCCGACACTGACAATGTTGAGTGTTTATGGAAAAAGTTCAAGGCAATCGTAAAATGCGTTTTAGACGGGTACGTGCCGAGTAAAACTGTGAGGGACGGGAAAAACCCACCATGGTACAACAACAAAGTTAGGAAACTACTGCGAAAGCAAAGAGAGCTTCACTATAAGTTTAAATGCAGCCAAAACCTCTCAGACAAACAGAAGCTAAACGATGTCAAAGTTAGCGTAAGGAGGGCTATGCGTGAAGCGTTCAGTGAATTCGAAAGTAAAATTCTATGTACCGACTTGACAGAAAATCCTAGGAAGTTCTGGTCTTACGTTAAATCAGTAAGTGGCTCGAAACAGCATATCCAGACACTCCGGGATGATGATGGCATTGAAACAGAGGATGACACGCGTAAAGCTGAAATACTAAACACCTTTTTCCAAAGCTGTTTCACAGAGGAAGACCGCACTGCAGTTCCTTCTCTAAATCCTCGCACAAACGAAAAAATGGATGACATCGAAATAAGTGTCCAAGGAATAGAAAAGCAACTGGAATCACTCAATAGAGGAAAGTCGACTGGACCTGACGGGATACCAGTTCGATTCTACACAGAGTACGCGAAAGAACTTTCCCCCCTTCTAACAGCCGTGTACCGCAAGTCTCTAGAGGAACGGAGGGTTCCAAATGATTGGAAAAGAGCACAGGTAGTCCCAGTCTTCAAGAAGGGTCGTCGAGCAGATGCGCCAAACTATAGACCTATGTCTCTGACGTCGATCTGTTGTAGAATTTTAGAACATGTTTTTTGCTCGAGTATCATGTCGTTTTTGGAAACCCAGAATCTACTATGTAGGAATCAAGATGGATTCCGGAAACAGCGATCGTGTGAGACCCAACTCGCTTTATTTGTTCATGAGACCCAGAAAATATTAGATACAGGCTCCCAGGCAGATGCTATTTTTCTTGACTTCCGGAAGGCGTTCGATACAGTTCCGCACTGTCGCCTGATAAACAAAGTAAGAGCCTACGGAATATCAGACCAGCTGTGTGGCTGGATTGAAGAGTTTTTAGCAAACAGAACACAGCATGTTGTTATCAATAGAGAGACGTCTACAGACGTTAAAGTAACCTCTGGCGTGCCACAGGGGAGTGTTATGGGACCATTGCTTTTCACAATATATATAAATGACCTAGTAGATAGTGCCGGAAGTTCCATGCGGCTTTTCGCGGATGATGCTGTAGTATACAGAGAACTTGCAGCATTAGAAAATTGTAGCGAAATGCAGGAAGATCTGCAGCGGATAGGCACTTGGTGCAGGGAGTGGCAACTGTCCCTTAACATAGACAAATGTAATGTATTGCGAATACATAGAAAGAAGGATCCTTTATTGTATGATTATATGATAGCGGAACAAACACTGGTAGCAGTTACTTCTGTAAAATATCTGGGAGTATGCGTGCGGAACGATTTGAAGTGGAACGATCATATGAAACTAATTGTTGGTAAGGCGGGTACCAGGTTGAGATTCATTGGGAGAGTGCTTAGAAAATGTAGTCCATCAACAAAGGAGGTGGCTTACAAAACACTCGTTCGACCTATACTTGAGTATTGCTCATCAGTGTGGGATCTGTACCAGATCGGTTTGACGGAGGAGATAGAGAAGATTCAAAGAAGAGTGGCGCGTTTCGTCACAGGGTTATTTGGTAACCGTGATAGCGTTACGGAGATGTTTAATAAACTCAAGTGGCAGACTCTGCAAGAGAGGCGCTCTGCATCGCGGTGTAGCTTGCTCGCCAGGTTTCGAGAGGGTGCGTTTCTGCATGAGGTATCGAATATATTGCTTCCCCCTACTTATACCTCCAGAGGAGATCACGAATGTAAAATTAGGGAGATTAGAGCGCGCACGGGGGCTTTCAGACAGTCGTTCTTCCCGCGAACCATACGCGACTGGAACAGGAAAGGGAGGTAATGACAGTGGCACGTAAAGTGTCCTCCGCCACACACCGTTGGGTGGCTTGCGGAATATAAATGTAGATGTAGATGTAGATGACAGTTCTGATACATCTCATTTTATTGCGTAACATAACTTAACATGCACACCTTTATATTTTCCTACGCACGTTCACTGTACAATGCAGCTCAGTGGCTAAGGTAATATTTCTTCCGCTGCCCTGACTAACAAGTCTCATTTTTTTGTAGGACTGGGCTTATCAGAAAGAAATGGAGAGTAGTACAAAAAATGTAATACAAAAGCAAACATATTATAATAGTTACTGCGTTAACCACTTGTGGGAAGAGTGCGGTTGTGTGTGTGTGTGTGTGTGTGTGTGTGTGTGTGTGTAGTGTAGTGTTTGCAGAGTGGGCAGGAACTAGTGATGAGACGTGAATTTGTAGTTTAACAGCTACATATGGCATTATCATCTCCCTTACTCTCTCCCTCTCTCCTGTTCCTCTCTCTCTTTATCTCTTTCTTTCTCGCTTTCACACACACAGACACGCTCACCCGAAGAGAGGGAAAAGGAAAGGCAGGAGGAGGACAAGAGGTGACATGAGGGAAGGGGAAGCGGGAATGTACGTGCGTCACACCTCACTCTTATTCTCCACAGGCTTTCTGACAGCCAGACCAATGCTGGAGCCCGACCACAAGTGTCGCATCCACATCCTGAATGCATGTTACATTTTTAAGGTGATAAAATTTGTGTACCAGTGGATGACGTTCTAAGAAAGACAGTTGTCAGATGTGAATGTGGGAAGCGTTTTGACTTTCTGTAACCAGCAGAGTTAACCGAGGCATGCCACCAATCTGATAAGTTGCCCACGCCCTACCAATTAATGAGTTACAGAGATACGGCTGTGGCATCCGAAATATGCATACCTCGAGTACGAAGGAATGCTAACAATATAGTTGTCTCTAACAACACTCATCACGGATTTTTATGATAAGCACTGCGTCTTCATACTCTGTGCTGACACAATAATAAACACACATACATATAGGTCATCGACCTCCTGGTCACTTACATTCCTCCAGAATGCTTAGTATGAAGAGAGTGAAACCGCTTTCTCGAGTTTTAGATCCAAATGGGAATCCACTGTCCGTAGGTGTTCACAGTTGCCTTCCTATTCCATAAGACAAAGTAAGAACGAACATGAATCGTAAAGTTAAACAAAAATAAATTGCAAGTAGACTATTATAAAGTTTTTATACTTGTGTCATTGGGTGAGACAAACGCAACGATCCCCGGCTAGATTACATTACCGTGTCAGCTAAAATATACTGCACGTGATATTATTAAATTTCTCTTAACTCCTTTTCAATTTCTTTCCTACAGATTACAAAATATAAATGTTTGCATATGAAATGGTCTCCTAACTATCGAATTTCATCAATATTGTTTCACTAGCGCCAATCTGATCAGTTTTCCTTATCGTCGTGTTCAATACCGCATGACGATGTTCAACTACAGTACAAGGTGATCGTTCGTGTATACCGTGTTTCATTGTCCAGACTGTGCTCAATGCAGAGTACTAGCTTACTTCCATAAATATTTCCCTTACATTTTTGCCGTTTACTTGGCTTTGTAGAAAGATACGCTACGCATAAGAGATTCCATAATATCATGCATTCGTTCAGATGTGCTTTTATACCACAGAATTACATTGTTGGATACATATGATGATAGCGTTTCCTACGACGCCTGTATCCTTTTAAATGTTGTTCAACGAACTGAACGAACGAAGATAAACAGGAAAGGAAGAGAAACTCTCTCAGCCGAAATAGTTACTCAGTATTATATTGAGGAAGTTGAATGTCACACAAATTTCTGACAATATGTTTAATTAGTGACACAGCAGACAAGGCCTGTTAGGTCAGCGTTTTTTTTTTTTTTTTTTTTACTTTCTTGTGGGGAAAGAGTAGCGACACATGTATAGGCATAGCTCTGCGTTTAGCTGAAAACATTCCTGTGATGTGACACACCCATGTCACAAATTATTGAAACCCCTGACTATTGTACTACTTGTTCAACACGCCCATCTAATCTACTAGCGGTACTTAAGACCTATCACTTTCTGAACACAAGAAACTCGAACGTGGCACTGATACTGTATAATAAGAGCATGTGGGGAATTTATTAAAACTGAACACAAGAAACTCGAACGTGGCCCTGATACTGTATAATAAGAGCATGTAGGGAATTTATTAAAACGATAGCTTTTAGGAAAGACAGTACTCTCTCAAAGCAAAGAACATTATGAATGGAAGGATGTCTGACTTCCGCTAGAGCTACATTCCGCAAGTGACCTGATAGTTTATGACGTTAGGCATTTTGTGTACCACTGCCATTTCACCCACTTCTTTTTCCAGTCACGAACAGTGCGTGCTACGAACGATTCTCGGTAATGAGGAAGCTGAAGACATGAATTAAAATTTGTGTCACAACCAGCACTTGAACTCAGGTCTCCTTCCTTACTAGGCTCTCAAGCAAGGAGACCCGGGTGCAAGTCCTGGCTGTGGCACAAATTATAATCATTTCTTCAGCTTCTGCTATTATGGTAGATGAAGTTGAGACTCATATGTCTTGAGGAAAATTTAATTCTTGGCAAGCCTCCATATGAGCTTAAATAACTCTGATACAGATCATGTATTGTCTGCCACTGGATTTGCGTGAGCAGCTCTTATAAAAGAATCTCTGACGAAACGAGGTCCACTTCTTTGGATATTCTTTATTCTAACTATCCGCCCCCGGTAACTGAGTGGTCAGCGCAACAGCATGACAATCCTAAGGGCCCGGGTTCGATTCCCGTCTGGGTTCTCCGCTCGGGGACTGGGTGTTGTTTTGTCCTCCTCATCATCATTTCATCCCCATTGACGCGCAAGTCGCCGCAGTGGCGTCAAATCGAAAGCCTTGCACCAGGCGAACGGTCTACCGACGGGAGGCCCTAGTCACACGACATTTTATTTTATTTCATCTATCACTCATATCTGACAAGGACTCCAGACTCCCAACAGTACTCTATAATCTGTCGAAAGAGGATTTTGTATGCTATATTCCTCGTTGGTGGCCTACAATGCCTGAGGATTCTTAAATGAAAGATTGACGTCCGCTTTTCTTATGATTAGTTAGTTACATTAACGCTTCTTTCCCCTGTTTATTCACAATACTTTACATTGCCTTGTATTGAGGATCACCTGTCTGTCCCCTTACGAAGAGCCGACATTCTGCAAACCTTCCAGAATTTCGCTGTAATTTTCTAGCATTGCGACTTCTGTGGATACAACAGCATCAAAAGCGCAAAGCCTCATGGAGCTTCCGGCGTTACCCACAAAGCAATTTGTGCATATTGTGAACACTAATGTCCCTGTAACACTTCCCCTTGGTACGCCCAAAGCTACACTATGTGATCAAAAGTATCCAGACACCCCAAAAAAGGTACGTTTTTCATATTAGGTAAATTGTGCTGCAACCTACTGCCAGGTACTCCATATCACCGACCTCGGTAGCCATTAGACATCGTGAGAGAATAGTGCACTCGGCGGAACTCATGGAGTTCGAACGTTGTCAGGTGATTGGGTGTCACTTGTGTCATACGTCTGTACGCGAGATTTCCACACTCCTAATCATCCCTAGGTCCACTGTTTCCGATGTGATAATGTAATGTAATGATCCACTGCAAGTACTATGACAGATGGTCGAGCGGCTGTTCATAAGACACACATCACGCCGGTAAATGCCAAACGCCGCCTCGCTTGCTGTAAGGAGCGTAAACATTAGACGACTGAACAGTGGAAAAACGTTGACGATCCGATGGCGGGGTGTGAGTATGGCGAATGCCCGGTGAACGTCATCTGCCACCGTGTATAGCGTCAGCAGCAAAATTCGGGGGCGGTGGTGTTATGGTACGGTCTTGTTTTTCATGGAGGGGGTTTGCACCCCTTGTTGTTTTGCGTGACACTATCACAACACACGCCTACATTGATGTTTCAAGCACCTTCAAGCTTCCCACTGTTGAAGAGCAGTTCGGGGATGGCGATTGCATCTTTCAACACGATCGAACACCTGTTCATAGCGCACTGCCTGTGGCGGAATGGTTACACGATAATAACATCCCTTAAATGGACTGGACTGCACAGAGTCCTGACCTAAATCCTATAGAACACCTTTGGGATGTTTTGGAAAGCGACTTCGTGAAAGGTCTCACCGACCGACATCGATATCTATCCTCAGTGCAGTACTCCGTGAAGAACGGGCTTCCATTCCCAAAGAAACCTTCAAGTACCTGATTGAAGATACGTCTGCGAGAGTGGAAGCTGTCATCGAGGCTAAGGGTGGGCCAACACAATACTGAATTCCAGCATTACCGACGGAGGGCGCCACGAACTTGTAAGTCATTTTCAGCCAGGTGTCCGGATACTTTTGATCACATAGTGTACTTAGTCGTTTGTAGAGTTGTCGGTATTAGTGAGGAAGTTTCCAGACATGTAGGTGGTCTGATGTTCCGTACTCACATATTTTGTTCATTGGCCGACAGTCACCAGTGGTATAAGTAAGATTATAGCGATATTCTGCTTTTCTCTTATTCTCACCGTCTTTGAAGTTCCAGAAGAAACCAAGAAATGCAGAAGTGTCGGCCGGCCGCCGTGCCCGCGTCTGGATGAGTGGCTGTGTTGTTGCTCGCTATTTAAAGTCGCATTTCGTGGAGTCGGTGGCGCTGCGTTCCTCTCGCTTGACAGGTCTCCGCCGCTCTGCTGTCGTCGCCGGAACTCGTGGCCGGGAGTTCAGAGACGCCGTGACAGTTAATTAAGATGCCTGGTCGGCGCAGTGCAGCGGCCGCTTTCTGATAACGCGGGCCGAGCCTCTGGGCTGCTCTGCTGGGGAGTGAGGCGAGAGGGGACCAGCTAACGGTTGTTTTTAGTGGGTTGTGGGGGAGCGGTGGCGACACACGTATGGGCACGACTCTGCGTGTAGCTAAAAACGTTCCTACCTAATGTCATTGTTACCACATCGCATTAGTTACACTGCTGTCGTAGGTTCATAAACGTTGAACGAAATTACACAGTCATCTCTAGTTTCTCTCTTCAACGATGCATGATTTTAGAGATTTTACTGTGTTTATGTAGATCCCACTCCTTTGCTAAGGGCAAATGGGTGTCGCAGAAAGAGGCCCGGTACGGGAGAGCAAGGGAGAACATATACAGGGTGGTCCATTGATAGTGACCGGGCCAAATATCTCAAGAAATAAGCATCAAACGAAAAAACTACAATGAACGAAACTCGTCTAGCTTGAAGGGGGAAACCAGATGGCGCTGACTTAGGTCAAACGGATATCAACTGCGGTTTTTGTAAATAGGAACCCCCATTTTTTATTACATATTCGTGTAGTACGTAAAGAAATATGAAGGTTTTAGATGGACCACTTTCTTCGCTTTGTGATAGTCACAAACGTATAAGTACGTGGTATCCCGTAACATTCCGCCAGTGCGGACGGTATTTGCTTCGTGATACATTACCCGTGTTAAAATGGACCGTTTACCAATTGCGGAAAAGGTCGATATCGTGTTGATGTATGACTATTGTGACCAAAATGCCCAATGGGCGTGTGCTATGTATGCTGCACGGTATCCTGGACGACATCATCCAAGTGTCCGGACCGTTCGCCGGATAGTTAAGTTATTTAAAGAAACAGGAAATGTTCAGCCACATGTGAAACGTCAACCGCGACCTGCAATAAATGATGATGCCGAAGTAGGTATTTTAGCTGCTGTCACTGCTAACCCGCACATCAGCAGCAGACAAATTGCGCGAGAATCTGGGATCTGGAAAACGTCGATATTGAGAACGCTACATCAACATCTATTGAACCCGTACCATATTTCTATGCACCAGGAATTGCATGGCGACGACTTTGAACGGCGTGTGCAGTTCTGCCACTGGGCACAAGAGAAATTACGGGTCGATGACAAATTTTTTGCACGCGTTCTGTTTAGCGACGAAGCATCATGTACCAACAGCGGTAACGTAAACCCGTATAACATGCACTATTGGGCAACGGAAAATCCACGATGGCTGCGACAAGTGGAACATCAGTGACCTTGGCGGGTTAATGTATGGTGCGGCATTGTGGGAGGAAGGATGATTGGCCCCTATTTTATCGATGGCAATCGAAATGGTGCAATGTAAGCTGATTTCCTACGTAATGTTCTACCGATGTTACTACAAGATGTTTCACTGCATGACAGAATGGCGATGTACTTCCAACGTGATGGATATCCGGCACATAGCTCGCGCGTGGTTGAAGCGGTATTGAATAGCATATTTCATGACAGGTGGATTGGTCGTCGAAGCACCATATCATGCTGTAACAGCATGCGTTCTCAGAAATGGTAAGTTCACAAAGCTACATGTATCACATTGGAACAACTGAAATAAAATGTTCAAACGTACCTACGTTCTGTAATTTAATTTTAAAAAGCTACCTGTGACCAACTGTTCGTCTAAAATTGTGAGCCATATCTTTTTGACTATTGCAGCGCCATCTATCACAAAGCGAAAAAAGTGGTCCAACTAAAACATTAATATTTCGTTATGTACTACACGAATATCTAATAAAAAATGGGGGTTCCTATTTTAAAAAACGCAGTTGATATCCGTTTGACCTACGGCAGCGTCATCTAGCGGGCCAACCATTGCGCCATCTGGTTTCTCCCTTCAAGCTAGACAAGTTTCTTTCTTTGTAGTTTTTTCGTTTGACGCTTATTTTGTGAGATATTTGGCTCGGTTACGACCAACGGACCACCCTGTATAGAGGAAGAACTATGCTGACTTTACAAGCTACTGCAGAATGAAATTACTTAAATAATAAGGAATTCTTAATGTAACACGCTGTTAAATCGGATTGAAAATTATAAAATAATTTCTCCTAGCCTCATAGAATCTTTTAATCTCATACAGAGAGTCCTGGAAATTTGTGTTTGTCAATTTTTAATTGCTATGACTATACTTGGAAGATTTAAAACGAAAATCATGGAATACATGCAAGTCATAACTGGCGCATGAATAGTTCACATCCTTACTGTTACACTTCTTACTAACTGGTGTATGAGTATTTCACCTCTTTGCTATTAGCTGTTGCATGTGCCCCACGTTATCGTTTTAAATGTTACAAGTATTTTCATAACTTTTAAAAAATCACAGTCACAAATTTTCGGGACTATCTGTATGTGTATGTGTTTATGAATCTGTTTAGGAATAGGAGAAATTGTTTTCTACGGCTTAGTCCGGTTTCAAACTTTATGTATTTAAAATTCCATATTATTTAAATCATTGTTTTCTGATTTTTAGTCTCATGTGTGTATGAAATTTTTCGGGCGATATCAAACATTTTGATTATATTACTACAGAAACATGTGGTAAATTTCTGATATAGTTCAGTTTCTCTTCACCTGACTCAACGAATATATTGCTTACCCCTATGTTTATTTCGTGAAAAGAGCACAAAGGTAAAATTTTGAGAGATTTGAGGTCACATGGAGGCTTATCAGCGATCATTATTCCTTAGAACCGTTGCAACTGGAACAGAAAAACGTGGAAATGGCAGTGATAACACAAAGGACCCTCCGCCACATGCTGGACAAAAAAGCAAGTTAATGTTGCGTTGCCATCCAGTTCTGAACTATGATTCAAATTTCAAGTGTCCATTTCATCAGGAACTTAGTTAAAAAAAACTGCTAAACTTGTACCTAACAGACAGACAGCGATATCCATCCCCTCTTTGCCTTCTCTGCTCAGTTATGCCAGTCCTCTCACATACTGCCTGTGAAGCTTTCCAGTGCTACAAACATAGTGTGCTGGTCCTGCAGGGGAGTCGAAACGTCCGGTTCTCCCATACCCCCACCGTTATGGGAGTTAGGCGGATCAGCGACAAGAGAGCGAGTTATTGTTCTGGCCTCTGAACAATGCGAGGCACTGAAATTGCTGAAGTCGACTAACTGAGAAAAGTTGGGTAAGAGGAACTTTTCTCATAACGCAGTCATTTCTGGATCAAACATGACTGACTACATTTCACTAATTAACTCTTTTCATCAAACAACACATTGCACGAATGAAGACAGATTTTGATTTATCTGTCAGACTGTTCTCGCTTTCGCCTGATAAGGTACCTCACTACTTTCAGCATTATCTGATACATGTACTTAGCGAAACGTTTTTCAAATCAGGGGACTTACAACACTTTTACAGAATATTACCCAAAGAGCAATAACCTAGACTGTACAGACAAGGTTCTAAATTTATGTTAATATTTGTTTCAAAACATGCGTGCGAATTTTTTTTTATTTCATCGGTTAGAAAACTGATAAAGTCCCACCAACGTTCGACTTTAACAGATTTTAATCTGCGTAACTCCAGGTGTGTGTCTGCAAACCGCAGGACCAAGATATATTACATATTCAAAAATCGGATTGTGTATAAATGCATAAACATCAGAACTTAGTGCTGAATGCCTGTATCTGAAGCGGTTTGTTGTTCTGCTGACTATATTAGCACTATTTAATGTATTCTTTCACTGAAGTAATAGAAGTTATTGCTTTTGTTAACAAATGAAAAATTAAAAGTAAACACCCGTGACAAAATCCTGTTTACGAAAGTGTGCTGCAGTTATTGCCTCTTAGAAACAGTTGCAGTGTGCTACAAACGCATTTTTCTAAGTGTCCCACATCTGCAGCCTTGGGCATGTAGCTGTCTCAATCTCACACACTCTCAGGATAATGCAGTGGTGGGGGAAGCCGGAGCGCTGAGTAGAGTTGACTGCACTCGTGGAGTGAGGGAGCGCTCCAGGAGACCAAATCTTGGCCCGGCCCACTTCATACTTTTTTATGACTGAAGTCAAAGTCTTGCAGCGCACAATCTCTGAAGTTGCATGCAGGGCTGTACCAGAAGTAGTTAATTTACAACAAACCAATGCAGATTATTTAATTTACTTAAATATACAAACCATTGTGGAATTAAATAAAATTTGCAGTAAATATATAAACCAAGTGAGCTTCTCACAAATGGCTCATTATCTAGATTTCCCTTACGTTTGCGACGTGATGCACTCAATCGATGAGTGATGTGCAGTACTGTGGGTATAGATGGCAGAGGCACAAATACTGTGGTCATCAACATCACACCATTGTGATGATGGTGAGTGGTGCAAGAGAGGACCACAGATCTTTATTCCAAACATGATATGATATTATACACGATTTCTCAAAAATCAATACATGACTTCCCACAACTGTCTCAGGGAAGCACGCAATGTCTGATACAACGGTAGAACAAAACATCTGAGTAACATCTGATGAACTGTTAGCAGAACATAGTTCCAGATAAGTTACGAGGGTAGGGGTGGCAGGGGGCAAAATGTATCGTTGTGTGATATAACATAGAACCTGTTTTCTAGCATCACTGTGGTCTGGAGCATCTCTCTGACTGCTTAGTAATCATAAACAGTGAACAGAGTATGATTCAACAGCGATGGAGATAACAAGCATCAGCAGATATTACAAATCTGACCGTCTTGAATCCGTCGTCCCAATATTTGAAATTACAGCTTCTGTAATCACTTTACCACACATAAATCATTTCTAGTCTCCCTTCCATCATTTTCGTGTACATTTCTTATTTAAAGATGTGTGAATATTAGGTAGCAATCAAAAATACGAACCGTGTAAGATGTTCCATTCAGTAGCTTTGGGATGGTTACAGGCGAGCTACCCCAGAAACGCTTCCTTCAAGCTAGGTGGCAGTGCGAGGAAGATTCCAGGGCTTGCTCACTTTGTTCCAGAGTTGCGGCTTCTGGGCCCTAAACTCTCACTTGCAGCTGCAAGGGCGCCTTGGCCCCCACGTGGCCTCTTCAGATGTGCCAAGTATTTATTCAACGTGGACGTCGACAAGAATCCCACCTTGTTTGCTTTTCATGAAGCGTGATAAGTTTTGCACCAACAGAATATCTGACCGCCCAAGCATCTACACTGTCTACGCAACTAGACACTGTGAAAGCTACTTCCAACAATATTGAAGGCAGGTCTAACTCGGTGGCAACCTAACAAGTTACTTATGTATATCGTACCAGGCTCTCATCCCATTCTTACTGTGCAGTTTGAAGATGTAAGTGCAACATTTTGCTAATAGCGTGAACTCTCTCTTTTAGATTTCAGAATCTGTACAACGAGTAGCCGACATATAACTGTTTGTTGATAATCTTGGGTGTATTGCTCATTTTGTTGTTTCAGTTATGTATATGAAGATGCAAGCTGGCCATATGAAGAGCTCTGTTCTGTAAGAAAACAGTTTGTTAATCCGTGCATCAAGAGATGTTTTAATGTTTAATAACAATTGTAACTTCTCAAGTATTTCTATGGCAAAGAAATGTGTCAAACGTAAGTATATCTGTTATTCATATATGTAATAAAATGAACTAATATTTCATACGTTGTAGATTGATGAGGCCTCTCCTAGAGCTATCAAAGGACCCACAGTTGTGGAAGGGTGAAAAGAGTTTCGCCTAGTCACAATACCAACAGTCTGAAAGTCCCACATAATTAGCTTCAGTTTTTCATTGTTGGATGTGAGATCCACAAGTTATGTAAAACACCGTTTTTCTCAGTGCTGAGAAAAACGGTGTTTTGCATAACTGGCGGACCTCAGACCCAACAATTTTAACTGCAAACACGGCCAATACAAGGAGCTGCAAATCAAAATTATGAATATCAGTTTTTCATGTTTATTTCCTGCATTTTGATATCAAACAATCACATTGAACTAAGATTCGATTTTGGTTTCTTTAACTTTCATAAATATTTGGTAACTGAAAAATCGAGTTCTGTTTATGAACTGTAGTTACTGCAATTTCTCCCTTGTTTTGGCGACCATTATTTAACAAGTATAATCAGAATACACTAAGTTGCTGTTTCAGTACGACATTGTTCCCAGTGACCCAAGTGGCCAAATTATTAGTGGAATTATGGGTAACATGGGAAGTTATAAACTGTGGTGACAGTTGGGTAGTGCTCTCATATTTTAATTCAGAGCACAAACACATACTTTACTGTTGTTATTATTATTAGAATTGTACACATAGACTAAGGTGACTAAAGTCGTGGGATAGCGATATGCACAGATACAGATGGAGGTAGAATCGCGTTAAGAAAATATTAAAGGGCAGTGCATTGTTGGAGCTATCATTTGTGCTCAGGTGATTCATGTGACAAAGTTTCCGGCGTGCCGAAGGACGCGAATTAACAGAGTTCGAACGTGGGAAGATACTTTGAACTAGGCGCATGGGATATTCCATTTCGGAAATCGTTAGTTAATTCAATATTCCAAGATGCACAGTGTCAAGTGTGCCGAGAATATCAGATTTCGCTCAGTACCTGTCACCACGGGCAACGCAGTGGCCGACGGCCTTCTCTTAACGTCCGGGAGTAGCTACGTATATGTGGAATTATCAGTCCTAACAGACAGGCGACACTGCGAAAAACAACCCAGAAATTAATGTGGGACGTACGACGAACATATCCGTTAGCACAGAGCGGCGAAATTCGGCGTTAATCAGCCATGGCAGCAGACGACCGACCTGAGTGCCTTTTCTAACAGCACGACATCGCCCGCAGCGCTGCTCCTAAGGTCGTGATCGTACCGGTTCGACCCTAGACGGCCTGGTCAGACGAGTCCTGACTCCAGTTGATTGGAGCTGATGGTAGGGCTTGAGAGTGGTGCGGACCCCACCAAGCCATGGACCCAATTCACAACATGGCACTACGCAGGATGATGGTAGCTCCATAATGGTGTGGAGTGTGTTCCCAAACAACATGGCACTTTTTTTTTTTTTTTTTGATAACAATGCGCCATGATATCGAGCCACAACTTTTCGCGATTGGTTTGAGGAACAATTTGATCGAATGGTTTGGCCAGTCAGATTGCCCGACGTGAACCCCAGCGAAGAGCTGTGGGGCTTAATCGAGAGGTCAGTTTGCGCACGAAAAATTCTGCACCTCCCCGATTATGGACGGCTACAGAGGTAGCATGGCTTAGCATTTCTGCAGGGGACTCCCAACGACTTGTTGCGTCAACGCCATGTCGAGCTGCTGCACTATGCCGAGGAAAAGGACGTCCGACACGATATTAGGAGGTGTCATCTCAGTGTATGTGATGATACCAAGATACATTACAGGAGGGGAAGGGGAGGTGAGGGAGGGAGATAAACAAGCACGTGCCCTTAGCACTAGGATTTTACCCGGAAAAATCCTACCCATTCACCTCTCTTGATGCCTATCCATAATGTAAGGCCCTCCCCTAAACAGCCGCCAGTTCCTCAAACTGAAAGCTACATCAAAGTTGTTATCGTCACAGTCCAACACATGTTACACTGTGATGAAATTCAGTAATGATAAGAAATGTAACTTTTTCTGGATAGTAATGTAATATGAATGTGCATTATTAAAGAAATAAAAATACTTATAGAGAATAGAAAGCATCACCAGCAATAGAAAAGAAAAAAAATAACGTGATGTTCTTTAAGGGCAATAAGGACAAATTTTCATTGACTAATTCAATATTATAATATGTTTATTTGAAGGAAACAGCAAAGCAAACATACAATGCGCAAACAATGGACTAGAATCTATCATGTCGGTAGTGAAGCCGCGTATGCAGTCGAATAACTCTGCTGTCTAAAACCAACCTTATATAGAAGTAAGTCAAAGTCGTTTTGTTTATGTATGCCCTCATAGTAGCTCACGAAAATTAAAGAATATAAGAATGCCATAAAGTAGAAATGCCTAATGAAAGCAGTAAGACATTCGCTTATGTGTAATATTTCGTTAGTATTTGCACGTGTAATGGGTGAATTTTAACTTGCAAATTCTTCCAATGCCATTCCTGCGCAATATAAACGATGTTATAAAGAATTGTGGCTGTTTCCGTGTGATTAGTGTCCTATATGCTGTTGCAAACGTCTCAGGAAAATAATCTGTCGTAATTCTTTGTCCTGTCTCTTTTTAACCAAATGATTTATTAATTTCGTAAATGTCATTCAAACCATTTTTTAAAAATAATAGTGATGACGTGTATGTTTGTCACAGAGCAGTTGTGGAGGAAATAAATGTTGCAGTGTTTCACGGCAATAAAACGTCCTTCATGCTGTGCTAGTTCTTCTTCCACCTCTAAAACTTTTCAGCAAAACCATTCAGTGAATAACACGCAAAAACAGCTTGGATCGATCTAGCAAGAACAAAGTAATTTTGATGCCCTCTGGAAGTATAGTGAACATTGGTGCTTGTCTCACATACTCTGTATGAGTTCTGAAACTTAAGTGTCAAGTATATTCTGGTTCCTCTTTCTCCAAGCAAATAATTCTTTGAGGGTAGGTTTTTCCTGTTTTAGCTTTGGGTGCTTTTTCTGACATAGAAGTATGTTTCTTCATACGCTATTCATCTGAATACTGAGTTCTCGTATTTAAAGAATTTAGTGCTGAATTGTTTTCTCTTATGTTTGCTGTGGAAGTACCTGGCACAGCTGAGGCCAATTGTGCACGTTTTTTGTAACGTGTCTTTTAATTATCTTAAAAAAGAAGCAGAGAATCTAGCTCCCTTGAACCCACGAAGGAAACATGCATGGTGGACACCAGAATGTGACACATTCCATGAAGATAGACACCAAGCATGGTTAAAGTTTAAAACACATAAAACTGAAGAAAATGCCATCAACCTAAAAAATGAAAGAAAGAACTTCACTCAAAATATTAGAAGAATCAAGAGAGGATTTCATAAAGATATTATAAAGTCTATAGAAGGTAATTATCATAAAACCAACTCCAGGAACTACTACAAAATCTCTGGGAAACAACTACAACAATATGGGGCCCCTACACTAATACTGAAAGATGAAGATGGAAGAATGACACACAGTAACAAGGAAAATGCAGAAATCATGGCAAAAGCATTTTACAAACTTCTGAATTGCGAGGAACCCAAAGAACCCTTACAAATCAACATAAATACCCCAATAAAAACCAAACCTAACAAACTAGACCCTCCAACATTCCAAGAAGTAGAAGAAATTCTTAAAGAACAAAAAAAATTATAAGGCATGTGGAGAAGATCAGGTTTTTGTTGAAATGTGGAAATATGCGAGTAACACAGTCAAGACCTCCTTACACATGGCACTAACAAAAATTTGGGTAAGAGAACAATTTCCCAAACATTGGACCACAGCTATCATCCACCTACTACACAAAAAGGGAGATAAGAGCAACCCAGACAACTGCAGAGGAATCCCTCTCCTAGATTGCACATATAAAATTCTATCCAAGATCCTATATGAAAGAATCAAGGAGCAATTAGGAGTTAGGGGAACATCAGGGAGGTTTCAGACCATGGAGAAGCTGTGCAGAGCAGATAATTAGTTTAAAATTGATTATGGCATACTACAAGAAACGGAACAAACCTCTGGCAATAACATTTGTAGATTTTAAGAAGGCATATGACTGTCTCCACAGACCTTCAGTATTAAAAATTTTAAGAAATCTAGGACTCCATCCAAAACTAATTAAAATAATACAACTCACTCTAACCAACACCAAATCAAAAGTGAAGTTTAGAGGAGAAATTTCGGAACCATTCCTCATAAAAACAGGCTTAAGACAAGGTGACTGCCTATCACCATTACTTTTCAACTGTGCACTGGAATACATAATGAGAGAATGGTACAAGGACAATCCAAAGAGGATAAGAACTGGAGGTGCAAAAGATGATACTAGATTAACTGCTTGGGATTCGCTGATGATCTTGCTCTCCTAGCCAACACCGTTCAAGAACCCAGGCAACAAGTGAAATCACTACAAGAAATAGCAGAGAAAGTAGGCCTTAGAATATCATTTGAAGAAACGGAGATTATGCTAACTGATCCACCACTTGCAAACAAAATTACAATAGGAGAACAGGAAATCAAAATTGTTGATAAATTTAAATATTTAGGCGAAATAGTAACATATAATCTAAATGAGAAGCCATCATGGCAAAATAGAATAAAAAAACTGAACTATGCAAATTACATTACCAAAACTACATACAACAAAAAAGCCTATCTATAGATGCAAAATTAAAACACTATAAAACAGTTACACAACCAGAAATAACGTATGCAGCTGAAACTATCTTCAAAACAACTAATACAGCAGAAATTGACAGAATACTAAAAATAGAAAGAAGAATAATTAGGACATGTATAAATAAACAGTATAAAATAAATGGACATTGGAGAATAGCATCAAATGAAACAGTATATAAGAAAATAGAGCCAGTCATGAGCACAATCAGGAAGAAACGCATCTTATTCTTTGGACATCTGATGAGAACTCCAGAAAACAGAATTAGTAAAAAAATAATACAAAAATTGTGGAATAGCAAGAGCGACATTAAATGGATCACAGAAATTAAGGAAGATATAAAAGAACTTCAAATTACAGTAGATGACCTAAAAAACAAGACAGAGGAAACCAGAATACTGCAAGACGCGCAAACCAGACTACAAATGAAAATCAATAAACGGAGTACAGGAAGAGTTGTCTCAGATGAAGAAAGAAAGAAAATATCTGAAAGAATGAAGAAATATTGGGCAGACAGAAGAGCAAAACACCTTTCATATAAGAATAGCCTCTAATAATTATATTACCTAAATATATTAAGTTATTGTCGAACCAAATTGTATCCATGTGTAACAACTTGTTTAGAACTTTGTATTTTTGACTACAGTGGTCCAATGAAGGCCATAAAATAAATAATAATAAAAATAAATAATAATATCTGGCAAAATTTAAGACCTAGCAAGATATTAATTTAACATTCACTCCAAGTGAAGCCGAACTCGGTAAACCACGTGGGTCAACAGAAACTATGCCCAGGTGCCGAACAAAGACGGGAAAACGGGGGTGAGTGGGCGGGACATATTCCGGGTGAAATCCTAGTTCTAACGACTCCTGTGACAAGCAGGGACCCCATTCCTACAGAACCGTGCCCAATATCAGCACCTACTGGCAGCGACGTAACCTGATTGAATTAGTATTGAATTAAGAAGTATAGGTTTTTATACCAGGGCGTTCACATCACTGCGACCAACCGATGTAACTACAGACAACGAAAGGACAGAGTATCCTCATCAAACTGGGTGCATCCTCGCTTGTTTAGCGTTCGCGTCGACGTCCGCGCGGGCGGCGTGTGGACGAGCGGTCGGCCAGCAGAAGGTGTCGCGCGGAGCGCCGGTGGCAGCTAATTTCCGGGCCCGCAGGCCACGCCCCCCCCCCCCCTCCCCCTTCATCACCCACTCTGGACAGACTATGGGCCGCCTTTATATCGGCCACAGAGGGCGCGCGTGGCGGCCCGCACAATGCGCCCGCAACGGCCCAACCGTCGCCCCCACAAAGCCCGGCCGCGCTCGCATGCGGGACCACACAGCCTGTGTCTGCATGCGTGCCACTCGCTCGTTGTCGTCGCTGAATTCCCTTCCACGCTTGCGTGTACTGCACGATGAAGAAGCGAAAGTAATTTGTGGACGCGTCGTGGCTCTTAAGCGACAGATTTCATCACGTATGGATGCGTAGGCTTCCGCTGCCACAGTCAGTTACCGTAATAGGTTTTGGGTTTGGCTTCTTTATCTCGTTTGGGTCATCAGTCTTCTGTCTGGTTTTTCAAGTCAGCCTCGAATTTCTCCCCTATGCGAACAGGTCCATCTCAGAGCAGCACTTCTACCCTATTTCGTCAATTATTTGTTGGATGTTTTCCAGTTCCGCCTTCGTCTGCAGTTTTTATTTTCTACAGCTCCCTCAAGTGTCATGACGTCTAAATGATGTCGGAACACGCGTCCTGGCATCCTGTACCTCCTTTTTGTTCCCCACATGTGCCTCTCCTAATCGACTGTGCAGACAACCTCAGTTCTTGCCTTATAAATCCCCTAGTTTCCAACCTCCTTGTATAGCACCACGCCTCCAACGCTTCGTTTCCCTTCATTTACGGCTTTCTCGCAGTCCGTGTTTCGTAACCTTACAGTGCTGAGCTCCAAAAGAACATTTTCTTAAAAATTTCTTCCACAAACCAATGCTCCGAGATTTATTTTTTGCATAATTTGCTATTTGCTTGTATTACTCTACATTTTACGTTCTTCTTGTTTCATCCGTCATTTTTTATTTTGCTGCCAAACTAACAAACTTCCTTCACTTCGTCTACTTCTTGGCCTACCATTTTGATCTTAATTTTATCACACAACTGTTTTCTACCACTGCTTATTACTTTCGTCTTTCTTCCGTTCACACTCAAGCCCTTTCCATGCTCATTTGACAGTCAGTCCCATTCAGAAGATCTAATTCTTTATTACTTTCACTGGAGACAGCAATGTTATCAGCCAGTCTAATAACTGATATGCCCGCACCCCAATTTTAATCTCACTTATGAAACTTTGTTTTATTCATTCACTGCTTGATTTGCAATCCTGGTCTTGTACATACCTGGGTATGGTATCGTGACGTATTGTGAAATAACAACCACTGGATATAACTGATGTTTCAGCCGTGGTAGCAGTGTTCTTCCTCTTGTCCTCTTCGGTGTCCATCATATTTCGTGATGACTTCTGTATTGAGCATGATATTGAGTCATAGTTTTAAAACCGTTGATGTTATTGGTTACGTGTGGTGGACGGAATAGGAAACTTTATTTGAATCAGTCTACTGTGGTCGTGGCTCTGACGATCTGCTATTGTTTACAGCCCTTACAGTACCTCCCATTATCGGCAGTCATCGGCGAATTGGGTGTGGATTCGTACTGTCCTCATGTGGGACGCTCTGCCGTGCAGTGGCGGTGTCCCGCTGGTAAGGCTCACGCCACAAACTGGGCTCTGACGGCTGACAGCCAAGATGGTGCAAGCCCTCCTCTTCGTTCCTGTTGTTACAGTGTTCCAGTATATCACTGGCCTCGCTGACCTTTCGCTTCACCATATCTGGCTCCTTGGTAAGTGCAAAAGGATTCATTTAATTTTATTTTATTGTCCCATTTCTGCTGGTGTCCGGCGCAAGTGTGGCCGCCGGTTAGGCCGATGTACAGTTCTTAAGTTCCACGTCACACTACCTCCACCAGTTACTACATTATCACGTTATCTGAAAAAGTAATTTTTATACACTATGTAATCAAATGTACCTGCACACCGGGCTGAAAATGACTTACAAGTTCGTGGCACCCTCCATCGGTAACGCTGGAATTCAGTATGGTGTTGGCCCACCCTTAGCCTTGATGACGGCTTCCGCTATCGCAGCCATACGTTCAATACTTTGCCGGAAGGTTTCTTGGGGAATGGCAGCCCATTCTTCGCGGAGTGCTGCGCTGACGAGAGATATCGATGTCAGTCGCTGAGGACTCGCACGAAGTCGGCGTTCCAAAATATCCAAAGGTGTTCTATAGGATTCAGGTCAGGACTCTGTGCAGACGAGTCCATCACAGGGGTGTTATTGTCGTGTAACCACGCCGCCACAGGTCGTGCATTAGGAACAGGTGCTCCACAGTGTTGAAAGATGCAATCGCCATCCTCGAATTGCTCTTTAACAATGAGAAGCTTGAAGGTGCTTAAAAGATCAATGTAGGCCTGTGCTGTGATAGAGCCACGCAAAACAACAAGGGGTGCAAGCCCCCTCCATGAATCTCGACTACACCATAACACAACCGCCTCCGAATTTTACTGTTGGCGCTACACGCGCTGGCAGAAGCCGTTCACAGGTCATTCGCCATACCCATACGCTGCCATCGAATCGCCACATTGCGTACCGTGATTCGTCACTCCACACAACGTTTTTCCAGTGCTCAATCGTGCAATGTTTACGCTACTTACACCAAGGAAGGCGTCGATTTGCCATTACCGGCGTAATGTATGGTTTATGGGCAGCCGCTCGACCATAACATCGAAATTTTCTCACCTCCCGCCTAACTGTCATAGTATTTGCAGTGGATCCTGATGCAGTTTGGAATTCCTGTGTGATGGGCTGGATAGATATCTGCCTATTACACATTACGACCATCTTCAACTGTCGTCGGCCTCTTTCAGTCAGCAGACGAAGTCGGCCGGTTCACTTTTGTGCTGTACGTGTCCCTTCATGTTTCCACTTGACTATCACGTCGGTAATAGTGGATCTAGGGATGTTTAGGAGTGTGGAAATCTTGCGTACAGATGTGTGACACAAGTGACACCCAATCATCTGACCAGGTTCTGTGTCCGTGAGTTCCGCGGAGTGCCCCATTCTGCTCTTTCACGATGTCTAATGACCACTGAGATCACTGATATCGAGTAACTGGCAGCAGGCGGTAGCACAATGCACCTAATACGAAAAACGGATGTTTTTTGGGGTGACCGGATACTTTTGATCACATAGAGTATGGCGTTACATGATGGAGCACATCTTTTATATGTTAGCACAAAGGAAATAGTAGTGTGTATTGAGTGAGTGAAATACTAAAAAGAACCTTGTTCAGGCTGTAACACACCTGTGTCGTCGGGGTCTTTTACAGTGGGACGCTGCAATAAAATCTTATCTTTTTACAAAACAACTGACTGGGTTACAGGCACCGAAAGTAGGCCACTACAGTCACTATGTTGATAGCTCGCTGTCATTCCTTGAGACCCTCAGGATAATAAGCGTAGTCCTTGTGGCTCCTGCTCCTTTTGTTGTTTTTCGTGATTGCTAAATTTTAGTTTATTAAGTTGGTGGGTGTCTATGTCTTCGATCTCCTGGGTCGTGTTCAATTTCTTTTATTTAAAGCTGGGAGAGCGAGTCACAAAGTTCATTAAAATCTCTTGAAACAGTAATAGCGGACGTAACGTAGCCTGCCATCGTTGTAAACTGTTTAGCCACAAGTCCTGTTACTAAGCAGATTCAGTCTAATCGTTTTTAATTAGAACTAACTTCAAGCACACAGAATTGAAAATAAATGTCTTGACACTTTATATTCGTCGTAATTAAGTTTTACATCAGATTACACGCGGGAAGTCAGAGAGGTTGCTGCAAAGTAGTCGGTGAAAGTCTTTAAATAAATGAGTCAGCCGATCGCTCTGTGCTGCGATCGGAAGATAACCTTTTTTTGAAAATTGTTTGACTGCTGTTGAATTAAGACTGACTTAAAAGCTACAGTAAGTGCAGTCTAGTATTTTTAAACAAATAAGGCTCAGATGTAAAATCGTAACACTTCAATAATCACACATATGAAAATCCATAAATAACTTTTGTTTCTGTTTTATTCATAGCTTGTACGAAACGAAACTTTCACAAATAACATTTTTCAACAACAAATATAAATGTAACTGAGATTCTAACTGAGAGAGAGCTAACAGAAACGAAGATATTGCGTACGGTCTAAAACGTATACTTATACTACTAAAAACGAAACATTGAACAATATAACAGCTACCATTTATTCCCAAGCCTTTAGCTTCGTGAAAAATGTAAATCATTGTATTGTATTAATAAACTGATAAATTTCAAACAAAAGTTGACATAATATCTCATCTAAGTAACTCGAATTAAATAAAAATAAACATTTCAATTAGTATTCTGCGAAAGAGTGGCTTTATCCTACACAATATAATGGTTAATGTAACCGTCTTATGTGGATACTGGACACGAGACAGACTGTATCTTTTTGACCAACACTTTCCGCCTGGTCTGGCTGTTCCGCCATGCCTTAATGACACTGTACTTCCTGTACAGCAGCGAATTTGATGAGATGGCGTATGGCACAACGTTGGGATCACCACTGTTTCTGGCTGTCGGGAGGTTCTTCAAGGCGCAGTTACAGGTGCAAAGTTCTGAACTCGGCAACACCTTTCTAATGTGGGCTCGTGGTGGAAATGCATACTGCAGCTTACTGACCACGTGAAACTGGTCTACCCCAACATAAAACACATCGTCGAGCTGGAGAGAAATGACAACCTTGAACACTTGGGTGGAAGGCCAGAGGCCGGCTTCGTCGTTCAGTCTACAGGAAATCTACGCATACCGATACTTGAACGCCAATAGTTTTCACCAGCTCGTACAGAAGAAAGCGCTCCTGTAAACAATACAACAAAGCTCAAATATTATTTCCAACGACGGCCATCCACTAAAATAAGCCAAAACAATATGATCACTTCCCACCGCGACGGTGGATACTGCCTTGTCGTGTTGCGGGCACGTGACACGGTTAAAAAAAGTATGTAAGCGCAGCAGCACGGACGGAGGATCACCCTCGCGAGAATATGAGCTGCTAATGGGCATATAAATTGAGATAAGCGACTTTTGACAAAGGGCAGGTTAATATTATGCAGAGCCTGTGAACGAGTATTTCGAAAACGGCGAAACTACTCGAATTTTCACGTGCTGCTGTTGTGACCATCTACGGAAAGAAGTAGATGGACAACGAAACTACTGCTAGGCGCTAAATGGTTGGACATCGACGACTCTTCACGGAACGTAGGGTTCGGAGGCTTGTCTGCTCGGTAAAGTAGGATAGATGATCATCTGTGCCATCCATGTCGAAATAGTACAGCGCTGATGCACTCACAAGGGTTTCACTGCACATCGTTCATCGTACCTTGTCGAACTTGAAGCTCCGCGGCAGATCACCCCTACGTGTTCACATGTTGACCAAACGACGTCGTCAGTTACGACTGCAATGGGCACGGGACTATCGGGATTCGACCATCTGTCAATGGAAACGTGTCGGCTCTTCGTGTGAATCACATGTTTGCTACACTTGGTAGATCGTCGTCCCCACAAAAGCCGTCGTCGAGCTGAACGGCGGCTGGAAACGTGCAGCGCGTCACGGGCGCAGGCTGCTGGGGGCAGCATTATGCTACGGGAGGCAGTGGTAGTAATCGACGACATGCTGACGGCTGCGGACCACCTGTGTCCCTTCATATTTGATGTCTTACTCGACGGCGATGTCACTTTTCAGCATTATAATTGTCCGTGTCTCGGAGCCAGAACGGTGCTACAGCGGCTTGAGGAGTGAAATCGTGTTGACGTCTCGGCGACCAAATTGGCCCGATGTTAAACCTGTGGAACCCATCTGGGTCGGTATCGGGCGTCACCATCTAGTACGCACATCAGTGGCCCGTTATTTACGCAAACTGCATGACATGCGCGTAGACATCTAATGCCACATACCTCCACAAACCCACCAAAAAACTGTTGGATTCCTGATATCCAGATTCAGTGACGTATTTCGATCGAATGATGGACATAACAGCTTTGAGAGAGAGGACATAATGTTTTGGTCCACCAGAGTTTGAGACACTCGTTCAGGGAAACTGATTACAGGAAAAGAGTGACTCCGTCCTTGTCTGCTGCGCTTACATACTTACGTTACAGCGTCACCTGATCGCAAAGCCACCAGGTTGTATCCACCGCCGCGGTGGGCAGTGGTCATAATGTTTTGGCTTATCATCGTAGATGGCAATTGTCAGAAATAATATTTGCCCTCTGCTGTATCCTTTTCAGGAGCGCTTTCTTCTGTACGAGGACGTGAAAGCTCTTATGGCTCTGAGCACTATGGGACTTAACATCTTTGGTCATCAGTCCCCTAGAACTTAGAACTACTTAAACCTAACTAACCTAAGGACATCACACACAACCATGCCCGAGGCAGGATTCGAACCTGCGACCGTAGCAGTCGCGCGGTTCCGGACTGCGCGCCTAGAACCGCGAGACCACCGCGGCCGGCTGAAAGCTCTTAGTTTCACGTATCCGTCAGTATACGTTGATTTACTGTGCACTGAACGACGAAGTCATTTATGAAAGACGGCTCATGAATTGGCGGAATATGCCAGGTCGGCTGCATCTCTTCCATGCTGTAGGGTAATGAAATGTCGTGTGGCTAGGGCCTCCCGTCGGGTAGACCGTTCGCCTGGTGCAGGTCTTTCTATTTGACGCCACTTCGGTGACCTGCGCGTCGATGGGGATGAAATGATGATCATTAGGACAACACAACACCCAGTCCCTGAGCGGAGAAAGTCTCCGACCCAGCCGGGAATCGAACCCGGGCCCCTAGGATTGACAGTCTGTCACGCTGACCACTCAGCTACCGGGGACGGACTACTGCAGGGTAATGACTTGCAGGATAGGAGAAACATGGAATGAGACCAACGTTTCAGCACACCTTCAAGATAGAGATGTTTTATGATGCGGTAGAGACAATGTAGGTCATCAACTTCCTGGAGTGTGCAGCAGCTTTTACACAGGACAAACTAATCGCACTGTTGCTGAGCGTTGTGCTGGGCACTCACGAAATATGAATCGAAGTGGACCTGAGAAATTATTCTTGGATGAACATTGCTTAGAAAACAGACATAAAATACGGTTTCAAAAGACGAGAGTCTTGTCTCACGCATTATCATGTTGGGACGTGTTATAAAGAAGGCGGCCGAAATTGGAATAAACGGCATTAGTTTTAACAGAGACCAGTGGTACCCTTAGTAGGAAATGAATGAGGGTTTTAGGTACCGAGGAAAGAAAAGACGGATGCTTGACGCTTTTAGGGAGACGAGAATGCCAGCATCAAACCTGGTGTCGGCTTCCCGCGGGTCATGGCTCAACTCGGTCCTGCTGGTGGTCGGGGCTGTTATGAACTGCCTTTCACTCGTGCATAACCCTCTGGAAAATTTCAAACGCAACTATTTAAGAGAAATATTCTGTCAGCCCCGGGAGTCACTGATTTTAACTCTTGGTAACCATAGCACAGAGAGCTATCGAAAGCTCGAGTGTTTTATTCGAAGTGACGCAGCATGTAAACGAGAAAATTTTACGGTTACAGCTCTCCCCTTGTCCCCGTTGTTCTTCCTACAATGAGCACTCGCCTCATGTCCTGCCGATGACCCGGCATCAGCTTCCTGTCGTGCTTCCAACACGTAGTTCACCTCTCATTCACTGACTTCATGACCAACTGAAATTGAGGACAGGTGGAAAGACTACAAAAACACGTGAATAAGAGATGCAGGCAGTCTGAAGTGCACTGGGTGTACACAGGTCAACCAGAACAGTATGCCCACCTACCTAACAGGCGGTATGTCCAACTTCGAGACGGATAATAGGGGTGACGCGTGGCGGCATCGAAGCAATGAGGCCTTGGTAGGCCGCTGGATAGAGTTGGCATCACATCTGCTCACCCGAGTCACCTAATTCCGGTAAATTCCGGGGAGGGGGACATGAGTTCTGATGCCACGTTCCGTCACGTTCTAGATGCGTTCGATCGGGTTCAGATCTGGCGAACTGGAGGGCCAGCACATCAATTGGAACTCGCCAATTTGTTCCTAAAACCACTCCATCACACTCTTGGCCTTGTTACATGGCGCATTGTCTTGCTGAAAAATGCCGCTACAGTCGGGAAACATGATCGTCATGAAGGGGTGTACGTGTTCTGCAACAAGTGTACGATACTCCTTGGCTGTCACGATGCCTTGCTCGAGCTCCACTGGGCCCATGGACCCTCACGTAAAAGTTCCCCAGGGCACAACTGAGTCGCCTCCAGCTTGTCTCCATCCGGCAGTACAGGTGTCAAATAGCTGGTCCCCGGAAGACGACGGATTCGCTTCCTCCCATCAGCGTGGTGAGGAAAGTATAGGAATTCATCAGATCATGCAACGCTCTGCCAATACGTCGACGTCCAGTGCCGATGGACACGTGCCATTTTCTGTCGTCTTTGCCAATGTCGTGTGTTATTGGCACATGCATGGGTCGTCGGCTGTGGAGACCCATGGTTAGGAGTATTCGGTGCACTGTGTGTTCAGACACACTTGTGTTCTGCCCAATATTAAAATCTGATGTTAGTTCCACCACAGTTCACCACCTGTCCTGTTTTACCAGTCTGACCAGCCTACGACGTCCGACATCTGTAATGAGGGATGGCCGCCCGACCCCACGACGTCTGGACGTGGTTTCACAGTAGTCCTCCAACACCCGACAGGTCATGCAGTTTACGAAAAGCTCGTGCCGAGCCTCTCAGCCATCACTATCAGCCCTCGGTCAAACTCAGATAGACCGTGCGACATCTATATTCTACACACAGATAGCACGCTTACTGATACTGCATGCATCGTGTGTGTGGCTGACTAGCAGTTCTTCATCGCCAGGTGTCGCTGCTATCACCTGGACGGATTTATATCGATAGTAGGCCATAATGTTTTGGCTGATCAGTGTATATCAGAAACAATACTGATTTCTTCTTAATATCAAAACACTATGAAAATTCCATATGAACATGGCTCCGAAAAGTCTTCGATAAGGAGGTATGAAAGGACTTCTCTGTCTGGACGTTGTTTCACAGTAGTCCTCCAACACCCGACAGGTCATGCAGTTTACGAAAAGCTCGTGCCGAGCCTCTCAGCCATCACTATCAGCCCTCGGTCAAACTCAGATAGACCGTGCGACATCTATATTCTACACACAGATAGCACGCTTACTGATACTGCATGCATCGTGTGTGTGGCTGACTAGCAGTTCTTCATCGCCAGGTGTCGCTGCTATCACCTGGACGGATTTATATCGATAGTAGGCCATAATGTTTTGGCTGATCAGTGTATATCAGAAACAATACTGATTTCTTCTTAATATCAAAACACTATGAAAATTCCATATGAACATGGCTCCGAAAAGTCTTCGATAAGGAGGTATGAAAGGACTTCTCTGTCTGGACGTTGTTTCACAGTAGTCCTCCAACACCCGACAGGTCATGCAGTTTACGAAAAGCTCGTGCCGAGCCTCTCAGCCATCACTATCAGCCCTCGGTCAAACTCAGATAGACCGTGCGACATCTATATTCTACACACAGATAGCACGCTTACTGATACTGCATGCATCGTGTGTGTGGCTGACTAGCAGTTCTTCATCGCCAGGTGTCGCTGCTATCACCTGGACGGATTTATATCGATAGTAGGCCATAATGTTTTGGCTGATCAGTGTATATCAGAAACAATACTGATTTCTTCTTAATATCAAAACACTATGAAAATTCCATATGAACATGGCTCCGAAAAGTCTTCGATAAGGAGGTATGAAAGGACTTCTCTGTCTGGACGTTGTTTCACAGTAGTCCTCCAACACCCGACAGGTCATGCAGTTTACGAAAAGCTCGTGCCGAGCCTCTCAGCCATCACTATCAGCCCTCGGTCAAACTCAGATAGACCGTGCGACATCTATATTCTACACACAGATAGCACGCTTACTGATACTGCATGCATCGTGTGTGTGGCTGACTAGCAGTTCTTCATCGCCAGGTGTCGCTGCTATCACCTGGACGGATTTATATCGATAGTAGGCCATAATGTTTTGGCTGATCAGTGTATATCAGAAACAATACTGATTTCTTCTTAATATCAAAACACTATGAAAATTCCATATGAACATGGCTCCGAAAAGTCTTCGATAAGGAGGTATGAAAGGACTTCTCTGTCTGGACGTTGTTTCACAGTAGTCCTCCAACACCCGACAGGTCATGCAGTTTACGAAAAGCTCGTGCCGAGCCTCTCAGCCATCACTATCAGCCCTCGGTCAAACTCAGATAGACCGTGCGACATCTATATTCTACACACAGATAGCACGCTTACTGATACTGCATGCATCGTGTGTGTGGCTGACTAGCAGTTCTTCATCGCCAGGTGTCGCTGCTATCACCTGGACGGATTTATATCGATAGTAGGCCATAATGCTTTGGCTGATCAGTGTATATCAGAAACATTACTGATTTCTTCTTAATATCAAAACACTATGAAAATTCCATATGAACATGGCTCCGAAAAGTCTTCGATAAGGAGGTATGAAAGGACTTCTCTGTCTGGACGTTGTTTCACAGTAGTCCTCCAACACCCGACAGGTCATGCAGTTTACGAAAAGCTCGTGCCGAGCCTCTCAGCCATCACTATCAGCCCTCGGTCAAACTCAGATAGACCGTGCGACATCTATATTCTACACACAGATAGCACGCTTACTGATACTGCATGCATCGTGTGTGTGGCTGACTAGCAGTTCTTCATCGCCAGGTGTCGCTGCTATCACCTGGACGGATTTATATCGATAGTAGGCCATAATGCTTTGGCTGATCAGTGTATATCAGAAACATTACTGATTTCTTCTTAATATCAAAACACTATGAAAATTCCATATGAACATGGCTCCGAAAAGTCTTCGATAAGGAGGTATGAAAGGACTTCTCTGTCTGGACGTTGTTTCACAGTAGTCCTCCAACACCCGACAGGTCATGCAGTTTACGAAAAGCTCGTGCCGAGCCTCTCAGCCATCACTATCAGCCCTCGGTCAAACTCAGATAGACCGTGCGACATCTATATTCTACACACAGATAGCACGCTTACTGATACTGCATGCATCGTGTGTGTGGCTGACTAGCAGTTCTTCATCGCCAGGTGTCGCTGCTATCACCTGGACGGATTTATATCGATAGTAGGCCATAATGTTTTGGCTGATCAGTGTATATCAGAAACAATACTGATTTCTTCTTAATATCAAAACACTATGAAAATTCCATATGAACATGGCTCCGAAAAGTCTTCGATAAGGAGGTATGAAAGGACTTCTCTGTCTGGACGTTGTTTCACAGTAGTCCTCCAACACCCGACAGGTCATGCAGTTTACGAAAAGCTCGTGCCGAGCCTCTCAGCCATCACTATCAGCCCTCGGTCAAACTCAGATAGACCGTGCGACATCTATATTCTACACACAGATAGCACGCTTACTGATACTGCATGCATCGTGTGTGTGGCTGACTAGCAGTTCTTCATCGCCAGGTGTCGCTGCTATCACCTGGACGGATTTATATCGATAGTAGGCCATAATGTTTTGGCTGATCAGTGTATATCAGAAACAATACTGATTTCTTCTTAATATCAAAACACTATGAAAATTCCATATGAACATGGCTCCGAAAAGTCTTCGATAAGGAGGTATGAAAGGACTTCTCTGTCTGGACGTTGTTTCACAGTAGTCCTCCAACACCCGACAGGTCATGCAGTTTACGAAAAGCTCGTGCCGAGCCTCTCAGCCATCACTATCAGCCCTCGGTCAAACTCAGATAGACCGTGCGACATCTATATTCTACACACAGATAGCACGCTTACTGATACTGCATGCATCGTGTGTGTGGCTGACTAGCAGTTCTTCATCGCCAGGTGTCGCTGCTATCACCTGGACGGATTTATATCGATAGTAGGCCATAATGTTTTGGCTGATCAGTGTATATCAGAAACAATACTGATTTCTTCTTAATATCAAAACACTATGAAAATTCCATATGAACATGGCTCCGAAAAGTCTTCGATAAGGAGGTATGAAAGGACTTCTCTGTCTGGACGTTGTTTCACAGTAGTCCTCCAACACCCGACAGGTCATGCAGTTTACGAAAAGCTCGTGCCGAGCCTCTCAGCCATCACTATCAGCCCTCGGTCAAACTCAGATAGACCGTGCGACATCTATATTCTACACACAGATAGCACGCTTACTGATACTGCATGCATCGTGTGTGTGGCTGACTAGCAGTTCTTCATCGCCAGGTGTCGCTGCTATCACCTGGACGGATTTATATCGATAGTAGGCCATAATGTTTTGGCTGATCAGTGTATATCAGAAACAATACTGATTTCTTCTTAATATCAAAACACTATGAAAATTCCATATGAACATGGCTCCGAAAAGTCTTCGATAAGGAGGTATGAAAGGACTTCTCTGTCTGGACGTTGTTTCACAGTAGTCCTCCAACACCCGACAGGTCATGCAGTTTACGAAAAGCTCGTGCCGAGCCTCTCAGCCATCACTATCAGCCCTCGGTCAAACTCAGATAGACCGTGCGACATCTACATTCTACACACAGATAGCACGCTTACTGATACTGCATGCATCGTGTGTGTGGCTGACTAGCAGTTCTTCATCGCCAGGTGTCGCTGCTATCACCTGGACGGATTTATATCGATAGTAGGCCATAATGTTTTGGCTGATCAGTGTATATCAGAAACAATACTGATTTCTTCTTAATATCAAAACAGTATGAAAATTCCATATGAACATGGCTCCGAAAAGTCTTCGATAAGGAGGTATGAAAGGACTTCTCTGTAGTGACTACTGGTTGTGTAATTAACCTCAGATACGCTTTTTTCACTTTCTTGTTTACAGTGTTTCGTAGCGTCTGTTTGGTCTTGTCTAATGGTCCTTTATTCCAATATAGAGTTACTTTCATCACAACACGTTGCAACGATGTATTCAATGTCAGAAATGATCGATATGCACTATATGTAGTGTTTAGCAAATGGGGATGCGGACACAGCACGTCAACTTTATTCTGAACATTATGCTGGAGTCAGTTACCTTGCGCAACGATATTTAAACGGTTCCACCAACGGTTGTGGGAGACAGGTTCATATGAGACGAGAGTTTCAGATAGTGGAAGACCACTCGATGACGAACGAATGAGGTCGAGGAACGGTTCTTCGTACTGTGGATGGAACACTAGCAACTACTACAAGGAGAACAGCGAGAGGGGTAGCCGTTAGTCGTATAGTCATCTGGAAAATTCCACACGAAAATCTTGTGTACCCCTACCATTTCTATCGGGTGCAACGATTCAGTAAGGCGGAATTTCAGTCAAGAATATCTTTTCCATGCTTGTTATAGCAGTGTGCTGTGTTTTTGCAGTTCTTAGAATATACCTTAATCACTAACGACAAGGCTGGATTTTCTCGTGACGGGTTATTCTGATACGATAACTGTCACGTCGGAGATTGTGAAAATCCTCATGATGCGAAATGGGAAAGACACCAAGAGACTGTCAGCCTCAGGGTTTGAGTTGAATCATTCATAATCATCTCATTAGCCCCTACACCTTTACGTATCTTCTTACTGGTGAAACGCATCTGCAGCTTCTCAGACGGAAGTTGCTTCGTTTACCTGATGATATGCTCGATCAGATTTGATTATAATAGATTTTTTCCTATTGGGACATTTAAAACCTATGATGTCTATGTTCTGAGGGAGCGTATCAGAAATCGGTTTGGCTAAACACAGAACACACCAGGTGTTTTCCACAACATAGGCGAAGTATAGAGCGCGGGCTTGGGGGGTGCATGGAGGTGAGAGGCGAGCTCCACGAAGCTCGCCTTTTATATATATATGTATATATATATATATATATATATATATATATATATATATATATATATGTGTGTGTGTGTGTGTGTGTGTGTGTGTGTGTGTTTGGTAAATGTATCATTTTTGTGTTATGAATAACAAATATTTTCATACATATAAAGAAAGATTTTTATAATGATTTCATATCAAGTATACACCTCTAGGGATACTGACCTGCTTTCATACACACTTTTTAAATGAAACACTCAGACAGAAGCACAATAAAGTAAATTAGTCGGTATGATAGCATTGAAATGAATGGCAAAGCGTGCTTCACATGTTCAAACTTACACAGCTTACTAGACCGGCCGTCACTGGTCTGTCAAATGGAGATAAATCAGACACGATGTTGTAATTAACGACAAAATGGAAGATGTACGAGAGATTCTGTCAAATGATGCTACGACGATAGGAGAAAATTTAACTTTGCCTTGTGGGGAAGGGGTAGGGGGGGGGGGGGGTAGCAGCGTGGATACAACTGTGGTTTATTGTAGAGCTGTCGTCGTAACATTTATTAAGCAAGACGAGTGAGCAACAAAATCTTTAAACGCTTTGCTCATTGCTAACATTTAACCTTCCTTAAATTTCTGAGGCTCCAGTGCTCAGGGACGCTGCTGCAGTCAGGCCTCGAGTACTCTCGGTGACGCCTGTCCACCGAGTCACCTGCGGTATATGGCGTCACCTGGGTGCGGTATGGAGCAGACTACTCTCACAGCTGTTGTCAGCATTCCGAGCGGTGGTGCCGCTGCCTCTCACAAAAGTACCTCCTCAGCTACTGTACCTCACGAGTATGTGGGCACCCCCGTTCCAGTAGATCCACACACTGGCAGAACCGCGAGTTGAACCCGTCTCAACCATATGGCAGTCAGACACGCTGACCACTCAGCTGATGACTTAATGCTAAGATTTTCAAATCACTTTATATGGGCGTGTGTACAATGTAACTCAAAAATTAAAACGAGTTGAGTAAAGAACGAGATGTTCACTACTTGATCAGAAGTATCCGGACACATATTAGTGGTCCTTAATACGGTTGAGGGTGTCAAATTAAGCACCTTTCAGCCGTCAAATTTTCAACCTCATTTTATTTGGCAACCAGTTCCGGCGTTTTACTACGCCATCTTCAGGCCCCTTACCGACGTGTAGAAAGAATATACCTTGGTTGTGATCTGAACAGGACGCAGCAAGACTGGTATTAGTAGATACTTGCTGTAGTGATCACTTCAACTATCACCTGTCGACTGTTAGATCTGCCTACAGGGCAGACAGGAGAACAAAAATCTCCTCTATAAAAATCAACAGAGATCTTTCCAAACTCAGCTCACTCTGTTCATCCAAGAGATCCACAGCGCTGCAGAGAACGGCGCACAAGTTGATGCCATGTTCCTTTGACTTCAGTCAGGCATTTAACACCGTCCTGCACTGCTGTTTGGTGAAAAAAAAAGTGCTTATCGGGTATCACATCACATTTGTGACTGGTTTCAGCGCTTCAGTGCAGACAGAATTCAACGCATCGCTCTTAAAAGCACAAAAACGACAGATACAAAAGTAATTCCCAAAGTACCCAAGGAAGTGTGACAGGACCGTTAGTGCTTACAATGTATGTATATGATCTAGTAGAAAGCGTCGGATACTCTCTGAGACTATGCGCACACAGTATTTGTATGCAGCAGGCCTGCAGAAGATTGATGAATGGTGTAGGCTCCGGCAATTGACCATGAATGTACATAAATAAATGTAACATATTGCGTATGCGTATGAAAAGGAATCCACATCTGTCCACGTATACTATTGATGAGAAATTGATGGAAACAGTATCTGCGGTAAAATATCTACGAGTAACCATCCACAGCGACCTTAAGTGGAACGAAATAGTAGCAAAAGGAGATGAAGACTGATTCATAGGACGAATCTCAAGGAAATGTAAGTCATCTATGTAGGAAGTGGCTTATCTGGCGTTTGTTCGACCTATTGTGGAGTATTGTTTATTAATGTGAGATACTTAGCATCTAGGACTGATAGAAGACACAGAGAAGATGCAACGAAGGGTGGCGCTTCTCGTCATGGGATCGTTTAGCCGGCGCGAAAGTGCAACCTAGATTTTCAATAAACTTCATTGACGGACGTTACAAGAAAGGCCTTACGCATTACGAAGCGATTTGGTATTAAAATTTCGGGAGAGTCCTTTCTTGGAAAAGTCGGCCATATTACTTCCGCCCATATATTTCTAGCGTATTAACCTCGACGAGAAATACAGAGGCCTATCGACAATTATTCGTCCCACGCGCCATTCGCGCGTGGAATAGTGAAGGGGGACCAGTTAGTGCTACCAGAAGTACTCTCTGGTACACACCAATTGCGGGGAATGATGCAGATGTAGATATAAGTCATTGAAACAAACGCCCACAACGATACTTTCGGAAGAAACAACTGACTTCCTTTCAGTCTATGCCCAATCGGAGGCTGTGTTCCATCGCAAATGTCCTCGATTGTACGTTAAATGTTATTCCGTATTGCTGTTATACTATAAGGAATAGGGTAGGGAACGGTATCCGGAAAACGTAGCAAAGTCAGTGACTCGATCAATCAGATAACGTGTCAGAGCTGTGGCAGTGTGACTGGACGCCAGACTTCACAGCTGCTGCTGCTGTGCTTTCAGAGAGCCTAACAACTAAACGAGGTAACTGAGTGACTGCGCTTTGAGCCAGCTGCCGAACTTTCTCGCTTCAGACCGTGGCCGCCCCACCGATATCGATTCCGTGGCGCCCCTCTGTCGCTGCTGGGGAAACGAACGACTCGCACCTGAGCCACGCAACGCTGCTCCCAGCTGCTGGTGGCAGCAGTGGCTGCCACGTTACTCCAGTGGCGGCTACTTCCACACCACCTGCGCTCCCAGCTCAGAGGCGCTGCACAGGTATTCTTTCATTCATAGCGCTACTTTATTACGTGCCCTGTGATTTATATTTCTATCGTGATTACGAAGTCCTATATATATATATATATATATATATATATATATATATATATATGGTGGTCCATTGGTAGTGACGGGGCCAAATATATCACGAATAAGCATCAAACGATAAAACTACAAAGAACGAAACTCGTGTAGCTTAAAGCGGGAAACCAGATCCCGCTATGGTTGGACCGCTAGATGGTGCTGCCATAGGTCAAACGGATATCAACTGCGATTTTCTAAAATGGGAACCCCCATTTTTTACTACATATTCGCGTAGTACGTAAAGAAATATGAATGTTTTAATTGTGTAGTGTCGCGGAGTAGTAAAGAGATGGAAACGTGGAATACAGTCAAAGTTTTGTTGCCTATGCCGAGAGCCAGAGGCAGTAGGCTAGCCAAGAGGTAGGAGGATTTCACATATATCGGAATGTGTCGTCACGCAGGGGCAATGGCCTGGTTACACACAACAGGCGAGAGAGAATTGCTTAGCACGCATTTGTGTTAGACGGAGACTTTTGTAGAGTGTAAGACAGAGGTATAGCGTCAGCTGTACTGCATTTCACAACTTCGCGTAAGTCTGTCGTAACAACACGTAACTCTGTCGCATGAACACCTAAGGGGCGAGTACGACAGATGAATCAGCAGTATAAGTGGAACGAATGTGTTCATTACAAACGAGCATGACGTCAGCACGACGCTCGTGCTTCCTTTAAATACGCCAGCTTTGATAGCAGCAAGGCACTCGCAGTTAGACTTGCAGTTAGATGTGTACTGGGTCGCTGCGTAGCGCTCAGCTCGGTGATCGACACGTTAATCTTTATTAACGAGATGTTGCAGTAAGGGCGGCCTATCCAGCAACAGACGAGAGGGGACAGTACCAGGTCTGGTCCTCTCTGCTGCCGCTGTCCATCATCAACCCAGGATTAGCAGACATCGCGGCAGACTCGCTCGCCGCCAATGCTGACCGCATCAGTGAGCCGTCGTCGAGATCGTGCGGGGCCTAGGCCCTGTGCATCCACCAGGTGAGCCGACGACTCTGGGGGACTGCAGCCTGTTCCGCCCGTCCACCGCTGACGAGCCACCAGGAGGAGCAGGGAAGAAGATTGGGTGGGATAGAGTACACTCCGCACTACGAGAACGCCTCTCGTGCCGACAGCGCCGGGACTCCTACGTGCAAGCAGCCTGCTGTCTGCTGCCGAGCCGGCCGGCCAGCCGGACGCCACCAGCCACGCGTGGCCGAAGTACGAAGTAAGGACATTACTTCGCTACGTCACAGCACGCGGCGCTGCGCTAGCAAGACTGGTGCGGACAGGAGCTGATGTCATCGCTACGAGTCAGCTAGGACTCGGGGAAGGTCGTTGATATCACCAAGCTCAGCCAGCCTGTGTTACGCGAACCACGCCGTACGCGGCAGGAGTAAAGGTGTTATGAATAATAATGTTTCTTTGGCGTTTCTGACGCGTCCACAGTGATTTCCTAGCATTCCGACAACTAGAGAGGTCACCGCTCGGCCTCCAGTCCACCGTAGGCGACTGGGACCACCTACAGTTGGACCACTTTTTTCGCTTTCTGTTAGATGGCTCTGCAATAGTCACAAACGTATAAGTGCGAGGTATTACGTAACATTCCGCCAGTGCGGACTGTATTTGCTTCGTGATACATTACCCGTATTAAAATGGACTGTTTACCAATTGCGGGAAAGGTCGATATCGTGTTGATGTATGGCTATTGTGATCAAAATGCCCAGTGGGCGTGTGCTATGTATGCTGCACGGTATCCTGGACGACATCATCCAAGTGTCCGGACCGTTGGCCGTATAATTACCTTATTTAAGGAAACAGGACGTGTTCAGCCACATGTCGCGGCTAATCCGCACATCAGTAGCAGACAAATTGTGCGAGAATCGGGAATCTCAAAACAGTCGGTGTTGAGAATGCTACATCAACATCGATTGCACCCATACCATATTTCTATGCACCAGGAATTGCATGGCGACGACTTCGAACGTCGTGTACACTTCTGCCACTGGGCACAAGAGAAATTATGGGATGGTGACAGATTTTTTGCACGCGTTCTATTTAGCGACGAAGCGTCATTCACCAACAGCAGTAACGTAAACCGGCATGATATGCACAATTGGGCAACGGAAAATCCACGATGGCTGTGACAAGTGGAGCATCAAGGACTATGGCGGGTTAATGTATGGTGCGACATTATGGGAGGAAGGATAATTGGTCCCCATTTTATCGAAGGCAATCTAAATGGTGCAATGTATGATGATTTCCTACGTAATGATATACCGATGTTACCACAAGATGTTTCACTGTATGACAGAATGGCGATGTACTTCGAACATGATGGATGCCCGGCACATAGCTCGCGTGCGGTTGAAGCGTTATTGAATAGGATATTTCACGACTGGTGGATTGGTCGTCGAAGCACCATACCATGGCCCGCACGTTCACCGGATCTGATGTCCCCGGATTTCTTTCTGTGGGGAAAGTTGAAGGATATTTGCTATCGTGATCCACCGACAACGCTTGACAACATGCGTCGGCACATTGTCAATGCACGTGCGAACATTACGGAAGGCGAACTACTCGCTGTTGAGAGGAATGTCGTTACACGTACTGCCAAATGCATTGAGGTTGACGGACATCATTTTGAGCATTTATTGCATTAATGTTGTATTTACAGGTATTCACGCTGTAACAGCATGCGTTCTCAGAAATGATAAATTCACAAAGGTACATGTATCACATTGGAACAACCGAAATAAAATGTTCAAACGTACCTACGTACTGAATTTTAATTTAAAAAACCTACCTGTTACCAACTGTTCGTCTAAAATTGTGAGCCATATGTTTCTGACTATTACAGCGCCATCTATCACAAAGCGAAGAAAGTGCTCCAACTAAAACATTCGTGCCGGCCTAAGTGGCCGTTCGGTTCTAGGCGCTACAGTCTGGAACCGAGCGACCGCTGCGGTCGCAGGTTCGAATCCTGCCTCGGGCATGGATGTGTGTGATGTCCTTAGGTTAGTTAGGTTTAATTAGTTCTAAGTTCCAGGCGACTGATGACCTCCGAAGTTAAGTCGCATAGTGCTCAGAGCCATTTGAACCATTTTTTAAAACATTCGTATTTCTTTTTTACTACACGAATATGTAATAAAAAATGGGGGTTCATATTTAAAAAAAAAACAGCGCAGTTTATATCCGTCTGACCTATGGCAGCGTTATCTAGTGGGCCAACCATACCGCCATCTGGTTTTCCCCTTCAAGCTAGACAAGTTTCGTTCATTGTAGTTTTTTCGATTTTGGCCCGGTCATGATGAATGGACCACCCTTTGTATATATTCAGAAAAAAACGGTGATGTAATTATACTGATAAATCTCTTGCTCAAAAACACAGGAGGAGAAGCCACAGTTATGTATAAACATAACTGAAGTAGAATGACGTTAGACATTTTGTAACCAGACTGTTCAGGTTACGAAACAGCTGTTAGCTACAACTTCGAAGAGCAAGCTACACTTTGCGACCAGTAAGCTGGCATTCAGAATTAACAATACATTTAAACGAGTCCAGCTGACAAGAAACATAAATGCGATAACATGAGGAAAAATTCAGCCAAATTCTAAATACTCTGTAGAGTGGTCAAAAGCAATGTTGGCTAAGTAGCTCTACACAAGAGTCACAGTTTGTTACAATAAAAGGTTGAAAACTCTATATAAGATTTATACACTGAAGAACCAAAGGAACTGGTATAGGTGTGCGCATTCAAATACAGAGATTTGTAAGCACGCATACTACAGCGCTGCGATCGGCTTCGCCCATAGAAGACGTGTCTGGCGCAGTTGTTAGATCGGTTACTGCTGCTACAATGGCAGGTTATCGAGATTTTGAGTGTGTTTGAACGTGGTGTTATAGTCGGCGCACGAGCGATGGGATACAGCATCTCCGAGGTAGTCATGAAGTGGAGATTTTCCGGTACGGCCATTTCACGAGTGTACCGCGAACATCAGGAATCCGGTGAAACATGAAATCTCGTTATCGCTGCTGCCGGAAAAACATCCTGCAAGAACGGAACCAACGACGACTGAAGAGAATCGTGCACCGTGACAAGTGCAGCCCTTCCGCAAATTGCTGTAGGTTTCAGTGCTGGGACATCAACAAGTGTCAGCGTGCAAACCATTCAACGAAACATCATCGATATGGGTTTTCGGAACCGAAGGCCCAATCGTGTACCCTTGATGACTGCACGACACAAAGCTTTATGCCTCGCCTGGGCCCGTCAACACCGAGTTTGGAGTGTTGATGACTGGAAACATGTTGTCTGTTTGGACGAGTCTCGTTTCAAATGGTATCCAGTGGATAGACGTGTACGGGTATGGAGAGAACCTCGTGAATCCCTGTATGTCAGAAGCGATCTGTTCAAGTTGGTGGAGGCTCTGCAATGGTGTGGGACGTGTGCAGTTGGGGTAACATGGGACGCCTGATACTTTTATATACGACTCTGACAGCTGACACGTACGTAAGCATCCTGTACGATCACCTGCATCCATTCATGTCCATTGTGCATTCCGACGGACATGGGTAATTCCAACAGGACAATGCGTCGCTTCACGCGTCCAGAGGTGCTACAAAGGAACACTCTTCCGAAATTTAAACACTTCCGCTGGCCACCAAAATCCCCACACATGAACATTATTGAGCATATCTGGGATGCCTTGCAACGTGCTGTTCAGAAGAAATCTCGAACCCCTCTTACGGATTTAATGACAGCCCTGCAGGATTCATGGTTTTCAATGTCTCCAACATTACTTTAGACATTAATCGTGTCGCGGCACTTGTGCATGCTTGCGGGGACCCTACACCATATTAAGCAGGTTTACCAGTTTCTTTGGTTCTTCAGTGTATAAGGTATCCATTGCTGAGGCCAGAAGTTTGACAGAGAGCTGAGTGATTTTACAAGAAGAGGAACATGAAGATTTAGGGAAACACCTCCACAAAAGTTGCGATTTACAGACGTAAAGGCTTACAAATTTATGTCTCCTTGTTATGAGTCCATACGCCCCTAAACTCTGCCTTATTCTCTCGAGATATACGTTTGTGACTACAGAATCGTCGCAAGGCTTCTTCGAGTACAAGTTCCCTAACTTTATCCAATAAGATTTAGTGAGAATTAGGTAAGCTTTTATTCCAAAAAATCCCATTCGAGTTCCTCGAATATCTCTATTACACTTTTGTATGGCCTGTACCAACGTGTTAGACCCTACCAGAGTATATCTGAATTTCTACACGGTCTCTTGTCGTAACAGTTTGATAAAGTCTAGAAACGATGGATCATGACACTGTCTAGACACATTGTATCTGACCACCTGCTGAAATTCTGAATAACCACTTTCTGCAGCGAGTACCGCTGCGACCCGTGCAGGCGAACAGACAATGAGGTTCTGAAACGTACCGGGAGGGACGAGGAGCCATACCGACCCCAGTACAGTGGCCAAGTACACCAGGTTTCTCGGTTGAGGATCAATGGCGCGAACAGCCTGATCGAGGTGGACCCGCAGATTCTGATTTGGTTTTAAGTCCGGGGAATGTGGTGGCCAGGGGAGTACAGTAAACTGATCCTGGTACCCTTTGACGCACATACATACACTGCGAGCTGTGTGACACTTTGCATTGTCCTGCTGGTAGGTACCATAGTTCCGAGGAAAATAAAACTGCGTGTAGGGTGAACATGGTACCCAAAGATAGATGGATACTTGTGTTTGAGGCGCCCTGTTAAACCTGCAGGACAGGACAGGTAGTTTAAATTGTGGAAAAGGGGCCAAAATAAGCGGCTGTCAGTTACACTCGAACAGCATTAATTTTTAGAACTTAATAACCGACTGAAAACCCTATAAATTCTCATGTCTTAAGGGCAAGACTACTTTAATTTAAAATCGGCTGATAGCCAATATCCTAAAATTCAAAAGAAAATCAGAAATTTAAAAGTCAGGAGGCCTTATCTTAAATCAGTTCTTTCAATTAGGCTGAAGGTCCAAACAATCTGACACATTAAGAACAAAACAACTTTAACTCAAAACCGGGTGAAGGCAACACCGACTCAAAGGAAGGCCTCGGCGCTTGTTCGTGACGTCACGTCAACTAGGTACGGCCAACGCCAGGTCTGTTGCAGGCAGAAACGCCTGGGCGTGCTTATCACTATAAATCTCTTATTTTAGGACAACATGTTTGGTGTTGTTTTAAATTCTGCAGTTTTATTTAGATGAAAGATTTTCTTACTATCGTAAAGCTACAAATGAAGATCGTAGTTCTGTATTACTGAATCCTGTCGAAACAAACGTAGATCAATATGAGAAGATGCTTTGCCCCATTGCAGGCTTCGGAAATTTTACATTCAAGAAAGTATATTTACTTGATCAATTTTGTTATCGAAATTTACCCCAACCCCCTTACAATGAACTCGTTTCTTTTATTTATTTATTTATTTTCGTTTGACATCGTCACTGGAAATGTGAACTAATTCACATGTGTAAATGTCCAACTGTTTCAAGTCATTAGATTACAGTCGTTTTCAACGAAAGGAATTCTAAACAGGAAACAAAATAGCTTCCATCATCGAAAATACTGCTGAGCTTAAACTTTTTTAAACATACACATTAGAAAAGATAAATATTCCCCTCATGCAACTGGAAGGAGAAACTTTATAAGATAAAAAAATTTTATTTGATAAAACACTTATCTCTCTTTTGCCTCTTCTTCTGTCCTCCACCCCCTCCCCCAACGTGTGCAACCGCAAGATATTTCATTAACATTCAGTGCTCCTCACCCCATAGTCAACCAAGATACCTAAAGAAGAGCACCAATATGTTCACAGTTTCTTGTAAAAGCAACCCAGCACAAACGTAACTTCCTCAGATTTACAAATAAGGTAATGAAGCACGAATTCTGTTGCTACTGGACCATGAAGTTGTTTTTGTACGTCAATCCTTAAAACAGGTGGAAATTTAAGTTCAGGAGTACGCCATTTGTTAAGAAGTGTAATGAACTGCACAATTAACTGATTGTAGAAATCTCTCAGAACAATGTGTGTTGGTCAACTGCCGCCAATAGTTTCACATTTTCCTGTGTCAGGGAGGGAGACACCACCATTATGAGTATGCCTGCAACAGACCTGGCGTTCGCCGTGCCTAGCTCACGTGACGTCACGAACAAGCGCCGAGGCCTTCCTTTAAGTCGGTGTTGCTGAAGGCCCATCACTTAAGACTCAACAAAATTACATTTTTAGAAAGGACAAAGATCTTACTTAAAACAGTACATTACGTTAGACTGAAGGCCCAAACAATCTTACGCCTTAAGGGAAAAACAACCTTAATCTAAAAATGGGCTGGAAGCCATACAAATGCAAACAACAAAAACAAACAAGAAGTTCCGATGGTCGGCCTGGAATTCAAACACTAACGCTCGCTTAGGTGAGACAGGCAGTCGGCCCAACCATTCTCGATCCGACGATGACCCAACCGACAGACAGTCAGCGGACTCACCGACAAGGTAACTTCAGCTCCACCAGACCAGCACACAACAGGGAGTTCAATGGAACAACGTAGAAGGTATTGGCGCCCACAACCAATTACACAGTGAGCTGTCAAACTACACATCGTGCCGGACAGCGACAACAAGGTGAGGAAAATATAGTGCCTGAATTTACGTCAACGGCCAGGGCAGTTAGCCGGAACGTTAACTACCACAAGGCAGAAGACTCCGGTGGTGCACTTCAGTTCAAAATAACCAAGTACAGTTAAACTCCACTGGAGGGTATCTAAAATTTTCCAACTTGAAAACACACGTTGCTGATCGCGGGAATGTCCCAACAGCCGACAACGAAATCCGAACGACACAATGTGAACAGTCGTGACTTGCTGGTAGATTAAGTCAAAACTCAGCTTTCGTGTCCAGCATCGGTGAGTCACGTACCTCGTACCAATGGGAACAGCACCACACACTCCCACCCGGAAACGGTGAAGGACCAAATATACGTCAACCGATGAGACGATCAACCGAACGATCAACCGACGGTCCTCCTGCTCCAATCTCCCTCCGTCGGACAGTTCGTGAGTGTCAGCAGCGGTCGGCGAGCACTGGCTGTCGGCGCCTCACCGGCGCTCCGACTTCACTGCTGCTGCGTCCCGACTGCGCTGCTGGTCCGCCCCGAACTAACTGCCAGACATAGAACGACCCGGAACTACTATCGGTCGCTCCAGAGATGGTGCGACAGCGCACTTATCGATACGCACTGCTGCTGCTGCTGCCGCTCACGGGCAAGTAAGGCAGGAAGTTAGTGACGCCAGTAAATGGAATAAGAAAACGAGGCGGCAGTACCCTAATGATGTCCTCCTCGCCGTGTCCGGCGACAGCGACTAAGTCAGTCTTCTCTGGCCTTGTTGTGGTAGGCTCGGATGTTTCTCGCAAATCCGAATTTCGCTATGAATATCCTGTTGCATGAAGCACAGTGAAGTTGACCAGCAGAGTTGTAACTATACGTGTAGACAGGCTTGAGCTGAGATTTTCGGAGCTCTCTTTTAGCATCCAGGTTCATTAGACGCTTTTGCTCGAATTGTTCGATGCTCTTATGTACAGTTGATCGCCACTCCGATCGGCGCAATGCTAGCTCCTCCCAACGGTTGCTTGGAATGCCACAGGCTGCAAGGTGGCGTTTAATGGTGTCTTTATATCGCAGGTGTTGACCACCTTTCCTCCTCTTCCCGCACGAGAGCTGCGAGTAGAACACCGCTTTAGGTAGCCTACTGTCATCCATGCGTACTATGTGACCACTCCATCTCAGTTGATGTTTCATTATTAAAGCTTCAATACCAGCCAGTTTCACGCGGCGCAAAATCTCCGTGTTTGGGACACGGTCTTCCCATTTGATGCGCAGAATTGATCTGAGACATCGAAGATGAAATTTATCTAGCTTCTTAATGTCAGCTTTGTAACAGCACCAGGTTTCCGAGGCATAGAGTAAGGTGGATAATACTACTGCTTTGTAGACTGAAATTTTTGTTTGTAGTTTGAGATCATGTGATTTCCATACTCGGTCATTAAGCTTACCGAAGGCTGAGGCTGCGCTGGCTATACGCGCTGCGATTTCCGTTGTCAGGCTGTTGTCACTTCTAATTTGGCTTCCCAGGTATTTGAAATTTGACACATTTTGCAATCGTTTGTTATTTATCTCAATACTGGAGTCATCTGCATTAAGCCCTCTAAGTGGCTGTTTGAGAACTTGCGTCTTAGTGATGCTAATGGCTAAGCCAAATCTTTTGCAGGAGGCATTTAGTAGATTTATGTAAGTCTGAAGAGTTTCGCAAGAATTAGCCATCATGCATACATCATCCGCGTAGAGAATCTCTAAGATGGATAGTTTGGTTACGCGACTTTTTGTTCTGAGGCGAGAGATGTTGAAGACACTTTTGTCTGTCCTTGTGTCGAGACTAATTTGATTACTACAGGCTTTGGTCGCGTCTCTCATAACAACTGCGAAGTAGAGTGAGAAGAGTGTTGGAGCCAGAACACAGCCTTGTTTTACACATGTCACGGGAAACTGTTCTGAGAGCTTGTCCTCGTGGCGGATTTTTGCCATCATGTTTTCATGAAACTGCCGAATCAAACTGACAATTTTGTCAGGGCACCCAGTTTTCTTTAGTATGATCCAGAGAGCTTCCCGTGGGACACGATCAAAAGCTTTTTCCAGGTCTACAAAGCACATGAACAAAGACCGATGTTGCTCTAAGCTTTTCTCTTGCATTTGTTTGACACCAAATATGGCATCCACTGCGCCTCTGTTTGGGCGAAAGCCACACTGGGTCTCTGGTAGCAGTTTTTCTGCAAAGTGTGTTAACCGGGTGTTAATTATGTGGGCAAGGACTTTTCCCGCTGCTGAGAGAAGAGAAATGCCCCTGTGGGAGCTGCAGTCTGATATGTCACCCTTGCCTTTATAGATCTTGGAAATACAAGCATCTTTCCAGTCTTGTGGAATCATTTCATACTCCCAAATCCCTAAGATCAGAGCAAACAATGGTTTCTTGATGTTTGGCCCCCCATATTTATATAGCTCTGATGGCAAGTTATCTAATCCTGCTGTTTTGTCATTTTTCAGCTTATCCAGTGCTGAAATGAATTCATCGTAAGAAGGGGCATCCGCAAGTTGTTCCTCAACTGGCAGGTCTTCAAGTGCTTCTATGTATGGAATATCGGTTGTCTGATGGTCGGGATTAAGAACGTCATTAAAATGTTCCGCCCACCGAGACAGGATGTCACTCTGTTGCGTCAGCCGACAACTTTTATCTTTGTTGTAGACTGGTGCTATCTTCCCAACTCTTGGACCAAAGATAGTTTTCAGGGACTCAAAGAATCTGCCCGTTTGGTGTATGTCGGCATATAACTGTATTTCATTTGCTTTATTTGCCCACCAACTGTCTTTGAGAGCACGTACCTTCACTTTCAGATTGTAATGCGCTTCTCTACGCTTGTTATCATCAGGGGTGCGAAGAGAGGTTCTGAAATCATTAATTAGCTTTCTGATCTCTGGATCTGAGTCGTCAAACCAGTCCTGGTGCTTCTTCTGAGGCTTTCCCAATACTTCTGAAGCACAGCCACGCAGTCTGCTAGCGTATGCGCTCCACTGTTCATCTACAGGGGCAGATTCAGATATCAAAAGGCCATCGACACCAAATTTTTCATCCAGTTCTGCTCTCATAGTCTGATCATTGGCCAAGATTTTGCAGGACAATTTTGTTGGTTTTTTGTGTGAAGCTCGGCGTGGTGCCTTCAAAGTTATCTTTAATTTGGATCTCACGAGTCGGTGGTCTGTCCATCCCTGAGCGCCTCTCATTGCACGTGTGACCAGTACGTCACCAAGATCTTTTTTCCGTACTATCACATAATCCAGATGGTGCCTGTGTTTAGATCGCGAATGCATCCATGTCGTTTTATATTTTTCAGGCAGACGAAAATATGTATTTGTCAGACAGAGTTCAAACTCGGCACACAGAGTTAGAAGATCCAAACCATTCGAGTTGCATTTTCCAACCCCATGGCGACCGAGGACTTCATTCCAAGCACTGAAATCATTCCCAACACGAGCATTAAAATCACCAAGTAACAGAAGTTTATCTGCAGAAGGAATATCCCTAAGGACATGTCGGAGGTCTTGGTAGAACTTGTTCTTCTCTTCATCCGGAGATGGCAATATAGGTGCGTATACATTGATCAAGTGAAGATATTTCTTGGAGGACAGGTGAAATCTGAGTGTTATTATTCTGTCACTGATATCTTTTGGGAGTTCTATTAGTGAACATGCCAATTTATTGCGTATGGCAAAGCCTACCCCACTTTCCGCCCTTTCAGTGGATGATTTTCAACTCCAGTAGTAGGTATAACCTCCGAGCGGTTCACATAACTGTCCAGAGTCACTAAGATGTGTTTCAGTTATGGCGGTAATGTCGATGTTATATATAGCCAATTCCTTAGCGATAAGTCCTGTCTTTCTCTCTGGGCACTGATTATGGTCGTTATACTGTAAAGTACGGACGTTCCAGGCTCCAATCATTAGATATTTAGGGTAACTGTTTATTTTATTATTTTTTTGACCGCATATGTTAGTGAACAAGTGATCGCAGTTTGCCACTTGTGCTGGGTTGAGACGGGCTATGCTTAGGCCACCTTTTCTAGGCCCCTCCCTGGATTAGGGAAAGCAGAGCGATCCTAAATAGGGCTGCTTTGTCGTCTGACGAGCTGCCGAACCAGTCCTCCCGTCTCTCACGAGTACCAGAGCGACCATCACCGTCTGACCGCCTAACGTGCAGAGCACCAACTAAGGTTCAGGTACACCAAACCCTTGCCTCACCATCAGTACTCCATCGCCGCAGGACTTTCAAAGCTCATAGTCCATTGAAACTTTGCCGGAGTCATCTGCGCGTGAAGGTATTTAAAGTGGACAAGCAGTACGCAGATGCAGATCCACTCTCTCGTCCTCTGCCTCTGGTTGGCAGTGGATCGTAGGGCCGATACGACTGGCAAGAGGCAGGGGATGCAGTGAATGGCCATATGCCACTGGAAGTATCCTGACATACGCCCTTAAGGCACATCACAGGTGCCTTGCTTCGTCGGTACACAAGCCGTGAGTGTTTACCTATCGATATTACCCGCCTCCTACACCGATGAAGAGACTGACAGAAGGGAAGAAGGAAAGGGAAGGGACTGGAAGGGAAAGGGAGGAAAGGACGGTAGGTCGTTGTGAGGCACACTTCGTCTGGCTCCTCTGCTGAGACCTGTCCGGCTAGGTTGAACCTGCCAATAGCTACGCTACCACCGGTATAGCTCTCAGCATCACAGGAACACGCAAACTCTCCCACCTGCATGGACAGTGCTACGATATGGTGGTGCCTCCAGGGAGAGAGTACCCTAATAGAAGATGACAAACAATAAATGGGATAAACATGAGCTGAGCACGGCTCACTGTTGATACACTGTGACTTCCAGAATGACGAGATTACCCAGGGAATGAGACATCATTCCCCAGGCTATAAGGCACGTGTGGTGTTTGCTTTCGGACGTCTCACGCAGTACACGCTAACGGACATCTGTCCGAAGGAGCGTAAAATCTGGTTCTTCCGAAAAGGCCACCTGTCATCACTAGGTGGACGTCCACGTTGCGCTACTGGCTTGCAAAATCCAGCCTTCGTCGTCTATGAACTTCAGTCATCATGTGTACGTGAACCATGCGCCTGCTAGACAGCCACATAAGTAGCAAGGTACGTCGAATGGTCGTTGAGGAGACACTGATGCCAGTCTCTTGGTTCGTCGGAGTGATAAGTTACTCAACAGTTGCACATCTATTCGCCCGTTCTCTTTCCGCAGTCGATGTTGACCCCTGTGGCCTATGGCCCGTGATGCACTATAGTTGCCTCAGCGCCTGTTTTAAATAGCGTCGATTTGCCACGTGCTGTATGGTATAACAGCGGCGGCACGCGAATGTTTTAGAAAATTAGCCATTTCGGAAACGCTTCAACCCTGGGTTCGAAAGCCAATGATCAAGCCCTTTTGAACGTGAGATACATCGCTCGGTTTCCGCATAACGACAACGGCTACGCCGTTCTTCCGTGCCCGGCCGACACGCTTTTCCCTACCATCACTGCTAGTGCTGCCACTAGTGGTTGTTGCACATTGAGCTCTAACAGAGGCGGTGGTCGCAATAATGTGACTGGGTAATGTGTAATTGGTCGCACTTGCATTTTTTATGAAGTTTTCTAACAGATACCGTACACTTTTCAGCCATCCCTCCAGAAAGTCTAAATCTCCCATTCGCCTTTTCCGATTTTACGTATAAGTGGTCTTGTACATCGCTTCTTAGTACTACACCTAAGTACCCTACGATGTTATACATCCAAGACAACCACAAATCTTGTAAACGAATTTTGCGTGTTCTTTCCCTTTGTTACAAGGGATTATCTTGGCTCTGTCACATTTAAAAAATACTACCACGTCTTCACCGATTGGAAATTTTATCTCATTCTGAATTTCCGTACTATCGTCCAACGAGGACACTTTCCTTTGGACCAAAGCATCTTCAGCGATCATTCTCGTAGCGCTGCTGATCCTGTCTGATACTGAGAACTTCAGTACTGCTTTTGCCGGTTTCTCGACCACATCCTACACTACTTTCGTTTGTGTTGATCGTTCCCAGTATAATATGACTTACATGATTCTACTAGGTAAATATTCATCGAGCCAACAACACGTTAGCTTAGATGGGCCTCATATTGGTATGAGGTACATTAACGAATGCTTTAATAAATTTGTGAAGACGGGATCTATTTGTCTACCTGCCTTACTGTGTCTCATGACTTCGTGGTGATTCCTGAGAGATGCCAACTACGTGCTGGAGCAGTACGAGAATTCGTACATTTGCTTTCTATAGACAGTAGCTGTATGAGTTGAGTCATCCGAGCTTGCCTTGCTGCCTGACTGAAAACTGTCCGAACCTCTTATCAGTTGTCAGTCTACGGAAACATTCCTCAGAAATTTTTATGCACTATGTGATCACAAGTATCCGGAGATCCCCAAACCAATACGTTTTTCATATTAGGTGCAGTTTGCTGCCACCTACTGCAAGGCACACCGTATCAGTGACCTGAGTAGTCATTAGACATCGTCAGAGAGCAGAATGGGGCGCGCGGAACTCGCGGATGTCGAACGTGGACAGGTGATTGGTTGTCACTCGTGTCATTTTGTATCCTGCTTGGAAGGCGGCGCGTCGGTAGGAGTAGGAAAAGGTAAAACACGTCGGTACTGCTGTATGAATATAAATCACCTTTACTCTAGATAAAAGATTACATAACTTTTCCAGGAAGTGCGAAGTGTCCCGGCCGTCTGCTGTCGATGAAATAGGGAGAATCTGTAGCGGAGCTCGTAGAGCTGCACAGCACCAGCTATAGGGCGCTGCCGTCGGTGTCTCGTGGCAGTGCCAACCTTTGAAACTATGTGGCATCGTTACTACCGATACCACACGTCCTACATCTGTAAGCGAGATTTCCACACTCCTAAACATCCCTAGGTCCACTATTTTCGATGCAATAGTAAAGTGGAAACGTAAAGGGACACGTACAGGACAAAAACGTACAGGCCCACTTTGCTGCAGACTGACAGGGACCGCTGACAGTTAAAGATGATCGTAATGTGTAATAGGCAGACATCTATCCATATCATCACACAGGAATTCCAAATTGCATCAGGATCCACTGCAAGTACTATGGTAGTTAGGTGGGAGGTGAGAAATCTTGGGGTTCATGGTCGAGCGGCTTTTCATAAACCACACATCACGCCAGTAAATGCCACACGACGCCTAGCTTTGTGTAAGGAGCGTAAACATTGGATGATTTAACAGTGGAGAAACGTTGTGTGGAGTGGTGAATCAGGGTACACAATGTGGTGAACGCCATCTGCCAGCGTGTGTAGTGCCAACAGTAAAACTCGGAGGCGGTGGTGTTATGGTGTGGTCGTTTTTCACATGGAGGGGGCTTGCACCCCTTGTTGTATTGCATGGCACTGTCACAGCAAAGGCCTACATTGATGATTTAAACACATTCTTGCTCCCCACTGTGCGTATGTAAACACAGTGTATTTCACAAGTGCAAGTCGTAATAGTGAAATATGCAGCTAAACTTTAAAAACTGAAATATGAACTTCAAAATGGTAACAAATGTACAACTAAGAGGAAAAACTATCCCCAGAGCGTAATTATTATAATGATCTTTCATCTTTATGGATCTCCAGCAATATAAAGATGTACATGAACGTGTAAACACCTGAGGATTGGCACAAGCCCGAAACCGGTCGTGTGACGAATGAATAATCTTTCATCGTGACCGGTAGCGGAAATCTTTCTGCAGCCCATAAAAGAACAATCACTGAGTTCAACAGTATCCACTATGGATAAAATTCACTTAATCCATCAATATAAGCTGGAGAAAATCTCTAAAGTGTAGCCACCGTCCCCGTAATACACTGGTGTGCAAAACTTGAGGAAGAATGTAGCTTTCGAATGACGTGTCACTGCCAAGTAACACATCGCGATAAACTTGGACCACACATAGGAAGAACTGCTATAATTTTTGAGGAAGGTAAGTGAAAGAAATACGCAGTTGGACGAACAGAAATGACACTTTACGCAATATCAGTACGTACACTGAAGTCACTGCAGTTTATTGTACTCCACTGGACATTACAGAAGGTGGGACACGGCCCTCTTTAGGGCGTAGCATGACCATCGATGATAATGCACGCTCTACATTGTGCTCCCATGCTGGCCAAACGTTGGCAACAAGTTCTTATGGTAAGGCGCTCCATCCCAGCGTCGTTGACGACTCCTGGACGATAGATGTGAACGTGGACGTGGACATGGACGAGCAGCAAACACGTTCGTCTCTTCAACGCATCGCACACGTGCTCGATGGGATGCAAATCGGTGGAACAGGTGGTCCTGTCCTGGATATCCGCTCGTTGCTACAGATTCTCCACCAGCACTGTTAGATGCGGTCCCGCATCGTCATTCATACAAATGAGGTCTGGGCCACGTACACCACTGAAACAACGCAACTTGGGAAGGAGTGCAGTGTCACACTAGCGCTGACCGATGCGTATTCCGTGTTCAATACGGCCCTGTATGCCTTCATACACCTTAACAGGCCGACCAACTCTGTTAAACAATGTTCCTGGGTGCATTAAGTGTTCACTCATCTCGCCATACGAGGGTAGGTAACGCACTCAGCAACATTGCCGAAAAATATCGCTTTGTTGTCCAGATGTTAGCTGTGTGTGGAGGCATAATGTTGTACGAGGTCTTGGAACGAGAGGATATTCGGCGAATGGGCTGGACTGTTCGTTTCACTTAAATCCCACTGAGCACGCGTGGGGTGGAGAGACCCATTGCAACACGACTGCATGGACTGTCAGCCATCTAGATGTTGCCAAGCGCGCTGGTGGAGCAATGGGATGCCCAACCACAAGAACTCCTCACCAGCTTTGCATCCAGCACGGGAGCACATTGCGGAACGCGCACTGCAGTCCATGGTGATCACACACCCTATTAAAAACCATGTGTCGCCTTCTGCAGTGACCAGGGAACCATCATAAATCACGGTGGCTAATCGCGGTGGCTATTGTGAATTCTTGCCTTATAAAAAGAAAAAGTGCGTCATTTCTGCTCGTCACAGAGCGTACTCTAAAGTGTAATAACGGTTCAAAGCATCCTATTAAAATTAACCGGTGGTTGAAGGTATTTTTCTCCACACAAGGGACGCCATGTTCATGACGGTATTTCAAGTCCAGTTCCCAAAAGATGCAAATTTTAACCCTCAAATACTACATAGTGGGTTCCTGAATATAACACTTCCCTCAGAAAGGATATGCCAGGATAAACAAACACAATGGGTTTCAGTAAATAATGTACGCGCTTGTTATCCCCAGCATAACTGGAGGTAGCTCGCTTACCTCTCGCCTTGTAAACATGTACTTGTCTCCAAATTGGTTTCTTTTCAACTGGCCGCAGGCTGTGACGTGCGTGCAGTGATCAATGCAATATGAAGTAGCAAACGGGGAAGGATGCACTGCCGGCCGCGGTGGTCTCGCGGTTCTAGGCGCGCAGTCTGGAACCGTGCGACTGCTACGGTCGCAGATTCGAATCCTGCCTCGGGTATGGATGTTTGTGATGTCCTTAGGTTAGTTAGGTTTAAGTAGTTCTAAGTTCTAGGGGACTGATGACCACAGCAGTTGAGTCCCATAGTGCTCAGAGCCATTTGACCATTTTTTTTGAAGGATGCACTGCTATCACAATTGCAATAACGGAGTATCGGGATGCCGTTGGGTTGTATTTCTATTCATAGAAGTCAAAAAATGATGAAAAAGATACTGAGCCAGTCTACCGATAATATTCATATCAACATTCTTGGTCATTAGTCATCAGATGCCGAGCACTGTAAAAGTCACAACAATACTTCATACGATCTTAGAATCACTATGAGATCGAACATGTTTGTTTTGCGAGACATATTTATGAATTAATCCCGACTTTGCACGGAGCTGCACTTCCAACACTGGTTCGCGTTTTGTCACCTCAAAGACGAATCCTAGACTGACTACTGTGCTATCTTGCAATCTGCAGCGTTGTCATTGGTCTATCCTTCCAGTAAACACTGCCATTATCTGAACTTTCCAATTATCATTTCCCGATTAACTGTGTGATATTGAAATTACTATTAACAAGTAACAATATCAGCATGGCTGTAGCTGCACATTAATATTCAAACAGTAAATTTGAATAATAAAAGATTAATTTCTTGGCGCTCAGCGTGGTAGTTGAATCTGTGTTCAGGTACAATGCGGGTCTTGCTCGCCCGGCAGTTCTCAAGCTATGTGAACATCCGGCGCGTCGTTCGATGAGTCTGCTTTGTGATCCTACCTAATCGATAGCCTCCAGTGACAAAATCTTCCCACACTGTGTTTAAAACATAGCAAGAAAAATGTATAAATGTGGGCAGTGACGCAATAGCTGGTGGCTGTTATTACGTCACGCTGCACGTTATCCATGTCTTCAGAAGTGCTGTTGGGTGACCAGCTGATTTTAAAAGTCCATGCTCTGTGCACTCATTCTATGAAGTCTCTCTCTTACATTAAACGCACCAGTGCCACACCATTATTAGCAAAAAATCGAACTGACCTCACAACAAATATTAAATTAATAGGTACACTTATAACATTCTAAAAAACTGCGTACTTCTATCACGTATAGTTTCTCACGATAATGTGAAATGACCAGTAGCTGTCGGGAAGGGCTATGTTCTTGCACCTCGAACTAGTAAGCATAACCTTGCCAAATGACACACATTTCAGAAAATATTTTCTGGCGCTTTTTCAGTATCTTTAGCAGTGTTTTATTTTCATCATAACCTGTTACTTGACCTGTCTGGTCGTAAACTACACCATTCCTGGACCACATAAGGCTACAGTTTATATTGCAGATTTTAAAGTCGTAGTTCTGGTTTACGACGTGGCAGACAGCATTATCTTTCTCACAAGTTGGTTTATTTATGTACTCTTCACCCTCACCTGCATTTGCCGTTATTCCATTACTACTTCCCTCAGTACAACGATGAAATTCATTTTCTGTTACTTCATCATTAATATTGTTCTGTTTACCTTTTCCAACAGCAATACCTCAATATACATACAGCAGAATGTTGCCTCGACGAAAAATAACTGTTTCCCTGGCTCACGGTGCTTTTATGTCAACGTTTTCTCGCAGTCCTCTTGCTGTACCATACTCATTTCCATGTACGAGAATTATTCTGCACCTAGCAGAAGGGGGCCGGCCTGCGTGGCCATCGATTCTAGGCGCTTCAGTCTGGAGCCGCGTGACCGCTACGGTCGCAGGTTCGAATCCTGCCTCGGGCATGGATGTGTGTGATGTCCTTAAGACAAGTAACACTCACGGCTTAAGGCTTTAATGACAACAAATTCAAACCACTTCTCAGCTGAAGGCTCCCATAGTAACAGTTTAAAACTGTTCCACGGCTGAAGGCGTGACTAGCAATCCTTTTAATAACCAGTTAAACATGTACAAACCTGAAATTACAGTCATTAAAATATTTTTTTTTTATCAGAAACAATCATCAAATCTGACAAAATGATGGGGGGGGGGGGGGGGGGTCGCAGGCGTTGCTCCAAGGATTGACCTGGGAAAGTCCCTCAAAACTACGCAGGCGATGAGACAGGCAACCAAGAGTTGCATTCACTTCACGAGATGTTAAGTCAGCCTAGTGGCAGCTTAAACGCATGACAAATAATCAATTGCCGAATTATGTAATGTGTGATGACCAATGAAACGATGGAATAACACGTCCAAGCCTGAACCGGTGGTCAGCACTACATCTTCAAACTTCTGTGTTTAGAGAATCCAGAAGCAGAACAGAACCACTACTACCACAGTAGAAAAAAAAAGAAAAAAAGAAGAAAAAAATACCATCCGACCCACAAATCAAGGAACTACACTCCTTATCGTACAGCAGCAGGAAGGCGAGGAAAAGTACACTCCCGTAACACACACTAAGCTCTAGGGCAGGTAACAGGGGCGTTAGCTGCCTAGGCAGGAAAAATACCACTGGTTGAAGTTATCAATTAATAACATACAGAATGCAATTAGGTTCGCCTTCCCCAAACGCTTCACTCGCTGCTCTTCGTCTCGGCAAGCAAATGGTGAAGGTTTCACTGCTTGAATTAAGGCCCACTCAACTTAAACTTCCTGGGTCAGGTTGACAACGAGGTTGTACCCCTCGCAACTGCAGCCCTTCCATCCGGCAGTGCATGCGTGCCGCCAGAGGTCCCGGCGTGTTTGGCGCTGTGCGGACCTTGCTGCTCGTCCGTCCCCAACCGAACTCCGCCGCACACGACACGGAAACACCACAAGGTCTCCCCAAAGATACTACCACCGTTACTAGATATGGATAACCGCCGCTGCTGCTACTAGCTTACAAACGGAGTGGCGCCAATGAACACAAGAAGATGACGACAACCGTAACTATACCAGCTGAACGATGCCATCCTAGCAACGGCACCAACGTGAGCCGCAGCACTGATCAACCACCCCTCCCCCCCCCCCCCCCCCTCAAATACAAACCCGGCGGCAACCCAACTAATGGTCTAACCAAACTTGATTTGATTAAGATTGACCCGGTGTTGCTTACCGGTATGGTTGTCGTTAACCAGGAGATTGACTGGGCGTAAAATACGCATAACTGTACACGAAACCACAAAATGGGGAGTAAACTTACCAAGGTTGCCAACACGCACCTCCCTCTCGGGAAAATTACGGACATATGACTGATCTCCTGGCTTACCTCTGAAGCCTCGTCGATGACGGTCATATCGATCAGCTTTTCTGTTGTGGGCCCTGAGAATATTGTGCCTCGTGCGATTCCAGTTTTCCTTGACGACCTGAGGGGTAATGCCCGCAGGAATTAGATCTTGAATCCGCCATAAGTTAGAAAGGGGGGAATCAACAGGACAAGCAAAGATCAGGGAAACCGGTGTAGCCATCAAAGCTACATGGCTGTCGGTATTGAAGGCAAAGCAAAGCGAAGGGAGACTAGAATCCCTCTTACTGGGAGATTTCTGATGAAAGATAGTGCGGATTTAAGGTTACGATTGACCCCTTCCGCGAAGGAGCCCTGCGGATAATACGGAGTGGTAGTCACGTGCTTCACACCGCTTTGAAGATGGAGGGCTTTATGCTTGACCTCTGCTTAAGTCTGCTTAAGTCAGTATTACTACTCAGGGCACATATTCGTTGAAAGCACCGATGATGGCTGTTAATCAGTTGAAATCGATTTGCAACAGTGAATAAATAAAACATGATTTTGCGACTGGTTACTGCTTATTAGGTAATTTTATGGTTTACGGACGCTGCACAACTTGGGAACCACATGGAGATGACCATTCATAATTTTGATGATTGTTCTTTCAAAATATTTTAGTAACTGCAATTGCTAGTTGAAGTAGTTTAACTGGTTCCTAATAATGCTATTCAGGCCTTTAGCCATGAAACAGTTCAGCTGAGAAATAGTTTGAATTTGTTGTCACTAAGGTCTTCAGCCGTGGAACACTTATTAATTTATTGATACCTTTTATTTGTTGTTGTTTCCAGATAAAGTGTACGTGATTGAAAAAATAAACTAACCAACAGTAATTGATTACGACCCCATCCACAATCGCAACCCAGTCCTGCCTTCCTTGGCACCAGCTGATAAAATCTAATGTTACATTATGCCCTATTCTGTGTCATAATGTTACTCTTAGCTAAAATGCCCGTAGGGTAAACGTTTCTGATAGCGCTCGGTTTGCTGCTATAATACAAATATGGCGATCGCCTACAATGGTACAGAGATAGTGGAGACGAGAGACGGGAGACACACGAACCTGGATGCAAAAACAGTAGAGTAACGGAATGCGAATTTTCTGTATGTGGGTACCGTTACTCACGCGAAGGTTACTGGCCCCCCAAGTCACGAAAACACCGAGGAGGCTACAGCTGACGTTACTGCGGCGTTCACACATAGTCCCAAGGAGTCCCTGTCACAAGGAATCCGATTTGTCATATTGTTCAGTCGAACGTATAATGAAGGAAATCGGATGAAGGTAATGGAAAACACACTTTGTCCAAGAATTGCTATCAGAAGACTGTGATATCAGGGTAGAGGTCGCTGAATGCACGTTACAATGGACAAAAGTATAGGCCGATATTCTAAGTAACATTCTGTAGTCACATTATGCCGAGTCGGTTTGGCTCATAAATCGCCATAACTGCCATTACTGGGCCCCTAGAAGAAGCAATCTTGAAGCTAAAACTGAAAAATGGTAATCTCGTCTATATGTGACAGTGTGGTGTGGTATTCGTGATGATCCGCTTTTTAGATCGTACGTTCATCGTGGAGCATTTGTTGCGACCAGCCCTAGTCTGGAGCATTGAAATGTCTGGCGGCGTTTCAGTAAAACGACGTTGTAGGGAGAGAGGTGCCGCCATTGTGGTGACCACGTACTATGAAGTAAGAAGACTGCAAGAGCATTCATTCTGCAAAAGCGGAAAGAGCTGGCCAGCGCCTCTGAAGGTTGAGATAACGTAGCTTGATGAATGGCGTACAACTCCGCATTAATATCGGTGTTTCAATAGGCAGCTGGAAAGATAGTGCAGTTTTATAAATTAAGGACTGTTCTTCATGTAGGGTAGCTCTTAGTTCCATGAATAGATAATTTGACAAATGTGTTTGCCATTTCATTGGTCTTTGTAAAATGGAATTTAAATATATATTTAATGTTGAATTTGTGATAAAATTCGAGCCGTTTATTGTAATGATGCAGTCGGACTAATGTGACTTGTTTACGCCTTCCCTCATTTAATTCTACTTAATTCTGTTATGATATCAGGTGTATGTCCTGCTTGTATCATTATGTGCAATAATTGTACATAGTGAAATGGGCTCTACCTGGAAACAAATAAAATAAAAAAAAGCGCAACGAGTATGGCACATGATACAAATGAAAATAACCATGTAACACACTTTGTGACAAATTTATAACGAAACAAAGATGACGACCTAATAGTGGATCACATTGTACAGTAGCCAGTCTTCTGCGTGTCACAGAAATCGGCGCATCGTTTGGCTTACGTTGCAAATGCAGAACTAGACGTTACAAAACGGCACGAAAGCTGGGTGCGACGTAAGGGGTGGAACTGGATGGCGGCGCACTGTACGGACTGCTTGACCGGCTTCCGCCCTCGCACTTCCTTCCCCTTTTTTATTTGCCGCCTCGGGGTCCACAGGAAAGCAAGCGCCCGGGCCGGATTTGTCCGCGCCCCGCAGATTGGTCCGGAGTCCGAGGAGGCGCAAGCCGCCGGATTTTCAACACCGGGGGGATGGCGCGACACACCCCCGACACTTGCCCCGGCAGGCAGGATTTAATATCCCGTATTCCTGCGCCGCGTCCAGACCGTGCGCCCTCTGAGTACACAGCCGCAGGGCATATGTCGCTGCGGAGGCCGGCCTCCCCACTCAGCAGCAGTCGGCTGCCCCCTCTGAACGGCGCTTGCGTACAAACAGGGAAGAAGCGAAGAGCCCTACAAGCAACTGAGCACCCGCCACCGGAAAGTTTTGCTCACAAATCCAGGGCTCTCTCTGTAGTTGAAGAATGAACGAAGGGGCACTTGCAGGGATTTACGAATAAGATCGTTTTTATCGTTTTGGCATTGACTGAAGAGGTAAAAAGTTACACTTCGTGAGATTCACATGTAGAAAATTGGTATTGTGGAGAAAATGTTACCAAAAACGTTCTTTACATCTCTCTAGACTTTTTGAATTTTGTTGTATGTGCGTTGAACAATGGTCTAAGGCGCGTTAGTGCGAACCAGCAAGCCGGATTCCTTATACAGGGTGTTTCAAAATTGACCGGTATATTTGAAACGGCAATAAAAACTAAACGAGCAGCGATAGAAATACACCGTTTGTTGCAATATGCTTGGGACAACAGTACATTTTCAGGCAGACAAACTTTCGAAATTACAGTAGTTACAATTTTCAACAACAGATGGCGCTGCGGTCTGCGAAACTCTATAGTACGATATTTTCCACATATCCACCATGCGTAGCAATAATATGGCGTAGTCTCTGAATGAAATTACCCGAAACCTTTGACAACGTGTCTGGTGGAATGGCTTCACATGCAGATGAGATGTACTGCTTCAGCTGTTCAATTGTTTCTGGATTCTGGCGGTACACCTGATCTTTCAAGTGTCCCCACAGAAAGAAGTCACAGGGGTTCATGTCTGGCGAATAGGGAGGCCAATCCACGCCGCCTCCTGTATGTTTCGGATAGCCCAAAGCAATCACACGATCATCGAAATATTCATTCAGGAAATTAAAGACGTCGGCCGTGCGATGTGGCCGGGCACCATCTTGCATAAACCACGAGGTGTTCGCAGTGTCGTCTAAGGCAGTTTGTACCGCCACAAATTCACGAAGAATGTCCAGATAGCGTGATGCAGTAATCGTTTCGGATCTGAAAAAAGGGCCAATGATTCCTTTGGAAGGAATGGCGGCCCAGACCAGTACTTTTTGAGGCTGCAGGGACGATGGGACTGCAACATGGGGCTTTTCGGTTCCCCATATGCGCCAGTTCTGTTTATTGACGAAGCCGTCCAGGTAAAAATAAGCTTCGTCAGCAAACCAAATGCTGCCCACATGCATATCGCCGTCGTCAGTACTGTGCACTATATCGTTAGCGAATGTCTCTCGTGCAGCAATGGTAGCGGCGCTGAGGGGTTGCCGCGTTTGAATTTTGTATGGATAGAGGTGTAAACTCTGGCGCATGAGACGATACGTGGACGTTGGCATCATTTGGACAGCAGCTGCAACACAGCGAACGGAAACCCGAGGCCGCTGTTGGATCACCTGCTGCACTAGCTGCGCGTTGCCCTCTGTGGTTGCCGTACGCGGTCGCCTTACCTTTCCAGCACGTTCATCCGTCACGTTCCCAGTCCGTTGAAATTTTTCAAACAGATTCTTTATTGTATCGCTTTTCGGTCCTTTGGTTACATTAAACCTCCGATGAAAACTTCGTCTTGTTGCAACAACACTGTGTTCTAGGCGGTGGAATTCCAACACCAGAAAAATCCTCTGTTCTAAGGAATAAACCATGTTGTCTACAGCACACTTGCACGTTGTGAACAGCACACGCTTACAGCAGAAAGACGACGTACAGAATGGCGCACCCACAGACTGCGTTGTCTTCTATATCTTTCACATCACTTGCAGCGCCATCTGTTGTTGAAAATTGTAACTGCAGTAATTTCGAAAGTTTGTCCGCCTGAAAATGTACTGTTGTCCCAAGTATATTGCAACAAACGGTGTATTTCTATCGCTGCTCGTTTAGTTTTTATTGCCGTTTCAAATATACCGGTCATTTTTGAAACACCCTGTACGTGGGAATGCAGCCTTTCTCGGCGAATCTCATTGATGAAATCTTCTCGGGTTATGAGCTGTCCTGGCACCATGTTCTTCCAACGTTTCGACTAGTTTACTGCACGCCATCTTCGAGAAAAGTGTCTGTTGATGTCTGCTTCGTTCGTTTACAGCCTCTGGACTGCAGGCTCCTCCGCCGAGGGCCTGCGGCACGGGAAGCCTGCCTGCCGAGTACCACGTTTCCCAGGAACGGTTGCTCGGATACACAAATAAGTTGTGCTCTCCAGCCGAGCAAGAAGAGGAAAGGAAACAACCCAGAAGAAGAATTCAAGCGCCTGGCGCTCCTTTCGTACACAGGGCCTTCGACAGTGAACATTGCCAGGATAATGCAGAAACTCAACACGAAAACCGTTTCCCGCTTGATGGTTAATATCGAGTACATGATGGGTCAAAGGGCTGGAGGCGCCTGGAATCTACAGCATCAATTCCCGCTGTGGCATGCAGTACGTCGGTCAGACACAGCGCTGCGTTCCGTGGCGCTGTCCAGAACATATGAGGAACGTTCGTCTCGTCTAAACAGACAAGTCTGCACTGGCAGAACACAGCATCAACGAAGGACAGATGGCTGTTTTTGAAGAAAAGTGCTGTGTCGCAACAATGGATTCTGGAATTAGGTCAGTGCAAAGAGGAATACATGACGAACTTGTCAACTGGGGCAGCACTTCACGACTGAGTTACATTCCACATGAGATGTGGCGTCAGCAAGCGTACCTCAGTAACTTTCTAATGTGAAAGCAGCTGAGGCAGCGGGCGGAATAAACAGTCAACACCAAGTCTCGACGTCCAGAAACGCCTCCAGCCTGCCCTCCCCATCCCACCACCACCAACCGACCTCGAGATCTCTTCTGGAGGCAGGCGACTGCCTCACGTTTTATGCCTTCGGCAGAGGAGTCTGCGATCCAGCTGCTGTAAAGGAACGATCCAGATATGAACCAAACACTTCGCCTGAAGGTAATAAATAGGAGACTTGTCGAAACGTTGCGACGACGGGACCTCACAACTCTGCTGATAACCCGAGATTTCATCAATGTCTTTACATGACCCTCTACGATAGGTATGTGACGTCACCCGCCCTCTGCCATTGTACATGGGGTGGCGCCGACGTATGCTACGGAGGTTGTACTGTAGAAATGTTGGTGCTGTTTGTTTTACTGAGCACTTAGAAGTTGTGTTTATGAAATACTATAGCCTCTCTCTGCATCCTAGCATTGTAATAATTTTAGCATGATAAAACTACAGTAACAGGGAATTGATTTTGGTGCTTCCTTTGCCCCATTGCATGATCTGTTATTGTCGATTTTTCTGTGCTGTCCAGTCGATAATTGCTTTTAAGTTCTTTATGTCGTTAGCTAATGCTCGTTAGTTCCTATATAGATTTGATCGAATGTAAAAAGAGTTTTGTATACTTTTCCGTGGCAAAGCGTAAATCTAGGTTCAATGCGGTATTTAAATATTCATGGAACTTTCTTGTCGATTTAAGTGCTGTGTCAATATCATGTCATCTTATGACTCCGCTATTGGAATCTGTGACACTTTTCCCTGGTGGAAGGAAGATTTTACTCTTAGCTGTTCCTTCTTCGTCAGAAATTCCACATGACTTAGCATGTAGCGCCCCATTAATCCTAAATTCAGAAGAGCCATTTTTGTTGACAATAACTCATAAATGATCGACCTCTTACTCGAAATACTGTGGCTCGCACGTTTAACTGCTTGTCTCTTTTGCTTGGAATGGTGACTGGAATTATGTGAAGGTTCCTGGCCATGTACTTCATAGGTAGGCGCTTTAGAGAAATAGTGCACCCTAGTACTGTCTTTGGGTTCGTCTTGTTGTCACTGTAGGCTTGTACCATGGGAAGCAAGGAGAGGAAGTTGTTTGGTGGCTGGTATCCTCCTCTATAACACAAACAGTATGAAAGTATGAGGAGGGTCCTTTATTCATAAGAACAAGAAGTTACTCAAGATAGTTCAGGAGTTGCGGTACAAGTTCTCCCGTGACATTCCACCTTAGCCTCACTGCTGCTGAAGTGCAAATGCCGTTATGGGGACTACTCTGGTCGCTAGGTACTGATTGAGCTACAGACTGAGCTAACTGTGATTTGACTACCACTGGGCTGCGACTGGTGACTCGACTCGTAGACGGTTTGTGGGGGCGATCTAAACACTGGCGGCCGAGAGGGCGTTGGCGGCGTGTACCTTGCGAGTTTGTCTTCTGGTAGGATCGCTTGCTTTGGTGTTTACTATCGATCTTCTCGCAGCCTCTTTGCTCATCGGAGTGCTGGCAACAGCTTACGCCAGCATACTGTCACTATTCCAAAATACATGAGCTTCCATAATGTGTGATTGCCCAGAGATCGCGGTGCCACATCAGAGTCGACAGTGCAAATCGATACCAGAGACAACAGCGAGGGCTCCCTGCAATCTGCAACGACATATGGGAGGCACTCCAGGAGACCGCGTTCCCCTCTCAGCAACAGCATTGCCCTCATGCTGAGGTCACTATAGCGTCGATCTAGCGAGGCCTCTGCCTGAGTTCGACCCTACTTAAAGTTTTACACCAACTTATCGTGTTGTTAATGTTGAACACTGTATGTCTAGACAACAGTTTGTTAATTAGTACATTAAGTGGTGCTTTGTTAGTCCACGACGGTTGTAAATTATCCAGTACTCCTGTGGAAAACAAGTCTATCAAAGTTCAGTATATCTTCTATTCATTTGTGTTATACAGTGAACTAATACTTCACGTGATCTAGTTTGATGTGACACCCACAGTTGCGGGCCAGACGAAAATGATTTCGTCGACTGGTCACAACACAGAAATAAAAATTCACCTTCTTTCTCTCTTTCCATTATGAACTTTGTATCTGAACTAATGTCATTCACTCCAAGAACATTCGGAGACGAACCGTTTGCTACATAAACACGCCTTAGACGACAGTGCATTTTTCGTATAGCAAGATGCAGCAAGGATGTCAACACCGACCGTAAGAGCCGTCGTGGCTGCCTTACTCGCAACACAGCGCATACGTACAGTACCGCCAATCACATTTTTCACACAGATACGGACCTTCATTTCAGAATTTTAATTGCGCTAGCAAAGGCGGTGCTTTAAGTTGCATGAATGCACTATGAGATAACACGGCCAGTGATTGCACTTAAGCTAATTTATATTTCTAGACCACAGTATTTGTTCACTTACTATGCTTTGTACATTTTGGTTTTCGACATTTTAAAAGCCAAAAATACATAACATCATCCGTGTGTAATAATCCAAATGCCGCGCGGGGTAACCGGCCGGTCTCGGCTGCCTTGCGTCGGAGGTTCGAGTCCTCCCTAGGGCATGGGTGTGTGTTGTTCTTAGCGTAAGTTAGTTTAAGTTAGGTAAAATAGTGCTTAAGCTTAGGGACCGATGACCTCAGCAATTTGGTCCCATAAGACCTTACCACAAATTTCCAATAATCCAAATGGGTAGGCCCAAGATGAAGTCAAAGCAGCTGGTCAGCCTTCAGTGATGACGATAAATCCAAAGTGATACGTACACTAATAAACCAAAATATTATGACCACTGTCCAGCCGGCCGTAGTGGCCGAGCGATTCTAGGCGTTATAGTCTGGAGTCGCGCGACCGCTGCGGTCGCAGGTTCGAATCCTGCCTCGGGCATGGATGTGTGTGTTGTCCTTAGGTTAGTTAGGTTTAAGTACCCCTAAGTTCTAGGGGCTGATTACCTAAGCAGTTAAGTCCCATAGTGCTCAGAGCCATTTGAACCATTTTGAGCCACGACATCGTCAGTTAAGATTGCAGTGCGCATGGAGCTATTGGAATTTCAGTGTCGATCGATGGAATCGTGTCGGTTCTTCGGATGAATCACATTTTTGATAAACTGTGCCGCTGATCGTCTCCATAAACGCTGTCATCGAGATGAACGGCGGCTCAAACCATGTAGCGCGCCACCTGGTGGAAGCAGTATTACGCTGTGGGAAACATCCTCCTGCGTTTGGATGGGTCCTGCAATAGTAATCGAAGACATGCTGAAAATCTTATGGAACCTATCTGCGGGGGACTAATGACCTCAGAAGTTGAGTCCCATAGTGCTCAGAGCCATTTTTGAACCTATCTGCGTCGCTATCGGGTGCCGTCATCGCAAACGCAAATAAGCGGCCCGTTATTGCGGGAGTTATATGACCTGGGTGTAGACATCTACTGCAACATACCTCCAAAAACCTACCGGCAAACTGTCGGATCCCTGACACGCCGAATCGGTGATGCATTTCGTTCCAGACACGGACACACAAGCTATTAACGTTTTGGCTAATCAGTGTATTTCCCTCTTTTGAAATGACGGAAGCCGAAACGCCTAATGCATAATATGTGAATAAATGCTGTGGTCAAGACATATAAAGGTGCTTGAGAGGCTACACGAACTTTTACTTTCCTTATATCGTTCAAATGGCTCTGAGCACTATGGGACTCAACATCTATAGTCATCAGTCCCCTAGAACTCAGAACTACTTAAACTTAACTATCCTAAGGACATCACACACATCCATACCCAAGACAGGATTCGAACCTGCAACCGTAGCGGTCGCGCGGTTCCAGACTGAAGCGCCAGGAACCGCTCGGCCACGCCGGCAGGCTATTGCTGAACATAAGGCCTGTTTGCTATTCACACTGCGTTGCCACGAAGTGCGGAAAACACTTATTAGGCCCGTTACATTTTGGCTGCCCAGTGCATCTAGCAGCGAGACGCTCTTGTCTACCAGACACCGTGGCCGCCGGCTCGGAGAGCGAGGTAATATGCATACGTAACAAGTTGCAAACATTGTGGTCCAGCTGGCAGCAGCGAGGAAAGCGAGAACCAGAAACGTGTTGGGCCACTTGAGGGCCCTCCCCCCCCCCCCCCCCCCCTTTCCATCAACCCACCACCGCCCCACTCCACCGCGAGCCACAGCTTCCTCTGGCTGTTCCGAGTGCGGTAAGGCGCACCTCGCAGGCGGACACCGGAAAGAATTTCAATTGAGTTGTCGGAGGGGTGCGAAGGGGACAGAGCAGAGAGGAGCAGTGGAGAAGGGGCAGTGTGGGAGGGGGAGGGGGTGGTAATGTGCACCGGCCACGCGGCTCGGGTTTCCGCCGCCACCGCCTGCAGGAGAGTGTAGCCACCTGCTACCGGAGACCGGCCCGGGGGCGGCTCTCCTATAACGGCGTGCGGGACAGCTGTATGAGCCTCGTCGGCTATCCCATAAGATCAAGCGACTAATGGTGGCTTTCATTTATGCATGAACCACTAAATCGCGGCCACGAGTCTTTAAACAATATATAAGCTCCCTTCGTCTTGGAGATTGCATGGGTTAATTATTGATTATTACGATACATTCCTCTTGTTGTAGTTGACCGTGTATATCGAGACTTCGTTCATCGTTAAATACAATGGTGTGGTACTAACTGATGGAGACGCATTAAGAATTGGTAAAATTTAATTTATTTCCTTTATCACACTATTATTCAAACTGTGTGCCACTACTATTAAACATAGAGATAAATCCTTCGCTACACAACCGCCTTTGGCTCACGCAGCCTACACCTTCCACAGCCCCTCAACAACTGCCTCTGCTTGCGACTCTCTGCGCCACTGGGCATTGTCGCCCTCCAAAGAACAACCACTTACAGATACTACGCACTAGTACCCTCACAATTCGATCTCCCACATATAACACCGCTTCAAATGCCTGGTTACTAATCAGTTAAATGTTTAAAACGTTAACCCTTTCGCAGTTGATGATACATATCTCTCACTAAAGTGATAAGCAGTCATGAGCATCTGGACGTCTGTATGTCGTATCTGCCAAGTGCTAGCATGTAGCAAGTTGCTCTCAGAACTTGGAGAACTTGGGTGGTCAATAGATCGTGACAGGGCCAAATACCTCACGAAACAAGCGTCAAACGAAAAAACTACAAAGAACGAAACTTGTCTAACTTGAAGGTGGAAACCAAATTTCGCTATGATTGGCCCGCTAGATGGCGCTGCCATAGCTCAAACGGATATCAACTACGTTTTTTTTAAAATAGGAACCCCCACTTTTTATTACATATTCCTGTAGTACGTAAATAAATATGAATGTTTTAGTTGGACCATTGTTTTCGCTTCGTCATAAATGGCGTTGTAATAGTCACAAACATATGGCTCACAATTTTAGACGAACAAGTGGTAACAGATAGGTTTTCTAAATTAAAATACAGAACGTAGGTACGTTTGAACTCTTTATTTGTGTTGTTCCAATGTGATACATGTACCTTAGTGAACTTACCATTTCTAGGAACGCATGCTCTTACAGCGTGATTACCTGTAAATACCACATTAATGCAATAAATGCTGAAAATGATGTCCGTCAACCTCAATGCATTTGGCAATACGTGTAACGACATTCCTCTCAACAGCGAGTAGTTCGCCTTACGTAATGTTCCCACATGCATTGACAATGCGATGACGCATGTTGTCAGGCGTTGTCGGTGGATCACAATGGCAAATATCCTTCAACTTTCGCCATAGAAAGAAATCCGGGGACGTCAGATCCGGTGAACGTGCGGGACACGGTATGGTGCTTCGACGACCAATCCACCTATCATGAAATATGCTATTCAATACCGCTTCAACCGCACGCGAGGTATATGCCGGACATCCTTCATGTTGGAAGTACATCGCCATTCTCTCATGCAGTGAAACATCTTGTAGTGACATCGGTAGAACATTACGTAGGAAATGAGCATACATTGCACCATTTAGATTGCCATCGATAAAATGGGGGCCAATTATCCTTCCTCCCATAATGCCGCACCATACATTAACCCGCCAAGATCGCTGATGTTCCACTTGTTGCAACCATCGTTTTTTTTCCGTTGCTCAATGGTGCATATTATGTCGGTTTACGTTACCGCTGTTGATGAATGACGCTTCGTCGCTAAATAGAACGCGTGCAAAATATCTGGCATCGTCCCGTAATTTCTCTTGTGCCCAGTGGCAGAACTGTACACGACGTTCAAAGTCGTCGCCATGCAATTCCTGGTGCATAGAAATATGGTACGGGTGCAATCGATGTTGATGTAAGATTCTCAACACCGACGTTTTTGAGATTCCCGTGTCTCGCGCAATTTGTCTGACGTTTTACATGTGGCTGAACACTCCCTGTTTCCTTAAATAACGTAACGATCCGACGGACAGTCCGGAAACTTGGATGATGTCGTCCAGGATACCGAGCAGCATACATAGCACACGCCTCGTTGGGCATTTTGATCACAATAGCCATACATCAACACGATATCGACCTTTTCCACAGTTGGTAAACGGTCCATTTTAACACGGGTAATGTACCACGAAGCAAATACCGTCCGCACTGGCGGAATGTTACGTGATACCACGTACTTATACGTTTGTGACTATTTCAGCGGCGTCTATCACAAAGCGAAAAAAGTGATCCGACTGAAACATTCATAATTCTTTACGTACTACACGAATATGTAATAGAAATGGGGGTTCCTATTTAAAAAACGCAGTTGATATCCGTTTGACCTATGGCAGCGCCATCTAGGGGGCCAACCATAGTGCCATCTGGATTCCCCCTTCAAGCTACACGAGTTTCGTTCTGTGTAGTGTTTTCGTTTGATGCTTATTTCGTGAGGTATTTGGCCCGGTCACTATCAGTGGACCACCCTGTATAGTAGGCTGTTAACGATCAAGTGGGGTGGAGTGCGTTCATGGGTGACATAGTGCGTTTGCTTCACGACATTCAGATGTAATTAACGTCTCCTCCTTTCCAAGAATGTTTGAACTAATTATTTGTATTTTCTTATACATCATAGACATAGCTTTGAAACAAGACTACACATCTCAATAGTTCTTCTAGTTTGTACCTAATTTGTATGTAGCGGGACGCATAAGCTCCAGAAAATTCATAAAACGTAGAAAACGTTGGTATGTGGTCCGACAGAACCATCTTCAAATGTTGTATTCAAAACATGTTGCCACACTTCATGTTTATGATTACCAGAATAGTATAAGTGTTTTGGTACTTGTTTGTTATACTCCATTCGATAATTACCTTCCTCATAAATTCATTCATAAAACAGAAATTTATCTCGGAAAATGAAAGTTTCACAGGAAACTATGGATCTAGTTCGGTCGATAGGACACATGTGTCCCACTTCACCGACTTTGAAAATCGATCAGCTTGAAACTTTCCCGTAGTCTAAGTGTGTTATTTATCACAAAGGAAGAAAGTTTTTGACCTTTTATTTTTGAAACGTATACAAAACAATTTTTAACCATGAGAGGGTTAAGCATAATAAAGCTTGACGCCTGACAACGCATTTCAATGTTTTTGAAGTCATGTCTCCTGAACTATAAGTCATACAATGAAATAATTTTGTAGATCCATCAGTGTTATGTGAAGACACTGTCTTTTTTTGTGGACACTGTCTGCAAAATACGCTCGTAAGCCAAAATATTATGACCACTGGCCACCGTGACTGTGGATGCCGCCTGGTGGCGTTGGGGGCACGTGACGCGGTAACAATGCAAGATGGGCAGACACGGACGGGGAATCACTCTAGCGAATGTATGGACTGCAGAGGGAGCAGTCCCATTTGGCGAAGAGCAGGTTATTATTACGCAGAGCATGTGAACAATTATTTCTAGAATGACGGAGCTGGTCGAATGTTCACGTGCTACTACGGAAAGAGGTAGGAGGACAGTGAAACCACCACTAGGCTCTAAATAGCTGGACATCCACGAGTCTTCACACTACATGGGATTCGGAGGCTTGTCTACTCTGGAAAATACGATAGACGGTGATCTGTGACATCTCTGCTGAAATATATCAGTTTTGGTGCACGGACAAATGTTTTTGGTGCTCACTGCTCATCGTACACTGTTGAACATGGAGCTCCGCAGCAGACAACTCCTACGTGTTCACATGTTGACCCAACGAAATCGTCAATAACGATTGCAGTGGGCATGGGACTATCGCGATTCAACCATTAATCAATGGAAACGTATGGGGTCTTCGGGCGAATCACATGTTTGCTACAGTAGGTGCTCCACGAACATCTACGTTTAAACAGATACACCGCAAGCCACAGTAAGGAGCGTGGCGGAGGGTACCCTGTACCACTACTTGCCGTTTCCCCTCGTGTTCCACTTGCAATTAGAGCGAGGGAAAAACGACTGTCTGTTAGTAACACTGTATCCGAACACTACAGGTTTGTTCTTCCTGCTCATCCGCATAAACTTACAGTTTTCGATATTTAGGACTAGGTGCCACTCATCACACCGAATGGAAATATTGTCTAAGTCGTTTTATATCTCCCTGCTGCCATTCAACTTTGACACCATGCCGTACAAACGGCGTCATCAACAAACAACCACTGAATGTTGCCCACCATGTGCGCTAAATCATTTATGTATATGGAGAACAACATCGGTGCTATCACACTCCCCTGGGGCACCCCTGACGATGAACACTCGCCGTCGAGGGCAACATACTGGGTTCTATTATTGAAGAAGTGTTCGAGCCATTCATGTATCTATGAACTTATTCCACACGCTCGTATCTTCGTCAGCAGCCTGCAATGGGATACCGTGTCAAATGCTTTCCGGAAATCAAGAAATATGGAATCTCCCTGTTGCCCTTCATCCATTGTTCTCAGTATATTATGTGAGAAAAGGGCAAACTGAGTTCTGCAAGAGTGATGCTTTCTAAAACCATGCTGATTCGTGGACATAAGCTGCTTAGCCTCAAGAAACTTGCGTGCACCACTGAGAATGTGTTCAAGGATTCTGCAACAATTGGTCTGTAATAAGCGCTTTTTTCCAGTCGCTTGGAACTTTTTGCTGGGCGAGAGATTCACGATAAATGCAAGCTAGGTAAGGGGCCAATGCTGTAGAGTACTCTTTGTAGAATCGAAATGGTATTCTATCGGGACCTAGTGATTTTTTTGTTTTCAAATAGGTAAGATGCTTCTCTAAGCCAGGTATACTTATTTCTATGTCGTCCTTACGAGAGTCTGTTAGATGGTCAAATGACGGTATGTTTGCACGGTTCTCCTGCATGAGCCATTTCTTGAACGAGAAATTTAAAACTTCGGCTTTCGTTTTGCTATCTTCAACTACCACACCAGACTGGTCAACAAGGGGCTGAAAGGAAGCCTTAGACCCGCTTAGTGATTTTACATAAGACCACAGATATCTCGGGTTCTCTGCCAGCTCTTTTGCTTGGGTGTGACGACCATAGTTGTTGTATGCTTCGCGCATAAATCTTTTCACAGACGCATGAATCTCTACTAACCTTCTCTTGTCGTCGTTTGGACGCCCCGTTTTGAACCTAGACTGCAACAGCCTCTGCTTCCTCAACATCTTACGAATTTCGTTATTAAACCATGTTGGCTCTTTTCCAACCTTTGTCCATTTACTAGGCACGTAACTCCCCACACCACGATTTACAATACGCTTAAACTTTGCCCATAATTCCTCTACACCCATCTTATTGTTACTAAGTGACACCAGTTCACTGTCTAAGTAAGATGTTAATAACTGCTTATCTGCATTATCTAGCAGAAACACTGTTCTAGTCTTCGTGACTGATTTATTAACTTTCGTTAACATAGTTGCTATAATCAGATCATGATCGCTAGTCCCCGTTTCTATACTGACACTGTCGGTAAGGTCCCGCTTATTTGTAGCTAAAAGATTTAAACATTTCCATTGCGTGAGGGCTGTCGAACTAGCTGCTCAAGACAATTTTCAGAAACCGTGTTCGAAAGTATTTCGCATGTCTGTCTGTAATCCCCCCCCCCCCCCCCCCCCCACGCAATGAATCCATAGACGCATAGGCATCCCAATCTATACTCGACCACCAACTAACATTGCGTGATCTGGGTATTTACGCGCTATTGACCGTAGACTTTCTTTGAGTGACTCTAGATCTGCCACAGTGAAATCGGGTGGCCGGTAAAAACATACCACGATTAACTTAGGTTCACCTACACCTACTATACGCGACCAGGTACACGAGGTGAACGGTGGCTCGAAATATTCAGCGCGCCACGGACGCAGGCTGGCGGAAGCTGTGTTATGCTATGGGATACATTCTCCTGCGCTCGCACGGGGCCTGTGGTATTGATAGGAGACACGCTGACAGCTGCGAACCACTTCGTTCCTACATGCTCGATGTTTTCCCTGACAGCGATGTCATCTTTAAGCTGTATAACTGTCCGTGTTTCGAGCCAGAATCGTGCTACACTGGTTTGAGGAGCATTATAGTGAACTCATGTTGATCTATAAACGAGCAAATTCGTCTGATGTAAATCTTAGGGAGGACATCTGGGTCTCTATCGGGCGCCATCTTCGCCTGGGCAAATCAGCGGCCCACCATGTACGCTAATTACATGACGTGTGCGTAGACATCTAATGCCGCATGCCTCCAAAAACTCAGCGACAGACTGTCGGTTCCCTGATACGCAGAATCGGCGATGTGTTTCGTTCCAGAGACGGAAGAACAAGCGATTAAGCATGTCGTCATAATGCTTTACCTCACCACTGTGTGTTGCGGAAGGAGTTATTAGTAAAGAAGTGGTAAATTAAGGGTGATATCTGATGCTGGCAATACTAACTTTACGACTTATCTTAGAAGAAAGATTAAGAAAAGGCAAACCTACGTTCCTAGCATTTGTAGACTTAGAGAAAGCTTTTGACAATGTTAACTGGAGTACGCTCTTTCAAATTCTGAAGGTGGCAGGGGTACAATACACGGAGCGAAAGGCTATTTACAATTTGTACAGAAACCAGATGGCAGTTATAAGAGTCGAGGGGCATGAAAGGGAAGCAGTGGTTGGGAAAGGAGTGAGACAGGGTTGTAGCCTGTTCCCGATGTTATTCAATCTGTATATTGAGCAAGCAGTAAAGGAAACAAAAGAAAAAATCGGAGTAGGTATTAAAATTCATGGAGAAGAACTAAAAACTTTGAGGTTCGCCGATGACATTGTAATTCTGTCAGAGACAGCAAAGGACTTGGAAGAGCAGTTGAATGGAATGGACAGTGTCTTGAAAGGAGGATATAAGATTAACATCAACAAAAGCAAAACAAGGATAATGGAATGTAGTCAAATTAAATCGGGTGATGCTGAGGGAATTAGATTAGGAAATGAGACACTTAAAGTAGTAAAGGAATTTTGCTATTTAGGGAGTAAAATAACTGATGATGGTCGAAGTAGAGAGGATATAAGATGTAGACTGGCAATGGCAAGGAAAGCGTTTCTCAAGAAGAGAAATTTGTTAACATCGAGTATAGATTTAAGTGTCAGGACGTCGTTTCTGAAAATATTTGTATGGAGTGTAGCCATGTATGGAAGTGAAACATGGACGATAACTAGTTTGGACAAGAAGAGAATAGAAGCTTTCGAAATGTTGTGCTACAGATGAATGCTGAAGATAAGGTGGGTAGATCACGTAACTAATGAGGAGGTATTGAATAGGATTGGGGAGAAGAGAAGTTTGTGGCACAACTTGACTAGAAGAAGGGATCGGTTGGTAGGACATGTTTTGAGGCATCAAGGGATCACAAATTTAGCATCGGAGGGCAGCTTGGAGGGTAAAAATCGTAGAGGGAGACCAAGAGATGAAGACACTAAGCAGATTCAGAAGGATGTAGGTTGCAGTAGGTACTGGGAGATGAAGAAGCTCGCGCAGGATAGAGTGGCATGGAGAGCTGCATCAAACCAGTCTCAGGACTGAAGACCACAACAACAACAACAACATCTGATGCTGCAGTTTTACTGCGTGAACAGCGAAAGTGTAGTAAGAGATACACTTTCTTTTCATTTCATTAATTTGTGATGGATGTCAGCGAGAAAAAGAAAACTTTCGAAAAGATTTGAAATTACGTGTAAAGTTTGCTGGTAGTCGCTAAGTGCTCTTATGCTCAAATGCTGGGTGGATATAATATGGGCAATTTTCGCACATTGGGTCGAGGAATCTCAAGACGTAGGGGGAAGTGGCGCAAGACAGGGTGGGCAGGTGAAACCGGGTACCTTGTTTATCACGTCACTGTTTTTGCCCCCTGGTCAAGAAGAAAGTCTGTTGTTGCTGTTCAGCTCACCGTGTCTGTGAAGGTGAAGTACATTTACTTCTGGTATCATCTCACTAACCTTCTATTGTCTTTAAACTGTGAGCATTTGTCAGTCATTACACCTACAAAAACTCCATTTAGTCAGAAATGTTAAATGATTAGTAAGTATTTGTACTCTAGCAAACAATATGGATTCGGTTCAACTATAGCACAGTTTTGTTTTGTTTTTACAATGCATGCACTCGGTCTAAGACCGGGTACGTTGCCCCACCATATAGTGCTACGCTACAAACTATTTACCTTGCAGTATCAAATCTGCCGATAACTTACCAGAGATAGACAAATAGACGATCATTGAGCCAAGAGAGGATGGAAGGGGCAATGGAAGAGCTGCTATTGCGTAGGATGGATTACCTGAAAGCTGCAAGAACCTTGAAAGTTCCAGAAAGTACCTTAGAAGGTTAGAACAGATGAGTTAACTTCTAAAGAAGCAGTAATTAAAGGACGATTGGATCCATGCCTACTTGTGTTTTCAGAATAACAAGAAAAAGAATTAGTCGATCACGTATTACTGCTTTTGATGTAACTTCCTGACAAATATAATGTGAAGCATAAAAAAAATCACCAATGAAACGGATATGGCTGGAACGAACTGGTTGGATTCAGTAGCGGAAAATGTATTTTCTGGGCCGACGAAATCTACAGTGGAGCAGATAGTGAGGCTTGTTACTTTAAATGTGAATTTTCTGAATAATACTGTTATTAAATTTTATTTCAGTAAACATTTCTGCTGCTTTTGTACTGAAGAGCTTTTCTGTCTGTATTGTCATGTATACCCCACCAGTGGGGTAAGACCGGGTGGTTTGACTTTTTCTAGAAATGAACGTCTCATTAATAAGTACTGAAGCTATGGATTTTCGGGATTAATATATTGTACCCAAAGAAAAAACATTGATTATTTGTACTCAAGCTGACAATCTCTAGATTAGACAGTTTAACTTCAAACGGCCTCCGAATATTAGCTACTTGATCTTGTCCCACTTGCCCCTACAATTCTTCTAACTTTAGTACTTCACTTATTGCCTTAAATTCTTAATGTATTCGGTTAATAATTATATGAAATACTGAAAACAAGTTTTTTTGACCCTGTAAGCAGAAAGTTAGGCAACCTGCATCTGGATTCGGGTGATCGTTTCAGCTGTTTAGTGTTCGAGATGTACTGTAAGCACTGAACAGTATGAGTTGAAGTACTTAGCCACAACCACGCCAGACGCTTTTGTTTCGAAGATCTCTGCAGTCTACTTCTGATGTTGTCTACATCGACATACGGTACGTGCTCTTCAGGTCACCATACCGTGCATGGTGGAAGGTTCCTTGTACCGTTGTTAACCACTTTCAATGCTGTTCCAATTGCAGATGCAATGAGGTTGAAACGATTGCCTATAAGTTTGCGTACAATCCGTGATTTTCTTTTCTTCGCTGTCTTCACGTGAGATGTATATTGACGGCAATAGGGTAGTTCTACGATCTGTTGCAAATACCACTTCTGTAACCTTTCTCAATAGTGTTTCGCGATAAGAAAGGCCTTTTTGTTTCCATGGGAACCAATTTGAGATTACAGAACATATCCGTAGTAGTCAGGTGTTGCTCGAGCCTGCACGATGTGGCAGCATGCCTCTGAATTGTTTCGAGACCTTACATCCATACAACTTGGTGGGGATTTCGGACACTCGACCACTACTTAAAAATCGGCAGTACAAGTGTTCTTTACACTTTCATAGATCAGTTACTCTTTCCAAAATTCACCCAAATCATCCGAAGTCAACGGTTCGTCTTCCATAAAACTGACCTTACTTATTCGTTCCTTTCACGTCGCTTTTCAGCGTTACGCCAACGTACTTCATCGAGGCGATTGCGACATGTAGCACACTACTAATACTGTATGCAAACATCACAGAATAATTTTTTCTTCTCCTTTTCATCAACTTTCTTTCGTTTAGAGCACGCAGCCATTCACCAAATCAAACAGTAATTATGTCCTAGTCATCTTACAGTAGGATGATAAAAGTCATGGGATGCCTCCTAATATCACCTTGAACATCCTTATGCTCTGCGTAGTGCAGCAACTAGACGTGGCATAGGCTCTACAAGTCGCTGGAAGTCCCCGGCGAAAATATCGAACCATGCCGCCTCAATAGGCATTCATAATTACGGAAGTATTGCCGGTGCATGATTTTGTGCACGAACTGATCTCTCGGTTTCGTCCCATAAATGTTCGATGGGATTGATGTTGGACGATCAGGGTGACCAAATCACATTTCACCAACTGAAGCCGTGACTCAGCTGACCAGGCCACGGATTTAGAGTCGTCTAGGGATCAACCGTTGTGGTCACGAGTCCAGGAGGGGCACTGTACGCAACGTCGTGCTGTCAGCGATGGTACTGCTGACAAATATCGCTACGCTGTCTTCACTGATATATTCTTCGTACGTACCACATTGATTTCTGCGGTCACTTCAAGCAACGTAGCTTGTCTGTTAACACTGACAACTCTCCGCAAATTCCACTGCTCTCAGTCATTAAGTGAAAGCCGTCGGACACTACATTGTCCATGATTGAAATCTGATATTCTCGCCGATCTCTTGACACTGTGGATATCTGAATACCGAATTACATACCGATTTCCGAAATGGAATGTTCCATGCAACAACTATTCAGCGTTCAAGGTCTGCTGATTCCCGTCGTGCAGACTTAATCACGTCGGAAACCTTTTTACATGAATCGCAGATTGCTGCTCACTCTTTCTGTCTGCTCTTTTATGTATGTGGAGAACAAGAGGGGCCTAACCGCACCTCTGTCTCGCGGAGCCGATGATGTTTTTGCCTCTGATTAATACTGGCTAAAACGTACTGGGTTTTGTTACGTAAAAATTCTTGGAAGCTCCCACATATCGTAGAATCTGTTGCGTGACCTTAGGTCTTAACTAACAGTCTGCCGTGTGGCACTATACCGTTAGTCAGAAGACTGGTTTGATGCACTTCTCCTCTCTATCCTGGGCAACAATCTTCATCTCTGGGTAATTACTTCAACCTAATCCCGCATAAAACCCTTCATAATTTGTCTCCACTACTAAATTTACGATTCCGTGATGTCTTAGGATGTCTTGTACCAAAGCTTTTCTTTAGTCCTGCTATTCTCTTCACTTTTATTGTGCAAATGCACTATTTGTACCAATTTGATCAGTAACAGAAATACTGCAAAAAAACTTCTACTAACACATATTTATTGTGCAGTTGTTAACATCGTTGCACACAAAACAATTTAAAATGATATTAATAATAATACTCAGAACCCTTTTTTAAAAGAAGTTATACAATAATAATAATAATAATAATAATAAGGGATAAGAATAGGCCTCCGGTATGTTCTGCCAGTCGTAAAAGGCGACGAAAAGAACAAACCACTAATAGGGCTAATCCCCCTTTTAGTGTGATTAGTTGGTTCAGGACTGAACTAATGAAGACTCGGACAAGCGCCGTCATGGTCGGGGACGACGCTTGAACCCTATGTCCGTCCACAATGGTAACGACACTGCTAGCCACACGGCAAATGATTTGAATCCAAATAGAGGTGTTTTGCAGGATATGCTTCCTGCAACCACTCTAGAAGGAAAACAAAGACAGAGGATGAGATGGTCAGATGAAGTTAACCGACACCTCATGTTCTGTTATTATGAAGCAACAAACTTAGGAACCAACACAACTGGATACAGATCACCAGTATACACAACATTTATTACCAGATACCCAGAACTAAAACTTTTAACAGAACAACGGCTAGCTGATCATATAAGTGTAATAATCAAAAATAACAGGATACCCCAGTCAGAATTAGAAAACATCAAACAACAAGTACAACAAATACTGGAACAAAATAATGTGCAATCAGAAGAAGAAGAAAATACAGTAATGCACCCAAACATCCCAGAGCAAACAAACAAAGAACAACAAGCATCAATTAAACAATCACAGGAAAACCAAATCTTAAGACAGCCACCAGAACAAGCACAAATAGAACAGGAAGTGACACACATGTTAGATATAGAAGAAAAATTTCAGTTGACATATATAGAATACAAAGACACAAATACAGACATTAGACCATTCTTGCATAGACCACCAAATAACACACAATTCGAAACAACAATAACAACTATCAACACAATCATACACAGCTAAATAAAATAAAATACAACTATGGAAGAGTTACAACCACTGGTTTATGTAGGAGCACTCACTACACTAAACATACACACTAGGCAGAGCTCAGAACCAACCAACACACAGAAGAAACCCACAAAACCAGGATGGCAACACAGGCTACAGATCAGAATAGAAAAACTGAGAAAAGACATCGGATAGCTAACACAATTTATAAGAAATGAAATATCAGACAAAAAACGAAAAAGGTTAGGTAAAATCTCTCAACAAGAAGCGATAGAGCAGTTAGATGAAAAGAAGCAGAAATTACAAGAATTGGCCGAATGACTTAGAAGATACAACAAAAGTGAAAATAGAAGGAAACAAAACCAAACATGCAAAACAAACCAAAAGAAATTTTACCAGACAATAGATAACACGCACATTGAAATAGGCAATCCACCAAACATAACAGACATAGAACACTTCTGGAGCAACATATGGTCAAACCCGGTACAACATAACAGACATGCACGGTGGATACAAGCAGAAACAGACTCATACAAGATGATACCACAAACGCCTGAAGCGATAATTTTGCAACATGAAGTCACCGGAGCAATTAATTCTACGCACTATTGGAAAGTCCCTGGAAATGATAAAATAGCAAATTTCTGGCTAAAGAAGTTCACCTCAACACATTCACATCTAACTAAATTATTTAACAGTTACATTGCAGACCCATACACTGTCCCTGATATACTTACACAAGGAATAACTTATTTGAAACATGAAGATCAAGCAGACACAGCAAACCCAGCAAAATATCGCCCCAAAAAATTGTTCAAATGGCTCTGAGCACTATGGGACTCAACTGCTGAGGTCATTAGTCCCCTAGAACTTAGAACTAGTTAAACCTAACTACCATAAGGACATCACAAACATCCATGCCCGAGGCAGGAGTCGAACCTGCGACCGTAGCGGTCTTGCGGTTCCAGACTGCAGCGCCTTTAACCGCACGGCCACTTCGGCCGGCTATATCGCCCCATAACATGCCTACCTACAATATACAAAATATTAACTTCAGTCATTACACAGAAATTAATGACACATGCAACACAGAACAAAATTATAAATGAAGAACAAAAAGTCTGCTGCAAAGGAGCACGAGGATGTAAAGAGCAACTGATAACAGATACAGAGGTGACATATCAAGCTAAAACTAAACAAAAGTCGCTGCACTATGCATACATTGATTACCAAAAAGTTTTTGATAGTGTACCCCACTCTAGGTTACTACAGATATTGTAAATATACAAAGTAGATCCGAAATTAATACAGTTCCTAAACATAGTAATGAAAAATTGGAAAACCACACTTAATATCCAAACAAACTCAAATAATATCACATCACAGCCAATACAGATTAAGCGTGGAATATACCAAGTAGACTCATTAAGTCCTTTCTGGTTCTGCCTTGCTCTGAACCCACTATCCAACATGATAAAGAATACAAATTATGGATACAATATTACTGGAACATACCAAAACAAAATCACACATTTGCTATACAAGGATGATCTAAAACTACTGGCAGCAACAAATCAACAACTCAACCAATTTCTAAAGATAACAGAACTATTCAGCAATGATATAAATATGGATTTTGGAACAGACAAATGTAAGAAAAATGGCATAGTCAAGGGAAAACACACTAAACAAGAAGATTAGATATTGGATAACCACAGCGACTGCATAGATGCATTGGAAAAATAGATACCTATAAATATCTAGGATACAGACAAAAAATAGGAATAGATAATACAAATATTAAAGAAGAACTAAAGGAAAAATTTAGACAAAGACTAACAAAAATACTGAAAACAGTATTGACAGCAAGAAACAAGACAAAAGCTATAAATACTTACGCTATACCAATATTGACCCTCTCATTTGGAGTAGTGAAATGGAGTAACACAGACCTAGAAGCACTCAATACACTTACACGATCACAATGCCACAAATATAGAATACATCACATACATACAGCTCAGAAAGATTCACATTAAGCAGAAAGGAAGGAGGAAGGGGATTTACTGATATAAAAAACCTACATTTCGGACAGGTAGACAGCTTAAGAAAATTCTTTATAGAACAGGCAGAAACTAGCAAAATACACAAAGCAATCACTCATATAAATACATCGGCTACACCATTGCAATTTCATATCCACTTCTACAACCCTTTAGATCACATAACATCAACAGATACGAAGAAAGTAAATTCGAAAAAGAAAACACTACATGGCAAGCACCCGTATCATCTAACACAGTCACACATCGATCAAGACGCATCCAACATATGGCTAAGAAAAGGCAATATATACAGTGAGAGGGAAGGATTCATGATTGCAATAAAGGATCAAACAATAAACACCAGATATTACAGCAATCATATTATTAAAGATCCCAATACCACAACAGTTAAATGCAGACTTTGCAAACAACAAATAGAAACAGTGGACCACATTACAAACGGATGTACAATACTAGCAAATACAGAATAACCCAGAAGACATGACAATGTAGCAAAACTAATACATCAACAACTTGCCATACAACATAAACTAATAAAACAACACTTTCCCACATACAAGTATGCACCACAAAATGTACTGGAGAATGATGAATACAAATTATACTGAAACAGATCCATTATAAGAGATAAAACAACACCACATAACAAACCTGACATCATACTCACCAATAAAAAGACGAAATTAACACAACTAATACAAATATCCACACCCAATACGACAAATATACAGAAGAAAACACGAGAAAAAATTGAAAAATACATCCAACTGTCTGAGGAAGTCAAGGACGTGTGGCATCAGGATAAAGGTAACATTATACCAATTATACTATCAACTACAGGAGTCATACCACACAGTATCCACCAGTACATCAACGCAATACAGCTACATCCAAACGTATATATACAACTACAGAAATCTGTAATTATTGATACATGTTCAGTTACCCGAAAGTTCCTAAATGCAATGTAACACATACCGTTCACTTGAAAGGAAGTCACGCTTGATCAAGGTCCGCGTCGCTTTCCATTTTAAACCAGACATAAGGTCTGAGAAAGGAAAGAAGAAGATAATAATAATACAGATCGTTATTTAAGAGAATTTCTTACTTTAATATCCACACAGTGTAAATTCATATCAACAGACAGCTTTCAGCAACTCAGCCTACTTAAAAAGCATTTCATTATTTTCCTCTTAATATTTTTTGGTACTTTAGTGATTGCAGTTTGAGCACAAGTAGCCACATAAATATCGACAAAATCGTAAATATGAACCGAAAGACCATTATATTTAAAAGCATTAACATTTATTTTCTAGCAGTTATATTTACTTCTTGCCGTTTGTAAGCAAGTATATGAAACACAAGGTCAATGCATTTTCCACAAAATATTTTTCTTTTGTTGTCATCGCTTTATGGAAGCAGCGTGGACGTTTAGGAGATTTTCTTTTCACTGATTCTGAGGCACTTCACACACATACCGGGGTTTTCGACGCCCCTGATCATTCTCACAGAAATTTCTGCTGTTGGGAAATGCTTCCCTGATGCAATATATACTGCTTCCACTGACTTTCCATGTTTCTCCAAAAATATTTTGCCTCTCAATATTTGACATTTCTATTATTTCTTTTTGAAGCACTGTACAAAGTACTGTTTGAAACGAGCCACTGTGAAGGTTGCATACCTAGCAACTTCTGGGGTCGGCATACTCTTGATGGTAATCGGAGGTGGTAGGTAGCGGCCTCGTGCTGGCGGGTGTAACTGCCACTCTGTATTCCCATTTTCGGGAAGAAAAGCCTATGCACTATTTGGTACTTGTTGTGGACTATCGTCACTGTCACAGTCAGTGTTACATTTTACTTTCAGGATCCTCAAACTTGGAAAGTGGTCCATCATCTATGGAGGAATCTACTAATTGTTCCAACTCAGTGTCAGTCAAAGACCTATTTGCCATGGTGTCACACTTCAAACTGACAGAAAGAAAGATTCAGAATTGAGAAGTTATAAAGAATGTGGCAGGGGAATGTAGCAAAAATACAACAAAAATAATGATTGACAGATTGTTTGATTAAACAGAGAATTTGAAAAGTTTGTTGTTGTATTTGTGTTCCAATGACATCAAGAACAAGTGATCATGGGGGTGTCTTTGTTACTGATCACTCTGGCCTCCACCAGTCAAAGATAACTTTGAGACAAATACGAGGGTGAGTTAAATGAAAATCTTATTAAATATTATTTATTATGCAGATGTGGTTCAAAGCAGTATCTCTTATCAACATGATCTCCCGCACGCTCAATACAAGTCCTCCAAAAGTGCATAAATTCCTTCAGAAAAAAAATCTTTTTCTAGTCCGCGCAACCACTCATGCACCGCGTGACGTACCTCTTCGTCAGGACGGAACTTCTTTCCTCCCATTGTGTCTTTGAGTGGTCGAAACATATGAAAAGCACTTGGGGCGATGTCTGGAGAGTATTATGGATGAGAATGACACTCAAAACGCAGGTCTGTGATTGTTGCAACTGTTGTACGGGCGGTGTGCGGCCTTGCATTGTCATGTTGCAAAAGGACTGACAGCAATCCACGTCACTTTGACTTGATTGCAGGCCGCAGATGTTTTTTTAGGAGATCTGTGTATGCTGCACTGGTGACAATGGTCCCTCTAGGCAAGAAATGCTCCAAATGACGCCTATTTCGTCCCAAAGTAGTCAGCATAAACTTCCCTGCTTCTTTGGTTTTGGTGAAGCATGGCGTTATTCCTTGCTCGCTTTCTTCGTTTCCGGTTGGTGGAAGAGAATGCAAGTTTCGTCCCCAGTAACGATTCTTACAAGGAAACCATCACCTTCTCGTTCAAAGGGCCGAGGAAGTTCTTCACAAGCATCAACACGTCGTTCTCTCATTTCAGGATTCAGCTGCCGTGGCACCCATCTTGCAGACACTTTGTGAAACTGGAGCACATCATGCACAATGTGGTGTGCTGACCCGTGACTAATCTGTAAACATGCCGCAATGTCATTCAGGGTCACTCGGCGTTTTTACTTCACTATGGCTTCAGCTGGTGCAATGTTCTGTGGAGTCACGACTCGTTGTGTCTGACCTGGACGAGGAGCGTCTTCCACTGAAGTCACACCATTTGCGAAATTCCTACTCCATTCGCAGACTTGCTGCTGTGATAAACATGCATCACCGTACTGAACCTTCATTCATCGATGAATTTCAATAGGTTTCACACCTTCACAACCCAAAAACCGAATAACAGAACGCTGTTCTTCCCTGGTGCAACTCGCAAGTGGGGCGGCCATTTTTATACTGATACTGCGACGGTATGTGTGCATCTGCAGTATGCTGCCACCTACAGGCCATTCTGCACGCTGTTTGTAGCACGCCTACCAACTTACAGGATAACGGCGCGAAATTTTGAGTTGTTATTACAAATTAAGAGTTTTCATTTGACTCACCCTCGTATGTATGTTTACTGCTAGAACAGTTTCCAAACGTTACACTTTACTAATTAGTTCTGCAGTGACACATAAAGTTTAGTTAATTGCATATACAAATCTTAGTTCAGTGTAGCTTCCTCTAAGCCTTATGCTCCCCATATTTATATGTTCTTAACAATGAAGTTAACAAAACTATAGTCCAAATTTATACAATTAATAATTTAAGTTCAAAGTTACTATGAATGACTATATACAAAAACTTTCGTATTTTATGCCCAATCTGGCGTATGCAGTACAAAAGATTTTTACCTAAGATACACATCACATTATACAAAATAGTAAAAAAACAACAACGTCAAACTGTTTCTTCTTAATTATGGCCTAATAAGCGAATGCAAAATAATGCATACAGACGAACATAACATACAAGTAAAACAATAAAATAACAAATTTTATAAAATTTAATGTATTACACGAAATCACTTATTTTGTGCAGGTATCCTAGATACAATTGGAATTACGAAACTTTCAATAAATTGCCTCTTTGAAGAGTATTTTATTAAGGTATCGATAAAGGATTTACAACAAAAGGTTGTTTTATTTCAAAGTACTAAACAGTACAAGTAGGTACTGGGAAATGAAGAAGCTTGCACAAGATAGAGTAGCATGGAGAGCTGCATCAAACAAGTCGCAGGACTGAAGACCACAACAACAACAACAACAAACAGTCTTGGGAAAAGCCAGAAACAAGCACATAGTTGTAAGTGAAGAGGCTTATTTGACTCTTGGAAAGGTAAAAATCATTATTAACATAAGCATAAAAGAAACTTAAAAAAATATTTGACTTTAGAGTTATACATAGCACTATTAAGATTTATGACCAAACTATTTAAAATATTTTTGTACACATATTGCTTATGCATTTTCGGACAAAAGCATTAAGTTTCATGAAGTTACCTTGGTATTTAAATAATTAGAAACGAAATTTATTAACATTTCTGGTCATACAGACCTGAACAGAGCATCAGGGTTTGGAAAGTAGTCCAATAAAGCTCTTCCCCTTTCCCGTCGCCCCTCCCCACTGTCTCCAACAATTCGATTCCACATCTCTACATTAGTTGACCAATCTATCCACAGAATTTTCAGCATTCTTCTATGACATAACTTTTCTAAGTCTTTCATTCTCCTCTTGTTGATACTGCCTATCGTCAATCGTTAAATTTATAAGCGATATCAGCAAATTTCGATTGTTCAGAAATGTTTTCCTTGTTTTCGCCAGCCTTCATTTTACATCCTTATTACTCCCGCCAATGTTTGTTACTGTGCTGCCTAAATAGCACAGCTCATCCATTGCCTTTTTTCTCAGTTTCTAATCTGTTTTCCTCAGTTTCGCCGAACATATTTCGGGCTCAGGCCATTATACCTCTTTTACGTTTGTTAATATTCACCTTCTTATACGGAGACAAGTCGTCTTTCAAAGTGGAGGCATGAGCACTGAGATGACAAAAGCCATGGGACACCTTCTGATACTGTGTCGTACCTCTTTTTTCACAGTATAGTGCGGCAGCTTTTCGTGGCATGGACTTAATAAGTCATTGAAAGTCCCCTGCAGCAATAGCGACCCATGATACCTCTATAGCCATCCAAAATTGCGAAAGTGTTACCGGTGCAGGATTTTGTCCACGGAATGGCCTCTCTATTATATCCCATAAATGGTCGATAGGATGCGTGTCGGGAAATATGAGTCCAGAAATCATTCGCTCGAATTGCCCAGAATGTTCTTCAAACCAATCGCAAACGATTGTGACCCGGTGACATGAATCGTCTCCAAGTGACTGAACATGACCATTTTCAGTCAATGACCGGTTCTGTTTGACCAAAGAACCCAGTCCTTTCCATTTAAACATAGCCTAAACCGTTATGGAGCCAGCAGTAGCTTGCACAGTGTGTTCTCGACAATTGGGTCCATGGCTACGTGGGGTGTGCGCCACACTCTGATCCTACCATCAGCTTTTATGGACTGAAATCGGGACTCATCTGAATAGACCACGGTTTTCCAACCATCTAAGATTCAACTGATATGGTCACGTGCCCATGACAGGCTGAATCCCGCCTCGGGCATGGATGTGTGTGATGTCCTTAGGTTAGTTAGCTTTAAGTAGTTGTAAGTTCGAGGAGAATGATGACCTCAGATGTTAAGTCCCATAGTTCTCATAGCCATTTGAACCATTTTTTGTTAGCAAAGGCACTCTCGCCGGTCGTCTGCGGTTTTAGCCCATTAACGACAGATTTCGCCCAAACGATGCGTATGTCGTACTTCTCGCATTGATTTCTGCTGTTATTTCACGCAGTGTTGCTGATCTGTTCACAGTGACAGCTCTGGGCAAACGTCACTACTTTCTCTCTTTAAACGAAAGCCGTCGGCCACTGGACTAAACGTGACGATAGGTGAATGCCTGAAATTTGGTATTCTCGACACAATCTTGACTTTAGGTGTTTTCTCCTGACCACTATTGCAATACGTAACTTTGTCGTAAGCAAAGGGTGACACGAAACATGATCAGTCTCTTCATTATATACAATTCGTAGTACAAGCGAAACAATATAGTTCCTAGGTCACTGCTGTAGCGTTCATAGAACGATTCGTCTTCAACTGGGCCACGTCCAGGCGGCGGCGCCGCTTAGGTTCTCTTCGTGTAGATGCCGCTGCTGTCTCGTTGTCGTCCTAGAGAGGGGTCCGTCAGCGTACTGTGGGCTCAAGTCGTCTCACACCCCTCTCTGATGTAACGTTCCTGTGCCGGGGCTTGAAGTTAAGCCGAAACGTTATGGATCTCAGAATATTGGATTACCTAATGCGTTCCGAATTTGAATGTCCCATGCGTCGAGCTACCATTCTGCGTTCAAAGTCTTGTTACTTCCCGTCATGCGGCCATAATCAAGGCGCAAACCTTTTCACATGAATCACCCGAGTACAACTAACAGCCCGCCAATTCGCTGCCCTTTTATACCTTTTGTATTCGGTAATACTACCATCTGTATATTTGCATTTCACTGTCCTATGACTTCGTGTAAACTGGCTCCGTGATCTGACATAAATTAACTAGACATCCACTAATATTATGAATTAGGTACTCTGAAGCAAGAATTAAAATTAATTCGATGTGACTTCTGAAATTTTCCCGGCGTATTTCTTCTTCTAATAATTTCCGGGTATGCAGCCGGATCCCGTCGACATTCTGCCACGATATTTCGGCCCAGAGACGTCCGGCCATCATCAGGTGAGTACACAACTACTGAAGAGCCCAGGTGCAGTCGCGGTATTTATGCCGAATCTCGCGCATGCGAAATGTACTGGACGCATGCGCGAGATTCGGCATAAATACCGCGACTGCACCTGGGCTCTTCAGTAGTTGTGTACTCACCTGATGATGGCCGGACGTCTCTGGGCCGAAATATCGTGGCAGAATGTCGACGGGATCCGGCTGCATACCCGGAAATTATTAGAAGAAAAAATTAATTCGGTTTATTCCGGTAAAATGAGTCGAAAAACGTTTCATAAGCCATGATATTGTTAAACTAAAACCTTCATAAATTTGGTAAAATGGTCACGGGTAGGGGGTAGCGGGCGAGTTGTGGCGCTCTAAAAATATTACAAGTTTGCAGGTGGTGTGACCGTACGGGCCGCTAGGCAAGCCGGGGCTCGTCAGCAACTGCGTGGTGCTGAACATTAGCCGGAGCAAGGGGTCTAGCCCAGCGCGTGGTCCAGTCCGCCCACGTGGCTGGGAATTCCATGTTGATGCTGTGTCGAGGACTATGCTTTGTGTCGATGAAGGAGGTTTGTATGCCAGGAGTGCCAATGACGGCGGACCCTGTGATACCATAATGGCAGACATTTCACAGTTCATGTAGGAATTAATAATAGCGAGAGGAATCATGACACCTTAAAGAGAGACGTACATTACCATTATTTGTACGACGATTCTGATGGTGTAATAATATTTTCGATATCTTTATTAGTTTTAAGTTTAGTATCTGACCGTAAATTATACAAGTAACACCCAGCAACGAATTTCCAAAATCTCAGTGGTTCATCCGATTTTGTCGATCGACGTGTCTGTAGAAAGCCATTAGCGTAAACCTAAACTGGTATGAATTACAGGCATGTAACTTGAATAGTACATGAGTTATTGGAGGTCAAAGTGGCCAATTACTGTTGATCGCGTCAGGCTACAAGTACTTCTCAGTTACACGAAAAACGGTAGCAGCATACTTATAAATATATTTATTCGTCTATGTCTTTGTTTGGGCAACGGCCTTGCCACAGTGGATACACCGGTTCCCGTGAGTGCACTGAAGTTAAGCGCTGTTGGGCGTGGCCGGCACTTGGATGGGTGACCATCCAGCCGCCATGCGCTGTTGCCAGTTTTCGGGGTGCACTCAGCCTCGTGATGCCAATTGAAGAGCTACTCGACCGAACAGTAGCGGCTTCGTCAAGAATACCATCATAACGACTGGGAGAGCGGTGTGCTGACCCCACGCCCCTCCTATCCGCATCCTCCCCTGAGGATGATACGGCGGTCGGATAGTCCCGGTAGGCCACTCGTGGCTTGAAGATGGAGTGCTTTTTTATGTCTTTGTTTATATGATATATATACTATTCATGTAGAAATTGGTCAAATATTTAATGCGTTTTAGAAATCAAAGAGACATTAGGCTACTGGCCTACTTTTCTTTCGAGTCCTTATATATATGTTTATTTAATTTGTTTATGTATTTAATAATGTGTGTGTTGAAGCGTGTTTATTGTCCATCCGTAGGAATATTTATTTAATTTCAAGTTATTTAAAAGTAAATCCAGTATTTAGTATGTGTTTCGGTATGTCTGTGAGTGTGCGTTGGCTTGGAGACATGGCGGGAGCGCTTCAGCCAATCACAGCGCTCGTTACTACGATAGGTGACTACCGAAGTCAACGGAGAGACTGTATGGAAGTGGGGGATGATCAGCAGGTGGCACATGACACGGGGGAGTGCTGAATCGGAAGGCGCGACAGACAGTCGCTGGAAATACTTGGGGAGTGTTAAACACTTTGCGCATGATCGCAGGAGATAGAAATATTTGGTAGTGCCGACTTGCGCACTTGTGAGATTTCCGTGGCTTCTGCAGTGAAGACGTATTATGTGTTTAGAAGTGAATATCTCACGAGCTATGTTGTTGCTCATAAGTAATTACTTGAAGTAGGAATCTATTGTTTCACTGTTATTAAACTTATAGTTTAATTGCTGGACCATCGACACCAATAAGTGTTTTATAGTAATAAATGGCATTCTAAAAGACACTTCTGCTATCGTACTCATCATTTAAAGTCGTTAAAAATAGTACCTGCAGATTTTATTTAATTACAATCTTTCATTTATAAATTTCTATCTTACATTCAAAATTCGCAATTGCCGAGTGACAGGAACCTTCCACCATTCGATTCATGTGTATATTCACACTGGATACTGTAGACTCAGCAGTATTTGGCTTGTAATGCGGCAACTACGCATCCCAGCCCCTAGACAACGAAACCAGCCAAAACTTTTAATATTTCAACTCTGAGTCTGGGGGTACGTAGTTGATGATCACCTTTTTTTATTCGAAAGTCCGCAATTGGAGATTTCTCGTCCAGGATTTGTGTACTACAAAGTGGTAATTTCTTTTCTCTTTGTTATTCAGCTTACTACGCGAAGTGTAAAAACCTTTGCAAAACCAGTAGAGATTTCTGTAGAGTGAACCTCTCACAAAACACAGTGGGAGATCGGTATTTTTTCCCCACAAGTAAGTTTCTGGAAATAATGAAATTACGCAGCAATTTTCACAACTAACACATGCTATCGGTAGAGGTCCTAATGTGTCAGGTTAAAAGCAATTTGCGTGGGGACTCAGAGTCTAAATAAGTTGAGGGCAGGAAACGATAGCGGTTAGCGCGTTTAACGGACAGCGGTATCGGAGACGGTTGGTACACACGGTAATCGGCAGCAGCTGCAGTTACATCAGGCGACTTCTCCAGTGGCGGACGCAGATCAACAGCAGTATTTGGCATGTAATGCGGCAACTACAAACGAAAAATTGCAGACTCGCAGTTACCGTTATTATAGTAATGTTGATATAAAAGAGAATGTGTTACACCTGTGGCTAGAGTTGAAAACAAATTGGTCATTTCAATCTGAAAGCAAGTCTTCAAAATGTATCATGAAGTTACAGAAATTCTATGAAAATAATTTTACTGTCGCTACGTATCATCTCACCGTCGCAGCTCGTGATCACCGTATCATATTGGATATGGATGCTGAATAGAGTGCAGAATCAGTCATTGGTGGCACATCAACGACCCTCGCCAGCGGCGAAGTCAAATCAGCTCGAAATATTATCGAGTCCTTCAGCTCATATGCACTGATATGAAGGCTTCCCAGAGGTTTAGCGGTGAATGCTCCCCGTGCAGAAGTAATTTCGAATCGAATTTTTGCTAGAAGGAATATTTGTGATTCTGCGTTTTGTGATTTTTACTCCGTTGTGATCATTGTGGCTACGTATCTTGTCCGTTCCCTGACTGGTCAATGCAGACTCCTGGCATGTGGCGGACCGGGATTCGATTCCCGGTACTGTCAAGGATTCTCCTTTGTGGAAAGACTGATAAGGGCTACAATCAGCCATCTGATGCCAATGAAGCTGCCTGAGTTAGCAGAGTGGCTCTACTGCTGAAAAGTGTGCAGAAGAGCTTGGACAGAGGTGTGTTGACCACATGTTCCTCGATACAGCATCTGCATGACGCCGCAAGGTAGAGTATGACATGGCGGCCGGTAGACGGCCCTTGGTCATACATGGCCTGTGGGAGAAGCTCGGTTAAGTCGTGCCCTACCTTCTAGTGCTGAAAAAAGGAATACCACTCTCTTTCCATGTGTGGGTCGCCGTGAGCACAGTTGACGTTCTCTCTCTGTCGTGTAGTTTATTTACTTTAGCCAGTCCTGGCAATTCTTATGTTGCGTAAACATTTAGTTTTACTGAAGTCAACATTAGGTGGCGTCTCAAACTTGAGGTGCACCCACCTGTGAATTCTCACTCCCTTTCCTAGATATTATCTGTAGCAATCGGTTCCAAAAAATCTCAGCTTTTTTTTTTATTTTGTGCAAAATAGTGACTTCCTGGACCTTGCTAGAAACATGACTCTATTTCCACTTCTACCCGTAAAAAAGTCTCTGCTGTGGGCCTTATGTCACAGAAGATCATACCAGTGTTGCTTGCTGTGTGTCCGGCGCCCAAGTGCGGTACAGCAAATGTGAGTACGGTGTGCTACGTGGCATTGACCTCCGCCCGTCCCGTCACGTCCCTCTGAGAACTGCTTCGACTGTGTTTCATCTGGCTGCCTATGGGACTCCGCCGCGCATTCGAGCACTGTCACCTCATTCCAGTCTGCTTTCAGTCTCCTCTCACTTATGTAAAACACCCAAACTGGATTAAAAATGTAAATTACGATTACTGACAATCGCTAGTACTATTTTACATTACATTTCTCGGTGTCGATTAATTATTCAGATCTAATCTGTCCTTATATTTTGATTTCATAGATGTCACACGGCAGTGTCGGAAATAATGGTCGCTTAACATTACAACCGCTTTTCTAGACACTAAACATTCGGTTTAACTTTTAGATTACAGTTCAGTCTTGATCACGTTATGTCTGTTTTAATGAGTAACCAGTTTCGGTTTTTTCTATAAAACCATCATCAGACCCATTGGCTCCCTTGGGTTGGTAGTTGGAGCTCTCCTTGCTGCTGTGCAGTCAACTCACAGCAGCAAGGAGAGCTCCACCTACCAACCCAAGGGAGCCAATGGGTCTGATGATGGTTTTATAGAAAAAACCGAAACTGGTTACTCATTAAAACAGACATAACGTGATCAAGACTGAACTGTAATCTAAATATAACAATTTGATCACTGTATTCCAAAAATGTTTACCAAAATTCGGTTTAACTGATCCTGCAAGTTATTTCCCATCACTGACAGAAATACAATGTCGTAATAAATTAATTTTCAGCCTTTTCCTTGAAAACAAGCTGCTTTCTGAACTCGTTGTAGGTAGATTTCTTTCCGCAGTATTGCATCAATTATAAATAAAGATATAAAGATCATATTCCAGTCCACATTCTTGAAGGATTTTTTGTGAATCTACAGAAATTACAAATGACGGCTTGCGTTACTTCATTCATAAAATCTGTATTGCCTCAAGTGCTCTTGCGGAATCCAAAATGATCATCCCTAGGTCTTCTTCTACCAGATTTTCCCGCTGACTGTAGATAACCAGCGATTATTTTACTAACAGAAGTTTTATTTGGCCGACTCCATTACGTGTCAGATACGAGCCATTTTTACAATTCTTTCTACTCGCGCTGCTCGCTGATCCCCTCCAGAAGCAGCAGCTGGGACAAATCCTACTTGAGATGCGGACGCTTTCCTATTTCCCTGAGGTCATTTGATGAAATATGGGTAATCGGTTTGGTTTCTAGCCACTGGGATACCTTAGCTAAGCTTCTTGGATAACGGAAATATGGTCCTAAATTGTTTATAGCAGACATATGTCCAACTAGTGAGCGAAAGTACGAAAACTGCATTACGATGACGAAGGACCGCGGTATTGTCATGTCAGGTTTTCCTATCCACTGTTTTTTTTTAAATTTTATTTTGTATTTGTAACCTTCCCCTCACTTATCGACCTTAATGACACATACTGATAACACCTGCCCGCAAACAAGAAGGCGGTGTATGGCCTAGATTCTTCTTCAAGATCTATTTGCCAGTAACTAGCTGTCAGATCGAGGCTAGTCATGAACTTAACGTCATGAAAGTCTCCTCCATACTCTCTGGTCTGTCTGTCTCGCGTTGAACGACCCTATTCAACGTGCGTGCGTCAATCACAATACGCACACTACCATCCTGTTTTGCTACAGTGACCAAACCGTTATTGTATGGACTCGTACTTCTTTCAATCACTCCCCATTCGATCATCTTATCTATCTCCCGTTGCACTGCTTCCTTTTTGGACAGCGGTATAGCATACGGTCTCACGAAGAATGGTTCGTGCGGAATCACATGCAACTTGCATTTATATCCTTGCGCAAGTCCCGGTTTGTCTGAAAACACACTCTTATTCCTCATTATTACCTCATACAGGCCTCGTCTTTGTTCGTGTGTTGCGTTTGACACACCGTCTACTTTCTAGTTCACTTTCTACACTATTTTCAATGCCGAGATTCCTCACGTTACAGTCGTTCAAATTCATACCTACGTCAACGGCATCCGGCCAGTTAACAATGTGTATAGGCTGGTATTGCCTATGCACACCATGTCCTGCCTCGTCAAAAGTAACTACTATTGTTTTATCTTGTGACGTACATGTCAAAGTTTTGCTTTCGCAATTAATCACTACACGGTACTTTAATAGCCAATCTAACCCGATAATTACTTCCGTAGTTAAGTCTGGCACGACGACAAACTCTTGTGCAAATCGTGCCCCACATATCTCGAAGTTGACAAAAATAATTTTTTGTGACCGGTTTACTGGCCTTCCCATCTGCACCGATAATTTTCACTCCTGTTACTGGCATAACTACGATACCAGGTCTGTCTTTCAGTAACTGAAATATTTTTCCAGATACAGCACTCAATTCTGCACCGGTGTCAATCAACACGTTTAGTTGTAGACCGTGCATATTAACAGACACTACTATCTGTCTACACTCATCCTCGACTGTTTCTTTATTTTCCCACAATAAATCCTCGTCTATATCCAGGTCACTCCAGAAAAAACTATCCGGCTTTGATCCTAAATCCGGCTTATCTGGCGGCATTTTCTGCCTCTGTTCACATACAGTTTAATTTCAACACGTTTGTCGTGAGGCTTAGTTTGTAGCTTCGCCTCCAATACCGAAACCTTTTCCTCTAACTCGTCAACTAGTCAGTGTTGCTTTGTTATCAATTCACTAATTGTCACCTTCGTTGATTCCTCTTCGGCCAGATTGATCTCATCTGCCAATCTACCTGGAGAAATGTGCCCAGCAGTATCTGCCATTACTACCTCTGGATCTGCACAACCCACACTGCTACCGCCCGACCGTATAACGTCAGCTCTAACCTCATACACGCTGTAATCTACGTGCTTTTCTGCCAATCGTGTCCGGCTATCACTAAAGTTTTCGTAATCTTTCTCCTTAATACTCTCGCAATGTTTAAACTGGAGTTTTGCGTCGGATGGGTCGGCTACTTCTACCACTATAACTTTCGGTAAGGTCTGCCGGTTAGGGCCAGAACTTTCCGTTACTACTTCAATATCCATCTCCTGCGGGACGAAGCACGACAAATCTTGCTCGTGCTCCCCATTAACATCAACTGTTTCTGGTAAAGTCTGCCGGTTAGGGCCAGAACTTTCTATCACTTCACAAACACTATCTTCTTGCGGGACGAGACGCGGCAAATCCTGCCCGCGCTCCCCATAAACACTTCTCCCGTACAGGCCCCTATACTCTCTTAGTTCGTCGTATAAGCGACCGAACTGCCTTAACCAGACCTCATCCCTCTCTGCACCCCGTCGCTCGATGACGGACGTGTTATCCGACATCTGATCTTCTCTCAACAATTGCGAATCATTCTTAAACTCAATCTCCAGTTCCGCTGTGGGTGTTACAGCTGCCACTTTATAACCGATTTCCGGAAAACTACTTAAATTGTTCTCACTGACGGTGAATGTATTTTCTACTGCCGAGTCTACATCTGATCCACTACTTGTGGGAGCACCCCTTTCTCATAACACTGGCACACTCTCCCGCCGTTGATTATTCCATACGGAATTTTCATAACGACGACACATCGGTTTTCTACTGTTATAGGGCCGCCAAAATTTCTTCACCCCCGGTCGGCCCCTCACCGGCGCGGCTAATGGTTTCCCTGTCTCGTCCCAGCAGATCTGCTCCCCGGATGCTGCTGAGGCGGCTTATCACACCCTCTGGCGTTATTACTATTCTGTGAAGCCCGTATCACGTTGGTATGATACTGGTTTCCGTCATTCCTGTTATTATGTGCATTGTACCGATTGTCATTACGGTCCGAACCATTATTGTTATTGCTGCCATGGTTGCGGCATGCATTATTCCCATGGTTATCGTTGTTGTGGTTGTTGTGATACCCGTTGTTGTTACCACGGCCTCTACCACTGTCGCGATTATTGCGCCAATTCTCCTCGTCCTCAACTCTTTCCAGGAAATCATTGATTGTCCTGTAATTGCTTCCTACGTAGCGTTTTGTATCATCTGGAAGCTTCTTGTAGAGTTCCCAGACTATTTCGGATTCCGTGCGGCGATCACGCAAGTATTCCAACTTGCGGATCCAGCCATCACAAAACTCCTTCATCGAGACACGCGAATTCGCATCGAAAGCCCTCGATACGACAGATTCGCACCAGACAATTTGTTGCTTTTGCTCTGACCAGTATTCAGCCAGAAACAAATTTTTAAACTCGTCGAAAGTCAGGTTCGTGATGTTGAGGTATAATACCCAACGCTTGGCATCACCAGCCAACACGTGAATAAACGCATTAATTTTTCTCTCATTAGTCCATGATCTGGGCAAAACTCTTTCACAATTTTTAATAAAATCCGTCGCGTGTATACCGCCTTTTTTCAAGGAGTCGAACCGCTCCTCTTTCGTCAACAATTCCGAACTATGTGCACAGACTTTCACATAGCTCTGTTTTTCGTCCAGTTTCTTTTCTAATTCCGACACTCTCGTAATTACTTGGCAAGTGGTTGCCGCAAGCGTTTCCACTTCCCTCTTTTTCTCTTCGCAGGTATTAGCCTGCTTCCTCACTGTCGTATCTACTTCGGATACCAATGCCTTTAAAGTTTCCACCTTCTGTTGATCCTCTTTTTTCACTAATTGAATTTGTTCCGTCACCTTATTCTCGAAAATCGGAGCAACTGCTTCCCCTACACATTTCTCAATTCTGCTAATTTCGTAATCAAAACGAGTATTTATGCTCGCAATTTCCGCCTGAACGCCTATCATTTCCTGTTTAAGATTACCGATTTCGGTATTAATCACAACAATATCTTCTTTGATTTTATCAACTTTTGTGTTAACAACTCCAACATTGTAGTTAACAACATTAATAGCTTTGCTCTGATTGTCTAGCTTCCTGTCAATTTTTTCAGACTGAGCTTTAAATTCTGCCGATTGAGTTTCCATCTTGCTAGACGGAGCCTTGATTTCGTTAATCAAAACATTCAATAAATCAGTTAAATTCCCGGAAACTACCGGTTTTACTTCCGTAGCGGCTTCCTCTTTAATTGTCCCCCCGTATTCGTCATCAAGGGGTTCAGATTTGATTTTCTCTTCCGATTCCGAAACATTTTCTAAAGTTTGGAATTCCATTTCTGCTCTTTGTTGCGTTTCGGCGGTCGCGTCTTTCATGCTAGCAGCCTGCCCCTGAACAATGGGTTCCGTGGTGCGCGTTTCCCTCTGTTCGACCGATTATTCCGTACCCAAGTCTACCAAATTCTGGTAATTGTTGCCTTCACTCATTTTACCAATTTTCGATATAAACACCAAATCTCAAATCTAATTAGAATTCCTCACACTACTTATTCTCGCTGACATATCGACCATTTCGTAACCAGTGCTTTGTTACAACATTTGCACAATGCAAAATTCGTGTTCAGAACAACCTCAAATCCGAAGACTGTCCTGTCACCAGGTCGCCACGTGTAACCTCCCCCTCACTTATGACAGTGAAAAATCAAACTGCGCTCGCCTAATGGAAATTTGGGAAAAGCAATCGTCACCGAAGTTAATTTGTCGGCAAAGACGGAGGAAAGGGATACATCTAAATGAAAGAAAAAATGCAAATGAAATTGGTGAAAATTAATTTTGAGAAAAGGGGAAAATTAATAAAGAAAGTAAATGTGCGGTCGTTATGTTAACAAATAATTGGCGTTCTAATTGATATTTGAGATTTGGGGAAAATTACGGTCGCCAGTCCTATGGACAACTACTGAAATAACTGAAAATGAAAGATTGATGCACATATAATTAGCACTAAAAGCGTGGCAACTGAAGGTTGACGCGTGTTGTGTGAAAACTGAATGTTTGTCAGAAGTAATAAATTTCGTCACACTCTGATTTAATTTAGCAAAAGAATTACTAAAACTGGAAATTTGAAAGTTTATTTAGTGACTGAAATTAATAGTGAACTTTGTTTCTGAAGCACTACGAAATTCAATAAAATAAGGTTAGTCTTGGGCTACCTCAACAATCATTTAAAAAGCTACTTAAATCTACGCAATTTAGAAATAAGAGATTTAACTTTGAACATGAATTAAATGATTCTGAACAATTAACAATAGTAAAATTTAGTACGTACCAAGCTGAGCTGCAGTCACAGGTAAGCTAAAATATGGTAACAAAACTCGCACTCTTAATTTGTGCTTGTGTAATCTAAATATTATTGCCACCTATTAGTACTTTAACTGAACTTTGTAATTAAAGCAGTGAAATGGAATGATATTACTTTAATGCTGGCGTTTGAATTTCAACGACACTCGGGTTCATTCCGGAAAAGGAAGGGATCCTGCTTGGTAATGCATTTGGGACAATGAGCAACAAAAGGTTCATGCTACATTGCTGTAATTTTGTGTGGAAAATTGTACAGTTTGAAAAGCTGAGGTCTGCCATACTGTTCTGAAACTTTACGTGCTTCCAGTCTTCCTTGATGGTTGATTGAAGGTTTGAAGTCGTCGATCGAGGAGGTGGCGACAGTCACTCATTGTCGGCCGTCGCTGTTGCAGAAGTAGGATGTTGGCGCGCCTTCTTCTCGACACGGTCTCCAGGCGAAACGGGCTCTTGATGTGCGCCAGCTAATGCTTCCCGTCCACGACACCGTGTCAGAAACTATCATAGCAAGTCGAGCGCAATTACATGCTGCCAAACCCTGAAAGCGCGGGAACTCGCGGGAGCGTCACTCAACACACCTGCTCCACCGCCCTACTCCAGCCAGACTCTCCCTCCCCGCGCTCCATGCGGCAGAGTTAACACTACCAAATATCCTAAACACTTTGGTTCTCCACACGACCTATCGATGTAGTCGTTCGATAGCATAGTTTTCCCTAGGCCATACCCAGCTTAAAAAAACAAATAATATTCACAAAACAAACCAATTATACATCGACATAAATGCATAAATAGTAAAACAATTACAATACATAAAGACACAGAAATGTCATATCTTCAGGTAACAAATAAAGGAAAAAAATTTATAGTACAATAGATGGAAATAGGAGGATATGCATTTCCGGCGTTACATATTCTGCTGCAGCTCATGCAGCAGAGCAAAGCAATCGACCTCTCTCCTAAGATAGAATAAACTTATGTTCTTTTTTCAGTTATTAAATGTTAATTACTTCAGGTATTCACAAACTACGTACCTTTATATAAATGATTGGTTTCCGAGAGAACGGACAAATATGAGTGAAATATCGTTCACTATGGTTCCATTTAAGTTTTCACGCTAATGATGTTCAGAGATAGTGTTTAAACTGCCATGTGATGAACATGGTTTAAGACCTGCTGCTGGAAATGTCGCCCATTTATATTAATTCACAACTGACACCTACATGCTACGGTTTGTCTAACAACTCCAGACAGCAAGGTATTTCAGGAATAATTGTTGGGGGTTCAGCCGAACGTGCGACTAGCTCTTCTGGTGTGCCTACAGCTAGACTTGAGTAGTATTGTATGATCACCCATTATAGCCAGTAGCTATGAATAAGAGCAGAAACAAAGGTTAACGAAATTATGTATCATTCGAAGGGAGTTAGAAAATGGCACTGTGGCCGAAGAAGCCCATCACAAAAAAAAAAAAACAATAAAGCACTAAATTCTTTAAACATAGCACCGATTGGAATTTATCTGTTTATAATACACTAAAGAGCCCAATAAACTGGTGCACCTGCCTAATACAGTGTAGGGTTTCCGCGAGCACGCAGAAGTGCCGCAACACAACGTGGCATGGACTCGACTTACGTCTGGAGAAGTTCTGGAGGGAACTGACATCATGAATCCTGCAGGGCTGCCCATAAATCCGTAAGAGTATAAGGGGGTCGTGTTCTCTTCAGAACAGCACGTTGCTAGGCAGTCCGGATATGCTCAGTAATGTTCATGTCTAAGGAGTTTGGTGGTCAGTGTAAGTGGTTAAACTCAGAAGAGCATTCCTGGAGTCCGTCTGTAGCAACTCAGGACGTGTGGAGTGTCGTATTGTCCTGTTGGAATTGCCCAAGTCCGTCGGAATGTACAACGCATAGAAATGGCTACAGGTGGTCAGACAGGATGCTTACGTACGTTTCACTTGTCAGAGTGGTATCTAGACGTATCAGGGGTTCCATATCACTACAACTGTACACGCCCCACACCATTACAAAGCCTCCACCAGCCTGAACAGCCCCAGCTGACATGCAGGGTCCTTGGATTCATGACGTTGTGTTCATACCCGTAAACGTCCATCCGAGTGATAGAATTTGAAACTAGACTCGTCCGACCAGGCAACGTCTTTCCAGTCATGTCGGTGCTGACGGGTCCAGGCGAATGGTTCGCACGCTGACACTTGTCGATGAGCATTGAAATCTGCAACAATTTGCGGAAGGGTTGCACTTCTGTCACGTTGAACGATTCTCTTCAGTCTTCGTTGGACCCGTTTGTGCAGGATCTCTTTCCGGCTATAGTAATGTCGGAAATTTGATTTTACCGGATTCCTGATATTCACGGGACACTCTGAAATTGTCGTACGGGAAAATCCCCACTTCATCACTACCTCGGAGATGCTGTGTCCCATCGCTCGTGCACAGACTGTACCACCACATTTACACTTTCTTATATGTTGATAACTTGCCAGTGGAGCAGTAGAACCGATCTAACAACTGCGCCAGGCACTTGTTGTCTTATCTACGCGTTGCCGTATGTAGTGGCATATTCCGCCTGTTTACGTGTCTCTATATCCGAATACGCGTGCCTACACCAGCTTCTTTGGCTCTTCAGTGTACCTCTGCAAGACATAAATCGCGCTACAGGCCCTCAAGCATACAAAATCCATAGGAGGTAAAGAACATCTCCAATATTCATCACAAGGCAGTCTGAATGTTGCCTCTACACATGATCAGTATCAAAACCTTCATGGGTTCCTAGCTGGAAAACGGTGCATCTATGACATTTTTGTCACAAAACTAATTGTTTCTTTTAACCTACCCTAAATACTTCTAAATTTTGCATATATACTGCAGTAGTTTTGCTGTTTCTCTGTCGGAACAGACCGCGATAGGTTCCGCAGTACCGACCGACCACCGTGTCATCCTCAGACGATAGCCGTTACTGGATGAGAGTATGGAGGGTGCAAGAAACTTCCTACTATTACTAAACCTCCAGAAATGTTTCAGTTTAGCTGATGAGTCCCTAGATGGTGGTATAATGAGCGTACAGTATGTCTGGCCACACTCTCCTATCTGAATTTTGCGATAATTAACCCAGTCCGTCCTCGAACTGACTTAGTGAGCTGTCGCGGCGAAGGAATTTTTCTTGTCTGTTACGTGGAGATGCTCTGATAGTTTTATGTTCACTTACAGAGCCATAAAAACGCTGTCAGATTCTGAAAGAGCAATACTGCTGTCTATGTTTTACGCAATGAAGTGGCAGGAAGCTTTTCTTTTTGTAAATAATGTTTGCAGAGGTTACCATTTTGGTGCGTTCGTAAAATGTTATTCTCCATACTGATTACAAGCTAACCATTGATGGTACGAGACCATGGTCTACCGCAAGACTAGATCGGGAGGCATTTTGTCGTCGTCTGCCAACTATGGCGCACAGTCTGTAACTAGAGCGTACAATCGCCACAGTTCTTATAAAGTCGTACATCTCCAGTTACGCTAAAGTTATTAACTTATTTATTCGTATCAACGTTTCCTGGCATTGTAAACTTACTGATAGCTAGTATTTATGACCCGTAGGCTCCTCCTAATGCCTGAGTGGGAAAAGACAACTTTTGTTATAAAATATTTATTAATGACAGTTACTTGATTCGCGCCAGAATAAATGTACTTTCGCTACGTATCTCTTTGTTGACGTCACGAACGATTTCTGCATCAGCACCTTGTCCCACTGGCTCTGAAAGCGGCAGATGGCCGACCGCCTCTGCTAGCCAGCGTGGGAACCTGCTGCTCGCTTCTTACTCCGTATGTACAGCAGCGCTGATACATTCACTTCACATATGTGAAATTCTGAAGTATCAAAAGTGGAAACAAAGTAAAATGCGCTCGTTTGTGCAAATAAGGGTATGTTACGAGGGGCATCTGGTCAGACTAACGCTCTCCCTTCGTGGTCCGCTTTCGCGATCGAAACCGCTGTTTCTCAAAAATGTTCAAATGTGTGTGAAATCTGATGGGACTTACCTGCTAACGTCACCAGTCTCTAGGATTACACACTACTTAACCTAAATTATCCCATGGACAAACACGCACACCCATGCCCGAAGGAGGACTCGAACCTCCGCCGGGACGCTGTTTCTCAATCAAGTAACTCTTTAACTGGGCGCCCGAAGGCTGAGTGCACACCGCTTGGCAACAGAGTTCGGCAGATGGACGTTGACCAATCCAAGAGCTAGGCACTCCCAACAGCGCTTAATTTCGGTGACGTAACGGGAAATGGTACTACCACAGCGGCAAGGCCGTTCTTGTACATCCTCTGTTTAAGGCAAGTAAGTTTTTCTTCACCACGCAAAACAAATTTTATTTCTAGACCCTCGTCGCCAGTTCTTTAAAGGCCTCGTCGTTACTGCTGTGGAGGCCGAGTTCCCACTTTTGTTACGGTAGGCCGAGTTTGTGAGTTAGTGAAACGGTATCTGGTGCAGTACATCGCTAAGACAATTTCTCCCTCCACTATTAAACAACTATGCCCCAGGGTTATGTAATAGGATAGAAGAGCAAAGGTACTAAAACACTCCAACAAATTAGTGACAAAGCCACAGATATGAGTTTAAACGGTTTACTTATCTTCCTGACTTGTTGAATAACAAAGTCAACAATCGTCATCAATGGCTAAATGCAGATAATCGTAGGTAAACTTCACAGTACACAGCAAATACGATTTACAAGAACTGACGGTTCACTTCTAAGAGTTCACTAAACGACATTCCTTGTTTTCAGCCCTGGTCAATGATCTGTAGCCAAGTGGGCGAGAGCTGCACTTCTATCTTCCGAGTCGTCCGGTCATTGACGGATTGTACTCGAACGGCAATAAGGAGAGGGGAAGTTGATATCTTTGTCCTCAGCGCCGCCCGTGGCGCTGGTGGAACTCACGCAAGTGCAAGTCTCTATGGTACCGGCACCAGGTCGCATCTTTGCACCTGTGGTGCTTTTGCATGACTGTGGCTTTAAAAAATGTATGAATTAAATCTTGTTTAGCCACTAGTAGGGTATTCAGCTGCGTGATTACCTTTCTTGTAACTCTGTTCGTTACGAAGATATGAACAGCACCGTGTCCTTTTTTAGTGGCATCCTGTATTTTGTATTCGATAATCCACTCAAGAACCGTTCAAAAACGTATCACAGAGTACCATTACGTAAATATGACTTTATGAAAAACCTAACACACAACTGACTTCGCCTCATCTGTACCAGTATACAGTGCAAAAATATCGGCCGGCCGCTATGGCCGAGCGGTTCTAGGCGCTTCAGTCCGGAACCGCGCGACTGCTACGGTCGCAGGTTCGAATCCTACTTCGGGCATGGAGGTGTGTGATGTCCTTAGGTTAGTTAGGTTTAAGTAGTTCTAAGTGCTAGGGGACTGATGACCTCAGATGTTAAGTCCCTTAGTGCTCAGAGCCATTTGCAAAAATATCTGAAGTAAGGTAACTCGTCCTACTGCTGAAATTGACAGTAAACTAATGGACACACAAGGAAGACTCACATCAGTCATTCGTCTTTAAGGTTTGACAGCTGTAGCATGCGCACACGACAATCTGTGCGGTTCACAGTAATTTCAGCACGATAAAGATTCCATGCTTGACACCAAGTCATATAGTACAGACGCACACGATAGATGCCAATGACGATGGCCTGTGCGTCAGAATAGCAGGTTGGCAATTTAATGTTTCTACATGTAGTTCATGGTGTGCAGGAAGAAGTTTTTCAAAATTTGCTCTCAAGCTGCGGAGATTCATGCATTCAAGGTTTTCAAATCGTCTTCGATTGAAGGTTTGTGTGAGTACAGTGTACACCATGAGTGAGAAGGTACAAGCGCTACTCATCTATGGCGACGGTTGAATGAATGGGCTCTGTTTCCGTTTGTTTAGTATCAGCACCAGCGACTATATAAGTATTTGGTTTAATTGTGAATGCTTGAGATTGGAGCGTTGTTCTATTTACACTCCAGTCCGAGAGTAGTCATAAAGTTTTATTTATCGCCTCTAAAAGATGAAATTGTGTAATTAATATTGTCCTCCTTGTCAGGTAAATGTCTGAAATTCTGGTACTCATTTAAATCTCGCACTACAGCTCGGAAGCACTCCGCTAGAGGAACCGGAGGAAAATGGAGCACCCTCTACTTTACTGTGTCTTTTATCTACACACACAAAAAAATTCGATACTTCGTATCTTTTCCAAAGTGGCTATTGAAACCTTAACTCAACGCCTCGTACATTCCACTCCAGCAACCACCTTAAGTTATTTAGGGAGTCGTGAAAACATGAATCGGAATGCCGATTGGCAATTTGAACGGCTTTCCTCCCGAGTAAGAGTCCAGCGCCTAACCATTGTGTCAGCTCTTTCGGGTAGGATCGCTCAGCGTTGCTGTGCTAGGGCATTTCGCGCCTAATAGCAGCGTGGCTGCTTGCTGTTGATACTTATAAATGGAACAAAACGATCTCTTTTTTAAGTTCAGTTTTTCCTTGCTCAAACTTTGACTCTCAAGTCTTCAAATAAGTTGTTGTAATACCAGTATTACTCTGATATAATTAGCATTTTTCAGTAACCACATTTAACATGTAAGTGTATTTATCTCCTCTGTTCCACTCTGACTTTACGTTTGACGTATGAAAGTGATATACTCATACTAGATGACACAATATTTCAGGGCAACGAGACCACTTGTAGTTATTGCTGGAAACATCTCAGCCCGGTATTATCCTAGCGTGCTCACAAGATGCAAGATAGCTTAACTTTGTTGACGACCTACGCAGCGAACTCGGACTATGTTTGGCGTTTGTCTATCACTGGACTACACAACAACTAGTAGTGTTTCACCGCATCCAGCAAGAGGCTGTTGTTGGGCTCCAAACTCGTACAGGAGTTCTAACTAGTGTACCTGTACAAATAAGGGAAACGGTTGCTCCGTTCCAACAGTTGCAATGAAGGAATCTGTCACTTCGGATGATTGTCAGGATAACCAGTTCTGACCTTTTTTGGAGGTAATTTGCAGATTTAGAAGTCTAATAAAAGAAGGTAGCTGGGGACGATAGAAGTAGGATGGCTGCAACGTGCCAAGAATTACGAACTGTGGCTGGAAAGTGAAAAATGGCTCTGAGCACTATGGGACTTAACATCTGAGGTCATCAGTCCCCTAGAACTTAGAACTACTTAAACCTAACTAACCTAAGGACATCACACACATCCGTGCCCGAGACAGGATTCGAACCTGCGACCGTAGTGGCCGCACCCTTACAGACTGAAGCGCCTAGAACCACTCGTCCACAGATGCCGGCGGAAAGTGATAGATCACGAATTAATTTGAGACAAATTACTGTTAAGGCGGAGCCCCTCACAAGGGGGAATGTTTGAGAACTAAGGAGTAGTTTCAATATTCTGATGAAAAGAATTCATTGCTCTAACACTTGAGCACACTGGAAGTGATTATTCAAATTCCTTTCTTACAAGGCTCATTGTCTGTGCTGATCACCTAACTTTAATACCAGGCTTCCGACTAGAGGTATATACAAAACAAATCCTTATAACGAAGGAACCTGATCTTTTACGTTAGATAAATAGGCAATCGACAAACACACTCTTTAAGACGCCAGTGACAGGCCACACCTATCTCGACATGTTGGTGAACCCTGCAGCTCCACAGATGTCTCCGTATTTCATTTTCCAGCAGGATTGCGCCACCCCTCCCCACTATCACGGAGATGTTGCTTAACTTCTCCATGCGACTTTGCGGCTTTTCGGGGATGATGCTGTAGTATACAGAGAAGTTGCAGCATTAGAAAATTGTAGCGAAATGCAGGAAGATCTGCAGCGGATAGGCACTTGGTGCAGGGAGTGGCAACTGACCCTTAACATAGACAAATGTAATGTATTGCGAATACATAGAAAGAAGGATCCTTTATTGTATGATTATATGATAGCGGAACAAACACTGGTAGCAGTTACTTCTGTAAAATATCTGGGAGTATGCGTGCGGAACGATTTGAAGTGGAATGATCATTTAAAATTAATTGTTGGTAAGGCGGGTACCAGGTTGAGATTCATTGGGAGAGTGCTTAGAAAATGTAGTCCATCAACAAAGGAGGTGGCTTACAAAACACTCGTTCGACTTATACTTGAGTATTGCTCATCAGTGTGGGATCCGTACCAGATCGGTTTGACGGAGGAGATAGAGAAGATCCAAAGAAGAGCGGCGCGTTGTGTCACAGGGTTATTTGGTAACCGTGATAGCGTTACGGAGATGTTTAATAAACTCAAGTGGCAGACTCTGCAAGAGAGGCGCTCTGCATCGCGGTGTAGCTTGCTCGCCAGGTTTCGAGAGGGTGCGTTTCTGGATGAGGTATCGAATATATTGCTTCCCCCTACTTATACCTCCCGAGGAGATCACGAATGTAAAATTAGAGAGATTAGAGCGCGCACGGAGGCTTTCAGACAGTCGTTCTTCCCGCGAACCATACGCGACTGGAACAGGAAAGGGAGGTAATGACAGTGGCACGTAAAGTGCCCTCCGGCACACACCGTTGGGTGGCTTGCGGAGTATAAATGTAGATGTAGATGTAGACCTTTCCTGAGCGTTGGATCGGAATCGGAAGAAATGGCGGTGGGGGGTGAGGGGGGGGGGTGGCGGGGGGTTCCCGCTGCTTGGTCCCTTTGGTCTGTCCACTGCCTGGAGGACATCGTTTACAGGACAACTTTTCCAAATCTGGTAGATCTAAGATAACGCATAACGCATCTACACCGTGAGAAGTGGAGTAACGTTTCCATATCTGACGAGGTACAAACGGTGTCCACACTGAACCGTACCAATATGCATAAAAATGTTTGTGTTCGTGTGTACAATCCTGGACAAATCACGTTAAAACCTTAAAAGGTAGTGAAATAAAACAGAAAAATGCGCGGACACTTTGTAGTTCCAGGAAAGAAAAGGAAAAGCATTTCGGGTATGTTAAAGAGAGATAATGACTTGCACTACAACTGTTACAGTTGTATCGTTCTGAAATATCTGTGTTCCCTATCTCTGAGACAGGAATAATTTCACAAAACAGCATATCGCGTTAATGCAAGTAACCTGGAGGTCATTTAATGCCCAGAACTCTGAGTATTACACTAGGTTCCGCGCCTCGTTGCTTGCAAGTGGAAGGACTGTGAGAAAGGTGGGGTTGAACACCACTCGCAACAGTGACTAGATTCCAAAACAGCATTTCTTAACATCCAAAGACATGTGATGAAACAGAGATAACAAGGGTAATACTCAAGGTACCAAAACTGAATAGAACAGTACGTATTTACCGATATCAAAATGTGAAAGTAATGGAACCAACTGTTTAAGACAGTTCATTTAAAAACGAAACACTTCATTGCTTTGAAATCAGTTTGAAAAGGCTAGTAACATTTAATAACTCCAAACCTTGAGATCCTGTAAGTTCATTAGGGATTAAAAAGGAAAATATCTTACCTTAACATAAATTGGGATTAACACCATCAATATAAAGTTACACTCACGGCCAGCACGCAAGCTGAACTCAAACGGACACTTCCTGTGCGCCTCACGGCGACTTTTGCCTTCACGTCGGACACCCGATACCAGTTTCCCGCGTCGTCTCTCCTGAAGCCGTACGGCGCGCGCTTCGTAGATAGCCCCGCACGGGGCCTGACGCAGCCTACCAAGTGGCACAGTATCTCACTGAGGTTAACATTGTATTCCATCGTCTTATTCAGTATCCTATATTACCTTCAAAGTTGTGCAGAGTAGCAAGCTAACGTATAACAATGCTCAATTAATTATTGTGAGATAGTAGATAGGCTGATTTTCTAGCATGAATTAGCGGTTGCTCTTTGAAGCGCAAAAGAATCTGGAGAAGAGAGAAGGATTTTTACAAACGTGAAACCTGTTGTTGGTGAGATAAGCACACGTGACTCAAGAGTGTTTTGGAGTAGCGGTTAATAAGTAGCGGTTAACGGGTGCAGGTGTTAGGAGAGAGTAGCCATCCGACTGCCACAAATGGAAACTTCTGAACCATCTCGAACGTATTTGGCAAGGCAGGCCGGTGACAAGTATTGAAATATTCGACATCGGGAGAGACAGAGTAACAGAGAACTGACTAGTAAAGTATTTGATTATACACTGAAACACCAAAGAAAGTGGTATACGCATGCGTACTCAAATACAGAGATATGTAAACAGACAGAATACGGCGCTGTGGCTGGCAACGCCTATATAAGACAACGAGTATGTGGCGCAGTTGTTAGATCGATTGCTGTTACTACACTGGCAGCTTATCAACATTTAAGTGAGTTTGAGCGTGGTGTTATAGTCGGCGCACGAGCGATGAGACGCAGCATCTCCGAGGTAGCGATGAATTGGGGATTTTTGCGTACGATCATTTCACGCTTTCACGAGGGTACCGTGTATATCAGGAATCCGGTAAAACATCAAATCTCCGACATCGCTGCGGCCAGACGAAGATTCTGCAAGGATGGGACCAACGACGACTGAAGAGAATCGTTTAACGTGTCAGAAGTGTAACTCTTCCGTTAATTGCTGCAGGTTTCAATGCTGGGCGACTAAGTGTCAGCGTTGCTAACTGCTCAACGAAACGTCGTCGATATGGGCTTTCGGAGACGAAGGTCCACTCGTGTACCCTTGATGACTGCACTACACAAAGCTTTACGCCTCGTCTGGGCCCGCCAACATCGACATTGGACTGTTGATGACCGGAAACATCTTGCCTGGTCGGACGAGTGAGTATCGTTTCAAATTGTATCGAGCGGATGGACGTGTATGGGTATGGACACAACCTCATGAATCCATGGACCCTACATGTCACCAGGGCACTGTTCAAGCTGTAATGGTGTAGGACGTGTGCAGTTGGAGGGATATGGGGCCCCTGATACGTCTAGATACGACTCTGACAGGTGACACCTACGTAAGCATCCTGTCTCATTACCTGCATCGATTCATGTCCATTATGCATTCTTACGGGCTTGGATAATTCCAGCAGGACAATGCGACACCCCACACGTCCAGGATTGCTACAGAGTGGCTCCAAGAAAGCTCTTCTGAGTTTAAACATTTCTCCTGACCACCAAACTCCCCAGACATGAACATTATTCAGCACATCTGGAATGCCTTGCAATGTGCTGTTCGGAAGAGATCTGCACCCCCTCGTACTCTTACTGATTTATGGGCAGGCCTGCAGATCTGATGGTGTCAGTTCCCTCCATCACTACTTCAGACATTAGTCGAGTTCATGGCACGTCGTGTTGCGGCCCTTCTACGTGTTCGCAGGGGCCCTACACGGTATTAGGCAGGTGCACCAGTTTCTTTGGTTCTACAGTGTATTAAGCTCCCAGTACTAGAGTTGCGTTAGTAATAATTTGCATTACTGCAGGACTCTTCCTGCGGTAAAGATCATCATCGTAAAAAGTTAATTGAATTGCGGTAGTTTCAGAGTAGTTGATCTAGCAGTCAAGGTCTGCCAGATAAACATCACGAAAAATTAGCATCTACTGCAGCCAACCATGGCTAGGAATTTAAATTTTGTCGAATTTCAGTGTTTAGATGAAACCTTTATCTTCAGATAATTTAATTAGTAACTGCGCTCCTCAGGATATAGGGTATTTCGTGGGTCTAGTCAGTTTAAGTGCGCGCACTTTGACGTGCTTGTCGCTTATTGGCTGTCGTCTAGTGACCTCAATCGTTCGACGACTAAAATGTGCTTTTCATCGGTTCAGTAAGACTTTCGTCCAGTTGCTTGCTGTCAGATTGATTCGGTATTGGACCATTTGTAGACAGCATTACGAGACGAAGTACTACAGAGGTGCACGTGTCATTGTAATAGTTTCTGTACATTTCTGCCTATGCGATAGTGTCCTCTGAATCTGCTATGACAACTATTGAAAACAACTAACATAATGTACGTACCGTGATGAAGAGGGATCTTGAAATTGAACAGTTTGTGATTAACACCGGGTTTATTACATCTCGAGGTCATGTAAAGGTCCGTGCGTAGATCTCAAGTCTACTCAGAGTACATGAACACGTCCATTATTCCGATTTTCAGTTTAGTTAGCCATTGCAATTTAAGATTCCGTTCTGTCACCACAAAGAAAAATATACACTGTTATTCCATAATGCACAATACTAATGACAGAGTACAACACTTTGCACCCCTACTCGCGTCATTTTTTGCGAATCTTGACTTGCACTTTTTCACCCCCCTCCAAGACGCGAGCCCACAGGCCAATTGCCTACGCATTTTCCGTTCAGTCACCACAGGCTCACTCCACTCTCTCATTCAAAGTGCACTCGAAACCACCTGTAGTGTCGGGTGCAGCAGAGACGGGTAAGAGTAAGATACGATGCATCGTAGCTGTACCGACATCTGCACCCTTATACGCTTCGGTTCCATCCTATGGTAACCTGGGCAGTGTTGCTCTGTGCAATGACCCCAAGCAGAATGTGGCCCTAGTATCAGGCTGTTTTCCTGCACCCTTTAAGTACTTGGGTGACTAATGCTCACTGACAGTAAAATCGTTGTCTTTCAGAGAATACATGAAAATTTTATACCTTTTTTTTTCAACTACAGTGAGTACATAAAACATGTGACTTCAGTAAAACTGCGCCGGCCGCTGTGGCCGAGCGGTTCTAAGCGCTTCAGTCCGGAACCACGCTGCTGCTACGGTCGCAGGTTCGAATTCTGTCTCGGACATGGATGTGTGTGATGTCCTTAGGTTAGTTAGGTTTAAGTAGTTCTAATTCTAGTGGACTGATGTCCTCAGATGTTAAGTGCCATAGTGCTTGGAGCTATTTCAACCATTTTCTTGAAACTGCCCTGAAAAATATTATTCTTCTTTCATACAAGATTTTGACGAACGAATGAGCGTAAAACCTGTCTGTTCTCTATTTAATTGATTTAGTCAGATGCAGTATATGCATTCATTCCACGACAGAGAAAAAATGAATGCAACGTTACGATCACACCCTGTAACTTCCTGGCGTTACTTCGGTATGACCGCCCTCATAGACGTCTATTCACAAGTGAACATGAAATGCAATAGTCAAGTCAAACATACAATGAGCGTGTAGTTTCGAAGTATTCACCAGCACTGAATTACCTTACTGGCTGCAAAATACTTGGGCTGATGGCAACTCGGTTTGAATAATAACTCGGCCGAGGGCAGAATGCACTTGATATTTTGTGCTCAGATCAAACACAGAAATATAGGAGCAATTGGGAAAAATCAAGAAATTGCGCTACTTCTCTATATTACTATGGGATGAAAATAAATAGAAGCCACTGTAGAATAACTGCTTGTTATTGTTGATTAATTCGTTGAGTAGTGGCAACGACAAAATTACATTTGTCCTATAGTGGACTATGGGGAGTACAATTCCGTGAAAGATGAAAATCAGAAATAAAGGAACCTCATCCACTCTAATATTCCCGTAGGGGTATTAGAATAGCAGGAAGGTGATGAAAGCCATACCATAATCTCATGGAAGAATTACTGAAATATCAGTGTTGTTCTATGAACATGGAAAAAACCTCTCTCTTGGAACAACGGTTGTTAAGCCCAGATACAACAGAAGGTGCATCTACAACCCTAAAATCGTTTTGAACGTAGTATTATCTCAAGTCACACCGCATGGGAAGGATCTCACAATTCTTATATGTTGTAGCGTATAAATCGCCATCGAAACATAACATGGACCAAGTACAGCCAGCGTTCTCACGATGCAGGAGGCCCCAGTAGCTTCCCTATGCAAGGCAGCCTCGAGTAGCATGCAGTGCTGGCTCGACGGAAAGCAGGAGACAGTGCCATGTGTAACCGTTTACAAGGACACGCTACCTCGAACTCTTCCGCACTGACGCTTTATTAGTCAGTCCTGTAATCCTCCAAAGGTATCGAGTATAGTTATACCTCCATTTCGACAGTCAAAGATTGAAAGAACCCGTACATTCCGCCTGCATGACCTCTACCTTACCAATCACGAACGTCCCATCCAGTTATGCAACACACTAAATCGTGTTGGAATAACCCTCGACCGATAACTAAGGTGGAAACTGCACCTACTAACCAACCACACCTACAAAACCTTTATCCGACCCATTCTCTGCTACGAAAATGTTGCATTGAGCTCCACCACACCGAATTCTGCAAGTCCTTTCAAACCCTCGAACGCCATGCACTTCATCTATCTTTCGGCATCCGTTTACATTTGTCTACATGGATCCTCTACCATCTCAACAAATTCACACCCCTCCTCACCCTCATTGAACACCTCCACATCTGCTATACTATGCGCAAACTAGATTCCAATAACCCGATTCTTTCCACTTCGATCATAAACACAGGTATGCTGCAGCGTGCTCATAAAAACATCGCACTGTCTCTACTGTCCCTACACCAACACACACTGTATTTCCCAATGCATCTTAAACCAACTGCCTCGCCCAGACAATGAGATACGCCCCGATATTTATTCCTCTTACCAACATCAACTCTTTCCCCACTATCCAACTCCAGATCAGGGCTCCTGTCTCCCTGTTTCTCTCCAGCGATCACTATCCATTCCCTCTTGTTGCAACTACCACATGCACACACCAGACACCTCCCCATCCTCTTCTTTCTCGTCTTCTGTCTTTCCACTATCCACCTCAACAGCTAACTTCATCTCCATAGCTACCCCTAATCCTCACTCCTATGGAACATATTCTCTCCTCCCGAAGTACTTTTCTCCCACTGCAGGCCATTCAGGTGTCTTCAGTGAAAATTTAGTGCTTCAGTGTTTTTATATTCCTAGAAGAATTTCACCGTTCTGTAATGTTTTTTCGAAGTGTATACCTTCATGCTTTTTAGATGTTGATCTTTGATTTTTTAATTTTAAATAGTAAATCAGTCCTAATGTTCTTTATCTTATTCTTGTTATAGAAGAGCGGAACATAGTAATGCTGACGGTACCCCTTCCCCAACCGCGTGGGGCGAGGGGGATGAAACTAACAACAAAGGCAAAAAAAGACTGTAGCACATTTAGCAGTCGAGAACATGAGCACAAAATGTCTTCGCCCTATGGACTGTGCGGCTGGTCCCGGCGGAGGGTCGAGTCCTCCCTCGGACATGGGTTCAAATGGCTCTGAGCACTATGCGACTTAACTACTGAGGCTGAGGTCATCAGTCACCTAGAACTAAGAGCTAATCGTACCTAACTAACCCAAGGACGTCACACACATCCATGCCCGAGGCAGGATTCGAACCTGCGACCGTAGCGGTCGCACGGCTCCAGACTGCAGCGCCTAGAACCGCACGGCCACTACGGCCGGCCGGGCATTTGTGTGTGTGTTTGTCCTTAGGATAATGTAGCTTAAGTAGTGTGTAAGCTTAGGGACTGATGACCTTAGCAGTTAGGTCCCATTAGACTTCACACACATTTGAACATTTTTTTTGTCTTCGCCCCATTTTCCTTATTTGTACTTCGCGTAAAAACAAAGATAACGTTTAACCATCGGTTTTCAAATGAAAACAGGAAACTGCATCAAATGACGGCAGTGAGTTAGTTTGCACCTGTACCAACTTTGAGGCGAAGATAAAAGCGAATCGCCTTCTACGGCCTTCCTCTTCCGAGACACCCCACGAGAGGCGAATCATAATTCCTGGAGGAGATTCACACTATCTATAGGAACGGAATGAAATGCAAACTGAATTATTGCAAACACACAAGACGTAGATAGCTACTAGCGGCGAGCTCACGTATGAGCACATAAATGAGAATCGCAGGCACGCACGGCGGGGACCGACGTAGGGAAGGCAGTGGTCGGGTTCTGCAGTCTGCACCTGACAGAGCCATTACGGTTCATCAAACGGTCTGCGGTCTGCGGCGCAGGGAGCCTGGGAGGGGGAAGGGTACAGTGTCGCATTCGGGCGACTCGTTAACAGGTTCGGCCGCGGGGTTCACCACCCCTATCCCGACCCCCAGCCCCTACACACGACCGCCGCTGTGTCCGCGAGCCTGCATTTGCGTACTCGTATTGAGCCGCTGTGTTTGAGGGATGCGGTCAGGTAGCTGGCTGGTGAAACAGCGGCGTACTGATACTGTAAACCTGACGCTCCTTCCGAAACAGTACCTAAATGTTCATACAAGATTGTGAACCTGGTTTATGCACCTGGTTTATGCCGTGAAGTGCATTGACGGAAAAAAAATCGTACATCATTTAGAGGTTTCCAATTCACTCAAGATTTATCGTTGCAACAGTGCATATGGAGTACATAAACTGATTAAATTTACAGGTCAACAGCACAAGAGGTTCTAAGATTCCTATGCTGAAACAGTAACTTATATCCTCCTTTCAAGACACTGACCATTCCGTTCAACTACTTTTCCAGGTCCTTTCTGTCTCTGACAGAATTACGATGTCATCGGTGAACCTCAAAGTTTTTATTTCTCCTCCATGGATTTTAATTCCTACTCCGAATTTTTCATTTTGTTTTCTTTAGTGCTTGCTCAATATACAGATTGAATAACATCGGGGATAGGCTACAACCCTGTCTCACTCCATTCCCAACCACTGCTTCCCTTTCATGTCCCTTGACTCTTATACCTGCAATCTGGTGTCTGTATAAATTGTAAAAAGCCTTTCGCTCCCTGTATTTTACTCCTGCCTCCTTCAGAGTTTGAAAGAAAGCATTCCAGTCAACATTGTCAAAGCTTTCTCTAAGTCTACAAATGCTAGAAACGTAGGATTGCCTTTACTTAATCTTTCTTCTAAGTACTAGGGTCAGAATTGACTCTCGTGTCCCTACATTTCTACGGAATTCCCGAGGTCGGCTTCTACCAGTTTTTCCATTCGTCTGTAAAGAATTCGCGTCAGTATTTTGCAGCTGTGACCTATTACACTGATAGTTCGGTGATTTTCACATCTGTCAACGCCTGCTTTCTTTGGGATTGCAATTATTATATTCGTCTTGACGTCTGAGGGTATTTCGCCTGTCTCATACGAGACAGGCGAGATGGTAGAGTTTTGTCGGGGATGGCTCTCCCAAGGCTGTTAGTAGTTCTAATGGAATGTTGTCTGCTCCTGGGGGCTTGTTTCGACTCAGGTCTTTCAGTGCTGTGTCAAACTCTACTCCCATTTCAGTATACGGTGTAGACTCCACAGGCGGCAATGCAGGCTCTGACGCTGGCGCCGAGTCGATCGTACAGAATACTGCCCTAGACTACGTTATGCCAAGCCTGATCGACCTGTTCATGTAGGTCTGTAAAAGTTTTTGGTTGACGTAGAATACGAGTCACTTTTCGACCCATCGTATCCCAGAACTGCTCGATTGGAGATCGAGCAGACCAGGGAAGCTACTGCACGTCTTGCAGAGAACATTCAGTTCCACGGGCAGTGCGTGTGGGAGCGTTATCCTGTTGGAACATCACATCACCTTACTGTTGCGAAAATGGCAAAGTAACGACTTTAACAACATTCTGCACGTACCGAGTGCTAGTTAGCGTCCCCCCCAAAAAACCATGTGAATGAGAGCTGTAACTAGACCATAAGGCCTGGAATTGGGCCAGTGTGTAAAGTTATCCGCCATGCCGCCTGCCACCAATCTTCGCAAACTTCATGCATTCAGTTACGTAATGTATATGGAAATAGAACAGTTAGTTTGTGTGTTGCTTCAATTATAACCATACAAAACCTGTATTCGTTTCTGGAACCATATTTTCAATCCTCGTGACGAACCTACGCATGTTCTTCGCCTAAGTTCAAATGGTTCAAATGGCTCTGAGCACTATGGGACTTAACTTCAGAGGTCATCAGACCCCTAGAACTTAGAACTACTTAAACCTAAGTAACCTAAGGACATCACACACATCCATGCCCGAGGCAGGATTCGAACCTGCGACCCTAGCGGTCGCGCGGTTCCAGACTGTAGCGCCTAGAACCACTCGCCCACCCCGGCCACACACTTGGGCCAGTGTGTCTTGGACGAATGCACTCTACGAGACAGCGCTCACCAAGTCTAGGTTGCACGCGCAGACGGCCATCACTAGCATGCAGGCAGTATCTGCTTTCCTAGAAGCAGCATTACATCTTGCAAGTGATCCTCTCACGTTACCAGTCGAGCCGTGCACGTCCATGCTTGGCGTCAGTGGAAGATGGGCTAGAGGTGTGCGTGGCCGTAGTCTCACTGCTAGGAACTGCCTTGCAACAGTTCTTGTTGACACGTCTAGGCTCACAAGCCTCCACTGCTGCTACGATCCTAGTAGGCTGCTGTGCTGCGTGGACGTCCAGGACCTCGTCTACGGATGAGAGAATGTTCGCGTGACAACTTATACCAGCATCATTGCACAACTGTTGCAGTCTTATGTGGCGGTTCTCTGAATGGACCATTCCACGAGTCGGAAGGTCACAACGTGGACCCTATGAAACTCGTTCAGGAAGCCCGAGTGCGTCTCCGTGGCGTGGTTGCCTGCTTGCTTTATACGTTTGCTCCACACTGAGCCTTCTGGCTGTGACCGTTCCCTGTTAAAGGGTAGACACAGATGGTGCCCTGGTAGCTATGTCACTACGTTAACTGATGGGGGACGATGTTGAAATCATTATCATCACATCTACTACCCACATGCCGTCATCGGATCAAAATCGACGTCGCACTTCCAGTGGTACTAATTCTTTTTCCAGCTGTGTATGTACCCGTACACTGAATCAAACCTATTAATAACGGTTTCGTACATTCATATTTAAACTAGATGAAGGTGGGACACAGCTGGTATAATTTTTATTAAAAATTAAATTCCAAAATGTGTTCCACATGGATGGCGGGCCCGCCATCCACGTGGAGCACGTCTTGGTCTCACCGCGGTCTTCTAGACTGAGCCACACACAACCGATTTCATCAGAGTGTAAGGGCTGAAGATGGCGTTGACGCAACGTCGAAACTAGTAGCAAAGTAAATAAAGAATCTTAAGAACAGCTGGAGAAATTTCATTTTTAATAGAAAAAAAAACGTTAATGACGGTGTCTGACTTTGATGATTGATATTACGAAATCTGATACGTAAACTGCGAATCTATATTAATTTCAGGTAAACCATTTATCGATGACACATGAGAAAGTGTGCTGGATTGGGTCTGGAACTCGGGTATCCCGCTTCACTCGAGTGGTCTCCTTATCCGCTTTTTTTCCTTTTATTTATTTACTTATTTCCTATTTTTTATTTTTGCTTTACGTAAGTGGTCACCTTAATCAGATTTTTTTCTCTTTTTTACGTTAATAACGGAACAGTCAGCTGAGGAGAATAGGCACTATCATACTATCAGAAAAAATAGAAGCTATCAGTATTGATAATTTCCTCTGTACAGGCTTCAGATCATTACAGACCTCCTTACACTAATAATTCAACATACGGTATCCCAAATGAAGCATCACTTTCTCTCCAATTAACTTTTATCCATTAACCAGAAATTACAGAATACGAGTAACGAAGGAAGTAATTTTTTACATTGATAGTATACTGCGAAAAGAATAACAGAAAACTCCTGTAATTAACAAACTTAACTGGAAAAGTAACTCCAAGATTTTTCTAATGAGAAAACAATGGATGGCCCCTCTTTTTGAAGACGCCAGACGTCGGCTGGGGACATGGCATCAAGATGCAACGCCGATCCTTCGAAGGTTATGATAACGGAACTGCTGTATACGACCTCATTCACCGCCAGAAGGGGAAGAGGTCTAACTGCGGGGCTAGTTCGAAACAATGGTCCCTAATTAGTTAGCAAAGGTGGACTGGTATTTGACAATTCGTCTCATTATGTACTTTCCTGTTAGGAAAAACCTCAAAAACCGATCACATTCTTGGGTCCATCTCTGGAAAGGTAAAGTGCAGCCACACCCGTCATCAACGTGACCGCGTGCGTCTTTTTTGGTGGAAAATACGCGCGTCCGGTTAGAGATTTGTCTGCTGGTGAAAGAACCATACGTCCGCTGCCATGCCCCTGAAGAGGCCGTGCTGGTCCGTGTAGTCCCCTCTACACCTCAGGGAGGGGGGGGGGGGGTGTCTGCCAAGGCAATGGCATGGAGTTTGTCAGGTCGGGTATTTGCTAGCAATTTCTCGATGTACAAGCTGGCGCTTGTTTCTTTGGTGAAGTATGGTTGATGAACTGCGCGCTATAGCGCCAGCCACTTTACCTTTGATCTTCGTATATCCATAATTGAAACGGACGACTTGGGGCGTCAGCTAGTATAATATATGTTAAAGAATGACGAACTTTCTCCAGGTGTATTAAGGTGTTGGTTTTATTGGCAACTAGCTTCGATGTTGTTACAACATCATCTTCAGGCCCTAAATACAACATACCATACATAAACAACCAAAATTACTGTCGTCATACAAAAGTAACAGTGGCGTAATTTAGTTTAGTATGACGACAGTACAGAATTTTGCAAACGTAACTCTAGTATACCTTGCCCACCGTTCACTACTAGGAAACAGTGTAGTTTACCTAACACTTGTCTGATTGGAAATGCGCATTTTATCCTTTTTATAGTTCATTATTTTTTAAAAAATTTACAGTGTTCCACGCTTATATTATTATCCATTAGAATAACTGCTTGTCTTTTAAGCTTTTATATACTCCCATTTTTAATACCTCATATCAACCTATAGTAAAACGATTGTGCATATACAGCTTCATTTGTATTTACTGATACCACGTAAATGGCTAATGTCCAGAGTGATGGCATTTTAACGGAAATGACCAAAAATATAATTAGTTTCATTAAATTACCCATTATGTAATATGGTTATAATAGAACTGTTTTGCATAATAACTCATAAATTATTGTTGTTGCATTGGTTGTTTATGTATGGTATGTTGTATTTAGGGCCTGAAGATGATGTTGTAACAACATCGAAACTGGTTGCCAATAAAACCAACACCTTAATACAGCTGGAGGAAATTCGTCATTCTTTAACGTACTTTACCTTCGGGGGTTTACCTGGGGGTGCATCTGCATTAAGAGGTGAAGAAAATCTTCCTAGTGGGAGGCAAGTTTTCTTCGACATGACTGTGTTGAAGAACAAAGAGACTAGTATGTGATAGCAGTGGTGCAATGTAGGCTAGGGCGGCAGGCGGTCCACATGAACTAGACGCGAGTTCGTCTGCCAGAAGTAAACTGATGCTGTTGAGGCTGTGATTCCAAAACTTTTAAGATTGTATGTATAGAAAGAGCCGTAGCACGCACATGGCAACTGACCAGAGCTAGAAGCTCTATTCTCTGAGGGAGTGTGAGGTTGTAGTACTTGACCTTGAATACGTGACCGGTACTGACAGCCTAAGGCCGTTTGATCCGACGCGCCAAAACTGTAAAGAGATATTCAGTTTGTTAGATGTGTGTTCTGCGGGATGCCATTTATACGTTAATAAACTGCACCTTCTGTAATATGTCCAATGCTAGCAATAACTGATTCCGAACGCCCGTCTTTCTGAAGAGCACGCAGAAAGTTGATGGCCGTGGTGTGACGGATGTCTCTAGCGAAAACTTTTCCGAAGTAGCACAGAGTCTGCACTAAGAGGTGGTAAATACATCTAGCGTAATGGGAGCCCTATTGCAAAGAAAGTCTTCACGGTGTGGTGCACAGAGCAGCACTCTGAGATGGTCATCGCGCAGGATTCGGCGACGTTTTTATGGCTGCCCGCTCCGCCCCTATATTGCTCGCTCCACCGTGCTGCCTCTTGAACCTCCTCGCTGCTGCGTACGATGAAGGCGAGGTGTCTTCATAAACGCCGCACCTGAATGTGTGTTCCTTTACGGTGCTTCCTGCTATACGACGTTGCAGGCCGCAAAGAAGTGGTTCTTGTGGAATGGCGTACATGATCGTTGAAAGGGGACAATCCTGTCGGACTGACATTGCGATCGATATTGGTGTCGTCATCCGTCCTCTGATGATTACATTCGACCAAGCGTCATGAGCTAGGCGCATGATTTCGAGGACGAACTCATGTGGGAAATCCATCCGTTCCATCACTTCGAGAGGAAGAAGCATGGCTCCCTGGAGTCACAGACTGTTCCAATGTAATCATATAGCGTTGACTGTATATTAGTATCTCCACCGAAGGACGTCTGCGCGAGTGACAGGATCTGACACGGAACTCGTGACGAGTCGCTTAAAAATCTTAAAATCTGAGTGGAGTAAAGTGATCAGCCGATAGGTGCCTTGTGACGTGCTCCCGCAGGACTTGACTATAAGAATAATTAGACCTTCCAGAAATTCTAGTGGTGGTGGCGTCGTAAGAGACAGTAGGTCCTGCTACATTTCCCTCCATCGTAGCAACATCAACTCCTTAATGTCGTATAAAATTCTAGCAGCATTCCACCTGGCACACCGGTGCGGCTCTCCCGGCCTACGGACTTCGTCCGCGCAATAGGGCCTGCTGTTTCTCTTCAGCCCAAGTAATGTACATTATGACTGGTTACTGCGGTGCTCCGGTCTTACACTTGACACGGCCAAATTTTGACATGAAGTAGTTTCTGAAGAAGGCCAAATTATTTTGACTGAAACGTGGGTAAAGTTTGGTGTCTGTTGGCAGCAGAGGCTGCCGTGTTACATGTTCATTCCTTAATACTTTCGTATCCCACTGTTTCACACATTTATTCCTCTTGAGTGGTCTTTTAAATTTCAGCCTACTGTTCATGATCTGATTCTACATCTGCTCCTCGATGCACCATAGAATCCAATATCTGATTTCAGAATCTTTGCCTGACCATGAGGAAATGTAACTGGAATGTTCCGCTATCTCCTAGCCTTTCCCAAGTACTCGTCCTCATATTGCGATTCTTGAATAAAATATTCGCTATTACTAGCTGAGCTGAATTTTCTTACGGAATTCAGCTAATCTTTTCCCTCACTCATTCCTAGTACCAATCCCATATTCTCCCGTAACCCATCCTTCTTCTCCCTCCTCTACAACCAGTTTCCAGCACCCCATTACTATTAAATGTTCATTTCTGGGTATTAATTTCAAGTAGATACATAATATGCCATAACGCAAGGAAGTGCGCAGGAAGCCATTTTCTATTCTTCTTTAGCACTGCGACACAGTTCAAAGCATGACGTAAGAGGAGTACCCTTGGTGAAGGGAGGAACATATGGTCAGCGCATGATCGTAAGGTGACCACACGGCACGCCTATCGGAGCTTCGACAATGCTCCAAATTTCCCCTCATCCCCAGAATAGGTGCACTTGGCGGTCCACGCAGGTACTAGCAAGCAGCAAAACAGAAAGACCATTATAATGGTCTAGGCATAGGTCAGATAAAGACTACTACAGGTGAAGAGGGCACCCCTTGCCAAAAGAGTCCTACTAACTGAAACGTAGGACTTAATCTGATGAAGAAGTTCCGGAAAGATGACGTTTGAGACATTGTAAGAAAATGAATCATGGTCTGTAGAAATACAAGGAAAGAAAAAAATTGTAGCGATAGAGGTAGATACTATAAAATGGTGCTAGACATTCGGTAGACTGATAAGAAGTGAGGAGGTCTTGCGACGAACTGGTGAGGAAAGGAAAACATGGAATACACTGACAAGAAATATGCAAAGGATGATAAAACATGTGTTCAGACATCAGAGAATAGCTTTCATGGTTGTAGAGAGGGATGTAGGGGGCAATATCTGTAGGGGAAAACAATTGGTAATGTGTCGCAAAAAAATAAAAATAAAAAGAAATATATAATAAACCGCAAGATGATTGGCGATTCAAAAAAGGAGGAAGGAAAAACAGTGCCACATAGTATTATCTTTTCTCGGTGGGAGACATTAGAATAAACCCTACAGTAACTTCATATGGAAATTTGACGTCTATGAATGATGCCAGAGCCATATAAAAGTGTATCTGATTCGAAAGTGAGGGAAGGCGCCCCAGAAAATAGCCCCTGGTGAGGTATAGGTCTTGACGACACACACGGGGCTAAGGCTCGCTACATAACGATAGACGGGTCGCATTTCACATGGAGGTTCGCCAAAGGCGACGCAGATTTCTTAGCAGTTATTTGAGCACGCACGCCTGCACCTGCCGAAGTTCTACGGCCGAAAAGATGCTGCTGCCTTTAAATTTCTTTAAACTGTATTTTGAAACACTGAATAATATAGTTAGAACTGGGACTGTATCTTGAAGAATTCGTGTTCTTGCTGAAATAGTAAGTACCTTCACACTGTGCACCTACATCTACATCTAAATCTACATTTATACTCCGCAAGCCACTCAACGGCGTGTGACGGAGGGCACTTACGTGCCACTGTCATTGCCTCCCTTTCCTTTTCCAGTCGCGTATGGTTCGCGGGAAGAACGACTGCCGGAAAGCCTCCGTGCGCGCTCGAATCTCTCTAATTTTAGATTCGTGATCATCTCGGGAGGTGTAAGTAGGGGGAAGCAATATATTCGATACATTATCCAGAAACGCACCCTCTCGAAACCTGGACAGCAAGCTACACCGCGATGCATAGCGCCTCCTTTGCAGAGTCTGCCACTTGAGTTTGCTAAACATCTCCGTAACGCTATCACACTTACCAAATAACCCTGTGACGAAACGCTCCGCTCTTCTTTGGATTTTCTCTGTCTCCTCTGTCAACCCGACCTGGTATGGATCCCACACTGATGAGCAATACTCAAGTATAGGTCAAGCGAGTGTTTTGTAAACCACCTACGTACTTTGTTGATGGCCTACATTTTCTAACGTCTCTCCCAGTGAATCTCAACCTGGTACCCGCCTTACCAACAATTAATTTTATATGATCATTCCACTTCAGATCGTTCCGTGCGCATACTCCCAGATATTTCACTGAATGGCTCTGAGCGCTATGGGACTTAATTTCTGAGGTCATCAGTCCCCTAGAATTAGAACTACTTAAACCTAACTAACCTATGGACATCACACACATCCATGCCCGAGGCGGGATTCTAACCTGCAACCGTAGCGGTCGCGCGGTTCCAGACTGTAGCGCCTATTTCACAGAAGTAACTGCTACCAGTGTTTGTTCCGCTATCATATAATCATACATAAAGGATCCTTCTTTCTATGTATTCGCTATACATTTGTCTATGTTAAGGGTCAGTTGCCACTCCCTGCACCAAGTGCCTATCCGCTGCAGATCTTCCTGCGTTTCGCTGTAATTTTCGAATGCTGCAACTTCTTTGTATACTACAGCATCATCAGCGAAAAGCCGCATGGAACGTCCGACACTATCTACTAGGTCATTTATATATGTTGTGAAAAGCAACGGTCCCATAAGACTCCCCTGTGGGACGCCAGAGGTTACTTTAACGTCTGTAGACGTTTCTCCATTGAGAACAACTTCCTGTTTTCTGTTTGCTAAAAACTCTTCAATCCAGCCTCACAGCTGGTCTGATATTCCGTAGGCTCTTACTTTGTTTATCAGGGGGCAGTGCGGAACTGTATCGAACGCCTTCCGGAAGTCAAGGAAAATGGCATCTACCTGGGAGGCTGTATCTAATATTTTGGTGGTCTCATGAACAAATAAAGCGAGTTGGGTCTCACACGATCGCTGTTTCCGGAATCCATGGTGATTGCTACAGAGTAGATTCTGGGTTTCCAGAAATGACATGAAACACGAGCAAAAAACATGTTCTAAAATTCTACAACAGATCGATGTCAGAGATATAGGCCTACAGTTTTGCGCATCTGCTCGAAGACGCTTCTTGAAAACTTGGACTACCTGTGCTCTTTTTCAATAATTTGGAACCTTCCGTTTCTCTAGAGACTTGCGGTACAAGGCTGTTAGAAGGGGGGCAAGTTCGATCGTACTCTGTGTAGAGTCGAATTGGTAACCCGTCAGGTCCAGTGGACTTACCTCTGTTGAGTGATTTCAGTTGCTTTTCTATTCCTTGGACGCTTATTTCGATAGCCAGTTTTTCGTTCGTGCAAGGATTTAGAGAAGTAACTGCAGTGCGGTCTTCCTCTGTGAAACAGCTTTGGAAAAAGGTGTTTAGTATTTCCGCTTTACGCGTGTCATCCTGTGTTTCAATGCCATCATCATCCCAGAGTGTCTGGATATGCTGTTTCGATCCACTTACTGATTTAACGTAAGAACAGAACTTCCTATGACTTTCTGTCAAGTCGGTACATAGAATTTTACTTTCGAATTCATTGAACGCTTCACGCATAGCCCTCCTTACGCTAACTTTGACATTGTTTAGCTTCTGTTTGTCTGAGAGACTTTGGCTGCGTTTGAACTTGCAGTGAAGCAACTTGTCTTGCGTCGTCTTGTTTCTCTGTGTCAAATTCTTTATGCTGATTACCGAATGGTCTCGGCACAGGGCGATCTTTGAAAGCTTGACTCATGCTCTAAAGCTGCGCAGTGAATTCTTTAGTGGTATGCGCAGTTTTCAAATTATTACGTTTCAAGACCAGCGTTTCAGAGAAAATATCTTTACACAGTGTTATTGGTACGATTAGGTTCCACGGGTTCCATGACTTCAGGTGGGATAAGCAGTAATGAACTGTTCTTATTTTATAGTTTTTTGTGTTGGTCGTTTGCGATTAGGTACCAGGCACAGACAACGTCGAATTTGTAGCATCATTAGTGAAATGAGAATCTTAGGGGTTACCAAGTCCTTATAGTAATAGTGTGGCTACCTTACTTGGGAGTCTTCCACAGCTCTTGCGGTTCCATTGACGAAACTGCAAGCAGCTTGTTGCAATTTGCTGACGAAGTAATATTTTAAGAGGTTGCCAAGATTTAAAATACACGTATTTTACACATGTTACAAATATTGTACCGTGGCGGGCATCGAAAATATTTATTCATGCAGGGGGTCTGCTACTTCTTAGATACTGGGAACGATAGAAATTATTACAACTCTTATAACAAAGAATTAAGAGGTAAGAAAAACACTGATACGTTATGAAATCAGAATCAAACAAAACACAATATTTACTCAAGGGCTGGCTTCTTTGGCGTTACCCAAGATAAGCGACGAAGAGGACATTTGAAATCTTAGCTAGGTGCACAGAACTACGAAAGAATACTGCAGAGAGAGATTTGACCCAAGAGGGCAGATCAAGGTTAGAAGAGACCAATTCCAGTTAATTTTGCCACTTGACTGGGGCCATTGCTTTGTGGCTGTAGCGCAAGATACTAGCTTTCAGCGATTGAACGAAATGGCGTACGTATGTGAGTGACAGTGATGCGCCTTATTAAAGATGATGAATACTAATTGCAAAGCGGTAAATGCCTGTAGCGAGATGCGTGCGCGTTTGTGACAAAGCTCTAGCTGCTGGTCCATCTCGAAGCTGAAACTGAGTGTTGTAGTATGCAGCATCAGCCAGTCTTTTTATCACTTAACTGGCATCACATCAATGTAATCATCCGACTTCATTACGTGGGAGAACAGGGATCAAGATCTATCTGCCAAGACACAGATACTGATCCGGCCGGAGTGGCCGAGCATTTCTAGGCGCTTCAGTCTGGAACCGCGAGACCGCTACGGTCGCAGGTCCGAATCTTGCCTCGGGCATGGATGTGTATGCTGTCCTTAGGTTAGTTAGGTTAAAGTAGTTCTAAGTTTTAGGGGACTAATGACCTCAGATGTTAAGTCCCATAGTGCTCATACATTTGAACCACAGGTACTGAACACATGTTATTGCTGGCGGGGTCTCCTATTATGGTTCAGTTCCAATAGTCAGAAAGGCAGTTGTCACTAGTAGTATAGTTATGTCGATTTGGCTCGCTTATGGACACACAACTTTGCCGAGTGTAGGGTTGGACTGTGGTTGGTGTAGGCAGGCCGGATCTGATGTCACAATCCAAGATAATGGTAATACACGCTACTATTTTCGAATGACAGACCAGTATTGTATCTGTCTTAAAAATGAGACAGCCAGTCACTAGCCAATGAAAAAAAAAAAACAGCCAATCATAGCCAGTAACTTTACCAGAAATTAGAATGAGACTGCCAACCACAGCATTGTAAAAATACTATTTAAAATATTAACATGAAACAGCCAATCACAATACAGCCTCACAAGAGCCATCTTGGCCACAATCAAAATTATCTGTAGATTCTTACTTTTGTGTTATGTTCCAGAAGTATCAATTTGTATCTTTTGCGATATGTTCAGAAGTGTTTATTAAAAAAATTACATAAAGTTGGAAACCTGCAGTATTTCCACCTCTAAAACATGTAGGTTTGATCATCTGTAAAACACACACACTCTCTCTCTCTCTCTCTCTCTCACGCACACACACAAACACACAACGTTTATACCATATACGTACAGGATAAGCTGCACTGGTGAATGTCAATAATTGTATCTGTTCCACGATATTTGGTGTAAGGAACAATGGATTCTGGAATTAAATACCTTCTACAGCTATAGTAGTTCTATAAAGCACATGAAAGGCGGCAGTATTAATTCAGTGCTTAAACTGTCAACAAAAATAATGTCACCAACGCAAAAATGTAATGTTTGTATCAAGTTTCACAATGTTATTTCCAAACACATACGCACACACACACACACACACACACACACACACACACACACACACACACACACACACACATCAAAATTGTTGTCTGAAATGTGGTTGTGGACTTTGAAATCAAGTGCCCCAACGCTATTTCTAAAACTAGATAATTAAAAAAAAGCATCCCAAGCATTTTAGACCTACAGTTGCTGTAAGGCAAACTGGATCCTCAAACATTTCTACGTTTAAATTGTTCTGTGCCACAACGTTAATTCAACTTCTAAACTGTCAGAAACACAAAAATCCCATGTTTATTTCAAATGCCGCAATCTTACATCCACACATATGCACACATACTCATTTATTCATGGCCATAGAGGACAGCAGTCGAAATGTTGACCTGCTGTGCCCTATATATAGCGATGCAGGCTGGCCCTCATCACCGTTGTGCACTTAGCTCAACATCCAACCTCAAAAGTGGCTACAACATGGCCACCACATGAAACTGACGTGCCAGGCTGATGGAAGAGGTTCTGAAGTTATGTTGTCAGCACCTTGGTGAATGAGGTGGCACATCAGGCCCTGGCTGAAGGATAGCATAAACTGAAGAAAGGTTCCATAGTAAATCGTCACTTAGTATGGCACAGATGTGCATTTCAGTGCCAGAGATGCTCAAGCATACTGAGGCTAACCAAGGACCCCAGTGATCAGAAGAGGTAGGCCTGCGGTGGCAGAGTTCACATGTGCATGGCAGACAGCAGCATGGCAGTGAATTACGTTGAGGTGTGAATCATGGATCCTTCGGTAGGTGCCTTGAAATCTGTCTAAGACAACCATGAGAAGCCACCATTCATGAAGGCACCAGTTCAGATACTGATGGCTGCAGGTGGCGACGAAGACTGCATAGCTGTAATGGTGAAATTTATTATTGATCACAACATCCCTGTTATGATAATCCATAATTACTCCTCATATAAGCCAAGGAAGTGGCACAGTGCTAGCCTCAGATGTGTGGTAATCCCGGTCGTCACTATGATACTATGGGATCCAGACTCTGCTATGTGTGCTACTTTCCAGACCCCAGAAGAAGCAACCAATGGCTCTAGCATGGCAGCCAGACATGTTTAAGTGCCATGGAAAAGTCTTTTGTTGTATTGTCTTCCTGGCTTCTCCACACTTTCTTGCATGAGTACATGGTCATGACTTTCTGTTCACGTGGCGACAGGTTACAGTTTTGCCAAGTTAAAAGGCTCTGATGCAACAATAACATGTGTTTTCTGCATACTATTCAAAGTTGGCAAGCACACAAACAAGTACACAGCCTCAATTACTGTCAGATACAGGAAGAATGCACTTATTTTATAGCCATGCACTTGGTACAAATCATAATGAGGCCTCTAGTTAAATATTTCCATGTCTAAATTATTCTACAAAACACATGCTGGTCATCATATATCACAATGTCTGCAAAAATACGTTAGCTAAACACACACACACACACACACACACACACACACACACACACACACGCACGCAGAGAGAGAGAGAGAGAGAGAGAGAGAGATTGTTTATGAAAAGTGTTGTAATAGTATCTCCACATCTAAAATATGAATCAGTATACAATTAAAGAAACAGATCGTAGCGGTCGCGCGGTTCCAGACTGTAGCGCCTAGAACCGCTCGGCCACGCCGGCCGGCTACGTCTTTGAAACTCAGTGAGGTGTTTATAAAGGCGTCATTGTTGCTCAAATGGTTCAAATGGCTCTGTGCACTATGGGACTCAACTTCTGAGGTCATCAGCTCCCTAGAACTTAGAACTACTTAAACCTAACTAACCTAAGGACGTCACACAAAACCATGCCCGAGGCAGGATTCGAACCTGCGACCGTAGTGATCGAGCGTTTCCAGACTGCAGCGCCTAGAACCACTCGGCCACTCCGGCCGTCACCATTTAAGGAAATAATAATATAATGTATCATGTTCTACACTAGAAGAATATAATCGATGGTACCGACACTCTGATATTGCTTTCTACTTACATTTGAGCTAGACCTTTTTGAAGTTATGTACAAAAATGAACTTTCAAGGAAGGTTGCAAGATTGATCGGTAGGAACTAGGATATCAAGGCTCTGTAAAACATTTATGCACAGTATTCCCGTAATCAACTACTAGTTCAAACTATGACCTTTAGGAACATTCACTGTAGCACAGACAAACTGGCCAAGCACCATTATATAACTGTAGGAAGGTGTACTGATTGGTCTTCTACTGCACTGTATCACTTAAAATACACAATTCTTTGATACAAGGGGAAACCTTCACAATATATCCAATACATAATGTTCACCTATAACAAGGGCAGAGACAATGGTGGGAGAAGACAGAGAAGAAACATGGCGAAACACAATAGTGGAGCAAGAGAGGAATGAAATGGATGATACCTCGACATTACAATTTTATCTTCAACATGCAATTATTTATCCAAAGAAGAAGAGATTTCGAGTAAACACACCCACAAACACACACACAAATACTGGTTGCTTGTTACTATACCAAGTACAATTTCAGAGATCTGATGATTAACAAGTGTCCAATACGAAAGATTTTGAGTGCAAGAAGCACATAGTTCTAAATATTATGATTCTATAATATTCTGAAGCAAGACCTCTGACAGCTGGATATCCACAGCATAGTTTGCAAGTACAATGGACCTCAAATTAAGTAATAATACTAAACACTAATGAGTACTACTGCTGACCTACCTTGGAGCCTATAGTGTACTCGTCAACGAGAACAGCTTGGCCTCCATACCAAAGAAAACAATGTTACTCCCAAGACTGAGTTTCCCAAAAACAAATATCTGAAACCGATATCAGTCAGGTAAACATTGTAGTGGTACCATGGTACGGTATTAACTTTACCTTGCAGTACAAAATAATTTGTCATATTCTATTTTCAGACAGTGGAAACTAAATTAATCTTTGATCCATATTACATCTTCAAAATTGTAAGAAATTGCATCATGCTATAGCAAAATTGTAACAAACTGCCAAACGCTATGCCAAAAATTTAACAGAATGCTCCGTACATCACCATTTTAAGTGAAAATTGAACAAACTGCCCAATGCATAAAAATTTATTTACTTATTTTGGATTTCTGTACAAATTGATTCATTCTAGATGCAATATGTGAATTTCAATTTACACTTACAGTTTAGACTTCAGATACTGTAAACAGCTGACCTACGCTCGTAGTAACTTCACTGCTGCAGTTTGTAGCTAGACAAATATTGTTACTTGAACATTAGGAACTTTCCAGCTTAACTATCACAACTAAGACATTTTAATATGTCATGTATAGTGAAGTGTTGCATGTCAAGTTATTTATTTGAAAAATATACTTCAATAAGTGGATTTTTTTGCTTCATATGGAGAACATACAACATTCAGACAGTAGTAGCTGTATACAATGAGCCAGGCTTCATCATGACATAATTGTCTGCTGTAACATAATGTTGCTCAGAATAGCAGACATTCTCTTTCATTGTAGTATATCCGAATAAAAACAAATTCTCTATTGTTTGTAACTGTACCGATATGAAATAAAAAAGCTTTTTCAACAGATGGAGTTACTACACTGAGGTGACAAAGTCATGGTGCAGCAATTGGCACGTATACAGATGGCATTAGTATCATGTTCACAAGGTACAAAAGGGATGTGCATTGGCAGATCTGCCACTTGTTCCCGGGTGATTAATCTGAAAACATTTCCAACGTGATTGGGTCTACACGACAGAAATAACATACCTTGAAAGCGGAATGGCAGCTGCATTTAGACACAGAAGATGTTCCACTTTGGAAAATCGTTAGGGAATTCAATATTCCGAGATCCACAGGGTATAGAGTGTACCGAGAATACAAATTTCAGACATTATCTCTCACCACAGACAACACAGTGGCTAATGTCCTCCAGTTAACGACTGAGAGAAGCGGCATTTGCATAGAGTTCACAGTGATAACAGACTAACAGCAATGAGTGAAACAACCGCAGAAATCAATGTGGTGTAAGACGAACATATCCGTGAAGACAATGTGGCGAAGTTTGGCATTAATGAGCTATGGTAGCAGGCGACAGGGACGAAAGCATTTGCTAACAACACGATATGAGGTGCAGCGCCTTGAGTGGACTCGTTACCATACCTATTGGGCCCTAAACGACTGAAAAACCGTGGCCTGGTTAGATGACTCCTGATTTCAGTCGGTAAGAGCTGATGGTAGAGTTCGAGTGTGGTATAGACGCCATGAAACCAAGGACCTAGGCACCGTGCAGGCTTGTGGTGGCTCCATAATGCTGTAGGCTGTGTTTATATGGAGTGTACTGGGTCCTCTGGTCCAACTGAACCGATCATCAGCTTGAAATGGCTATATTAGGCTACTTGTAAACCTTTTCCAGCCATTCATGGACTTCATGTTCACAAATGTGTCACAGGGACACATTGCTCATGTTGGTTTGAAGAACATTCCGGACAATTTGACAGAATGGTTGGTCACTCCGATTGCCTGGCCTGGATCTCATGAAACATTCATGGGACATAATGAAAAGGTCCGTTTGTGCACCAAATACAGTACCAGCAACACTTTCGCAATTATGGGCGACTGCAGAGGCAGAGTGGCTCAATATTTCTACTAGACACTTCCAACAACATGTTGAGTTCATGCTACGTCTATTTGCTGCAGACCACTGGGCAAAAGCAGATTCGACACGTTACAAAGAGGTATCCAATGACTTTTTTCACCTCAATGTACAACAACAGTACTGATCCCAATGCATGAAGCTAAAAAGTTCTCGAAAATTATCTCTGAGTTTCCATGAAAACTTATACAATTGTGAAAGAGATGTCTTTGACTGACACTACCACGAAAGATAAAATCAGAGAAAAATATCGTATTTCATACTTCCTGACTAAGAAAATAAAGTTCTGAGAAAATGAGGAGAAAACTAAAAGAAAACTCATAGGTTGAGAGAGTGTGTGTAGTGTTAGAAAATCGAGCCAGATTTACTACGAACTTCCCGGTATTAGCGCACTTAGTAGTACGACATTGCACCCGCTCTGGCCTTGGTGCAACCACTGATTCGCTTGGGAAGTCGTTGAGTACTCCGCTGAGTATAACTGGATCACAAGTGTAAGTGGTCTTTGATATCCTGAACATAGGCAGTGGAATGAATGACGATCAACCTCTTATGTTTGTGGGATATCTGGGGATCTTGTTGATCATTAACATTGTACAGACAGCTCATACAGACAGGTGACGTATCTCGGCGAGCATAGTCCTGCTGAAAACCCGCGCCACAACAGTGTGACGTGAGAAGTAACACATGATGGTGAAGGATGTTCATGATGTACCACTGTGACATCAGTGTTTCCTCAGTCACTACTGAATGCATATATGTCGGCTTCCCACACGATATCTCCAAAAGTAATGCTTCTGTCGGTCTCCATATCAATGGAAGAATGGGACCTTTAGGCAGGTCATTCGCATACCAGCCTACTGTTACCATTGCTGAACACAGTGGAGTGCCTTTCTTCAGCAGTACATGCTTGCTGGTCTTGCTACCATTCGAAGTGAAGCCTTTTGTATTGTGGCATTAACAGTAGCCTACATATGGGTCCCTAATTCTGTAATAAGGCTGCGCTAGTTTCCGACCAGTGGTACAGGAAAACAAAGAATATTGCACAGAGTCTGTTACTTGTTCTCTGCTTGCAGGCGACTATGTGAAGAGACCATGATGTGCTTCTTGCATAACATGGCGACCATCAATTGTGGTGGTCAAAAGTCGTAGACCTGAACATTGAGGACGAGTCTACGTGCCCTCACATTGCCATGGAGTCCGACATAGGGCCATCGCCGCATCTGATTACACCTGAAATCTGGAAATTGCACAATCTAACCAGCCAGGTAAATGGATAGTCGCACTGAGGTTCCATTCAGTCTCTGTGATGTGCTGATAATGCTACCTTACACAAGTGTGGAGCATCTCTACGTCCTTCACAGAAATCGCTGAACATCTGTCAGTGTTCAAGCCCGTTGTGTACCATATTCTAGCCTATGTGAACAACACTGATACATTACGGTGCTCGTCACAGTTTCAACTCTATAATCTTATCATATCTGCCGACTGTGTGTGTGTGTGTATGGAGCTACACTGATTTCTGAGGAAGCCGTTTGGGTGCTTGAGGTTGTTTTGTCAGGGAGTGTGTATGTTCGCCTTCAAGATTCATCTTAGAATGAAATGAACCTTCTCCCAAGGAAAACGGAGAATCCATAGTTTACAGTTGCTTTTCAGTGTACAATGGGTGTAGTATTCTAGTGAGCAATCTTCTTGCCATGAACGTGAGACATGGAGGGAGGGGATATGCTAGGATGCCTCCAAGAGATCAGTTGGACTGAGGGCATGATGATGGCGACCGGGATGACCTCTCAAAGTATCGTACCCATTGGGCTCCAATAACCAGAGAAGCTATGCACTGATCTGTCCACAAATATACCATATACTCATATCAGTTGCTGTCTGGAAATAACGGCTGTGGGGATAAGAACTGCCCACCTACCAAAGGGGTAGGGGCGGGGAGGGGGAGGGGTTGGGGGGGGGGGGGGAAATCAGCACAACCCATGATGCATGAGTTGCCATTTTTAGTCATGGTGTATTTGAGATTGAGAGCACATAGAAACTTGCAATAAACTTGGCACCTAATTTCAAACCTTTACGAAACTTTGTCTTCCTGACGACCAACATAGAACGAAGAAAGGAAAAAAATGTCACTTACTACATTTTCACTGTTCATGCAGTAAATATGTCACATGAAATTGGACGTCTTATTTTAATACTTCTTTAATACTAACTCTATTGATGACACTCTTGGCAGACAGTAATCGTATATACCACTGACTGTATGAGATAAATTACATCATTGTATGACAGTTCAGGTAACCTGATATCATGAACACGGAGATGGGTGAAAAACTGTTGCATCAGCCAAGACGTTTGTTAATTCGTTCCTACTAACTCTATCCACAACACTTTTTGCAAGCAATATTCACATCCGTCGCTGAATATACATAGAGAAACATAAGATAGTTCAACACATATTTCAGAAGATATGGCATCAAATACTTGGAGATGGGGAAAACGCCACATCATGCAAAATGTTTAAATTCTTTACCTTGTTGCTACTAATTCTATTCACAACTTTCTTCGAACACAGTATCCACAGTCACCACTGAATATTTCATTGTATGATACATAGTTCAGGACATATGAAGTGAAACAATGAGACGCGTGAGAAACTGCTGCATGGTTCACGACGTTTAAATTTATTAACTTTTGCTAGTAGCTCTGCTCACGACATATTTTGGAGGCAGTAGCTACATGCAACCTTGGATATACTTGACAATTTATATCGTTATACAGCCTATAGTTCACGATATACGACTTCATAAACGTTGAGATGCATGAAAATGAAACTGCAGGGTGAAATTCGCAAGATATGCAGGAGAAATACGTATACAGAGACATGAGAGATATGTTTAATACAACTGAAATGTATCTGACACTCGCATATGTGGGCAAAGTCATGAGTGAAAAGCTCATCCTGAACCCCTGGAAAGATCTAAATCAAATATGGTAGACTTTTTAGTTACAGTCTGGAAAGAAGTGTTGTACGGGTGAAAACCACAAGCCTCCTACAGGGGCTAGCGTGGTAACGTGAAGGGACCAGGAAGGAGGAGAAGATGGCCAGACAGCAAGGGCGAAGGATGAGATAGATCGGAGAAGGAGGAGGTGGATAAATGTAGGGGAGGGTGAAATGGACAGAGAGGTGGGGGAGGAAGAGATGGATAGAGAGAGAGTGGTAAGGAGATGGACAGAGGTTGAGGAGTGGAGGAGGTAAGCAGAGAGAGGGAGCATCGGAGATGGACAGAGGAAGGAGCAGATGGACAGAGAGGTGGTGAAGGAGTATCTGGACGAAATTTAGACCCAGGCAACGCCCGGTACACAGGTGGCATTGTGATAAAATACAGTAAAAGCACATCGTGTAACGACACTTGTTCAGGAGAGTTGTATTCAGTGTTGCCCGCTCCGCGCATATTGTTGGTGACTTTAAGAGCCGTGCAGGGGGAGCTTGGGTGCTGCGGCGGCAGGAGGCTGGCCACGGCACCCCACCTCCTGGCCGCTGACGCCCCAGGGCGGGCGCGCGGGGCGGCGCGTTATCGCGGTCACGCAGAAGCGCCGATGTGTGGCCAGCCGTCCAGCGGGCCAGGCGTCCATTAGCCGCAGCCGGGGCCCCGCGGTTGGCCTGCCAAGCGGAACCCGCCGTCACAGCGGCTCGTCTCTCCGCAATTAAAACTATTTCATGCCGGCTTGCTCCGCCGATTAATTACAGCTCACGGGTGGATATCTCAATGTTTCGCTACCGTACGTGGAAGAAACATTACCTTCAAGTGAAAGGATTCTTCAAATTTTGGACTATTTTGTTTAATAATTGAAACAGGAAAGGATACTTCAATTTGGAGAATATTTTGTTTATTTAAACAGTAATATGCTGACAGAAAAAATTGCAACACCAAAAATAAGTGAAGTACAGTAACACAATTTCGTAAATATATATATGCCTATGTAACACATTTAAGTGATTAACATTGCAAGATCACAGTTTAATTTCCGAGCGAGATAAGCCATTGCAAATGTGAAATGATTGTACATTAATAACCCTTGTAACAGTCAGAATGTTGAATGCAAGCGTGCGTTGTGTTGTACATCTACATCTACATTTATACTCCGCAAGCCACCCAACGGTGTGTGGTGGAGGGCACTTTACGTGCCACTGCCATTATCTCCCTTTCATGTTCCAGTCGCGTATGGCCCGCGGGAAGAACGACTGCCGGAAAGCCTCCGTGCGCGCTCGAATCACTCTAATTTTACATTCATGATCTCCTCGGGAGGTATAAGTAGCGGGAAGCTATATATTCCATACATCCAGAAACGCACCCTCTCGAAACCTGGACAGCAAGGTACACTGCGATGCAGAGCGCCTCTCTTGTGGAGTCTGCCACTTGTGTTTGCTGCCAGCGCCGGTGGCCGAGCGGTTCTAGGCGCTTTAGTCCGGAACCGCGCGACTGTTACGGTCGCAGATTTGAATCCTGCCTCGGGCATGGATACGTGTGATGTCTTTAGGTTAGTTAGGTTTAAGTAGTTCTAAGTTCTAAGTCCCACAGTGCTCAGAGCCATTTGAACCATCCATTTTTGAGTTTGCTAAACATCTCCGTAACGCTATCACGCTTACCAAATAACCCTATGACGAAACGCGCCGCTCTTCTTTGGATCTTCTCTATCTCCTCTGTCAACCCGACCTGGTACGAATCCCACACTGATGAGCAATGCTCAGGTATAGGTCGAACGAGTGTTTTGTAAGCCACCTCCTCTGTTGATGGACTACATTTTCTAAGGACTCTCCCAATGAATCTCAACCTGGCACCCGCCATACCAACAATTAATTTTCTATGATCATTATACTTCAAATCATTCCGTACACATACTCCCAGATGTTTTACAGAAGTAACTGCCACCAGTGTTTGTTCAGCTATCATATAATCATACAATAAAGGATCCTTCTTTCTAAGTATTCGCAATACATTACATTTGTCTATGTTATGGGTCAGTTGCCACTCCCTGCTCGAAGTGCCTATCCGCTGCATATCTTCCTGCATTTCGCTGCAGTTTTCTAATGCTACAACTTCTCTGTACACTACAGCATCTTCCGCGAAAAGCCGCATGGAACTTCCGACAGTATCTACTACGTCATTTATATACATTGTGAGAAGCATTGGTCCCATAATACTCGCCTGTGGCACGCCAGAGGTTTAACGTCTGTAGATGTCTCTCCATTGAAAACAACATGCTGTGTTCTGTTTGCTAAAAACTCTTCAATGCAGAGATACAGCTGGTCTGATATTCCGTAGGCTCTTACTTTGTTTATCAGGCGACAATGCGGAACTGTATCGAACACCTTCCGGAAGTCAAGGAAAATGGCATCTACCTGGGAGCCTGTATCTAATATTTTCTGGGTCTCATACGATCGCTGTTTCCGCAATCGATATCGATTCCTAGAGAGTAGATTCTGGGTTTCCAGAAATGACATGATCCGCGAGCAAACAACATGTTCTAAAATTCTACAACAGATCAATGTCAGAGATATAGGCCTATAGTTTTGCGCATCTGCTCGACTACCCTTTTTCAAAACTGGGACTACCTATGCTCCTTTCCAATCATTTGTACAGGTGCCAGATGTCAGTTTGTGGGACGGAGTTCTTTGCCTGATGCATTTGATCACTCAATACAGAGACGGTTAATGCTGGTTGTGAGTGACGTTGGGTTTGTCGTCCTATGATGTCTTATAGTGTTCGATTCGAAACAGGTCTGGTGGTAGGGCACGATAAGCGACATGTCGACACTCTTTAGAGCGTTATCGATTACAAGAGAAGTCTGAAAGTGAGCGTTATCCTGAAAACGGCCCCTGGAGTTCTGTTCATAAATGTCAGCACAACGAGTTGAATCACCAGACTGACGTACAGATTTCCTGTTAGAGTGTGTAGGAGAACCACGAGAGTGCTTCGACTTTCATACAGCGCACTGCAGACAATAACTACAGGTATAGGTCCAGTGTGTCTACCAAGCAATCAGGTTAGTTATAGGCTCTCACCCAACTCTGGCCATCACTGTCACTGAGGCAGACCACATTTTATTAGAAAACACAAATGACATCCACCCATCCCTCCAATGAGCTCACGCTCGACACCACTGAAGTCGCAAATGTCGGTCAGTGAAATGCACGCTGCAGGGCGTCTGCCTCGGAGTTATGTTTGAAGTAATCGACTTGTAACAGGTCGTTGTGTCACTGTGATGCCAACTGCTGCAACGCCAAAATCTTCTATGTGGTGCCTTTGTGTTTGAAGCCAAACCGATCGTGGTATAACACATCCTCAACTTTCTTTCCCATTCTTCTGCATTTCATTCTTGTCAGGGACTGTTTAATTCATTGTGCGATAATTCTCACGCTTGTCGGCTCTAGCAGTCTTCGGAATTGTGTGTCCGAAAGACATATGGTATGTCTCCAGACTCATACATTCTCCACACCAACGTGAATAGCCTTTTTGTTGCCACTTCCCCCAATGATTCTAGACATTGTGATGAAATGTTACAGGGTTATTACAAATGATTGAAGCGATTTCACAACTCTACAATACCTTTATTATTAGAGATATTTTCACAATGCTTTGCACACACATACAAAAAGTCAAAAAGTTTTTTTAGGCATTCACAAATGTTCGATATGTGCCCCTTTAGTGATTCGGCAGACATCAAGCCGATAATCAAGTTCCTCCCACACTCGGCGCAGCATGTCCCCATCAATGAGTTCGAAAGCATTGTTGATGCGAGCTCGCAGTTCTGGCACGTTTCTCGGTAGAGGAAGTTCAAACACTGAATTTTTCACATCACTATGCATGAAACTTGCCCGCACGCGTTCAACCGTTTCTTCGCTCACTGCAGGCCGACCCTTTGATTTCCCCTTACAGAGGCATCCAGGAGCTTTAAACTGCGCATACCATCGCCGAATGGAGTTAGCAGTTGGTGGATCTTTGTTGAACTTCGTCCTGAAGTGTCGTTGCACTGTTATGACTGACTGATGTGAGTGCATTTCAAGCACGACATACGCTTTCTCGGCTCCTGTCGCCATTTTGTCTCACTGCGCTCTCGAGCGCTCTGGCGGCAGAAACCTGAAGTGCGGCTTCAGCCGAACAAAACTTTATGAGTTTTTCTACGTATCTGTAGTGTGTCGTGACCATATGTCAATGAATGGAGCTACAGTGAATTTATGAAATCGCTTCAATCATTTGTAATAGCCCTGTATGTGTTTATTCTGCCTTGTTTGACTTTAAGTCGTCCAAAGCTCTTTTAAATTCTAATTCTGATACTGGATCCCCTATGTCTTCTATATGGATTCATGTTTCTTCTTCTATCACGTTATCGGACAAGTTTTCCCTCTCATAGAAGTTCAAATGGCTCTGAGCACTATGGGACTTAACTGCTGAGGTCATCAGTCCCCTAGAACCTAAAACTACTTAAACCCAACTAATATAAGGACATCACACACATCTATGCCCGAGGCTGGATTCGAACCTACGACCGTAGCGGTCGCGCGGTTCCAGACTGTAGCGCCTAGAACCGTTCGGCCACTCCAGCCAGCCCCCTCTCATAGAAGTCTTCAATGTACTGTTTCCACCTATCTCCTGACTCCTCTGCATTTAATAGTGGAATTCCGATTGCTCTCTTATTAATGTTAGCACCCTTGATTTTCATTTTACCGAACGTTATTTTAACTTTTCTATATACTGAGTCAGTCCACACAAGAATCATTTCGTTTTCGATTGCTGTTCACTATTCATGCAGCCATTTAGCTTTAGGTTCCCTGAACTTCCAACTTATTTCATTTCTCAGTGACTTGTATTTCTGATTCATGACTTTTCCATGAATATTTTTGTACTTTCTTTTTTCGTAGTTCAGTTGAAGTATTTCTTCTGTTACCCATGGTTTCTTCGTTTTATCTTCTTTGAACCTTCGTCTTTGTCTCCAATTTCCATGGTTGTCCTCTTTAAAGATTTCAATTCCTCTTCAAGTGAACTCCCGACTGAACTGTCCCTTATCAGAATATCTAGAGTATCAAAGAACTTCATTAGCAGCTCTCCATTTCCCAGTACTTCCGTAACCCACTTCTTGGTGCACTGATCCTTCCTGACTACTCTGTTAAACTCCATCCTACACTTCATTGATAGTAAATAGTGCTCTGAATGTTCATCTGTACCTGGGTACGCCTTACAACCCGGTATCTGGTTTTGGAATCTTGGCCTGACCATGATGTAATCTAACTGAAATATTCGGTATCTCCCAGCCTTTTCTAAGTAAACCTCCTCCTCTTGTGATTCTAAAATAGAGTATTCGCTATTACGAGCAGAAATTTATTGAAGAAGTCAATTAGCTTTTCTCCTTTCTCATTCCTGCTACCAAACGGCACATTCTGCTGTAAACATTCCTTCTACTCCTTCCCCTACAACTGCATTCATGTCCCCAAGCCCATATTCTCCAGTAACCTTTTCTTCTACTCCTTCCCCTACAACTGCATTGCAGTCTCTCATGACTATTAGATTTTCATTTCGCTTTACGTTCTGAATTATCCGTTCAGTATCCTCAGACTCTTTCTCCATCTCTTCATCTTCAGCGTGTGACGCCGGCGTGTATAACTGAACTATCGTTGTCTGTGTTGGTTTGCTGTCGATTCTGATAAGAACAACCCTTTACTGAACTGTCCACAGTAACTAACTCTCTGACCTACCTTCCTATTCATAACAAATCCTACTCCCTTTATATCATATTCTGCTGCTTTTGATATTAACGTATACTAATCTGACCAAAAATCTTGTCTTCTTTTCATTTCAGTTCACTGACACCCAGTATATCTAGACTGAGCCGCAGCATTTTCGTTTTCAGATTTTCTAGCTTCACTGTCATGTTCAGACTTCTGGCAATACGCACAACGACTCTCAGGATGTTATCCTTTCGTTGGATGATCAGTCTTTTTGGGTGGTTACTTCCCCTTGTCAGCCCCCTGTCAGAGGTCCGAATGGGGTTTCTGCCAATGGAGACATCATCATGACACTCATTGAATTACAGGCCATTTGCCCTGTGGATGCAAATTAGGTGTCTTTAATGCAATGGTTGCCATAGCCTTCTGCATCCTCATGCCGTTGATCATTGCTGATTCTTCCGCGTTTAGCGGTAGTTTCCCTGAACCTCTGTCTAATATTGCTCCCACTTTGTCAATGCCGATCGCAGAGTAAGGATGACTTCTTATTCATGAAGTCTTCGGCCGCCACTGTTGATGATTTTTATTCAAAGGGACGCAGGGCAGCTAACCCTCTGACCGTACACGCTGTTCCAGTGTGCTGGCATACAACGCGGACCTGACGCATTATGACCCCCAGAATCGTGACAAGGCCTTGCTGACAGTTTCTGATAACTATCATGGTGAAGTGAAGGTGGCGCAGCCACAGAATGGACTCATATACTTTTAGTTGCATAGACTCAGTGGTCGATAGCTAAGATAAAGATCATCGTAGGTAGATGTAGCCTGAAGCGTATTGACACTATAGTATGGGGGTTCTGCAAGCTAGACGAAGAGGTGGAAAATTGGTTTTACAGCATTGGTATTACTTGACACCGGTAACTTGAGGTCAGATTGAAGGCTAGTCATGCACTCTGTGAAGGCCTCTCCGGCTGTTGCCTTCATTAGCCTCTTGACTGATGTTACAGAAAGGTCCAAAATCGGTAAAATGTCTCTTTGTACATATTTAAATAAATATTTATTAATATGCCATGTTCACCAAATATCGTACAAATTTTTGCAATGGCATACCAAGTGAAATGCAGATATTCAAAATTCCTACCTTTGTCTTTCATAATGCAGTAACTACTTACCTTGGCTTAACTACAGCTTTATTAAATCATTTATTGACTTAGTAACGTTGTTCAATGATCGTGTTTGTCATTTGCACATACGGAGTGGTTGGTGGGTATATATTGCTACTGAAGATAAAAACACTAACAGTAAAATATACATATTTGAATTACAGTAAGGTGAGGAAATAGTCCCCACACAACGGTTCAGCTGCGTCTTATGCAAAAGATAAGACTGATCTCAGACGTGGTGCTACCGACGAATGTTGGAAATTATGTGGACTGATAAAGTAAGGAATGAGGAGAGAGGAAGAAATACGTGGAAAACATATTCAAGGAGAAGGGAAAGGATGATAGGGAGCCTGTTAAGACATCAAGGAATGCTTGTTTTGTAAACAAAGCCGCTTTTTTTGCTGCAACATAATTTATTTTTTCCAGACGCGTTTCACCTCTAAGGCATCTTCTGTGGCATAGTTTGCTGCGAACTGCGTTTCCCCTCATCTTGTCTGGATGTCACACTACCACCTTATTTCCGACACATAAGCACAATTTTGTATTCGAACCTGTCTACACTGCTCACCATTTTGCCCCCTCTTTTTTGAAGAAGAAGAAGGGGAAACATGGTGAACAGTTTGGAAAGGTACGAAAAACGAAATTGTGTTTATGCGTCGGAAATAAAGTCGTAATGCGACCTCCAGACCAGATGAGAGGAAGCGAAAATCACAGAAAACTATCCCGCAAGAAAAAGGCGTCTGTGAAAAATAGATTACGTTGCAACAAGAAAAGGCGGTTTTATTTACAAAACAAGTATTTCTGTATTGGTTGAAAACAGTCTTCGTTGCAGTTTATTTTTTTATTTTTCAACTACGCGTTTCACCTTACTTAGGCATCTTCAGGTTGATCATCTACGCGTTTCACCTTATTTAGGCATCTTCAGGTTGATCAAAAAAACAAGTATAGAAGAATTATTTCTGTGTTTGGTGCTGAGGATGGCCACGCAAACGAACTTGTTCAGCAAGGAATAACTTCCGTGGTACTAGAGGGAGCTGTAGAGGATAAAAACTGCAGAGGAAGACCGAGACTGGAATACATCCGGCAAATGTTTGAGGACGTAGGTTGCAAGTACTACTATGAGACGAAGAGGTTGGCACAGGAGACGAATTCGTGGCGGGCCACATAAAAGCCCGTCAGAAGACTGATGACTCAAAAAAAAAAATAAAAAGAAAAAAAGGAAAGCTGGTTTTAAACTTGACACCTTATGTATATGAAGCACAGTCCTATGTTACAACTACGTCTGTGATGGCACTGGAAGAAAGTCTCATACTCCACATTCATGGCATTCAATAGACTACTACTGACGTCACCTCACGTAGCTCAGTTTATATTAGTTGGATGTGGGTTTGGCGAACCCATAATTCCTGAGCTAGGGACTGGAGAGCGACGCCAGTTCTTTGCAACTGCAAGTTTTGGGAAAACTTCAGTGATTATGTGAGGACGGGGAGGGTGGCTTTCGAGGCGAATGAGTCGTTAATGGGATACCTGACCGAACCCAGTTGTGCAACGCATACATAGGCAACCGCGTCTGTCTTTGGGTGGACATTTCTTCGGCTAGCGTTTCCTGAGGCCAAGTAGATTATGATTCTGCAAACCCAAAACCCTGTATAGATTGGCCAGATCACTGGACAGATGTAAAACCAAGAGAGATCGATGCAGTTGTCCTCCATAACAGTCGTCATCTAAAACTAAAGGTTCAGTTAGCAACACGGTACAACTGCAACAGAACGTATTTATTACGATAAAAAGATGTGAAGGGAAATTTGACAAAGTGTCCCCCTCCTACAACCAAACCGTTAGAGCGCATAGCTACATCGCTAAATTACTAAACGAGTTTTGAAATGATGTGGGAGCGCCCATAGCAAAACAGCTTCTAAAATGAAAAGAGTTACCGTCATTTCAGATTTTTGTGGCACAGCAGCACAATTTCCTTCACTCTATCAAAGATCTGGTATCGTAAGGTGACATTATAACCGTTAAAGGCAATGAGTTCCGGAGGGAATGGTCTGATGAAAGTGTAACAGGTGTCAGAAACATTGCAAAGCAAGTAAAAGGTGAGCCTGAAATGATTGCTATCTGTCTTATAACTTTCGACTCACCGAATGATCAAGAGTTTGAAGGGCAGTCAAATGAAAACGAGACCGATGACAAAAAATGTAAGTAAACAGTTCACTGTTCCAAAAGTAACCACCATAACAGTTGATACATTTATCCCACTGTGAGACAAGACGGTCAATTGCTTCATGGAAAAATGTCTGTCGCATACAAAATCATGATTGTACCCAAGCGTCTTCTTCTCAACCAAATCGGTGGACAGCCCACATGCTGTCAAATCTCCTTCAAGTACGTTGCAGAAGTTCCGCTGAGAAGTCCTTAGACATCCTAGATGCAGTTCGGCCCTCTTCCGATGCCACTTCCATATTTTTGGAGGCCTGAAGAAAGAAATTCCTGGCAATCGAGGTGCTGAGGAGGTAGAGGTGCACTCCTTTGTATTATCATGGTTAAGTAAACTACTGCAAACATTTTTCCATGAAGACAGCGACCACCTTGCCTCATAGTGGGTAAATGTACGAACAGTTACGGCGATTACTTTCGAATTAATAAACAGATGGGGTTAGGTTGCTTGGGGAAGGAGACCAGACAGCGAGGTCATCGGTCTCATCGGATTAGGGAAGGACGGGGAACGAAGTCGGCCGTGCCCTTTCAAAGGAACCATCCCGGCATTTGCCTCGAGCGATTTAGGGAAATCACGGAAAACCTAAATCAGGATGGCCGGACGCGGATTGAACCGTCGTCCTCCAGGATGCGAGTCCAGTGTGTTAACCACTGCGCCACCTCGCTCGGTCTTAATAAACAGTAAGGTCACCAGAGAGCCAGTAGTGACGTTGCAATCGATATGGAAGCAAGACTGAAGGAACAGCAAGACACCCTCATAGTATTTGTCGATCTAGAAAAATCATTCGACAGTGTAAAATGGTGCAAGTTGTAGATAGCCGCAACGAAAAGACTGTAACTCGTTAATAGCTTTCAACCAAAGCCTTCTTCAGCAAAGAACATTTAAACAAGGAAACACTTCTCACGCACACAGGACTGAGTCCACCAGCATCTCTGAGCTGAACATACCGGTGGAAACAATCATGAGTGCGTGAGGTGTGCTTGCTTGTCTGTGTTTGCTGAAGAAGACTTTGGCCGAAAGCTGTTAATGTGTAACAGTCTTTTCGTGATGCCTGTCTGAAAGTGAAGTGGGCAAAATTAGCAGTATCCTTTAGGATAAGATGTGTGATACACAATAAGCCCAAGAACCAATAGAGAGCAATAATATTGGAAGACAACGAAGTTCTCTGACTGAAACGGGTGTAAGGCGGAGTGGCAGTCTTTTCGCGATATTGTTCAGTCTATGCATCGAAGAAGCACTGACGGAAATAAAATAGTGGTTCAAGAGTGGATTTAAAATCAGGGTGAAAGATGATAAGACATGGGTTAAGGCGACAGGGAAAAACCTCCACGGTACTGAGAGGGAGCGCAGAGAGTAAAACTAGAAGGGAAGTCAGGGATTGGAACACATGAAGCGAACAACTGAGGACTATGCGTGCAAGTGTTACTCTGAGATGAAGGGGTTGGAGCAGGACACGAATTGGTGGTGCGGCATATCAAACTAGCTTGAAGACAGGTAAATCAAACTAGAAGAGAGAGAATTTACTTGCTTTCTTCCTTTCTTATTCATCTGTATCGCTTTCATTTGACTGCCCCTTACATATAGAGGCACGCATTCTCTGTCTCTTGAAAAATCATTCGACAGTGTAAAATGGTGCAAGTTGCAGACAGCAGCAACGTAAAGACCGTAACTCGTTAATAGCTTTCAGCGAAAGCATTGTTAAGGATGGATCAGTTAAACAAGGAAGCAAATCTCACGCACACATGACTGAGGCCACCAGCATCTCTGAGCTAGAGATACCGGTGGACACAGTCATGTGTGCGCGAGTAGTGCTTTCTTGTGTGGATTTGTGTCTCTTTTGTGTGCTGAAGAAGACTTTGGCCGAAAACTGTCAATGTGTAACAGTCTTTTCGTGATGCCTGTGTGCAAAACAGACAGGCAGACAGGTTTTTTAAGTTAAAGCCAAAGTCCAGACAGATGACAATCAAGATAAATAGAATAAAAGAAACTTTATGTACAGTAAATAGGGGCAAAGCTAAGGGCCGTATCAACTTACTTCATCAAAATATCATGGGAATAAAAAATAAAGTAGGTGAGATATTAGCGTGTTTAGATGATCTCAAAAATAAGAATGAGATTGATATACTCTGTCTGTCTGAACACCATGTAACTGTGGGCATGGATATAGTCAGTATATGTGGGTATAATTTAGCATCTCACACTTGTAGATCTAGGATGGGTAAGGGAGGAGTTTCCATTTTCATAAAACAAGGGTATAAATGCAAAACTGTGGAAGTAAACAAATTTTGTGTTGATCAGCACTTCGAGGTTTGTGCACGTGAACTACAGCTAGATAATGTAGTATCGATATTAGCTACAGTGTACATGTCCCCATTAGGAGACTGGAAGCTGTTCATATAAAAGGTTGACTCCCTATTATACTGTCTGTCAGACAAAAAGTAGAAGTTATTAATCTGTGGTGATTTCGATGTAAACATTCTAAGTAATTCTGATAGGAAAAGTGAACTAGAAGTGTTATTAACTACATATAACTTAGAATCAGTGATCAATTTCCCTTCATGTATACCTCAAGACAGTAGCACGCTAATAGATAATTTATTTGTACAGAAAGAGGATGTAAAACAAACACATGCTTTCCATGTGGTAAAAGGATTGTCAGACCATGATACAAAACTGACTAAATTACAAAACCTAACAGGGTATACAGTTCAGATACCATTAAGTAAAAGTGTGAGGTCGCTCAACCCCTGTATCTATACAGCACTTCAGAGAAAGCTTAAGAAATGTTAATTGGGGAGATGTATATAATGAGCCAAATGCTAGTGATAAATGCAACATATTTCTTGATAAATTTATATCCCTTTTTGAACATTGTTTCCCAATGAAAATTACTGAATGTAACACTACACACTTTTCAAAGAAACCTTGGATTACTACAGGTATTAATGTGTCTTCAGAAAGAAAAAGAAAACTGTATGAAACACCAAGAACTAATAAAGATCCAGAAGTAGTTTTACTTTGTAAAAATTATTGTAACATACTGAGAAAAGTTGTAAGGAAATCAAGAAACGTGTATGTTAGAGAAGAAATTAACAACTCGGCAATAAAATCAAATCTATATGGAATGTTGTTAGAAGCGAGACAGGGAAAGCAGCCACTGGGGTAGGTAGTATTACTATTAAAGAGCTAATTTATTTAACAATCATTTCTTAAGTGTAGGAGAAAAAATTGGTGAGAACAGTTCAAAAGAAAATGCTAGGCAGTTCATGGAAGAGTCTGTTTTGAAAAAAATTAGTCAGCTCAAGTTTCACCTAACGTCTTGTGAAATAAGTAAAATTATTAAATCTCTGAAAAATAAATGTCCTGTTAAAGTAGATGACATCTTGTAGGGAAGCAGCCTACTCACGCTGTAGTAAATTCACATCAGTTTCCATTGTGTACCAGCCAGTCTGCTGTAACTAGCTCTGACGTCATAAATGTTGCGCAATACTGTAAAAATCAAGCAAAGAACCTAAAACTTTTCTAGCATGTCAGGAATAATACTAAATTAATGTGTGTTAAATATCAGTTCGATAACTTCAGTCATTTTCGAAATTTGGACGTTTTTCTAAAAAAATCATTGGCGCAACAGAAAAGAGTTAGAGACTTCAAAATTTATATTTAGATTCATCTTTCATAATGATTTAATAAAAATAGTACTTTGGATTTCACAAATTAAGATTTTAGTGGAAATTAATGATTTTCTGGTTTTCATCTCAAAACTGAAGGAAGCAAGATAGATTAAGTAGGCTAATAAATAAGGCTAGGATGTTTAGATTTAAATAGGTTGGAGGTCCGCTATGACTATGAAGATGTAAAAAGTTTCTTTTGAATACCTATAAAATTATAGCGATAGCGGATCTCAAGAGGGCCAGTTCAGAGCTCATCTACTGCGTGCAGTGTAATTTAATTAATTCTCTCGCCCAAAATATTTAACTTAGCCACGTCAAAATTTTATTATCAATACTTACCTGCGTGCTGAATGCACGTTTAAATTAAGAGCTTCATCGGCCATCAGCAAAAGAAGCTATAAATTATTCTGTAACTTGAAGTGGTGCGGTACTAGCCCAGCGGCTAGTCGAGAGAGCCGAAAAGATCAGGCGTTCCCTTCGCCGTCCGCACCGCGGCTTTATATATAAGGACGCTGCGCGAGGAAGGAAGGCCCCAGTTCTCTCCAGACGCTGAATGACACGCCATCTGTGTCGGGAGCCGCGTCGCATCAGTGTCACTGCTACAAACAGCCTCGGGTGCCGTATTAAGTTACTAGAGATACGCGGAACCATGAAAACATTTTATGTGAAGTGTTAATTCTGGAATGATTTTCATTATCTAGCTTCAGTTTGCGTATTGTCGCGTTTTCACGTGCCGTCGCGGGACAGACATTCTACCAAATATTTAGCGTGGCGTTTGATGAAATATTTTCATCAAATTATGGCGAGCATTCTTTTTAACATTTAATTCGGACATTTATAGTTGCATCAGCGCATTAGACTCTGAACTGCTCTGTTAGTTAGGTTGTAGGGATACTTGTGGTTTTTATCAGTGAATTTCAGAATATACTCAACTATTTTGGAAAACCGTTTTTGATTAGAAATCCCGGACAATCTCCTAATTCCTCAGAGCTATAAGCTGCAGCTATAATGGTATCTCAATTGAAGTGGGCACTAGGATCTCTAAATACTGGCTCCATGTTTTATTAAATCACTTTCTGGGTGCCAAGAAGTAAATAGAGAGCCAGTGTTGAGAATGGCGAAAGACAGCATTAACAACATTCTAAAAGCCAGAAACTGATTCAACTTGCAAGCGTTTGTTACAGCAAATTTATTTTTACAAACTTACACACGCCGCCCCACATATTGGTGCATCGGCCGGGAAATCATACAACATTCAAACAAGGAGACAATAGTAAAAGATTTATTACAAACTTACACACGCCGCCCCACAATCTCTAATAAAATATTAGAACAATGTGGAGGAATTACAGCTGATGTTCTGAATCACATATCTAATGCATCACTAACTCAAGGTATTTTCCCAGACAGGTTAAAATATGCAATTGTCAGGCCTCTCTACAAAAAGGGGGGACACCACAGATGCCAATAATTATCGGCCAGTATCCTTGCTTACAGCGTCCTCAAAAATCTTCGAGAAAGTAATGTACTCAAGAGTGGTTAGCCATCTCAACAGTAATGGGATACTTAGTAAATCACAGTTCGGATGTCAATAATGCTGTTCCATTGAGACTGCAATATACAATTTCACTGTCCACATACAATAGTCTTTCAGTAGTAAAGTGTCACCAATAGGAATTTTCTGTGACTTGTCCAAAGCATTTGATTGTGTGAACCATGACATTATGTTACAGAAATTACAATTCTATGGTATAAACTGAATAGTATATGAGTGGTTTAAATCATACCTACAGAACAGGAAGCAAAAAGTTTTCTTATATGGGTAAAGTGATTTAAATAAGTTTGCCAGTTCATCTAACTGGGGTGAAATTACATTAGGTTTTCTACAGAATTCAAACATGGGTTAGCTTCTGTTCTTGATATATGTGAACGACCTCCCTTCCTATCTGAAACCGGAAGCTGAACTGACACTGTTTGCTGATGATACAAGCATCATTATTAATCCAATAAAAGAAAGTCCAATTGAAAATGATAGAAGTAAGGTCTTTGGAAAAGTCATTAATCGCAATTGGGCTTGCTCTAAACTTTGAAAGAACACAGCACATCCAATTTTCTGCTGCAAAAAGTACAGTTCCTTCAATAAATATAACACATCAGCAGAAGTCAGTACACGGGGTAGTGCACACTAAGTTTTTGGGTGCACATATAGATGAGAATCTTAATTGGAAACTTCATATTTTGGATCTCCTAAAGCGACTAAATTCAGCTACTTTTGCGATCAGAATAATTGCCAATTTTGAGGATATAGAAATTAGTAAGCTAACATACTTTGCATACTTTCACTCTCTGATATCATACGAAATAATATTTTTGGGTAACTCAACATTTAGACAAAAAGTATTCACTGCCCAAAAGAAAGTGGTTAGAATAATGTGTGAGGTTCATAGTCGTACATCTTGTAGGCATGTTTTTAAAAGATTGGGAATTCTTAAAACAGCCTCACAATACATCTACTCACTAATGAAACATGGACCAGTTTATAAACAACAGTGACATTCATGATTATGATACCAGGAAAAAGAAAGACTTACACTATCCTTTACTCAACCTATCTTTGACACAGAAAGGGGTAAAATAGTGCTATAAAATTTTTAGACACATTACCAGATGAAGTAAAATGTCTGACAGACAGCAGCAATAGCTTCAAAAATAAATTGAAATCATATCTCCTTGACAACTCCTTCAATACCATAGATGAATTCTTGAACAGGAATAAATAAATCTGTAAATATAGTATATGCATTTCCATTTAAGGGAATGGGGTAAATAACAGAAATATTAAAATCATGCTTCATATGTGCATTTCTTCCGCACTTAACGCGTTGCATATCATAACGACTACCGTACCGTGCGATTGATCAATGGAACGCGCAACCAAGTAACTAACTAACTAACTTAAAAGTGACTCCATATACACCACACACCATGCAGTTAACTGCCAGTGATACGATCAAACAACAGTTGCATGAAAATAGCAGTTTATGTGTGCCATATATGTCAAGGCAACTACAAAGTTTGGATCACCTCATTGCAAGCAGACACTTGCTTTAATCACAAATATATGTCTGAGTGAAGCTAAATTTTATTTTTTTATTTAAAGAAAAATTTCATCTAGGCAATAACTTTCAAATAATGTGATACACCCTTAATTTTTATGTATGAATTAGTCAAATTACTCCTGGCACTTATGTTCTCCTATGCCTGTAATCACTCTCAGAACTCAAGTTGAGAATCAAATTAATTAATTTAATAAGGCTGAACCACTGAACCATAAATTGCTGGTGCACCCAAGTCCTCCATAACAACGTCTAGTGAAGTCGCTCCAATTCGACAGCTATTTCGCTCTCTTGGTGATAGCGAGCACCCCGTGATACAACGGGTCAGTAGAAGTGTCACCCACACAGTAAGAATAAAAAAACTCTCCCTCACACCTCATTTTTGTGATCTAAATCTGGTTCTCATTGTTCTGCTTTCTTTCTCAGCTATGTATGTGTGCCTCTAGGTCACTTCTCATTCTCTAAGTTCTATTCTGTTTCGAGAATATATCTCAGTTTCACGTTTCATAAATTTTTATCGGTTAGTGCTCCGACTGCTACCACCTTACCCGGGAATCAATATAAATCAGTGGCTGTCTGCAAGTAGACATTTAGTCAACGCCCACCTGCGATCTGATGCTGGTTAGAAATTTAATCTGAAATGCCGAGGCCTATTAGCATTTATTTCGTCCGCAAGATGGGGCTAGCTCCTTTCATTATTGCCGCCAGGGATACGAGTTTTCTGCCAGACAGTTGGCGTAAGATGGCCCTAGAGACGGCATTAACACATAGGCTGTGCTTCACATTCTCATGGAATACCTTGACATAAGAAAAATCACTATGGGCTCTGCGCAGTTTGACGTAAATGCTGGAAAGACATTACTATCACCCACCTGGAATGATATAAATGCGAAAAAGTGATTTTCTAACACCGTACCATTACAGTGATTGAGTGGAGCTACAGATCCTACCAGCCTAACCTGAAATGCTAGTCAAACGCACGGCATCATTACGGATGAATAGCACGACTGAAAATTAGTCAGAATCCCAGTAATGTGATTCACGAGTACGACATTAATAGCGTTATAACTTTCTTCAACGACTTCCCGCCAGTTGGTAGTATTACTGTTCATTTTTTAAAATAACTGGTGACCAACTCTGAGATAGAATCGGCTACGTTTTCTACAGAACCCATCCATTATTTTTCTTGGAAAACCCCACGCAAACTGTTTTTTTTTTTTTTTTCGACCGATGGCGCTTATAAGCGCCATACCGATTGCCATACACGCCAGGGTTAAGACCCTGTGACTTCTACCTGACAGCTAACATCCACTTCAGAAATGGTACAGGGATTCGTCAGGCAATAGGCCTCTCCCTTCGACCTATCAACACAAGTGGCTCTGCTAAAGGTACTCTACGACGTTAAACTAACTAACGGGAATGCAGCCGGATGACGTCATCAATAGCTTCCGATATTTCGACAGGAGCACACCCTGCCAAAATGGCATCGTGTGCTCGTGTCGAAACATCGGCAGTTGTCGACGACGTCACCCGCCTGCATTCTCGTAAGTTATTTGAACGTTGTATATGCCGGTAGAAACTCAGATCTCACGTGTCCTACAATTTCCCCATCAGTGGCGATGGGTTATACACGTCGCCGGTGAACCTTCTGAAGGGCAGTAAGTTTTTAAAACACGTATTGTTTTGTAAATAAATGGTAGCCACTACCGAAGTTCCTAACCTCGTATTTTTGTATCGCACAGTCACGGTACGCCTAAACAAAAAAAAAGTTTACCTACTAAATAGAAACGCCGTTTCTTACCAAAATGGAATCGTAAATAAGGCCGTCTAGTATTTAGTCTGTGGCTGCTAGCGTGCAATGGATCGATGATGCGCAAAGGCTGTCTGTTATGCTGAAGTCCGTAAGCTGCAGTGAGAATCCGCACGGTCCCTCGTTCCCCGAAATCTAAGCATAATCTCCTAGATATAGTGTTACTGTGTAGAGAGAATTGCATCCATATTGTCACGGAAGTGCTTCAACAGTTCCCATCCAGCAGGGTGTCTTCCGTCTCCGGGTCCGGTATCTCTGGTCAATGCCTTCCTGAGGCAGATAAGGACCACCACAGGAAGGACACCAGGAAACTCCAACCCACCGTATCGCGTACTGCAGCACGCAACGCCTCGAAGCCTACAAGTAACAGATTGCATTTGCATAACTAGGAATTACACGAATTACTGCATTTCAACATACATGAAACGACCATTTTCTTCATTTGTTGTGCTTTCGTGTTCAGTACCTGTTTAAGAAAATATACTTCATTCAGCAATTATAATTTTATTCTGCTTGTTCTTTTTCTTCTTCTTCTTCTTCGTCCAATTCTTCCATAACACACTACTAGGCTGCAAGACTACTTTTTTTTTCAGGAAACATGTTCTTTTCTAGCAGTAGGCACACATACTGGGCTACCACTCTTTATCAAATCGATTTATTTGCGATAAACATAATTTAATATTAGTCATATCAGTAGCCAACTCAAAAGTAACGTATGATGTCCTTCCAATAATTCGCATTTTCGCCAATGTATGATTCGAAACAAATCATCACCACCAATGCTTCAGTTATTATCAAAAGACCTTCACTGCCTGAGTGGGAGTTAAAATGCGTTTTTAATACAGATCTCTCTGCTGGTGTAAGCTGTCGCCAGCACACGGGTCGGCAAAGATGAAGCGCGAAGATTGATAAGTGGGCGCTGGATCAAGTGTGCCTATCACGAGAACGGACAAAGACACACCCACAAGCAACATACCACCAACGCCCTCTCGACAACATGTATTTAGGCCGCACCCACTGAGCAACGGGCCTCCCTCAGTCAACCAGTTTGTCGTCTGTCAGTTTACTCGCTGAGCGGGTTTAGTTTGTCACAGGCTATGACAGTACACAGCGACCATATTAATGATTATAGCTGGACTACTTTACCTCAACCAGAATTGTACTTTACTAGCAGTGAGAAACTAAGTTTAATAATAGCCAAATTGCCGATATTGACAGTACATCACTCTGCAAGAGAAATATTACTGATGAGCTTGTACCATAAAACATGGACTCTATTCAAGTTAAGTAAATTTTTACAGTTCAAGAAAACAAAGAGCCATATTAACCGACATATGCATTTGTGCTGTAGAAACAGGATACTGGCCACCAATAACAACATTCTCTCCCTTGCTTCCTTGCGGTACAGGACTGTACAATCTCTGAAATTGCGGAACCTATAAGCTATTGCATACTACGTCACAATTCAGTAACCTCCACCTGCTTTATACACTGTTATATATTGATGTGGTTTCCTTCTCACGTCTCACCCGCTCAATATCGGCCTGGTACGCAAGTTCTACCTTAGTTACACCAGTCGTAAACACTGCGAAAACATTTTCACAGTTCACATGGTATAACACTTGTGGTATCGTCCAAAGATCGTGGTGTCACATCGGCAATGTGAATCGATACCACAGACAACAGCGAGGTCTGGCTGCAATCGGAAACAACCAATGGGAGGCACTCCAGAAGTCTGAGCCTCCCTCTCTGCATAGCAGTGCCCTCGCTCTAAAGTCAACGTAGCGTTGAGCATGCAAGAGCTCGTCCCCAGTTCGAAAATGCAGCTATTTCAGTCATCTCATCGAATAGGACTGTGACAGTTTAAAATTTCAGATGGACATATTTTTTTCAAGGCTGAACACTGTACTGGAATAGAAAAGTTTATTAATCTGTGCCTCAAACGACGCTTCAGTAGTCAGTAACAGTTGTAACATTTCCGCCAATCCTGCGACAAAGAAGTGTGTCAAAATTAAGTATTTTTTTATTTATTTATGTAATAAAGTGGCCTAATGTTTCAAGTGTTCTATTTGGAAGAGCCCTCTCCCTGAGCAATCAAAGATCCTACAGTTGTGGCTGGACGAAAGTAGTTTTCAGAAGCAGCTTTCAAAATTTCATGTGTATAGCATCATTGTACTTCCTAGATTTAAGTTCTCTGACGACAGTGTGGCTCAAAACAGATGTAACTGTCATTTTCGTAATTTGTAATAGCTCTCAGGAATTTCATATGTATAACATCTATGTACCTCCTAGATGTAAGTTACCTGACAACTTGTGGATAAAAAAATTTCATAATGCGGATCAAAAATTTCGTAATTTATAATAGCTTTTTGGGTTTCTACGTGTGCAACATCTTTGCGCTTCCAATCTCTAAGTTCTTTGACCATAATGTACATGATTCTGCATGAGCAACATCTGAACACCTCCTATGTCTTAAGTTCCTTGACCATAACCTACATGTTTGTATGTAAACACAGTGTATATGACGAGTTCACAACACAGTAGTGATATATGCAGCTAAATTTAAAAAAAAGAAAAAAAACTGGAAAATGGACGTGAAAATGCTAACAAATGTGCATCTAAGCGGAAAAACTGTCACCACAGCATAATTATAATAGGGATACTTCATCTTTATGTAAGTACAGACATATTTTCGTCAAATACTGCCTCGCCACTTACAGTTGTTCCACTTATATATGTTTTTGCCGGCCGGTATGGCCGAGCGATTCTAGACGCAGCAGTCTGGAACCGCGCGACCGCTACGGTTTCAACCTCTTTTGTATATATTTAGTCACCAACGAATAATTTTCTATGTATTCAGACTGTGATCTCCAGCAATATAATCACGTACATGAATGTATAAACACCTGAGGTCGTGTGACGAATAAATAATCTTTTATTATATTTCAACACTCTATAAAGGAACAGTCACGAGCTTCAACAGCATCCACCATGGATAAAATTCACTCAAAGTAGTTTCCCCTGGTCACAACAACACCAATCGCAGACAGATGGGTTAACAAATTCATTCCTGTGAGGGGTAGGGGTGGTGACAAGAAGGGCATCTGGTCGCTATTTTAATTAGTCTCCGAGCGAACGTTGCATAAGGAACTACATGTTTCGCATACGTAGCATAAGGACATTGCTCTTAATCACTCACAAAGATGAAAGTCTTCAATAGACGCAACATCACAGAGCTGGAGGGTAACTGAGTGGAGAACAGTGGTGTTACCCGACGGGTTGTGATTTTGGCTCTTTTCAAATGATGTAAGGCGTCAGGGGGACGAACGTCCCGATGTGCCGTCTAACTTGCAGTCTGTGGAGGGTGTAGTTGACAACGGAGGTGGATCTGTGATGTGTTGTTTTACGTGCAATGACTTCGATTCACTCTTTGTGGTTACCGTGGCGTTAAACAGGACGAAAATTTCAACATCCTCGTCGACGCTAAAATGAGAGACCAATGTGGTATGTCAAGGAAAGATTTACATTTCAATTCCTGAGAGTGTACGTTACAATTAAAATGAGGAACAAATGTACAAATATGTGTTAATACAGAGGCTTACCGACTGTTGTCCTACTCACTCGTAATTCGAGAATGGGACAGGACAGGCTGTACGATGATGAAGGAAGATGCATTAAGACTTCAGTAGGCACCAAAATGAACGGCATACTTGCACGGGCGCATAACGTCTAGCCGATATTAAAATTCTGACACGCGTTTTTAAGCTTTACTGTGTGGACAGTTAGAAATTATACATAACACGGACATTAAATACTGTAACGACGTCCGTGTGAGTGACATAGCGATGTATTCCCCATGTAGGTTTTCCCCTTTGTGTAGAAATGTCAGGAAGGTCTTGTCAATAGAGGAGCCCACGCAAACTGCAAGTCTGAGTAGATTGCAACGCATCTCATCAATTTGGGTAGTTATACAGTATAGTCTGTGCTGGACGTACGTACATATTTTACTACCAATCACTGCGACGTACTTATTATTTAATATAGTTTCACTATGTCAGAAGTTCCACATATGATTTGGGTTTTCCGAGTTTCATTTGACCCGTGTTTGTTGCTGAAGCTAAATTATACCTCAAAATTGCATTGCTAGATCACCAGACTATAGGCGCTGAAATGCCTACTCCTGAATTTTGTCAGTATCCTTCTTTCTACCCTGCACATAAACATTCACAGTGTTGCAACAATATGGCGCACATGCATTTTGTGGCAGATCGTCCATAGTCAGTTCTGTAGGCATACAAATTAAATGATTCAAATGGCTCTGAGCACTATGGGACTTAAGATCTGAGGTCATCAGCCGCCGAGAAATTAGAACTACATAAACCTAACTAACATAAGGACATCACACACATCCATGCCCGAGGCAGGATTCGAACCTGCGACCGTAGCGGTCACGTGGTTCCAGACTGAAGCACCTAGAACCGCTCGGCCACATCGGCCGGCTGTAGGCATACATTTGTGTCGACAGTAGCTGGGTTGATGGGCACTCGTTTATGTATCACTCCTGCAAGTTACATCAATTCTATTACACTTTACTCAAGGCTGTTAAAGAATTTTGAACTTCGATATTTTGTTAACTTATTAATAATAGTATTTCCATTCGCTGTATGTTACTTGAATAATTCCTTTTCCTACTTGATCTCTACACTTTCACCTTATCTTTAGTTTTATTTATTTATTTTTTGCAGATTTTCCAAGTTGTTTCAGCTTTCAAAGAGTTGCCTGTATTTTGAAGTATTTTGAATATGTACAGCTATAGTTGATTTGTTGTATTTATCTAGTCTTTAACAGTAAACGGTTATGTGCTCTTACGTCGAGTGTTGAAATTTCTGCAAGATTGGCCTAAACGTTATTTATTGGTGGGACTAAAGCTGGTTTTGTAGAAAGCGGATGTGTCCTGATTTGCGTATGTACATGGAAGTTCAGAACAAAAAAAAAAAAAAAAAAAAAAAAAAAAAAAAAAAAAAAAAAAAAAAAAAAAAAAAAAAAAAACGCACCACGAAGCAATTGAAGTAATTATCCGATGGGATGGAGATCGGTACATGTGATTTACATGTACAGGTAAACAAACGATTACAGTTTCAGTAAAACTGGAGGATTCTATCAAGAGAATGAGCCTCAGAAATTGAGTAAGTTTGGTCCACCTCTGGCTATTAAGCCAGCAGTTATTCGGCTTCGCATTGATGCTCAGAGTTGTTGGATGTCCTCCCGACGGATATCTTGGATAGCAGGACGCCTTTGGTTGTCATCTGCAGCATCCTTACAGCACAGCGGTTCGTCGGCGATATTCTACGCCCCGTTTTGTTGGCCGTCATGAGAAGCCATTCTGGGCATATATTTCGGCAAGATAATTTCAGCGCGCGCAGACTGAGAGTTTCTGTCTTTTGTGTTCGTGTTTGCCAAACCCTACGGTGTCCAGCAAGGCCAACTAATCTCTCCCCAGTTGAGAGTGCTTGGAGAGTTATAGACAGGGTCCTCAACTGCCTCGGGATTTGACCGTCTAATGCGAAAATTGGACAGAATTCGGCACGGTATCCAACAGGAGACCACCCAAAACTCTGTTAATCAAACCAAGCCAAATAACTGCTTGTCTAAGGGACGGAGGTGGACCAACGCGTTTTTGACTTGCTCAATTTTTGAAGCTCTTTCTTTTCAATTAGTTATCCAGTTTTTATGAAATTGTAAGCAATTGTTCGTCTTACTTGTACATCACATCTACCAATTTTCGTCCCATTCGGATAATTTCTTCGTGGTTCGTCGTTTTTTTTCTTTTTCTTTTGCTTAGAGTGTATTACAGATTATAGAATGGACAGACCTGCTAACGTTATTACAGGTGTTGAGGTTGTTGTGCTATTGTATTAATATGTGTAGGATCATATCCCTCTCCTAATGCGCTACTTCTAAGGCACCAAATCACATCCACTAGAACCATGTCGAAGACGGCAAGGCGGGATTCCCGCATCAGTCCTCAACGCCTGTTTACAGAACATGGGACGGACGTTGCCTTGTTATGATATGGATTTCTTGGTAGGTGTTTGTATTTTAAACATTCTTTATACTAGTTCTCTTTATACGGTGTTGCAGGTTCTGTACTGAGTGGTAGAATTTGCGGATAGTGATGCCTGTACGTGTTGGTTTCCTGTATATAATGCATGACAATTGTAGATTCGGTTAGAATCTTCACGTCAAGGATGGTGTTAAGATCTTCGTTCTGAAAGGAGAACTGGATACTTATTAAAGAGTTATACAATTTCATTTCTTCCTTTGAATAGAATGAGGATGATATCTAGGTGACTCATTGACAATGGTGCCCTACACCACAAAAAGACTACAGCAGGAGGGACAACAACAGCAATAATAATAATAATAAAGAGAGCCTCAACCATTGTCCGCCTTATTATCACATTCTGCATCAAATTTTCAGTGGAAATAGTTTATAAATTATAACGTAGTTATAGGTTAAGTTAATACATTTTGTCGTCAATGTATGCTAAAAAGAACAGCTGATGTTGAGCATACAATTTTCCAAATGCTTCCATCTGTGTTAAATTAAAGCGAAACACAAAACGTGACTCTTAGCAGATTGAGACAAGTAATGTTTTCTCTTCAAAATGTTTCTGGTAGTTGTGGACTGGAACTGCTTCGCAAAATATCTGGGTACCTAGTGTGCACCGTAAACTACACATGAAAAACTTTCATATTTTTCGTTGAAAATTGCCATTCGGGATACGCACAGAACAATAAATATTAAAAAAGGTCGACATTTGGGAAAAATGCGGTACTCCATTAGGTGAATTTCATTTTATAGTATTCAAGATCTCTACATATAGCCCGAGCAAGAACAGAATGCGGAAGAGAATTGGAAACCTGTTTGAATAAATTGAAAATACGGCGCTGTTGAAGCGTCCTCGTGAATTCAATTCGGTGCGCATTTCGTTTCTTCCCATCAGTTGCGTTGTCTCAATTCAGTTGTAATAAATTGCTTTCTGGAGACCATCTCCGCACCAGAGGAGGCGATTAAGAACTCTGCAACCACGGTTTCGCCAGGGCCGAAACGTTACAGAGCCTAGCTAACAACGTCCCTGTGGTATCGCAAACGAGGAAGCACGAGTAATACTTTTCTTGGAAAGTCTGTAACAGTCTCCTCTGGAAAGAATCTATCTGGATCAGCTCTTAACCGGCAAGAATAGCATAAAAGACCACACCAGATAATTTCATATCGTAAGGCACTTTCTGAAGCAGATACAGGTTCTTAGGTATTTTATAATGTTCATTTACATTAATGTGAGTACCGCCTATGTTCGCCGGCCGCGGTGGCCGTGCGGTTCTGGCGCTGCAGTCCGGAACCGCGGGACTGCTACGGTCGCAGGTTCGAATCCTGCCTCGGGCATGGGTGTGTGTGATGTCCTTAGGTTAGTTAGGTTTAAGTAGTTCTAAGTTCTAGGGGACTTATGACCTAAGATGTTGAGTCCCATAGTGCTCAGAGCCATTTGAACCATTTTGAGCGTATGTTCGACAACCACTTACATATGCCAGATGGCACCATCAACAGTGGAGGCCATACGAGTAAAGCGCTTTGAGGGGACACGGATATCAGCTCTTTCGTTGTAAACCGGAAACGGAGTGAAACGCCCGCTACACCCGCAGGGCAGAAAAGGTGATCAGGATTGTGGAAAGGGCCAAATTAGGCTGGGGTCAGTTTCACCGTAAAATTGTAATTTATTGTAATTCAATAACAAATTTACAATCAAAGCGGCACATAGCCGGACCTTTACAAGATTCAAAATGCAAATCTTCAACGCTGAAGGCCTCCAAACAAGAAATCTTAAAAAACAACAAGATAAAAATGCAGTTAAAAAAGCAAATAAAATGATTAAAATATATATATTTCACAGCTAGGTTGAAAGCCTCAAGGCAAGGGTGGATAGACAAACATAAACAAGATGCAATACAACCGCCTGCAGGCCCACAATAAAATTTTCAAGATTTGAAAATAAATTACCATAACCTTTCAAAGGCAGGAGGCCGCAATGTTTAAGGTTGAAAGGTAATTTTAAGAGTAAGGTTTCAAGGCTGAATGCCCACAATTAATTTTGCAAAATTAAAAAAAAAGTATAACCATAAGCCTTAAGTTTCAATTAGCTGAAACCAGACGAAAAGAAAAGACAACACAACGGCAATAACCTTTCAGCAAATATCCACTTACCGGAATTCAACTTACTTACATAAAACACAGTAAAAGCAAGAAATTTTTTTATCATCGGCTATGAAAGATTACAGACAGACAATTAACACTGGTGAGAAAGACAGTAAAGGCAACAGCACAAAGACGCCTCCAGGGGGTCGGTCAGCCCGCATTCACTTTGGTGAGACAGGTGGTGAGCCCAACTACACTTGATCCGTCGTAACCCAGCCAAGGGACAGCCACAGACCGACTGACAAACGACTTGCTTGCCAGCAATCGGTACATGAGAATTCAAACACAAAACGTTACGGGCATGATTACCCACAATAAAATGTGTATATGTGTTAAGCTGTCAAAACTGCACACTATGTTGGACAGCGACAACTGGTGAGGAAAGGACTCTTCCTGAAATTACGTTAGTGGCCAGGGCAGGTAACCGGAACACTAACGGCCACAAGGCAGAAAATTCCACTCGTGAACTTTGAATTGTAGTTAATCAATATAGTTAATTCCAGCACATGACGGCTAAATTTCATCAATACCAACACTCGGTGTTGCTCACAGGAAAACCGCCCCAACAGCGAACCACCGAAACAGACCACAAAATATGAATGGACGTGGCTTGGGTAGTTGAAATCACTACTCAACTTTGACGTCCTGGGTCGGTGAACCACGAAGCTCGTAGCTATTGGACAGCTCCACACACTCTCTGACACTGTTCAGGGATCGCCAGCGGACCCAGCCGACTCCACCGCTCGGAGATAACTTTCCCGGCCCGCAGCAACCGACCGACTGCCTGCTAGCCCGTCCGAAACTGTTGCTCTGACGCGACTGCCCTGCTGGTGCGTCTCCCAGTCACTTCCAGATGCACGACCACGCAGAGGAAACACGCCCACTGGCAAAACGACATCCCTGCACCAGGAAAGGACGGACCCAAGTTACACAGCATGGTAATTGAAGGGGCCCAGAAACCCTCAGAGAACCAGTTACACGTTGCCCTATCAGACGACCGACCTCTCAGAGGCAGTACGCCGACAAAATTTAAAATAACTTGTCAAAGGAAATAATGTCAACTACCCACACAACCTGACAAACACTTGCACGAAGACCTGAACGATACTCATCAGTAACTAAGCACACACGAAGACAAATCGGGAGTCGATGCACACGCACCCCCCCCCCCCCCACACACACACACACACACACACAGCTGATTAATGAACGATCGGCGATCCAAAATGCGTCGTCCGGTAGGATGACTGACCGACGATCCACCAAGACCGTGGCACGGCTCAACAACCCGACTACACTAGTGCCGCATTGAAACTCCCTGAGTGGCAGGTTCGGACTGCGATCCAGACCTGAACTCACGACCCGAACTCGCCTACGACAGACAACGACCGGGAAGTAATAGCAGGAGAGCAAAGATACTATGAGAGGGGATATATCGATATGTGCAGCTAACTCATGATGGCGGGAACACGATCCATACACTGCTCATGGAGTAATTTATTTGATGTCCAAGAATGCTTGAGCGTTGTCTTGGGGCAAGGGTGGAAGCATTTCCGAAACGGCTGCTGTGCATGGCAAAATGCCGCTATCCAAAACTGGCACCAAGGCCGTAGAAAACAGGGGGGGGGGGAGGGGGGGGGACTGCTGTAAAGTTGTGTACGGCCGAATAGACATGCAACTGTTGAGCAACTGACTACCCAGATAAACCATGGGTGTAACAATAGTGCCTCCTCAACGACCGTTCAGCGAACGTTCCTGCGTATGGGTCTCGCACCAGGTACCTGGTTCGTGCACCCATTCTGACTGCTGTTCATCGGTGCAAAGGCTGGAATTTGTGCACCAGTACGACAAGCTGACGTCCACTGAGTGGCGACAGGTGGCCTTTTTAAACAAATAACGTTTTATATTCCATCGGACAATGGCCGTTGGCGTGTACAGTGTGAAACGTCTGAAAGCAAACAGCGTAGAACAGTCGTCGGAAAGGTACGGACCGATGGTGCTCCCTGGATATTTCGTTATTGTGAAAGGCACAGTGGATCAACACCAATACGCATCTATTCTTTGGGATCATGTCAACCCCTGTATGCATTTTTTTTTCTCGAAACGATGGCATCTTCCAGCAGGACAACGCAACGTCACACAGCTCGCAGTGTAAGTGCATGGTTCTAATAGTACCAGGATGAGTTTACTGTAGCGCCACGTCCATAAAACTCTCCGAATTAGCCCCAAGCGAGTATGTGTGGGATCATCTCGATCGGGCTGTCTGTGCCAGGAATCATTAACCGAGAAACGTTGCGCAGATGGCTACGACGCTGAGTCGACATGGCTCCACATATCTTTGTCAGCACGTTTCAGAGTCTCAGTTACTCTCTTTCTGTACCTCTCGCAGCGGTCCCCACTGAGAAATCTAGTTTCTCAGTCTTTTTCCCAGTATGAACAACAACGAACATTAACCATTCCAATTTTAATTATTCTGCTGGGACTTCGTCAGCTGTCAGCAGACGAAGTAGTTTCTGAAGCAAAGATTCAATGTCGGTCCCCATATTCTTTAAGCAGAAAACTCTTTGGGCAGTTGGAACAAGTGCGTCCTTGTCAGTTTGGCCAGAGACTGAGTAACGAGGACTTCGTACGGCAGGGCAGGCAATCGCGGGTACAACTGTGCTTTCAATAGATACTTCCTGTGTGACACTGAGACATAGAGGGTCCGCTCCTGCTGAGTTACTCTGTAAGCTGTAGATAATGAATGCCCCGTGAATATCGCGAATCCAGTAAAACATCAAATCTCCGACATCGCTGCTGTCGGAAAAAAGATCCTGCAAGAAAAGGACCAGCGACTACAGAAGAAAATCGTTCAGCGTAACAGAAGTGCACCCCTTGCGCAAACTGCTGAAGATGTCAATGCTGGGCCGTCAACAAGTTCATCCTACGAACCATTCAACGAAACATAATCGATGTGGGTTTTCAGAGCTTGATGACTGAATTACACTAAGCTTTGTGCCTCGCCTGGGCTCACCAACACCGACATTGGACTGTTGATGACTAGAAACATGTTGCCTGGTCGGACGAGTCTCGTTTCACGTTGTATCGAGCGGATGCAAGTGTACTGGTATGGGACAACCTTACGAATCCATGAACCCTGCATGTCGGCAGGGGACTATTGAAGCTGGTGGAGGCTCCATAATGATGTGAGGTGTGTGCAGTTGATATGGGACCTCTGATACGTTCTAGAGACGACTCTGACAGGTGACACATACGTAAGCATCCTGTCTGATCACCTGCATGTTCATCTCCATTGTGCATTCCGACAGACTTGGGCAACTGTAGCAGGACAATGCGACATACCACCACCCAGAATTGCTACAGAGTGGCTCCAGGAACACTCTCCTGCGTTTAAACACTTTCGCTGGTCACCCACCCCAGACATGAACATCACTAAACATATCTGGGATGCCTTGCAATGTGCCGTTCATAAGAGATCTTCACTCCCTCGTACTCTTACGGAATCATGGCCAGACCTGCAGGATCATGGTGTCAGTTCCATCGAGCACTACTTCAGACGTTAATCGAGTCCATTCCACGTTGTGTTGCAGCACTTCGGTTTGCTCGCCGGGAACCCTACACCATAGTAGGCAGGTGTACCACTTTTGTTGGCTCTTCCGTGTTCGTGTTTCTACAAAGAGTTAGAATGACATAGTGCTCGTCTGTGACAATTTGAGTAACTGAGAGAACCGATATATAATTATTTTGTACAAATAAGCAGCAGAATTCATCTAACAGTACTCTTCTCTAGAGGCTAGGGACAAATGTTGTTACAGTAATCGGACCACTATGAAGTAGTGCAAGTGTGTCTTAAGGGAGTTAGGTGAGCGAACCGTAATAGTGAATCCTCAGGTAGGCACCTCTCGTAGTATATTGATCAACAGTTTAAAGAATACCTGATTGAAATTTTGATAACGTCCAAGTATAATAACAAACTTCTTAGTTCCACTCACCTATCTCAGGCAACTGAAGAAAGCATCGACACTCTCTCATTTCTTACATTGTTTCGAAACGAACCAGTCCACAATTCGCTGTGCGCAGGTAACGGGGTGCTACAGTAGAAGTAGGTAGGATTTTACTCTCTTGTAGGTACTTACTTGTCCAAGCGTGTAATACATCAGTCGATTCATTTACGATTCCGTCTTCCGAGCAGATGTCCTCACTAAACTATTGTTTCTGAAACTCTGCCGACATTCCGTCAAACCTAATGTCATTTGTTTATATTCGATTTGGCTTCCGTTTTTGACATAAATATGCATTTTGGCTTACACAGAAAGGGGAAGTAAAAATTGTGCATTCGCAAAGAAGTATCATGTTTCACTTGCTACAGCCTAGACTGCCTCGAAATCTCAAACTATTTACTGTATGTCAAGAGCACCCACACGACATTTCGTAGAGGCGATGCTAGATCTTGGGGGAGGGGGGGGGGTATGGATTATTTTTAATGTTTTTTAAGACCAATTGCGACTTGGAAGTAGCCATAAAAAAGTTCTGTTTCCGACCCTGTTAAAAATTAGCAAAATATCTAGTTTTCATTCATTTTCTTGAAAGAAAAACGGCTGAGATGGAGGGAGGGGGCGGGGGGGGGGGGGCGATGCGGTGGATCACCCTATCCTAACCCCCAATGTATGGGCGGCGTTGCTGAATGTTGCTATTGGTTAAAATATATCGAAACTTGCGTTTATTTCAGAGCCATGAATAACGCGCTGACGGAGTGAAGAAGTTTTCGTGCGGCGCAAAAAGTCCACTTACTTCACGTCATTACTGCATGATACATATGTTTATCACTGTAAAAGTATTTCTGTGTTCTTACCATCCCGTAATTCTGCACCCTTAAGTGACAAATACAGCTTGATATTTGAACTATATTTCGATTTATTGAACTCTACCGATCGCACACATTGTGATACCAGAAATATTTTCCGAAGTATTGAGTTCTGTTAATCTTACACAGTCAGTTTAATAAGTTACGGCACTGAATTTTATCACAAGAAACTAGTGTCGCTACTATTTGAATATACTTTGTAGGCTGAAGCAGTCTGCAGTAGCGCAGCTGCTACGTATTTTTTCTAGCGATTGGCAACAAGCTATTTAGTGCTCATCAGATCTACGATGGTGAGTAATGAGATTGATTAAGACTGTTTTTGATCAAAAAGTACAAAAAGTAGTGTAAATGCTTAATAACGGTATTCAGTATAATGCAAATAGGACAGTGGCTATAAAAGACGGGCTATAAAAGATACGGTAGACCATGCTAAGTATGCTAATGATTCATTGAAATCGCCAAAACTTGATCAGAATAGAATTTGTTTAGCAGTTAATAATACTATTGGGAACGAAGTAAAGTAACTTGACCCAGTTCAGTAAGGGAAAAGAGTGTCATTAGAAGTATTAAATCTAAGTTTTCTGAAGGCGACGCAGTTGCAACCGGAGTGGACAAAGGGGAAACTATTGTGATAGTTGCAAAATATATCTATATTGCTAAGACTTTAAAAATTTTTGAGGATAATAATATACAGAAAATTGATAACGATGTATCGTCCGAAGCTCAGAAGAAATTACTTGATCAATTAAAAACCTGCAGTGAGATAATATCACCAAGGGAGGTACAAATGTTAAAAGTTATGAACCCCTGGCATCCACACTTAGGGTACAACTAAAAGATGGGTGTCCGATACGCCCAGTGGTATATAGCAGGGGCAGTCCTTTCTATAAAGTAGCAGGAAAATGCCTGCGGTTTCTTTAAACCTATTACAAATTCTACAACTAATTTTGTATTAATAACAGTTCCGAACTTGGCGACAAAATTAGGAAGATACCAATAACTGATGTAATGAAATTTCTTTCTCTAGATGTCTCCAACTTATACACAAATATACCTATTGAAAAAACTGTGCAGATTATTCAGCGTAATTTAAGGGAACATAACAAACTTTGAAAGAGAGAAATGGATGAATTCATCGGGATACTTGCGATAATTCTCAAATTTAACTACTTCAAAGCCATTTATTCCCAAAAAGATGACTTGAGATTGGGGAGCTCAATAACTGGATTGGTCGTTGATATATTTACTTATTATTTAGAAAACAGTTTTTTTTCTAAAAGTCCAATGTGAACAGATAATAGTGTATGCTAATTTAAATATGTAGACGATACTCTGCTGTTAGTGAAGAGTAACGAAGATGTCATCAACGCTATAGTATCCATTTTTAATAACTAGCATCAAACAATTAAATTTACTTGTGAGACTGAAACAAATAGGTCTATGTGTTTTTTAGATCTGTCATTTTGGAATGAAAATGGCAAGCACACATTTGATAGCTTTCGCAAAAAAACTTTTACCGACGATGTTGTGTACTTTACGTCAAGCCACACAATTCAATATACGAATCATTTTTGCTATTAATCGGGTCTTCACAATTACGTTGCAAAAGACGAACGTGGTGATGAAGCGGCTACAATAAGACACATTGCAAAAGCGAATAACTATCCACGGGAGTTTATAGGTAACGTATATAAGCACATAGCTAATAAGTAGAAAAATAAGATGGCTCCTTACAATAATATGTTTTCAAAAGATACTATTACGTTTGTTAGTTTACCTTACTCGCAAACGTGAGTACAAGGATTGTATCTGACTTTATAAATTAATACGAGAGTTTCTTTATGAACCACAAGTAACCTAGAATGTATTTTGCAACATACTGTAGATACAAAGAATTTATTTCATGCTTATAGAGTTTATAAAATTGATTGACGAGACTGTGGGGCTGTTACGTTGGCCAGATGGAAGCAGGCTGGACATTAGGCTTGTGGAACGCAGTGCGTTGAAAAGAAAAGACTCCATGGAGAGCTCGAGTATGGCTGCTCATTTACTTACAACAAAACATGAGTTGACGACTTTGATATCTGGGTGAGTTAGCTGCATAAGTGTGAGAAGGGCAGATTCCTCAACTTCTTTGAATAGCTAGAAATTATGATCCTGATTAATGATCAGATCATTATGAAAACTGTTTGATGGAAGCAGTGAAGGATACGAGCCAGGGGCTAAGAAATAGCCCTGACTTCTTGCCAATATGTAGACGCCACTGAGGTAACACTGTACCAATACGCAGCTCTTTCCATGTTATATCGTTTTAGATGTATGTGCATTGTTAATAACAGCAATTCAATCTTCTTATTGTACCTATAATTAAAATATGTATGAAGTGTCACAGAGGTCAGTGTTCTCTACATGCGTTGCGGATTGGCAACTATCAATAACGATCTATCTTGGTGATACATGGCACCATCAACTATTCAGTAAGAGGAACCACATGCCTCGTCATGGCGACTGAAAAAAGTACAAAACAAGAAGTAATCAAATCAAACCAATTCCAATAGCTACAGCTTGCATCAAGTGTCTCTTAGCGTTTTGTAAAATTTTATAATTTTTTTTTAAAGAAACTGATATTACCTATGCTTTTAAAGATTAACAAATCATTTGGCTCACAAGAAATGACGCTGACATTTTATATTTCTTCTAATGTTAGCTGTTAAATGTGGCAGTACGTGAGTACAGGAACACCAATAATTTTACTTGTATTTTCTTATATTATTTCTGTGCGAATTTTAAGTTTTCTCAGAGACCACAACTGTTTTACCATGAAGAATACGTATAACGTAATTCATATGAAGGGCGCCACGCAGCCAACTGCGCGTTCTCTGCAAACGCTACCTTCATTACACAGCAGTCTTCAGTGAACTGTGACGGGAGCCTGAACTGCGTAGACGTACTAGAGCATGTATAACAACTCCAAAACACTGGTATGTAGTTATATGTACAAGCGTTACAGAGTATGTAACGAGTTGTAATTTTTACGCTTGCTCTATGTACTTCTTGGCTTTTCAACATTGATAGTGGCTAGCTACTAGCCAAAATCTAAATCTGCTTTAATAAAGCTAGAACGGGAACGACGACTGATTGCTGCTCTCTTCTATTTTGAAAGTCATATCACAGTCGTTCAGCGCATTCCACTTTCCTAATGGAAAGTAAGTTGCTGGGTTCTTTCTTTGTCATTTCTTCCGGTGGTGGGTTTTGGTCAAAAGAGGCATTACAGTCTTCATCAACCCATCCTTCTCTCTATATTGCCCTGACATATCCTCAGCAGATTTTGTGCTTTTAATGTTTTTTCCCAAACTCAAATCTTCCAAAAATGGAAATCATTCAGAATGATATTTTCACTCTGCAGCGGAGTGTGCACTGATATGAAACTTCCTGGCGGATTAAAAATTTGCCGGACCGCGATTCGAACTCTGGACCTCGGACTATCGCGGGCAAGTGCTCTACCAACTGAGCTATCCAAGACCGACTCAGGCCTCATCCTCAAAGCTTTACTTCTGCCAGTACATCGTCTCCTACTTTCCACTCCGCTGCAGAGTGAAAATCTCATTCTGGAAACATCCCCCAGGCTGTGGCTAAGCAATGTCTCCGCAATATCCTTTCTTTCAGGAGTGTTAGTTCTGCAAGGTTCGCAGGAGAGCTTCTGTAAAGTTTGGAAGGTAGGCGGCGAGGTACTACCAGAAGTCAGGCTGTGAGGACGGGGCGTGAGTCGTGCTTCCGTAGCTCAGATGGTAGAGGACTTGCCCGCGAAAGGCAAAGGTCCCGAGTTCGAGTCTCGGTCCGGCACGCAGTTTTAATCTGCCATGAAGTTTCATGGAGATAATTGTCTAAATGTGACAACTATTTTGAACAGAATTCTAAAGGAAATTTTTCCCAAAATCTCTACGAGTCCATGCGATCGGAGTTGTGAGTGTATAGTAAGGGAAGGAATGTACGGTAAAACTAGTGCGATAATAATTAATGAAGATTATTTTGTATTTTAATTTAAGGTAGTCCCGTTATGTACAGTGTACGTTTTGTGAAATCCCACGGTACCATTGATTCGACTTTTGATCATAGTCGTTTTACCATTGACTAAACTGTATTCTTAAGACAGCGGCCTTCTAACTAGGCTGATTTTTAGCTCTTGATGGTTCCGGATCGTAAGGCGTGGGAAGGAACAAAATAACAGAGGATAAGGTGTGGTGTGGTGAGGAAGAGATGCCAATGAAAACGTCAGAAGAAAATTTTGTATGAAACATTTTACTAAAGAAGGTACCTGTGACACTAAGAGAGACTACGAAAACGTCCTCCCAAGATGCATTGTGGTATTCATTGAAGTATTATCGCCTCTGTGTACTACTTAAGCCTCTTCAACACTGAGAATGGATTTCGGTGAGCGATGGGAACAGTAAACTTTCTTCAGAATGTCCTTCGCGGCGCGTTGTCCAAATTTGCTAATGCGAAGCCTTCGTTCTTTGAGGGAGCGGGTCTGAAACGCGATCCCACGTGACGTTTAAAGCCTCGCCAACAGCTTTATCGGTTTCGCTTTTGACAATGGTATTTGTCAGGAAAGGGGATTAACGGGGGTCGGCCTGGAACCTGAGCGGAGCTCTGCGCCGTAGGAACTGCCGCCTCCAATTGACGGGGCGCACGTAACGGCTTGGGTCGGGGGCAGAGGGCAGGGAGAGGGGGCTGTACGCGTGCATTCTAGCGCAGCGCATTTAGGGGTCGCCATTGTGGGCGGCGCGGTGGAGCAGCCAGCAGCTGCCAGGGAGGGAGAGAGAAAGAGAGAGAGCGAGAGAGATAGGGAGACCCGCGGCGAATATCCCGGGGGCACCAAAGCGCGCTGCCGGGATCAAAAGGGAGGCCAGGAACAGCGGAGCGCAGCAGAGGTCACGGCTGCAAAGTAAGCCAGCCAGCTGGGGGCGCCTCTGTACCCCATACCTGTCGAGGGAGGAATTCTGCGCCGGACTCTGCTCACGTGATTAACAGTTGCATGTAACGTAAAAAAAAAAAAAAAAAAAAATGTCGTGCGTATCGACTACTCAAAAACCTTTGGGTCATCATATACACTACTGGCCATTAAAATTGCTACACGAGGAAGAAATGCAGATGATAAACGGGTATTAACTGGACAAATATATTATACTAGAACTGGCATGTGATTACATTTTCACACAATTTGGGTGCAAAGATCGTGAGAAGTCAGTATCCAGAACAACCACCTCTGGCCGTAGTAACGGCCTTGATACGCCTGGGTATTGAGTCAAACAGAGCTTGGATGGCGTGTACAGGTACAGCTGCCCATGCAGCTTCAACACGGTACCACAGTTCATCAAAAATAGTGACTGGCGTAATGTGACGAACCAGTTGCTCGGTCACCATTGACCAGACGTTTTGAAATGGTGAAAGATGTGGAGAATGTACTGGCCAGGACAGCAGTCTAACACAGGTCCTGCGACATGTGGTCGTGCATTATCCTGCTGAAATTTAGGGTTTCGCAGGGATCAAATGAAGGGTAGAGCGACGGGTGGTAACAAATCTGAAATGTAACGTCTACTGTTCAAAGTGCAGTCAATGCGTACAGGAGGTGACCAAGACGTGTAACCAATGGCACCCCATACCATAACGCCGGGTGGTACGCCAGTATGCCGACGACGAATACACGCTTCCAATGTGCGTTCACCGCGATGACGCCAAACACGGATGCGACCATCATGATGCTGTAAACAGAACCTGGATTCATCCGAAAAAATTGATGTTTTGCCATTCGTGCAGCCAGGTTCGTCGTTGAGTACACCATCGAAGGCGTTCCTGTCTGTGATGCAGCATCAAGGGTAACCGCAGCCCTGGTCTCCGAGCCGATAGTCCATTCTGCTGCAAACGTCGTCGAACTGTTCGTGCAGATGGTTTTTATCTTGCAAACGTCCCCATCCGTTGACTCAGGGATCGAGACGTGGCTGCACGATCCGTTACATCCATGCGGATGCCTGTCATCTCGACTGCTACTGATACGAGGCCGTTGGGATCCAGCACGGCGTTCCGTATTACCCTCCTGAACCCACCGATTCCATATTCTGCTAACAGTCATTGGATATCGACCAACGCGAGCAGTAATGTCGATACGAAAAACCGCAATCGCTATAGGCTACAATCCGACCTTTATCAAAGTCGGGAACATGATGGTACGCATTTCCCGTCCTTACACGAGGCATCACAACAACGTTTCACCAGGCAACGCCGGTCAACTGCTGTTTGTGTATGAGAAATCGGCTGGAAACTTTCCTCATGTCAGCACGTTGTAGGTGTCGCCACCGGCGCCAACCTTGTGTGAATGCTCTGAAAAGCTAATCATTTGCATATCACAGCATCTTCTTCCTGTCGGTTAAATTTCACGTCTGTAGCACGTCATCTTCGTGGTGTAGCTATTTTAATGGCCAGTAGTTTATATCGTATCGTTTACTGTGTGCTTGGTGCCTCACAGGCTCTTCACGTACAGTACTCTCAGACACATGCTGGACACGGTACACTAGCGCCAGGACATATGGTCAATAAATAGTGCAACATTTTTCTTTGAAAGCACGTTGTTTTTATTCAGGATTCAAATACACCATACCATTCCCCACTCTCTTAGCTACAAAACTTCATTTTCCGTTCAATTCGTTGGCCTTATGCACCTTATTTGGAGTGCCTGTGCGCCCACACGGTACTACTCGACTGCTCGACGTCGGAGCCAACGTCTTGTTGCGTCAACAGCCTCCCCGTCAGCCACGTACCGCTCCCCTCGGAGTGCTTCCTTTTCATTGAGCCAGACAAATGGAACGGAAGGTGTGAGATCCGGGCTGTGTAGTGGATAAGGAAGAACAGTCCAACGACCTCCTCTCACGTGCGCGGACATGTGTGAGGCCTTTGATTTGTCGTGGAGATGGAGAAATGCGTTTCCATGTTTGTGGTGACGAATACGCTAGAGTCGTTTCTTTAATTTCCTGAGGGTAACACAGTACACCTTAGAGTTGGTCGTTGCACCATGAGGAGGACCTCAAGCAGAATAACCCCTTCAGAGTCTCAGAAGACTGTCGCCATGAGTTCGCGGTTGAGTGTGCGGCTCTGAACTTTTCTTCTGAGAAGAGGTGGTGTGGTGCTACTCCACGGATTGCCGTTTTGTTTCTTGTTCATCACTTGTGACGATGATCGACAAAAAACTGTCATGACCAGCGTCGTAAGGCGTAAGCAATGCCGCACAGATGGTCCTTCGTTGCTTTTTATGGTCTTAGGCGGCGAGGAATCTAGAGGGCACACATCTTTCAGTACCCCAGCCGGTGGACGAGTGCGTCAGCACTATTAAAAGAGATGTCCAGCTGGGCAGCCATATGTTTGTTGTGATCCGTCGATCACCTCGAATGAGAGTGCCCACACGTTCCAACATTGCAGGAAAATGGTTCAAATGGCTCTGAGCACTATGGGACTTAGCAGCTGTGGTCATCAGTCCCCTAGAACTTCGAACTACTTAAACCTACCCAACCTAAGGACATCACACAACACCCAGTCATCACGAAGCAGAGAAAATCCCTGACCCCGCCGGGAATCGAACCCGGGACAACATTGCAGGAGTCCCACAAGAGATACCGCATTTTTTTCACCCTAAATGGGCCGAGAAAAATGTGTTGCATCACTTCTTGAACGCCCTTCGTACAATATTTATGCAGCAGGAATTCAGGGCTGGAGATAGTGAACAACATTTTGCCACAGTTTTACAATATGCGCTGTCAGACTATCTATAGTTTCTTTTAAAATCGATCGTAAATTAATATCATTGAACTACCACCATTCCAGTTTCCATTTGTACTTCTATCCAGCTAAGTGTTAAAATCTTAACAAAAGAGAAGAGCTACAGACAGTGTCTACACTACAAGGAATTTATAATTATTGCACTAGAATCAGACACCCTATAACAGAGACGCATTAGCAGGTACATCAGATCTCTTTTGTGCCTTCAGCGTTCTAGGTAACAGCAGTGAAGACTTAAAGTGGTTTGATGTACATGCTACTATGCCTATGTCGTAGGCTGTCTGACTGTAGTGCAATAATTATAGGTGTAATGTAGTAAAGACACATTCTTGTCTGGGCAAGGGCAGTTAAGGCACACAAAGTGAACAGAAACACCTTTAACACAGAAATCTCATTCGCTGTCTTTTACTTAAATAATTTCAAACATATTGTAATATAGATACTATCCATAGCTATTGTCTGTTGTTAATTTTTCAAGAATTTACTGGATGCACATATGTGTAAAAACTGGAATTGCATTAGTTTAATCCAGTTAACGAGTGACCAGTTAAAAGACGATAGATAGTAAAAGGACTTTCAAATTCGTGTTGATGACATCAGTGGAGGTAAATTTTCTGCTTAAGAAATCGTAAAATTTAGTTACTCCAGATTTTGGGAATGGTGCTGCATCAGCTGCTGGATTTATTGAACGGCGCTGGATCTGCCATCGACGTAATACAAAGTGCTGAAGTAAGACGGTAGTAACACAATTTCTCCGTATCTCTTTGGTAGCATAACCGTCGCAACGTACCTGACTATTAGCCGCGTCGTCTTCTTTCCGAGCTCCCTGACACGGAAAGGTATTTCGAGTTCCCAGTCGAAACGCCTTCTCACCGAAACAGTAGATGGGACTCCTATTTTTAGACTCTGTTAAGTGTTCATTAGGTATGAAATTGGAAAATATACGTGACCACAAAACATCCTCGAAAGTTAATGTACCCGTTAGGGCATCTCACCATTCTCCCTGGTTTCCAAAACAGGGAGTGCTCAAAAAATATAAAAACTTTTTTCACTATTTCGCATCTTTCCACTGTTGACTACATGGACGAGTTCATGCTTGTTCTGAATGGGTGCCCTCGCAGAGAGATTACACCGTAACATAAGAATCCAGCGTTAAGTATCAAAGAGCCAGTGTTCTAGAAGCTTCGAGAGTAGGAACCAGACCGATATCCAGCGCCTTCCTGTTAGGTCAGCCAGAGACCTAAGTGCCCTTAAGTCGGCCATATTGGTTCCAAACGCTTGGTTTCTGTGCTCCTTGCTCCCCACAAGTCGAAATTACAGGTGCTTCTAAAAGAAGTAAGGTACACATAATTACCCAATAACAGTACTACCATACCACCCTACATTTTCTTAATCTGTGTAGGGAATAAGATGATTTGATAACAAGTAGTATAAGGAGGAGTCACGTGGAACATTGTGTGAACTGCAACTCAGTACCACAAAACAAACTGGCGTACCCTGCACTGGACACTGCCGAGCGGCACGTCGATTACCCAGCCTCCAAAGAAATATGTTCTACATACTGTGATACTGTGACCGCGACAGGACGGACACCGTAGAACACTATGAGCCCCGCCATGGGTGATTTGATGGCAAGGATGGTCGCCTTCGTTGCCAATTGCTGGACAGAGACGAATGAGCCGGCTCTGAATAGAGCCAAGACAGAGGGCATCGAGGAACTGGTGTGTTGCATTACTATGGTCAGTACCGCGGCCCACGAGAAAGAGGGCCACCCAGTGAGGTTGTGACGTCACATTACCCGGCTTGTCTGCCACACTTCGCGAACACTCGGCTCCGTGCAGGGCACACGAGAAATAAGTACGTAATAGAAAAGGCAGCCACTAAAGCTCTTAACTTTGTCGTGTGGTATCGAGAACCTGCATGCATTTAAATGCACAATCAAGAATTGTTACTCGCTCCCTGCCGGAGACCTGCTGTGTCACGTAATGTTGACGTCCACACCACGGCCTATCTTTCTCGAGGGCCTCCGGTCTGCACAGGCGGTGACTGTTGTGTGGACACAACAGCCTGGTGGAGCGGTTGGTGTATTCTCACGGACAGACACATGGCTGTCCCACAGGAGGCAGAGATAGGAGCTTCTGCGTGTAAGGAGCAGCGCTATGTAAGTGCTTTTGCAGCTGTCGGTTTCAAGGTAGTGGTTTCATGGTTGATGCAATGGGACACATTAGGTGTACTTTCTTGCGACAACATTCTTCACGCAAGTCTCTGATTGTCCAGAAACTGTGGGTTGTGAGCGAGAGCACTTCTACTTATTAATTATATGCAGCGAGTGTGATTAATTGTATTAATCTTAAAGTGTTTTATTGATCGACACCATGTGCGTGACTGCTGAGAATTCATGTTGTTATATGTAAATAATCAATTGCTTACGTTACTGTGTGAAAAATTATTGATATGTAAGCGTAGGTGTTTGGTAGAGTGTGGCGCGTAGCTTGACGTGGTAACTATTGCGTGACAGTGGTAGTAGTTGACCAACACGCAGTTGCGTCTTACGATCCCAGTTAAGTCCAAGAAATCTTTTTTCGTCTTTTACTGGTGAAGTTGTGTCACATGTTGTTATTGGTATCACAGAGGCCAAAAATTTTCATTTGTTATTGTTATACAATTATTTATATTAGGACAAATGTGGATTTTATTCTTTTCTTAAGGGAAGAAATTTTCGTGCTGACTATGTGGAGCCCTACTGAGGGATCTTTACGGTCTACAGCAATATTTCGTTTTGGTGAAAGTGTATTTCTATTCCATTCGAAGATTTGGGAGCTGCCTCCAGGTCGCCCTCTTACTCGCTCATGGTTGTCATCCGAGGCAGTGCAGGAACGTGATTTCTCGTTAAACACAATGCGAAGCCATCAATCATCAGCGCGTGATTCCTGGCGGCGGCTCCACATCAAACACGGCCATTTGTGTTGTGGTGTTGGCAGCAGCTGATGTATGGATTTGTAATTCCCTGGTCCGGCAGCTGCTTGTCTTCGACCAATGGTACTGGATGACGCAGACTGTTGCGGGACGCCGATTACTTGTTCTGGACGGCTAGTGCTGCTGCTGTGAGGGACTTGCGACGTGCTCAGTGCACTGTGCGGTGATCCTCCCCCGTGGTGGACACACGTGCTCGGCCAGAACAGTGACGACGAGTGCCTTTGGCCCAACGGTCTCTTGCAGCCCAACATCGGACCATGTTACATTCGGGTGCCTCACAAATATGGATATTGCGCTATTCGATCAGCTGACCAAATGGAGATCCACAATAATCTCTGCTAAGATTATGGGGTAGACAACTGTCAGAGCTGCCAGTATGGAGGAAAACAAGAAGAAAATGTCCATTAAATACGGGGTCTAAAATGCACGCATTTAAACCTTTCAGCCCTTGTTCAACAGAGGAAATGCGTTTCATAGTAATGAAAATGAACAAGTGTTCATAGCTCCTCCCGTTGCCTGCCCTACGTTCTTAGCAATTAGCACGCACAGTGCCAGTATATGTATTACATTGTCAGAGGTTTCAGAACTGTTTTTACTTACAACTTTCGTTAATTTCCGGATCATCGCCTGTACTTTGATGGCTATGCGCTGTTAGATGGTGTTTCAGAACATGGGTTCCTACACTCAATTTGTTCCTCTCACTCTCTCTTCTCTCTCTCTCTCTCTCTCTCTCTCTCTCTCTCTCTCTCTCTCTCTCTCTCTCTCTCTCATGCTGAATGGCTGTACGCTCTAAAAGCTTCCTGTAGTTTTGTACCATCACTTCGCATTAGTTTCTTGCATTACCAGACACAGTCAAAAATTAGCACAAAAGCCATATAAGAACTAGTGTCATGCAAGTAGGTATTACCTCATGACGCAAAATAATATTTACAAAAGTTACTTAAATTGAAGTCTCTCACTTAATAACATTGTACGCAGTAGTTACTTTTTACAAATGTCTTTCGTAATTCACAGAACAACTTTTTAAAAGGTTAGAGTTATATTTTGTGTAAAATAGTTCTACGGTGCAGTTGCTAAGACATAGATCTCAGACTATCATTTTTGTGAAAATAATCCTATCTTGACGTAGCTGCAGTTATAAATAGTTGAAAACGTGCAAACCCTCTTCAAAACGGAATTCAGGGACGTCAAAACGGCGAAAAAAAGTTCTAAAAATATCCTGAAGAATTCAAAAGTGGACCTGTAAAATAAAATTGCTTGTTACCAGTATATTTTATCATGTCGAAGTAAGACTTCCGTTGCTATCATTTGTCAGTTGTGAATGATCACAATGGAATCTGTGGTGTCACCGCCAGACACCACACTTCTAGGTGGTAGATTAAATCGGCCGCGGTCCATTTAGTACATGTCGGACCCGCGTGTCGCCACTGTGTAATCGCAGACCTAGCGCCACCACAAGGCAGGTCTCGTGATACGAACAAGCACTCGCCCCAGTTGTACGGACGACCTAGCTAGCGACTAGATGTACGAAGCCTTTCTCTCTCATTAGCCGAGAGACAGAATAGCCTTCAGCTAAGTTAATGGCTACGAACTAGCAAGGTGCCATTACCCTTACAGTGATTGTAATTAAAGTCTCCTGTGTATCGTCATGAGCGATGTACCACAATGATTGATTAAAGATAAGTATTAATCCAGCTACGTACTTTTCTTCATAGCATTAATTACGTAGCCTGTTCCAGTACTTCACGCCCGTCTGCGTTAGTCTAGCGTGCATTTTCAGCCATCTCGACCTACAAGGTGTCGGCCCAGCTGCCGACACATCAGAATCCGTGTTGCTATCCTGAATACGAAGTATTTAATGTGAGCTTCGTCAAGAAAATCGTTTACACTAAGAGAAACAAATATAAAAGCGTTTTGTATATCTTTTGTGACAGTACAATCTCATCTCACTGAAGCGCACAGTGTACACAACTTTCATTATGAACGCAGTCATACACGTTTATTAACAGAGATGTCGTCTATCGAGTGTTCTCCGTCAGCCCGTTAATAAGAAATGACAAAGACTTGTTTGTTAAGCTGTAGGAAAATGCAGTTAAATTTCGTATTGGGTTATATTTTCGCTAGAAGCCATAGTTTTCGAATTATTCAAGAAAATCGTACGAAAGCGAACTTCAAATGGTTTTTTTTCTCGAATAACTCGAAAATCGTAACCTTCAGGGAAACGTTTCCTAGTAAAAAATTTTAGTACATTATATTTGTAGAAAAAGGTCTTGTTCATTTTTTCCGTGTCCAACAATACCACCACTTGCAAAGTAGGTTATAAATCAAATTAATAATGTTGCTCACGCAGCATATGTTCGCTTTCTCGGGCAACAACAAAGTTATTGACTGTGGATGGTATCGTCAGAATGGAAATAATGAAGTCACTGTAAAAAGGTCATTAATTTTGGCACTTATCTTGAATGGATTCCCACGTAGTTTTCATCGAAGTTGTTATGGTTCATCTTCTTGATTGTGGGGTGATTCCACTTTGACTCCTAAAAGGTCCAGATAGCAATATTTGAAGACCTAACAGGAAATTGTTAATGATCAAACAATCCCAGATGACAACAACGGTATGGTAGAAATAATTTTTGACTTGGTGTTCATGATCCACATTTTTTATTATACTTATTGTAAATTCACATATACTTCTTCTTAATTGTCACATCATCAAGAAAACAGTTTTGTATCAATCTTCATATATTTAATTTCCACTTTAGCCAAACACAAGACTTGACTGTTCATTTACAAAGCGAAATAACAACTTAACTTCTGCAAAGTGAAACAAAGACTGCTCTGCGCGCATTCGCGCAAAAACGGTTACAAGTAAGTCAAAGATTATGACAGTCTCACAGAAATGAATACACACAAGAACTATATCACTGTAATATATCGATACATCGGAGTACCGATACATTAATAAAACCAAATGTGAATATTGTCACAAAAATATGTCTGTTTCTTCGCAGAAAAGAAGTACGATATTACTGGTATCGAGAACTGGGGTTGGAGTGCCGTAATGGTCACGTAAATAAAGAACCATTACACGTGGAATTAACAGTTCGCATGTAGCGAGCGACAGAACGTGAAAATCTCGTCTGTGGTTTTAGAAGGCGTTGCGGGTTGCCTAAAACCCATAGGTGGGGACAACTGAATCAACCTGTATAGACAAGTAGTTTTGGATAATTACACTGCCATCTTCAGATAATCTACATATATCACCCATTTCTGCACTCCACATAGTGCACTGTCAGCTTATCACAAACATATTGGGAGCCACTTCTGTCTTCTTCAACGAGTGGCTCACAGATACGTTAATGAGTAGATGCTACGTGGAATGGCACTATACTTGATGTCCATGATCAGAAAATGGCGATTTAAATTGCCGTAACTAGTCGTCTGGGTATGCATTTATTATTATTTGGGAAAATAAGACTTCTCCAGTAAGAGGATTACATTTTTTGAAAATGGCCGTTTAGCTGCTGTAATCCTGTGTACGTAGTATTTTTGAACTACATCCATAAACAGAAGAATCTACACAACTGGCAAATGGACTCAGCGGAACCTGTGTCCTTATTCGCCTGTTGCCTTCCGTGTGGGGCTGCATGAAGACGCTTCGCTTGTGCACACGTAGATACTATAGGACGCAGGCCATCCCGTGGCTAACCGTGTGGTCCATTCGCCACAGAAGAGAACAGCAGAGTACCCCCAACCCAAAGTAGCGGAGAACGGTCGCCTCCTGCACGACAACTGACTGCGTCCCTCCCCCCTGACTGGATGGCAGCCGTCGGCCCGGGTCTCCGCCGTTCAGCCTCCCTTTGCCTCACTTCTGCCGGCACTGAACGTAATAGGCAGGCCGGCGCATTATCCGGACAATTGAACACGGATTATAAAAGGGCAGAGCGCCCAGAATGGACCTGGATTCCGGCAGAAAACCGCAGGCTCGCTTGTCGCGGCCCCAGAGCGCGGCCAGACGGAAGCGTTCTTCGCCGAGTACCGGCGCGATAAACTGCGACAAAGGCCGCCGCCGTCTCGCGAGGAGATTTCCGCCGCACTCGAGAGTGCTCCGTTTGATTTTTGTCTTGCTCGCGCCGCAAGGAGATTCGTCGCAGAGACTACGCTTTAGCACCACATTTGTGCCAACGACCAGAAAGTTCTCGTCTTAAACTCGTGAATTCTTTCGTGATTTTCAACGGGTTTGTGCTGACATTGCGAAGAAAACCTGTAGCACTTGCATTTAAGGGGCACTACGGCTAACAAATCGATTCTGCGAACCTCAAAGACTATCTCAGCAGGAAATATTTTGTTCAAAATGTTGAGATCTAACTGCAAATGTTTGCGATAGAAAGCGAAATTCGCGTGTGATGATGTTAGAGATTCACTTCGTAATGGACCTAGATGGAAATCCAGCAAACTAACCGACTGATTTCCCAACAACAGGAAAAATGCTTTTGGCTATATCTGCAAAATAGGTGTCCAAAATATTACGACAATCTTCGGGGTCGAGTAGGTGTCAGACTGACTTATTAACAGAAGTTCATAAAACAAGGAAACACTACACGTTATACGCATTTTCATATACTTCTATTCTGAGCTGTTATCGAAGCAGCGTCTATCATGGGGTGCTCACTTCTGAAATTGTCATCTTACAGGACTGTCATCAACAAATTCGTGTCGCAAAACGTTAAAAAACACTCCTTTCTGCACAAACATGTCGTAAAAGTCTTTCAAGACACTCCAATGTTGTCGAGATTGTCGTGAGATCGAATTGGGAAGTCAGGACAATGTTACACTGCAGTTGTACACAGAAGCTGCTGGGAACGCTGATTATCGATCGTGTTTTGTTGTCAGCGTTCTTTCACTTCACTGAATTAGATATCGCACCAGATTAAAGCCCGGCTGGTGTGGCCGAGCGGTTCTAGGCGCTTCAGTCTGGAACCGCGCGACCGCTACGGTCGCAGGTTCTAATCCTGCCTCGGGCATGGCTGTGTGTGATGTCCTAAGGTTAGTAAGGTTTAAGTAGTTCTAAGTTCTAGGGAACTGATGACCTCAGCAGTTAAGTCCCGTAGTGCTCAGAGCCATTTGAACCATTTGAACCAGATTAAAGTGAGGCTGTTCTATCGATGAGGCACATAACATTACGCTTCGAAAACAATTTTTTGTAAACTTCATTACATGGAGAAAGTGGAATGGTGAAGACCGTGTCAGTCTGCATCAACAATAAAAGAAATTTTCCATCACAGCTAGTGTCAGTTAATTAACTTATGGCCGCGCGAGATTAGCCGAGCGGTCTAGGGTGCTGCAGTCACGGGCTGTGCGGCTGGTCCCGGCGGAGGTTCGAGTTCTCCCTCGGGCATGGGTGTGTGTGTTCGTCCTTAGGATGATTTAGGCTAAGTAGTGTGTACGCTTAGGGACTGATGACCTTAGCAGTTAAGTCCCATAAGATTTCACACACACATTAATTAACTTATGACATTTGTGTTTTGAAGGCTAGTTTCCTTCGTAATGAGTGGTAAGACTCCAATCAATACATAACAGAAGTTGTCACGAACGACGATTTTTGTAACCCCACAACGAAGTCTACTGAAAGTCACATAATCCGGACAAGAGCTGACGAAATTTTTCTCATTTTATCCAAAGAAAGGTACCCCACAAAAAATTAATCTATTTCGCTGACAGTCATGTTTTGTTTCGTACTTCTCGTTGGGTCCATCCATCGTACTTGACGATTTTCTTGAAATTCGGCTTACTCTTCATCATTACCAAATTGTAATCTACGTCTATACACGGTTCTGGGTGTCGCTTACAATCCACTCTCTGATTTCGGAACTTATGATTTGCCAGACCTGATCCAGGGAGAACCTTTGCAAGTCTTCTTACTGTTTCCATGTCCAACACTTCCCGTTGTGATTTTCAAAAACTAGAAGTTATTGAAGCTTCCAAACCCGCTTTTTCAATCATTTACTGTTGGTTTCCGTCTCGAAATCATTGGCTGACGTTTATTTAATGATTTTTCTGACGTTTAGTACTCGTTGTCAGGCAATGTGTGTTGACCAGTGCATTTCATATTACTGTCTGAAATTTACTTTAGACCTCAACTCTAATTACCACTGCCGAGCCTTCATATTCCGTAAATATTTCTCCAATTCTCCATCTCCTGTAGTGTAGATTTTCATTCCCCTTACCTACTGAATGAGTCCCTTAATTTCCTCACATACTGCCTGCGACGTAGGCGTTGATATCAGTCCTATACCTGTGACTGTTGGGTAGTGGTCGATTCTGGTGGCATTGATACTATTGCTGAACTATTCCCATTAACTTACTCTTTTCCGTACCTATTCGTCACGAAACCTAGTCTTTTTTTGCATGAACAACATTTGAGCCGTACTGAAACTTGTAAGTGATTGTTCAAGTGCTTGTTTTAAAGGTATTTTATGTTTCAGCACACTGACACACCATTTCAATGAAAGATTACCTGTTTAGGCCATCACCATCGATATTCAGATGTGAAGATCAGAAACGGGCAAATTCTCATAACAATTTTCAAGAGAACAATCCTACGCAGTTTTACTTTTTTATCACGCCGTTGATGTTATCCTGCGTTTCATATGAACTGATATTTTCTTTTAATTTCTCTTCATTAGTCCAAAGCACACGTAGATTGAGTGGTTTAGATCCTCTTTTCAGATTTTCTAGCGTCCCTAACACATTCGGACCTCGGTGCCCCCCACTTTTAGCTTTATCATTTAGTGTTTTTTTCAGCCCGTTTCTCAAGTTTTCTTTCCAATGGAGAAGTCACTACAACTCCTTTCAGTTAAATTTGCAGAGGATACATATATACATTGTGGTGTCACCGCCAGACACCACACTTGCTAGGTGGTAGCTTAAATCGGCCGCGGTCCATTTAGTACATGTCGGACCCGCGTGTCGCCACTGTGTGATCGCAGACCTAGCGCCACCACAAGGCAGGTGTCGAGATACGATATAGCACTCGCCCAGTTGTACGACGACATTGCTAGCGACAATACGGACGAAGCCTTCCTCTCATTTGCCGAGAGACAGTTAGAATAGCCTTCTGCTAAGTCCATGGCTCCGACCCAGCAAGGCGCCATTAGCCTTACCTCGTTTGAGAGTTATCGTATAAATGTCTCAAGAAGAACGTTGTAAACCAACAAAGAATAAAGTTAAGTATATTCCAAAGCTACGTATTTTCTTGATAGCAGTCATAACGTATCCTGTTCCAGACTTGACGCCAGTCGGCGTGTGTGTACGCGTGCCTTTCGGCTCCCTTCTCTGTGTGGCGTAGCTAGCTTGTTACGCCACAACATACATCTTTATGTTGTCATTTCTGTTGCCCTCTGTATCGACGCGCCGTTGATATTGCCGTTTCCTACCACAAGGGGAAGAAATTGCCCTGAACCTCTATCGCCTCCTGTGGCACCTTCCTGAAGGGTGATGGCGGTATGACGATCATGGCAAATACCTATAACTTCGACCTACACTGCTGATATTAATCAGAAATTAATCATTGGTTTCTATCGAACTCAGGATAGATTGTCAAGGATTCAGCGCACAGACACCTGTGACCTAACGATACTTTGGATAGATACGGGAGTAAAAACTGTCAGTACGAGAGACACTCTAACCAGGTCACGTGATTTTTTGCAGTCACAAATTTTGCTTTTTTTTAAAAAACTGATGTATCATCAAACGTAAGTAAGTGACTTTGTAAATGTTCATACTTTAATAATTTATTACTTCATGAACGCCTAATTACTATAATACAGTACCGGTTTTGGCAGTTTATTGTCATTCTCGAATGTGATAATCAATCCACTAAGAGCTTTATCGGGACACACAAAAAATTCTAAACATCACGGAATGGTTCAAAATATGTTAATGAATTTCACATGATGTCGTTTCGTAGTTGAAGAGACTATGAAGATGGGCAACAAATGGCCGCAATCCGCAACCGGTAGTCTTAATATAATATTAATTATAAAATCTCGTCTTAATAAATACTCAAAAGTAGGTAATCATATACATGCTTATCACATACTGACTCTGATTCTTCTTGGCACTGAACAAATTTCATTGAGCTCTTGATAATATTTCACTCTTTCTATTAAATTCACTGTTCAGTGATTTTTCCTGAAGTGCGTGAAAGCTACTGAAACAGTTCGTAGCTTTAATAAGTAAAACACACAACGTAGAAACACAGAAGTGCAAACTTGGTTGGTGTCCAATGTTGAGTGCTGTGTGGTCGCTTCTCCGTTTCGCTGGCCGGGCCAGAGCTGTGCCTGCCTTATCGCTGGCGGCGGGGAGTCTGGTTGTGGCCGTCTGTCTCACTCTCCGTCTCTCTCTCCAGACACTCGGCTGGCGGCACGTCGCGGTCCTCCAGCTGCCACCGAGGGGAATTCTCCAGCGCTCCGTAACTGGATGCGGCCGCCGAGGTGGCTTTGTCACGATATCTGCTCTCCACTTCAGACGCGCAGCGCGGTCCAAACCTTGCTGCACTGCATTCAGCGCCTCTGAAATTAGGGCCAATTTCGCAGCACGTGAGGTCACACGGGGGCAGACTACTGCTGCTTCTTCACCTTGCATCGTCTCGCAAAGCCGTTGACTACACACACAAATTGTGGTAAGCTGTACTTGACTGTTTCCTCCCCATTTGACCTTAGGTACGTAGATTACTGGCATACCGATTTCCAGATGCAACAGAGCCACGCTGCTGCAACGTTACCTTTAGCGAACGCTTCGGTATAAGCTACCACTAGAATTAAGTCCCAACCGCTCCGTAGCGAAGAAGCGAGGCAACTGCTACTGACACGTGCCACATCATTAGGAAGTGTCGTATCCATGATCTATGGGACAAGTACTAATATAATCTAATCTAAACTGAACTGAAGCCGCCATTTACAGGGACGACTACGAGTACTGTCCTAGTTATCTGAGGGGCATGAGAGACAACGGAATTAAACAGAACAACTAAATAAAAGTATCAAATTAAACTATATATGCAATATAGCAGCATATTCTATCTACCACGCAATACGTTAATAGTAAGTATAAAAAAAAAAAAACACATGAATTTCAGGCGACTGATGATGCTTCCCAAATAAAAGAAGCGAAACGCATATGGCAATAAACAAACTACCTTTATTTAGTTGCACAGACGGTACATACCTCCACGAATTTAGTGAAACTAAGGGAAAGACGGAAAACATAAGAAATGACGAGTTCGAGAGACCTCTCCAGGTCTCAAATATCTCGGTGTTCGAACCCGGTTCTCCTGCTCACTAGGGAGATAGTTAACCACCAAACCACCCAGGTACAGTGGCTTTGGACAACTGCTCGGTCTACCGTAGCACGCCTCCCACCTCAGTCCGAACTCCCATTCCCTACTCAGTCCACTTGGTGTTCCCCTTAATCTCGAACAGCACTGCAGAGGTTCTCCAGCTGTACGGGAACAGTACCTCAGCATCAAACGAAACGGGGGATCCTGCCTGAAATTCCGGTGCAGGTGATTAAATCAAATCAACTCTCAAACATTTATCATGTCTGTATGCAGACTGTATTGACGAATGAAAACGTACGAAGCCATTGTGCCAGGTTGGCGTAGTGGTTATCTCATCTACTTAGCGAGCAGGAGACCTGGTTTCGAATCCTGGTCTTGGTACAAATTTCCATTTGATGCTTCAGTCTGCATATGTACACCTAAAAAAAGAATGTCACTTCACAACTCCCACTGAGTAATCCAGTCTGTTTTAACTGAATCTAGTTACCTAGTTTTACGTATCAGGTCTACATCAAAAGATGGGTAGTTACAGATATCCATTCAAGACTGGAGTCTTCGCTTCTTACAGCTAGGAGCGAAAATGCGGCAAGTAATCGAAAGAATATAGTCTTACGGCACTTTCAGAGTAGCAGACAGTGAGTTTATCATTTCATTCACTTACGTTTTCACTTTCGATTCGTGTTTAATATTTACTGCCACATCCTGTGTCTTTGTCTTTTGTGCCTAAATTTCAGTCTTTATTTTTGTATGATACAATTTCATCTGCCATCCCTTACTTTCAATTAGCTTAGGCTTGAATAATTGTAATTTTCAAAATAATTTGAACAAAAGCATTACATTTTTTACTCTTGTTCCTAACTGGGACGTAGAGTCCTTACGAACTTAATTTATTTATGTTAAGTCACCGTGTATCCAGTTTTTGTCAGATATTTGAGATCATTTACGACGTGCAAACATAGCATTGCCCAGAAAATTGTGGATTCAGTATGGGAACTCTACAGTAGCGTTAGTGAACGGTATAGTTACTTTTAGTATGGCTGTGGCTAGGACATTGCGTTCCAGACAATGGCGCCGTCTACATTACTTATCACACAGAGTAGCGGGGCCCATAGCGCTGACAAGTAACATGCTTAAAGCTAACGTACTTTCTTTCCGTTGTTTCCTGTGGTTTCTCTCAACTCCCAAAATATACTGCACAGACCACTATAAATTGTTTTTCAGTCCAACGATCACGGATTTGACGCCAGTTAAGTTGGTTATACTTCAACTTCTTCCTTCTTACTTGGACGAATCTACAAGGAAACTGTTTCTGCAGCAGTCGGAAGAAACAACCAGAAGGTATATATATACTGCTGTGTTCCTACCGTCTCTTGCAAACACTGCAAAACCGCTTACTGCAAATACTCGTGAAAGTGAAGGTGCCCCTTTAGTGTTTTACGAAGATACTAAAATATACAAAGACCTCTTCAATTTTATGCGAGATTGTAACGTCAGCTGAGGAAATCTGGTTCGGTATCAGTGGTTACATCCACATTTTAGTGTCCATGAGTGTGCTCCCCACACTCCAATGAGATTTTTCTTGTTGTATTCTGTGTACAGTTGTTATCACTGTAAGATTCGTTAGCTTAAAGCGTTGCACGATTATTTAAAATGTTTATATTGTATATTCATATTTGAACTGAGGTGTCGGCAATAAGGTTCAAAAGTCCAAGCCAAATGAAATTTAAAATAGAAACCTCCTTGGGAATGATCAGACCTTCTGTGTAAGGGAGAGAGATTCCACGTGCATCAGCGTTTTGTGGAGACGAAGTTTACGTCTTGCACAGTAGCCATCAGTAACTCTAGTGGTTCATGCTACTTTTGAAAAGTTTATAAATTTTGGATGTACTTTATGTCTTTCTGTTAACCGAAGTCATGTCCTCTACTCCAAATCTATTGAGTGGGTTCAACAGAGCGTCACTTTTTGTTGTAAATTTAGCACTCATAACTATCGAACTAAAACGCTCCAATACGACTGACTCCTATATATCAGTTTTCTAACATTTTGATTTTATGTTTTTATTGTTCCTAAATGACTTCATGATGTGTCATGATGTGTTAGCTGGAACATCTGGATAATAAATGTATCTTACGATTTTCCTAGTATACTTTTCAGCCGTGAACTATGCGTCTGACGTACTCAAGCTATTCCCCTTTTGTAAGTTATCATTGCTTTCTGCATATGGGGTAACGCAACTTCGGCACAGACTGGAATATAGCTCACGGCAGAATAGCATTTGGGGCCATAATATTGAAATAAGAGTCACCATTACGGTTTCAACACTTCTAGCGATCATCAGTTGTAAGGCAAAAACAATTAAAACTGTGCCGAGCACTCGTTGTAGTTCGCCTAGAGCTGATGTCTTAACCATTTCTTCAGTTTGACCTATCAGATGATGTAGTTAAGACCACGTTGTTTAAATAATGTTAACAGTATTTGTCAAGAAAATGATAATGGCCTCAATTTCAAGGCTACATCCTGCTGGTCCCATACAGATGAATAATTATTTGCGTTACCTGAATTACTTAATTTCTCACTGTTAGTATGAAGGCTTCTTAAATATTTACTAATGGATATAAACCTACTAGTACGATTTAGAGTTTACTGCTGATTATTCCTATCTATCACAGCACCAGCATGATGAAACAATCTCATTTTACCTTAATATATGTTAGGTTCGCAGAAGAGCTTCTGTGAAGTTTGGAAGGTAGGAGACGAGGTACTGGCAGAATTGAAGCTGTGACGACGGGTCGTGAGTCGTGCTTGGATATCTCAGTTGGTAAAGCAGTTGCTCGCGAAAGGCAGAGGTCCCGATTTCGAGTCTCGGTTCGGCACACAGTTTTAATCTGTCAGGAAGTTTAAAAAAGATTGGCCAAGGGGGACATATAGAAAATCAGTTTTCTATTATAAACAAACTTAAATAGTAAAATACTTAGATACTAAAGCTCAAAATTTGTATACTGATTATTTCACTTCAATGAAACCTCTTCTTACTGGAATTTATTTTCGGATGCTATTATTCTTTGAACTAACTCTGTGTAGTCATTTACCAGATTCTAGTAACTTGGCTACACTGTGCCTGAATTTTTACTATAACACTTCGTAACTGTTAAGAAAACACAAAAACAATGTAAATGGTGTCTCTTTATATTAACTAGGCACTAAATAAATTTGTAAAATACGATACTCTGATTCATCAAACACCAGGAAGGAACACTATAGAGGTGTATCATTAGGATGTAATAACAGGGTGAACCACTTTATTTAAAGTTCAAGAATGATTATTAAAACACAGTTTAAATCAGTGGTTCACGCTGTGCAAAAGTAAATTTACTATAAAAAGTCTTATCTGGTGGCCTTAGGCTTGGGTGTAGCGAAAAAATATGGCGCCTACACTACCCACATTACGGCCAGCAAGTTTCTTGTTGTACGGGTTGAATTTCTCTTCTTGGCGTCGGTCAGTTCTACTTACAGTAGCCCAACAACTCGCACCTATGTCGTAAGTTGTTTGCAGTCTCCATCCGAGGCATTTGTGCTAATTTGCAGGCAATGGGGTCACATAAAGCCAGGAGACACCAAATTAAATATAAATCACAATTGTGATCATATAAATGGTCTAGATATTGAGACCAGCTGGATGTGGCGTGAGAAAGTGGTACATATCGCACAACAACAGATTTACACCTAAATAAACAATTATTTTATTGTAGCTGCCTCATATTACTGCGTGAAACATTTTTGGTAAGAGGAATTGTAAACATTCAGTTTGGAAAGATGAGCAATATTAATTCTTATGTACAAGACAGACATCACTAGCAGTGGTACTTGTTCCTATAAAAGTACTAAACAGGTAATCATTTTTGCTTTTATATATGTCTCCATTTAATTTCGAAAGACGGAGGTATTTCTTTTTGACAGTGTCTGCCTGTGAAAACTGTTCCTCTGCCGTCAAGGAATAGTTTTTAATGAAGGAAAGGAATCAGAAGAAACCAATTCAGGGTTAAAAAGAGGCTGAGAAAATCGGACTTAGTCAAAAGAATTTAATTGTCACATTGTCGTACGAAACAATGACGCCTAAATGCGTTGTCCCCACATAGAATTTAAGACAAAGATCTGTAGCTGTAATGATTCTTGAATCTAAAACATAGTGAACCGTTGTCTAAATATCACATCTGGTGTCTCCGCTGATTCTGTTTTTCCTTATTAATGTATGCAGAAGGTTAATCAATAACCTTAGCGTTATACTGAGCAAAAAGGTAGCTTCATCATAGCGAAGCTAAGCTATTAACTATGGTCCGTGTTCTTTCAAACTGTACGTTAGCTGTATACCTATACATTCCGCAGAGCTACCCCTGGCAGCTGCGTGCACTCCGTCACAAAAACCTCCAGATTTTCTGAATTGCGGACTATGGCATAATAACGAGTCGTTATCTGTACATGCAAGCGGGACACGGCCGTAAAGCGATAATAATGTCGGAAAACTGCACGGGGGTTTATCATGCAAACGGCACTCAAAGGCACGCAGGCATCGTGGCGCAGCGGAACCTTATTTCAGAAGGCTAGGCATAGCACGCTACCTGCGCCACAGACCCGGAAGCAATAGGCCCAGCTTCAATTGCCCTGCTAGCGTGACTTGCCCGGACGCGGCGAAAACGATGTTTTCACACTGAATAGCTTCAGTAATGACAAAATATTGTTTGCACCGACGTCTGAGACGACATTCATGATGCACAAAGTTATTTTGATTTCTTTGAACAATATCTCAACACTCTCTGATACTTTGCTAATACGACACTGTGGTTTACACAGTGTTGATCATTAAAACTGACCATTAAAACTGACCATTAAAACTGCAAAGTCCGGAAGTATAGAAAATAATAAAATTTTAATGTACATACACAATACAAGGTGTGTCAATACTTTTGGGACAGATTGAAAAAGATGATAATGGGTCCACAAACGACTAAAAAAAAAAAGAGATGGGGCCTCTCCACGCCCGCACCAACGTGGTGACCAAACCAAAAGTTCTACTGTCACCTCCGTAAACATGTTAGTTATCTAGTAAGTGGATCACAGGATGCTGGGCTGTGATGTTGTATGTGCGTCTGGGTAAGGCTACGCATTAACACGGTCCATCAGGTGATAGATAGTGGACGAAAGGCGAGTGAGAGTAGCGATTTGAAGAGCAGAGGTAAAAAAGTGCCGTGGCTCGTGCCGTGGGAAAGAAACCTCTGCGACAGTGGGATGGGTAGATAGAGGTAGAGAACCAGTCGTCGGAATTACATATTTTTGGTGTTATCGAGGTAAACAGCGTACACCGTATGATAACAATGTCGCTCACAGTAGCTGTTCAAGGCGACGACCGCCAGTCCCAACGCATGTCTTGCAATGGCGCATAGAGTTCTGCTGCAGTCTCTCAAGGATCTAGGTTACTGTTGTACACCGGAACAGGCAGCAGGTGAGAAACAGCGCACACTCCTAACCACCAAAAACGGCACTTGTGTCATGTGCCGACGGCATGCATGCACCGGTACATTAACCTATGCCACACGCACACCACCACCCCTGGTGTCAATTGTCCATTGCATCAGACAGCTTGTGATGGATGTGTCCGTGGTGAGGTGTGTTACTTGGACAGTACAGGAAGCTTAGTGGAAGATGGAACGTTACTTGTCGCGAGAGTTGGCAGACATGGATTTAATGTACAGTGTTGCAGATGTAGCACTCGTAAAGCAGCATGGATGTAAAGCGAATGCTTTCCCAACAGGCTTCATCCTAATTGGAAGAAATTTATCTCCATCTCCGTGGATACCAACTTACAAGAGATGGGATCGTTCACGGCACAGAGAGCCGGTCAAGATTCTTGGCAAAGACGTGTTCGAACAACAGGCTTTGAGAACATGGTGATGTAACGTGTGGCCGACCACCCAGCAGTAAGCACCCATCAGTTTTCCAGTTAAACGCACACTTTGAAGGATACGGTGAGCAGGGCGCTAATGAAACAGGCCTTAGAAAGTTTGCAAGCACTGGGACCGCCGGATTTTTAGCCCTCAGTTAACTTCTGTCAATGGATTATCTACGGCAGTGCTGCAGTGTCGAACTTTGTACAGTTTGTTGTTCAAGGTTCAGGCCTCATTCAGCAGTGAGCGTGTTTTCAACAGCCGCAACAACATATGTCCGGAGTGAGGGCACTCCCTACCCCACCTAGTCGGTGGCCACTTTAACTATTCTCTGTCAAAGAATAGGCGGACATTGTTCAAGAATACCTAACGGAACCTAACTTGCTGCCTTCCCACTTGTCTACGATACCTGGTGTTCCTGCGAGATCTCATGCCACAGTTCTAGGATACAATATCCCTTGTGGTCCGTGAAAGGATGGGGTTTCAACACGATAGTGCACCAAACCACTTTCATGTTAATGTCAACAAGCAACTGAGGGACACCTACCCTTATCAGTAGACTGCAAGGGGAGATCCTGTCCGACGGGTAGCGCTATCATACCTCTGGTCATCTTCCTCTGGAATTACATCAAGACGTCGGTGTATGAAGAGCAGCTTTCTAGGGTCTCCTAGTGCAACAGACACGAGATATTTTTAAGGGAGTGTGGCAGAACTTCATGCACCGTTGCCACCCATGCGCTGAGACTGGCGATCGTCACTTTCTACAATCACTCTGAGCTACGTTGAAGTTTTGCGGTCCTCGATCTATATGAAACTTCCTGGCAGATTAAAACTGTGTGCCCGACCGAGACTCGAACTCGGGACCTTTGCCTTTCGCGGGTAAGTGCTCTACCATCTGAGCTACCGCAGCACGACTCACGCCCGGTACTCACAGCTTTACTTCTGCCAGTATCTCGTCTCCTACCTTCCAAACTTTACAGAAGCTCTCCTGCGAACCTTGCAGAACTAGCACTACTGAAAGAAAGGATATTGCGGAGACATGGCTTAGCCAAAGACTAGGGGATGTTTCCAGAATGAGATTTTCACTCTGCAGCGGAGTGTGCGCTGATATGAAACTACCTGGCAGATTAAAACTGTGTGCCCGACCGAGACTCGAATTCGGGACCTTTGTCTTTCGCGGGCAAGTGCTCTACCATCTGAGCTGTGAGTGCTAGTTCTGCAAGGTTCGCAGGAGAGCTTCTGTAAAGTTTGGAATGTAGGACACGAGATACTGCCAGAAGTAAAGCTGTGAGTACCGGGCGTGAGTCGTGCTTTGGTAGCTCAGGTGGTAGAGCACTTGCCCGCGAAAGGCAAAGGTCCCGAGTTCGAGTCTCGGTCGGGCACACAGTTTTAATCTGCCAGGAAGATTCATATCAGCGCACACTCCGCTGCAGAGTGAAAATCTCATTCTCGCTCTATATGTCCATAACACAATAAAAAACAATTTCCCATAATTTATTACCTATCCCAATATAATCGGTTTCAATTTGATCCAAAGGGCTTCCAAAACCTTGTATAGTAGGAAGACTGCCTGTTATTGTTGTTGTGGTCTTCAGTCCTGAGACTGGTTTGATGCAGCTCTATTATGTGCAAGCTTCTTCTCCCAATACCTACGGCATCCTACATCCTTCTGAATCTGCTTAGAGTGTTCATCTCTTGGTCTCCCTCTATGTTTTTTACCCTCCATGCTGCCCTCCAATACTAAATTGGCGGTCCGTTGATGCCTCAGAACCAACCGATCCTTTCTTCTAGTCAAGTTGTGCCACAAACTCCTCCTCCCCAATTCTTTTCAACACGTCCTCATTAGTTATCTGAGAAACCCATCTAATCTTCAGCATTCTTCTGTAGCACCACATTTCCAAGCTTCTATTCTCTTCTTATCAAAACTATTTATCGTCCATGTTTCACTTCCATACCTGGCTACACTCCATACAAATACTTTCAGAAACGACTTCCTGACACTTAAATCTATACTCGATGTTAACAAATTTCTCTTCTTCAGAAACGCTTTCCTTGCCATTGCCAGTCTACATTTTATATCCTCTCTACTTCGACCATCATCAGTTGTTTTGCTCCACAAATAGCAAAACTCCTTTACTGCTTTAAGTGTCCCTTTTCTTAATCTACTTCCCTCAGCATCACCCGACTTAATTCGACTACATTCCATTATCCTCGTTTTGCTTTTGTTGATATTCCACTTATATTCTCCTTTCAAGACAGTGTGCATTCCGTTCAACCGCTCTTGCAGGTCCTTTGCTGTCTCTGACATAATTACAATATCATCGGCGAACGTCAAAGTCTTTATTTCTTCTCCATGTATTTTAATACCTACTCCGAATTTTTCTTTTCTTTACTTTACTGCTTGTTCAATATACAGATTGAATAACATCGGGGAGAGGCTACAACCCTGTCTCACTCCCTTCCCAACCACTGCTTCCCTTTCATGCCCCTCGACTCTGTATTACAGCCATCTGGTTTCTGTACGATTTGTAAATAGCCTTTCTGTTTTGGTCGGCAGGAGACCCAACACCGTGTTACTAGAGGAGGCCGAAAAGCACGCGTTTTAGCTCACGCAGGCTGGCGTGAGGTCTGGGACAGGACAAGGAAATTAGAATTTAGAAAAACGGACGTATCTGGTGGAATACTTAACTTTAATCCGTTAATGAAGAACGTCGGTCTTGGCGGTACATGAATCAACATCAATAGTAACTGATAATGGCGCCTTACGAGGTCGTAGCAAAAGATGTAGCTGAAGGCTATGCTAAACTATCGTCTCGGCAAATGAGAGCGTATTTTGTCAGTGAACCATCGCTAGCAATGTCGGTTGTACAACTGGGCGAGTGCTAGGAAGTCTCTCTAGACCTGCCGTGTGGCGGCGCTCGGTCTGCAATCATTGATAGTGGCGACACGCGAGTCCGACGTCTACTAACGGACCGCGGCCAATTTAAAGGCTACCACCTAGCAACTGTGGTGTCTGGCGGTGACACCACACTTTCGCTCCTTGTGTTTTGCCCCTACCTCCTTTAGAATTTGAAAGAGAGTATTCTAGTCAACACTGTCAAAAGCTTTCTCTAAGTCTACAATTGCTAGAAATGTACGTTTGCCTTTCCTTAATCTAGCTTCTAAGATAAGTCGCAGAGTCAGTGTTGCCTCACGTGTTCCAATATTTCTATGGAATCCCAACTGATCTTAACCGAGGTTGGCATCTACCAGTTTTTCCATTCGTTTGTAAAGAATTCGCGTTAGTATTTTGCAGCTGTGACTTATTAAACTGATATATCGGTGATTTTCACAACTGTCAACACCTGCTTTCTTTGGTGTTGGAATTATTATATTCTTCTTGAAGTCGGAGGGCATTTCGCCTGTCTCATACATCTTGCTCACCAGATGGAAGAGTTTTGTGGGCATTGGCTCTCCAAAGGCCGTCAGTAATTCTAATAATATGTTGTCTACTCCAGGGGCCTTGTTTCGACTCAGGTCTTTCAGTGCTCTATCAAACTCTTCACGCAGTATCGTATCTCCCATTTCATCTTCATCTACATCTTCTTCCATTTCCATAATATTGTCCTCAAGCACAGCGCCCTTGTATAGATCCTCTGTATACTTCTTCTACCTTTCTGCTTTCCCTTCTTTGCTTAGAACTGGGTTAGCATCTGCTTAGAACTGGGTTTCCCTCAAAGCTACCCATTCTTCTTCTACTTCATTTCTTTCCCCCATTCCTGTCAATCGTTCCCTTGTGCTCTCCCTGAAACTCTCTACAACCTATAGTTCTGTCAGTTTATCCAGGTCCCATCTACTTAAATTCCCACCTTTCTGCAGTTTCTTCAGTTTTAATCTACAGTTCATAACCAATAAATTGTGGTCAGAGTCCACATCTGCCCCTGGAAATGTCTTGCAGTTTAAAACCTGGTTCCTAAATCTCTGTCTTACCATTATATAATCTATCTGATACCTTCTAGTATGTCCATGCTTCCATGTATACAGCCTTCTTTCATGATTCTTGAACCAAGAGTTAGCTATGATTAAGTTATGCTCTGTGCAAAATTCTACTATACGTCTTCCGCTTTCATTTATTACCTCCAATCCATATTCACTTACCACGTTTCCTTCTCTTCCCTTTCCTACTATCGAATTCCAGTCAACCATGACTATTAAATTTTCGTCTCCCTTCACTATCTGAATAATTTCTTTTATCTCATCATAAATTTCATCAATTTCTTCGTCATCTGCAGAGCTAGTTGGCATATAAACTTGTACTACTGTAGTAGGCGTGGGCTTCGTGTCTATATTGGCCACAATAATGCGTTCACTATGCTGTTTGTAGTAGCTTACCCGCACACCTATTTTTGTGTTCATTATTAAAGCTACTCCTGCATTACCCCTAATTGATTTTGTATTTATAACCCTACCACCAAACTTCACTAATTCCCAATATATCTAACTTTAACCATCCATTTCCCTTTTTTAAATTTTCTAACCTACCTGCCCGATTGCGGGATCTGACATTCCACGCTCTGATCCGTAGAACGCCAGTTTTCTTTGTCCTGGTAATGATGTCCTCTTGAGTAGTCCCAGTCCGGAGATCCAAATGGGGGACTGTTTTACCTCCGGAATATTTCACCCAAGAGGACGCCATCATCATTTCACCATACAGTAAAGCTGGATGCCCTAGGGAGAAATTACGGCTGTAGTTTCCCCTTGCTTTCAGCCGTTCGTAGCACCAGCACAGCAAGGCCGTTTTGGCTAGTGTTACAAGGCCAGATCAATCATCCAGACAGTTGCCCTTGCAACTACTGAAAAGGCTGCTGCCCCTCTTCAGGAACCACACGTTTGTCTGGCCTCTCAACAGATACACCTCCGTTGTGTTTGCACCTACGGTACGGGTATCTGTATAGGGGAGGCCCGCAAGCCTCCCCACCAATGGCAAGGTACATGGTTGTGAGAGGGGGGGGGGGGGGGGGGGGAAGAATGCCTAACTAAAAATATTGGCGGTTTAGGTGTATGCAGGGCGCCGCAGTAATGTACACAGAACTGCAACCTGTGAGAACAGCAATCATGCTAATCCGGATGCGCATCGAGTAAAACTGAGCTTGGATGATACATACGGTTACTTCTTCCCATGCTACATTAGGTTTTTGCCAGTTTTTATTAGTTGTCGTAACTGTCGAGGGGACGTGTGACAGTGAATCAGGAATGAATGAGTAAATATTTTCCATGGGTGAGAGATAGTGAAAACAGGCTACGCCGTGCATCCATCCATATCGAGTTAAGTGGGGAAAACAACGGACAACATGTGGTTTTGCGGCATGTTGTTGAAAACAATGTCCTGGAGACCTCGAAGACACTGCAAAATCACTAGCTTTAAAACGTCGGAAATGTTATTGCTTCTGCCCAAATTAGCAGTTATGCGAATCAGAGGTGATCATCTGGTGTACCAAATGGCGCCCCATACGTCACGGTATATGCTGAGGCCAATCAAAATGATGAATATAATTCTCTTTGGAGTCGCCGCACACGAATACGTCCGTTACGATGCTGTACGCAGAATTGAAACTCGTCTGAAGACGCAACGTGATACTAGTACTGGGTCCACCGTTGTTGTTATGCTCACCTCTGTCGAATGTCAGATGAAGGGAGCTGCAACATTGGTCGCTGAAGTAACAGCCCCTAGATTTCCAGGCGTCCTCAAATTGTCCATTTGGATTCTTTTCCTCACGATCCTTCATCACTTGTGAACAAAACATCTATCCTCTCAGGAACTACTCGCATGTAGCGGCTGAGATCTTGTACGGTGTTGAGTGTGGCCTTCCAGAATCCAACGATTCATCCCATGAGACACGTAGGATATTGGCCAGCGTGAGCAGCAATATCGCAGATCAATGAACTGTAGTCTCGATAGCATGCGACCCCGCATTTTCCGAATTCAGGAACGTTCTTTCTCTTACACGAGGGATTACATGATGTCACAGACAAACAAGATTAAAATGTGACATCTGAATGAAGTCTGCAGCTCGTGTTCTAGTGGCTAGCGTTCCTGCCTCTGGATCACGGGGTCTCAAGTTCGATTCCCGGCCAGGTGTTTGTGTTGTCCTCACCATTTCATATCACAATTCGGGAGAATTTATGTGACCGGACTGTGAACAGATCAAACCAAATATCGTCATCAAAATCGCCTGAATGAAAAACCAACTGCATAGTCTTTCTTGAAATACAGGATGTAAATGATATTACTTTTATCTTCTTTGTCTGATAGTGCCAATACGAGTATGTTAACCATTCGAATATATAACAAATAGTTCACTCCATTTTGAAGTTTGTTGCCTGGTGGATTCATGATGTTGCAATTTTAATGGCTAGTGGTTTATATATCAGCATATTTCTTATTATTCGGTAAGTAATATATCTTATTCGTTATATCCTGTGATTTACAGTGAAATTGAAACATTCTTACTCGAGCTTAGTAATTCAGAGCAACCTTGTCTTCACAGTGGACAGATATTGCATGCGGCGTCGGACGACGACATGGAAGCCGATTGGTTATGTAGTGTTGGCTTACATCCCTAGCCACAGGTGAAGTCCATCTCTCCCTTCCTCAACATTCTCGAAACTGCGTATCCAGTTTTTGTTTTTCAGGCTCCCAATAATAAATTATTGCGTAAACAAAGGTCGTAACTGCGTGCAGGACACTTTTCTTATCTGTAATTTGTCTTACCGGACGTACAAAAGTTTTTCCTTGTATTCACTCTCAGTAATTGTTTTCAGATATCCGTTACTAGTAAGTAGCAAAAGATACTTTTGACCAGCTTATCGTCACAAATATTAGCCATAAAACTTGTTTCATGTGAAAAGAGAGATGTTACTTATTTTTCAGTAAGTTTTAATGTGGTAATCAGCCTTTTTTTCCACAACTGACTGTTTAAAGATTCTTAAATAATTTATTGTTACGTTAGTTTTTCTGAATTGTGGAAGCTATTATGTCGCTAAGTTGAGTTGATTTTTAAGAAGTATAGATCTCGGGATTGATTGATTGTACACCAAAATCAGTGACTTAAGTAAAATATTTGTGATTACACACACACACACACACACACACACACATACATACACACACACACACACACACACACACACACACACACACACACACTTAACAAAAACTGTTACGAAACGAATTTGCAGACTGGGCGATTTAGTAGCTTCTCCACTATAGGAGTAGCCTCTCAAACATAAATTATTTACGATCCTATCAACTAATATCGTTATAGTGCAGTATCCTTCGGCAAATAGTGCTCACGATGGCACTTGTTTTCCCACCTGCACTAAATAAAATGTTCGTGAACGTGAAAGGGAGCTGCGCTTTTCGAAATAAGGAATACTCATGTTGTAGACTGCTTTAATTACACATCATTGACAACAATGTTATGCTACAGCAAAGTCATCTGTGAATTGACGGAGTAAGTGATCACAGTTGAGTGTATTGAATTGTCCAGCAGTAGTCCCAAATTAGAATGATTCATATTGCTTTATAATTTTCGTCCATGTTTTCTTCTTAAGTCACAACTATCGAAATGAGATTGTAGCTTGAGCAAACACAAATTGCTCGTTTTTTAACACCCAAACATATTTCGGTTCAAAACTGTCAGTAGATTAATACATTTTCTGCAAATAACACGAAATAAACATAGCATTACAATACATAACGGCTTAGGGATTACGACATCTAGGTTTACGAAATTAACAAAAATATGTAACTTAGCATCACATACTGATTTTTGATTGGCTCAGTGACAATTACAGTAGAGCTAATTAGTTGCAGTTTGCCAGCTGCATTAATCAGGAGTTTTCCACTACTATGTTACCAAAATCTTTGGTCAAAAGGGGAAGTATTGCTTTTTTCTCTCTTTGATAATGGTAGATTACAGTACAATGACTAGTATTTTTGATTTTGCCATAAATACTCACTTTACAGATTTTTTCTTTTATTTTTTAATTACAGTTTGTTAGGTTAAAGCAAAACTTCTCAAGATTATTGTAAGAATATGTCAATTATGAATGATATTTGTAAATTGGTGAGTATGAGAGATGGGGCAGGGGTATTGTGTATGTAATTAGACTGTACTTGTTTATTTTTGTCCCTCTATATATTGTGTGGGAATTTTCTTCTTGTTCTTCTGACAATTTTTTATAGCTGGAAACAGGGCTTCATTGCACAGAATAGTTTCTTCATTCATTATTGCTTTTCCTTCCACTATGACTAAATGTATAAGGTAGTTTTCTTCCATTATAGGTTTCTGACGAGCTGTTGATCCATTTAAGAAGTTTTAGGTCTCTGTCTATGTTTACTGATCTGTGGTTCTCATCGATAAGTTAAATGTAGAAGACTGCTATTGCTGTTAAGTACTCGTCTGTGTTCAGTGTATCTAACATTGAAATTTTAAACCATGTATGTGACATGTAATAAACTTTTGTATATAGTTGTCTGTTCTGTAGGCTATTTTCAGTCCATGTATTTTAAAAACAGTATGTTGCTGTCCCTGTAAATTTCTTTTTTGTTGGTGAGTGCGTGTCATTTGTTTCTTTGTTGTAGATATATCTCTTTCAAATGTGGTGTGTGTGTGTGTTTGTGTATGTGGTGTGTGTGTGTGTGTGTGTGTGTGTGTGTGTGTGTGTGTGTGTGTGTGTACTACGTGTCTGTTTTCTATGTGTCTGTGTTTGTGCTGTTAGCACTGATCTGCTTGTTGGTGTGTGTTGTATGTCTTTTCGTTTTTGTGCTGTTTTGTATCCGTTTCCAACTGTTATTTGTTTCATTATTTGTAGCTCATTTTTATAGCTGTCCTCGTAGCATGTATCTGAAACCAGCTTGGTTGTGTGTTGGTGCTTGGCTGTGTTGATGTTGTGGGTTTTGTTGTGGGTTTTTTGTTGTGGGTTTTGTATCCGTTTACAACTGTTATTTGTTTCATTATTTGTAGCTCATTTTTATTGCTGTCCTCGTAGCATGTATCTGAAACCAGCTTGGTTGTGTGTTGTGTGCTTGGCTGTGTTGATGTTGTGGGTTTCCCACACATGGAAAATTCATATTGTGTCTTTGTTGTCTGATGTCTGACAAATATAGCTTTTTTTCGTTTTCTGATCCTGTGGTGAATTTTATGTAGAAGAGATATGATGCTATTTACATAACGATGCCAGAATAGTATACTGTATTGTTTGAATTTCACTATGACTTCAAGTGATTTATTCTCAGTTTAATATGTTGCCAGAAGTCAATTGACTGATTGTACCAAAATGGCGAGTTCACCCTCTTGTGAGTATAATTAATTGTAAAATGAGGAATAATTATTTCTGTGATTATTTTTAGAATATTTTTTATCTCATCTATATAAGAATTAGAAGGTCGTTAGATTGTTTCAAATGTTTCTGGATGATGTCAGTGGTTTTTGTAGTGTGGATGTTAGTATGCATGGCTGTAATATCAAAAGCTAAGTGTTTAGCTGTAGTGGGTACATTGATGTGAATGATTTATTGTATTATGTTCTCCATGATATATAAGCTCTCTCTTCTCTTTGAATACATAACATTGCTGTAAGAACTTGTGAACATCTCTGTCTACATGATATGTAGCAGAGCACACAAAATTTACAACTGACCTGAGTGGAATACCCTGATTATGATTTATTGGTAATCTACCTAAAATTATGCCTCCAGGTTTTTTTATTTTAGCCATTTCGTTTCTTTTGTTTTGCGAATATTTCACACATGTTTTTTTTAAAGTAACTGTGTATGTCTTTGGTATGTACTTGTTGGACACCAATTAACTTTGCTATTTGTTCTCCTCTGAAATTTTAGAGGCTTATTATTCTCTTCTTAGTAATATCTTATGATTACTGTCTTAATCTTATCTGGTTTTGTGAGGAGGGAGCTCTTGTTTCTGTGTTAATGGGAAAAATCATCAAAAGCAGAAATTGAAAGTACCTGTGACTATATTAATCTAATGACAGTTTATATTTTTATTTTTAGCTTATTGTCAATTTGTAAATCGATATGTTCTTTAAAGTTTGCCTCTAGTGGCAACACATTGGTTTAGCCCTAAAGTATATATATATTTCACTGCTGTCACTGTCACGTTACACATATGTAGGCGAATGATTTGGTCACATTTAAGTAGTATGAGGGGAGGTGAAACTGTTGTATGGCTTATTGTTAGTGGCCTCAGGGATCAGCATACTCTGTAGCAGGTCTAGCTAGGTGACAGGTACGGATGATTCCAGCATCGCCGGAAATGGGTAAATCCCAAAGCTGGAAAGTTTGACAGCTGTTGCTTGCATGACCTTTGTGCAGGAGAGGCACCAAAAACGGTGGAGTTTCAGATCTGAAAGATAGCCTCATACTGTCTTTTGCGAATCTATAATAATTTCCAGACAAGTATTATTGTAAATCTAAATGAATTTGCGATCACAAAAATATGACGTGGATCCAATAACACAACATTATTAACAATATTTCAAACCAAAGTAGTTAATATTTCATAGCAAATAAACATTTTCACAGTAAACCTCTGAATTAAAAACTTTATTTTTTATTTTTATTTTTGTATTTATTAATTTATTTACTCTTTTTTTGTAATTTCAGTACACGATGTCTTCGGTTTTGTCATTGCACTATAGCTATCATCTCTGAAAGATCCCCATTTGCATCTGTTTCATTTCTTGATTTATTACGTTTTTCATACATTTAAATTATTCAGATGATTATTAGAACATCGTATCTTTCACAGTTACGCAGTAAATGAATGCAGCATGAGACTTCATATTTTCTAATACATGTGTATTTATTTAATGATGAGATAATTATTTTGCCAGTAACTTTGATAATACAAGAGATATTGACGTTAGTTGATGAAAAGAGAAAATATAAAAATACATTAAACGAAGCAGGCGAAAAGGAATGCAACAGTCTCAAAAATCAGATCGACAGGAAGTGCAAAACGAGTAAACGGGAATGGCTAGAGGAGATATGATACTGCATGAAGAACTGAAAGACCTGAGTAGAAACAAGGCTCCAGGAGTAAACAAAATTCCATTACAGCTACTGATATCCTTGGGAGAACCAACCATGATCAGACTCTTCCATCTGGTAAGCAAGATGTATGAGACAGGCAAAATACCCTCAGACTTCAAGAATAATATAGTGATTCCAATTCTAAAGAAAGCAGGTGCTGACAGGTATGAAATTTACCAAACTGTCAGTTTAATAGCTAATGGTCACAAAATATTAACACGAATTCCTTACAGACGAATGGGAAACTGGTAGAAACTGACCTCGGTGGAGATCAGTTTGGATTCCATTGAAATGTAAGCACACACGAGGCAATACTGACCCTACGACTTATCTTAGAAGCTAGGTTAAGGAAAGACAAATCTACGTTTGTAGTATTTTAGACTTAGAGAAAGTTTTTGACAATGTCTACTGGAATACTCTCTTTCAAATTGCGAAGGTGGTAGGAGTAAAATACAGATAGCGAAAGACTATTTATAATTTTTACAGAAATCAGAAGGCAGTAATTACGACTCGAGGGGCACGAAAGAGAAGCAATGGTTGGGAAAGGAGTGAGACAGTGTTGTAGCCTGTCCCTGATGTTATTCAGCCTGTGCATTGAACAAGTAGTAAAGGAAACCAAAGAAAAATTTGGAGTCGGCATTAAAATCCAGGGAGAAGAAATAAAAACCTTATGGCTTGCCGGTGACATTGTAGTTCCGTCAGAGACAGCAAAGGACATGAAAGAGCAGTTGAATGGAATGGATAGTGTCTTGAAAGGAGGAGATGAGATGAACATTAACAAAAGCAACACGAGAATAATGGAATATAGTCGAATTAAATCGAGTGGTGCTGGGGAATTGAAGTAGGAAATGAGACACTTCAAGTAGTAAAGGAGTTTTCTATTTGCGGAGCAAAATAACTGATGATGGACAAAGTAGAGAGGATATAAAATATCGACTGGCAATGACCAGAAAAGTGTTTCTGAAGCAGAGAAGTTTGTTAACATCGAATATAGATCTAACTGTCAGGAAGTCTTTCCTGAAAGTATTTTTATGGAGTGTAGCCATGTATGGAAGTGAAACGTGGACGATAAACAGTTTAGACAAGAAGAGAATTGAAAGTTTTTAAATGTGGTGCTACAGAAGAATGCTGAATATTAGATGGGTAATCAAGTAACAAATGAGGGCTGACTGGATTTGGGGAGAAGAGGATTTCGTGGCTCAACTTGACTAGAAGAAGGGATCGGTTGCTAGGACACAGTCTGAGACATCATGAGATCACCAATTTAGTACTAGAGGAAAGCGTGGAGGGAAAAATGGTATAGGGGGCCCAAGAGATGAATGCACTAAACAGATTGAGAAGGATGTAGGTTGCAGCAATTACTCGGAGATGAATACGCTTGCCACAGATACAGCAGCAGTCTTTGGACTGAAGAACAAAATGTCTCTGAGCACTATGGGACTTACCTTCTGAGGTAATCAGTCCCCTAGAACTTAGAACTACTTAAACCTAACTAACCTAAGGGCGTCACACAGATCCATACCCGAGGGAGGATTCGAACCTGCCATCGTAGCTGTCGCGCGGTTCCTGACTGTAGCGCCTAGAGCCGCTCGGCCACTCCGGGCGGCCTGCCGAAGTGGCCGTGCGGTTAAAGGCGCTGCAGTCTGGAACCGCAAGACCGCTACAGTCGCAGGTTCGAATCCTGCCTCGGGCATGGATGTTTGTGATGTCCTTGAGTTAGTTAGGTATAACTAGTTCTAAGTTCTAGGGGACTAATGACCTCAGCAGTTGAGTCCCATAGTGCTCAGAGCCATTTGAACCATTTGAACCACTCCGGCCGGCGGACTGAAGAACACAACAAGAACAACATTATTTAAGGTTAACTACAACTGATACACAAAATCATAGTAATTTAAGAAATGTTCAGTTGCATGTGTTAACTGACACCATTTTTGAAAAAGAGTATCGTTAGGTGCTTCTGACAAGCAGACCTAAATAATTGTTTAAACAATATTTAACGACAGTTTGCTGTCGCTTACTGTGAGCACAATTGTGCAAGAATACTGGCATATTTATTTATGGACAGACCTTCATTTGCATTTATTGTGAAGGGTTGTCTGGAAAGTGGTCACGGTGAGTCGATTCATGTATGTGGAACTTAAAAACGGTGTAATTTTGGTGGGATGGTCTTCAGGCAATGGAAAAGCAGACGATAGCAGAAAACTACAGGAGTCAAGTGGAAACAGGGGCTTTTTCAAGTGAAGAGCTGAAGGCAGCTATTCTGTACACTTCTACCCAAGTTCTGCAAGGAGACAGACTCTCTTGTGTTAACTAATGTTATTCGATCATGTGGGTAATGCATTCTGTGCGGTGAAATGCCGCTACAATAATCTGACTTCTGAAGGGACTTTATATTTCGAGAGATCTGAATGTGCTCTAGTGTGGAACTCGTATATCTGAACTGTTTTGAATTGGTAAATATCTCATGTAGTGTGATAACCAAATGGATTCAGTTTTCATCTATCTTTGACTACAATTTAGTTTCGGGACTTTATTGCCATTGTTATGACGTTCTCAAGACAGCTATTCCATAAGGGTATTTCTGTCTGTATATTATTTAACTGAATATCACCAGAGCTCTTGTCATTTGTTTGACATATTGTTACTTGAATAAACAGTATTCAATTTAATTCTCTGTCGTCTATAACAGTTACACATGTTGGAATAGGATCCACATTATTAAGTTATTCATTTCTGTATATTTTATTAATTCGCATTTCTAGACGATGCATAGATTATTACAGTGTAGGATCACAGCTACGTGTTATTACGTGCAGTGAATCAGCTGCGGAGCATGAAAGCAGAAGTGTGCGGCTTTACCCGATGACTATACCGAGCTTTTCTTTTTAAACAGAGCCGTGCATAGCTCAAGTACGTAAGATACGAACACTATCAGGCAGAGCCGAAACAGGTTTGCTCGTATGGACTGTTCTTTAGGAAGAGCAACTACACTAGCAGTAACCATCAGGGACTGTCACATCATTTCCACAGTATTTTCATAGACAAATTTGGTCTTCTGAGGAAGTATTTCTGCAAAACATTTTTCAAAAATTAAGCACGGTTGTAAAGAGCTTCAGAAAAATCAGAGCAGTTCTAACATATTGTAACAGTATTAGCTTATTTTTTAAACCAATGCCCTTCACTTAGTACTTTTATGTAAGAGATAAATTACATTGAGAAACATTGTGTGCTATAAGATATTGGTAAAAGCCTAGGGAAGAAGAGTTATGTAGCTGAAAGTGGTAGACGCTATTATAATGTAATGGCCCTTTTACTCATAGTTTCTTTGTGATTTCGGATGTAAATGTATCCTTGCTACTAGGGTTAGATGGAACAGTTGATCAACCTACTGCAATACATTTGAAATTAAAAACTTACAGTTTGCTAATTTCAGCTGATAGTCAGAGGCACATTTTAATAAGCAGAGCTATATAGGTAATGCAGCGGACAAGAGAATAAAACTATTTGATAATGCTAATATACTCAAGGAATCAGAGATCTCTCCAGAGGTGAATAGTCCACAATCAAATACCACTGATGCTGAATTATGGTTGAGAAGGCTAAATAAAATAATATTGAAACCATAATGATAAGAAGAATTGCAGCAATTGTTAGTCCTTTATGAGGAAATTTTCTCAGAAATATCGGATATTACCGAGGTGAGAAGGGGAGCAACAGAAAGGAAAGTCAACATAGTAATGACAGATTCCCCTTTGGTAAAGTTTTTGTTATACCACTAACTTTGGAAGCAGCAGCATGCTAGGAAGTTCTTAAAATCATTGAACGGGGTATTACTGAAAGAATCTTAAGAGTCTATAGCAAATCATTACCTACGGTGAAAAAGCTTGTGTAAATTTACCTGTAGTACTGAATCTTAAATGAGATACACTTCCTTATTCCTATGCAGGAGACGGTAAGATTTGGAGATACACTATATATATATATATATATATATATATATATATATATATATATATATATATATATATACTCCTGGAAATGGAAAAAAGAACACATTGACACCGGTGTGTCAGACCCACCATACTTGCTCCGGAGAGGGCTGTACAAGCAATGATCATACGCACGGCACAGCGGACACACCAGGAACCGTGGTGTTGGCCGTCGAATAGCGCTAGCTGCGCAGCATTTGTGCACCGCCGCCGTCAGTGTCAGCCAGTTTGCCGTGGCATACGGAGCTCCATCGCAGTCTTTAACACTGGTAGTATGTCGCGACAGCGTGGACGTGAACCGTATGTGCAGTTGACGGACTTTGAGCGAGGGCGTATAGTGGGCATGCGGGAGGCCGGGTGGACGTACCGCCGAATTGCTCAACACGTGGGGCGTGAGGTCTCCACAGTACATCGATGTTGTCGCCAGTGGTCGGCGGAAGGTGCACGTGCCCGTCAACCTGGGACCGGACCGCAGCGACGCACGGATGCACGCCAAGACCGTAGGATCCTACGCAGTGCCGTAGGGGACCGCACCGCAACTTCCCAGCAAATTAGGGACACTGTTGCTCCTGGGGTATCGGCGAGGACCATTCGCAACCGTCTCCATGAAGCTGTGCTACGGTCCCGCACGCCGTTAGGCCGTCTTCCGCTCACGCCCCTACATCGTGCAGCCCGGCTCCAGTGGTGTCGCGACAGGAGTGAATGGAGGGACGAATGGAGACGTGTCGTCTTCAGCGATGAGAGTCGCTTCTGCCTTGGTGCCAATGATGGTCGTATGCGTGTTTGGCGCCGTGCAGGTGAGCGCCACAATCAGGACTGCATACGACCGAGGCACACAGAGCCAACACCCGGCATCATGGTGTGGGGAGCGATCTCCTACACTGGCCGTACACCACTGGTGATCGTCGAGGGGACACTGAATAGTGCACGGTACATCCAAACCGTCATCGAACCCATCGTTCTACCATTCCTAGACCGGCAAGGGAACTTGCTGTTCCAACAGGACAATGCACGTCTGCATGTATCCCGTGCCACCCAACGTGCTCTAGAAGGTGTAAGTCAACTACCCTGGCCAGCAAGATCTCCGGATCTGTCCCCCATTGAGCATGTTTGGGACTGGATGAAGCGTCGTCTCACGCGGTCTGCACGTCCAGCACGAACGCTGGTCCAACTGAGGCGCCAGGTGGAAATGGCATGGCAAGCCGTTCCACAGGACTACATCCAGCATCTCTACGATCGTCTCCACGGGAGAATAGCAGCCTGCATTGCTGCGAAAGGTGGATATACACTGTACTAGTGCCGACATTGTGCATGCTCTGTTGCCTGTGTCTATGTGCCTGTGGTTCTGTCAGTGTGATCATGTGATGTATCTGACCCCAGGAATGTGTCGATAAAGTTTCCCCTTCCTGGGACAATGAATTCACGGTGTTCTTATTTCAATTTCCAGGTGTGTATATATATATATATATATATATATATATATATATGTATATATATATATAAGCAGGAAGGTACTTGGCAAGTACCTTCACATCCAAGTTCCAAGCCCATCACAGTGCTTCTATTCGAGGTGAAGTTCTATCACCTTAATGTCCAGATTAAATACGACTGTAAATGTGTTCATCGAGCACTGGACCAAGTGTAGGGCCACAGGCGCTTCAAAATGTTAGCTAGTACTTGGACGATGTAGTAAATATTTCCAAAATGTGACCAGAATTTGTAAAGTTATTCAGAGGACTTCTACAGAGATTTTTGGAAAAAGGAATTACAGTAAAATTAAGTAAGTCGACTTTTGGCATGGGAATGTAGTGATTGGGACATATAGTAGATGCTGAAGAAATAAAACCTGATTCAACCACAAACAAAGAAATTGTGCAGTGTCATTAGCCCAGAAATAGAAAACAATTGAATTCGTTTTGTGGCATGGCAGCAGTTTGTGGGTTAAATATATTTGATCCTGACGTTATAGATTTACTATAACAAAACTCAAAGCGAGAATAAGTTGAAAATGACAGTGCGGAAGTTGATCAGATAAAGACAGAGCTGTTTAATGTAAGTCTATTAAATCACCCACAGCCGAATGGGTGGTCAAAATGTCGAGCAACTGGATGTGAAATTTTTCTGCGCGAGTTTGAAAATCATAAAGAGAAATGTAAAAATATTGCTTTCACCAGTTGTGTCTTAAGTTACAAGAAATTATTGCCACAGATATCACATAAAAATAAGTGCTTAGCTCCTTTGAAAGTACCAAGAAGAAAATTCATTGGTGAAGCACTCTTGTCAGAGCTGTAGTTGGAGCTGTAATGAGCATCTTAGAATTGACGTAGAGTAGTTCAACACCTAGTTGGGGTTACTGTTGAAAATCCGTTACGAAAATATAATGAGGAAACCCAAGGAACTGATTCGCATGAAGGGAATCCTGTAATAGTGAGAGATCACTGACGTAGTTCTAAATTTATTAATAGATTAGGCAGGCATTGCTTTAAGAACGAAGGCCCTGCAAGAAATTTATAGGCACCATAGGCTGTGATTTTAAGAAAATGTAACACTGGTACAATTAATAGATTAAAAGCCATTGAACATGGAAGAAAGTAACACGAATTCCAGGAAAGAAAGGGAAGATATCCACTAACATTTGGAGCTAGCAGTGGTAGTGGAACCTTGACTGAATACAGTAACTGCAAATATTTATAGTGTTTTTTTAACCTGTGAAATTAATCTAATATTTAGGGGAACGGTTTTCATCACCTAATAAATAGCCTACTGCTTATCTGTATATTTGTTAGTTCTTAATTGAACACAGGGAGACTTAAAATTGTCAACAACTATCAATGAATAATGGTATACTCCGCAGTATGAACTTTATGTGTTTGCATTGCCCATAATCATAGTTACTAAGGAAAGACAGAGGCACTAGATGCCGATAGGAAGTTTTCTATAAAGGTTATGCTGTGTGGTCCAGAAGCTAGGCTTGTAACAAAACCTATATTTGCAAATAAGCATAAACAATATGAGGCAAAATGGATTGTATTAAATACTAGGGTGGTACTTAATTTGCATATTTCATAGAACGAAAGTATGTAGGATATATAGGTGAAAATTTATCTATTTACTGTAATGATAGTTCTGAGAATTTGTTAACTGTGGTTGAAAGACCTACTGGTCTAAGCCTAACGAAGGTATGTGCTTAGGAAGCGGCTGATAGTAGGTAATGCTGGAATGCATGGAACAAAGGAGCTATGACAGTGCTGTGTGGTGAGCGGATTCATCGATGTCAACTGCAAGGGCAATATTTCAGAGCATGAAGGTGTCCTGAGTTACAGTAGTTGTTGTAAGAGGAATTAGTAGAGAATTTAACATAGTCCTTGTTAGCACATGGGAGTCCTGTTAAGAACCATAAAATTTATAAAATGTTCAAAAGCAAGTATTCTCAGGCTATGTTTTGTACTGGAAAAGTATGTAGATTGTAAAGTAATGATGTTTTACTAAAAGGACAGCTAACAGGATTTACTGAAGCTATAAAATCCCACAGTCGTATGTAAAAGGAAGTAATCTTAAGTAAAAGTGTGTAGTTCATTTTGTGTGAACTGATTCTGGAAATTTATATGATATTTATACACCAATAGCGAGTGACTACCAATAAGATGGAATACCAACTTTATGTGAGAAGCCCTACCAGTACTAAAATAAGGTTGGATAAATGAGATAGGAAGTTTATTAAGGTATTTCTTGGAATTATAGTCTGTTACAGCAGTAAGACATGCTCATTTCAATGCAGATTGTCACACATGGTATTTCATCGAAATTTCATTTGCGATTTGTTGAAAGACATAACGGAAACAGATTTTGTGGTGCATAGTAGAAATAAGGTAACATTACTGGAGATGGTAAATAGCAACTAGAAATTCAGCACTTAGATGGAAATAGTAGCAGTTAAATACAATGTTACAAATTCCTCTCTCACTTGCGAGAGAAAGTATATATACGTAACGTTCACGTTAGATAACGTTAATGGTCTCTCTTCACGGTGCAGACTATCAATTTCGTAGTGGGATACAAGTTCCGACCTGTACTGAGTACAGTAATTAATAATTACCAAGAACAGTGTTACTAAGAAAGACATTTGTACACTGAAATGAGATTTTTAGTCTTACAGACGTTCTAACACAAAGTTGGGAATGAGTATTTTATGCTTTTGGCAGTCTGACTAACAGATTTATAGTATGCTGGTGGGGACATTCATCACTGGCCTATGTGCTATGTTGTGGCATGTAATTGCAACAGTATCACTGATAATATTATAGAATTCATGGGTAGTGTAACTTATTTTGCTATATTTAAAAGTTAACAGGTGTGCCTGTTTTGTTGCATATATGCCACAGGTGTCTGAAGAGTGCCGACTGCTTCTTTGCATGGTGTTGGATCCAGCACACGCTTTAGCTTATAGACGTTCAACACAGAAGGATATCCGAAGCGCTGCTGTATCTACTATAATGATTGTCAAGATAAAAAAGTATTGTAAAATTGTCAAAAAAGAAGTTCAGGTGTCTATATCTACGCGTCAAAGTAGCAAGATCTGTCACACAAACCTGCATATGTGATTATGATTGTGAATATAGTGCAAATACGACGCAGACGGCAGCACAATTGCTGAACGATTAGTTTAATGAGAATCAAATAACTCATTTTTTGAAGGTTGTGGAATAAAAGAAATAAACCTGCGTGAGCGTTTCCATTTACAAAGTAAAATCGTGTCCTTTTTATGTGAAGAATATTTCTTATGCATGAAGGAAAAGTAAATATTTTCTTTTGTCATATGGCATTAGAACAATGTGACATAGAATGAAATAAAGTGATGATGGATTATTAGTAGGACAAATACATAATATTCAGTATTCAAAACATTGTTAAGTTTCAATTTAATAGTGAGGTATATTAATCTAAAAGTCTAGCTGCTTGGACAGAATATAATAAGCTTAAACTCCTAATTAGCCAAAGCTGAGTCATTATCTTTGGCTGTTCTATTAATGAGCTTAAACAGTGATTATTGTCCGTTTACATGAAGCTGTAATTTCTTATGACTACATCTTTTTCGACATCTACTTTGTGCTCAAACGAGAGAGAACCAGGAACATAACGAAATTAACAGTATCCAATAACTAATAATAATAACAACATTGAAATAAAACAATTGGGTATATTGACAGTTACGAAATGCATAAGACCACAGAATTCAAATAACAGATTAAGACTGAATGTTTTAGGATAAAGTGTAAGGAAAGCAATATTAATAATGTACTCAGGTGTACCAGATTTTGTTGGGGTGAATGGGGTTCAGAATGGTAGAATAAACTGAATCATGACCACCACGTCTGCATTAGTGTGAATCATCTCACAAGACGGGAGACTGAAAGAAATGTCAAACAGTTGTTTAGAATACTGTGGATAGACACAATAAGTAGGTGAAAGGTTTACAAATTGGGAAAATGGATATGCTGACACTCGAAGGTTCTACAAGTTGATATTAGTGTTTAAAATTTACTTTGGATTCAAGTTAAGTACCCATCTAAACATATTATAAGTTGACTAGTATTTTGAATCTGATATTTCAGTTTTTATTGTATGGGTATCACAGTATATTACTTTCAAATGTACAGGCCGTAACCAAAGGAAATTGTCAGTTATTCTCATTTCAAGGGCCTATCTGTGCACATTGTCATCTCTATTGTCATGTACCCGCAACTTTCTATATAGCACACCACTATTTTCGAGCTCTGGCAACCTCTTACTTGCTCTCTACTACCCCATCACTTCTTTACATTTATGTCTACAGATTCGCCACTGTAAGTAAACTCGCGTTTTAGGTGGGTGCAACTGATACTACGTTTCTTCCTATCGTCTAAAGGAAGCGATTTAATTGAATCGCTCGTTCCTGCTTCAGTATTCCCTTTAGCACTGGACGTACTCTGCCTTACAGATGAGCCTAGCTGAATGTTGTAAGACATATTCTATTTTCGAGTTTTTAAAGTCAGAGTGTGATTCTAGTGACAGAATATTTATATAGGCCTGCGAGCCGAACGTTTTGTAACTAGTGGCGAGATTATGCTACAACCGCGAAAAAGAGTCTGATATAATTCCTGTTACAATTGCGTTTGGTGACAGTGCGGTTCGTAAAAAGCTTCCCGCGGCTCATGTAATGCAAACACACAGCTGACAGATCTGTTGCTGACACTGAGAGCCCTATCGTTCCACAGCTATTTGTGTGTACCAGCAGTTGTAAACATATAATTTATGGATGCAGTGCGCTGCACGAAGAGCGTATATCGAGGGTTTTAATACAAGTGAGCAAGTTTAATTCTGGAAAACATCAAGCCCCAGGCTCAGCTGAGCATTAAAACGGCCGTCAAACCTCTGCAAAATGTTTCAGCGGTGCCTCTGAAAGTGCAGTAATCCGCACGCAGCTCTGCATTCTCATTATAGGACATTAAATCTCATCACCACGCCACAGTGTCGTAATCCAGTGTCTCCTCTAGACTTACTGTAAACGCCGTAGTCAGTTTTCCCTCGTCCCAAGTAAAATAAACAAATGTAATTTTAATCGATTTTCATTTAGAGTAAGACGACTGCAGACAATTTCAAATTAACCCTCTGCGATTTTATTGGATGTCGGTGTCAAAATAGATATCGAATACGGCTTCTAGGTGAAGTAACGGAAGCAAGTCGATAGAACAAGCTATTTATTATGGTGGAAAACTTAGTGGACGCATTTTAAAATTGCAAACATGTGGTTTCACACCCGCCATCATAGCCGAGAGCGCTAATGCGCTGCTGCCTGACCTCGGGTAGGCGCGCGGGCCTCGGATTGTATCCGCCCGGTGGATTAACGATGAGGGCCGCGTTTCCACATCCCACTAGGTGAACACCTGCCTCAGTTAGACGACGCGCAAACATCAAAAACTCATTCGCACTATTCCATACTTTACACTAGACGCAGGCGGCTGGGGTACATTATTCCGTCCCTGGGGAGAGGGGGGGGGGTATATGTGGCGGGAGAAAGGGCATACTGCCACCCCTTAAAAGTTAACCATGCCAAAACCGTACGTAACTCTGCCGACCCTGCGTACGGTACGGGATAAAGGCAGTAGCGAAAGAAGAAGAAGAAGTGGTTTCACACTATTTTAAAATTCTAAAGTTGGCGAGATAGCGACATATTGTGGGAACTACATCACAACAGAGTTTTTAAAAACAGTTCTAAACCAAATTTTGTTTTCTAAAGGCTGAGTTTTCCTGGCGATATATGAGACGCTAGAGCGATAACGATTTGCTTTTGTGTCGCATGCATCGTGCAGTTCATTCCCTCAAGAATGCATGTAGGTTCTCAATAGAAGTCTGTAGTGTATCGTTCGGTACCTTGTACAAACGGCTCTACAGCCCCTGTACTATTTTATATCGTCAGTATTACCGTTAAAGGTACAGTGGCATATTGGTGAGAGACAGAGTGGCAAACGTTGAAGTGACATAAAGCAGAGTTTTTTGCTGGAAGGTGGCTCCTACATGCAACACAGTCGGCCGGGAGGAGGACAGTACCTTGAACATAGCCTTGCGCTGTCTGTTTTTGATCATATCGATATTAGAACTCACGCGCTCACCGCCTTTCCAGAGCACACCAACACGACATTCATCAGCGTCACTCAGAAACTAAAGTCCTCGCTGAATATTAATTCTGATGAAGTATAGTGACCAGTTTCATGAATGACGTTGGTTACCTGGGTACACAGTAAGAGCAGAACGTCCTTTCAGCAAAGTTTATGTTGTGATGCACCTAGACGTCTCTGTGTATGGAGTTCAGCACAGTTCAAATCACGTAAAAATGTTAGAGTAGTGCAGTAATTTCTTAAATTTAAGAAATTACTTAACGTCAGAGCGAAGTTAAGACTAACAAATTGTGTCATTTCTACATAAAATGGCAAAAATAACCAACGCATGATACTTTATACGCCTTCCTCTGTCAGCAGCAGTAATCGATTGGTTGAAATTTTTATAATTAGAATTATTTTAGCAGAAATTAATTGCTCATCGTTGAGAGTTAGGTCCGATCGGTTAGTCATCTGCGAGGTATTTATTCAGAGAAATTGCGGCTGCTGGCTTTCTCTGATGGAACAACTGATAAAATTCTGAATGTAGCCCTGCTGTCTCTGTCGTGGGCAAAACAGACGTATTTGTAGGTACTGGACATGTGATACAGCCGAAACTAATAAAAACTCGTAGGTTCAAAACAACCTCTCGGCTATATTACGCACTATTAATCCACATCGTTTCGATGTTTACAATTTAGAGGCTCTCTCCGCCTAATATCGGCGACATAACTTCTCTTTAGAAGTCAGTCATGTTCCAATGAAGATACGTTATAAAACTGGCAAGATATTTTGAACAACACAAAAGTAAAGCCTTTACCATTGCTAACCAATTAACAAGATTAAATGTCATATAGTACAGCAGGATTCTAAGATATGTATTACCTCAGTGTTACCTCCTGTCTCGATTGCTCTGAGAAGTATAGCAAGCAGTCCGAGAGGAATTCATCAAAGAGTCTCAAAGAACATATGGAAGTCACAAAAGCCGTAAAAGCATGACCTTGTTGTCACCTACATAGTTGACAGTGTAAAATGAAATTTATGAATCCTTCAGTGAGGCCTAAAAGTGATAATTATTAATTTTTTAGTACAAATATAATCTTGTAACATGACTAGTAAATAATCTAATAACATACACATTGATTAAAAATGAGCTCCCACTGAATACAGATTTTCTTGTACGGGACGAAGGCATTGTGTCGATATAAATAGCAGTGGTGTTGGTTTATATTTTTATGAACAACTATTAAAACGTTTAAAGAGACACGCATCAGCTGACGGTAGTGGTGGCTTTCGATCTGTTGTATTTTAGATCTGAAAATGGCGTATTAGACAGAAACCTATAGTTGAAATTAAAGAAATATGATCTAGATTGTGTTCTGTTAAGCCTTAAAATCGTGTAATATTATACAGTGTATTAGCAGCTTCAAGAAACATCGTTGGTGCCGCTGTTGATGACATCATCCACAACAGCAGGCACAGATTTATGAGCTGGGTACCATGTATAGGTACGAGGTTCATTGGTCATTTACTGTTATGTGTCAATGGTCATCAGCCACAGTAACACCGAAAAACACTACGAAATTATGTCATGTCGTCGATTATCATTCACTGCGACTATCTGACATGATCAACAGAATATAATTTGTTTTAAAATACTTTGTATCTTCTAAAATTAGACGAGCTACTACTTTGTTCAGGACTATAAATCTAGTGCAGCTATTACAGTTCGAAAAAGGAATCTACAGAAGACTAGTCTCTAAAGACAGAGCAAGGCAACACATTAGGATATTAAGGGAAATGCACTGTTAACTATGTATAAAAAAAAGTCACATCACATGTCTATTCATACACGGGAAGACTCCTAAAGCCAAAAGGAATCAGATTAAAGTTGCTTTTATTAGTGAAAGAGATGACAACGTGCGAAGATTTACGTTGCTACAAACATCGTATGGGGCATCACGGGATATACTGGACGTATTCACTTTCTCAATCGAAGTATACTAACTGGATGATCGCAGCCACAATACTTTTACAACACTACTTTTAGAACAGGGTCATTGACAGAGAACATAAAGTCATTAGTAGATTACTGATTAAGCTCATAATACGACACATTATGCAATGGCTTTAATTTTCATCATCAGTTTACCCAACGAAATGGCAGATGACCTCCTTCGTTCCTCGTATTAAAAAAAATTGTCAAGTAACTTATTAAATAATTCTTGTAATTATTCGATACTGTTAGTCACCACTACTAAGTGGTTCTCTGCAAATGGGCTCTCATTAAACTTTGACAAAAGACAATATACACAGTTCCACACAGTAAATGGAATGACACCATTAATAAATATATACTCGATCAGAAATCGATAGCTAAGGTACAATATTCAAAATTTCCAGTGTATGCATTGATAAGGGGTTGAACTGGAAAAAAAATACTGAAGATCTGTTGAAACGTTTGAGTTCAGCTATTTATGCTATTAGGGTCATTGCAAATTTTGGCGATATACATCTCAGTAAATTAGCTTACCACGCCCATTTTCATTCTTTGCTTTCGTATGGCATCATATTCTGGGGTAACTCATAATTGAGTAAAAGGGTGTTATTGCACAAAAGTGTGTAATCAGAATAATTGCTGGAGCTCATCCAAGATCATCCTGCGGGCACTTATTTAAACAGCTAGGGATCTTCAATGTAGCCTCACAATATGTATATATATTCACTTATGAAATTTGTTATTAACAATCCGAACGAATTCAAAAGTAATAGCAGTGTACATGGCTACAACACTAGGAGAAAGGATGGTCTCCCCTGCTCAAGGTTAAATTTAACTTTGGCTCAGAAAGGTGTAAATTATGCTGCCACAAAAGTTTTTGGTCACTTACCTAATAGTATCAACAGTCTGTCCATATAGCATTTAAAAGGAAATTAAAAGAATTTCTGAATGGCAACTCCTTCTACTCATTAGATGAATTTTTGGATATAGTAAGTGGGTAATTTCATCACCCCCCCACCCCCCACCCCTAAAAAAATTAAAAATATTAAATGTTACGTAATATTTTGCGTAATGTAATATCTTGTATAGACACCTTTTATTAACCTGACACGTTCCACATCATTACGATGTGTCGTATTCATGATCTATGGAACAGGTACCAATCTAGTCTAATCTAAACTACGTTATAGATCGATTTCATGTAGTGGGCAGTTTACTGATATCTAAAATAGAATTATTACTGATTTCAAGTTTATTCTGTTAGACAACTACTTGCGAAATTTGCGGGTGTTAATAAAAATTCGTATTATAAAATAGTCTCTAATTGTTTAGTACCACAATTTATCCCACATAACGAAAAAAATTAATCCAACAATTATGAGAGAGCTGAGACGGAGATACTGTCGACATCAACGAAATTCCTTTTGTTGTGTTAATGTAATTTTTGTAATAAATTAATTATGATGTACACACTTCTAAAATGTATGCTTGCGTTGCCATCATCCACAACAAGCACTGTAACATTCATTTCGTAAATAAAAACCGCCTTTTTCTTTTTGAAAGTTATTTCATCCATTCCAGAAACTTTACGCCTATTTACTCTGAGGTATCTTCTGTGGAATCTAGGATGTTACAGTTTTGACTGATATGCGATATTTATAGATTATAAGACGGTTCTCGTCTTGTTTTTAAGTAAATAAGCGATTACTTACAGTTATTCGCGTTTTTGGCTGGCATCTGCGTTTCTTCTCATCTATTCACGTTCTGGAGGTCACACAATAACATCAGTTCCGAAACATAAGCACATGTTGATGTTAAGAACTTTTTCCCTCACAGTTATGTTCTTTACGCCAACTGCTGTGGAGCACTATTAGTCTTCTGTCGCTAGTTGTAGACATTTTACCGAAAACTGTGAGTTAAAGTTATAGCTACTGTGTGTTAACTTGTGTCTTCCTGTTTGCTTTGCTTACGTGCATTTTGTTAAAAATCGAAGTAGGTGCTGAAAATAACAAATGTTCATTTTTGTTCTCTTTATACAGGGTGATCCACTGATCGCGACCGGGCCGAATATATCACGAAACAAGCGTCAAACGAAAAATCTACAAAGAAGGAAACTAGTCTAGCTTGAAGGGGGAAACCAGATGGCGTTATGGTTGGCCCGGAGATGGCGCTGCCATTCAAAAGTGTCTGTGGTGCGCTGTCGTATTTTCAATGAGAATTTGGAATACGTTATTCTTGCTCTTTCTTTTATGTCAGAAAGGAACAGGTAGCTTCTTCTCTCTGTTTCTTTTCCCTCCCATATTTCTTGCCTTTATTTATCAATGAATGCTTTTATTTCCGTATTCGTTACGGCTCTTGCGTCCCGTCCCTCCTTTACCTTACCATGTTCGCGTTTTTTGAGCCAATATTGTGCACCTCTGTTTCTTGCTGTTAGGTTTAGATGTAGTGAGGCTAATGCCACCGACAGGGCCTCAGTCGGTGCTGTTCTACACGCGCCTGTCAGGTGCAGGAGTTAACTCCTCTGTGTTCGCCGTAGAGCATGAGCTATGCTTGCCTCTCTGTCTCTGTGAGCCCAAACACTCGACCTGTAGCCCACAACAGCGAGTACGTCTGCGTTGTGGTGCGTTCTTCCTGTATTTAGTGACAGCTGAAAACTTCTTTGGCCTATTTTTGCTACTTTATTTTGGTTTCTAACGCCGCTCTAGCAGACTATTTCTGCATGGGCGTGAAACTTTTGCTTTTCGTCGATGCTCCTTCCAGGGATCTAGATACTTCTTTTTCTGACTGTAGGATTTCTCGTTCTTGATAATGTTCCTTTTAGTAAGCTATAGACTGTCTTTGTGCGCTGATATTGCTACTTTGTTTTCTGCGCACCAGTTGATCAGTCTTTAAAAAACTAGTCTATTGCCTTCCCCTAAATTAGCCCTTGTGTTAGCCGATACTGTAGTCAGCAGACCGTCTGGGTAGGAGATGCAGCCTCTAGTGTTATACTCTGAAAATGTTTCAGTAATGACTCTATGCCACCATACCAGAACTCTGGGCCACTAACAGAAGCCTGTGGGCAGCTTTTGGTGATGTCTTCCACAATTTTCTTTCCATGACATTCTAACTGCAGCTGTCCTTCTGTGCAATAATCTCTTAAGAAGTTATAGAGACATCTTGGATAGTCTATCTGTTTCAATCTTTTGAACGGGGCAGACCACCACAAACTAAGGCGGTTGTTCGTAAAGAAAGGTTCGATCTGTTACGAAATGTAAACCACAATGAAAATCAAAATTGTTTAACTCACAACTGTTATCCTCACCTTCCAGGTACCTCTCTGAATAGGCGCCGCTCCCATTTCTCGTAGCGTTGTACAAACTTAAAGTATCCTCGTCACAGAAAGCAAACGCCTGTGCTTTCCGCCAATTCTCTACGTTGGTCTGTCTCTCATTGTTTGTGCCAAAATGTTGTCTGAAGACAAGATGCTGACGTGAGCAGAGAGTAACATCGGAGGGAGCCAATTAAGGGCTGCATTGTGGATAATCAAACACTTCCCATCGAAAAAGATTCAGGAGCGTCTGCTCCTGCAGAATTCGGCTAAGAATTGTCTTGGAGAATCTAATGAATGATATTTACGTTATGTGAGCTGCATAGCTTCAGGAGAAGTTTCTCACCAGATCCACATACTTGGTGGGAGACGCTGTTGTTTATGAATTTCTACGTGATCACTTTGCGCGCTGAACTGAAAAGAGCGCTAAAGCCACTGCCCAACACATCTACGCAAAGTTCCATCGGATTTTCACTGTGATTTCCATTTCGCACCTCGTATCAAACGCCCAGCAATATCAATCATTTTGCCTGTAACGTACTTGTCGTCTGAGATGTTCACAATACTCATTGCGTGACTTATCGCATCCTCTATGGATTTCCATTTCCTGAAATAGTAACGCAGGGGCACATGCCTGCTAGCTGTCTGTGGTGCCTAAGGCGGAACACAGCTTTTCCTCTACTTGGGCTAGAGAATCTACCGAGCAAGGTGGTCTGTAAGATTTCGGTCCTCTTTGGTCGTCTGTCGCCTTTTTTAGTGTGATGACATTCGAGATTTTCTAAATTCTGGATACCGGACCCTACAAAAGATATTCGTTTAATAACACTGGCACAGTTTAGCCCTCTAGCTGATTCACCACTTCCGCCAGTATTAAGTCAGGTCCTGGTTTTTTCTTCTTCTTAAATTCATTATTACCAGTCTCAGTTTCTCCTGGGTAAATGGAATTGGGACACCGTTATTCTCATGCTGCGCTTGTAATTCACAGCGAAGATGCTGATGAAGCTCTGCGCTTCCCATAATTGTATTGTCTGGCAACAAGGTTCTCAATTTGTACAGTTTGTTGTAATCGAGCCCCTGATTTTCTCTGGGTTGATAATAAAGTGGATGATCGAGCCTTATTTGTTTTATGTTTGTATAGAAAACACCAAACATCTGTTACCATTTGGTCCTTAATGTGAGCCTCCAATATTTCTCCTCTTGTCTGGTGTAGCCGTTGTTTATTTTGTTGTTTGACTGTTCGATAGGAAATCAGCGTTCTTTGTCGTCTGTTTCCCTCAAATATTTTTGCAGTATCTCCTCGTCTGCCTTGCTTTACGTGTTAGGAACTGTAGAGCGGGACTCCAGGGAATTTCAAACCCTTTTCATTTTATAAAAAACGTTCCGATCGCCTTGTATTGCGTCATCTGTAGTTCTGTGACAGGATTGTCCTCATCAGAATCGTCAGCAAAGCAAAACCGACAAAGCTAGTTCATGTATACATGACGACAGCGCAAGCCGACGATGAAGAGAAGAGAAATCATATGAGGATACCGAACAAATAATTCAGTATATAAAGGGAGATGAAAATGTAATTGTCACAGGGGTTGGAATGACGTTGTAGGGGAAGGATTAGAAGAAAGGGTTACGGGAGAATATGGGCTTGGTACTAGGGATGCGAGAGGAGAAAGACTAATTGAGTTCTGCAATAAATTTCAGCTGGTAATAGTGAATGCTCTGTCCAAGAATCAGAAGAAGGGGAAAGATTGCAGGTACAAGGGCTGTCCAGAAAGTAAGATACGATCGGTCGCGAAATGGAAACGACTATGAAAATCCGATAAAGCTTTGCAAATATGTGTTAGGCAGTGTCTCTAGTATGACTCTAGGTAGAATTATGTCGCTCTTTTCATTCCTGAGCTCTTAGTGAGCGCGTAAATATGTTATAGAAAATAGTGTCTCCCCCCAAGTACGAGGGTCTGGTGAGAATTTTCCCCTGAAGCTATGCAACCAACATTACGTAACTGTCGTGCGGTTTTTTCTTCAAGACAATTCGCAGCCTCATTCTGCAAGGTCAATGAATATGTTCCTGCATCGTTTCAATTGGAAATGTTTGGTTACCCACAATACAGCCCGTAATTGTCTCCCACTGAGTTTCATCTCTGCTCAAACGAACCGTTGGCTATGAAGACAACATTTTGGCATAGAGAACGAGCTTTAGGCCAGCGTAGGAAATTGGCGGGAAGCATTGGCGGCTGCCTTCTATGATAAGGGTATTGGAAAGTTGGTACAACGCTACGACGAATGTCTGAGTCAGAACGGCGACTACGTAGAGAAGTAGCTGAAAGGTGTAGCTAACTGTTACAAATGAAACATTTCTGATTTTCACTGTGATTTTCATTTCGCGATCAATCGTAACTTACTTTCTGGACAGCCCTCGTAGATTACATCATGGTCAGGCAGACTTATAGACACAGATCACAGTTTAATAGTGATGAAGAGTTGGCAGAAGTATAATAGAATAATCAGACAGGATCAAGACGCAGAGAAGTGGCATACGTAAGTACTAAGGAATGATGAGATACACTTGAAGTTCCCTGAGGCTATAGATTCTGTAATAGGTAACAGCTCACTAGGCACTTCATTTGAAAAGGAACAGACAGCTCTAAAAGGATCTTCACAGAAGCTGGAAAGAAAAATCTGAGTACAAAGTGGGTAATTGCGAAGAAACCATAGGTAACAGAAGAAATACTTCAGATGTTAGGTGAGAGAAGGAACTACTAAAATGTTCACAGAAATTGAGTCACGTAGGAATCGAAATAAACAGGTAGTGCACCGAAGATAAGGCGAAATGACTGCAGAAAAAATGTGAAAAGATCTAATAGAAATGACTGTCCGAAATTCAGACTCAGCTCAGAGAAAACTCAAAATAAGCTTCGATGAAAGTGTGAGCCAACATGAAAACAGTGAGAGTGCAATGGTAATTCCATTGTTAAGAGGAGTTAGAAGGTAATTTTCTTTCACATTTTTGGATTTTTATCTCATTACAAAATTTGCAATTTTTGAAATGAAATGATGTATACATATATCACTTATAAAGTGGGAAGTATTTTTTTTAATTTTTTTAATATAATCTATACCGGTTGAAAATGTTAAAAATTTTACGTGCATTAATTCAAGAGCCTAACAAAATCGGCAATTCTTTTGTCTAGAAGGCTGTGGATTGCTGTGTTATAAAGGTTAACAGGGTTGGTCACGTCCAGAAGAGGATGGGCACTAGGTTGGGGAAGTTGAAACGAAGTTTAAGAGGCAAGAAACTTTCTGATGATAAAACCATAAGAGAGAGGCTGATAAACAAAATGATTGATGAACTACTGCAGTATTATGGGATGCCATTAGAAATAACACTGAGGATTTGTTGAAAATGAAGCAGGCAGTATGGGCTACCTTCTTCCACAGACTGTCAACTGATGAAAAGCCAGCACACCACATTTGCCCTCCTGGACCTGATTCATGGTGCAATTACCGTAATGCCCAGTAGTCGGTTCATACAGCCATAAACATTCCATCCCAGCAGGAGGCATGGATATCATAAAACCGATTTAAAGAGACCTGGCAAATAACGATTTACTGATGAAGTGTCTGCATGTTCAGACTCAAAATCGCACTGAATCATTCGATAATCTCATATGGATTCGCTTACCAAAAAATGTTGTTGTTTGAACGAAGACACTAAAGTGGGTGCTCAGTGAAGCTGTTATTTCTTTTAATGACGGCAACGCTGGTGGTGTGAAAGTGCTACTGCATATGGGAATTAATGCTGGACCAAACAGACGGAACGGATGCACAAGGTTCGCACTGATAAAGCTGAGTATGCAGCAAAGTTGGCCACTAAGGACTCCAGAAAGAAGAAAAGAAGAAAAAGCTTGGTAAAAGATCAAGAGGATGGTATACAGTATGGTGCAGGGTGCTTCTGAGTGACTAAAAAAAACTAAGCATGTATTAAAAGAGTTACAGTCTTTTGAAACTTTAGAAGCCGTTCCTGAAAATTTACATCTTTTGTTGCATTTTTCACTAAATCTCAGAAGGCACTTCGAGTAGAGTACTCAAATTTTCAGAGAGCAATAACATACATATCCTGAGTCTACTGAACTAAAAGAAGGACGTAATATTGTGTATAGTTACAATTATTTATGATAACGTACAAAAAAGTACACAAAATTTTAACGATATAATTAAAAAAATTGTTTTTCCGAAAGCAGTGGCTGAAATGCAATTACTGTAGTTCAGTAGATTCAGATCATATAGTTCAATGCCCTGTAACAGTTTCATGTTAATGGTTACAGTGGTTCCCGAAATACAGGAAAGCCAATTCAATAAATTTAACATGGTCGGGATGGGGCGTTCCAACTCACCTTAACTACAGTGGAGAGAGCGGAGAGGTGTTAAGAGTACACTGAAGGTCTCTATGAGAGGGGAGACTTGTCTGGTGACGTGGACTTGAACTCGAATAGGGCGAAAGAGATAGATAACATTTAACATTCCATAGAAATTTCCAAAATCAAAGGTGTAAGTGGCAAAAAAAAGTAACTATTCACGTTGGTGTGTAGAATGTGTGAGTCTGGCGCTGTCTGTCTTTCGGAAAATCATAATTCACACAATTCCAATAACTGCCAGAGCCGAAAAGTTAGAGAATTATCGCACAATCAGTTTAATAGCTCATGAATCTAATTTGCTAACAAGAGTAATGTACAGAAGAATGGAAAAGAAAGTTGAGGGTGTGTTGGATGACGATCAGTCTGGACTTAGGAAGGGCAAAGCTACAAGACAGGCCTTTCTGGCATTACGATTAATAATGGAATCAAGACTAAAGAATAATCGAGACACGTTCATAGGATTTTGCGACCTGAAAAAAGCGTTCGATACTGTCAAACGATGCAAGACGACTGAGATTCTGAGAAAACTAGGGGTATGCTACAGGGAAAGACGGGTAATATACAATGTGTACAGGAGCCAAGAGGGAGTGGAACAACCAGAACGAAGTGCTCGGGTTAAAAAGAATGTGTGACTGGGATGTAGTCTTTCGTCCCTACTGTGCAGTCTATATATAAAAGAAGCAATGACGGAAGTAAAAGTAAGTCTAGAGAGTGGAATTAAAATTCAAGGTGAAGGGGTATCAATATTAAGATCCGCTGACGACATTACTACCCTCAGTGATAGTGGGGAAGAATTACTAGATCTTATGAATGGAGTTAAGAATATGGGACGAGAGTAAGTTGAAGAAAGACGAAAGTAATGAGAAGTAGTAGAAACGAGAATAGCGAGAAACTTAACATCAGAACTGTTGATCACGAAGTAGATGAAGTTAAGGAATTCTGCTACCTAGGCGCAAAATGATCCAAGCAAGGGCCACATCAAAAGCAGACTAACAATGGCAAAAAGGGTATTCCTCATTAAGAGAAGACTACTAGTAGCAACCATAGGCCTTAATTTGAGGAAGAAATTTCTGAGAATGTACGTTTGGAGCACAGCGTTGTATGGTAGTCAAACATGTACTGTGGAAAACGGGAAAAGAAGAGAAATGAAGTTCTCCGGAGAATCGGCAAGTAAAAGAATGTATGGAAAACACTAACAAGAAGTAGGGACAGAATAGGATATCTGTTAAGACATCACAGAATAATTTCCATGGTACTAGAGGGAGCTGCTGAGGGTAAAAAGTATGGAACAAGATAGAGATTGGAATACATCCAACAAAGAAATGAGGTTCTAGGTTGCAAGTATTACTCGAAGAGGTTGACACAGGATAGGACATTGTGGGAAGTCGCATCAAACCAGTCAAAAGACTGATGATAAAAAAAATAATTTTATAAATATCTTAGCAGCACAGCCTTGTCCGCCAATATTAGCTAAAGAAATTACTTACAGGTGTAAGATGTAAACAATATTTTTGGTTACTCTGACATTGCCAAGTAAAGGATTATGATGACGTAACATCAGCGCAAATAATGGTATAATGATGCTCGCTGTTTTACATGTGATGCAGTATAAAAGAAAAATGAGAGGTTGCAATTTATTTCAACTGCAAAAGATATTGTCAACTTCACAAATACCAGATGAATCATTATAGGGAAACATAGTGCCAAGTATCAACCACCACAGCAGTGTTAACGGAACTACTTTGGTGGAGACTGAGTTATTGCTAGTAGCTTGACTTTAGCGTGCGACATCACACCTAAACTGTATGGCCTTCTTCTGCAGGTGCCGCTGACTTGATCCACTCGCTAGCCCACATTCCGCTGCCATTCGTGGCTCTTGGCTTCTAGTTTTCCCGCCATTACCCTATCCATCAAGTTCTGGATATCGCTCACAACAATACCCACTGAAATTAAAATCACAGAAAACCTTGTTAACCTTGACTTGTAGTACCGTCCCATATCACACAAAGCAAGGCCATGGCCTGGGTATAATAAGCTAGTCTTCTGAACGACTGAGCTTAAAAAATTCATAGCAATAAATCTAGACTGCACAAGAATATATATGTTCTTCATTTGCGACAACACACCCATCAACAACGCTGATTTGAAAAAGTGGGAAAGCAGGAGCTAATTATCAAATGGTATAGGATCCAGTATGTTAATTTTTGTCATCGTCTAACACTGATATATTCCTTCCTCCAAGACAACTGTAGCCTGGCAATAATACTAATTAAAGTGTAGAATTTACAGTAGTTTTAAATTGTGTAACACTTCGCCTGTGACAGCTGCTAATAGGTTAATTTTACTCCCGAATGAGATTTTCACTCTGCAGCGGAGTGTGCGCCGATATGAAACTTCCTGGCAGATTAAAACTGTGTGCCCAACCGAGACTCGAACTCAGGACATTTGCCTTTCGCGGGCAAGTGCTCTACCCTCTGAGCTACCGAAGCACGACTCGCGCCCGGTCCTCACAGCATTACTTCTGCCAGTATCTCGTCTCCTACCATACAAACTTTACAGAAGCTCTCCTGCGAACCTTGCAGAACTAGCACTCCTGAAAGAAAGGATACTGCGGAGACATGGCTTAGCCACAGCCTGGGGGATGTTTCCAGAATGAGATTTTCACTCTGCAGCGGAGTGTGCGGAGTGTGCTTTACTCCCTCTAAAATATAATGTTAGGAGGACGTGGCTGCGCGAAATTACAAGTACGGGGATTTCTAATGTGCTAATTTTTATGAAACTGTGGTGGAAAGAATGTCTGAGGCGCCGTGCAGTATCTAAAAGTTCTGGGCGAGTGTAGCTTGTGGCATGCGAGTGTGGTGATGACAGCGTGAAAATATTCCCACAGCCATAGAGTGTTGGGACGCCACTGTTTCTAAGAGACAATATAAAATTAATATAGTCAATCAAGCATTCGTATAACTATTTGACTGAGGTAAAATTTCTGTTTTGTGGTACGTCATAGCCCCTGGCAATTGGTGTTGAATTTGAAGTGAGTTCAAATATTTAATTGATACATAGGGAATATAAGGTGCAGTGCATATAATATTCACTTGAAGAATAGTATTGAAAAGCATTACAGCAAGCAGTTGTAGGTTGGAAACTGTGTGACAGACAACAAGTTCGATTATTTAACTGAAATTTAATATGTTGAACAGTTTCATGTTTAATGTGGAAAAAAAGGTTCGAAAGACAAAGGAATGTGCTGGCGTACGCTAGCACCAGCACACCAGGTGGCAAAGAGATTGCAAGAAGTTCGATAGAAGACAAAGACGGACTCGCAAGAAACGCACCGCCAACGCCCTCTCGGCCTGCAGCATTTACATGGTCGCCGTGGACCAGAGGAGCGTCAGTTCCAGTCTGCCATCCAGTGAGTCACTGAGTCCAGCCCAGTCACTTGCACTGGGATGCGGCAGCACACGGCGACCACAGTAGTGCACATAGCAGACTTGAATTTCACCAGCAGTGAAGGTGAAGTGGACTCTTACGGAAGAGCTTGTACCACAACAACTAGCTTAAGTAGCCTTCTTATTCTCATGGATAAAGAACCCTGTTAACACGTATGTGCTGTTGTGTGGCCACCAAACAACATCACTTACCATGCTACAGGCCTACAATGACGAGACGACAGGAAAGAAATATTGATTCTTTGCAAAAGACAGAAATATAGGGAAGAATTATAATTGGAACACAGGCACATTAACACTTAGGGCCAAGTATTGTCATTCCAGTATAATAAATCGTTGCAATGTGCTAGGGATTTAATATTACACCTCTACTATGGGTGATTTCATATGTACGGGAAATAATATTCCTTGAACGTCCATGATCTGGAGTGAGAGAAAACAGAGAAGCAGTTTTAAACAGTTTCTACTTCACTTCCCAACATAAAAGTAACGCTCTAATGGACATGTTGAAGGAATTCTGTGATAGCTGTGTTGCTTGAAGAAAGAAGAGAGGTTTTGATCCATAAGTAAAATTCAGACTCTGTCATTGACAGGTGAGGAACTTGTCGCTTCCCTCCAGACAGTTATTATATTACGAAAAGCAATCAATAAGTAATACAATACATTTCTTTTAAGGTCAATTTTCCATTGAAAAATGGGGGATTTGTTGTGGGACATGGTGGAATATGAAACTTCCTGGCGGATTAAAACTGTGCCGGAACGACACTCGAACTCTGGACCTTTGCCTTTCAAGGAAAAGTGCTCTACCACTGAGCTACCCAAGCACGACTCGTGCCCACTACTCACTACCACACCTCGTCTCCTACCTTCCAGTGGTAGAGCACTTGCCCGCGAAAGGCAAAGGTCGCGAGTTCGAGTCTCGGTCCGGCACACAGTCTGCCAGGAAATTTCATATCAGCGCACACTCCGCTGCAGAGTGAGAATCTCATTCTGGAAACATCCTCCAGGCTGTGGCTGAGACATGTCTCCGCAATATCCTTTCTTTCAGGAGTGCTAGTTCTGCAAGGTTCGCAGGAGAGCTTCTGTAAAGTTTGGAAGGTAGGAGACGAGGTACTGGCAGAAGTAAGGCTGTGAGGACGTGTCCTGAGTCGTGCTTGGGTAGCTCAGTGGTAGAGCAAGGCAAAGGTCCCGAGATCGACTCTCGGTCAGGCACACAGTTTTAATCTGCCAGAAAGTTTCATATCAGCGCACACTTCGCTGTAGAATGAAAATCTCATTCTGGAATGAGGGAATATTCTAGTGTCAATCTCTACATTTTCATGAAGTTCCATTGGTGGCGGTGCTACACATAGCCTTAAAAGTGGACTGTGTTACGGAGGTGCGTTCCAAGCAGGGAGCTGTCACCGAGTTTGTTTTGGCGGAAAACCAGAGCATCGCAGATATTGACACGCTCTCACTGACTGTCTATGGAAGCCTGTCAGTGAATCTTGAGGTGAGCCGTCTGTCTTCAACGCAAGAAGATACTGGAAACCTATCCGCTCACCCACGTGTGGACCGGAGTACACAACCGAGACTCCGGCAATCTCGGGGCGTGCGGACGCTCTCATTCCAGATGATCGCACTCGTCACACTCGTCCACCAGTTGAGATACTGAAAAGTATGGCCGCTGAGTTTCTTGCCGCCTAAGAAAAGACCATAAATTGCAACAAAGTACCATCCGTGAGGAATTACTTGCGCATCACAATTTTTTGTCGAACATCTTCACGGGTGATGAAACATCATCACTTCGAACCGTAAACAAAACGGCAATCAATTGCATGGCGCCTCATAGCCTTTCCTCAGAAGAAAAAGTTAGAAGTCTCAGTCTCAGCTGTGAAGTCAAGACGACAATCTTCTTGGACTCTGAAGGATTTTTTCTGTCTGATGTCCTCGATAATGGTGCAGCGATCAAGTTTGAAGTGTACAGTGCTACCCTCAGGAAATTGAGAAACGACTTCAACGTGTTCGTCACCACAAAACTGCAAACGGACTTCTCGTTCTCCATGACAAGGCCTCACAACATTGGGTTAGTCTTCTTCAATAACACTACGACGCGGGACTCGCGCAAACCACCTATTTCGCCCTATGTGGGACGCACTCTACAGGAATCAGTACGTGGATAATGGGCAGGATATTGATGCAGAAAGACGTCGGCTACGACGTCAACCAGTAGAGCGGTACCAAGCGAGCTTACAGCCCGTCGCATTGAACAGAGATTATGTTGAAATTTACCGATTTTGTAACCGAAAGAGTGGGAAATAATATGGTGAACTGGAATTCTGAATAAAACCAGCCAGCCTTCAGAATCAAATATGCTCTACTACTAACGAACGACCCTGGTACACGAACATCACGGCTTAAGTGCTTATACACTACTGGCCATTAAAATTGCTACACCACGAAGATGACGTATTACAGACGCGAAATTTAACCGACAGGAAGAAGATGCTGTGATATACAACTAATTAGCTTTTGGCAGCATTCACACAAGGTTGGCGCCGGTGGCGACATCTACAACGTGCTGACATGAGGAAAGTTTACAACCCATTTCTCATACAAAAACAGCAGTTGACCGGCGTTGCCTGGTGAAACGTTGTCGTGATGCCTCGTCTAAGGAGGAGAAATGCTTACCATCACGTTTCCGACTTTGATAAAGGTCGAGTTATAGCCTATCGCGACTGCGGTTTACCGCATCGTGACATTGCTGCTCGCGTTGGTCGAGATCCAATGACTGTTAGCAGAATATGGAATCGCTGGGTACACGACGGTAATACGGATCGCCGTGCTGGATCCCAACGGCCTCGTATCGCTAGCAGTCGAGATGGCAAGCATCTTATCCGCATGCCTGTAACGGATCGTGCAGTCACGTCTCGATTCCTGAGTCAACAGACGGGGACGTTTGCAAGACAAAAACAATCTGCACGAACAGTTCGACGACGTTTGCACCGGCATGGATTATCAGCTCGGAAACCACGGCTGCGGTTACCCTTGACGCTGCATCACAGGTCACAGACAAGAGCGCCTGCAATGATGTACTCAACGACGAACCTGGGTGCACGAAAGGCAAAACGTCATTTTTTGGATGAATCCAGGTTCTGTTTACAGCATCATGATGGTCGCATCCGTGTTTGGCGACATCACGGTGAACGCACATTGGAAGCGTGTATTCGTGATCGCCATATTGGCGTATCATCCGGCATGGGGTGTAATTGGTTACACGTCTCGGTCAGCTCCTGTTCGCATTGATGGCACTTTGAACAGTGTACGTTTCATTTCAAATTTGTTACGACTCGTGACTCTACCCTTCATTCGATCCCTGCGAAACCCTACATTTCAGCAGGATTATGCACGACCGCATGTTCAAGGTCCTGTACGGGCCTTTCCGGATACAGAAAATGCTCGACTACTGCCCTGGCGAGCACATTCTCCAGATCTCTCACCAACTGAAAACGTCTGGTCAATGGTGGCCGAGCAACTGGCTCGTCACAATACGCCAGTCACTATTCTTGATGAACTGTAGTATCGTGTTGAAGCTGCATGGGCAGCTGTACCTGTACACGCCATCCAAGCTCTGTTTGATTCAATACCCTGGCGTATCAAGGCCGTTATTACGGCCAGAGGTAGGTACTGATTTCTCAGGATCTATGCACCCAAATTGCGTGATAATGAAATCATATGTCAGTTCTAGTATAAAATATTTGTCCAATGAATACCCGTTTATCATATGCATTTTTTCATAGTGTAGCAATTTTAATGGCCATTAGTGTATGTTATGGTTGCTGGCTCCACAAATTCGACGACCTTGTATCTATTTATAGGCCACGAGCGGCTGCGAGCCGCGTCAGGAGGACGGGCCGGTGTTGGCGGCGGCGGCGGCTGCGGCGGCGTCCTTCCGGTGCCAGGAACCGGCTGGCGGGTCCTGATCAATGAAGCCCGCGCTGTTGCGTCGGGCTGCCTGCCAACCCAGCCAGCTTTATATTTCGCGTGCTGAACGCGGCCGTATTGAGCTCGCCGGACGAAATATTAGTCACCGCTTTGAAGGAGCGCGCTGATCGCTTTGGGTCGCTGTAGGCGGTGAGGAACTGGCGCCAGGTGGTCAGGTGAGCCTCGATCTCTGCCACATCATGTCAGTGGTCTATACGTGTCAGTCGGTTGTACGATATCAGTGACTTCAGTCGGTGTGGAGACGACTGGCCCATGACCACACCACGCATGAAATTGCTCAGTTTGTTGATGTATCAGTGCGGACTTTCCACCTTGTCTGAAAGGACAGGTGTATCACTTGCGACTCTGTACCACAGCGTAAGAACAATGGTCACAAAAAGATCCTAACCGACAAGTTTCGGAGACTGTCATTCGTTGTCGGTTCCAATCGGTCTGCAATTTGAAAGTAATTGCTGCTGTCAGTGAATGGAGACTTCTCTATCAGTCTGCGAGCAAAGATTCTGAAGGGAACTACGTACAATGATACTGCACACCATTACTCACATCTGTACATAAAGCTGTAGGTCGTAGAAGTGAAACAATACAGAAAGTTTTTATATGTCCACTCTTATACTAGATCGTTCCAAGAAGTTCGGACGTGCAGTATGAAATGAAAACTGGAATACCTGCAGCCACCTATTTTAGATTTACTTTATTTTTGCTACCGGTTTCTGTGATCCATTAAACCATCTTCAGGCCCCTTGAGCATTGTAAATTGGGAGGAATCCAATCCTGTATTCACTTAGGAGTCAATATTAAATAACCGGTGTCTGTAGATCTTTGGTTTACATGACAGTACCAATGCTTCCATTAGGCTACGACTCTCAGTACATCATGTCCAGAATGACCTGAATGTTATCCTGACAGTTTTCGGTTAATGGACAAAGAGATAGGGTGTCGTGTAAACCACAGATCTGTGGACACCAGTTATTTAATGCTGGGTCCTGTTTAAGTGTACACGAGACTACATTCCTTCCAACGTTGGTCGAGGGCTGTGAAGAGGGTGTCATGGAGTAGCGAAACTGGTTACAAAAATAAATTAAATAAAAAAGAGTCGCCTGCAGGTGTTTTAATTTTCATGTAGTACAGAATGTGGACATTATCCGACTGTAGACGTGCACTGTGGTCCACTCAGTCATGGCATTCCTCTTATCAGATGACAAGTACCCCGAGGCACCAAAGATGCAATTAGCCCACAATGTGTGGTGGCTGCATTTCAGGCTGCATGTGGTTCTCTTTTGTTTTGGTGACATTTCTTGTACTGTGACTTGTTATAAACTCATTCAAGTAATCAGATTCCTTACTTTAACATTCTCTGTGACCAAGTGATACCCTTCATATTCATGATGAGTATGCGATGGACACACCCAGCTTCCAACATATCAACAGCCATTTCAGATGTCTGTATGCATAAATTCTTTGTTGGCAAACGCTCATGTGGACCATCACATCTATACTGGTTCAGTAAATCACCTGATCTTAATCAAATAGAAAATGTTCGAAACTACACTGCAAAACATAATTGAAGGATCACTTTTCCTAAGCCCTGTAATTGTCTCCAATTTCGATGCATAAGTTTGAAATTTGGCTCAAAGATGCCTACAACGCTCCTCTGTAATGGAGCGATGTCATTCTTGGTGACCCTTCAAATAGCAAGGTGTTGTCAAATGCATAAAAAGGCCACAGCTCACTAATTCATGTTGGCTGGGTGGCTGGTGGGGTGTTAGCTAGATGGCTGTTGGGATGTTGGCTAGGTGCATATAGTGGTATTGACTGTGTTGCTGTTGGAGAGTTTGGTGCATGCCTGGTGCTGTGTTGACTGAGTGGTTCTCGGTTTGTAGGCTGTGTGGCTGGTGGGTTTTCAGCTGCATACCTATTGTGTAGTTGGCTGGTTGGCTGGTGGAGTGTTGGCTGGGTGCCTAGTTATCTTTAGGCTGGGTTGCTGATGGGGTGTATAATGGGTAGTTAGTAGGATGTGGCCGTGCGGTTCTAGGCGCTGCAGTCTGGAGCCGAGCGACCGCTACAGTCGCAGGTTCGAATCCTGCCTCCGGCATGGGTGTGTGTGTGATGTCCTTAGGTTAGTTAGGTTCAATTAGTTCTAAGTTCTTGGCGACTGATGGCCTCAGAAGTTAAGTCGCATAGTGCTCAGAGCCATTAGTAGGATGTTGGCTGCATGCTTGGTGTGGTGTTGCCTGTTTGCATGATGAGGTATTGGCTGGATGTTGTTTTGGTTTATGGTTGAGGATCCATTGCAGTATTGGCTATGTGGCTGGTGGGGTCTTGCCTTTGTTTCTGGTGCAGTTTTGTGCTGTTTAGCTGGTGTGTTCCTGGCTGGCTGGCCTGCCGGTGGTCTAGCGGTTCTAGGCGCGCAGTCCGGAACCGCGCGACTGCTACGGTCGCCGGTTCGAATCCTGCCTCGGGCATGGATGTGTGTGATGTCCTTAGGTTAGTTAGGTTTAAGTAGTTCTAAGTTATAGGGACTGATGACCACAGATGTTAAGTCCCATAGTGCTCAGAGCCATTTGAGCCATTTTTTGTAACCACAACATCATTTGCGAATCTAGTAAACGGTGTGCAGTGTTCTCTCTTTCAGACGGGAAAGAGGTTACAGGATACTTCAACCAGAACTAATCAACGTAGTTACTATTCTTCTTCTTCTCCTCCTCGTTCTTCTACAGTTCTAGGTTTGTGCACTAGTGCTTGTTTCACCTTCACCTTCCACTGCCACTTCTTTCTGTTTTTCCAACATCCCTTTTTCGTCTTAGCTGGTAAAGTACAGCGCGAGGTGGGATTCTCTCGACACTCACGTTTTGTGGATGAGTTTTCTGTTATATTTTATTTTCTTGAATCTTTTCATTAATATTAGAAATGTCTCCTTGACTTCTAATAGCCTCATTTCTTATATGGTCTTCATTACTTCCCTGATAAATGTCTTTTCTGTTGCTTCTATATTATTTATATCAAGTTTTTTAGGGATCTATGATTCACTTCCGTGGAGCAATGAAGTTGCAGCTATGGTTTTATAAAATTTTAATTCTGTTTCCTTTCGTGTTTTGTTTCAGAATGTTTGTTTATCATTCTACATTCTGACTGATATTTGATAATCTTACTTTCCATATCCTTGTCCATATAATAACTTATTTCACATCCTAAAAAGCAAAAGCTCGAGACCTGTTCAAGTGGGGTGTTATTATTTTTGAGTGGATGAGGTATTTCCCCTATATGAGCTACTATTTTACTTATCTTTAATGGTATGAACAGACCATATTTACTTTTCTGTAGTTCGTGTATTTTATAGACTGCTTGTAGTAGCTCATGTTCTCTTGCTTCGAAAACTGTTACATCGGCAACACACACATGGGTATTAACAGATTAATTTATATTAATTTGCAGACCCAGATTTAGCGTGAAAAACCCTTCGTGTCAATTTATGAAGACTGCTGACTGGAGGGAGGTATGAAGGTACACGTCTTAATATGAGTGCTGCAAAATTGTCGAATTGTTTACTAAATGAAATGCCGCTAATTAAAAAACTAGTGACTTTATTTGATGCGCTTTGGGAGATACCCATCCTCAGACAGTCTGGAGTCCAAAACACAAATGAAAAAAAATATACACAGGTATACACAGCAACATGAAGAGAGTACAAGCATTACAAAGTTTCGTCACATTGAGAGCTGACATACCCACCATGATCATCTAGGTATTCAGATGTATGTATCAGATAATGGATAAGTACCATTGAAAGATACTAAAATAAATCAAGACATAGGTGAAATACATAAAATAATGTAACAAAGCCCCAGGGATACAAAGCAGTATGGGGGGTATATTAATGCTCTGTAAATGCTTAAGAGTTAACAAAAAATATTATAATAAATAAGCAAATGAATTTTACATATGAAGGCCATCAGGGATTCAAACCCTGCAGAAAAAACGGAAAGCCTACTTCAGCATAGCGTAACATACATAGAATTAGAGCAATAAAAAAATGGTTAAAGTGGCTCTGAGTACTACGCGACTAAACTTCTGAGGTCATCAGTCGCCTAGAACTTAGAACTAATTAAACCTAACTAACCTACACACACATCCATGCCCGAGGCAGGATTCGAACCTGCGACCGGAGCGGTCGCTCGGCTCCAGACTGTAGCGCCTAGGACCGCACGGCCACTCCGGCCGGCCTACCTTAGAGCAGTACTCCCATACTCGCAAGATATGGTGAGGGAGATCGTACAAGTATGAACTTTAAAATATATGAGCGAAAATGCATAGTGTAGGAAAAATAATTACAAATCATTAACGATTAAATGATACACGAAATAAATTTGAACATCTTCTCATCGGATCTTAGATTTTCTCAAGAGGTCAGAAATCAGGGAAGCGAGCACGATAGCTAGGCATTCCAACATTCCTTAAGTCTTTTGTAGTATGAACTACAGCATTTCGTGCTGAAATCTGCCATTTGATGCAGTAATTATGAAGAGTATAGTAAAAAGCATTACAATTCTGGTCACAGATTGGCGAATATTCAGCCTCCTTGTAATATTTACAAAATAAGAGCTTTTGTTGTATCCAGTATCTCTCTGTGCAGTTACTGAAAGTCTTGTAGAGGCATACGTCTCTACGTCTCGAGAATCACAGTTCCCGTTGACTTTTTACCAGCCCAGTGTCGATAGACTACCAAAAACAGAACCGTCATTCATTGCTGCAGGCCATAGAATTGCACTCATTGTCCCAGGTGATCATGATTTTACACCGTGCAAATCTTTGGCAAGTCTTTGTTGTCTGTGGCATGTTCCAGCGGTAAACGACGCCTTGTAATTAGAGATCTCATCCCACGTACCAGCATTATGTTTCCAACGGCTCATGGTGACACACTGTCTGTAATCTCTTCCCGGATTTCTGTTTTTGTTATCGACCTGTACTTCAGAGCCAGTCGGATCGAATAATTCTCCTATATACTCTTGGTAACGTCCTTTGGCAAGATCCGTGCCTGTTATTCTTCCCACCCTCTTGTCCTGAACCCATCTCATCCATACCTGAGGCGCTGCAAAGTGTCGGCACGATCTGCCCCTCATGACACTGATTCATCATTTAATTTCAAAACAGGGCGTTAAGTTCCAAGTGCACTTTATCAGGGTACGTTGTGTTCTGATGTCCATCTGAAAAGTTCTAGTAATGTTAGCCGCACATAATAGCTATAACGTACGCAAACCATTCTTCGTCAGCAGGTATCTACATCATACTCCGCAAGCCACCTAATGGTGTGTAGCGAACGGTACTTTCTTTAGTGAAAATACTGAAAAATATCTCGGATAAGTCAACAAATACTGCAACAATAAAAATCCTAGAGTAAGAGCTATTCAGCGCTCTCTCAAGGTATTCCCGTCCCGTAGCGTACATTGTAGACAGGGCTGTAGGTTCAACAAGAACCTAAAGAGCGCCGCGCCTCCCTCCCTACCACGATGCACCAGCAGGTAAAGCGAAACTGGGAGGATTCGCTCGTGCACCGAGGCCCCTCTCCTCTCCGGCCGCTTTCCTTGCCTCTACATCGAGAGTGGGCAAGAGCTGAGGTCAGCTACAGCCTCTTTCAGCACCTGAACTCACTGCTAATACGTGATAAATACGTTGATGACGTCGTAAGCGCTCTTTCAGAACGCGGTAGCTTGAGAACGCTTTTCAGGAAGTTATGTACACATATCCATCCTGAATTTTCACTCTGCAGTTAATTGTACACCGATTTGGAATGTACTGGAAAATTAAAAATGTGTGCCCAACTGGGACCCGAACTCGCAACCTCTACTTTCCGAGCTGTACATGCACGACTCAGCAGCAGCATGAGAAGCACAGTTAACTACCGTAGTCTCCTATTGGTTACCATTTTTAAAGAGCGAAACCGTTACGCTGTTTGGCCAAAATATTATGACCACTGCCCATTAAGGGCTGAATGCCTCGTGGTAGTGATGTGGACACATGAGACGGTCAGGAAAGTAAATACGGGGAATCCAATGACATAAGCGACTTTTACAAAGGATTGATTAATAAGACTTGTGTGATATCTACAGCTACGATGCCACGGCGTAGGTGCAAGTTTTTAGATTGGCACTACCACACCGACACCGCCGACAGCGTCCTCTAGCCGGCGTTGTGCAGCTATACAAGCGCTGCTCCAGTTTCAGCCAATTTGATTCCGAGTAGACGACCAAGAAATATTGTTTCTATTCCATAGTGGGCAAGCCACTACAGATTTTGCAGTGTAACTTGACTGATGTACAGCTTCGCACCTACGTGCTCGTCTCAGCGGAAGTATTATCTGTTGTATATGTTCATACACCAGTAAAAGAGGTATAACCTAAACGCAGTACCGCAGCATTTCAACTTTTCCTGCCCCTACTCGCTTCCTACATTCGGCCTATCCCTCAGTTTACAGAAGCAGACCAACGCGCCGCCTTCCAGGCGGGATACAAAAACATGCACTATGGGAAGGCAAATGTCTGAAAAGGCGAGGACGAGCGGTCGCTCGCGTGCTACCGTCACCATATTGGATCAGAATCACGAAAGAGTAAATCCAAAAAATAAGTTCGTGGTTAAGAAGTGAAGATATGTGCTTCATTACGAGCACTTATTTTGTTATTTAATCAGTAATTAACCACTAGCTTGTGTTAATCCTTTCAGACCCTCTGGCTACAATTGTGTATATTAACTTTTATTGTCTTAGCTGCCTCAGAAGTATTTTTTACCAACGCAAACCTGAGGTACACATTTGTGAATGTTCAAGTTTTCATCTCGTGCAAGTGCTACCAACTGATGGGCATAAGTATGAAAATATCAGGAAGTCAATGTGACAGTGTGCAGCAGCTCGTGATCACCGGAATACATGGACATGATTGTTTGCTATATTCCACTGTGTAACTGAATACTGTTATTGTTATTTTGCATAGTAACTATTAATGATCATTTAACTATTTATTACAATAGAGAATATTTCGTAATTACTTATTTTAGTTCATAAAATGAAACCGGTACATATTTTTGTATAAATCTTGCATCTAAAATCATTTACAAATCATCTAAGAGCATTATCACATAAAGAAAAGATGTTATTCCTCCAGAAAAAATTCAGGTCTGAAAGGGTTGATTAGCTTCTTACCGGAGTACAAGCAAAAAAGTTGTAAAATTGGAGCGAAAAAAGAGATGTTAGGTTCCACCACATTCCACCTTCTTCCTCATTCCGTCCTGCAGTTCCCCGCCAATCAGCCTTTCACTCCAACTACCAGCCGTAACCCTGTCTTCGAGCCATTTTTGAAAATGCAGCTGCCAAATGCCGTTATTTACTTCGTCGTCGGAAGCTATTTCCCTCTTGGCGTCTTCTGCAGAGAATTACGAGGAATCAGAGTCTGAGAATGACGAACGCTATTCAGATGTCGGTGATGAAGGAGATGAAGGAGAAAATGAAGACGAACAAAAAGAGGCACAAGAAAAAGAAGATTAAGAAGAATTATGAAATTTTCCATTTTTGTGAGTAAAACATATTTTCTGTTATAAACACAGTAACAAAGGCAGTTTTGTGAAACAGTTTATCATTAAAATTCTAAATATTCGCCAGAAATATTTTTTGTCCTCTTCTTTAATCTTTCCAGATTGTTTTCGCCATACTAGATCCAACATTCTGAATATTTCAGGTTTATTGTAAAAACAGCTATCAGGAGCGTCATTGTGCCCATTTTTGAACATACTGGAGCATATTTTGAAGTTTTGGCCGGGTTTACAGGATTCTGGCCCACTGTACGTCCTGAAAGACGGTGGAAACTGTTTCGTGAACGGTCAAACGACAGGTAGGTGACAAGGTACTGGACGCCTGTGCCTGATCACTGAACGTTCACCTCGGGTGCCTGCCCTCTCTGTCATGCAGGATAAGCAGAACTGTCGACGGAGTGCAGTGCTGGTGCTCGCACAAGTGTTTCGCAGCACACCAAGGGGCGCCGCGGTAGTTTCTCATGAGTTCCCATGTTAACCTAACGGCGTCACTTATTACGATTGCAATGGGCATTGAACCATAGAGATTGGGCTGCGGATCAACTATAATCTGTCCGATGAATCACTTTTCTTTTTACACCAGATCGACATTCTTATCTGGATACAGTCATCGAAGCTGACAAAACATGCATTGCGCTACGTGTGCAGGCCAGTGAGGCGAGTATTGTGCTACGGGGAGACATTCGCCTCTGATTCCTGGAGACTTGTGGTAACAATCAGAGTTGCCACGACAACTGTGAACTCAAGGAATTACTGAAGACGACGAGCATACTTCCGCTCTTGATTTCTTCCCAGATGACGATGGTGCCTTCCTTTAGGATAACTACTCGTGTCGCATGGCTAGAATTTTGCTATATCTGTTTGAAGACCGCGAGTAAGCTCACGTTGATGTCTTGGCTAACAAATTATCCTGATCTGAAATTATGGAATCCATCTGGGGCTCTATTGGGCGCAAGCTTCGCAACCACAAATTAGCGGTTCGTCGTTTACAAGAATTACGTTACCTGTGCTTTAGTATCCGGTTTCCTCGTACGTCTAACACCTTGTCCAGATAACGCTGAATCGCTGCTTTTGCTTGCTACGTATGGACCAATGTGCTGTTAAGTGGGTGGCTTCATTGTTATGGCTCATCAGTGTACATTCTCACACTTTTATTTTATCCGTTGGAAATGGTTAGTGAAAGTTTTCGACTGTAAAAGCAGTGGGTTTATTTCTAAAATAACTTTCTTCTGCTATCAGGCGGGATTTGCCGTTTGTTTATATGTTCCACAACGCGGTTCGGGAAATGACTCCTAAATTCAAATTCGTTTTCCGCGTATTACGCCAGTTTCTTCTGAGGTTGTCGATGTATCTGGTGCTGCACTGTGCTGTTGCCCTTTAGGCTTTCTTGTAGTCTATTTGTGCAGATGATATTTGATACGAGTGAGTTTCCGCTAGAGGTGTACATGTCCCGCTTTTAACCCGCCCATGCTTGCCCGGTGGCCAGGCGGGCAGGCCGCCGCTCGTTGTCAACAGAACGGGCAGGCTGCTTCACTCCCAGCCAAGCCAAGCAGAACCCAACCCGGGCAGGCTGCGGGAAACTTGCTTGCCTGCCCATATTACTGCTGAGCTGCGCTACGCAGCCGTTTAGTCTGCGCGCGTCATTGTCGTATTATGTACGTTAATCAAAAGTTTTTATTTTACCTGAGCACCAAAAGACAAACCCCAACATTATATATATATATGTATTAATTTCAGGTAAAAAAAATATTGGTTTTATTTGTATATTCTTCCTTTACGCGTATATTTCGGGCTTCTTATCTATATAAATAAAAATTAATTGCCAAATGTGTTGATAAGCGTAAAACTCGAGAACGCCTGGACCAGTTCGGCTAAATTTTTTTTGCTGTGTTCGTAATTTTAGGGCAAGGTTTTTATAAAATAAAATTTTTCGAAAATCGACCGAAAAATTGGAAAATTTGACAAAAACTGAAAGTGCGTTTTCATTGTGTCCGTGTGTTTGTATTGCATACAATCTTGATGAAATTTTGCACACTATACCTTGAAACCAAGAGGAAGGTCACAGTCTACATAAAATTTCATATGGTGCATAGCAGAGGTTCCTTTACATAACGGAACTCGACAAATTGTACGTATTTATTCCGATCTTGATGAAATTTGGCACACTTGATATTCAAAGCAGGATGAAGGGCGCTGCCTGCTTAAAATTCTGAATGGTGCATGGCGGAGGGTACTTTACGTACACACTTCTACACCAACCTACAATTTTATTCCGATCTTGAAGAAATTTTGCACACTTGACCATCAAGAGGAACATCACTGTCTACATAATATTTCGGACAGTACATTGAAGGGAGTACCTTACAAAAGATTTTGACATCGTTTGCAGGTTACCATGGAAGTTCACTATGTACGCATGTTTCCATGGAGAAGGTTTTTGAATATTTACATGTGCATGTATATATATATATATATATATATATATATATATATATGTTTATGTATATATATGTATATGTGTATGCGTATATATGTGTATATATGTATGTATATGTATATATATATATGTATTTGTCTATGAGTATATATATATATATATATATATATATATATATATATATATATATATATATATATATATATATACTCATAGACAAATACATATATATACATATACATACATATATACATATATATACATAAACACACACACACACACATATATATATATATATATATATATATATATATATATATACACATGTAAATATTCAAAAACCTTCTCCATGGAAACATGCGTACATAGTGAACTTTCATGGTAACCCGCAAACGATGTCAAAATCTTTTGTAAGGTACTCTCTTCAAGATCATAGACATTTCGTTTAAAAGAAATATATATATATATATATATCATAGACATTTCGGTTAAAAGAAATGTATATATATATATATATATATATATATATATATATATATATATATACATTTCTTTTAACCGAAATGTCTATGATCTTTTTGAAATTTGAGAGCTGTCTGACACATTCACAGTCATCGTGTTGGACAATTCGCGCACAGCAAATGTCGTTTAACAGTTGCAAAGCATTTTTGGTTGAGTGAGCGTGTTATATTGGCTGCAAAAAACCTTGATGTTAACGAAATGAATTTTCAGATTCAAAATGTGACACCTGGTGAATTGCTGACGTACAAGTCGGTTTATTCCGTTACTAACTAAGATGATGTAGTCAACTATGCTACGAAATTTTTAAATTCGCTGGATTTCCCCGGATTACCGCCTCCCAATCTGTAATTAAGTCGGATCGGCAATCATGTTGCGAAAGGTAACCCAGCCACGTCTTTGTAATGGCACCCGGCTTGCGGGGAAGAAGTTAAAGAACAACGTAATCGCAGCCACAATTTTAAAAGGAAAGTACAAAGGTGAGGACAGTTTGATTCCAATATCACTAAGATTCCGACCGACATGCCATTCGACTTTAAACGGTTATAATTTCCAGTGCAGCTTACATTTGCCATGTCGATAGATAAATCGCAGGGGCAGTTGTTATATGTTTGTGGCATCAATCTTGAAAATCATGTTTTTCACATGGCTATTTGTATGTCGCATATTGCCCTGTCGGGACACCTTCAACTTCATTTGTTTACGCACCAGAAAACAAAACTATCAATGCTGCGTATCAAAAAGTATTACAATAAATGCTACCTAGCAATAAACTTTGACACTGATCCACTGATCACCACAAAAGTTGACAGATATATATATGAGTTTTCATAGATAGGTGAAGAGGAGATGAACTGAGGTGGCGGAATCCAACAGAGAGAGGACGAGGAGAAGGATAGAGGAAGGGGGGGGGGGGAGATGGGCCATGGGATGGGTTCAAAAATGGTTCAAATGGCCCTGAGCAATATGGGACTTAACTTCTGAGGTCATCAGTCCCCTAGAACTTAGAACTACTTAAACCTAACTAACCTAAGGACATCACACACATCCATGCCCGAGGCAGGATTCGAACCTGCAACCGTAGTGGTCGCGCGGTTCCAGACTGTAGCGCCTAGAACTGCTTGGCGACTTCGGCCGGCCAAGGGATGGGGAATGGGGGGGGGGGGTGGAGGTGATCAAAGAGATAGTGGGAGAGGACTAAATGGATAGAGAGAAAATACGGGAGGGAAGATGGACTACGAAAGTATGGAATAAATAAATACCCAGGCAACGCAATGCAGTCTGTGCTGCACTTTTCAACACCGAAACGGATGGATATTTCTACTAAAAACTGTAGTACTGGGAATACAATGGCGACCCTGAGCCATTTTTCGCGGCTCCTACGTTTGCGTCATGAGAGTCCACACTTGTAGTCTAGGTCTGCATCATGAGGGACCATATTTCGGACCATCATGATGCAGACTAAGACGACGAGTGTTTACTTGCATGATGCAAATCTAAACGACGACTCTAGACCCTCATAACACAGACCTAAACGACGAGTCTGAATCCTCATGACGCAGATATAGACGCTGTGGAGAGTGGCTCAGAGTTTCCATTATATTCCTACTACAATAATTCATGGAAAAAGACGCTCTTCATTTTAGGAGTATTTGTAGTGTCTAGGTCTTCAGCATCCTGACTCTGCATGTGGGATTCCCCTTAATATAGAAATACAAGAATAAAATTACATTTTGCAATGTGTGTGGAACGCAACAAAATAAATTGTAATTTAAACTCATAATGTGTATTGCCTTACTCCGCAAATGAATATTTTATTTTGCAGAACACTTTTCAACATAAAATCTTTACAAATTTTCCTGCAGTTTCCCTGAAAGTATTATTTAGGCCAAACCACATACTCCTAAAAATATTTGGCTACTTTTGCAAACCCAAGTAACAGAAAATGGTTTACAAACAATAATTAATGTCACTTGAAAGGATTGAAATCAAAAAGTTTAGTCTAAAATAAAAATGAACTGTATGCATTACAAAATTTCTATCTCAGAAATTGACGCCCAGAAAGCACAAGAAAGAAATCTGCACTCTTAATTAGTAAATTAGCGCTCAAACTCATAGTTTCCCGTTCAATGTTCTACTGTATTTTCAATGTGTCTGCTGATTAGTGTTTGAATTAATTATGACGAGATCGTTAAGTCTGTCTGCATTAAGACGTGATCGTTTTTCGCTAATTAGGTTTCCAGCGCAACTAAAAATTCTCTCACTAGACGCACTAGTGGCTGGTATATTTAATATTTTTCTTGCCACACACGCAAGTCGAGGAGGTCGTTGGGAGTTATTTTTCCACCACTGTAGAATATCTCCCTCGTTCACACAGTGTTCTTGCAAGTATCTGCTGACTTCATCATGTAGGAGAGGAGGCTCTTCTGCCCAGTCCTCAAATTTCGCCATTTTGTACGGCCCTGGATTTGTTTCTTGGTTGCTGTGATTGGGCACTTGTACTGAAACTGTACGGGTTCCAATTAATATTTGCAGAATAATGTGAAGATCGTACTACACATAGTTGAAATTATAATAGGTTTTAGATGATGCTATCATTTATCGCCCTGTAAAGTCACCAGAAAATCAAAACTAACTGCAGGACGATTTAAATAAGGTATATATTTTTGGTGTGAAAATTAGCAGTTGGCAATAAATAATGACAAGAGCGAGGTTATCCCTGTGTGTACTAAACTAAGTCCGTTAAACTTCGTTTACAAGATCAACCAGTCAAATCTAAAGGCTGTAGATTCTACTTAATACCTCTGATTACAATTACGACCTACTTAAATAGGAATGGACACACGGAAAATGCTGTAGGCGTTTTAATGACCAAACACTCTTTTGGAGCGTTGCTACGAAGTTGGAGAGCCTTACTATTGACAGAAGAGGTCGAAAGAGTCTAAATAAGGGCAGCTGGTTTGGTATTATCGCAAAACAGGGGAAAGAGTGTCGCGGAAATTACACAAGAGTTCGGGTGGTAATCATTTCAACAATGGCGTTTTTTGACGTGGCGCGATCTATATATGAAATTTCGATCACCAACTTACACCTCCGAATTCGAAGAGATATTGTTGAGTCCCATATACATTGGAAGAAATGATCATCAGAATAAAATACAAAAAAGCAGCGCTCAGACGGAGAGCTGTAGGTGTTTTATCCCGCGCGAAATTCGAGAAAAGGAGACAAATAAGTTGAAAGTGGTTCGATGAACCCTCAACTAAGCACTTGCGTGTGTCTTGCAGAGTAACCATGTACATGTAGATGAAGAATATATGCATTATCTTAGGAGCTTACCTTCAGCACACATCTGTCGTGCTGCTTGGTAAACTTCAATTTTTTCATCCTCGGTTAACTTTCTTAATGTGCGGTAGTTAGCCACCATAAACGTTGCAATTTTATGCAACATACTAACGCACATTTTCTGTTCTAGGAAGGCATCAGCGGCTTGTTTCAAAGGTTTCATGTCCTGAAAATACGTTTTCTCAACATACATATTTCACAAGTGGTTCTATAATATTCAGATGGAATAAAATTACAAACCTCTTCTCCGTTATCCCGTACGGTACAGTGAGTTTTTAAGGCATAAAACCACGGTAGAACTAAATGTAGGGTTGGATCCTTGTCACTCTCTAGATCAACTGTGGCTTCTTTAAACGGCTTAAGAAATTCTATAAGCTGGCCAGTTATATGGTGGTCATAACCCAGCATCTTATCAGAGGCACCTTCATTATGTAAAACAGCCTTCACTGAATCAATCTGAGAATGGACTGATACAAGCATGTCAAAATAACTATTCCAACGAGTTGAAACCCACTGCTTTAAAGATGAGTTCAGTCTCACACAGAGACCTCTTCTCTTGAAGTACGAAACCGTAGCCCGCACTTTATTAAGAATGGCTAATATATTTGGAACATTTTCTTTCAAAAACTGTTCGCTCAGAACATGTTTCAAGACTGTGTTTATACTATGAGCCATGCATGGAAGACGCTGATATACTTCGAGAGCTTTGACAATGTTAGTGCCCTGGTCTGTGACAAACGTAATTTTGGCAATGTCTTCACGAGAAATACCCATAGTTTCTAAGCCATCTTCCAACTCGTTTCGAATATTCGAGCCAGTTTTTGGGCAGTCAGGAAACGCAGAGCACATTAGTACATATTTATTCAAACGCCAGTCTGAATTTATGTAATGCATTGTCACGGACATGTAATGCACCCCTTTGTAATTGTCTGTCCATAGATCAATTGTACTGGCACATATACCAGAACGAATCGCATGCACTATATCTGGGAGCATTTTGCTGCGCACTTTATCAGCTAATGTTTGAACTTTCCTAGCTACTGTCACTCGGGAAGGCATAACATTTTTCATATCAACTGAGCCATATTTTTTACCTATGTCGATCAGTGTCAGCCCTAAATTAAGAAATCCTTCTCCCTCTACACTGCTAAATGGTCTCAGGTCCTTAGCACACATTTCGACGCACTTTTCGGCCACTAAATCTTTGTCCTCTTTCAAGATATTTACGGAGTGAGGGAACTGCTTGTCAAATTTGCACACATGTCGTAACATACTCGAGGTTCCCGAATAAGTACTTAAGAGCTTTTTACATAGTTTGCATTGAGACACACCTACCGATTTATTTGAAGCGGCCTCATAAACACACGAAAACGTTTCCCATGCGACACTTGTGCTCTGTTTCGTTACCAGCATGTATTCGCCAGTTGTCAATTTTTTTTCAATCTCACTAAAGTTCGACCTATTCATTGTGCTGCCTCCACCGTTGCGATAAATGAACTGCAGGCTAACTACCTGGCTACTCTAGTCACGGTAGCTTGACAGCGCAACCTGTTGTCAGGCGCAGCAAGCTGAGCGGGTCCCGTGAAGCTTGGCAGGCTTGCGGGAACCCAGGTAGCCCGGGCTTGCGGGAGCCCGTATCGCCCGCATTGCCCACTATGCCTCAGTACACGCGCACTCTTGTGTTTACATCGCGGCAGGCTGACCTGCATGAATGGTTGCAGAGGTGCTAGGGGCAAGCAGGCTGCAAGGGGAATTTGTACACCTCTGGTTTCTGCAGTGCACAAGGGACTGCGAGGAAACGTGAAGGGAATAGTACAGGATGATTCAAAAAGAATACCACAACTTTAAAAATGTGTATTTAATGAAAGAAACATAATATAACCTCCTGTTATACATCATTACAAAGAGTATTTAAAAAGGTTTTTTTTCACTCAAAAACAAGTTCAGAGATGCTCAATATGGCCCCCTCCAGACACTCGAGCAATATCAGCCCGATACTCCAACTCGTTCCACACTCTCTGTAGCATATCAGGCGTAAGAGTTTGGATAGCTGCTGTTATTTCTCGTTTCAAATCATCAATGGTGGCTGGGAGAGGTGGCCGAAGCACCATATCCTTAACATACCCCCATAAGAAAAAATCGCAGGGGGTAAGATCAGGGCTTCTTGGAGGCCAGTGATGAAGTGCTCTGTCACGGGCTGTCTGGCGGCCGATCCATCGCCTCGTGTAGTTGACGTTCAGGTAGTTACGGACAGATAAGTGCCAATGTGGTGGCGCTCCACCCTGCTGAAATATGAATTGTTATGCTTCTTGTTCGAGCTGAGGGAACAGCCAATTCTCTAACATCTCCAGATACAGTAGTCCAGTTACAGTAGCACCTTCGAAGAAAATGGGACCAAAAACTTTATTGGCTGAAATGGCACAGAAAACGTTCACCTTAGGCGAGTCACGTTCGTACTGAGTTGTTTCCCGCGGATTCTCAGTGCCCCATATACAGACATTGTGACGGTTGACTTTCCCGTTAGTGTGGAAAGTTGCTTCATCACTAAACACAATCCTTGAAACGAAAGATTCATCTGTTTCCATTTGAGCAAGGATAAAATCACAGAAATCGATTCTTTTAATCTTATGCTGCAGACAGTGCTTGAACCAATTTCAGACGATAAGGTTTCATAACTAACCTTTTTCGTTGGACTCTCCATACAGTTGATTGTGGAATTTGCAGCTCTCTGCTAGCTCTGCGAGTCGATTTTCCTGGGCTGCGAACAAATGCTTGCTGGATGCGTGCTACATTTTCATCACTCGTTCTCGGCCGTCCAGAACTTTTCCCTTTGCACAAACACCCATTCTCTGTAAACTATTTATACCAACGTTTAATACACCACCTATCAGGAGGTTTAACACCATACTTCGCTAGAAATGCACGCTGAACAACTGTCGTCGATTCACTTCTGCCGTACTCAATAACACAAAAAGCTTTCTGTTGAGCGGTCGCCATCTTAGCATCAACTGACGCTGACGCCTAGTCAACAGCGCCTCAAGCGAACAAATGTACAACTAAATGAAACTTCATAGCGCCCTTAATTCGCTGACAGATAGTGCTTAGCTCTGCCTTTTGTCGTTGCAGAGTTTTAAATTCCTAAAGTTGTGGTATTCTTTTTGAATCACCCTGTACAATGCACCTCATCAGACATCGAAAAAACCAGGGATTACTGGCTTAACACACGAAATACACACTTCAAAATGGGAATCATTGCCTGAAGCCCGTCGTGTAAAAGATAAATGAAAATAGAAGGTCAGCTAAAAGAGTGTTCGCCTAAAATAACATCGACTTCTAGTCGTTTTGTATAGTCTCATAACTACTACGGAAAGTGAGCTCTGTTATGATGTTACGCCGGATGCTGACAAATGAGGGCGTTAAGCTGAGAGCTATGTCGACACGCAAAATTGTAATAATCAACCTCTTTAACTTGTAGAACGGGGCAGATTCAGACTAACAGGTACCAGAGTTTACCAAGAACAGTAACAGAGCATGTACGTTGCCGAAACTGTATTCTCAAAAAACGACACATTCGTGTGATTTTTTTTCGTCAGATCCTGATTCAAGTGATGTAGCAAGCCTCTCTCCTACCAGTAAAATACTGCCCGTGCGTAACAACAACTCTTGCTAACGGCGATGGTTTAGGTTCAGAACCCAGGCTAAGACAAAATTTGAATTTGTAGAGAAATTTGTACTTGAAGCTTTTCGAAAATTGTAATGGTCTTTTATCATTGAAGCGCTTTTTGTTGGACGTGTCATGAAAGGAGCGAAGATAATGAAAGTCAGTGAAATAACATTGATTAATCGTCGCGGATAACTGGAAGAGCACAACAGAGATTAACCTCCATATTGGAGGGTTGGGTGACGTCAAATATTACCTCACATGTACGCTACGTAATAAAGTCCAGTGAATTTAGTTATTGTTTCTGAGGCAGAATATTGCACGAATTTTAGCAACAACGCATGTAAAGATTATCAGCCTGTATGTAGCCCTCAATTATTCTCCTTTATAACTGTTCTTCATGAGGTACCTCCTCTTACACTCTGTAAACATTCATTTCAGGTGTTGCCAACACTCTTTACCACATGTGATTGGTATGGATGGAGGAAAGTGGATCTTTTCATCCGATTATCGATAAATTTGTATTTCACATTTAGTCCTTACAGGTGGCGCATTTGCATGGTTTTTGTCACCGACCAAGCAATTTTCAGTCTCTCTCTACTCTGCGCCGCGGCTGATGTGTGATATTTCTTATTCCCCGCAACAGAAACATTTGTCACACTTGTTTGGGAAACGCTGATGGCGAGGACATCGTGCGGTCACCAACAGTAAATTCATATTATCCGTTTGATGTACGGTTCTGTTGTCGTGCTAACACGCGTGAAGTTTGGCTTGCTGTGTGTAATCTGTTCCCGTGGACGTCGTAATAAGTACGAAATTTTATGGACGGAAATTAAATCAAAAACCGTTACTCTCAGAGTATGTTGACAACAAATACGTGGGTTCGCTAGTTCTGACGAGTTACGTTCTCGCAGAACTGGCAGATTTAGATTTACGTGACTACGAATTCTAGCTGCAACATATGATAACTAACCTTGGAAAGCTGTAAACATTTATGCAGGAATACGTCTATGAGTAAGGTACAACATAAATATGTACAAAAAACCGATTTCGTGCAGTATTTTTAAAATGTTTTGATCAGAGTATTGTCAAGAAGAGGGGTACAAAATCGAATGTCTTAAAGAACAGAAAATCCAATACTTTCCTTTTACAGTAATTTGGTCTTTGACGCAGTCTCTCATTACCTGTCAAGGCATAATGTAAATGATGTATACATTACATCGTATAGACAATACGCTGCAGTTGATGATATTATCTGCAGTCATACTTTGGGCATTCATTGTACACAGATACGTCACACTTCAAGTATACAATAAAATTAACATTCTACCTCATAAAATTCATGTTTAGTCCACTCTCAAACGTTTTTGTTAAATGAGATGTCTATGAAGAATGTCATTTAACTTCTTACTGATCCACTACAAAAGATATTTACCGTTTATGGATTTCGACATATCGAATACCACGGATTTGAAATTTTATGATTCTGTTCTTCTCTTAAAGGCGCCATTACCAAGAACTGATAGATATTCACAGAAGGTGCAAATAATTCGCATTCAGAGACAAATGGAGTAATGGTCTCCACCAAAAAGTTTAAAGAGGAATTCAGAAACATCTAGAATTGCTCACAGTGCACAAAATGATACAACTTACCAAGGCACCTATAGCGCCATATCAGTCACATAACACTACTTCTAGAAACTTTCATTTGTAAACAGAAAAACTAAAGAAATCGACACATTAAAGGCAAGTTTAGGAAACGCTGTTTGTAACAGCGTATTAGCCCTGAGGTGAATTTTGTATGATAAGATTAAAGAAAAGACACATATTAAAGCCACTGGACAGATACATTTGATAAGGGACAAAAGGTTTAACAAAGATAATTAATACAGAATGGTCAAAGAAACATGGTAGTTAGGAACTACAAATAGGACATCCCACACCAAGGTCCAGTTTGTAGGTTTTCCTACTGCGCACCCTCATCGCACTTCTACAGGGCTATTACAAATGATTGAAGCGATTTCATAAATTCACTGTAGCTCCATTCATTGACATATGGTCACGACGCGATTTCATAAATTCACTGTAGCTCCTTTCACTGACGTATGGTGACGACACACTACAGATACGTAGAAAAACTCATAAAGTTTTGTTTCAGGTTTCTGCCGCCACAGCGCTCGAGAGCGCAGTGAGACAAAATGGCGACAGGAGCCGAGAAAGCGTATGTCGTGCTTGGAATGCACTCACATCAGTCAGTCATAACAGTGCAACGACACTTCAGGACGAAGTTCAACAAAGATCCACCAACTGCTAACTCCATTCGGCGATGGTATGCGCGCTTTAAAGCTTCTGGATGCCTCTGTAAGGGGAAATCAACGGGTCGGCCTGCACTGAGCGAAGAAACGGTTAAACGTGTGCGGGCAAGTTTCACGCGTAGCCCGCGGAAGTCGACGAATAAAGCAAGCAGGGAGCTAAACGTACCATAGGATGGTGCTCCACCGCACTTCCATCACGATGTTCGGCATTTCTTAAACAGGAGATTGGAAAACCGATGGATCGGTCGTGGTGGAGATCACGATCAGAAATTCATGTCATGGCTCCACGCTCTCCCGACTTAACCCCATGCGATTTCTTTCTGTGGGGTTATGTGAAAGATTCAGTGTTTAAACCTGCTCTACCAAGAAACGTGCCAGAACTGCGAGCTCGCATCAACGATGCTTTCGAACTCATTGATGGGGACATGCTGCGCCGAGTGTGGGAGGAACTTGATTATCGGCTTGATGTCTGCCGAATCACTAAAGGGGCACTTATCGAACAATTGTGAATGCCTAAAACAAACTTTTTGAGTTTTTGTATGTGTGTGCAAAGCATTGTGAAAATATCTCAAATAATAAAGTTATTGTAGAGCTGTGAAATCGCTTCAATCTTTTGTAATAGCCCTGTAGTAAATAAATTAAAATAATGGAGGAGGGAAATAAACCGGTGAAATCATGTGTAGAATTTTATTAGAGGAAATATGCAGAAAACAGCATCGTGATCTGATTGGAGAATGACGAGTTGAATTTACTGCAGCTTAATGGTCCGAGCTCACGTGAGCCTGATGTGGGCGTGGATAACCACCATCATCGAGCGGGGTGGTGGTGGGCACCAAAATGCGGGTCAACTTGCCGGGGACTTTGAGTATGGCATCGACAAGTTTCTAATGCTGGCGGAGGTATACCATCCCGCATTACTAAAAATATTACGTAGTTTGCAGTGGTGGAATCCCCTTTCGCACGACCTGGTGAAAGAGTCCATGGGAGAGCGGAAGAGAAGCGGAAAAATAGAGCATGATAAAATTTCGCATTATCTCAGCTAGGATGTGGGCGAAATTCTTTCAGGTATCGTTCTGAGAGCGTCCCAATGGCGCAATAGATTTAAGTTATTATAATATTAAAAGCAATAGTGTGTCTTAAAGACGATGATATGACATCAATGACGCCTAGGACAGGAAGCAGCGGGGGTGATGGGTCATTGTTAGGGGAGAAAGTGGCTGGTCTCAGGAGATCGATTTGGTGTGAATGTGATACCAACAGTCATGGCACATTAAGTTCTGTTTGTTTTATTTTCCTCTTTACAAAGTATTTTCATTCTTGACAACGTATGTAGACTCAACGCGAGACAAAACAGCATCACTTCAGTTCGTGGTGGTAAATGGGGCCCTCTGACTGTTCCGGTGTTCACCATCTCAGTGTTGTGATCTTATCATCGTTGACTGCTACTGGTTGCAACAATGAATGCTTTTTTATTTATTTTAATTTTATTTTATTTATTTGTCTTGCGGAATATCGAGTTATTGATTGCCAGTTGTTTCTAAACTGTCCTAGTGTTGTGGTTTGAAGTCCCATGTGGCAGGCAGCAACAATAGTATGCTGCAAATCATAACAGAGCTGTGGCAGTTTATCAGAGTACATACATGTGCGACTAACTTTTCTTGGCGTACCGATAGTCCCGGAGCTTGACGAGGAAATTGCTGTCTCGTTACCTCAGTGAATTCGGATAAAATCATTGGTAATTTTGTGAAATTGTTCAAAGTAATGCACAACTTCAGAACCGGGGGGACACTGGGCCTCCACAATGCATTGAGAGTGTACCAGACATGTCTGTTATTCATTTATTGTTGTACCATCCTTCCTCAGAGGGTTGTTAGCTGAGAACAAGTCCTTTATCAGAGATCATATAGTGCAGCGCAACGTACTAGGACCTGCACTACGGTTAATATCAGGTGAGATTAACAGGTCAATGATTTACGGTTGGACTTTGAGGAGGAATGGCCGGCTCATATGACCGCTTTCAATAGGGCCATCCAACTCTGTTACTTTTCAGCTTGCTGTCAAGGGCAGTTATTTATGGTACGTAGCAGGTTAGGGTTTGGACATCAGTTATTTCCTTTCGTTGTAAACCAATGTGTTTTGACTGAACTGTCAGTAAACGGTGGCAAATAAAACTGAAGTAAAGTATGAGCGGAAGTAGCGAAGGACTTTTCACAGTGGCCCTCAAATCAAGACTAGACTGTTATAAATAAGAAGTAAACAATATGGAGCATTTGAAGGATTCTTTTAACGAAATTATGAGGAACACGTCAGTGTACGTGATATGCATACAAGATTAGTGTTACCATTAATTCACTCATTTTATGTTATTAGACAAATTAGCAAAAACTTTTGTTGTATGCTGAGCGCCTTTATTAGCCAGTAACAGCTTTAACAATGTGTACTGAAGGTCATTTTTTCCTCTTTTGTTGGACATATGAACAACACTGTCCTTCTCAAATTGTGATGGATTACATACGACGAATTCTACTAACGAATTATATATTGTGACGGCATAGTTAAAACGCGTACTTCCTTGAAGATACATCTACGTGACTCCGTGAATGGACACCGCAATGGTTCTTACTGTTCGCTTTCGTGCTGTCGATACTTGCTCTCTAAGTGATGAGTTACCCCAGAGTATTGTTCTGTAAGATGTTGTTGTGTAGAAATATGCAAAATATGTCAAGAGTCTGTTTGTTTCCCAGATTACCAGTTAGACCAAAAGTAGCTGAACATAATTGTTTGCCGGCCATGGTGGCCGAGCGGTTCTAGGCGCTTCAGTCCGGAACCGCGCGACTGCTACGGTTGCAGGTTCGAATCCTGCATCGGGCATGGATGTGGGTGATGTCCTTAGTTTACTTAGATTTAAGTAGTTCCACGTTCTAGGAGCCTAATGACCTCAGATGTTAAGTCCCATAGTGCTCAGAGCCATTTGATTTTTATTTAACCATTTTGAACCACAATTGTTTAATAAACTGAATTATATGCTTCTTCCAGCTCAAGTTTTCATCAATAGAACGTATGCCACTAATCTAGCTATTATGACGAGGAAATCAGAATTAAATGAACTGCTGTTCACTTACTCTAACGTACACCTATAACTGAAAAAATGACGCAACATCTAAAAAAGAGTTTGTGAAGGGTAAATACTTGCTGTTGCAACACATTAATATGTGTAACTAATGAAATAGTAGATGCAAGCGCTAGTGTATATTGAACACCTAACAGCTAGTATTACTACTAAGTTGTAATTCCTTCTGAGACAGGTTTCTCTTTGCATACTGATGGTTTCGTCGTAGTAAATTTCGGAAATGCAGCAGTCCCTCATTTTCTACACCTTTAAGAATATCCGCTTGATAGCAAGATAGTATTCGAGTTACACACATTCTACAGGTAGTGGACAAATTTCCGGTTTCTGTCAAATGTTTAACGGTTTACGTTTTCCTTCAATGCTCTGAGTATTACAGTACACAGGGAATAAAAGACTACGAGGGCGTCGAGTAACTGAAACTAGAAATAATTACTGTAAAATCCGAATGCGGATGTAGGGGTGCAAATTACATACTGCGGTTCATAAATTTACAAAAAAGAATAAGAGTGCGTGTCAGATATTGTTCCAATCCAGTTTAGAAATACATACGCTAACTTACGGATTACTGTTGTTTGGCAACTAGAACTTTAATTGGCTTCCTTCGTTGCCTACGGTAGTAGTGCAGGCACAAATGGTCCATCAATTACAATATAAATCGCTAAACGGTTTTTTTGGTTAGTCAAGAATATTAGTGTACCCAGGTACAAGGCATGCATTTACTAACACCATAAGACATATTACTGTTCAGGTTCTGAATCATCTTCAAAACAATACGGGAAATATTGACCGTGTCGTCTGCTGAAGCTGTACACAGGAACCTCTCGATACAGGTTGATACGTAAATTCGTTCATGGTTAACATTACAATGCTATCTGAGATTAGGAATTTTTCAATCAGCTAAAGATAGTCTATATCAGTACGAGAATTGTGTTCTTATTTTCCTTTCGTACAGAGCGAGATTAGCTCAGATTCACGAAAGTGAGTATCAAATTCCCGTAAAAACGTCCTACTTTGGTTATTCCTGATTTAGGGTGAACAGAACATTAATGGAGGTTATTTTCGTGTTAGAACCAAAAGATACCTCAAAACCTGTTATAAAGAACACATACAGTTGACAAGGACACATTTTGAGGTAACGTTAGCAAACAGAAGATAATTACCAGATGCTTGTTAACAGAAGTAAACAACACCACTCCCAACACTTTAACGAAACTTCAACAGTGTACATTCGTGAAGAAATGAAAACTGTTTTGTGGTTGTATGGCTGCTTGAATGTCGATGTTAATTCATCACATTCATGGCCATAAGACAGACTAGTGAATTAGTTACCAAGTCCAACTTTTCTTTCAGTCATATTAGTCTATTGGAAGCTAATATATGGAAACGATTCCTACACTACGTTTAATTGAGAATGATGCATACTGATACCAATTAGAGCTGCAACACCAGGAAATGAAACAAAAGGGCAGGTGGCTGGGCAAGGTTCTGGGAGACAAAGTCTTAAATCTCACTGCGGTTCCAAAAGGATGAATTAAACAATGCGTTGAAAGTTTCGGATAAATGAAGAAGTGATAATAAGTTGCAAATGTAAAAGGTTCATGAATTACATTGTCTTACTGGACATTATGTACGGTATTGTGAAGCAGGTGACAAATGAAGCAGTGGAGTTGTTTCCTTTGGATGCGTCTTTCAAAATAGCAAAGCTTGGTAACGACAGTTTTGCCTCTGAATTCCTTCCATACGCTTACACAACACTGGAAGTGTACCTGCGGCAGCTTGTAAGCCCCCACAGAAGAGAAAAACTTTACAAGAAATAATTAAAAATAAACGTCAGCATGTGATGCACTGACAATTTCTATACAGCATCCTCAAACACCTGTAGGAGTAGCTCGATCGCACCAAGATCTCCGCAGCAAAATGATATCCATTACATGTGGAGAAGAACCTCTAACATTGTCGCGCGTATAGTGGATATGCGGATCTACTGTTGACAGTTCCATCGGGCAGATCAACTGTAAGAATTTTACACGGAAGTTATACGAAAGTTTTCAAACAGATCGAAAATCTGCTAAAAGATAACGCAATAGCCGCGGAAATACGTAGCGCCTATAAGCACAGACTGCAGCAGTTTAGAGCAATCACTTTGTTGTGTCTAGACAAGACAGCCTAGACACAATGCGAGGAAGCCGAAAGGCACGCGCTTAAACTCACGCAGGCTGGCGTGAGGTCTGAAAAAGGATACGTAATGAATGCTATAAAGAAAAGTACGTAGCTTCTGGAATACTTAACTTTAATCCACATTTGTAGAACATCGTTCTTGATGATACGTTAATAGAATCTCAACATCAATTGAATTCGGCGCCTTGCTAGGTCGTAGCAAATGTAGCTGAAGGCTATGCTAACTATCGTCTCGGCAAATGAGAGCGTATTTGTCAGTGAACCATTCCTTGCAAAGTCGGCTGTACAACTGGGGGGAGTGCTAATACGTCTCTCTAGACCTGGCGTGTGGTGGCGCTCGGTCTGCTATCACTGACAGTGGCGACACGCGGGTCCGGCGTATACTAATGGATCGCGGCCGATTTAAAGGCTACCACCTAGCAAGTGTGGTGTCTGGCGGTGACACCACACACTCCCACCGTTTAAACATGAGAGGAAGTTAATGTACCGAAGGGAGACGTTGATCTTTTTTTATGGGATACCATTCGTTATAACACAGCCCTACGGCTATAAGGCGCAATTTTAGAACACGATTTAATGTTCTAAAAGCACTAGTTGCGAATATTATACGCAAGCTCTCCGCCAAATTCCAACGATCAGGCAGTGTGGCTAATGATGTACAATGGATTGTTGGCCCCAGGCAAACTGTAGTTACCTCGGCTAGTATCACCGCGGTTTCCGGAGCTATTCAGCAAAACCGGTAGAACTCTGTTCGAAGAAACGCAGCAGTGACTGGTTTCAAGCGTTCCGTAACGCAGAAAATACTGCGACAGAGTCTACGCATTCAACATCCAAAGCCACCAGGCCATACTTGTGCGAGCTGTGCCACAGAGGGCTGACTGGGATTCGGTTCTCACAATGACTGACAATGAAGGATTTGATGTTGTCTACGTCTTGGCCACAGAGGGAGCACGCTTCCACCTAATGAAGTCGTGAATAAATCATACAGGTGATTCTGAACTTCCGGAAACCCCATTTGTGTGAAGTGAAGCTACTGTATTCTTCCAAAGTAACTGTTGGGACTACTGTACGCAGCGGAGGCATTATTGGCCCTATTTTCATGTGAGGGACGATGACTAGTGAACCATACGTTGCTACTTTGGAACAATTTGTCCCCACTCGGCTGTCATTGGAGAATCGATCATGCAGTGAATGGACCATGCAAGATGGGGCGAGACCAAATTGCACGTAATATTTGTTTCATTACCTTGATGGATAGTTCGGAGAGTCATGGCATTGGACCATTGCAAGTTTACTGGCGCACGGATGGACTGACCTCTACATTCGCCCGAACCGACTACTTGTGGCTATTTTTCACGGGGCACATAGCAAGAACCTTCCTACCGGAGCAATTCCGCCACGCTCGATGAGCCAGAATCCTGTGTGACGTCCGAATCCACTTCCGCTGGTATATGACACAACGCGACGGCACATTTCATTGCTCGTTTGCGCCATCACAGTACTGCGAATTGTGGACATTTCGAAGGACTGCAATGTGATTGGAAAGACTGCTTGCAGGGAACGAGTTTAACCATGATTCACGTTGATATTGTACGAGTTGCACAGCGTGGGGCGCCGTCTGTTGAAACTTTTCGAACTTATTCGGACCTTATGCATAAAATCATTATAGCTTCCACAGTAAACATCTCTTCCGTAACTCTCGTCTATAGTTCTTAGCTTTAGAGGTATCTGATTTTGAAATCTGGGACTCCTTCGATGGACAGGCTATATCCACCCCAACGACGAATCCGCTAAATACAGCAACACGGAAAAGCTGGACTGACTCAGTCGCACATCATGTGAGAGATCTATGACTCAGAGAACTTTTAACATTGCAGCGCGTCAGCAATCGTGAATAATTTAATGATTATAAGGAATCCGCCTCGATTGCAAATAGAAACCGGATGTTGACGTAGGTTTCGGCGCGGATAACCACGCCGTCTTCGGAACACACTAAAACTAAAAACTGCCTAAAGAGGCAAAAGGGCATAAGACTCGCATAAAATGTAAAATAAACGGTACGTGTGTATCCTGTCAATATATGTACGAGGGTTATTCCAAAAGTAAGGTCCGATTCGCCGTAACTATTGAAATTTGGCGCCAATGACAAAACACGCATGCGCGCCGACTCCCGGCAAGCCTTGCGCGTCAAACGCCGCCATTCGCTTTGTTACTGTTGCTGAGTGTAGTTCACAGTGTCACTTTACAATGTTTAAGACAATTGATCAGCCCGCCGATTGTGAAGTAAGGGCAGTGATACGGTTTTTGTCTGCAAGAAACAATTCAGCGGCGGAAATCCATCGGCAGATTACTGAAGTGTACGGTCCTAACATAATGAGCGACAGTAAAGTGCGCAAGTGGGTGCGAGCTTTTAATGAAGGACGGGATAATGTGCACGATGAACCACGGTGTGGCCGACCATCAGTGATTTCAGACGATTTGGTCAATGCGGTTGACAAAAAAATTCGTGAAGATCGCCGATTCACTATTACAGACGTAGACATACATTTTCCGAATGTGAGTAGAACAACTTTGTACAGAATTGTGTCTGAACATTTGAAGTTTCACAAATTGTGTGCCCGTTGGGTTCCCAGGCTGCTTACTGAGCCCCAACGAATGAAAAGAATGGCTTTTGCTCTTGATTTTTTGGAGCGATATCATAAGGAAGGTGACAGTCTTTTAGACAAAGTTGTCACAGGGGATGAGACATGGGTTTCTCACATCACTCCAGAGTCTAAACGTCAGTCAATGCAATGGCGTCACACGTCATCGCCAGTCAAGGTCAAGGCAAAGCAGACAATCTCAACACGTAAGGTTATGGCGACTGTGTTCTGGGATAGACGTGAAGTATTGTTAGTCGACTTTATGGAGAGAGGAACAACGATTAATAAAGCCGCCTACTGCGCTACCCTGACTAAACTTCGACGTGCAATCCAGAATAAGCGACGTGGTCTTTTGTCGTCTGGAATCTTGTTGTTGCATGACAATGCCAGACCCCACACTGCAAATGAAACGCAAGCTCTGATCAAGAAATTTGGATGGGAACAGATGGACCATCCTCCTTACAGTCCGGACCTGGCGCCAAGTGATTTCCACCTGTTCCGTTACTTAAAGGAGTTTCTCGGCGGCAAGCGCTTCGACACAGATGATGAAGTGAAAGAAGCAGTTAAGGACTGGTTATCGTCACAGGCGGCCGATTTCTATAACATGGGCATTCAAAAGCTTGTTGAACGATGTGACAAATGTTTAAATAAGTATGGAAGTTATGTAGAAAAATAGATAAAGATGTAAGGAATGTAAATAAAACAATTGTTTTGAAAAAACATTTTAGTTTTGATTTTTTTTTTTATAACCGGACCTTACTTTTGGAATAACCCTCGTACTTAACTCAAACGTCAGAAGCGTGCTTCCTCAGCCCAGCCGACGTTCGGTGGGCCGCGGGCTCTCAGGCAAACTCTTTGCCCTTTTGGGTGTTCTGTAATAATGTTGGACCATGCCTCTTTAGGCAGTTTGTAGTTTTAGTGTGTTCCGAAGAAGGCGTGGTTATCCGCGCCGAAACTTACGTCAACATCCGGTTTCTATTTGCAATCGAGGCGGATATCTATGACGCACATGTTTAAATAAGCGAATATGAAAATATTGACAATAAAGAAGTTCCGAGGCTAAAACTGATTGAAACTTACCTAAAGTCAACAACGGGCCACTTACGACTTTGTCAGCAGGAGACGATGCGATTTTTAACAAATTAAAAAATAAAATAAAATAATAATATATAATAATACTAACAATTTGTAATAATAATAATGATTGTTCGTTTGTTTGGATAAGTTATTGAGAGATGTACGGAACATAGCCAGGGCTCATTATATATATATTTTTTTGTAGACAAAGTCTGATATCTGACCTCAGCTTCAATTATAAACATGGAGTGACTAAAACTACTAAAACAAAGAACAGCATACGATTAAATAAAACATATATTCATTTTGACATATACATTATGATGTAAGTGACACTTACGTAAAATTCTAAGTAAATAATTGCAGATAATTCACAAATGGGAGCGACTTATTAATTCTGCGCCTATTTTCTGCAAATAAACATCAATGTGGCTAACCGTGGAGCCGCACAAAATATTATGTCCTTCTAGGACAACGAATTGCATAAGAGTGTGAAGATGTCTACTGGCTGCGACAAGAGAGCGGTGTTAATTCCTTTATTCTGCATTCTCTTGTCTTAAAAAATCGATACATATAATCTAAGTTAACTAAATTAAATATTGTCTGTGCTCCAGTGCAAATGGTTCCTTAAAGACTGTATTTGAACTACTTCAGTGCTCGTATTTCAAAGGAGTCTTACGGGAGTCCGCTGATGCCAAAGCAAGAAAGGTATATGTAATATTACAGATGTTTAACGTGCTTTTTTAATCATGGAAGTGCAATTAGGGGAGGTGAGGGAGAGGACGGCGGTTGAAACCTTTGCACACGGCGGCATATTCCATGGAGCGGGCCAGGAGGCAGCTGCCTCGGCCGTGCAGGTTGTCGGAGCTTGCCCCACCACCGACCCCATCGGCTATTCCTCTTACGGTGACCACGAAAAAGATGGGAGGAACCTCGACTGTGACAACCGCTGCGACGGTAGCAGCGGTCTTCGAGAGGCCAACGATACATCTGACTACGGACGAAAGCGGCTACAATGACGACACTTGTCACAAACAACACAATGACGACACAAACGAAGGAACCTGCGACCGATAAGCTTCAAATGGCTCTGAGCACTATGGGACTTAACTTCAGAGGTCATCAGTCCCCTAGAACTTAGAACTACTTAAAACCAACTAACCTAAGGACTTCATACACATCCATGCCCGAGGCAGGATTCGAACCTGCGATCGTAGCGGTCGCGCGGTTCCAGACTGTAGCACCTAGAACCACTCGGCCACCACGGCCAGCTAGACCGATAAGGACGAGTAGACAACCCAAGCACTAGTTGCCGCTTCGTCGATGCAAACCTCCGCGTGGTGGAGGACAAGACGATGCATCTCGACAACGACAGCAGAATGGACTTCACAACGGAGGATAGGATCTGCGTCGGCGCCACCCACCAAAGAAACTGCACAGATCCACCTCAACACAATATTCTGTGCCACCCACAAGTTCATTATAAGAGCGGCTGTTAGAGGAACCGTTCCCTCTTGTCGATCACCGGTCACTCACAACAGAAGAAGTAGAGATGTACCGACAGTCGTCTGACGGCAGTATTCCACACTTCTGAGAAGAAGAGGACGACTTCAGTACTGTTCAGCATACGAGTCACCACAGGAAGAACGCAGATTAACTACACAACCCACCCAAACGACGCGTTGTCAAGATAGAGACGATGAACAGATACCAAGCGATTGCGCCACCGGAGGCGCCGCCCAGAAACGCCCAGAAACAGCAGCAGCGACTGAAAGACAAGAAATTAATCTGTGGTACCTCCGGTGACCATTATCCCTACACAGAGTAACCTTGCTCTCAACAAGGCGCTCTGGTCGCTTCTCGACGGTGGTCTGAAGGCAAGTTCTCAACGGGACACTATAAAGTACCACTTCTACATATATTCAGACCAGCAACAAGCCATGTCCTCCTTTCCGAATCACGACGTCCATTTTTCCACTCACAAGTCTCCGACTGCCAGAACAGTTTCCTGAAAAAGAAGTGCTCAAAACTCTCGAGAAAAGGGCTACAACGTCATCGGTGTGTACCAGTACGACAAGAGAGACGAGAAAACTAAGAAACTCGTCCGGCAATCTGCGATTGACTACGGCTACCGCAGCCGGCCGAAGTGACCGTGCGGTTAAAGGCGCTGCAGTCTGCAACCGCAAGACCGCTACGGTCGCAGGTTCGAATCCTGCCTCGGGCATGGATGTTTGTGATGTCCTTAGGTTAGTTAGGTTTAACTAGTTCTAAGTTCTAGGGGACTAATGACCTCAGCAGTTGAGTCCCATAGTGCTCAGAGCCATTTGAACAATTTGAACGGCTACCGAAGAGAAGGAACAACCATCAGATCTACGATCAGAACTCTACACTAGAACGCGCGTAAACACCTGCAAGGATGGCTTAGTCCGCCGGCCGGGGTGGCCGAGCGGTTCTAGGCACTACAGACTGGAACCGCGCCACCACTGTGTACGCAGGTTCGAATCCTGCCTCAGGCATGGGTCTAAGTGATGCCCTTAGGTTAGTTAGTTTTAAGTAGTTCTAGGGAACTGATGACCTCATAAACTATGTCCCATAGTGCTCAGAGCCATTTGAACCATTTGGCCTATTCCAGTGGAAAATATTCCAGCGGTGGGAATACACGGCCTATTACTGCTACCTCCCACCGAGGTGTGTCCGACGTGGCGGCCATCATAAATTAGCAGACTCCAAGTACCAAAAACAGCTAAGCCTACATGCACTTACTGCGGAAAGGACCTTTCCACGACCTTCCGAAGCCGCTTGGAGTGGCCGGGGGTCTGAAGCGTCATATCACAGATTGCACGGCCCCTCCGACGGAGGTTCATGTCCTCACTCGGGCATAGGTGTGGGGGCTGTTTTTAGCGTAAATTAGTTTAAGTAGTGTGTAATTCTGGGGACGAATGACCTCAGCAGTCGGTGCCTTAAGAATTCACACACATTTGAGCTTTTGAACGACCTTCCGCGTTGCGAAACGATACAAGCGCTTCTGAGGAAGTATAAAGTGAAGTTTGCCCATCAGCCATCACGAAAGATGACCTTTGTTATAAAAAATACCTGGCAGGAAGAGCAACGCTACAATGTGCAGCTACAGGCCTCTACAGTGACCGAAACGGTAACACAGCACATGGGTACACAAGTGACCATAACAGCTGGCACGACGATCACGGACTTGCGGCTACGTGGCATCCCCACGTCTTCTACGACCCTCCACAGGACCAGCGACGGTCTCCAAGGACCCATCACACCAGCCATCACGAATACTGCCTCCCTACTGACCTCGCTGCATCAAAAACTGAGCTTCATACTCTCACAGGAAGGCAAACATATCAAAGCTTTCGTTTCACCATACAATGGACAGCGGATGCCCCAAAATGCACCTTAAGATCTGCATATGAAAGACGGAATGATTAAAAACGACGAAGACAGGATTGACAGACTTCCCTGCATTCCACACGATTGACGTTGCACTCATTTCGGAGAGACATTTAAAGAAGTAGACACCGTTCTGCATACGAAACATTTACGTGTACCGTACAGGTGGGGTCTGTCAAAGACGAGGTTGGACTGCCGTCCTAGTGAAAAGAAAATTCATCATCACGAGGAACAACTTCCAATGCCACGACAATTGGAGGCTATGGCTGTCACCACCACCACCTCCATAGGAAACATCACGTGTGATGCTACATATCTCAGTCCAAACAGGCACTTACTATCCGAAGAGCTACCTGATCTCTTCGACCGTTTCGACAGGGCACTTCTGGGTGGCGACCTCAGAAGCAATAACGCCATTTGATATAGCGGTTCTGAAGAATGTCAACGTCAGCCTCCATCTCCAGGTGGTCCGACTGTCCATAGTCTCAGCATTTTCTGGACACCCACTTTCGGCCAACACAACATGTCTCATCGACTGCTGCTACCGACGCAGCGGCACAGACGTTAACGGCCAAAATCTAAATCTTGATAACTTCCTTCAAGATAGGGATTTGTATGTGCACATTGACGAAACGGACTCTGACAAAAAACCAGTCCATGCGGGTATCTCAAAGGGATCTATCATCTCGCTAGCACTTTGCAGCGTCTATATCAACGACGTATCTACAGTTCCACATGTGTCAACGGATTGCGACACTGTAGTGACAATTGGATCTCACGGAACGCTGTCCACAATTACACAAGATTACAAATAAACAGGATGAAACGGCAGCCATTATCTTCACAAGACGGCGACTGGTTATCAGTACGAGGCTGCACATCGGAAACCCACTTATTCCTTGGTCTCTGGTGGTAAAATATCTGGGCGTTTACCGAGACACGAAACTACACTTCACCCATCACGTCACGGAAAAAAAGAAACCCGGATTAAGAATGTTGAGATCTCTTATCCCCTTCTTCAGGAGTGAGAACCTGAACGTTGTCACGAAGAAGAGACTGTACCGGGCCGCTTTGCAGCCCACACTGCTCTAAAGAGCGACTTCCAGGGGCACAACATACGACATTAATTCTAGAAAGCTCCAAGTCATACATGACAAATGGACCCTCAAAGTACACTGGAGGTTAAGGACAACGGGACTCTACGATGCACAAAACATAGTTGCGGTAAAAATTGTGGGAAAAGGCCCAAAAGCTGTTTTACAAGAGCAACCCTCTACTTCACACAACTGATCAGTAAGCGACAGTAGGCACGATTCTCCCCAACGATGGTACAAGTCTAAAGTACCATGATCCATACTGGCAGACCACAGAGTTCCGCCTACAGGACAATAAATACCCTCAATTCAAGTACAACTTGCTGTGAAAGAAACGTACGTCCATCATTCCTACAGGCGAAAGGACACCTTTGTTTGTCTAGTACCCGTAAATAAAGAAGAATAAATGAAACTTCCTGGCAGATGAAAACTGTGTGCCGGATCGAGACTCGATCTCGGGACCTTTGCCTTTCGCGGGCAAGTGCTCTACTGACTGAGCTACCCAAGCACGACTCACGCCCCGTCCTCACAGCTTCAATTCCGCCAGTACCAGGTCACGAGTTCGAGTCTCGGTCCGGAGCACAGTTTTAATCTGCCAGGAAGTTTCATATCAGCGCACACTCCGCTGTAGAGTGAAAATCTCATTCAAGAATAAATGAAGTCTGAAACCGCTCCCTTTCCTGACACACAGGCAGTAAAATGGCCAAAGGCAATGATATTCCACTGCCACCACGCACACACACACACACACACACACACACACACACACAAACACACACACACACACACATGCAAACATAAAGAAGCTTGGATCTTAGTGGTATTCCGACTACACTCTATTATATTTTTCGTTATACTCACCGTTGTTTCCGTTCCTGATATTGCTTCGTCTAGACTCTGGGTTTGATTCACTCTTCGGACTCGTCATTTTGCCGTGTTTTCCTTCTTGTCCGTCCATTGCAGTTGTTGTCTTTCTATGTTTATCGGAGACTCATCGTCGACGTCCTCGGCCAGTGTCTCTTGGCCGTGTTCGATTCCGGTTACTATTCAGTAATGAACTAACTTTAAAATTCGTTTTGTAACTTCCTTCAGCGTAGGAAGAAAATAACAGTCTGAGTCCTTTTAATTTGCTCTGTTTCCCGCATAGAAGACTACTTACTCATAGATAACGCATTTAGGTAAATTTGCAACGATAAACTTTATCCCTCTTGAGCGACTCATTTTTCTCTACTTCCTTTTACTAAGGATGTAATACCTCATGATATATTTTCTTTAAAGAGATAAAAATTATTGTATTTTCCTAATATTTATTTTCATTGTATGAAAATACTCTCAGAGCATTGTAATTTATACACATCACTAACAAAGATATTGAGCAGTGCTCATTCCCAACTATGCGTTTTGTGCACTTCGCTGTCTATCTGTGTTTGGTTTCCCGCCCTTGTTGCGGTTACGTCGCGGTTCTTCTTCCTTCTACGTGTGGCAGCAGTGATGTGTGTCGGTATTTGCTCCGTGTACCATCTTTGGTTTGGTGCATATTGTTTCCGGCTAGGGGGTCGGGAGGCAGTCGGTCGGTTGTTGCGGACGAGGGAAGTTCTCCATGCGGTGCAGGGGCCGCTGCCAGTCCCTGCGCAGTGTCGGAGAGTATGTGGAGCTGTCCGATCGCTACGAGCTTCGTGGTTCACCGACCCAGGACGTCAAATTTGGGTAGTGGTTTCAACTACCCAAGCCACATCCATTCATGTTGTGATGGTTCGTTTCGTTGGTTGCTGTTGGGGAGGTTTTCCTGTGAGCAACACCGAGTGTTTCTACTGCTGAAATTTAGCCGGCATGCGGTGTAATTAACTATTTTGATTGACTACAATTCGAGTGCACCAGTGGAATTTTCTGCCTTGTAGCCGTCGCAGTGTTCTGGTTACCTGCCCTGGCCACTAACGTGATTTCAGGCAGCGTCCTTTCCTCACTTGTGTCGCTGTCCAACATGGCGTGTAATTTTGACAGCTAATACGTACTCCATTGTGGATTATCACGTTTGTAACATTTCCGGTTTGAGTTCTCGTGTACTGATTGACGGGAAGTAAGTCGTTGTGTCGGTCTGTCCCCTGGTTGGATTCCGACGGATCAAGTATAGTTGGGCTCTCGACCTGTCTCGCCTAAGTGAACGAGGGCAGACCGACCTCCCTGGAGGCTTTTGAGTGACACCGGTGTTTAACTACCTGTTGACAGCCTCTTTAAATTCAAGGCTTATGGTTATTTTTTTATTTTTTTTTTTAATTTTGCAAAATTAATTTTTAAATTCATCTTTCAAGCTTAAAAATTGTGGCCTTCTTCCTTTAAAAGATTATGGTAATATACTTTAAAATTTTGAAACTTAACTGTGGCCTACGGCCATTGGTGTTGCACGTTGCATATGTATTTTCTATCTGCTTAGCCTTAAGGCTTTCCACGTAGCCGTAATATGTTTACTTATTTATTTGATTTGCTTCTTTAATGGCTTTTTAATCTACTTGATTTTTAAGATTTCTTGTTGTTAAACATTCTGCCCTTCTGCCTTTAAAAGTCTATGGTAATATATTGTAAAATTTTGAAATTTAATTCTGGCCTTCAGCCATTTGTATTAGACTTTGCATATATTTGCTGGTCTTCTTTCTAAATTACTTTATTGCCATCTTAATTGGATTTTTAACTTGTTGATTTGTTAATATTTCTTGTTTGGAGGCCTTCAGCCGTGAAAGAGTTGCGGTCGGTAAAGGTCCGGCTATGTGCCGCTTTGGTTGTAAAGGTTATTAAATTACAATAAATGACAATTAGAAGGAGAAAATGACCTCAACCTTTGGCCCTTTCCACAATCCTATTACCTGTTGTGCCCAGTGGGTTTAGCGGGAGTGTCAGATATCTTATACAGGTGCACGTGGTTTCAGTGCGTGTGTACTTGACAAAGACTACACAAGAAGTGAAACATCTGAACATATAATAATACATCATTTATATTAGTTCTACAAAATTTCTTACACTTCTAGAATGTAATTTTTGTGAAGTGTACGGTTGAGTCAGAGGCGCACATTGCCTGCCTTTGGACATACTTGCGATCGCTGGCTGTTTCGCGAGAGGCGGCAGTGGACGGATCAGCGTCTATGGCTGCAGCAGCCAAGATTCTCGACACGAAACGGGAAAAAAGACACAGGTGTTTAAGAAATATATGCTTCAAACAACATGGTAATACAGAAGTAAAATCAGTCTAAGATATGTTACATTACTATTAAATCTTCTTACGTGTAACCGTTTGGGACGGAAAAACAGCATTGTGCTAACTCCAATATCTTATCAGTCACGGGTTAAAACTTAAACCTTCTAAAACTTAGCTCGTCGTTTAGAAATATCGACTATAAAGACTAAAAGAAAATTCATCGTATATGGGACATGTGTTGCAGTTAAAATTCCTCTAAAACACCACGTACGTCGTTAGAGAGTAAAGTGAAACGTGATATGGTTGAGAGGAAAGATCTCAGATTAAATTCGGATTAAAAATTGTAAATTTTACGGCAGCGTGCTCTTGACGGCGCACATTCCGTGCTGCGCAGTCGTTCTTATAGTAACTGTCGTGCATACGCCGAACAAAAGGCTTTCTGCAGACGGAAGCCCGTTTAATCAGCGGAGGGCCAATTACGAAATTCCGTTTTCCGTTACGAGCGACAACGCCGTGCGCCGTTTGGCCTCCTCGCCGTAGCCCGTATTTTCCTTTGTTTCAACGCTGCGTACCAAAACAAAACGGCACGAAGGAGAAACGGCAGGGCGGTGGGATTGGGAATGGTTCGGAGGTGGGAGGGGACAGGGTGGCAGAGTGGGCGGGGGTGGAGGGGGGGGGGGGAGAGAGAACCTCGGCTGAGAGACGGCGAGCAGTCACGCTCGCTCGCGTGACGTCATAAATACATATTTGCACACCCAGCTGGACAGCGCTCGCTGCCACGGACTTCCGGTCCGATCTCGTGGGAGGCCGCTCCGACGCAGGCACCACACACGACCACCGCATCGCAGTTCTCCTTTCTTCCACAAAACGAAGTAATTATTTTGTTCCACTCGGAATAATTGGTATTGACGACATCTACCCACCTGGCACGTCTGGTCATAATGTAATTTTCGTAACATACTTGTTAAGACCAGGTGAAACTTCTTTCGTCCTGCCACAATTGAAGGGCTTATTTCATAGTGGTACAAGTTCATATTTGTTTATTATGAGATACAGAGTCCTAAAGTTAAATGAGCGCTGAAAAATATGGAGTTGGGATACCAGAAATATTAAATAATATGGCTTTTTGCTAGAGATGAAACTATCTTTCTGTTTGTTTCGACCATTAATTTAAGAAGCATTATAGACAGAAAAGTTGAGGTAATGGACTTGTACCGCTACTGAAATAAGCCCATCAATTGTGGATTCTATAGTTGCTCAGGGAGAAGGTTCATCATACTAGCACATATGAAATGTTAGCTTACTTTATTACACACACGAATAAAATATTTACTTAACTTTGACACACTTCGCTACGGGACTCTTGGGTAATTTACAACTGTCATACACTAGCAAAGTGTCACTTGATGCACAGATTAACAAACTGTTCTCCTGCAGTTCAGACTGCAACAGTAACAACACTACAAATATACGTGAAACTTTTAACTTCTCGTAGGTCCTGTACAGTGATGTATACTGCTGCAGGTGAGGTCTCGAATTAGGCGACCTCTGGCATGTTCGACCCTATATTGGCCTCAACGTGATGATGGTGCTCTCCTGAGAGGGGCATAGTCTTCGTGAGTGCCTACGTCGGTGCCTATTAAAGTGAGCCCTCGTTAATGTCTGTGGTATCAATTAGCGTTGCCAACTTTCCTTCGGCAGTGCACTCTCTGTACAACACCGCAATAACCGGTGCAGTGTGCAAAGCACAAACAGCAAGTGGTAGCTCTCACAGACCTTAGAGTACGAACATTTCTGATCACGCAGATGGACACTTCTAAGCAGGCATCTGCCGAATAAGTCACCGATTTAAGTTGGCCATTAGAGACCATGTCAAATAACTGCAAGACATTTCTGGAAGCTATTTTCGCAGCCAAAAGCATTTCACTCTTTCTCTGGCAGCCTGTTTTCTCTCTTCTGTCCAGCCATTGTTCTGCTTTTGGTCATCGTCGATGCCCTCAAAGTTCTTTGATCAGTTAGAGAGGTTCTCTTGATTTACTTCAGTTCTCCCGAAGACCCCCTTATATCCTTGAACCATTTACCATAGATATCAGGTTTGTTATCAAATACGTTACAAATCTGCTTCGGTAGTCGCGTTGCAACCATTCTGACCAGATGTCCAGAGACCTTCTGTTGTCATTTCCTTATTGATTTCATCAGGCGTTCATTATCCCTGTACAACTCCTCTCTTCCTCGAACATTAAGCTGTCACTTTGTGTGCCCAGGACCCATTCTTTTAGGATGTAATATCCCTTTATATTCGATGAATTATTCAGATACAATTCTACCCTTGAATGACGTTTACTAATTTTCTATCTTCATACTTGCAGAATCCATGCGAAAAGTAGTTCATACAATAGCTATGCCAAGAGCGCATAAGTATTCTTTGTGGTACTCTCTCTGGTGATTGTTAAAAAAAAGAAAAAAGAAGAAGAAGAAGAAAAGTTTCCAAGATTCTCTTCGTGCCGATTAGCCTGAGCTTGGTTTGAAAAATTGTAATCTGATTATTGAGATTTATGACAGAAGATAACTGAGACGAAATTGTACGATTAAAAGGGAAATATATATATATATATATATATATATATATATATATATATTGCTCTTTTATACAAAAGGTGTGTATTTGACAATTGAGAATTAACGATATTCATCGATATATTGCGTAGTTGTTAATCAGAAGGGAACTTCCGAAAGACTGGATACGAACCTGCATATAATAATCCAAGAGCTCCATTACTTCTTCGGAAGGTTAAACCTCATCAAAGCCAAATATCCGCTTGATCTGAGGTTTCCCGACTGATTATACAATGCTCCCAAAAATTACGAGGCATTTTATTTGTACAGATTAGCAGACTGCTGCAAAGCACGAGCCTGCAGAGAAGAAGAATCATCGCCTGATTTCATTCTACCAAGTAAAATTTCTGAATAATTTTGAGTGACTGAGCTATGACTGTGTTTCCTATCATGAACGATTGATTGCTCGAACGAATTGAGAGCTACAGAATTACGTAGATAGGAGGAAAAGTTATAAGTCCTGGGTTTCATATCATTCTGTGGTAGTCACTTTCGTACAGACATTCGGTTTTCATCACTGTGCTGTAGTGCTTGAATTAAATTTTCTTAAAATAGTCTCTTTATAGGACATACGCCCTACACAAAGAGTCGGTCATGTTTTCTCACCCACTGTCATTGGCTTCTTTTTGGCTAGTTTTCATCTGCACTCTCTCAGTGTGGTATCTGGAACTATCAACTTTTCTGTTTGACTACACTCTAATGACAGGCGTTGTGGTACTCTTCAGATCTAGAATACATTCTTTGTTTTCTCGAAAGATATTTGGAAGCCAGCTTTGTCTCTTCTAACTTCTTTACCTTCCACTGCTGTCTCCATATATCCTGGCAGGGTCGCCAGGTCATCCACGAAGGCAAGGCAGTTGACTCTAACACCGTTGTTTCATCCTCCAATACGATATTTCTCTGCAGCCGTTCACCATTTAATTGTGTTGCCCATTCTCGGATGATGTTCGCTGACACAGAATTGAGACCTGGGGCAGTCCATCTATCTGTCTGGCTCCGGTTTAAATTAAAACTGTTTGAAGAGTTCTTGCTTCAACATTACATTTAAAACTGTTTTATAGAATTTATTTGATAATTTTCGTTGCTGTCAGATCTACTGCATTTTCTGTCAAACAATACTTTCTTGTCGACCAAATCACAGTCCACAACGGCTACTACCATGTCCTTAGAGATTTAATTTTGCAGTACTCATTTTAAGCTCCCAGTCTGTTCAACAAATGTTCTTCCTTTACCGTATCCACCTTCATATTTATCAAACTGACGATTTACTTGATCAACAACCCTAGCCTGTAGTGTTTTCTAGAGTACCTTGTAAGTCTGAGGTACGACAGAAATGCTAATGTTGACTTCAGTTCTGTCACAATTTTGTATAAAGGGTGAATTGGTGCTGCTTTCCATTCACCGGGTAATATCCCAGTCCACAGATCTTTCCAGTCCATTGACTTCTCCCCTACATATCAATGTTTCCTCGTTGATCGAGGCTTTCCCAGCGATTCTGACGCTCTTCAGTTCCACAACAGTCTTCTACATTTGATGGGGTGTAGGCGGAGTTGAAGTTTTCTGTATTGTTCGTTGCAAGATTCCCGTCGTCTCTCTTGAAGTTCAAACCAATTGATTGATTACTATTTAAATGCTGCTTCAAGGACTTGTAAAACTTCATGCCGTTGTTTCTTTTGTATTCTGACTCAATACTTTTGATTTTGTGTAGTAGCGGCTAGAGGGATTATAGTAGCAATTGTTGTCTGACTCGTCAGCACGTATGTGAAATGTCACACTACCCCCTAAGGTGGAAGTCTGATAAATCCGTGCAAGAATCTGAAAACCGAATCTAAAGGAATAAATTTGAACCTGTGACATTCCGTTAAAGATCCAGCGTTTAGCAACAATTTGGGAGAACGCATCTGTCTCACATGAACTGAATTGGAAAGTTGTTAATAATGCGTCTGACTTGCGTGAATTTAAATCTAGTACTTCTTCGTAAAGCATCGGACTTAGGTGAATTGAAACTGCATTTCTTTTAACCTGCATTGATAACATAAAACTTTCAAGTATGATTGGTAGAACTACTTGAAAAAGACATTGCGTTCGGTGAATGCCATTTATTTTTACCGCTTAAAATGGACACTGAACATGATTTCAGCACTGCTGATCACAGTAAACGTGAACAATAATGTCCATTAGAAAAACGCAAGTGATTTTAAATGAATTAGTTGTAGCGTATTTGTATGTGGAAAAGGGGGAAACAGAAAAAAATTTTGTCCAATCTCACATGTTGTTACATTTTATACTTGCCCCTACTGTCTCTCTGACATCATGGCATCTAACCCAACCAGCATTTTTCTTTCTACACGACTCAAAAGTCACAGCGTCGTTACATTCGGTTCGGAATTTCTCTGAAAAGAGCAAAACTAAATAGCAGTGGTTACGGGAGGAAGTCCACTGTCCGCCTGCCGAAATCCTGAAGATTTCGGCGTCGAAGAGAGTCGCCTCCCCAGTGTTGGGTGCGAAATGCTCTTTCCCCCTGCAGTGCAATGAAATGGCGACAAGAAAGCCTATTCTAAGTTTTCGTTGAAGCTGAAGCATATTGTAGACTTCAGTCGGCCAAAACTGCCTTATACTTAGCAAAACCGCAGTGTCTGTCTTAGTGGGTGGTGCTAACCTGGCAGAGCTCTCGCCTCCCCGGCGTTGTAAAGACATACGAGTACATATGGAAGCCGTGTGCTTGCCACTGGTGGCTGTCCAGTGTGAAACCCACCTCCCTCAGCCCTGGCAAAGTCTGCTCTGCTGCGAAACAACTCATTGCAACTAAAAGCTGAACTACATCTGTTATAGAGGAAAGGACGTTATTGAATTACAGGATAAAGAGAGTAAGAAAGAGAAAGTGTGTGCATACTCATCGACTACTCATAGTAGCAATGTAACAAATGTGCATAACTTCTCGATTTAATGCTCTGCAAAGCTCTCAGAAGAGGTAGTTTCAAATGAATAAGAATACGAAAAATGGAGTGTACATCTGCGACGTTTATCAGTTTATTCTATGACTTCAGCACTTTTGGTTCTTACCTAAATGCACTTCTTTGTACTATTAGAGTTTGTCTTCCGTTTTGTCACTGTACCATGTCTCATTGTCCATACCTCTTTAGTCCAGTGCCTCATCACAGTCTTTAGTCCAATGTAGCCCATTATGCCTACTTTATAAGTGTGCTACTGCTTTTACAGTATCTGCAATATTTTTCAGATTCTTTTATCTCTTTTTGTTCCCTGTAAGAGCTCTTGAAAATAACCTTTGTTTTGCTTTAGCTTCTCTTGGACAATCAACAGGGATTAGGTATAGGCAAACCTAGTTGTACTGCTAAACACGTAGTGTGTACAGAGATCAAAATGAATACTTTGAAGCGCCAATATCTTTACGTCACTGATATATAAAGGAGCAGACAATCTATTATCCGAAATACATAGTATTTGCTACAAATGAAGAAATATTTCCGAAGAGTGTGGCCCTTAATACTATCCGGAAGTGGACCGCACTAATTCCCTTGGCAGATGAAAGACATGACAACTGTTCAGTAATGATGATCAAATCTTCAAATTTGTTGTCTATTCACAGCTGCCCAATGTAATTGACATCTTTAATTAATCTCTGATGCTCAGGAAATTCCTAATCGCCTTGCCTGCACATTAGCATTCTATCAGCAACATCTAAGACTTTAGGGGCGAACTGAATCTATTTACGGACAAACAAGAGTCGTCAGAGCAAAGAGGTCACAATGATGAGCTGTATGAGAGATCCCACGAGGGTCAGTATTTGGTTGTATATGTTTTTCATTATGTGACAATGATGTATAATTTCTCCTCTTCCACTGCAAATATAATCTATACACTAATGGCTTTTAGCTATATTTATGTGCAAAACTAGTAAAACTATTCAAAGCCATTGAGAATGTAAATTCTGACTCATGAGCCTTATAGTAGTGGGAACGAAATTCAGGTTCGAAATTTAATTCCCAAAAAATTCAGACATTTATTTTTTCAAGAACTATTTTTTACCCTTCAGTTCAGAAAACCTCTAACACCTCTAATCCTAAGCGGCACAGACAATTTTTCTTTTGTAAAATTGTTCATCAGTTAATCTAGACTGAAGACCCCTTTTCAGTCTGCTACAAGGAATCAGCTTCTCCCATTTCCTAGAGAAATTTTAAGAAGAATTTCTCTTTAGCTTAAAAAGAACTCTTCATATCACTAATACCCCACTTGTTCATTTCAAAAGAATGTAAAAGATGAAGCATCTACGAAATAGGTATCTCACTCTACTGACCTGACTCTACTGACTCCTCCCCCTCCCCCCCCTTCTATCTCGCAATACTTTTCCTTTGTAATCATTCTTTCTTTTCCTACTGATATTTAATACAGCCTAAAACTGCTATAATAATTAATATCACTGTTAATGTTCACGCCTGCCATTAGTGTTCTTATTCTTACTGTTGTTCACTGTTATTATTGACGTGGTCCATTACTATTACATTAAAAAGCTAATCAAAGATAAGTCGTAAGGCATGAATGACTATGATGAACTATGGTATCGAACTATAAAACGAGAAAACTACTTCCTTAAAACAGTGGCTCTGAGTGATACATGCACAATATAGCTTTCCAGAGATGTATAACGCCCACTGTCCACATCCAAACACAGTTCAGAAATTATACTATACCCACATCAGTCCTACATAAAATGATCGTTAGTAACGGAGGATAACTCTTACAAGGAAACAGATAAATGCATAGCAGCGGCGTCCGACGTGTTAAATTACAATTCATGCCGCCACTAACTTTGTAAACAGCACATCTGTCAAGCAGATGTATACACAGGGGATTGCAGTGTCTCACAAAAACCTATCGCTAACTTAGTTGTGAAACTGACATACCGATTTTACACTTAAGATGCGACAGGGCAATGGAGTACATCGTATGAATCTTCGTTCGTTTAGAGGAATGTGTCACGTTTCATCAAACATGAGATGGATGTCCTCCCATGGCCGAGAGGCTTACTGTTAACGATCGCAAGTAGACACTGCTCTAAGACCCACGCAGAACAAGCGGTTGCATATGAGTCGAATGCAGGCTATGTCACACATCTGATGCATCCTGACGGAACACCAGGAAAAAAATGGTCAAATGACCTGCATCAAATTCGCCCACTCTCTCTCTCTCTAGAATGCGTCCTCAGTCTACCATTAAATTGCACCTCATTACAACTCCACCTTAACCGTCCAATCCATCAACTATATATCGTCCTTAACGCAGATGCAAGTGAGTTTAGAGGCAGATGGTTCACTGTCTTCCTGAAAAGCGTCAAATACAGTAGTCAACTCGCGTGTATCACTGTTACCTCAGTTGACGTGTAGTAGAATGCTGCCTCAATGGGAAAAAAATGACTGTTTCCCTGGTTCTGTTGGCTTCAGTGCTGATGTTTTCTCGGATACCTCTTGCTGTCGCTTGCTTGTTCCCATGTACAAATTGTTCTGCGCCAAGCAGAAGACTCTCAAGTATTTCCTCAATTTCCCCACGTTTCGGTGTATATTTGGTCAATTTATACCCTTCGCCACATCATTTTTCGAAATTCTATCGATTTTATGTCATCCATGCGATCAAGACATAATTTCCCGTTTTGTATTCTAAAATTGCCTGCAAATGCAGTACATCTGAAAAACACCTAGCCCAAACGCACTGATCAGTAGGCGTAATATAGCACTGTTCTCGATTGTATCCAGTCACCTCCAAGTTTGGTGAGTGTTTGCTCTGTTTTCTGTACGTCTGTATATATGCATCTTTCACAGATGGAAATTCTGGTTTCATACCATGCTCCTTAGGCAAATCACTTTCAAAATTTTGTAATTTTATTACGTAGGTGCACCGTCGGCGACGCGTAACCGCACTGCTGGTGTGATAATAAACACTCCCGCGATCACCATCTATATTCAGTGTCACGGTATTTGTCTAGAAAGACCACATCATACGTAGCTAATGGTATAGCTTTTAACATGGATATTTGTGTACACACGTAGAATCCATACCACTTGTGATGTTAATATGGTTGTGTTCTTTTTTAACATATAGCGGTTTGTGAGATGAATGCGCCTCTCTTTCTAAGACGTGGTGGCACTTGCAAAACAGCCATTGTTGATTATAGGTCAGTATTATTTCGTATCACCAGTATTCGGTTATTGAGGAAGTATTATACTTAGTAGTGGGGGTACGTGATTGGTTCACCTTCAGCAACAGGCTTATAAAGTATGTGTTTGTGTTCCGACGTGCACAAAGGAAATCACTACGTCCATTCATAAGGAAGCTATGGATTTGATCTGGAGTACTATGATAGCCAAGGGAAGAGTATGTCAAGTCATAAGAATGGTACCGATATTTCTGTTCCAGAGCTACAGCCATCAACATGGTGTACTTCCAATACTTCGCTCATTGTCGAATGTCGTTCAAGTGAGACTGCAGTCATAACATTTAGTTGTAAGTACAAGGATAAGGCATGATTCACGTATCCCATTAACTGAAGGAGCCGTCCAAATGCAGAGGCCTGTTGAAATGTAGGAATGTAGCCGACTTAACTGTGTTGTCCTCTAGAGGGCTCAGCAGCGAACTAATACTTAGTACGTGTTGGATAGCTTTCATGATCGCGTGGAAATTTGAGAAGTTTCAATATGGACCATTATTCCCTCCCAAGTAAATTGTCCGGTTGACTGCTTCTGCACATTTCGCGCCTTTATTTAGTTGAGGGACAATCGATTGTGGTGGGTGCATCTAGCAGGTGAAAGATATGTTTGCTGGTTCTGTAGATTTGAGAAAGGTCTTATTTGACTTTGTAAATTATAGAGGGTGACTTGGAATCTGTTACATCACCGACATCTGTATTCGCTAGTGGAAACATCAGTTTTCTCTGTTTTTCTTTTTCCTTTTTTTTGAGTTCTCACGAAATGGTCTTTTCAGACAGGTTAAGTTTCTAGTTACTCAGTGGTTTACAGCAGGCTCCAGATTGTTAATCGCAAAGGCATGAGATAGATTTTTATATGCCAAATTGTGTTCACTATAGATAGATTTGTTCCAGAATCACTGCCATCAAGAGGAGACATTACCTATACATCGATCAGTGTCAGACTGCAGCAGCAATCATAATATTTATTCTGGTAAATATGTTCCTGGTTCCAAATATTCTTGTGAGTCTTGTATGTATTTGATAATCTGTAGCCGGCCGCGGTGGCCGTGCGGTTCTAGGCGCTTCAGTCCGGAACCGCGTGACTGCTACGAACGCAGGCTCGAATCCTGCCTCGGGCATGGATGTGTGTGATGTCCTTGGGTTAGTTAGGTTTAAGTATTCTAAGTTCTAGGGGACTGATGACCTCAGATGTTGAGTCCCATAGTGCTCAGAGCCATTTGAACCACTTTTGATAATCTGTAGACAACTTTTGCGGGGTTTAACTATTAGTGCAAAATGGCAATGTGTACAAAATAATTTTGCTGCTGAAAGTCTCATCTGTAGAAAATAATGGCGGATGGTATTCCCACACCAGCAGCAGCAGCAGTTTGACGGGTAAATTACTAACGGACAGGCTGTCTCATTAGGATTGCTAGGAAGAATGCACCCTGTGCCATTTTGGGATGCATTGCAATATCTCTCTCAGTGCTGGACCCACACCACTGCTACGCGTCATCGCCTCAGCAATGGTGCCTAGGTGAACACATATTTCAACAGAAATTTCTCAGGTGCCATGTTTGAAAGAGATGCCATCACCTCATGCTTGCAGACCCCTGTGTGTTGCTTGGTAGTTGATGGTGGCGTCGTCACTTTGCGGTGACTGTCTGTGGACCTGGACTCCGTCGTCGGCATCGGGCATCATGTTGCGGGATGTGTTCCTTATTAGCGATCTTTTGTTCAAACAATATTCCATCAATTTGACCGACCAATAGGATGCCATGAATTAAATAAAAGCTATCCCATACATGTGAAGATTATCGATTTAATTAATTTGCATCAATATTTTATATCAACATCGTTCGTTAGCAGTACAATAGTTAAGGGCACGGTATGCAAGAGTGGGTGACATGGAGCAGAACAGCAGATTAAGTGCCGAACACTAATTTGCATAATTTTTATTTAAAACACAGTACAATAGTTTAAGGCAGTGGGTGACAAAGAAGAATGTGCCAGAAATGGCGTTCAAAAGCATGTGAAATTCGAAAAGTGTACTAGAAAATGATGGGAGAACATAACTAATTACTTAATTTGGTATCAAAGGTGGTACAATAGTTTAAGGAAATGGGGCTGACATGGAAAACCACATAGGTTAAGTGCCAACAAAGAGCCAAACATTAGTTTGAGACACCCAGAGTACAGTGCCAAACATTCGGTTATGCAGCATGTTGCTCCAATTAATTACTTCTTGTAAGATCTACATGTTTCCAAACAGCAGGGAATGATGAGCCGTTTTCAATTGGAGGACTCGCACTGCTTTACAACATCTGCACAAATGGAACTATAAAGAGATGGTCTCTTGGTTCATTGCAGTTCTTGGTAGCCATCCCTTCATGACTAGCAGTAGTGTGGTAGATGCCATCTCCTTCATGATACTTGTGTTGGTTTCCACCACCTTGAAAACAACCATGCACTGTTACATTCAGCTTTTCACAAGGCATTTGCGGTAGAGCGCTCATATCAGGTCTGTCCATTAGTACACAGACAGTTTGAGTTCAGGCATGCTTAGGTCACCAATGACCTCATTGAAGTCGTCATGGTACTTCTACTCTCCCCCTCTAAAAGAGATCAATTGCCCTATGTATAAAATGGTGGAATAGTGAAATTTTGGAGGGAAATTAAAATTTTGGTGGTGTTTTCCATCACTCATAAATTTACCCTATGCATATATTGGAGGAAAATTAAAAAAAATCTAAGGTGGCACATTCTCATGCTGCGTGGTATACTGGCACAGGCCCTATGTAATCAGAATCTGAGACAGTAGACTGGGAATACTCTCTCAGGCTGTATGACATTAGAATCCAAGACCTAGAAGAGCTCTGGCTCTATGACATTCAGAATCCCAGTTCTGGAATATTGCCATTATGAGGTCAGATTATCCTTCTCCCTGAGAAAACGGATGTTTCCACCTGTTGTTTGTGGTCTGTCTGTTAGGCAAAGTATGCCCTTCTTAACATGTTTCCCCTTTGCTACTATTCACTCAGAGGTGCATGGCCACTGCATACTGCTTCTCCTACCTCTAAGTTGGGATCTCTCTTCTTATGTCTTTATTTAAACAAACAGTGGTAGTGTCTCTCCACGCCACATCATTCCCACTGCCTTCACTGTGCCACAGCCCAACACCACTACGCATTGTTGCCGCTCCCCCTGCCATCCCGGGTAGCTGACAATGTCTACACCAACACTGGCTGGACGCTGCCTGGGCTATAGCAGACAGTCTCACTGTGCTAGCCAGCCAACGCCATCTCACCTCAACCAGCCATCTCAATGTAACTTGCTCTGCAGAGCTAGTGTTTTGTCTAATGAGGTATGTAATTTTTTATGGAGTGTAAGTCCAGTACTCCTTGCGCAATTCAAAAGCCTCTGCCTAAATATATCTATAATATTTACAAAACGTAATTTGGAAATATATGTTAGGGACTGATGACCTTAGCAGTTAAGTCCCATAAGATTTCACACACATTTGAACATTTTTGAAACATGTATACAATAAACATGTCTCAAAGGTTATGTTCCTTTTTACAGCTGATGCACTTTTCAATAGCTTGGAATATACATTTTACTGCTTACAAACAGTTGTTGCATTTTTATTATTCTAACAATTTCAAATTCTCATAGCAGAGTTGTCAGACATACATTTTACTCACACTTAACATAAAATATTTATCTGTAGTTTGGAGTTATTGTACCATAGTTAAAAGACTTACACATTTCAACTGCAGTTGATATGAAATATTTATTTACAACTTCTCTGTTAGACATAAGTCGAAACTGTATGCAATATTTCTGTATGGCTAGTGGTATACCCACTGCACAGATAATATGCACACAGCATCCAAAAAACAGTTTAACTCACACACACACACACACACACACACACACACACACACACACACACACACACACATGGTGTCCAGGAAACAATATAACTTGCACAAATGTTGTGTATGAAAAACAAAGTACTCACTCACATACACACTATGCACTCGCTCTCAGATTCATATGCACCTGCATATGCTATGATAAGCATGTAATGTTGTCTTACATCCACACACATATTTTTCACCATATGAATGAACCACACACTTGCAAACACTCTATCGCCAAATTGCATTGTGTGTGTTTGGAAGATTTTAGGTATGTCAGCACAAATGATTTGCTTATCGTCATGTCGAGACAGGCTGATTCACAGATGTTACATAGTGTGCACCTCATGTCTTTGTGCCTGAATATTAAATTACTGAACCATAACCAGAGCAGGACGCAGAGCACCACCAAAACTGCTGCAAAGACACTTGAAGTAGTATTCAACTGTGTGACCCACTGATACCATATGCTGTATACACTTAGCTCATCTGAGTGTGCCACCTATGTTTTTTTGGTATGTGCATACATGTTTGAGAGGAGACCCACAGTCTCCACAATTGGCGACTCATTCACCTCATCTTTCCTTAGACCAATAACCTTATTGCTGGAAGCTGTGATGCCACAAGGATTACTGGCTGAATATCCAGACTGATGAATGTGTAGGAGTCTCACCTTGTTACTTCATATGGATTGAAGCCCTTCACCCAACAGATGCAGCTGTCTGTATACATATAAAGTAATCTAGGATATGTGAAATGAGTTTCTATCGAGCCCTAATGAAATTGCTACATGTGGAGTTTGCATATGTTTAATATATACACAACCAGTGAACACATTTTGTGAACTGTACCAAACACTTAGCCATTTCCAGAGCAACGAAATCTATGTTGAAATTCGTGGCACATTTAAACTTTGGCTGGCAATATAATCTGCAGTACCATAACGCTCCTTCCACCGGGTGACTAAGTGAATTTTGCGACGTTCGCTAACATTTCTCACTGTTTTTTCCAAAAACTATATTACCGGAAATTTTGTAAACTCTTTTTGAAATTAGCATGTCATGAGAATCCTCTTTTTGCTGTTTAAATCAATATAATCCTTCAACCAGGGATGCTGTATCAAGGAAATAATGTGATTGACTGTACCCAGTTTCAACTCCTACTTGAAATATTGCTGACGGTTACGATAATGTAGTATGCACCTTGTTTTTCTCTCCAGTATCTTAATCAGCTTGGGTGGAAACTGTTTTCTGGGACCTGGTGCTCTGGATACAGCAGCAAATCAATGTCCTCGTGGTGGAAAATAAGAGGGTAGATTAAACCTACCTCCAAAATGTGCCTAGTTTCAGAACATTCCCACAAATGTTTGATTTCTCACCCAATCTGTAACTTTGCTTATCAGACAGCCACCAAAGCTCTTCAACAGGTAGAGCTTGTTGCATGGCTTGCCTGTATAAGTCGTTTACATACAAGTACATGATTAAATTAAATCGCCAGATGCACTGAACTGTTCAAGCATTTGTAGGGTGTTTGTCTTGGCGTGCCTGTGGGCATGCTGACAAAGCCCACCGCCAATCCCACATTTGGAAAACAACAACATGTTAACACTAGTCAAAAGTTCAGTGTTGACACATCTGTGTCGACATAGTTTCCCATTATGGACCTGTGCAGTGTAGCTCGAATGTGTCCCTGCAAACTCTCCAAAATCATTCGAAAGTCTCTACAAGCGTACATCTGTGTCTATATAAACATTCACATACTTTAAATTAGGGATGTCAAACTCCTGCCATACACTCATCTCAAACCCATACTCTGCAACACAGTAGTGCCTGAAAGTTTCCTGGGAATGTATTTATGTCAGGCAGTGTGGTTTCGTTGAGTTTCTCCGTCGAATCCAGATATTCGTTCCGGAGAAACAGATTTTTCGTTATGAGCTGAAGCTTTGAATCATCACGAAATGCAGCCTGAGCGAGAAGAACATCAGTGTAACTCTCTTCATAATTCTGTCCATAAACAAAATGTATCTCTCACTGGTGGTCAGGTAGGACACTAAACTCATACTTACTCTTTCCATAATCGGCCAAGGATCATACCCACTTAAATTGTAAATGCAAATAGGTATGTGTCCTGGGAGTTAATAATTCAAGCTGTACGCATTGTGTGAAGCTTTGCAAATTTATCTCAAATGAACGAATCGAAGTAATTAAGACTTGAATCATCTGAGCATGCAGCTTGATATTCAGCTGCAGAAGATATGTGCTACTCTGTGAGAATGTTGTGTGGAGCAATAACATCACACTCAAAGGTTTTCACAGGAACGAGAAGACATTCAAAGTCAGCATGCACAGCAAAAAGCACTAGGTCCTTGTAGATAAAATTCTTAAATTTCAATATTTTGTTCTCTTCTCAGACATTACAGCATGTACCTGGTCGTTGGTACAGCAAACCACCAGAAGCTTTGTCAAAAGCTCACTCTCAGCAAACGAGTTCAGGAACCTAGGACGAAAAGGCTCTTTACTGTGATATTTCAGCATTTAGGAAGAGAGAAGTGGGCACATGCTTTTCTTTCAGCAGCAGTGTTGCTTGTAACCCTAGGAGATTAACAACAAAACCGAATGTCTCGTACACTGACCAGCGACTTTGGAAAGGTGAGAGAGTACAATGACCATGTGTGTAATAACACCATCATCTGGCTTGCATTCCCTCATGTATATATGGAAATAGATTTATGTGAACTTTGTGTCTCAAATTTACTGATATCCTAGGGGCTCACATAGATTTTATTACCATTATGTTTATGACATCCACTATTATTAACATGATTTTCCCATGGAAGGTCTGTATTTTTCTAATAACATCTTTTGCAAGCCTGAAATGACCATCAAAACCAGTACTGGTCTTCTGGACGTTAATAATTGCCTGATTTATCTCTGACAGGTGGACATGCGAGCACCCTCAAGTATTTGATGATATACATGGATTTCAAGGTCCTGATGCAGAACCATATGGAGTGCCTTGCCTCAATCACTTTGCACTTCATGGTGGGATACCGCACATCCTTTAAGACATTTGAAAGTTCCCTTTCCACAATAGACAGGCAGCCACTCATGTGAAGAGCCGAATCTTGAAATCTGACCATGTCACTGATCAAGTAAGCAAAATGTTGTTTTCAGGTGTACCTTACATCACTGAGAATGGGCATTCTGCGTCGGTATACGTGAACATCCTCATCTTCACTGCCAGAGCGCGCAGAGGGTCTGCTGCTGGCCGATACCTGATCACTACAAAGACTTCATCCTGATGGCCCATGGTTCAGTGACGGAGTTACTGCTCCTAACAGTGTGGCTGTCTGCAAAGGTGTGGCCACTGCAGGGTGGGAACTGGCAGTTTGTGATGGTTTCTCTACCAGCTCAGGCACAGCTACTATGGGTTAGGACCTGACTACTCACGATGGTGCAGCTCCTGTCACTGCCGCTCAAGGTTGTGGTGATGCTGACACAGTGTTGGTGACAGGGGCAGCAGCTGAAAGTTATTGAATTCAGAACAACCATCTATAAGTATCAAAAAAATTACACACAAAGACACAGAGAAGCAATTCTAAAACATTCTATAAGTATCCAAAAAAGTCTACACTCATAGAGACATTAAAGTAGACATGCTACCTGATAGAATCAAGGCATCTCCTCCAGATCCTTAAAGAGCTCTTATTATTTCGAACTGGAGGCTGCTTCATTGGTGGTGTTACAGATGGGGGTGATACTGGAGGCTTCACAAACGCACTGAGCGTCTCTGAAATAAAAGCAGCAACCCATGAGTATCGGAAAATTTGCTCTCTCTCTCTGTCTCTCTCTCTCTCTCTCTCTTACACACACACACACACACACACACACACACACACACAAGCACACAAGAGATACTTATGCAGAAAATCAGCATCATCGTCACCACCAGAACCTAGCTCCTACTTTGAAGGGATAATCCTGTCTTACACATAGTATATGCCTTGCTGCTGCTTCGTGTAGCTCATTGTGAGGCGTAGCGCCGTATACCGATCCTCCCTTGGAGGAGGTTAAGTGGGAGATGTGTCTCAGAGCTGGATAGTGACAGATGGTGACGCGAGACTGGACGCGTACGTAGTTTATGTATCAGCCGATAAGGACAATATTGGATAGGGGGACTGCGATTTTAGTTTCGATTGTGCCCACTAGAGTGCACTAAAGTAATAGAATGGTTTTCATAAACTGTTCTAGTATTTTCACAAAGTGTTATTATGTCTTTTTGTGAATGTAAAATGTTAGAAATGTGATTTAGCAGTATGAATGATGCGTGCGTGTGGTTTAAGGTTAATATGAAGATAATTGTTTAACGAGTTATGTAGTGGGATTTAGTGTGGGAACATTTCGAAGGAGTATGGATGTGGACAAAGGGGATTTTTGTAGAATAGATTTGTAAAGTTAGTTTATGGTAAAAGAAAAGTGAATTCTGGTACCAATAACAATAGTAAATAATTTTATGCAAAGGCAAACATTCAGCATATTACATAATTATGTCGGTAAAAAGTGCAATCGTCAGGTTTACTATTTTGCGATTGTTTATTGATGAAAAACGCGGATTGACGCGGGAGAATGTTGTTTTGCTATTGGCTTTTGAGTAAACTGACCAACGGTGAAGCAATATTCTTCGCGCGCCTTTCTCTGCTGGTAGAGAAGACTTAGAGTATTCTAGAGAAGAGTCGGAGCCTAGCCATGAAACAGTTCGGACGTGTGTAGTAGTAGTTGCCAGATCCAGCAGTGTTTCGTAAATCAAAAGTGTGGTGAAGTTACGCCATAATTATTCCGATGGGTGTGTAGAAATTTCGGAAATTTTAAGTGAATTTTGTGTATTGAGCAGGTCAGTGGCTAAAAAACTGTGACTGCATTAGGTACCGACAGACTTAATTCTTGGCGAGAATTCTCAACCAAAAACAATACATATTTTTGTGGCTATTACGTTTTCGGGAAATGCAACACCATAAACTTGCTAACGTGAGTGAAAGGGATTGAGAGTGACTGTGTTAAGACTAACACGGGCGTGGCAGTGATACATGTTCACCTAAGTTTCACAACGTATTAATTAAGAAAAAAATTTCCATCCTTTCATTTCGTGTGAAAACTTTCTCCCGAAACGTAGATTTAGTGACTTTAATTGCAGCCTGACACACGTCGAAGTACAGTAGGTTTCGCTCGGCTTCCCTACTGATGATATGCTGAGACAATGTTCACAAGTAGGTGCAGGTTAGTTGTAAAGGGACGGAAAGAACCGCGCCACCGCAATTGGTATAGACAATAACATTTTTTTTTTGAAACGTCATATGTGAAGAAAGTAACAAGTACGACACACTCCTTAAGGAAAAACACATGTAAGAGGTACTTAAGTGGAGAATCAGTATCATCATCTTCTTCAGTGTCACTGTATGATGCTAGCCATACAGGAAACTTGCAGGAGCCAATAGAGGCCTGGAATCTCATGGCGAGCATCTGAATATAACGGGTAATGTTTATCCTCCAACCCTCAGATGCTGGTCATGCCAGAAACAGCGTAGGTGTCGGAACATTAATATCAGTGAAGTAAAATGTAGACCCCAATAAACAAACACACATTCAAATAAAATACACTTACGTAAAAGTTCTACATCATCATCATCATCATAGTAGATAGTGTCGGAAGTTCCACGCTGCTTTTCCCGGATGATGCTGTAGTATACAGAGAAGTTGCAGCATTAGAAAATTGCGGCGAAATGCAGGAAGATCTGCAGCGGATAGGCACTTGGTGCAGGGAGTGGCAGCTGACCCATAACATAGACAAATGTGATGTATTGCGAATACATAGAAAGAAGGATACTTTATTGTATGATTATATGATAGCGGAACAAACACTGGTAGCAGTTACTTCTGTAAAATATTTGGGAGTATGCGTACGGAATGATTTGGTGGAACGATCATATAAAATTAATTGTCGGTAAGGCGGGTGCCAGGTTGAGATCCATTGGGAGAGACCTTAGAAAATGTAGTCCATCAACAAAGGAGGTGGCTTACAAAACACTCGTTCGACCTATACTTGAGTATTGCTCGTCAGTGTGGGATCCGTACCAGGTCGAGTTGACAGATGAGATAAGAGAAGATCCAAAGAAGAGCGGCGCGTTTCATCGCAGGGTTATTTGGTAAGCGTGATAGCGTTACGGATATGTTTAGCAACTCAAGTGCCAGACTGCAAGAGAGGCGCTCTGCATCGTGGTGTAGCTTGCTGTTCAGGTTTCGAGAGGGTGCGTTTCTGGATGAGGTGTCGAATATATTGCTTCCCCATACTTATACCTCTCGAGGAGATCATGGACGAAAAATTAGAGAGATCGAGCGCGCACGGAGGCTTTCCGGCAGTCGTTCTTCCCGCGAACCATACGTGACTGGAACAGAAAAGTGAGGTAATGACAGTGGCACATTAAGTGCCCTCCGCCACATACCGTTGGGTGGCTTGCGGAGTATAAATGTAGATGTAGATGTATATCATTATCAAGCCCTTGTAATGGGGTAATATTTACCCACCCAACTTCAGACGTTTGTTACGCAGAAAATGAGGTGGGAGCTGGTTAGAAAACAGCAAGGCGGTACTGCTTAGGTAAAACACGTGGAAGACTACAGACACTCACACATAAATAGAGGAAGAAAGACATGCTGTCATCAGATACAACAACGTCAGGCTCCTGTGGTGAAGGACCCATAGGTGTGACTCTTTAAGTGCTGTCATTCATCAGCTCTAAAACACTAATATAAGAGTCCGTAATTATAGAAATTACTTATATTTTGGAGTTATGTCATTAAATATTGATCATTCTGCCTTCATCCCAGTTGATGTCACAACAATATCAGCTCAGCTATGACACACTTTCACGCGTTTTGAGGCAGATGATAGCTCTGATAGGTTTACTTACAGCTACGAATCTTGAATGAGTGGTTGTCGTAATTTGCTAGTCATACGTGATGGCGAAAAATGCAACATCCTTAAATCGTCCAGTTGTTTAGTTGTTAAGCTACGCCTATTAACTTATACATGTCTTTGAAAAAGTCCGCTAAATGGGCTGCAGTTGATGATCCGTTCTGCAGTATTACCGTGAATTCTGCAGTGTTTCCAGGGACTCTCTGAAGGCTTCAAATTATATACATTCAATAGGACCAAAATTCGCTGTATCATTGTGTCTGGAGAAGTCTGTAATGATAATTGAAGCTAACTTCTTAAATTCCCTCATTCTCTTCACTCCCATAGTAAGCAGGATGAAACCTAATGTGCATATAAAAAATCAGGCTGTATACGTTATCACACCAATGTTGTTGTAAGTTGCTACATGTAAAACTCGGTATTTAAGTAAACTCGAGCGTCTGTTACACTATTGTTGTCGGGTTCACTCGAATAACTTCGGAGGTTCTCTTTCCTATTTGTTGACTGTGGAAATGCGAGGATGATAAATCGCCGGCCAGGGTGGCCGAGCGATTCTAGGCGCTTCAGCCTGGAAACGCGAGACAGCTACGGTCGCAGGTTCGAATCCTGCCTCGTGCATGGATGTGTGTGATATCCTTAGGTTAGTTAGGTTTAAGTAGTTCTAAATTCTGGGGGACAGATGACCTCAGATGTTAAGTGCCATAGTGCTCAGAGCCATTTGATCCATCCATTTGATGATAAATCGAAGTGTTTCTAATTGAAGCGATGTCATGACGGTCAACGATTGTCACGATGAGTTTCAAAGCAGAGGACATTTAAACAGCTCTGATGATCTGAAATTTAAAAATTGTTGAAATCCGAATCCATGTACTTTTAAAAGTTTCAGTCTTTCTCAGTCGGTCATGAAGACATGAGACATCTTCCAAATTAATTTCTCGAGCAGATTCTTGCTCTTCTCTCCATTGGTACCTTGAATATATGCATTACTGTCTGTTTCACGTTTATTATATGCTCACACTTAACATGTACTACAATCCTCTTCATATCCTCTAAGTACCTCACGAGCATTTTGAGAGGCATGCATGAACTAAATCACATTTACTAGCTTGTGGATGTATTCTCTAAACTGTTAACATCGGATTTTGACGCTAATGTGTACTTTTTTAGGTTAGTATGATACATATATTCCCACTGTGGTCAGTTTCTACACCGTTCATCTGGTGTCTTATTTCCCGCAACAGGAACGTGAATGGACTACGAATAAGATGAAGTGCTGCCTTTGGAGTCCCATCCATTCTAGTGAGTCTGAAGTATATGAAACTCCTGCTTGGCATGGTCAAAGCATATTGATTTTGGATCAGAATGCGGATGTCATCACTTTGGTCGAATGTTGCTGACGCCAATGATTTGTGTCAGAAGTACTCTCCAAGAACGATTCGTTCATCGTGTTCGATGGGAGCACTAGTACTGTATGATGACATTATACTTGTGTGGTTTCAAGCCCAGTTATTTAAGAAATTGATGGTTCTTTGGTGTTAACATAATGACTGATTGCAAAATGAAGTGCTGCTGGGTGTGTATCATGGTTTTATAACGCATGCCCATCTCACTTTAGACGAAGGCGTATCGCAATCCCTTCACTGAGAAAACTGACAAGTCGGTCGCTCTGATCTACTATACTCAATTCATGATGTCTGACTAGTAGTACAGCTGCCAACACCAAGTCCAGATGCACTGATTGGGAGACGTAGTATAGCACTGTAGTCGATTACATCCTGTCACCTCCACATTTGGAGAGCGTTTGCTCTAGTTTCCTGCATGTCTGTGAATATTCATGTACAGGTACTGATCCTAGTGTCTGGAATAATACTTTAAAATTGATCGCTTGGTTGATTTACGTAAAAATGCATCGAACTACATCCGTCTGGAGATCCATCGCACATAAAAATCACCAATTTCTTGTTGTTCTTCACTATCTGCTACTACATCACAACACTTTCTAATCTCCTACTATACATCGATAAGGAGTGCTAATCTCCTAGACATGGACGCATCTCGAGAAATCTTGTGCACTTGGATGGGTGAGGACTTGGCAAGCTCCATTCATTCACGAGATGTGGAATGTAGCAGTCTACTTCTGGTTGATAGCAGATTAAATCGGTAACGGTGCGGCAGGGTGGGATGGTCAGTGACAGTTTGAGGGGGTCTTTCAGTCTCTAATTTTACCCTAAAACTAAGAGAAAGCTCTGCGACTCCCACCAGGATTGAGATAGATCGTAAATTAAGCACTACGCTCGAAGTTTAGGAAATATGCAGAGTGCTGTCTGATTTACTTTGATGATGTTTGTGTTCAAGAGTTAACAAAGCATGGACATACTGTATAGTCATCTATCGACATTCGCAATGATTCTTGCAAGGTGGGGAGGTGGTGGTTTATCTATGATACTGAGATTGGGAAACATGCTGTCACATCATTGTTCGGTGTTGAAATTACTGTGAAATTGCTAAATTATTCACACAAGCAACTGTAATGCTTATTATTTAATTACATCGGGGGTGTCTTTCCATCCCATCTGTCCACTGGTACGCTGTTGGTTACCAAATAATGATTGACTGACATCACTTGTTTGAGTTGGAGAAAGAATTTTGGTGGAGGGATAACACCTTCTGGGAATGGATAGCACAAAAACAGTGATCGCGTACATGACTGTAATGTGAGTAATCAGTCGAAATGGAACGCAGAGCCATCAGCTATTCCGTTACTGTAGCAGATGAGTTTAAATGTAGAAGTCGTCAATCACTTTTGGACAGCAGTTCTGAAACTCTCCGCAATGCCGCCAAACTATTCCGGTTTCCTGATGTAATGTTGTTTTATTTAAAATCATCCAGTGTGTGCGGCGTGTTATGGTAGGCGCAGTAACAACATGATTTACACCATGTGACGTCTAGTTTTCTGTGAGAGGCAATGGATCAGAACGTGTTAATGTCAGTTTAGAACCTGACACATACCTCAAAGTCGTGGTGCAAAAACAAAATGTATGGCAGTGTACAAAGCGTGTTAAAAAACAATATTCCAAACAAGCACACAGGGTCACAGGGAGGGTCACTTGAGACGTACAGTATAGTACCTGGGATATAGTGTAGTACCATTGGTCTAGGGGTAGCGTCTTTGATTCATATTCAAAACGTCTTCGGTCCCGGGTTCGATCCCCGCCACTGCTTAAATTTTGATAAATAATCAGCATTGGCGGCCGAAGACTTCCGGCATAAGAAGTCAGCCTCATTCTGCCAACGGCCTTGACAAAGAGGGCGGAGGAGTGGATACAGGTTCAGGGCACTCTCTTGTCCTAGGGGTGGGAAATTGCCCCTAAAGGCGGAAGAATGAGCAATGATCAACGACATGAGGATGCAGAAGGCAATGGAAACCACTGCATTAAAGACACGTAACGTGTATCCACAGGACATGTGGCCTGTATTTGAAGAAGTGTCATGATGATCTCTCCATTGGCAAAAGATTCCGGAATAGTCCCCCATTCGGATCTCCGGGAGGGGACTGCCAAGGGGGAGGTTACCATGAGAAAAAGATTGAATAATCTACGAAAGGACAACGTTCTACTAGTCGGGGCGTGGAATGTCAGAAGCTTGAACGTGGTAGGGAAACTAGAAAATCTGAAAACGGAAATGCAAAGGCTCAATCTAGATATAGTAGGGGTCAGTGAAGTGTAGTGGAAGGAAGACAAGGATTTCTGGTCAGATGAATGTCGGGTAATATCAACAGCAGCAGAAAATGGTATAACAGGTGTAGGATTCGTTATGAATAGGAAGGTAGGGCAGAGGGTGTGTTACTGTGAACAGTTCAGTGACCGGGTTGTTCTAATCAGAATCGACAGCAGACAAACACCGACAACGATAGTTCAGGTATACATGCCGACGTCGCAAGCTGAAGATCAACAGATAGAGAAAGTGTATGAGGATATTGGAAGGGTAATGCAGTATGTAAAGGGGGACGAAAATCTAATAGTCATGGGCGACTGGAAAGCAGTTGTAGGGGAAGGAGTAGAAGAAAAGGTTACAGGAGAACATCGGCTTGGGACAAGGAATGAAAGAGGAGGAAGACTAATTGAGTTCTGTAACAAGTTCCAGCTAGTAATAGCGAATACCCTGTTCAAGAATCACAAGAGGAGGAGGTATACTTGGCAAAGGCCTGGAGATACGGGAAGATTTCAATTAGATTACATCATGGTCAGACAGAGATTCCGAAATCAGATACTGGATTGTAAGGCGTACCCAGGAGCAGATATAGACTCAGATCACAGTATAGTAGTGATGAAGAGTAGGCTGAAGTTCAAGACATTAGTCAGGAAGAATCAATACGCAAAGAAGTGGGATACGGAAGTACTAAGGAATGACGAGATACGTTTGAAGTTCTCTAACGCTATAGATACAGCAATAAGGAATAGCGCAGTAGGCAGTACAGTTGAAGAGGAATGGACATCTCTAAAAAGGGCCATCACAGAAGTTGGGAAGGAAAACATAGGTACAAAGAAGGTAGCTGCGAAGAAACCATGGGCAACAGAAGAAATACTTCAGTTGATTGATGAAAGGAGGGAGTACAAACATGTTGCGAGAAAATCAGGAATACAAAAATACAAGTCGCTGAGGAATGAAATAAATAGGAAGTGCAGGGAAGCTAAGACGAAATGGCTGCAGGAAAAATGTGAAGACATCGAAAAAGATATGATAGTCGGAAGGACAGACTCAGCACACAGGAAAGTCAAAACAACCCTTGGTGACATTAAAAGCAACGGTGGTAACATTAAGAGTGCAACGGGATTTCCACTGTTAAATGCAGAGGAGAGAGCAGATAGGTGGAAAGAATACATTGAAAGCCTCTATGAGAGTGAAGATTTGTCTGATGTGATAGAAGAAGAAACAGGAGTCGATTTAGAAGAGATAGTGCATCCAGTATTAGAATCGGAATTTAAAAGAGCTTTGGAGGACTTACGGTCAAATAAGGCAGAAGGGATAGATAACATTCCATCAGAATTTCTAAAATCATTGGGGGAAGTGGCAACGAAACGACTATTCACGTTGGTGTGTAGAATATATGAGTCTGGCGACATACCATCTGACTTTCGGAAAAGCATCATCCACACAATTCCGAAGACGGCAAGAGCTGACAAGCGCGAGAATTATCGCACAATCAGCTTAACAGCTCATGCATCGAAGCTGCTTACAAGAATAATATACAGAAGAATGGAAAAGAAAATTGAGAATGCGCTAGGAGCGATCAGTTTGGCTTTAGGAAAAGTGAAGGGACGAGAGGGGCAATTCTGACGTTACGGCTAATAATGGAAGCAAGGCTAAAGAAAAATCAAGACACTTTCATAGGATTTGTCGACTTGCAAAAAGCGTTCGACAATATAAAATGCTGCAAGCTGTTCGAGATTCTGAAAAAAGTAGGGGTAAGCCATAAGGAGAGACGGGTCATATACAACATGTACAACAACCAAGAGGGAACAATAAGAGTGGACGACCAAGAACGAAGTGCTCGTATTAAGAAGGGTGTAAGACAAGGCTGTAGCCTCTCGCCCCTACTCTTCAATCTGTACATCGAGGAAGCAATGATGGAAATAAAAGAAAGGTTCAGGAGTGGAATTAAAATACAAGGTGAAAGGATATCAGTGATACGATTCGCTGATGACATTGATATCCTGAGTGAAAGTGAAGAAGAATTAAACGATCTGCTGAACGGAATGAACAGTCTAATGAGTACACAGTATGGTTTAAGAGTGAATCGGAGAAAGACGAAGGTAATGAGAGGTAGTAGAAATGAGAACAGCGAGAAACTTAACATCGGGATTGATGGTCACGAAGTCAATGAAATTAAGGAATTCTGCTACCTATGCAGTAAAATAACCAATGACGGACGGAGCAAGGAGGACATCAAAAGCAGACTCGCTATGACAAAAAAGGCATTTCTGGCCAAGAGAAGTCTACTAATATCAAATACCGGCCTTAATTTGAGGAAGAAATTTCAGAGGATGTACGTCTGGAGTACAGCATTGTATGGTAGTGAAACATGGACTGTGGGAAAACCGGAACAGAAGAGAATCGAAGCATTTGAGATGTGGTGCTATAGACGACTGTTGAAAATTTGGTGGACTGATAAGGTAAGAAATGAGGAGGTTCTACGCAGAATCGGAGAGGAAAGGAATATGTGGAAAACACTGATAAGGAGAAGGGACAGGATGATAGGACATCTGCTAAGACATGAGGGAATGACTTCCATGGTACTAGAGGTAGCTGTAGAGGGCAAAAACTGTAGAGGAAGACAGAGATTGGAATACGTCAAGCAAATAATTGAGGACGTAGGTTGTAAGTGCTACTCTGAGATGAAGAGGTTAGCACAGGGAAGGAATTCGTGGCGAGCCGCATCAAACCAGTCAGTAGGATGATGACCAACAAAAAAAAAGTCTTCATCCTGCAGTAAAGGTGATGAAACTTTAAACTTTCTGTGCAGTTGATCAGTACCTGTATATCCAACAGGATTGTCACATGTGTTCAATGCCAGCATGCAGATGTTATTTGTTTTGTATATATGGGAGGAGAGAGATGCGATAAAGACCTTATCGAGTTCTATATCGGATGAAGTTAGTGGTGCTTCTATATTTCATTATTTTTCTCTGTTGGATAGTACATAATAACGATGATAGCATAGTAGGCTGATAGACGTGGATCTGCTTTGGACTGTAGTATCTATATGTAGTTTGGGGATGCACCACGTTGCGACCATTTCCACCGAATGGTCAAAACACAATCCTGTCGCCCCAACACAGGTCGCTGTGTTTCTACACAGGTTGCTGAAGGTGGTGCACATGGCTTTCTCCGACTTCTATCCAGTTCCGACTTAAATTGCAAGGCTCACATGCGCAAAGCTGCTAAAATGGCAGCAGTCGCAAGATGCATAGGGACTGACTAAAACCACGTTGGAATATTACTGTAGCACACAGGTTTGAGAAAGGTGACTTGTTGCGAGATATAAGAGTGCCACAAATATGATTCACTTGTGGCTGTAATCATTAGAAGACGTCTCCATAGGATCCAACGCAGGTATGTGATTGAATGGAAAGACTTGATTACAAATCACAGACAACATTTCTTGCAGTTAGCGTAACACTACAGATGTGAAAAGCTAGTGTACATTTCTTACGACATCAGTCAACACACCATCAACTACTGTTTGTGATCTTTCTCAATCAGTCATCGCCTGTAATAGCGGTTTCATACCACGTTCGTTAGCAGAATCACTTTCAAATTTCGGCGATTTTATGACGAGGTTGCTTCGTGGGCTACGTGTAACCATAGTGCTGGTCAGATAATATAAACTCCTATGATCACCGTCTCGGTATTTGTCTGGAAAAACCATAAGATTCGTAGATAATGCCATATGTGGAGTTATAAAGCCGGTATAGCTTTTAACGTGGATACTCGTGAGCACTTGTAGAACCAAGACGGCATGTGACAGTAACATACAGTAGTTGTTGTGACCTGATTTTTTAACATCTGTAGATTTGCAAGATGTTTAAACCTCTCCTTCAAAGACACATTGGCAGAACTCACAAGTTAAACTTATGAGACATGGCCACCCGTCGTTGGTTTTTGGTCAGTATTACTTCGTATCGCCAGCAATCAGCTATTGACGAAGTATTACACCTAGTAGTAGGGGGTGCGTGATAGATTCGTCTTGAGCATCAGGCTTATAAAGTATGTGTTTACACGAATTAGGCAGTCACTCCCTTCGTCTGACAAAGTAATAACGCTTAACTCATCGCATGTCACTTATTAATGTCATCACACGACAATACTCTTCATGTGGCATTGAATACACAGTACTCACTGCAAACCAAATTGTGGGTGTCCAGCGCGGTTGTCACGTAATCGCAGTACACAAATGGACACTTAACACATCAACAAATCACTCAGTCAACGCCATTAACGTCTTTGCTGGAGGTCAGGCCCATGGCGTTGGGTGACACACACAGCCGTTAGACAATTGAAAACGTGGTCGGCCATGCTGCCGAAATCCGCCCTGCTCGCTTAGCAGCCAACAACTTACACTTGCACACAATCTCAACACTGACTACTTTCTGGGGCACTCAGCGCTCGACTAGCGATAGTACCTACTGAAACCTGCGTGAGGCAAAGATATATTGTTCTCAATACGTAACGGGAGGCTGACCCCTTACATAACGCTCCTTTACATAATGCGTTTTTAATATGCTTTTCTATTTAGAGCTGTTTGTGCATTTCGCTCCTACTTTATTGGCTGTATGTCTGTCATACATAATATATGTGAAGATGGTATCTATTCCTTCTAACATGTCCGAAATAACTGATACCATTGGTGATCTTGCAGCTCTCGAAGAATTACAATGAAATCCAGACCATTAGCTGCTTACAGGTGGTGATTAATACCAATGGGCACACATTTTGAACTGTCCCCGTTGGTATTTTATCAACACCAGTCAGCAGCTAATGGTCTGGATTCCATTGTAATTTCGTACATAATATCTGACCATAAGTTTCTGTATCTTCCTGTGAGCAGCTGTCTCCGAACTACTAGATTAAGTAAACCGGGTTTTCTTTCGAATTCTCTGTCTCCGAACTGCATTGGATTCTTGGTTAAGCTTATGGGATGATTACCCAGTATATATCGTTTTCCTTGCTCACTCTGTAACTTCTGTCTATGCGATTATCAGTGCCATCACCAACAACATGATCTTCATCATCATCTTTAACCTCTGAGAGACAGTCGAGAGATTTATGACAGGCCTCAACATGTCTTTGAGTGATTGGTCTCCTTCCAAAGGCCTAACAGTTTCTCTCTTCAACGACTTTATGTGTAGTTGACATGTCGTCACATAATAAGCAGATTTTGGACTGGCATGCAACTTAGATACAGTTCCATTTCAGTTACATCAAGCTGTGCAGTTAACTGGTTTGCCTTCCTTTCAATTACGTCATCCCTTGCAGTTAATTTGTAGATTAACCTCAGAATGGCTTGAGAATGAGTGTACAATTCCTTCATACTTTTATTGAGTGCTTCAAGTCTAGTAGTAAGACGTTTAATTGCTTCAGGTCTAGTAGTAAGATTTTAATAGCATCGTTAGGTATCTGAATTTTCTCGTCAAAGTAAAGATGAATGTCCTGCCCCCTGCTCTCTGAATGATTGTGAGTGGATGATATCACCGTCTTGTCCATATCGTAATGTATAATGACGCAATTACCATATTGTTTAACTACATGTAACACTCATTTCATCACCTTTGAAAAATCCTAAAAGTTCCAAAAGTATCACCCTTTATTCAAATTTTTAGTTTTGTCGATAAATACAAAGGTACGCTGTGAATAATTCCAATGTTCTCTGCATACATGAAGTTGTAAAGTCTTTAAATGTCATATCAGTTCCTACGTTATTCTGGTAAATGTGTTTTAACTTCACATTTTCCTGTTTCAAGGCAGTAATGATGTTTGCATTAACACTCATCGATTGCTTTTGGATTCTTGAATATCTCTGGCTTAGGTGAGAGATATTGAGAGTGCTATGCTGACCAAAACAAAAATATTGTCGTACTTGAGCCCGATTTTCCGTTATGACATCTTCAAATATCAACTCTTTTTTAGGTTTTACTCCTTCAGGTGCTGAGTCCTCTTCACTTTCGATGAAACTCTTGTATGTAATACCGTCAAAACCTGACAGTATATCCTAAAGTAGTTGGCACTTGGGTTAAAACAGCGCTTTTGAAAATATATATACATTCTCGAAGCGAACACCATATGGACGTATTAACAGGGACATGAGGACATTCGTTTTTTCACAAAACAATGGACCATTGTAACCGATCTGGTGCGACAGGGCAGTAGTGACACACCATTGTTATTCAGTTGTTCCGAAGTGTTCTCAACGAAGCCCTTGTGAAGAGGATGCTTTGCTCATCCGCTCATGTTGAATACTGCATGAGTACAGTAGCGTACATGGTGTTTTACAGGATAAAAGAAGAACAGAGATATACACAAGTTTCATTTATTTGTACACATAGCTGCGTATATATACATAATCAAATAAGATCGCAATTGCATGATTACATCGAGTGTTGTAAACTCATACATAGTTCTGATTACTGATGTCCAACACTCATCGAAGAAGCTGCATCTTCTTTTGAGAGATTCGAAGTTCGCCGTGAAAGTTCCTGTAAATTGCGCCACAATATTTTTTAGAAGCTGTAAACATAAGGTTGTCAGTTCCGTCTCTGGTCTGGAGCGTGCTGTGGCAGAACTCCCGTACATTAAATTCTGGAAGGTGTGCTCCTGCTTGTGAGTCGATTTCGATTCGTCAAAAATTGTTATTTTTTGTTGGAAGGCAGCAGCACTGCTGTTGTGATAACTTAGCACCACTTAAAGTGTCGTTCGAGTATTTCCGATAAGCATGCCTGCAATCGCTGTTGAGTTGTCACACAGCATATACCGCTCTGTAGGGATTAATATTATTTTTCTGCTGCAGTATCGCGGGTTTTCAAAAATCAACACGATCATTAAATACTCCAACGCTAACACGTTTACATCCACTTGAATTTACAGGGTGATTCAAAAAGAATACCACAACTTTAGGAATTTAAAACTCTGCAACGACAAAAGGCAGAGCTAAGCACTATCTGTCGGCGAATTAAGGGAGCTATAAAGTTTCATTTAGTTGTACATTTGTTCGCTTGAGGCGCTGTTGACTAGGCGTCAGCGTCAGTTGATGCTAAGATGGCGACCGCTCAACAGAAAGCTTTTTGTGTTATTGAGTACGGCAGAAGTGAATCGGCGACAGTTGTTCAGCGTGCATTTCGAACGAAGTATGGTGTTAAACGTCCTGATAGGTGGTGTATTAAACGTTGGTATAAACAGATTACAGAGAATGGGTGTTTGTGCAAAGGGAAAAGTTCTGGACGGCCGAGAACGAGTGATGAAAATGCAGCACGCATCCAGCAAGCATTTGTTCGCAGCCCAGGAAAATCGACTCGCAGAGCTAGCAGAGAGCTGCAAATTCCACAATTTCAGCACGATGGAGCGCCACCACATTGGCACTTATCTGTCCGTAACTACCTGAACGTTAACTACCCGAGGCGATGGATCGGCCGCCAGGCAGCCCGTGACAGAGCACTTCATCACTGGCCTCCAAGAAGCCCTGATCTTACCCCCTGCGATTTTTTCTTATGGGGGTATGTTAAGGATATGGTGTTTCGGCCACCTCTCCCAGCCACCATTGATGATTTGAATTGAGAAATAACAGCAGCTATCCAAACTGTTACCCCTGATATGCTACAGAGAGTGTGGAACGAGTTGGAGTATCGGGTTGATATTGCTTGTGTGCCTGGAGGGGGCCATATTGAACATCTCTGAACTTGTTTTTGAGTTAAAAAAAACTTTTTTAAATACTCTTTGAAATGATGTATAACATTAGGTTATATTATGTTTCTTTCATTAAATACACATTTTTGAAGTTGTGGTATTCTTTTTGAATCACCCTGTACTATGGAAGGCGTGATGGAATGGGTACGTACTCCTGTTGAAACTTCTTCGTTAGACAGTACGCCATAGAATCATCTGGAAATAAGAAAGTAAAATTAGTTAAACGACAGACAGCCCGTACATGACATATATACATATACCCAAGAACAATGATGATGGATGGTTATATGGCTTTTATTGTTTACGTGGAGTTTGATGTTTCATGATGATGATGTTATCTTACCGATTCCACACAGCTAACTGAAACCATTTGAGCTATATAAATTTCGCAATTTAGTGTTGCCAACTTCATGAGAAAAAAGTGTGTGATCGATGCACTGCAACTGTGTGTAACGGGAGTAACCTAATGTCAGAATGTTACTTATAATCCGTCTTGACTGCAAAAATGTTTATTCACATGACCGCTTTCGGTTCCTCTAGAACCATCATCAGATCTGAAACGATAATGATACTAATTTACTATTTCAAAAATGCAAAACTTTTTTCATCCCATCTGATCAACATTAAATGTACCAGAACGTACATGCCATTTCGGTTACAGGAGTAATCCGTCCACACACAGCAACCTTCACGTGCTGCGTCACATAAAATTGGTTGGCAGAATGCACGTCATTTACATTAATTATAAAACTATTACCGACAGGTGGCGTCTGGTACACTTGTTACATTACACATTCACATTATGTATTAAGTAGATTTTTGTAATGTACTTTTATCTCTAAAAATACTTAGTTAAAATCTGTGGATGTCAAGGTTAAATTCTGTACTTGTCAAAATTAAAATACACAATATAATTATCATTTTTGTGCGATCTAAAACAAAGGGCGACTTCTATATACATGGCGCTGATGTAGACTTGTTTTCCTCCATGGTCTGCTTCCGTGGTTCTCGATGTTATGCCGCGAGCCGTTCAATCGTCTGATGTCCACCGCCTTGAGGGAGAGCCCCGTCAACGACGTTAGGCAGTGCACGCATCTTCGAGCTTTTTCACCATGCACCATCTCTCATCCTTCGGCTTGGACTTCTATACGCAACAGTGATCATCTCAATAAGTCGTCATTAATACTAAAATAGGCGTTATGATTGAACTCGCTTTGCTCGTTGAGGATCTTTCTTTTTGTAGGTGTATATTTGAACTTCTTCCAAAATGTTAAGAAACCGTCCCTTATGAGCTCTATGTAGGATGTCTAAATTTTGTTCAATGTTCATGACTGAGTGCTGTAAGGCAGCAATATGCGCCCCAAACGCTGTTTTGTTTTGAGAGTAGATGTGCTCCCTGAATCTGCTTTCAAAGTTCCTACCAGTCTGTCGTGTATATTGTTTACAGCAGTCGTCATATTTGAACTTATGTACACCTGAAACCTGATATTTATTCCTCCTATTACATATTTTGTGCCGGAGCTTCAATTTTAGCGCATTATTTGTTCGGAACCCTATTTTAACGTCGGATTTACGAGAGCAACTTTCAATCTTTTCAGTAATTCTTCCACTGTATGTGCGACTTAACTTCCTTCTATTTCTTTCATTTGCCTCTTCTTTATCTTATTATAAATATTCATCACTTCCATACCCGTATATCCGTTCGCTATGGCCACTTGTTTTAAAATATTTAGTTTTTTTGTCAACTTTCTGTTGCCTCAGTGTCAATCTTAGTAGCCTGTGTACCATCGAATTAAAAGACGCCCATTTGTATGGCAGTGGGTGACAAGAGCGCTCATTAATAACTAAATCTGTACACGTATGTTTTCTGAATATTCTAAATTCATGTTTCCCATCTTTCGTTATTAGTGTTAAATCTAAGTAATATACACGGCTGTCTTCTTCAAAATTCATAATGAATCTAATTTTCGGGTGTTGAGAGCTCATTAAGAACAATCTCCTCACTCATGGTAAATTGCAATTGCGAGAAGTGATTGAACTAGTGGAAATGTTGGAACAAGTCTTGTCGTTAAGTTACTTTACTTTCAATGGTAAAATTTATCAACAGAAAGACGGGTTTGCAATGGGGAACAGTTTAGCTGGGACGCTGGCTAACATTTTTGTAAATCACTTGGGAAACGAATTCTTTCATGAAAATCCTGATATCGCTGAGAAAGTTGTATATTACAGGAGATATGTTGACGACTCTATTTTATTATACAGAGGAGATAAAAATGATATCGAAAACGTAGCACCGCCCTCTTACCCACGGCCATGGACATCAGACGACTGAACGGCTCGCGGCATAACACCGAAGTAGCGAGAACCACGGAAGCAGACCATGGAGGAAAACAAGTCTACACCAGCGCCATGGATATAGAAGTCGCCCTTTGTTTTAGATCGTACAAAAATGACAATTATATTGTGTATTTTAATTTTGACAAGTACAGAATTTAACCTTGTCATCCACAGATTTTTTAAGTATTATTAGAGATAAAAGTAAATTACAAAAATCTGCCTAATACATTATGTGAATCTGAATGTAACAAAGGCACCAGACGCCACCTGTCAGTAATAGTTTTATAATTAATGTAAATGACGTGCATTCTACCAACCAATTTTATGTGGCGCAGTATGTGAAGGTTGCTGTGTGTGGACGGGTTACTCCTGTAACCGAAATTGCAGGTACATTCTGGTACATTTAATGCTAATCAGATGGGATGAAAGAAGTTTTGCATTTGTGAAATAGTAAATTAGTATCATTATCGTTTCAGATCTGAAGATGTTTGTAGAGGAACCGAAAGCGGTCATGTGAACAAACATTTTTGCAATCAAGACGGATTATAAGTAACATTGTATAACCAGTGATTGCGGTATCCCATCAGACTTAATGTCTGTATTTGTTATGTCAGAATATTTGCTAGGATAGAAGGATGTGTGTGTGTGTGTGTGTGTGTGTGTGTGTGGTTGTGTGGAATGGACGTGTTACCACAAATCTATGTGGAACCTATGACAAAAAGAGTTATGCTACATTGATCACATGACTTAAATCACATTTTAGGTGGATGATGATCTAATAGAAACGCCATTAATGTACGATAATCATCTTCAGATTTCTTTATTCGCTTTGGATCTACGTATTCTTTGATTAATACGTCTGGATGTTCAGTTATTATTATTTGATGAGCTGTCTTTCTCCAGTGCACCAGAATTTGTCCATTATGTGGAATATTTTTAATATTTCTTCTGATTTCTGAGATGTGAAATTTTCGTGGTTCTGCCACAAACAGAGCTGAAGCTAGATCGGAGATCAAAATTTCTTTTGGGTTAATAATAGGGAAGGGGAAAGCATATGATGGTGGACATTCATCCTAGTGGGCAGCTGGTTAGTAGTGACACCAATATAAAAAAGATTGCAGCAGAGGATGCTTTCACAGAATTCCCTGCCACTGATGGGGTGGGATAAATTTGCAACAGACTGGAATAGAAAGTGCTGGATGTGTGGATTGGACATATTTAGCACCTTGGTCTTCCACAGAGATATGATCCTCACAGCAAGCGATTGGGATTGGTAGTGGCCCAGGGATGGACTAGGACGTTGGGTTGGTAATGGAACACCACTTTAAGAGCGGTGGAATGTATATTAGGTAGGATTTCCCTCATTTCAGAGGATGATGATAGGTAATCAAATCCCCAGCGAAGGATGTGGTTCAGTTGTTCTGGTCCAGGGTTGTACTTGGTGATAGATAGGCCACTCCTTTGTGGCTGATTTTTGGTTGTGCTGGGAGAATTGGGGGTATGAAGGGCAATGACAGGGGAGATATATTTACGAACTATGTCTGGGGGGACAGTCTTTCTCTGTGAAGGTCATGGTCAGAACCTCACCACACTGCGCAAGAGAGCTTTTGACACTGCAGATACGCCATCCTTGGGTGGCCAGGTTGTATGGAGGGGATTTTTTGTTAACAGCTTACATTTTGAGAGCTGTCATTCCTTTCATACCAAAAAATCCCTCCCATACAACTTGGCCCTCCAGGGATACCTATCTGCAGTGACAAAAGCTACCTTGTACAGTATGTACAGTATGTATCACATAGGCTTTCACAGATAGTCACTATGCCCCAGACCTAGTCTACAAACAGGTCTCCCATGCCATTTCTCTTCAAACCCCCAATCCTCCCACCGCTGCCAAGAATGAGCCACAAACGAGTGTCCTCTTCATCAACCAGTACCACCTCAGACGAGAACAACTGAACCACATCTTTCGCCAGGGCTTTGATTACCTATCACCATTCCCTGAAATGGAGATATTATATCGTATATACTTCCCAAACCTACTAAAATGGTGTTCCATCGGCCACCCAACCTTCACAACATCCTATTCCATCCCTACGCCACTCTCAGTCTCAACCCCGTGCCATGTCGATCATATCCCTGTTGAAGACCAAGGTGCAAAACCTGCCCAATCCACCAATCCAGTACTTTCTATTTCAGTCTTGTCACATATTCTAACACATCAGGGACAGGCCACCTGTGAAAGCAGCCATGTGGTTTACCACCTCTGCGGCAATCACTGCACATTATTTTAATGCTATGACTACCAACCAGCTGTACACCAAGATGAACAGCCACCGCCAAACTGCGGCCAAGAGCAAAGTAGATCACGTTGTGGCACGTCATGCAACTAAACGTAACACACTTGATTTCAGTGGCTGCTTCACTACCTGAGCCATCCGGATCCTTCCCCCCCCCCCCCCCCCCCATCACCAGCTTTTCTGAACTGCGCAGATGGGAGTTATCTTTACACAGTCTTCACTCCAACAATTATCCCAGCCTCAGTGTATAGTAACATACTGTCCCCACACTCCCCACCCCCTCTGTCCTATCATTTGCTTCCCATTGTCGTCTCCCATCCTGTTTATTTAATACATTCTGCCAACGCATCTCTCTTTTTCCCCCATCCCTGCTTCACAACCTCCTGATGTTGCTCCTGTTGGCCTTCTATTCCTTCCACCAGACAGTGTTCTTCTTTCACCCACCCATGGACTACTATCTGTTCGACTTCCCATTGATCTTCCCCTTCCTCTTTCCCGTCCTCGACAGATCGCGGCTTACATCCCACGTGATACTTGCATTCCGACCTGAAATGCTCGAGTTGGCAGTTATGTCTGTACGAGGTGTGCCTACTTGTGTGTGTGGATGGTGTGTGTCTCTGTTTTATTGATGAAGGCTGTGGCCGAAAGCTTTATGCAAGTATCTTTCAATTATGTCTGTCTCCAACTTAACGTGTCTTCTTTACGGTAAGTATAAAACTGATTTAATTACAGTTTTCTGTATATTACTATTCTGCAGTCTCCCAGTACTCCCTGTATTAATCAAGTTATTTATTTCTGAAATCGAATTCCTTGCTGTAAGATAAGTTGTCCGATTTCTCCATGGTCCAGGGAGCAGAACACTGACAGGTGAGATCATCTTAATCTCACGGTGGTGGAAATGGTGATAGGCATTGCATTCCGGCCTGACTTGCTGAGCTGAGCTGAGCTTCTCTCAATCCGCCAACACACTGCGATCTGCAAGAGCACCTTCTGTTATGGCAACAGGCATGTGACTATCATATGACACAACGGACCGTTTCATAAAGACTATTTCTATCCAAAAAGTTTTATAGTTTTAACTCGTACTATCTCCTGTAAGAATATACGATACTTAAAATGCGCACAGCCTGTATTTCTTTGCGAAACGACTGATAGGAATTCGAACTCATATAAATGCAATCATTCACCACACAGGCTGTACACGAGCAGATAGGAGCGGTGAATGATAGTACTAGCCGATGTGATGTACACTGTAGAGTAGAAACGCAATCAGAGAAGTGACACAGAGCATTGATGCCATTAAATCATTCTTACCACCCTTTATCAGATTCCACACTACAGCACAAGGAGGCTAGAATTTGTATGGAAAATGTAAGATTCGTTACGGATGTCACAGTGTAGTGGAGGATATTTTTGTAATCTCAGGGTAACTAAGAAAGTGTGAAAGCGAGACATCACAGACCCACATCCGTCACGCGGCGTTGCGCTCCACGGCCGTTAGCTACAGCGGCGGCCTACCGCAGTTTATTGCTTTCTGGCTTTTTGGGATTCTCATTAATGATCTGGAATAGAGAGCAGTTCAAGAATGCTGGCCCGCAAACGTCACTACAGAGTAAATATGGATAGATCATAGTTCTTTTCTCGCATCAAACGATTTAAAAATATTAACTCACTGATTATGAATCCACCCAAAGGCCTCTAGTCTCTATTTTCTTCACGACCTTCTACAGTTTACGGTTAGTTAAACACTATCAGAGATCGGTGCCGTGTTCACTTTCACTCTTATTCTGAAGGAGGGTATTATTAGGTGAAATTTAAGGAAGTCACTGAAGGCCAACGGCTAGGCTGGTTTTGTCCTTACATAAGACTTTCAAACGTTTATTAATTATGCAACTAGGTCGAGGAACTGCGTTCAGACTCTGTTGCGATTCCGTTCGTTTCTACACTTACTGACAGCATAAGCAGAGTTATTCACACAAAGTGATGTGGAAACCACATTTTTCAATCAGGACAAATTACGAGTAAAATACGTGTTTACCACCGCACTGTCTATGAAGTTACATGTGGTTGTGGCAAATTACGAGTATTTATCGGGGATACCGAAAGGGCAGCAACAGAAATTGATTAAATCAGACTGTGAAATCTGGGGTAGCTGAATATCACGATAAGTTTGGTGAAGAATTGTATTTAAGCTACGAACAACTACTAACCAATCAAAGAAACAGTTTTAAAAAGAAATTCCGAATATCAGCTGGGATTTACAAGAACGAATATAGCTTCCAGGTACAAGAAGCGCACAGTCTTCTGGCTTCGTGACTTTCCGCTATCAAGGAAGAATATACGTAGCCATGGTTCGCGTGAAATGCACATAAAGATCAAGAGGATTCCTCTGTCACACAACAATTATATTTTTATTGAAATTCGCTCTCTTTTACTCTATGTGTTTTAATACATATCCGCCGATGATGGCCCACCAACAGTATCCGAAGAAATTTCGACCAATAACCTCACTTCCCGAAAGTACTCTTTTACAAATGAACGCGACGCTGGTCTTTGATAGTGTTCAGCTAACCGGGAACACCAGAAGATCCTGAAGAAAACTGCGTCGAATCGTCTGTTGTATGAGAAGAAAATTAAAAAGGACATGACATGGCCTAGCAACATAGAAAGTTTTACCTTGAAAGTAACAGTTTCGTTTCCCCAAGTTAGCTCTGAAGTGTAAACATATATACCTCAATAAATTGTTCTCTTTGAAGCCTTCTCTTCTTACGTCCGCCTACTATGGTTTCAACAGTTCATGTGGACTTGTTAATAGTTCAACACTGCGGGGAACACTTTAACTTATATTAGTATGTGAAAGTTGTGAGACAGAATATCGGACTTTTTAGGGAAACCATTTCCATTGAAAACCAATCTTCTCTATTTGTGGCGTAGGCGTTTTCCGCTTGAAAAGTTCGTTATTATTTGAATAGGAAACGTTAAAAGTAGTTGACTGAGATATTAACTCCAGCCTTTCCTAGGTTTCGTGACTGAATCGGTGAAAACAGATTCCTCATAGGATCACTTTGTAGTCTGTCCAACGATTAAGACCCCCTTTCGTCGGAAATGTGTCGACGTATCAAGTTCAAACTTTAGTCACATAGTGAGATCTGTCAATCGTTGGTGGTATACGAATTTTAAGCTTATAAGTTGAATCAATCAGAAGATTGGTCATTTATGTCACAAATTTTGACACTCGCTAACTCACTCACGAAAACTAAAGGGTACTTTTCGTTGACCTAGAATCATTAAATTCTGAAATAAGCAAGGTTTCACAGTACAAGCAAAGTGAAAAATCCGAAAATGTTAATTTATAATTGTATCACACGAAAAACATATTTTTTGGTTAATTTTCCTATTATCTGTCTGTCCCTCTGTTAAGACATCTTTCTCTCAACAACGAACAAACGTATTAAGTTCGAATTTATGTCACGTACTATGGTCTACAGTCTCCTTTCGGTGTGAAAAATTTAAGCTTGTAAGTCAGTGCAATCAAAACATACGGCCATTTATGTCACATTTAGATACTCGCAGATTCACTCATTAAAACCTACAGTGTACTTCCCATTGACGTAGAATCATTAAGTATAGCAAGAAGAAGGTTTCATGCTGAAAGTAAAGGAAAAACTCCAATTTTTTTAAAATTTGTAGTTATGTCACACGAAGCAGAAGTTTCCTTTCATATTTGTTATCCGATTGTCTGTGTGTCCGTTTCGTACGACGGCATTTTCTCAGCAACGGGTAGTCGTATGAAGCTCTAATCTATATCAAATACTAACGTTTACGCTTTCTTTGTGGCGTTAAAAATGTAACTTTCTATGTCAAAGTAATCCAAAGGTACGGCTATTTATGTCACATATTCTGATACTCGCAAACTCATTATCAAAATCTAAAGGGTACGTCCCCTCGATCTAGGAGCATGAAATTCGACAAGAAGCAAGGTTTCACACTACAAGTAAATGAAAAAATAATCCGAAAATTGTCACCCTGCAATAATATGATACAAAAAATATTTCTTTCCCATTACAAACTTACCTTGAATTCGTAATCTGCGAAAAATCTCAGCAACTACTGTACAAACGTTGGTCTGATTTTCAGTAATAGGTAAAGTGATTGACGGTAGAGGTTTATGTACACAATTAGATATATTTTGTGCTAACCGAATGAAATACGATGAAATGAGATCACCTGGCACTGTGAAAACAATGCGTTTGCCATCTAGTTCTCGTTGGGATATGGGCTCCCGCTACAACGCTGACAGTATATGGCTGCAACGTGTACGGTAGCTCAGAGCAAAGTAGTGCTGTAATTGATGCAGGATCGCATTGTTTGGCGTGAGGTTCCAATACCCTATCTAATGTCAATGAAACTTTCCGCAGGACAATTCGACATTTGTGTAACAGCAGTAGTCCTAAGACTGGCTGTGCTGTTTCTTTCTCTGAAGACTTCCATCAAATCTTACCAGTAATCAAAACAAGAACAAGAGCAGACTAAACCAGGTCATCTGCAATTTCCAGTTATCATAGCATGTTAATATAACTCCAAAATTTGTAAATAAATGAAAAATTCCAATAGAGAATGAGAAGCTGCATAAAAATTTGAACTTGGACCTAAAACATTCTCGAGATTCTTGGAATTGCCAGGACCGTTTTCATGTCAGCGTGGATATCGATACCAGGCAAATATCGTCCATATTCTCGATTCCCGAGATGGACGAACTTAACTATTTACATAATTAAGTTTGCGCGGAATCATCGCTTCGAGTACTCGTTCTTATCCTCTTATTTTAATGTCTTCCAAACTCCGGTGAAATAATGTACACCGAGCGAGGTGGCGCAGTGGTTAGACACTGGACTCGCATTCGGGAGGACGATGGTTCAATCCCGGGTCCGGCCATCCTGATTTAGGTTTTCCGTGATTTCCCTAAATCACTCCAGGCAAATGCCGGGATGGTTCCTCTGAAAGGGCACGGCCGACTTCCTTCCCCATTCTTCCCTAATCCGATGAGACCGATGAAAACGCTGTATGGTCTCCTTCCCCAAACAACCAACCAACCAACCAACCAAATAATGTACTCTTATAATCAACGCATTAGCTATCGAGTAATCCTTCTTGTGGCAGTGCGATCATCGAGTAACATGCGGTTTTCCTTTGGGGCTCTGTTCACCACATCAATCCATATATTAGAAATAACGCGAAAATTTCCGACCTATGTTTCACTCGTCCAATTCCATTTGCGAAACCTCTGGGGGATCAGTCTTCATTTGCACAACCGAGTAAAAGCAATTACGAAATTGCTACGGCCGTGCTCTCAGCTGCGGTACAAATGACCGCCTGCTTTATGAACGCCACCGCCGAGTTGAGCACCTGTGGCTCTGTCCGACGGTACAACGCTACAGTTTGGCCATTGCAGCTAACACGGCTGCCGTAGGATGTTACAGAAGCAGCTAGTCCACAAAAGACAAATAATTCAATTGCGACAGTTGGAAAAACAGATGCACCAGAAAAAGGAATAAAAAATGTGGTGAGACACAAAAAACGAAGTACACATAAGTGATTTGAAACCTTCGTGGTCGCTGGATGGCGCAGGTCGTCCCTGCAGTGTAACTGGAGGCACAATGATACACTGAATCATAGCAGCAATTATTCATCACTTCCTGTTTGCATTCTTCTTCCACATCAGCAATTTTTGTAGCAGTGCAGTACAAAAAGCTAACACAGAAGCCGGTACCTACCATTTCTCTGTCTACTCGAAAGTTTTGTGGCGACGACCTCTTCACTCCCAACGAGAAATCAGTTTTGTGATACCATCGCTGTGGAATGTTTGACTTTGTTGATGATGTCAGAACCTCACCATTGCTTGCACCATTTCATCACTATCAAAATGAAGTCCTCGAAAGTGCTTCTTAAATACGGAAATAGATGAAAATCGGGCGGAGCCAAGTCGGGACTGTATGGGGGATGATGGATGTCAGTGAACCCGAGGCGTCAGATTGATGCAAATGTCACAGCGCTCTTGTGTCATGGTAAAGTGGAGGGTGTTCCATGTGCGGACGAACTCTTCTGTGGTCAAAGTCTAGATTACAGCACGCTGTTTCTTACATCAGCCACATAGTTAAGTTAAACACCGCCATGTTTCACGCTACAATTTGGAGCCGTCCAACGCCATAGATTTGCAAGTAGCGTCAGCGAAGCGGGAAAGGCGACCGAGTAATACGCATGACACATAGTCGCTGAGCCAATATTGAGATCAGAATAAAAAGTTCGGAGGCATTAATTTTCAGCACGTCCTTATATTTATTATAGCCTAAACAGTAAGCTACAAAATTATTTCAGCAATGCCATCTTCAGCTGTGGGATGTAGCTCTTGCTGTCTGATTTAAATAATAGGAAATCTGACAGAAATAAACACATCACACTACACTTACTTTTCTAAACATCTGCAAGTGGTAGAAATTAAGAATTTGGATTCCCAACTTGTACCAGTGGATGCATGTGTGGTAGCAACTTTATAAATTACATCCCTGACCATGAGGTTATGTATTACACTAAATTTAAGAAAATATTCCATATGTTACTTCATACATCGTTATTTTCAGGCATTAGAATATAAAATTTTCCCCCTTTTTCCCCACCCCTACACACTTTCCGTGAATCCACATTTTGCGTTTCATGCATCTAATCATTTTTTTCCATTCGATCTTTCTCGCACAACTCGCCGAACAGGCTACTCGTGAGCCCACAGGCTCCTTAGATCGATCCTAAAGTTTTGGTTGGAACATTCACCTCCCTCGTATTCGGTGATATTTCTTGGATGGACACCTTTAGCCCACGTTTTGCGTGCCCTGCTTCTTTCGTATTGAAATTATTGGACAATCCGTTTCTTTCTGAAACGTCGAAAGCATATTTCCTTACGTCCGGTATGGATAAACCCAACATCATCTCTTCAAATGTAAGAATACGCTCTTCTAACGTCGTTGGAAAACATCTTTACTGCTGCCAAAAATGTTTATATCCCCATTTGGATTTTTATTTTTATTTTCAGATCGTCTCTTAATTGTTGGTTTATGATATTTTACACGCGTGCACATCCATTTCATCCATGATACCCATTTAGATATACCGTTACTATGAATGTTATTCGTCTGTGTTCCACTTTCCATATTGCTTTCCCGCTGCCATACTGTAACTCACAATAATTATTTAATTAATAACTTAGTATAAAGAACGACTTAAAAGATTCACCATATCCTTATCAAACATTATGTTGAAGTGCTTATTTAAGGCTCACTACACGAGCAAGTTTCTTAAATTGTACCAATACAGTCTTGGAAACTTATGATTGTAGTTATAGGCAACGTCTCCATATTCTCTTAGTTCATTTCCTACAAACTTATCAGAGCTAATATCTGATTCCTGGCTGTCTGAAATTCAAGCTTATATCATGTGTATTCTCCCATGAGCAAAAAATTTTGTTGCCACTTATCTCATTACGGTAATTCTCTTCGCAAAATACCAGGAAAGTAAGATGAACACTACAATAAAGTCAACGCTGTCTTGGGACGACCTGTTATTCAACACGCAAGACTCGTAGCTGACAATATGGCTCCAAGAAGCACGTGGTTCACGCTGACCTCTTCAAATATCGCAGAGCACAAGGAGTACGAATTTTGTAATAGTGTTAGTGCGTTCGAATGCAATGAATAACCTGGAAGAAAACGATTCATTGACAGTCAGTTCGGACTTAGAAAATATTGTTCTTGTGAAACACGTCTCTTTACTCAAATGAAGTAATTAGTGCTATCGACATGGAATCTCAAATTGAATCCATATTTCCGGTTTTCCAGAAGGCTTTTGATACTGTTCCTCACAAGCGGTTTCTAATCAAGCTGTCTGCCTTTGGAGTATCATTTCAGTTTTGTGATTCGATTCGTGATTTTCTGTAAGAAAAGTCATAGGACGTAGTGACTGACAGAAACAAGTAGTCTCAAACAGAAATTTTATCTGGCGTTCCCCAAGGAAACGTTATAGGCTTTCTGCTGTTCGTAAGTTATATATTCGTCTTACTCTATTAGATTGCAGATCTTCCTTGTCATAAAGCAATCAATCAAAACCAGTTGCAAAGTACGAGTAATTTAGAAAAGATACCTCCATGATGCGAAAAAATGTCACTTGACTTCCTCTTCTTTTGCTTACGCCTTAGTCCCGCAGTACGCAGTGTCGGCGTGCTTACAATCGTATTTGGCAAGGTTAATTTGAAGGGGTACCCGGACGCCCTACTTGCCTACACCCTGTACCCCCCAGATCAGAATGAGTTTACCCCAGGTGTCTGCATATAGTGTAAATCATGAAATAGTGCGAACGCGTTTCAAATGTCCGAGAGTCGTGTACCTGAGGCTGGACGTGGGGACCAACCCAGTATTCACCCAGCGGGATGTGGAAAACCGCCAAAAAACCACATCCAGGCTTCCTGGCACACCGGCCCCCGTCGTTAGTCCGCCGGGCGAATTCGATCCGGGGCAGGGGGGCCTACTCGAAGAAATGGTTCAAATGGCTCTGAGGACTATGGGACTTGACATCTACGGTCATCAGTCCCCTAGAACTTAGAACTACTTAAATCTAACTAACCTAAGGACATCACACAACACCCAGTCATCACGAGGCAGAGAAAATTCCTGACTCCGCCGGGAATCGAACCCGGGAACCCGGGCGCGGGAAGCGAGAACGCTACCGCACGTCCATGAGCTGCGGACGCGCGCCTATTCGATCCACCAGGAAGCAGTGCATTAGCGCTCTCGGCTAACCTGAAAAAATGTCACTTGACTCTGAATAATAAACAGGGCAAAGTCATTAGTACTAAAAGGAATTCTCTACAATCCGGTTAAACCATAAATCACAGAAATCTAAGCCGGCCTGAGTGGACGAGCGGTTCTTGGCGCTTCAGTCTGGAACCGCGCAACCGCTACGGTCCCAGGATCGAATAATGCCTCGGGCATGGATGTGTGTCATGTCCTTAGGCTTGATAGGTTTAAGTAGTTCTACGTTCTAGGGGACTGATCACCTCAGATGTTAAGTCCCATAGTGCTCAGAGCTATTTGAATCATTTGAACAGAAATCTAGAGGCTGTCAATTCAACTAAACTCAATTCTGCCCTTCGGCAATAAATAACCAAGACGTTACAATGCAGTTCGTACGCTCGTGTGTCTCAGTGATGCAAAAATGAGAGTTGTAGGAATAACTGGCCTCGGAATAGAAAAACGGGTCAGATCAAAGGATCAGATTCTGTATCGAAAATGCAGAGGAGCCGGGAACTCTTCTAGCATCAGTTAGCTGAAGGAAGCGTACCACCTGAATGGTAAAAGGCGTCAGTCCTTCAGGCTGATCAGAGCGGCCGTAAAAACCGAAACCCAGAACTACACGTCTGTCTCTCTGACGTCAGTTATTTGTAAAATTTTGAAACTTATACTGTGTTCACATTTGATACTGCAGAGAGGAACCGATACGTAGAACAACAGGTCTGTCTCGCTGACATCAGTTGCTTGTAAAATTTTGAAACTTGTACTGTGTTCACATTTGGCTCTGGAGAGCGAATAAGGTTTCAGAAAACATCGATCCTGCGAAACCCAACGATCTCTGTTTATCTGTGAATCAAGAAGTCAGCTAAGGTTGGACCTGATGTTCTTGGCTTCCAGAAAGCCTTTGAATTATCTGAAAAACCTAGTTGTCAGATTGAAAACTTCTTAGCAAAGAGAACTCATGTGCCTTTTTTATCGTAGAGGTATCTACAGAAGCAAGGTACTTTCCCGCGTTCTATAATGTTGTATGGTAGGTCCATGCTACGCTATCTTCGATATATGTTGGGTGTACCTATGAGACTGTTTGCAGACAAGTGTAGAGGGAGTGACCGTCGTTAGAATTTTGAAATGAAGTTCAGAATGTCGTGCAGCTAATCGGTTCGTGTTGTCACGATTTTCAGTTATTTTTAAATATAAGGTAACGCGTCTAAATGGAGGAATAGATTGCTACCGACTGAAAATATTATCATGAGTCACGCTTCAAGTACCTAAGAATATCTCTCCGGAGAAATTTAATGGAGAACATCAATCTGACCGTGGGAAAGGCAGATGACAGTTTCAGATATATTGGAAATGTCATGTTGTAGTGTAATTCATCCACGAAATTTGTCAGTCACTTAATGCGACCGTTCAAATGGGCAATCTGCATAAATCTTACTCTTTCGATCACAGTTTTCAGCGAAGTCTGAACGTATTGTAATCCATGTATGTACTACTTAACAACCGCTAAGGATCAGGGAGTTGTTGCACAAGAATAAACACGGGCAGTGATGGACGACATGAAACAAAGTACACACGCATTAGAGGTGGAGTGGCATATTTACAACGAAAAACTTGTAGGTATAACACCACATGGGAAAGCAGGATAACAGACATAAATAACGTTCGTTTGACATTGGTCAGACCCCCGTCATAAAGATCGATAATGTACCCTCCGTAAGTAATATGCTCTCCTCGGGCACTAATGAAGAAACGGTAAGGTGTTCTTGGGGGATATTGTCCCACACATCTGAGAAGGCGGTTTTCTGCTCTAGCGCAGTTCGGAAGGGGGTGATCATAAAGAAACACTTATGCTAAAAACATCCCAGGCGTTTAGATCCGAGGAGTACGCGGTCCATTCCATACGTTCAACACTTTCACTTTCTAGTATGTTCGACACCTCAGTGGTCCTGTGTGGACAGTCATTTCCATTCATAAACAGAAAGTCGGGACCTACCACATCTCAAATATGTCGATGACGTTCATGAGCGTTCTGTCGTCTGTACCGTGTTACCCTCACTTTCCACACTAACCGGTGGCCAGAATAGATTGACCCAATGAAGTAGAGTTCGTCGGAGACATCACTCTGGACCACTGTTGCTGAACACAACTAACAACGGATGTGCTCCACACACCAGAGAACTCTTCCTCGACGATGGCGTGGTTGAAGTGTGATGCTTCCAACAGGCTTCCGTCCACACAAACAAACCTTATTTAATAGCCACTAAATGGATCTACCGGAGAAACGTGTAACGGTAGCGATTCGAAGGTCTACAGAGATCAGACTAGGAGTGAGGCGTCTGTTTATTTTCACCACTAGGGCGACGTATCTATCCTCTTGCGGTGTGTTGGTCCATCTGCGACCACCGGCGTACATTCGCATAGCATTTCCACGTTGAGCGGCCTTTTTAGTCGCTAGATGACCCTTTTGGACACACTCGTTATGTGACCACAGTAGTAACTCTTTGACCGGCTACGAAGAGACAACTGCTCTTCCGCGATCGTAAACACTCAGATGATGCGTAGGAGATATGTTTTTCTATCCCAGAACCGTCGTATTAATCGGTTCCACAACAATCTTCTTCAATCACAGTTCTGAATGAACTGTCGAATGTATACAGGGCGTCCCTGGACAGGCTTCCCTGCAGAACACGTCCACCCCTCAGTGTTTACTTTCATTGGTTGGCTGTTCCGTAAGAATTTTCGGTTGCTCCGTAGCAGCTGGCAGTTGTTCCTTAGCAAATGTCAATTGCTCCTTAGCAATTTCCAGCAGATTTTTATACGTATAATGACGATTATTCAGATAAATTAACTTATATTGATTCTCGGAAGCTATGTGGATCTAGAAGCAATGTCCTTACCCTTGCAGGTCGGTGAACAAACCCACATCCACAATAGGTTTTGTAAGCACTCCTCCCGTTCAGATTTTGTTGATTGATATTCAAATGCAGTCGCAGCATGTCCCCCTGTTACTTATTCATGGCAGTGTATACAGCCTGGCGATCTACTAACTCAGACTTATATTTACCTTTACAGTATAGTTTGAAAGTAATTTTCCCTCCGACTTCGTTACAGATAGCTTACACATTGTGGTATCGCGTATCGATACCACCCCACGGGCGTCAGAAACCTGGTAACGGAACTGCAAGTTTCTGTCAGACGCCACTAGTGCTTGCACGGGATACGGCTGACCCGTCGGTGGGCGCCTGCCGAGCGACGCATTCAGCGGCAACGGCTCTGCGCTACAGGCGCCCCCTTAGGGCTTCTGTCTACAATACCATCGTCTATGCTTGTTGGCATTGTGATAGCTGGTCTCTGTTCCTTGTTGCATTATTTGTATTGAGGTTTCATACACTCAATTTCTTCCAGACTTAATCAGTAATTTGAACCAAATTTTGCATACATATATCTCATTATTTGTATTATCTGTATAAAAATAAAATTATCTGTATACAAACCTCTACTTACCACACCTGGGGTGGGACTGGGAATAAGCAGCTGATGTTGTTGTTGTTGTTGTTGTTGTGGTCTTCAGTCCAGAGACTGGTTTGATGCAGCTCTCCATGCTACTCTATCCTGTGCAAGCTGCTTCATCTCACAGTACGTGCTGCAACCTACATCCTTCTGAATCTGCTTAGTGTATTCATCTCTTGGTCTCCCTATACAATTTTTACCCTCCACGCTGCCCTCCAATACTAAATTGGTGATCCCTTGATGCCTCAGAACATGTCCTATCAACCGGTCCCTTCTTCTTGACAAGTTGTGCCACAAACTCCTCTTCTCCCCAATCCTATTCAGTACTTCCTCATTAGTTATGTGGTCTACCCATCTAATCTTCAGCATTCTTCTGTAGCACCACTTTTCGAAAACTTCTATTCTCTTCTTGTCCAAACTATTTATCGTCCATGTTTCACTTCCATACATGGCTACACTCCATACAAATACTTTCAGAAATGACTTCCTGACACTTAAATCTATACTCGATGTTAACAAATTTCTCTTCTTCAGAAACGCTTTCCTTGCCATTGCCAGTCTACATTTTATATCCTCTCTACCTCGACCATCATCAGTTATTTTGCTCCCCAAATAGCAAAACTGCTTTACTACTTTAAGTGTCTCATTTCCTAATCTAATTCCCGCAGCATCACCCGGCTTAATTCGACTACATTCCATTATCGTCGTTTTGCTTTTGTTAATGTTCATCTTATATCCTCCTTTCAAGACACTGTCCATTCCATTCAACTGCTCTTCTAAGTCCTCTGCTGTCTCTGACAGAATCACAATTTCATCGGCGAACCTCAAAGTTTTTATTTCTTCTCCATGGATTTTAATACCTACTCCGAATTTTTCTTTTGTTTCCTTTACTGCTTGCTCAATATACAGATTGAATAACATCGGGGAGAGGTTACAACCCTGTCTTTCTCCCTTCCCAACCACAGCTTCCCTTTCATGTCCCTCGACTCTTATAACTGCCATCTGGTTTCTGTACAAATTGTAAATAGCCTGCCGCTCCCTGTATTTTACCCCTGCCACCTTTAGAGTGGTATACTGCCTAATATCATGTAATGTCCCCTCGACCACGCACAAGTCCAGCAACACGACATGGCATGATTTCTGAAGCAGTCCTGCAGGAAAATGACACCACGAATCCTGCAGGGCTGTCCACAAATCCTAAAGTGTACGAGGGGTTGGGGGATCTCTTCTGAAGGGCATGTTGCAAGTCATCCGCGATATGCTCAATAATGTTCATGTCTGGTGAGTTTGGTGGCTAGCGGAAGTGTTTAAACTTAGAAGAGTGTTCCTGGAGCCACTCTGTAGCAATTCTGGACGTGTGGGGTGTCGCATTGTCCTGCTGGCATTGCCCAAGTCCGTCGGAATGCACAATGGACGTGAATGGATGCAGGTGATCACAGAGGATGCTTACGCACGTGCTACCTGTCAGAGTCGTATCTAGACGCATCAGGGGTCCATACCACTCCAACTGCACACGCACCACATCATTACAGAACCTCCAGCAGCTTGAACAGTCCCCTGCTGACATGCAGGATCCATGAATTCATGAGGCTGTCTCCGTACCCATACAGTCCATCCGCTCGACACAATTTAATACGAGACTCGTCCGACCAGGCAACATGTTTCCAGTCATCATTAGTCCAATGTTGTAACGGTGACCGGAACGGTCGCGGGGTTGTAGTGACGGAAACGCTGCGGGACCAGCGGAGCAGTCCGCGAACAACAACACAACGGGAGAGGACGGACACGACCAACGGGGGGCCTTACGACACAACAAGAACAGACGACAGAGTCACGAACCAAAGAAAACAACCACGTCTACTCGTGTAGAAACACGAAAGAAATACATTGTCTGAGGCGATATGTCCGGAGACGCACGCGAGGCTAGACTGGCTGCTGAGCTTTTTTTTTTTTTTTTTTCTTTATTGTTATTTTCAAACCTGTTAACAGGCAGGCCAGCAGCAACATGCTACGCCACACTTTGGCCTCAGAGAACACACAAATGAAGACATCGAGAGAAAAAAACATGGTGGACATAGAAACGGAGCCGTTCACGGGAGTAGATTCCAAGATAAAATTTGTTCAGACACTTGGACAGAGACGAACAGTGTGACACGTGAACGTAGGTACACAAAAACGAATAACACAGAATCACTTAAGCACAAAACGACGACACACACAGAACACGAGGCGTTGATCTCCGGCGCGCGAATCTTCACTAACCGTGTACGAGTCCGGGGACCTGCCAAGAGAGGAGGATCTGCTGAGCAACAGGCAGGCGCTTAACTACTCGATCGGGGACGCCGCTATTGGCCGCTGCAACCACGTGTTCCACTGTGGCACCCTCACTCGAAATGCGGGCCAGGAGGCGCGCGCCGCCACAGCTTACGAAGCGATGGTGCAGAGACCTCTATCTGTCTTCGACGTCCATGACGTCTGGCGCGGATTCAAATTCCGCCGCGCACGGCAGCAGATCTTGACCGGCCCAGGCGAGGCGTAAAACTTTGTGTCGTGCAGTCATCAAGGGCACACGAGTGCGCCTTCGGCTTCGAAAGCCTATATCGAAGATGTTTCGTTGAATGGTTCGCAAGCTGACACTTGTTGATGGCCCTGCATTGAAATCTGCAGCAATTTGCGGAACGGCTGCACTTGTCACGTTGAACGACCTCTTCAGTCGTCGTTGATCCCGTTCTTGCAGGATTTTTTCCGGCCGCAACGATGTGGGCGATTTGTTGTTTTACCGGATTTATAATATTCACGATACATTCGTGAAATGGTCGTACGGTAAAATCCCCACTTCATGGGGATTGTGCACCGACTACAGCACCACGTTGAAACACGCTTAAATCTTGATAAGCTGCTTTGTAGCAGCAGTAACCGATCCAGCCACTGCGCCCGACGTTTGTGCCTTTTATAGGCAGTGCCGACCACAGCGACGTATTCCGCCTGTTTACATATCTCAGAATTTGAATACTCATGCCTGTACTACTTTATTTGTCGCTTCAATGTATATGCGACAACCGCGTACACGGGCGAAGAAATCAGTGGAAAGCTAGCACACTATAAAATAAGAACTCACGGTATTCTTATCATCGTGAGCACAGAATATCCTTGCGATAATGTGATCTGGCGGTTCTGTGGCGACGCTACTGTGAAGCGCGCTGTGTGTGCCACCGCGTGGGCAGGCGACCCCTTCGCAGCCGCCTGGGCGCCGCCGCACTGCCCATGCTGCGCCCGCACTGCCCACCCCAGGCGGCGCGCGGTGCATGCCGGGAGCCCAGCAGAGCGCGAAACTCGGCGCCATTGCTGTGAGGCGGCGCGTGAAGTGGCAGTCGCAACATTGGGATTCCTGAGGCGCGCCCAACTGGCGTATGAACGGCGGACGTCCGCTCCTGCAGAAGCCGCGCTCTGCCCACGTCCCGCTCAGTCACCTTAGATTGCTCGTTTAAGCTCTCCACTGTGCATTTACAGTGAGCGCAATGTTTGCTTGCGGCCATATACACGAGAATGGGGGCTCCCTTTGGCCTAACGTTTCTCATACATGATGATGGACTTATCAATGTTTTCCTTTATACCTTGTTTATAGTCCCTCCTTTATTAAAATATGTACAATAACTGATTTTCATTGGATATGGAACAGGGTCTTTTAATGAACGTAACTTTTTTAATTCAAGACTGCCGAAACAAAGAAAATATTTCATGCACATTAAGGTAGGCAAATCCGCTCACATGACCTATATCCGTAGTGCACGATGTAAGCTGACTTGACAATTTTAATGTGCTTTAAATATTCTCTAAAACAGTTTCATGAAGGGAGTTCAGTAAGTAATGCAACATATTTTTTATGCATGCAGATTTGTTTTGCTCAGGATTCTAATACATCATGTTATTCCCCATTCTTTTTGCTGCATAACACTATTTTTCAACATATCTCGCTCAAAGCGACTGCCTTACGCCACCGTGCTGGAAGAGGCTGTATTCAAGCATGGTACCACTCTACTTGTCGAAGTCCGAGCCAACGTGACCTCCCCGTCATCCATTACTGTCGTCTTCATGACTTAACCGGCTGAGCGTTGCGACCCTGAACTTTGTCATCGGAGGACAGGTGGTGTGGATCCCCTCCATGGATTGCCGTTTTGTACCCGGTTTGAAGTGTTGAAGCAATATTTCATCACCAGTGCCGATGTTCGACAGAATTGTCACGATCACCTCCATCGTTGCTCTTTGCCTTTCAGTAGGCCAACAGGTGGACGAGAGTATCAGCACTACCAACGTAGACGTTCAGCTCAGTAACGAGGTGTTTGACTGTGATACGTCGATCACTTCGACTGAGAATAGCCGCAAGTTCCAACACTGCAGGAGTCACAGTTGTGTGCTTCCGGTCAGTAGGTGGGAGAAGTGTTTTGCGTGACCTTGTTGCGATGATGGCAGATGCTTTGCGCAGCGACTTACTGTCCTTTTGTTCACTGCCAGGTCTCCGTAGACATTCTGCAAGCACCTGTGAATATCTGCGGTTATCTGATTTGCCTCCAAAAGAAACTCAAGGATTGATCTGTGCTTCGAACGCAACTTCGTTACAAACGCCATTTTGGAGGCGCCGCCACCTATCAGAACCTTACGAATCTACAGGGGCTAAAGCTGGAATATTCCACATTGTTCCACAACAAACTTGTAGCGGCATCACCGTTTAGGATAGGGAAAGTTAGGTTTGTGCGACATTCTGAGCACAAGTTACAGCCAGGTGCAGGCCGGATAGCAGTAAGTTACGCTGACCAGCGGTTGCGAAGTGGATTGGAGGCCACAGGGGCCATCGAACTGCTGAAAAGCATAAACGCAGCGGTTCGCGTGTCGCAAGCTATAGGCCAAAGGGGACCACTGGCGCGACTGGGGTGTGTGGCGTACGTGACTTGGAGCGATGCATTAGCGAAACACAGGCGCGCATTCAAGGTGTCAGCTCTCCTGGACGGCGGGGAATGTCACACTACCAGCGACACACGGCAGCAGATGGGGTGCCAGCGTCCCAGGTCATGAAGGGTCGCTGATTCGACCCTCTGAGGCCAACATGGGGATGCAAGTGTGGCAGCTCTCCTGGACGGCGGCGCGTGACACGTTGCTGGGCTACACGCAGCAACCGATGGGGCGACAGCGTCCCAGTCCACAGCAGGTCGTTGGTTCGACCCTCTGAGGCCAACGCGGGGTGTGCAGTCAGCCAGGGCGGACCACTCTCCAGGTCGCTACCACGGACTGTCTTCTTGGCCCCCAACACACGCTGTAGACTTCTGAGGCGAGGGGCTGCAGGTTTGGAAGCCGGAATGGGGGCGGTCATTGCCGCCGTGTTCCCAGCTGCACTAGCCGAGGAAGAAGCAGCAGCAGCGCCGGCCTACGGCTCCCGGCGGAGTAGCACGGAGTCAACAGGGACGGTGGCCACTGAGTTGGCTGCTGGTGCAGCCATCCTGACTTAATTGGAAGTCTGCAGCTGGCGAACAAGGCCGGCACGACACTGTGTTGCATTGCACAGGCCGCTAGGGGTACTTCCTCAGCAATGCGGGGCCTGTGGCGAGGACCAAGGTGAACGAAGCTCTGTAGTGGAAACGAGAAAATCATTTGAAAAAGCTCAGCCGAGTTTTAATAAGGCACCTCCTGGAACCCTTTCACTACAGTCTGATCAAAATATGTATTACATTACTCAATCAATGCTCCTCATACTTTACCCACCCCATCTTATCAAAAATGAATTTGATGGCTAGACCAATGAACACTACTTCGCTTGCAGCATAGGTCCCATGCGCATAGTGTGGTCAGAAATTTTGGTTTTTCCATCACACTCAAGCATAAAATCAAGTATCTGGCATGACTACCATATTAGTCTCTTGTGCATGCAGCCAGATTGTTTAGTACATCTGGAACAAATTTTCCACTGCATAATGTTCCGTCATCAGGTTATTCTAATCAGCGAACCGGAAGGTGTGGTGTTATATACTTGCCATCTGACACGTAAACTCATGTCTCACGTGTGGAGCGCGAGGCAATCCAGCCACATTGGTGGGTGTTGGTTGCTTTCGGGATGCGAGTGAAGGACCTCAACCTTTCGAAATTCTCGTTCTGATGTCGATGCATCTGGAGCAGCTTCAGTATCGGGTTTCACGTTTGGCTAAAATGAAAGCCATGTCCTTGTGTAATACCTTACTTTCATTTTTGCGCTTCCAATATGGAAAATTCATTTCCTTACGAAATATATGGAATAAAAACAGCCACCAGTTGCGGAAGCAAGCAGTCAAACGCTCTTAACCTAGTTTCGACAAATATAAATGATCCTTCTTCAGAAGTGTTATTACGTTCGCCGGCCGCGGTGGCCGAGCGGTTCTCGGCGCTTCAGTCCGGAACCGCGTGACTGCTACGGTCGCAGGTTCGAATCCTGCCTTGGGCATGGATGTGTGTGATGGCCTTAGGTTAGTTAGGGTTAAGTAGTTCTAGGGGACTGATGACCACAGCAGTTAAGTCCCATAGCGCTCAGAGCCATTTGAGCCATTTTTTGTTATTACGTTTTACGCACTGATCATGATGTGCTGTCAATAGGCTTGGTCCTAATTAAAACACAATCGTAAAAACAGGTTGAAACGTAGGTCAACAGCTTTTGATTACTACCTTACGCAACCGGTGGCTGTTTTTGTTCCATGTATTATACTTGCACAGTTCCTGCTGCAGCCACGCTTAAAATTCTAATACGATATAATTTATAAATATTGTCCTCTACAAACTATAGCAAGACAGCGTACATTTTTCTTGCTCTCTTCCTCCCTATGGAGACGTAGACATTGCCAAAGGTCAGTTCTGGTTCATAAGGTCATTAGTCGAAAGCCTAAACACAAGTATCCAGTTGTAGCATTCCCGTGTTGCACGTAATAACAACACATTTTGTTGTGTCTAGACAAGACTGCCTAGACACAATTAGAGGAAGCCGAAAGACACGCGCTACGCTCACGCAGATGGGCGTGAGGTCTGAAACAGGATACGTAATGAATGCTATAAAGAAAAGTACGTAGCTTCTGGAATACTTAACTTTAATCCATCCTTTTGGTACATCTGGAGATTGTGGCGATACAAGTGAGACTCTTTAGATACATGCTATGTTACTAATGGCGCCTTGCTAGGTCGTAGCCATTGACTTAGCTGAAGGCTATTCTAACTATCGGCTCGGCTAATGAGCAATGCTTCGTCCATGTAGTCGCTAGCAAAGTCGTCCGTACAACTGGGGCGAGTGCTAGTCCGTATCTCGAGACCTGCCTTGTGGTGGCGCTCGGTCTGCGATCACACAGTGGCGACACGCGGGTCCGACATGTACTAACGGACCGCGGCCGATTTAAAGCTACCACCTAGCAAGTGTGGTGTGTGGCGGTGATACCACACATTTAGTCTGCCATTGTTGACTACTTTGCCTCCCTCCATCCCATCTCATACAACATGTGTCTATGTCGACATCATCCATTATGAAAGGAAACAACTACGAAATGAACCGCACGTAACATCTACTCGTTAAAAAAGAAACGAAATAAATTTAAAAAAACCCACAGTTTATCTTTTGAAACAATGAAAGCTTCTAAACTTCTATTTTTCCTTTCATTTAGTCAATATAAACCTTAGATAGCATTACATACTTTTTACCTTTATTCTCTTCTTTTTGTGTAATTATGCTCTGTTTCCTCTTTAATTATCGTCATAAATTATGACTTTCTGTTGTCGTTATTATAAAGTAACATTACACACTCTCACTGCAATTTGGGAATAGTTATTTAATAGCATATATTCCTTCATTGTGAAATGTAAGGTGACCAGATAGATATAAGTCAGAACCCAAAAGCCGCAACGTTGCCAGAGGAAACAAGTAAACTAAAAAATAAATATTGACACAAGAACTGGTTTCCCCTTTTTCAGATGCAGCTGTATACGACGTCGATCGTCCTACCACATGGTATTCTCGGTAGTGCTAATGTTGGTCGCTGATGCGAAAGTTTATTTCAACCACTTTATGGAATGAAACTCCTGAATAGTCATGATTTTTAGTCAATCCTGCTAATGTCTTTTGAACTTAGCTTTAAAATGGTATCTTACAGTTCCTACCATATTCATCATTTCTGGTAAATCGATTAACTTTTCTGTCGTTTGTGAAGAATAAACTCCTGGTACCACAAGCACTATCAGCTACTAGTAGAAGACAAGTGTACACGAATTACGCTTGGATGTGCAGGAAAGGCATGGCCTGTACGACACTAACTTGCCGTGAAGCACACGATGTTACCCTCTGAAAGAATTTCTAAGATTGACCACGCGTGTGTCTAATGGACGAAGGTATCGGACTATAATTTAGAATTTGGTGAAATTAACAGAAAAACCTAACGGACTTTAACTTTCGGAGTTAATGGAAGTGGTAAATCGTAAGTGAATAAAAAAATGAACAGTTGCCATACCAATTAGACACATTAATTTGGAAATATATATTTGAGAAAATTAAATACTGATTATTGAATTTATTTTTGTTGAGATTTCCCTTTTGAATAGCAAACAGGGTACAAAATGACACAGTGCACTCTGTACTGTGTGTAGCAGCAGTAAATTATGGGGAGTAGATTTGCACTAAGCTCATACTAATGACAGCCACACTCAAGAGCATTCCTTAATGAAATACTGAAAGTTACTGGATAAAGTGCACAACTTAATTTGGACATGAGGGGCTTTTATCTTGACTGCAATGAAAAACACAAATAAAGATTAATAACATCATAAATACACTGTTTGAGCTCCTCTACAAATATCAGTTTTCCTTAGTAATAGTTCACTTTTTTCCTAATAGGTGGAGAATATGATAGTGACAGATAAACTAGTATACTTTCGTAAGTCAACGATCTTTGATTATTAGTGTACTAAAGACTAATTCAAAAAGCTGATCATTCACTTCACTTGGAGTAGTTCATAAATTGCTTTGCAAGACAATAAAATACAATAGTGGGCTTAACTAACTTCAAAAAATGGAACCATACATGATAGAAACAAAAACCACACAATTTTTTAAAATGAGGATGACTTCACTTCTAACAAAACTATATTTTATAATAAACTAAGGATACTTTAGAAAGCCGACTGGAGTGGCCGAGCGGTTCTAGGCGCTACAGTCTGGAACCGCGCAACCGCTACGGTCGCAGGCTCGAATCCTGCTTCGGGCATGGATGTGTGTGTTGTCCTTAGGTTAGTTAGGTTTAAGTAGTTCTAAGTTCTAGGGAACTGATGACCTCAGAAGTTAACTCCCATAGTGCTCAGAGACATTTGAACCATTTGAACTTAGGCGAAGAACATGCGTAGGTTCGTCATGAGGATTGAAAATATGGTTCCAGAAACGAATACAGGTTTTGTATGGTTATAATTGAAGCAACACACAAACTAACTGGTCTATTTCCATATACATTACGTAACTGAATGCATGAAGTTTGCGAAGATTGGTGGCAGGCGGCATGGCGGCTAACTGTACTCACGGTACACAGATCCACATCCAGGGCAAATCCTTTATAATGCAGCTTCCAGTTGCCTCTCTTAGCGCCGTCGAAGGCTAGCCACATGCTGCGTGTCGTTCACACAAAGGAGGCTCTCAGTTCGACCGCCAAACCTACATTTTACATCGCGCCATGCCACATACGTTACGGAGGGGCTTCCCTACAGATTTTACATGTTAAAAATACAATTTCCATAAGCATGAACCAGCTTTTAGCAAACATTTTCTTTTTATGAACATATTCTTATCATAATAATTCATCATTTCAACATATTCTTTTGCTTTTTTTCATATACACATTACAAAACTCTTAATCTTCTTGCCACAGATCAAGGAGTTTAAACAACATAGAGTAAACACTACATAAATTGTAGATATTCTGTTATATAATATAAATCTACTCCTAATCGATATAAGTGTTACACGTTGACAAATTCTAGAATTGGTCACTAATTTGGAAATTCCTGACTCACTCATTGTATGCTGCGACTTCCCACACAAGACGTTCTGACATGTTTTCAACCATTGCTGAAGTACGGGATCCTGTTTTAGGAAAACCGACTGGACACGCCGTGCATCCGGTCAAAGGCAAGGATGTAGACTGTTAATGTTCATCAGAGGAACAAATACGTGACTTTCACGCATACTCTGGCATTCCTTCAAGAAGCGCCTTAGTGGCACGTCTCTTTGTCCCATACAGGAGTATGTCCAGGCATCTTGAGTTTCTGAATGTCTCAGTATCAACGTAGAACCACGGCTTACTCTGGTACAAAGGTCTAGAAATTATGTCCCACACGCCACAGGGAAAGGATCTATGTGCTCATAATTTCCACAGTTGATAATGACCTCCGAGAAGATGTAGGTTTAGTCTGAGTAAAATGCAAAGTATGTACGAGCGTTGCCCTGAAACTAATGCACATCTTTCTCCTCAGCTAGTAAAGCTGCACGAACGCAAAACTTTAGTTATGTATTATTTGAAGTTTCCTCATTCCATATACAAATTTTCCGACTCCTGCGACAGATGGTGTAGCAGCAGTAGCAATTTTATTTTCAAAATGGCGTCTTTAAGTGACGTGCGTTACAAACAGCGTGTCGTCATTGAATTTCTCACTGCGGAGAAAGAAACTCTTGGGAAAACTCACAGATATTTGTGTGCAGTTTATGGAGCTTCTGCAGCCGAGAAAGTTACAATCAGTTACTGGGCAAAGAGGATGAGGCTATTACAGAAAGGCGTTTCGGCAGAGGTCCAACATCTGCAGCGTTCCGGAAGGCCATCCACAGCTGTCACACCTGACGAGACGCAGTTTTCTAATGTTCTCATTCGTGATGCCAAGAGGCAGCACCATTAATACTGCAGCATACGTCAGACTTCCACTTGTTACGACAATTAAAAGATGCCATTTGTGGAAGATATTTTGATTATGACGAAGAGATGATTTGCATAGTGAAGGAATGGCACCGACAGGGCATACAGTCCGTGTGTCTCGCTGGAGGAAGAAAATGGAACGGGGCGAAGTTTAGGTGGAAAAATAGAGAGTGTAGATGAAACATATGTGGTGCATTAATTTCTGGGCGACTCTCACTTTTTGTTACTTATTAAGTATTGTTTCTTTTATTTACTTAACAATGTAATCCACGACAGTTGCCTAATAAAGTAATTCTGAAGATCATTTTTCAATTAAATACAAGTTCACGACAAATATCAATCCTGGATATTACTTTTTTGCCATTGCAGATAACTTAAATGAATGTTGTACCTTTATTTCAAAGTTTTGTAGGGTATTACAGTATCCATTTTACAGTGAATGTTCCACACATGTTGTTCTTAAGAGTAATCGTTTCCTGAATTTTAATGAGCAAGACGCTTTCCACCACAGGCTTATTACAATGCTCCCCATGTTTACGGCCGGCGGTCCATTGCGTCATTGAAATTGTGATGTCCAAAATACACTTGCAGCCATTTAAAGTGTAACACCAGGCATCAAAGCAACTTGCTGTCCATATACAATACAGTAGGAACGGGACATGAACGATTTTGTATGTGTTTGGAGTGCCAAATTTACTGCACTAAGCTGAACCCTCAGGCAGCAACAACGGCTGTGCCTCGGTTCGGCATCGAGTTGAAGGAACCTTGTATGAGAGAGAGGGGTATGTCATTCCATGCCCTAGCAACTCTACGCCAGAGTTCATCTGTCATACTGTCTGGCGAGTGCAACCATGACAGGATGTTTTCATTGGATGAGAGATCAGGAGCATCAGCTGTCCAGGGCTACAGCCGAATACCTTCAGTATCGGAGTAGGTCAGGATTACAAGGGCTACACGTGGTCTTCCGTTGTCTTGTTGAAAGACCTCGACGATACGACTCAGTCATCCATTTAACACATCGTAAAAAGTACTGCCTGTTGTCCAAATTAACGACCTTGCGAAAGATAGGTGATCGTTTTGGGTATCCAGTGGTGTCCAATATCATAAAGACAAAAACTCGGGCCATAGTACGTTGACGATTTCAACCTGGCTTTAGTTCTCCTGGGAGCTTCCATATACCGATACGTCCATGGTTGAGGCTGTTCGCAGAACCGAGACCCTACTGAAAAGAGAACGTGGTGCGAGAGACGTGGCCGCTGTCGTCACCGGGCGCTCCAGAGTGGACGCGCCTCCCTTAAGCCGTCAACGTTGAGCGTGCCGAGTTTGACGTGGTGCTGAACGCTCAGAAACGATACGGCTTGTCGGTTCAGTACATATGCCCTAACGTGGTATTCGCTATTGCAACACGCTCCAGTGGCAATTCTGGGATGTTTGTGTTTCATAAATCACATTGTTTACCAAACAGACGTTCGTAAAAATCCTACGGTAGCTCTACTAAAACGAAAGTTTAGTCCATTGTCCATAGGCTACTCACGTTGTTGTGTCTGTAGTATACATAAATAAAAACTTCAATATCCATGGACCTGTCATAAGGCGAAAAGGAATGTACCATGTCCAGTCATTAAGGATATCTGCTTGCATAGGTTCCATTGCGAATAGTGCGATATAAATTTAAAATAGTTCTCCACGGAAGATAAAAATTATTTCATAATTATTACTTTTTAGTAAAACCCTGAGGTCGTTCTTACTTGATGACTATTCCTAGTCTGTAGTAGAAACTTTACAACATGTGAATTACGAAGCTTAAAAAAAAGGGACAAAGTCTCTTACTGTTGTTGTTGTGGTCTTCAGTCCTGAGACTGGTTTGATGCAGCTCTCCATGCTACTCTATCCTGTGCAAGCCTCTTCATCTCCCAGTACCTACTGCAACCTACATCCTTCTGAATCTGCTTAGTGTATTCATCTCTTGGTCTCCCTCTACGATTTTTACCCTCCACGCTGTCCTCCAATACTAAATTGGTGATCCCTTAATGCCTCAGAACATGTCCTACCAACCGATCCCTTCTTCTGGTCAAGCTGTGCCACAAATTTCTCTTCTCCCCAATCGTATTCAATACTTACTCATTAGTTATGTGATCTACCCATCTAATATTCAGCATTCTTCTGTAGCACCACATTTCGAAAGCTTCTATTCTCTTCTTGTCCCAAACTATTTATCGTCCACATTTCACTTTCATACATGGCTACAGTCCATACAAATACTTTCAGAAATGACTTCCTGACACTTCAATCTATACTCGATGTTAACAAATTTCTCTTCTTCAGAAACGCTTTCCTTGCCATTGCCAGTCTACATTTTATATCCTCTCTACTTCGACCATCATCGGTTATTTTGCTCCCCAAATAGCAAAACTCCTTTACTACTTTAAGTGTCTCACTTCCTAATCTAATTCCCGCAGCATCACCCGGCTTAATTCGACTACATTCCATTATCCTCGTTTTGCTTTTGTTGATGTTCATCTTATATCCTCCTTTCAAGACACTGTCCATTCCATTCAACTGCTCTTCTAAGTCCTCTGCTGTCTCTGACAGAATCACAATGTCATCGGCGAACCTCAAAGTTTTTATTTTTTCTCCATGGATTTTAATACCTACTCCGAATTTTTCTTTTGTTTCCTTTACTGCTTGCTCAATATACAGATTGAGTAACATCGGCGAGAGGCTACAACCCTGTCTTACTCCCTTCCCAACAACAGCTTCCCTTTCATGTCCCTCGACTCTTATAAATGCCTTCTGGTTTCTGTACAAATTGTAAATAGCCTTTCGCTCCCTGTATTTTACCCCTGCCACCTTTAGAATTTGAAAGAGAGTATTCCAGTCAACATTGTCAAAAGCTTTCTCTAGGTCTACAAATGCTAGAAACGTAGGTTTGCCTTTCCTTAATCTTTCTTCTAAGATAAGTACTACTTCAAGTAGTGAAAGCTGTCTTGTACATTAAACCAATCGCACAAACACACTCCTCAAAAAAAGTGCAGTTATATTTGCATAATATCGAATATTATAGCATGTACTAAACTAATAAAAAAGTGTGAAAACCTGCTAATAGCGCGAATGCAAGAAAAAAGAATTAGATACAATGGGACGGGAACCACCACGACATCACACTTCTCGTTACGAATCTGTAACTCTACCCACAACGCTTCCTTTTTTATTTATTTTTTGGGACACCTTTTGTTCCTTGGTATTCGTTGCGGACGTACCGTGACACCCGTTCAGGTTCATTGACGATCCATTCACTCAGTTACTTTTATTACAGATTTTTATCACAGAGGGCAGCTAACCCTCTGATCGAACACGCTGAGCTACCGTGCTACAGTGCTGGCTCGCTAAACCGGTCAAAAGTTTAAGATAGTTAATCCTAGCATGTTACCATCTCCTTATAACTTTAATCATAGCTATGTGGCTAACTGAAATTTAATCATAAAAAACTGTACCAAGAACAATGCGTTTTTGACGGATCCTCAATGTGCCGTTGCCTTCAGATGGCATACTCTGACAATACGTAAGTTAGAATAGTTCTTTTTCCTAGAGTGTTATGTTTCTCGTCATTTTATAACAACGAATCGTACAATTAACCAAGTGTTTTCAAGAGATACTCAATTTTCTTGAGCTCAGAAACGGCATATAACATATGGGCTTCAACTGAATGCCACCGAGCGAGTCAGTCGGCTCACAGCCGTGTTAGCGTGCGGAGCTGCTCCGCGCGCTGTCCGACGCTCCGCTCTCGGCGGTGTTTACTTCCGCGTCGCGGTGTTTGTGTCTATCGAGTCCAGTACTAACGTACTCCATGGCGCACTCGTACCGCCGTGCAACGATCAAAGTAACGTTTCAGGCCGAACATCCACGACCCAGAGCTTTCGAAGTCGAACAGTTCATCCCACAGGATCTACGTTTGAACCCCCAGGACGTAATCGGTATACACTTTTCCATCACTGGAAGTGTTGTCTACATCAAGATGTCGACGGAGGAAATTTTCACTGACATAATTCACCTTCATGCTACCGGACTAAAATTTAAACACATATGGGTGCTGTGACAGTCGCCCATGCTGGATTCGGTCTCCGGAAAAAAAAATGGTTCAAATGGCTCTGAGCACTATGGGACTTAACATCTATGGTTATCAGTCCCCTAGAACTTAGAACTACTTAAACCTAACCAACCTAAGGACATCACACACATCCATGCCCGAGGCAGGATTCGAACCTGCGACCGTAGCAGTCGCGCGGTTCCGGACTGAGCGCCTAGAACCGCTAGACCACTGCGGCCGGCTCGGTCTCCGGACATTGCGGGTGTTTGAGCTCCCGTTCGAAGTGCCTCAGGATGTGGTCATTGCCGCTTTCCAACCATAAGGCACCGTCTTGGGTCACGTCGCGGAGAAGTGGCAAACATTTACCACCTACCCCGTACTAAATGGCGTCCGGCAAATAAAAATTGAGCTGAAGAAACATGTCCCTGATTGGCGGTGTGAGGGCCATCGTCATGTACGATGGACAGCCAGGATGTGGCCAGGAGGGACATGTCCGTTCCGAATGCTTACACCGCCGTTTAATACAGACGCCGTTACATGAAGAGATCCAGGCCTCGACGGTCACGTTCTTACCCATAGTCCGCAGCTGGTGGTCGTGCGGTAGCGTTCCCGCTTCCCGTGCCCGGGTTCACGGGTTCGATTCCCGGCGGGTTCAGGGATTTTCTCTGCCTCGTGATGACTGGGTGTTGTGTGCTGTCCTTAGGTTAGTTAGGTTTAAGTAGTTCTAAGTTCTAGGGGACTGATGACCATAGATGTTATGTCCCATAGTGCTCAGAGCCATTTGAACCATTTGAACCTCACCCATAACCTACGCCAAGGTTGCACAGGACCCCGTCGTGCCACTCCCGATTGCGCCAGCAGCATCGTCAACGCCACCCGCCGCAGCACAATGTGCAGACGACACAACCACGGCATCGCCTCCAATGCTCGATTCAGGACTGTCCGGGTTGCAGACCGAAACCGATGTTCCCGTTGGAACCGTGGACGTCGACCTCGGTGTCGCGCCGACGTCTGCCTTTGTCCGGACAGGTTCGGCGTCAGACGACGGGCGACCACATTCTGATTCAGAAGGCTACATCAGAAGACAGCGGTCGCTCCGCAAACACAGGAAACGACGACGAACGCCTTCCGAAGACGCCCTTTCTCAGACGGCCCCGTGAGATGTCGACCTGATGTCTGACGGTGATCTCCAACATTGCGTCCAGTCACGCGATGCGGTAGCAACAGGCGCCCCTCCTGTGACGCCTACGCTCCCACCCCGGAACGTGTCCTCGCCGTTGTCAACGAATGATGACGGCGGTCCCCCTGCCACTCATGTTGCAGAATCCACAACACCCGTTCCGGAAGTACGTGACTGTCACATGTCCACGTCGTCAGCTTCCTAGGCCGATGACGTTGAAGAAGAAGTGGAACAGACTGCCGGCGTGTCGGCACAGGAGTCTACGGCGACACTGGGGCTGGCGCCCCGCCAGTAATTATCACCACGGAGGGACCACCGGCGGGTCTCCACCTGCCGGCTACTTCTACCGCACGTTCGACAAATACTAAGGATGGCCGTACACAGCAATATCGTATCGCCACGATCAGTCTTGCCCCCATTCGTGCCCCACACAAACTGGCCATGTTCCGAGACACTATTTACTCTGCGGGTGTTGATATAGCACTCTTACAACAGGTGTTTGTGGCTGAATTCCTAGCTCCCACCGGATACAACGCGAATGTTCCCCCCGCATCCGACACCGGTAGCGGCGTCGCCATCCTGCTACGCGACGGACTCCCTGCAGAGGACGTCATCTACCTCCCCACTGCGCGAGGTATGGCCCTCACACTGTTCGGCGTGCGTATTATTAATATCTACGCTCCGTCCGGAACTGGCCGCCGTCATGACCGACAAACTTTTTTTGCCGAAAGCGTCACACCCCTCTTCACAGGTCCGCAGGACGATTTGGTGCTCGGTGGGGATTTTTAACTCGACACAAGAGCCCGCGGACCAACTCCAGCGACATTCACCTTGTGCATCTCTCTCAGTGGTCATCGACCGTCTACGACTTGTTGACACTTGGAAGAAGCTCCACGGAATTCAACCGGGTTATACATTCTACACCTCTCACTCGTCAAGCCGCATAGATCGCATCTACGTTATCCGCTCCCTTGCTGATGGCACACCTCATGCAGAAGTCTGGCCCTTGGCCTTTTCACATCATGATGCGTACCTCTGTGACGTCACTCTCGCCCGACAGCGAGTGCGGCATAGTCGTGGTCTGTGGAAACTCAATGTCGCTCACCTGACCTCCTCAGACTGTCGCCGTATGGTCGAAGAAGCGTGGGCACGCTGCCACCATCGTCGAGAAGCCTATGACTCCACCTTATCATGGTGGCTCTCCTGTGCAAAGCTGACCCTCAGGAAGACTCTGATGAGTTATGGGAAGGAATTTAAGGCGTGGAAAACTAATACCCTGCACTTCTACTACACAATTCTACGTGACTGTGCCTTTCTCGCCAGCCCGGCAGTCGATGGTCCATCGCACGAAGGCGCAGATCTCCTTCATCATGCGGCATTACTTGGAAGAAACTGTAGTCCGTTCTCGTGCTTCTAATCGTATCCCTCAAGAACGTCCGTCGATGTACCATCTCCTTCAGGAAAGACAACGACGACGAAGAGCTCTGATCCAAATACTCACTGATGTGAAAGTGCGCCGGCACGACACCCAACAAAGCATCGGTCGTGCTCTCCATTCTCATTTTGCCGGGCTATACGATGCCGTACCGCATTCTGCAGCACTGATCACAGAAGTCGCTCAGCTTACTACGAACACTCTTCCGAAGAATGCAGTGCATGACCTCCAAGACGACGTAACCACAGATGAAGTGGTAGATGCTATAAAGGCGGGTTCCGATAACAGATCTCCTGGACCAGACGGTATACCCATCGAATTTCATAAACGTTTTCACTATTTGTTGGCTTCCACGTGGACGGCAATCGCACAAGAGCTGATGTCACCGATGACAGTGGTCCCGAGCGCCTTTCTAGATGGAATTATTATTCCCGTACATAAACTGCACGGGTTATCGAGGGTCCAGGACTATCGACCAATTACTTTGCCCAACAGCGACATGAAAATATTCACACGGCTATTGGCATCGCGACTCAAGAAGGATCAAAATGGTTCAAATGGCTCTGAGCACTATGGGACTTAACTGCTATGGTCATCAGTTCCCTAGAACTTAGAACTACTTAAACCTAACCAACCTAAGGACTTCACACACATACATGCCCGAGGCAGGATTCAAACCTGCGAACGTAGCGGTCGCGCGGTTCACGACTGTAGCGCCTAGAACCGCTCAGCCACTCCGGCCGGCCGACTCCAGAAGGTCGCACGTTACGTCACATCCTGCGACCAGACTTCCCTAGGAGGCGACAACAACATCCGTACGGCCCTTTGCCGTAACAGAGACATGATAGCATTGGCGCATTGTCAACGTCTCCTTGGAGCCTTGGCTTCACTGGACTTTAGCCATGCTTTCGACCGTGTTGACCACTTCTATTTAACGACAGTTCTTGAGCAAATAGGATTTCCTGGCGGTATTCTCACAGTGGTTATGCGCCTGTTGAGTAGTGCAACCTCTAAAATCATGTACAATTGTCGCCTAACACCGCCCCTGGTCATCGCACGATATGTGCGGCAAGGCTGCCCTCTTTCCACGATTTTGTATGCTTTCGCCTTGGAACTCCTGCTCCAGGGCATGCGCCAACGTTTGGAAGCTTTGGCTGTGCACGGCCAACGTTTTTGTTGTACAGCCGATGCAGACGACATAGTAATGTATCTGCGCAGTGAAGATGAAGTACGAGCAGCACTGACATGGGTGGCGACTTACGGCGAAGCGTCGGGGAGCTGCCTCAACGTGTCAAAATCCAAGGCCCTGCTCATTGGTGAGGGCTTGCCGGAGAGATGCGTTGCCCCCCTTAGTGTCGCCGCCACCATACAATGTCTTGGACTTGATTTCGCAGCAGATCTGCGCCGATCAGAGACTATCAATAGTAGACGCTTGCTACAGACAATCAGAGCAAATCTCGCAGATCACCGGCTACGAGCTCTCGACGTTATCCAACTCGCGCAATACGTGAACATGTATCATGCTTCCCGTATACCACACGTGGCTCAAGTACTACCAGTCCCACATCTCCTGGCGCGACGACTGTTGATGATGGCTTTCGGCTCCTTCGTCAGCTCGGGGATGTTATCCAAGGAGCAATATGAATCCCTTGCACTGCCACGAGATCGTGGCGGGGTGGGACTCATCCACGTGCCGACTCATGTCAAGGCACTTTACGTCAGCTCCCAACTAAAACTTTCGCATCGTTGCCCGCAGAGCCTTACTAGCTTCCTGCTTCACAACTTCGCCCCGGCCTCCTTGTCCGCCCCAGTTATGGTATCGACCATTGCAACCCCCTTTTATTACATGCAACGATTCTTCCTGGAGTTCAGTTATGTCTACCGGTACATACCACTTACACGTTTGTACCTCACGAAAACAGTCTCCGAATTGTTACAACAGTGCCGCCCGTTCAACCCCATCGAACGTAAGTATCCACAGTACGTGTGGCGACACATATGGAAGGCGATCCATGCGCGTTTTCTCGAATCAGACGTTCAATCAGCGTGGTACATCACCGTGAATGGCAAACAAGTTAACCGAGATCGTCTGCACCGCATCCATCTCGCCGATTCATCCCTCTGCACCCACTGTGGAGTGGATGACACGGACGTCCACCAGTTCCACTGTGGCACAGCGTTCGACGCCTGGACACTTGCGCGGCGAATTTTGCCGTTTCTTACTCGACAGACACTAGCTCAGATCGACGTCCACATGCTTTTGTACCCCGATAAGACTTTCTACCCCTCCGCCAAGACTCACTCTGTGAACTGGATCTGTGGCCACACGATCCGCTATCTTTTTACTTCTGGCGACAAGTCTACGCTAGGATATTGGACTTATCTCAACGAACGACACTGCGTCCTGATACGCAACCCACGCTATAAGCAATATTTTTCCAATTTATTACGGAGCACCTTCGATGACCCACCTCGTAGCTGGAACGTCCAAGCCCTGAGAAGCTGAAAACTGTATTAACCGAACCGAACTGAATAGATCTGCTACCCACATCCCACGCCTACGCAATGATAAGACACGTTTGGACGAGCTGGCCTGCTGTAGGCGGAGACACTTCAGGCGCTCCTGTAAGAACTGGTCTTTAACTACAAGTCGCACGACGACTTTATGAAAAAAAAAATAGAAAAAAAACTTTTCCTTATTTATTCCTAATAATTTCTTCTTAAAGGAAAATGAAATTTGATTTTGGCTTTGAGAAACGGTTTTTTGTTCCAAAAGATTGCTTCTTCGCCATCAAGACGAAGGAGCTAATTTTTGTTTACTAGAAGGAGAAACCAGTATAATTGGAGTATTTGTTTTCTTTAGAAAAAAAAAACGATGTGGCGCAGTGGTTAGCACACTGGACTCGCATTCGGGAGAACGACGGTTCGAACCCGCCTCCCGCCATCTTTATTTAGGTTTTCCATGAGTTCCCTAAATCGCTTCAGGTAAATGCAGAGATTATGAAATGGCACGGCCGACTTCCTTCCATCCTTCCCTGATCCGATGGGAGCGACGACTTCGCTTTATGGTCCCCTCCCCCCAATCAAGCAACCAGCCAACTGAATGCCAAAATGACACTTCACAACTATGTACTGAAGGGAGATGTCGTGCAGGTTACGTTCAGACACATGTTCAGAATATCTGACGTGATAGATATTGTTCAGCACATTCAGAAAGACTGCCAGAAGTGCTATTCCACGCTATGACGTCAGAAACTCGGCTTCAGTTGCCGCCTCAAAGGCACCTACAACAGTAGCCGCCGTTCTGGCAGTCCCTAGTGCTCCGACGTAATGGCGCAGTCCTTGTCGATACTAATCTTACTGTAAACAAATGTATGTCCTTACTGAAGAAATGAGACGCAGCTTTATAATCCTACACGGCTGAGTGATCTACATGTCTCTCCTTTCCGGCCTCTGAGATCGTGTTCGCACCACAGTAATGGTTTCCTCACCTGTGGGAGGAGCAACAGCGTGCAATAACTAGCCCAGTCTAAATAGACTGGCGCTGTCCTAGCAGACGTGTAAGCTTCTTGTGTGTGGTGTACCACAATCTCCTCAAAAACAACTAAATTTCAATTTCCATTACTGAATGAAAAACTCTCTTGTACGAGGTGGAGTTGGAAAATGAATATCCCCTGTGGACTGTGGACAGAGTTGTGCGATATCAGCGAAAGACGACACGGCAGGTGAACGCGCACGTTCAGCCTGGAACAGCTCGTGCGTTACCAAGAATCTGACAATGACCTTCTGTTTCGGAATGTGAAGGGCGATGAAACGTGGGTCCACTCTTACACGCTAGAATCTAAAATTCATGGAGTGGAAACATCCGTCATCACCCGTCCGAAACAAGTTCAAAAGCACTCCGTCTGCACGTAAAGTGCTACTCACCGTTTTCTGGGACGCCAGAGGAGTTTTGCTGCTGGACTTTCTGGAGGATGCAGCCATTAATGCTGCGCGGAACTGTGCCACTCTGTCGAAATTGAAAGAGGTGATTCTGTAAAAGTGGTGTAGCCTTCTAAGATCTGGCGTTCTGCTGTTGGATGACAATACGAGACCACACACGGCGACGGCAACGCAAAACCATATTGCAGCTCTTAGTTGGGAGCGTGTTACAGTCCCGATCTCGCACCAAGTGACTTCCATCTGTTTCCTGCTTTGAAGAAGACTCTCGACGGAAGGAGTTGTGGCAGCAATGATGTCGTCAAACAAGCCGTTCGGGGTTTGTTCCGTATGCAACGCCCTGATTTTTTCCTGGAAGACTTTTTGAAGCTTATAAAGCGGTATTACAAATGTCTCAATGTACTTGAAAATTATGTAGAAAAATAAAGATACGTCTTAGCTTTAATGTCTCATTCTCTCTTCTTTCCTCTCTCACACAACTCTGACCACAGTCGACAGGGGAAACTTATTTCCCAACTCCCCCACGTACAATCTTTGCTAATACAAACTTTGTACAACGGCACTGAAATATTTGTTATACATAGATATACGAATTAAAACTATTATTCTATCCCTCTTTCATGGTACTAAATTTTGATGACCAAAAGTGCACATGCTTAATTGGGATGTCACAATAATGGTGAAGAAGCAAATTATTGATATTAATTTTCGCAACGTGATCATATCAGTATAATATATCGTACAATGCGAGCTTTCACGGCCGGTACTTAAGTCATTAGGCCGTGTTCTTGGGCTGCCGAGGCACGGACAGTGCATCTGAACGTTGAGTTTGAGCGTGCCGTGTTTCCAACGTCATAGCACGTAAAAAGCACGTTGAGGTGTTTCTCAGAACATTCAAAGCAATATCTAACACGATACTGCAGCGCATGTGCCATTCCGGATTACGATGTACTGAAATGTATTCGCAGTTGCGAATGTGCACGCTTGTCCGAAGGATCGTTGCATCGTAATTCGGAATAACACAGGCACTGAAACAGTGTATTTATCCACTGAGACCGGGTGGACCGAATTGCAAGTATAATGTCTCGCCGGTACGGGAATATACAAAATGGATGTACGGGGACAGGTTGTAAACACATAGTTGACGACGTATAGAAGTTTGGGTCTGGCCGTGAGACTTAGTCGGACAGCCAAAGGGGAAGACGAGCACTCTCGATAAGCGGGAAAGCCGGGTTCGAGTCCCGGTCCGACACAAATTTTCCATTATACAGCTGATGGTTGTCCATGTTCCCAACAGCGAATACATTTGATGTCGTTCACAATATCTAACATGTCAGATATTCTGCACGCGTGGTTAAACGTTGGCCAGTGATATCGTAAAACATCACGTGCACACCGTCTCTCTTCACCACAGAGTTGCGTAATGACATATCGGATTTCAGTTGAAGCCCAAATGTATGTAAGCCGTTTCTAAGCACTAGCAAATTAAGGATCTCACGAAAACTCGTCATTGAATCTACGAGTTGTTGTAATAAAATGATGGGAAACGTATTGTTATTTAAAGATTTTTTGTGAGTTGCTTATTGTGGAAGTATGCCATTTCAAGGCAACGCCACCTTGAGGAACCACGGAAACCGCATTGTTCTTGGTACAATTTTTATAATTAAATGTCATTTAATAAATGTCTTCGATTAAATCTTTAAGAACATGGTAAGATGCAAAGTATGGGCATTCGTGGCTGGTGAAGTATAAACAGAGAAGTCGCAGACTGCTAACGTTAAAGGAGATATATTGCTGTTCGCGTCACACCTGATCCAAACACTTTTTTACTAACCTTCGCGTATTCTAATAGGTTCTCATACTTTCTTATAACCTTAGTAACAGCATATTCTATAATAATCGGTCTTTTATAAATATAAATGCGCTCTTTCTGAAGAGTTAGTTTCTACGATTGGCTTAATCTAGAAGACAGCTAGCACTATTTGCAGGAAGACATTTTACACATTCTTGTTCTAAGTTGTTCTAAGGTGTAGAGGTTCTGCTACTCAATAGGAACAGTGATCAAGTAAGAATGAAATTAGAGTTTTAAAAAGTATGGGAATGATGAAATAATTTTTATCTTATGTGGAGGACTAGTGTAAATTTCTATCGCACTATTTTTAAGGTACATATTGACTGGACATGGTACTTTCCTTTTTGCCTTATAGCGTTTTAACAGCTATTGGACTTTTTATTTATGTGTGCTATGAAAAACGTGAGTAGCGTATCGACAAAGGAGGAAATGCGCGTTTTAATAGAACCGGCGTAAGAACTTTACACCCGTCCATTCTGTAAGCAAACAATGTAATTAGCGAGCCATATACAGCCGACAAGCCGGCCGGGGTGGCCGAGCGGTTCTAGGCGCCACAGTCTGGAACCGCGCTATCGCTACGGTCGCAGGTTCGAATCCTGCCTCGGGCATGGATGTGTGTGATGTCCTTAGGTTAGTTAGGTGTAAGTAGATCTAAGTTCTAGGGGACTGATGACCTCAGAAATTAAGTCCCATTATGCTCAGAGCCCCTTTTGAACAGCCGACAACTGCCACTGCACGTTGAGACACACGTACCGTATCAACAATTCTTACCGCTTCCGTGCGTTCTACAGCAGCGTGTACTCGACTTGCTCAACGTTGACGTCCGGATGCACGGTCTGTGTGTCGACAGATTGAGGCATGTTTCTTTGCCCAGCGTTTCATGTCCGAAGGCTAAGCGCAAATTGAGACGCGTACAGCACGTGTGACGTGACACGACACTAGAGCCCGACGCGCTATTCCAACGCATATTGAGAGGCGCACACGTGCTTTGCACGCGCCGGTTAGCGACGTTTTGCGCTGCCAGAAACGAAGCGCGCACCGTGTTCATTCTCACATCTTTTTACAGAAACTGCTCAGTAAAAATATTTGATTTTTTCCTTGCTTTTAGCGTTATATGTCAGACTCGTGGCGGAGTAACCATCATTTCGCTTATGGTCATACGTATTGTGACATACACATTTTAGTAAGACGCCTTGAAAAATTCGAAAAGTTTGCAATGAAAAATAGGGGTCGCTATGATTATGCGTTTGGTGCATATTACATCATATGTTGCTGCGTATGAAACTTAGCTAATACGTGAAATTCTTCTTTAAACTTAGGAGGCGGTCTCTATCTGTCTCCGATCTCGAAAAAATGGATCGTCTGTAGATCGCTCACTCCCGATCGCACGCTTTCGAGAATGAAATATTCACAAGATCCTTCATATTCCCTAGACCTTTCGAGACACTGAAACGAGATTTTGTCGAATGATAGCACACAAGGACGAGAGTATTTTTCCTGTTCGTAAACACATCTAACTTCCTTACCTGTGGCGATATATTAGTAGTCTTATTAGTTGTCATTTTTATTTTTTTTCTCTCCAGTGACTGTAATTTTTTAAGAGTTATCGACAGCTAGTGAAACAAGAGTTCCTAGTATGAAAATAAACATGAAATTTCTCCTCTTATCCTACTGCAAACCGACACAATTAGGTTTTTCTTAAAGTATTCACTCCTCTGGTCATCAATTACCTGCTTAATGAGGCACTGTATTTCAGAATACTGTCGCAATAGCGGCTGCAAGATGAGTTGGTGCAAATTTACTGTGTTTTGGCAGAGGATGTACAATTAAATATGCCAAGAAGAGAAATGTGGTCGTTACTCATAAATGGTGATGCTTCTTCGAATGAGAAAAGGTTAACAAATCACACCAAAATAAATTGGCAATTCTGTTGGAATTTTGGTTGCATCCTCGCAGCCCAAAGTGGTTTTAACACTAAGCGGCTGCAGTTGAAACTTACCAAAGGATTTCATTCTTTCTCCTCATCTGAGCAGTATTAAAATAATGACGATCGTTTCCTTCAGGCAGAATGGCACGTACGTACATGTCAGATGCTGGTTACTCCGCTACGGCTTGCCACACTGACAGTGTGCAATTCGCGAATAAAACAGTTCTTATGGAGAAAAATAAACAATTGATCTGTAGCACAACACAATGGTCAGTGTATTGTCATCAGCTGAGAATAATGCGCATGACAGGAATGCGGTAGCTAGCCGTGTGTGCCTTGTGAGCGGGACTTCACGACGTTCGAAACACATTGTTATGAAAGCAGATCTGCCTTTGTTAGCAATACATTTCAACAAATGAAATATATCAGCCGGTCGCTGTGGCCGAGCGGTTCCAGGCGCTTTAGCCGGAACCGCGCTGCTGCTACGGTCACAGGTTCGAATCCAGCCTCGGGCATGGATGTGTGTGATGTCCTTAGGCTAGTTAGATTTAAGTACTTCTAAGTCTAGGGGACTGATGACTTCAGATGTCCCATAATGCTTAGAGCCATTTGAAATATATCAAGTGACTGCACTCTTTCAGGATACTCACACTTTCTGAATAACACCGACCATTTGGTTCAAATGGCTCTGAGCACTATGGGACTTAACTTCTGAGGTCATTAGTCCTCTAGAACTTAGAACTACTTAAACCTAACTAACCTAAGGACATCACACACATCCATGCCCGAGGCAGGATTCGAACCTGCGACCGTAGCGCTCGCGCGGTTCCAGACTGTGGCGCCTAGAACCGCTCGGCCGGCAAACCGACCATTTCTTCATTTATGTAGTCTCTTGTATAATTAGTTTATTAATGTTGATAGTGTGCATGCAACCACTAAAATGCTTTTTCTCGTCACGACTAACCTATTAAAACGCTTGTTCGTGAAGTCTTCCCGACTGTTTCTAGCTTGCAGTGGAAATGTGATGTCCATATGAAGAGCTTATTTCAACCTCTGCTTTTCTGTCTATAATGCTTCTGACATTAATGGTCCAAGCAAACAGAAAGAAAGGTTCATCTCTAGCAGGAAGCCATATGCTTGAATATTTCTGGTATCTCAACTGCAGATTTTTCAGCTCTCATTTAACTTTATGACTCTGTATCTCAGAATGAACAAGAGTGGACTTGTACCACTATTGAAATAAGCCCTCCATATGTACGTAGTATAATGTCTCTTAATACAACCATGTCCAATTAATAATACTTCATATCCTGGACGCTTTTTACCAGGAGCACAAAGGGGTCATACGTATGGAAATTACGCCTCTCGACTTTTTGCAACAGATTGTAGAGGTACGTCAACATAACAGGCAGCAAGTAGATATCCTTGTTTTATTTAACTGCGTTACTTCTAGGTCACATGATTTTATAATATTCCTTACTTCCTTATTCACACCCTCACGATGAATCGTCTGTTCCTTCTTACGAACAGAAAACGATGGGGAGGCAGAAGATATAATGGGTTACAAGTTATTCAACTGTGCATTGTTGCCGGCCGGAGTGGCCGAGTGGTTCTAGGCGCTACAGTCTGGAACCGCGCGACCGCTACGTTCGCAGGTTGGAATCCTGCCTCGGGCATGGATGTGTGTGATGTCCTTAGGTTAGTTCTAAGATCTAGGGGACTGATGATCTCAGAAGTAAAGTCCCATAGTGCTCAGAACCATTTGAACCATTTGTGCATTTTTCTTGACCAAAGAATAAGCAATTCTTGACAAAAGAATAAGCAACATGAAAAACTATACAGTATTATGTAACTCAAAACTATTATGTACTAACGAAAAGAGATGGAGCGCTTAAACGGCGAAAGCATATGGCAGGACTGTCTTTCCGGTCCCCGCCTCACTCCTACGTCAGCACTCGTGTGACTCGCGGCGCGAGAAACCGTGCCACAACCACAACGCCACGCGATCTCGCGCCGGCGCGTTCGCGTCTACATCGCGTTGCGTCCCAATTCGTGCGATTCCACTTGAACCTGTGCAGTCAGAAACACGCGCGCTGCCCTGCGCAGCACCTCACGTGCTTTACGAGTCTCAATTAGCGCCTCGTGTAATGCTGGAGACGTCTACAAAGGCTACAAAGTATCAGATAGCGCTACCAAAGTTAAATAACGCCCAACAAGACCAAATTTTTATGCATATACATGCGACGCCTGGTTAGTGACATTGCGTAGAGAGAAGAAGGGAACAAACAATCCAGTTTTGCAACAACAATGTATGCCCTGACAATATGCTTTGGACTACGGCTTACTGTCCATAAAACAAAAAATCATGAAGTAAATTCTGAGCCGTGAGTGTGCGACCACTTGTCCATTTCCGCCTGTCTCGCGTAACGCGCTGCTTGAGCGGAGCAGCTGCAGCAGCAGCAGAACGGCCGCTTCCGTCAGGGCCGAGGAACGCGCGGCGCGGTCAGCCCGGAATGCGGCAAGCAGTTGCTGGCGGTGCGGTTGCCGCCAGTCGCCCCTACCCCTGCCCATCGCGCCCTAACCCATGTCTTGCGGCCCTCACTCCACTCCACGCCACTGCTGTAGGCTGTAGACGGCTCTGGGGAGGCGCCCCACTGCTTCGCGGAACTCTGTCCAGTGACTCCACTTGTTCCGGGGTCCATCTGACGGCTTTCCTACCAGCCTTCTCTCACATCCGTTGTGAGAGACCCTTAAAAATACAACGTGTTCACTAGTTATACCTCGTTTGATGTTCGGGTCTATTTTCGGCCCACAAGGATTTTCGATTGTTAATAATTTTGAAAATATTATGTTTTCATACTTTGCCTTCATTAACATTGTTTGTCCATTAGGGAAGTATATTCTGACACAAAAACATTATTTTGGAGCTTCTGTTTGGAACACACAGTAATACACTACTGGCTATTAAAATTGCTACACCAAGAAGAAATGTAGATGATAAACGGGTACTCATTGGACAAATATATTATGCTACAGTTGACATGTGATTACATTTTCACGCATTTTGGGTGCATAGACCCTGAGAAATCAGTACCCAGAACAACCACGCCTGGGCATTGAGTCAAACAGAGCTTGGATGGCGTGTACAGGTACAGCTGCCCATGCAGCTTCAACACGATACCACAGTTCATCAAGAGCAGTGACTGGCGTATTCTGACGAGCCAGTTGCTCGGCCACCATTGACCAGACGTTTTCAATTGGTGAGAGATCTGGAGAATGTGCAGGCCAGGGCAGCAGTCGAACATTTTCAGTATCCAGAAAGGTCAATACAGGACCTGCAATATGCGGTCGTGTTATCCTGCTGAAATCGCAGGGATCGAATGAAGGGTACAGCCACGTTTTGCCATTCATGTACCCATGTTCGTCGTCGTTGAGTACACCATCGCAGTCGCTCCTGTCTGTGATGCAGCGTCAAGGGTAACCGCAGCCATCGTCTCTGAGCCGATTGTCCATGCTGCTGCAAACGTCGTCGAACTGTTCTTGCAGGTGGTTGCAGGTGGTTGTTGTCTTGCAGACGACCCCATCTGTTGACTCAGGAATCGAGACGTGGCTGCACGATCTGTTAGAGGCATGCGGATAAGCTGCCTGTCATCTCGACTGCTGGTGATACGAGACCGTTGGGATCCAGCACGGCGCTCCGTATTACCCTCCTGAACCCACCGAATCCATATTCTGCTAACAGTCATTCGATATCGACCAACGCGAGCAGTAATGTCTATACGAAAAACCGCAATCGCGATAGGCTACAATCCGACCTTTATCAAAGTCGGGAACATGATGGTACGCATTTCCCGTCCTTACACGAGGCATCACAGCAACGTTTCACCAGGCAAGGCCGGTCAACTGCTGTTTGTGTGTGAGAAATCGGTTGGAAACTTTCCTCATGTCAGCACGTTGTAGGTGTCGCCACCGGCGCCAACCTTGTGTGAATGTTCTGAAAAGCTAATCATTTGCATATCACAGCATCTTCTTCCTGTCGGTTAACTTCGCGTATGTAGCACGTCATCTTCGCGGCGTAGTAATTTTAATGGTCAGTAGTGTAGTACTTCTCAAGCTATTAGGGCCTTACACCAAATTCTGACAATATTGAATTTACCGTGTGTGGAACGTGCATTGGTCCCATAAGGTGGGGGATGAAGAAGCGAAATCATTGTTGTTTCGAACAATGGAATGTCTGTTTCTTTGGAAAGAAGGAAAGCGGGAATGCGAGTCACTGTTTTTTCCTTTAACCAAATCAGTTTGTGAAGTGATTCACTTCTAGTCAGGTCACTAGGCTCTACCTTCAAAATTCCTATATTTTGCAAGGATTTTCTCACAAGATAAAGGCCACTGTGCAAGTTGATGAAAGTCATATTGAAGAACATATCTGATATTGGTGAAGTGGTTTCAGAGAATGAAGATCACATTTCGGAATGAAGCTCTTCATCTTCACTAGAAGGTGCAGGTGATACACCAGAACAACAAATGGTAAGCAGTGCAATTATATCAAAGGAAAAATCAATTGAATGGAAGACAGAACTCGTACCTCAGCTGGGACGGCAAGCAGCATGTAATATACTTCACCTGACTTCAGAACTTCTTCTGGCGTTAGAAATGAATACGCAGCTATCAGATTGTTCCTTCCTCTATCAATCGAAAACATTATAATCACCCATTGTAATGCTGAAGGAACACGTTTGTATGCAGATAAACGGAGAAATTGGATTTTCTTGATATAGATGCTTACATAGATCTGTTGTTGTTAGCAGGAGTTTGTAAGTCAGATAATGAGTCTCATGAACGTTTTTGCGATGAATACAAAGGTCGCCCAGTTTTCAGAGCTACAGTGTCACCTGAAACAGTAAAACAGATATAAAGATTTAAGTGATGTGATGACCGTGAGAGTATCCTACAAACACATCAACAATAGAAGTTTTCAACTATAAGGGATTTGTGGGAGAAATAGGTACCGATATTACCTAAATTATACAAACCTGATGTGCTTGTTACAGCAGACGAGAAAGTTGTTACTCTCAGGGGAAACAATTCTTTCCGTCAGTATGTGGCAAGTAAACCGGAAAAGTATGGCATCAAGTTTCGGGTATTTTGTGACAATGGAACAAGTTATGTACGGAATATTCAGCAACATACTGTAAAATAACTAGGTAGTGCCCCTGAAAAGAACCAAGGTCTAAGGGTTGTAACTGACTCGTCTTGTTACTTGAAATGACATAAAATTACCTGTGACGATTTTTCATCTCCTAGGGGTAGAGGAAATGCAGATGAAGAAAAATATCACAAAGACTGGAACTGTACGAAAAACCAAGTCTTCCACCCCACTAAAACTATTGCAGACCAGAGGTATTCGTAATCACAGATCAACATTTTCTTTGAAAATGACACAAGGCTTGTATCATACGTCTCAAGGAAAAATAAATGTGCTATTGTGCAACCATTCTACACCACGATGGAAAAGTCAGCAACGGTACCAAGGGAAAACGTCAAATTACTTCGAAGTACAGCGCTAAGAAAGGACCTGTGGGAATACTAGACAAGATGATGGTGAACTGCACAGCAAAGAGGAAGACAAACAGATGACCTTTTGTGGCATTCTCAAATATCATCGACATATCTGTACATAATTCTCATGTGCTTTACACAATATTCAAACGAGGAACTTCGACATTTTTTACTCACACCCACAATGCACTCTGAGCAAACTGTTTCCCGCTGACTAGTTTTTAAGGAGGAGTTAGCAGGAGGTTCCGCAACAGCGTGGCTGCACGGTACATAGGTAGACAGCACCTCTCACAGTTAATATTTTTGATGTGTGCAGTCAGTGTAATTATATTAATGAATCATATCCCTCAGAGCAGTTCAGACTGAAGCGTAAATAAGAAATCTGTTTTCATATGCGATTGTAATTCATACCAAGTATTTTATGTACATCCTAATTATTAGAAACTGATATTCCGAAAAGCTTCAATTCATCTGGTATGTTCCTCCAGTTTAATACGAGAATAACATTCTACTTAGAGGACAATGAGGGGGCCGAATATGTTAGTATTTATAAAAGGGAACAGGACTATAGTGACTGGTTTCTAACTAACTTCAAATCTTTCATTGAACATAGTTTGGGTCTTCTTTTCTTTTTTGCAGCTTAAAGAGTTGGTGTGTGAAGAGAGCAGCACGCAGGATATGGGACAGGCAGATTAGTGTCTAATGTAATGACGAAAAGCAGATTCTGGCTTCTACACAGTCACGCAGCCTCAAGTGGTGTCCGCTGAGTCACCTCGCTGGGCGAGCTGCAAGGCATTGGAGCTGTTGTGCATTTATGAACCATCCACAAGCCATGTGGCCAAGTAGAAGACAGGGAAGGAAAATCTGTGGGCGGCCACCACTTTCCCGTTTTATGAAGAGTGCCTTGAGCTGATAAAAAAAACTTACACGTTACTGAAGAAACACTGCTTGCATAAAAATAAGAGCCTAGCTTCGGGGCAGTTATTTTACTTTCAAAAGACGTCTGATGTAGTTGTTAGGCACGAAAATGTGTGACTCATAAAAATATTTATGACATCGTGAAGACGAACCAGATGCGGTAGTTATTTTTGAGAAATAAGGCCGAATCGGAAAGTAATTAGCATTTTAACTTGACACGCTTTCTTGGTGGGATTTTTGTGCAACAATGAATCACGCCATTGGACAGCTCAGTGTTCTTATTCAGTCTTAGGTGGGCATCCTCTGTTCGGAAGGAAGAGAAGAGCAGGCTGTACAATTCACCTAGAATACAGGGAGTTGGTTGTTGGACAGAGGCGTGGATGGGTCCAGGAGCTCATATAGAGACAGGGAGGTGTGGGTCTGATACAAATCTTAGCAGTCGATCGGGATCCACAGTTCATGTTGGCAGAATCACTGTACTTCAAACATGCAGGCACGGCATTATCTTTCTGCAGATCTCGTGCTGCACGTACATATGGTGAGCATTAATAACAGCACTGGCATCACAGAACAAACTTAGGTCAGCATTTGCTCAGATCATTATGGTTATCTGTCTCAAGTCCAACATGGCTCTGGTATATGTGTGCGTTCCGAAATCTGACGGGTCAACAGTTTCCTTGTAATAAAAGCTTGTGAGTAATTTTAGAACATCAGTTGCATCTAAAGGACATGTTCTCATTTACCTACACGTAATGCTGAAAACCAGCAGATTCATGTGGTATCTTTCACCTACTGCACATTTTGTAATATCAGTTGAGGTTCTTTCATAACGAGATGCGTTTAATGGGTAGTTTTAACTGAATATATTAATATGCTCACTTAAAACTTATTTTTGCGAACATCGTCACACATATATGAAATTTAACATTATACATTTCTCCATTTTACGACCCACAGCTAGGGCCACAAAATTTTTGCGTTACTCATTCCGTTGTGTCCAGTAATGTCATCTTTATCTTAAAAGTATATCCAGCTCTTGATAACATCCTGTGTCAGGGTAAGCATTTTAAATACACTAAGTGTTTTGCAATTGTAGTTGAAAGCTGGTTATATCATACGTTAATACTTAACAGCTTTGTTTGTTATGTCGTTTGGGTATTAAGAAAGTCACGAGAATCCCATGTTTAAGTTCAACTGCTTATTTTGTAGCATAGGGAACCATAGCCCACTCACTAGACAGTTTCTTACGGCCTCACGTCTGCAAATATGAATCAATGAACTGGGTGCTGCTTCTGTGCAGGGACACCTGCATAATATATCATGTGGGTGGGCAGTTGAAATATGTGTTCTGCATTGATGTGTCAGAGGACAGCTAGACGCCTTACAAGTTCGGAATCAGTAGTACAAATATGGGCTGGCGGATGTAATGTGCCGTAATACAGAGGAGGGACAGACAGGACAATAGCAGCACTGAACATTGACTCTTGATTCCATTCGTTTGGAAACGTTAGTTATTTTCAAGACAGTGCTCCCTATTGTATAGTTTCGCCGTAATATCTTTAATGAAATGAACTAAAAAACTATTTTAATATTTACAGAACTAAATTATGTTATTTAATGTGTTGTAAAACATCAGTACCTGCTACCGCAGTTTATGTATTGAGTGCAGAACCGGATTTTTAATTACTTTTTTTTTCACTGCAGCTTGTCACTCAAGTGAACAGATGCACCACGGTCATCTGAAGACGAACTGACGTCGCCGAACAGGCCTTAACTTTTTTTTTTTTTTTTGGTCATCAGTCTACTGACTGGTCTGATGCGGCCCGCCACGAATTCCTTTCCTGTGCTAACCTCTTCATCTCAGAGTAGCACTTGCAACCTACATCCTCAATTATTTGCTTGACGTATTCCAATCTCTGTCTTCCTCTACAGTTTTGTCCTCTACAGCTCCCTCTAGTACCATGGAAGTCATTCCCTCATGTCTTAGCAGATGTCCTATCATCCTGTCCCTTCTCCTTATCAGTGTTTTCCACATATGTCTTTCCTCACCGATTCTGCGTAGAACCTCCTCATTCCTTACCTTATCAGTCCACCTAATTTTCAACATTCGTCTATAGCACCACATCTCAAATACTTCGATTCTCTTCTGTTCCGGTTTTCCCGCAGTCCATGTTTCACTACCACACAATGCTGTACTCCAGATGTACATCCTCAGAAATTTCTTCCTCGAATTAAGGCCGGTATTTGATATTAGTAGACTTCTCTTGGCCAGAAATGCCTTTTTTGCCATAGCGAGTCTGCTTTTGATGTCCTCCTTGCTCCGTCCGTCATTGGTTATTTTACTGCCTATTCCTCAACTTCATTGACTTCGTGACCATCAATCCTGATGTTAAGTTTCTCGCTGTTCTCATTTCTACTACTTCCCATTACCTTCGTCTTTCTCCGATTTACTCTCAAACCATACTGTGTACTAATTAGGCTGTTCATTCCGTTCAGCAGATCATTTAATTCTTCTTCACTTTCACTCAGGATAGCAATGCCATCAGGGAATCGTATCATTGATATCCTTTCACCTTGTATTTTAATTCCACTCCTGAACCTTTCTTTTATTTCCATCATTGCTTCCTCGATGTACAGATTGAAGAGTAAGGGCGAAAGACTACAGCCTTGTCTTACACCCTTCTTAATACGAGCACTTCGTTCTTGATCGTCCACTCTTATTATTCCCTCCTGGTTGTTGTACATATTGTATATGACCCGTCTCTCCCTATAGCTTACCCCTACTTTTTTCAGAATCTCGAACAGCTTGCACCATTTTATATTGTCGAACGCTTTTTGCAGGTCGACAAATCCTATGAAAGTGTCTTGATTTTTCTTTAGCCTTGCTTCCATTATTACCCGTAACGTCAGAACTGCCTCTCTCGTCCCTTTACTTTTCCTAAAGCCAAACTGATCGTCACCTAGCGCATTCTCATTTTTCTTTTCCATTCTTCTGTATATTATTCTTGTAAGCAGCTTCGATGCATGAGCTGTTAAGCTGATTGTGCGATAATTCTCGCACTTGTCAGCTCTTGCCGTCTTCGGAATTGTGTGGATGATGCTTTTCCGAAAGTCAGATGGTATGTCGCCAGACTCATATATTCTACACACCAACGTGGATAGTCGTTTTTTTTAAGCTTTAACTAATAAATAATAAATAATGGCTGGAAGTACCTGAGGTGTGGATATGAAGAGATATGAGGAGATAAAAGTCGAACGATTAGGTCCTCAGACAGGTACATGAACTTCAGATAACAAGAAGAACAAGTGACTTGATCATTGCCACAGGAAAGAGGCCACACAACACTCATAACGAATTTATGACCACCATATTAAAACGAAAGGTTTTAGAGAAGAGATTAAGAGTAAGACCACGGAATAGTCATCAGTATTCTTTGATTATTTGCAATAATACGCTGAAATCAAACAATCATCACAAGACAGACAAATATGGTTACGCTTAATCTATTCTTTAAAACTTTTCCTTCCAAAATGGTGGTCATGAATTCATTGTGAAGTGTTGTGAGCCTCTTTGTTGTTGTAGAGATAAAGAAGATAGGCAGTTGTCGTCTATGTGAAAAATACATAACACAAGTTCATTGAAGTATGTTGAGGGTATGAAATTCACTTGCAAGGAACATTTTACATACACGTGTAAAAATTGTTAGCAAACGTTTGGGGTAGATTAGTAAGGTCGACACACAGATAATTATGATATTCAATTATTGTGTTCTTGTACTGTCCTGTTATGCAGTTTGAATGATTAACACATTAAACTATGTAAAACATAACTTTATTTATGGTTTCAGTAGACCAATCTGTTGAGTATACCTGCAGAAACTGAAAAAAGGGTCTTTTTTGACCCGAACATCCTAAGCGCATGTGTAAAATAAACACCCTAGTAGGATTAAGTAAATAATCAGACATATCGACAGCGCATGGTAAACATACTTAAGGTCTTCTGTGTTGTATCTCACTGCGACTGAAAGTCTCATTTTCTCACTCTTCCGCTATAAGACATGTATTTCTCACGATTAAATAGCAGTTTTTTAGTGAAATACTACAGCCATTTGATTTGCTACACACACAAAGAAATAGAAAGAGGGGAATTTGTCTGTAGACTAGAACAGAATGTAGTCCATCCCCATATTCCGAAGAGATGACTCCCTATAAACATTGAGTTAATGTTCTCTTTTCACGGCTCATGCTGCAGAAGTACACCCTTATATTCTGTTTCCTGTGAAGATGTCTTTTAGCTTCTATTAGTTTAAATCTGAGTCAAATGGATTGCAGACTTGTATCTTGTTAAGAGCATCACGTCACAGTGATTGAGGTGTTAGAGTGTTAAGTTCAACAGTTTAGACTTGATGAATGTTCACGGTAAAGAGATCTGACCCAGTTGTAAAATGTGTTTCGTGGCCAAAGTCTTACACGACAGAAGTCGCTAAATGCTACCACAGTTTAGAAATCTTAGCCCCATTGTATGATGTATCTGAAATCTAGTAGTAGCAGGACCTCATGTCATTGCCAAAACAACCAGTATGCAAACATCCACCGCCGGTGGACCGCCATAGTAGCATCCACTGTTTGGGATGCTATTATGACGGTCCACCTGCGGTGGATGTTTGCATACTGGTTGTTTTGGCATGGAAACGAAGTCTTGTTACTGCTAGACTTCAGATACACCTGTTGATAGACCCAAGACCCTGGAATTGTGGTAGTGTAAAACTTTGGTCAATTACAGCATTTTACAACTGTGGCCAATTTGTTTACCATGAGTGTGTTAGAAAACAGCTGTGGCTGTCCTACAAACAAATTTGGAGCTAATTGTCTAATGCCCGTTCCTGACAGGGTTAATGTGGAATGCTCAACTTAATGTTCAATCAGTCAGTTTGGTGTTGTATTGTATGTAAACTGGGGGACTAGAAACGACGGAGAGGCTCCGTCTCCGCCGCGACAGCGGTGGTCCACAACCCCACGACGACTACCGCAGTCCACTTCATCCCTCCGCAGTCCACTTCACCCCTCCACCGCCCCACACCGAACCAGTCTTTCAGTGTTATTGTGCGTTAAGCCTCCAGTGCCCCCCCCCCCCCCCCAGGAACATCAGACGAGTGTAACCCCTATGTTTGCGTGGTGGAGTAATGGTGGTGTACACGCACGTGGAGAACGTGTTTAAGCAGCAATCGCCGACATAGCGTAGCTGAGGCGGAATAAAGGGAACCAGCTCATATTTGTCGAGGCAGATGGAAAACCGCCGAAATCCATCCACAGACTGGTCGACTCACCGGACCTCGACACAAGTCCACCGGGTGGATTCGTGCCGCGGATCAGGCGCTCTTTCCCAATCCAGGAAGCCGTGCATTAGACCGCACGGCTAACCGGGCAGGCTGTCAACCAGTACTTAGATGAATAGGAAGCTATTATAATTGATATTGTAGTGATTGAGTAGTGCCTGAGTCCTACGTTGGGCGTCGATCAACGTAGTGTTGGAATGTTTTTGTGTTACTTTTATCAATTATACGTGGGCATGCTAAAGAGTAAATCCCCCTCAGGCACTACGGCAATTGTGAGGCACCACTCAGTTGATTAAGTGTCAAAGTCTTTGGGAGAATTTTAACTGTTCAGCAACTGGGGGGGACACAGTGGAACTCTTTGCCTTTTCATTCACGCACATGTCACTCCGTAGGAGGTCGCGAAACAGGAAAGCTGAAAAAGTACAAACACACTTTGCTGATTCGGAACACGTTTAAATTTCGTCGAATGGTTTTCAGCGGTTCCTAGTAGTTCCAGCCTGTGTATCAGAGCAAGAACTGCGGTCCCATTCTTCTCCAAAAAGGTCAAATCACATTCAGTGGGGTTGGAGCCCTACGGTGCCATTGGAGAAAGTTTCAATTGTCCTCGGGGTGTTAGCAGCCTCGAACGCTGTCAGAAACGTCATCCTGTGGCTCGTCACACTGCCAACTGTCATTTCCCATCGTGAAATGTGTTTTCCCCAGGGGGAGGGGTGGTTTCATTGACGCCTTTTATGCCACCTCCTGACGACTTTTCATGTCGATTCTGAGCGGAGGTGTGTCTGTAGTGCTTCCTCGGCCACCCATAAGAAAACCGTGTCATTTCAACGCTCGGTCTCGTTCTCACCCCATCGCAACAGAAGTCAAATGAAGCGTTGAAATGTGGGTAAGAGGGTGCGTTACTCCTTCCCATCGTGTGACACGCCCACGATGGCGTTCGTCAGAATTATGGTGGGATCTGACGCCAATGTGATAGCATCAACCACCTTACAGCTCACATGAACTTTCGCTTTGAAGTGTCTCCGAGCCGGAGGGTGACTTCGAAGGGCGTCACGCGTTTTCATCATTACAGAGAAACATTGTAATCGCCCTCGGACCAAATTTGAAACTTCTGCGACCCTTTGGAAGTCAATGAAGGGCCGTCGAAAAAGTGATACTTTTCTTGCGCAATGTAAATTTTCCTCGTAAGGGGCAGACCGTCACTGGAGAAAACTCCTGATAGGTTTCTTGATGCTGTCACGACGAAGAATAAAAGAAATCTATCGAAGGCGTGTTCTTATACTGAACAGGACAAAGTCACATGTACTGCTTCTTTGATCTATGAAATTTTACTCGCCCCCTTCGTATCCTCCTGGACTGATAGCAAATGTCTTCCTTCTCTTTTGTCGGATGAAGAAACAAGATCGGTAACTCACGCCTGTACGGTAGGTGCTCGACTCGGAGGTAAGCTGGTTCGCTTCCTGGTGGCGGAAGAAATTTTCAGCTCCAGTATTTTGACGTCAAAGAGAGGAAAGGAGGTACCTTGAATTTCCTAAATACTAGTCTGTGCGGCAGTGTTCTGGAATAAATTCCGAACTCTCCACAGCGTCCACTGATGTGAGGGTATGTTATGCTGTTCGATGGTAATACGTCCATCACGATGAGGAAGTTAAGCTCAGCGGCCCGTTAATGCTCTTCGGGAGGAGTAGGCTGCCGGCAACTGGTTCTACACTCTCCCTTTTCCCAACAACAACAACCAACACAACATGAACATAATACTGCAATATACAGGACCGTTACTGCCACCGTGACTCAACAGGCATACTTAACACACGGATCCTGTACTTCAGGAATGAAAGGTACTATTGTACGCGAATGAAAGTAAAACATTTCCAATTAAATGGCTGGACTCACCCCTTTTTCGTCTCCCACTCATCGACGACATACGACAGTAAATAAATTTTCAGAATAACAGTGAGGTGATTTTCGAAATGAAACACGTTTCCTAATAGCCAAAATGGTGACAATCAAGATCGCCGCTAAGTCGCCTGTTATTGGAAAATAAAGGTCGTATTGAAGGGTGAATGTGCAGAGATGGATTAACATTTCGTGCTAGTGCACTGTATAATGTAACGGTGTACCGTGGGTGTTACTCGCCTGTAAAAGAGGCTTTTATGTTACGTGAATAGGCGTTAGTGTGGTTGTCATTGGTTCTATGTAGTCACAGGCTGCTTTCTGTCCTCGTATCAGTAACGTTCGCTATCCTGCACACCAGCGCCCACTACAATTGTCGGTAGCCAAATCTCAAGGCACCCAGGCGCCAGAAAGTATCACCCTGCAATCGATAGCAGCATAAGTAGACGATGTTTCTGCCTATTCTTGTAGTTTATAAATATAGTAAAGGGCACGACCAGCTTTCCGTTAACTGCTAGTATTTTTAGTCCTGCAAATCAAAACTCATTTGTTAATACTGCTGAGATTGTAGACAACAGCAAACTAACGCGTACTTCACTGTTCTGGAAACGTTCTACCTTAAAATTATCGTCAACTCAAAATCAAGTATCCTCATATCGACTCCAATTGTCATTTTTTGTAGTGCTTTAAGGGGAGTGGTTTGGGTGTGAAGGTAGGTCTAATATTCCGGCGTATCGACAAGCGACGGCACGAAGATGAAGAACGCAAGAGTAGAGAAGGCTGTGAGGCGACGTCACCCGATAGCCCGCTGGCTAGGACGGCACCACGACAGGAGCACAATATACACGAAGAGAAGATGAGCGTATAGCTCCTGCCAGTCTCGGGTGGGCAGTTAGATGGGCAGTATAAAACGGACACTAGCAGAAACCACGCCTTAGAAGGGAGCACTACGACAGCCGTTATTAGTGATCCACAAATTGTGAGACAAACTTGCATGAACATTGTATATAGCAAAGGACACTGATGGTTTGTATGTCACCCATCGCTTCCTACACGTTCTTGTAAAACAAAGTTAAGTATTGTCAATCTACTTTGTTGTAATAAAAACCATTAATGTGCTGCAAAGCAGCATCCTTTAGGCACCCTATATGAGACGATTGATCAGGATCCGACATCTAATACGTTTTATTGCCTGCTTACAATTTGACGTCTCTGACGTCCAGTTAGTTTCCAATTAGATCTTTCTCTACATAACAAATGGCGGCTGTTAATTATTTCACGAAAAACGTAAAACTACCTGATTCTGATACTTGAAGAACGTCATGATCCACCGCCAATAGCTGCTCATACAATTTCTTTATTGAACAGCTGCGCTGTCGGTAATATGTAGAATGCCTTCACTTACAGCGTTAATACTGACGATTGATATAGCGCGTTTAAGTGAACTCTTTCGCACATTGGATGATTATCGATGTAATTTCTGTTACTATGTGACAACAGCGATGAATTCAACGATTTTACTGTGTGACAACGTCGATTTTATAATGCCTAGTCTGATGTAAATGTTTAGTCCGACCCTGGTAGCTGGGTGGTCAGCGCGACAGAATGTCATACCTACCGGCCCGGGTTAGATTCCCGGCTGGGACTGGGTGTTGTGTTTATTATCATCATTTCATCCCCATCGACACGCAAGTCACCGAAGTGGCGTCAGCTCGAAAGACTTGCACCAAGCGAACGGTCTACCCGACGGCAGGCCCTAGCCACACGGTATTTCCATTTATGTAATTGTTTTTATGAATCTGATGACTGTCTGTGGACCGACACTGATAGTTCAATGAAGACATTTTAGCAGAAGCTCTTGACAGTAAACACGATGATTTTTGCAGATTCACGAGCTGTGGGCAACCACATTCTGAAAATTTATTGATTTGATAAGTTTCTTAATACTAAGAGTCCAAAGCATATTCCTTGATATGGGTAGTGATTCACTTTTTAATCCACAACCCACCCACCCACCCACCCACCCACCCACCCACCCACCCACACACACACACACACACACACACACACACACACACACATTTTATTTTTATATTTGACGTGGAACAATATTGTATAAATTGTGTAACATTTCAATCACGTGAGCGAATGTCTCGTTGTAACTGCTCACTTGGTAGCTGCAGGTTGAGATGTAAACACCAGGCATACGTCACTAATACACAGTTTTCTCATCTTGCGTCTTCTAAAGTAATGTCCACTTCTTTCAGAAGATCTCATGTCGTCGTTTTTACAAGTACGTAATTTTTTATTTTTTATTTATTTATTTATTTTTTTGGCGGGGGTGGAGGGTCACCAGTTTTTTATCCACGGTGAAGTACTTGATACTACGCGTTACGTGATTGCTGATACAAGCACTAATATACCCTACTAGACAGTTTCCCATTAATACTGGTGAACTATTGTACAATGCCGTATGCACTACTGCCCGATGCTATATATTCACACACATTACTTGGTCATTCTTTCTTATCATCTGAATGCAAACCACGAACACACCGATGCAATAATAGCTGAATAATGCTGTAAAGGCCGGCCGTGGTGGCCTAGCGGTTCTAGGTGCTTCAGTCCGGAACCACGCTGTTGCTACGGTCGCAGGTTCGAATCCTGACTCGGGCAGAGATGTGTGTGATGTCCTTAGGGTAGTTAGGTTTAAGTAGTTCTAAGTTTAGGGGACTGATGACCTCAGCTGTTAAGTCCTATAGTGCTTAGAGTCATTTGAACTAATGCTGTAAAGGTAAATATCCTGAGCAGCGGACAGGCTTCAGTTCAGGCCGGGATCTCCCTCTCACTATCTCATTGTTTTGGCCTATCAAAGGCAAGGAATGGCAATGCTAGCATGTAATACCATGCTACGACCAACGAATGAGAGCTGAGAAAACAGCGAAAATCGACAGTTTAGTCCGTGGTCACCACGTCATAGTCTATGCAGTAGTAGAACTTAAGCCACACTACACAACACTACAGGTTTCAAATCAATACTACAAACAAATCAAAAAAAGTTCCAATAAGCCGAAATCGATCATGGTTTTCGGCAGATTTCCGTTATTTGTAAGGCAAATGACGGAACTCGTAACCACCTCCAATTATTTCCCAACTGTCAACTTCTCTGCTCCAGTACCAACTCGCCTGAAATTTAACTGATAACATAATCTGAAACAGAACGTATAAGGGCCGTTCAACAACAAAAAAAAAAAATAATTTCTGAAAGCATGTTGGTTTTATTCACGATCCAGTAATCATATTACTCCCTACTCTTCCGGCTACTAAAGACAGTTTGCAACATAATCTCCTTTCTGTGCGACGGTCTTACACCACCTTAGTGGTAGGGCATGTATTCCCCCATCGTTCTAATCTACTGGCCGACGGCCTGGACAACGTCGTGCTACACCAATAACCTCGCAACCATTCACGTAGAGGATCCCTCGGATTGCACGCTCCGTCAGGGAAAACGGATGGAAGTCTGAAGTTGCGAGATCTGAGCTGTGGGATGGATGACGAAGAACAGTCCAAAGAAGTTGGCCAGCTCCTCTCATATGCGCAGGCTTGAGAAGCCTTGCGTTGTCGTGGAGAAGAAGTTCGTTTTGCATTTTTGTGGCGACAAGACGAACTGAAGTCCATTCTTCAGTTTCCCGAGGGTAGCACCATACACTTCTAAATTCATCGTCGGCACCATAATGGAGGACATCAAACAAAAGAACACCTTTAGAGTCCCAGAACACCGTCGCCATAGCTTTACTGGCTGAGGGTGAAGCTTCGAAATTTTTCTTCAGAAGGGAGGTGCTGTGGCACCAGTGTTTGTATTCCCGTTTTGTCTCCGGTTCGAAGTGATGAACCCACGTTTCATAGCCTGTGACTGGGGTAGGCCAAACATTGTCATCGAGCTCATAAAGCTCTTCTGTTATGCGGTGAGGAACCCGTTGGGCCCCACCTTCCAGTACCCGAATTGGAAAACGAGTGTGTCAGAACTACTAATACAAACGTCCATTTGAGCAGTAAAGTGTTTGTCATCTGTCGATCACCTCGAATGAGTGTGTCCGTACCTTCCAACTCTACAAGTCACAACTGTGTGCGGCCGGCAGGCTCGCGGCAGATAGCATAGGTTTGCGTGACCTTGTTGTAAAGATGGCAGACGCTTCAGCCAACGACTCACCGTGCTTTTGGTCCTTGCCAGTTCTTCATAGGTATTCTGTAAGCGTCTCTGAATATATGCAATGCTGTGGTTTTCTACCAAAAGAAACTCAATGACAGATCTCAGCTTGGAACGCACCTCTATTGCAAACGCCCGTCTCTAGTGCCTTCAACGTCGACAGGACATTAAACCCAATCTTCCTTCCTTCCTGATGAAGACACTATTGTGAAGGCTACGTACAGCGTCACCGACTATCAGATACTCTTGTAACTATAGGGACTGAAGCGGGAATATTTCGCCACGTCCCACAGCAAATTCTACATTTTTCCAGCGAAACTGGCGATGAAAGGAAGTGTGTTGCATTATGTATTGAATTCCCCTAGTGCATTTAGTGCAAACGCTGCCTATAAGAATTCATACTTAAGAATACGAATTAAGTTACAAAAATCTACCTCTTAGTTAATCGTTATACTTGAGCCACAAAGCCTCAGCTACAAAAATCACCGCAAATTAACTTACGAAGTAATCAATCACTCGTTTCTGTTTCTCTTCAATTTTATATTATTTTACTCTTCTTATTTTAGATTAAAGTGCTTTGCAGTATTCACTTTGCAGGTTCAACACTAGAACGTAAATCACATCAATGCATTTCATAAAAAATGGTTCAAATGGCTCTGAGCACTATGGGACTTAACATCTGAGGTCATTAGCCCCCTAGAACTTAGAACTACTTAAACCTAACTAACCTAAGGACAACACACACGTCCATGCCCGACGCAGGATTCGAACCTGCGACGGTAGTGGTCGTGCGGCTTCAGACTGAAGCGCCTAGAACGGTTTGGCCACACCGGCCGGCTATATTTCATATTGGAAACATATTTAGATTCTGAAGTACAAATAATTAACTGCTGAAGGCGTTCTGTTACGATAGTTTTGATGTGGTTTAATGTTCAGTAACCTAAAATCTACCCAAAGACTGTTTCACTCACTACTTGCAGCACATTTGTTAGTTAACGACGTCCGTGTTCGGCATGCAGCCTGGAAACGGCGCCCGACGCGAGAGCCGCGCCCACCGTGCGGCTGTGTGTTCTGCGGGATGGCAGCGCGCAGAGTGTTAGGCGCCGCCGCTCCCTCTGTGCTGTCACAACTGCCGGCAACTCGTTAGGCAATGTTGCCTGGTCTCCTGGGCCCCGGCCTATTACTCACACACAGCCAGACAGACGTAATTAACAAGTTCTGCTGCTTTACCAGAGTTAACCGCCAGCCTCTTAGGGGCTCGACTCCTTCAAGTATCTCCCGCCCAACCATCTCCACGATGGCTGTCGTGAGGTTCCGTTATCGATATCAAAAGTATCAATTGCGAAGAGTGTGCGTATTTGGGTGCCTAACTGCTGAAGTATGAGTCTGTAATTCTCATAATCCTTATTTAACTCGCGAGTTGATACGCAGAAAACCCACCGATAAACAAGAATAAAACGCCAAATTTCTTACCATCCGTTTATTGTTATGAATAAATTTCATTTGACATATAGAAATACTACCAGGCCTTAATAGGAACAAAGAAAACTTAATTACGCATAACCATTGGTCATCATCTTCTAAAGGCTAGACCTTGTCGCTGCAACCATACTCGACTGTCCTGTGCTGATGGTTTGATTTTAGCGTATTTTCACAAATTATGACATGATAACTGATGATTATTCCGTAGTCTTACTGTTCATTTCTTCTCTAAAACCTTTCCTTCCAATATCGTGCTCACGAATCCGGTGTGACGTGCTGTGAGGCCACTTTGCTCTGGTGATGATCAAGTCACTTGTTCAAGTACTGATCTGGGGACACAATCGTCCGACTTTTTCCATACTTCTCCAGATCCACACCTGAATTACTTTTAACCATTTACATCCTGTTTAATTGGTAACTAAGTTTCACAGCTACATAACAAAACACTGCAGCCACATCTTCTGAAAAATTCTCTCCCAAATTTAATACTTACATGACAGCTGGCCAGAAAAATATTATTTGTTGCTTAAGACCTGTCTTTTGATCTCCGTGGAGCATCTATTGATTTGTGTGACAAATAGTTAAGAAAAAATAGTAATTAAAAATCCCGTTTTGCACTCAAAACATAAGCGGTGATAAAAGGTACTACTATTTTCAAGCACGTTAACTAACATAATTTAATTCTGTGTGTATCAAAATACTTTTACAGTTTATTTCACTTAACATATTACGGCGCAACTATATGACAGGGAACGCTGTACTGAAAACAATTAAAATTTTCAAAATGAATCAAGAGACAGTGTTCAGTGCGGCTGATGTCCTGTCTGTTCCCTCCACTGTACTACGACACATTACACCTGCCTGCCCATATTTGTATTATAAATGCAGAGCGTATAAAGAGTTATCCCCTGTCACATCAACGCAGAACACATGTTCTAATTGTCAATCCATCTGGTGTCTTACGTAAATAAAAATGCTCCAAAGCAGCACTCAGTTCGTTGGCTCATGTCTCTAGATGTAAGGCCTTAAGAAACTGTCTATTGAGTGGTCTAAGGCTACGAAATAAGCGATTGAACTTAAACAAGCGATTCCAGCGACGTTCTTAATAAACAAATGACAGAGCAAACAAAGCTTTAAGCCATTAACGAATAATATAACCAGCGTTCGACTATAGTGGTAACACCCTGTGCGTGTATAAAATGTTTGTCCTGTCACAGTAAGTTAATCAAGAGCTGGCTGTACGTTCAAGGCCCAAGATGAAATTATTGTACACAACGGAATGACTCACGCGAAGAATATATGGCCCCAACTGTAGATAGTAAAGTAGAGAACTGCATAGTTTTAAATTTCGTATTAATGGAAAATGTTCATAAAAATGAGTTTTAAATGAACACATTAGTTTATTCAGTTAAAAACACATATTAAACGCATATGACTATGAAACAACCTCAGCTGATTTAACAAACTGTGCGGCAGGTGAGTGATTATAATCAAACTTGCTGGTCTTCAGCATTACTTGAAGGTCCTTTAGATGCAGATGATGTTCTAAAATTAGTCACGAGCTTTTATTACAACGAGTACAGCGACTGTTGATCTAACAGATTTTGCAACGCATTCATATACTAGAGCCATGTTGGCTCTGAGACAGATAACCACAGCGATCTCTGCAAAAGCTGACCAAGATTTGTCCTGTGATGCTAGTGCTGTTAATAATGCTCCCCGTAAATATTCAGCATGAGGTATGCAGAACGATGCTCTCGTGCCTTTGTCTTTCCAGTAGAATGATTCTGCGAGCTTGAACAGTGGATCCCGATCGTCTGCTAGGATTTGTATCAGATCCACGCCTCTCGGGCTCTGTATGAACTCCTCGATCCATCCACGCCTCTGACGAACAACCAACTCCATGTATTCTAGCTAAATTGTACAGCCTCCTCTTCCTGCCAAACAGTACATGCCCACCAAACACTGCGTAAGAGCACTCAGCTGGCCAATGGCGTGATTCATTGTTGCACAAAAATCCCACTAAGAAAGCGTGTCAAGTTAAAACGCCAACGACTTTCCGATTTGACCTTCTTTCTCAGAAAAGGTACCGATTGTGGTCCGTCTTCATGACGTCACAATGCCAATAACTGCGCCCGAAACTTAGCTCTTATTTTTTTGCAAGCCGTGTTTCTTTAGGGATGTGTAAGTTTGTTATCTGCTCAAGGCACTCTTCAGAAAATGCTAAAGTGGCGGCGACCTTCAAACTGATAAATTTCCTTCCGTAGCCTCTGCTTGGTCACAGGGCTGGGGGGGTTCATAAATGCACAATAGCTCCGATGCTTTGGAGCTAGACCAGTGACGTGAATTTCACAGAGACAGCTCCTGATGCCGCCTGCCTGTATAGAATCCATGAACTCTTTCCTTTTCCTTACATCAGACACTGCTGTGCATGTCCCATATCCAACGTTGTGCCCTCGTCACATACACTCTCAGGAGAACAAAAAAAGAAAGAAAGACCCAAACTACGCTGAAAGTAACATCTTAAATTAGTTAGAAGCCATTATGTACAGTTACTAAGGTGCAGTTCCCTTTTATAAATACTAACATATTCCGTACTCTCATTATCCTCCAAGTAAAATGTTATTCCCATATTGAATGAAAGATTGGTTGGTTGGTTGTTTTGGGGAAGGAGACCAGACAGCGAGGTCATCGGTCTCATCGGATTAGGGAAGGACGGGGAAGGAAGTCGCCCATGCCCTTTGAAAGGAACCATCCCGGCATTTGCCTGGAGCGATTTAGGGAAATCACGGAAAACCTAAATCAGGATGGCCGGACGCGGGATTGAACCGTCGTCCTCCCGAATGCGAGTCCAGTGTCTAACCACTGCACCACCTCGCTTGGTTGAATGAAAGCGAACATGCCAGATGCATGAAGCTTTTCACAATGTCAGTTTCTAATAATTACGACTTACGTAAAAAATTTGGCTTGAGTTAAAATCGCATATGAAAACAGACTTCCTATTTACACCCCACTGTCCATTGCTTTGACGGTCATGATTAGTTAATACAATTAAATTGATTTCACACATAAAACATTTTGATTGTGTGGCCTGCTGCCTGCGAATGTACCGAGCAGCCTCACTGTTGGGTCACTTTCTGCTCACTTGATTCTTCGTTAAAATGTAGTCAGCGGGAAACAGTTTGATCAGTGTGCGTTGTTGGTGTGAGTGGAAAATGCCGAAATTCCTCATCTGCAATTCTTCATACTAAAGATATCGAAGTGCAAGGTAAATAAATAAATTTCCGTAATGTGTATGGCAGCTTACTACTGAGGGTCATTGTGATAACTGTCAATCAAATAAGAATTATCTACAAAGAAAATATTAATGATAGAAGGAAATACCTGCATGTCACTCCACATCTTATGTCAAACTTCAGCTAAAATTTACCATTCAGTATTGAAGTGAAGTTTGGGAGTCAAGAGTATTGTTTCCTGAGCCAGGAAAGTTAAAAAATCCTTCTCTTCAACCGATTTCTTTAACATACCCTTCAGTAGCGGCGTTAGACAAGGTGATATCTGATTACAATCCTGGTCATAGAAGAATATTTTACCTCCACTATTTGATGAACGTAGTGTGGAGGGGAAAAGCTTCGTGATTATCACATCTAGTGCAAATGTCTTTGGTTGAATTGCAAAGCTTATTGGGATGGTGAGTGATATGGTCGTTGGTCAATGCCTATCAGTTTGGGACGTTAAGCTCGCTGGATCAATGGTGCACCTTCAGAATAGTAGACTGCTTCAGCACTAGCTTTAACTTACTACATGAATCTTTCATTTTTATCAACGACTCAAAGACTATATGCTACTCGATACACAATCCTCAACCTCTGTTACACTTACATTAAACATTTGGGAGCAAATGTACATAATACAAGCAAACACAGAGGGGTGTCGACGATTTAGGCCACTGAGTTACAGACTATCTGAGATTACCACATTAGGATCAACTTATAAAAATTATGTATAGTATCCATGGGTATTGTCAGAGTGTATGACAGTCTTAATTGAATGAAATTAACAGTAATTGGAAATAAAGGATATCATGCGACCAGCGGTGGCACAGTGTTGTAGTGGGTAATGCATGCAAGCACTGTGCTGTCTAGAGGCATACTTCATGATCAGTGGATATGGAGATCGGCAAGTGACCGTCCGACGTTGTTGTTTAAATAAAGACACAAATACTCCTGTAACAGCCTAGCAGAGGAGGAATTATTTTAAATGTTAAATATGGGCATTAGACAAGTGGGCTTAGGAAAAGTCAGCTCCAAACTGAAGGTGATAACTGTTTAACATGAAAGCTGTGTTTGTTTAAGACTTAAGAACAAATGAATTCTTACAACATCCATAATGTTGTACGAGGGAGTGAAAATCAAAGACTTTTAATTTCCTGACACGTTGTATTTGGGGTAGGATTCTGATATTAGAAGGTATGTGGAGTCTGACAACCGTACATACTGGGCCGATATCACCTGGTCTACCATCTTGGATTCAGATGACATGGGATGGGGGGAAACACAGTGGCCATATAGGATGGCCATAATGGATTCTCATGTCATACGGCTGGGAAATCACGAACCATGAAGCCACGGCTACTATCCCTCACGTCGACCATCTTGGATTTTGATGTCACAGAGCTGAGGAAATCTGAATACCATGTAGGCTGTTCTTATAACCCCAGGTCAACCATATGGGATTCTATACTTAGCACAAGTGATCTACTTAGATTTTTAAGCAGTAGGATAATTGCCAATTTTGAATTTTTTAGTTTCTCACTATTTTCCACTTAGTACACTTGATCTGTTTAAAATTTACGACATTATTTGAAATTCCCACACTTGGCTACATAGGGAAATTGGATAATTTTGAAAGTACCACCATTTTTGAATTTTGAGCCATTTCATACATATGGCAATTGGCTGTGATGTGAGAGGGGGAGGGGAGAGAAAGTGAGAAAAATTTGCAAAAGCGCAGCATGTCATAGGATGATGATGATGATGATGTTTGATTTCTAGGGCGCTCAACTGCGTGGTCATCAGCGGTCATATGTAACAGGGAAGAGGGGGAAATCTGGCAACAGTACATTCTAGAATCGAACTGGCCTAGCCACGCTACTGTCATGACCAAAGAATGTGGTGTATTTATTATTAGAATTGTCATATATTTAAAAAAAACAAAGCTTTAGTTTTGGAACTTAATTAGCGGCTGAATGCGCCGTTCAATCTCATGCTTTAAGGGCAAGACCACTTTAATTTAAAAATGGCTGAAAGGTCAACCAAAATCAGAAATTTAAAAAGCTAAGTCTTATCTTAAAACAGTTCCTTAATTAGGCTGAATACCCAAAGAATCTGACACTTTAAGAGCAAACAACTTAAATTCAAAATCGGCTGAAGGCCCAACACTTAAGACTCAATAACATTAGTTTTAAAAATGCCAAAGGCTTTACTTAAAACAGTCTTAAATTAGGCTGAAGGCCCAAACCATCTGACGCGTTAAGGGCAAAACAGCCTTAATCTAAAAATCGGCAAGAAGCCATACAAGTACAAACAACAAGAAAAAACAAGAAAAGGCAGTACACCCAACGGCGCTCAGAATTTCTTAGGGTCGGCCTGGAATTCAAACACTAACGCTCGCTTAGGTGAGACAGGCAGTCAGCCCAACCATTGTCGATCCGACGACAACCCAACCGTCAGTCAGTCAACGATCCCACCGACAAGTTAACCTCCGCTTCACCTGACCAGCACACAACAGGAAGTTCAATGGAACAAACTTACAAGGTATTTGCTCCCACAACCAGTTATACGGTACACTGGGCTGTCAAACCACACACCGTGTTGGACAGCGACAACAGGATGAGGAAAATACACTGCCTGAATTTAAGTCAACAGCCAGAGCAGGTAACTGGAACGTTAACGGCCACAAGGGAGAAGATTCCGCTGGTGCACTTCAGTTCAAATAACCAAGTACAGCTAAATTCCACCGGAAGGTGGCTAAAATTTGCCAACTTGAAAACACTTGCTGTTGCTCGCGCGAATATCCCAACAGCCGACAACGAACCCCAAACGACACAATGTGAACAGTTCAAATGTTCAAATGTGTGTGAAATCTTATGGGACTTAAGTGCTAAGCTTACACACCACTTAACCTAAATTATCCTAAAGACAAACACACACTCCCATGCCCGAGAGAGGACTCGAACCTCCGCCGGGACCAGCCGCACAGTCCACGACTGCAGCGCCCTAGTTCACGACTGCAGTGCCCTAGACCACTCGGCTAATCCCGCGCGGCAATGTGAACAGTACTGGCTTTGTGGTAGATTAAGTCAAAACTCGACTTTCACATCCAGGATCGGTGAGCCACGAAGCTCGCAGCAATGGGAACAGCACGTCACACTCCGACACCGCATAGAGGCTGCTAGCGGGCCCGGCCAAATTACGCGCCGCGGAGTTTTCCTCGCTGCTCCACGCCAACCGACCAACCGCCCAGGCCCGGAAACGGAGAAAGGACCAAGCATACGTCGGCCAATGTGACGACCAACGAACGGTCGTCCCGCTCCAATCTCCCTCCGTCGGACAGTTCATGTGTGTCGCCAGCGGTCGGCGAGCACTGCCTGTCGACGCCTCACCGTCGCTCCCTCCCCGACTTCACTGCTGCTGCGTCCTGACTGCACTGCTGGTCCGTACCGAACTGACTACCAGACACACGACGACCCGGAAATACTATCTGTCGGTCCAGAGATGGTACGATAGTGCACTTATCGATACGCGCTGCTGCTGCGGCTCACGGGTAAGTAAGGCAGGAAGTCAGTGACGCCAGTAAATGTAATAAGAAAACGAGGCGGCAGTACCGTAATAGAAGATGACAAACAATAAATGGGATAAACGCAAGGCGTGCACGGCTCAGTTACCTCCACGTCTATCGATTTACTTCTGTCAAGACCGACGTGTTCAGTTCTGTCTGCAAGGAAGTCGTCAATCCTGTCACAAATTTGTTCCGATACTCGATAAGCTCGTGTTCTTTTCATTAAAAGGCAATGCGATGGTGTCAAATGCCTTCCTGAAGTCAAGGTACACGGCATGAATCTGAGTTGATGGATCTCATGCAGTAACTGAGCGAGACAAGTTTCATAAAATCTCTGTTTTACAGAGAATGCCACTGTTCTCCAAGAAAATCGTAATCGATGAGCATAAAATGGTTCAAATGGCTCGGAGCACTATGGGACTTAATTGCTGAGGACGTCAGTCCCCTAGAACTTAGAATTACTTAAATATAAATAGCCTAAGAACATGACACACATCCATGCCCGAGGCCGGATTCGAACCTGCGACCGTAGCGGTCGCGCGGTTTCAGACTGTAGCGCCTAGAACCGATCGGCCACTCCGGCCGGCCGTTGAGCATAAAACATGTTCCATAGTTCTACAACAGATTGACGTCAACGATGTGTAGGCCTATAATTATGTCCTTCTGCCGTACGACCCTGCTTGAAAACCGAAAAGAGATGCGTTTTTTTTCAGTTCTAGGTACTCTTCGTTCCTTCAATGAACTACGATAATCTGCTGCTAGATGGGGAGAAAATCTTAGTAAAGTCTTACAGGTGTATCGTCTGGTCCTAATGCCTTTCCGCTACTAAGCGATTGTAGTTGCTTTCCTATTTCGCGACCAGATTTCTCCATATCTGCCAATTCGCGATTCGTATGATGTTTGAAAGAAGGAACCGTATTAGGATCTTTCACAATCAAACAATCGAATTCAGTATCTCGGCCTTCCCTCTGTTATCTTCCGTTACGGTGTCGGTAAGGTCACTAAGTGACTGAATAGATGATTTAGAGCCGCTTACTGATATTACGACCGACAAAGTAAGGTTTAAGCCAATGGCCTTGCCGCAGTGGTAACACATGTTCCCGTCAGATCACCGAAGTTAAGCACTGTCGGCCTTGGCTAGCACTTGGATGGGGCACCGTCCGCATCTGCCGAGTGCTGTTGGCAAGCGGGGTGCACTCAGCCATTGTCAGGTAAACTGAGGAGCTACTTGATTGAAAAGTAGCGGCTCCGGTCTGGGAAACTGACATACGGCCGGGAGAGCGGTGTGCTGACCACATGCCCCTCCATATCCGCATCCAGTGACGCCTATACGCTGAGGATGAGACGGCTGCCGTTCAGTACTGCTGGGCCTTCGTGGCCTGTTCGGGAGGAGTTTTAAGTACGGTTTAACTGTCCACATGTTACATAAATAGTTCTACAAATATAGCCTATAGCAATTTACTCACATAAAATTCTGCACAAGATGAATCAAAAATTAATTCCAAATATCGTAAATATAGACTCACGTTAAAAAAAAAGAAAAAGAAACATAACATCTTGAACGCCTCAAAATAGGACGTTCATATTGACACGATATGTTCATTAGTATGTTCTTCAGAAATGATTAGCACTACAGTGACATCGGTTCAGCACGTGTCCTGTTGCCTATTAGACACAGGGTCAGCTTTGGGCCTTGATAACGTGCTCCATGAGCGATGACATCTATGCGTGTAAGTCCCGAATGGCGTCCTGTCGTATAGTCATCCATGCTGTATTCACCTGGATCCAAAGATCACCTGTGGTGGCTGGCGCTGGGTCACAGCGGTGCACCCACCGTATCACTATATCCCACACATTACCTATTGACGACAAGTCTGGTGATCTGGCGGACCGGTCCAAAAGGCTGATATCCTGTGACACCAAGAAGGCAGGTGCATTGTCTTACTGAAAAATGGCGTCTCGGTGTTGCGCAGAAAGAGTATGACAATGGGTGGCAGGATGTCATTCACGTAGGCCCCACTGGCCACATTGCCCTGGACGTGCAGCAACTGTTATTTGTGATTATACCCAAAACAACCCACACCGAAGGTCCTTACATGGCGATGTATGTCCGGTGCGAATATAGTCACTGTGATGCAGCTCTCCATGTCTGCCTCGAATCAAAATATGGATATCATTTTCAAAGAAGTGGAACCTGGTTTCGTCCGAGAACACTATCTGACGCGTTCCTATCCACAGGAACGTCGTTCCACACATCATTGCCGATTATCATGTTTCCGCACATTCGTCAATGGCAGTCGCACAAATGGACTACGCGCACGTAACCCATGCCGTACCAAAAGGAGACGGACTGTAACCCATGATAGCGTACGACGTGGCACACTGCTCCACTGTCGCTTCAGAGCCGAGGAGGACGCAGACCTGTCCCCAAGTGCCTCTCGGATGAGGTGAGGATCTTCTCGAGGTTGGTGATCTAGGTGCTTCTGCTTGACCTATCTCGTCGTGTTCTACGGCCTTCCGTGAACCAGTCTGCACACACCCGTCGCACTGCCGAAACACTTCGTCCTGCACGAGAATCAATTTCCCGGATAGACGTTGTAGTGTTGGCAGAAGCGCCAACACTGTGTTGCTAGAGGAGGCCGAAATGCACGCGTTTAATTACACGCTGACTGGCGCGAGGTCTGGAACAGTTAAAGGAATTGATAGTAGCAAGTAAAGTAAGTAGATGATGTAATACTTAACTTTAATCCACAATTGTAGAACATCTCTCGTTACGGTACATGCTTCATAAGATTAATTATCAATTGAATACGGCGCCTTGCTAGGTCGTAGCAAATGTAGCTGAAGGCTATGCTAACTATCGTCTCGGCAAATGAGAGCGTATTTGTCAGTGAACCATTGCTATGAACGTCGGCTGTACAACTGGGGGCGAGTGCTAGTAAGTCTCTCTAGACCTGCCGTGTGGTGGCGCTCGGTCTGCTATCACTGACAGTGGCGACACGCGGGTCCGGCGTATTCTAATGGACCGCGGCCGATTTAAAGGCTACCACCTAGCAAGTGTGGTGTCTGGCGGTGACACCACAGATGTATCACATTCTCTCATGCCAATAATGCGCCCTCTTTCAAACTCATTTATTTGACTGTTGGTTCCCGTATATGTCCGCGAGGCGAGGCGAGGCATCCTGCACGTCTGCTCAAGTCACACCGATCCGTTACCTTAGATTTACAGCGACAACGGAAGCCGCAGGCACATTTTACAAGTAGGTAGTTTGCACCGCGATATCGATGTTGACCTCGAACACCCGGGCCGACATGGTTCAAATGCTAATAATTTCTGCAGAACATAGTAGTGTACATATCGTGTGAATATGAACGTCCTATCTCTAGTCGTTCAAGCTGTTCTGTTTTCCACAACATGAGTTTATTATACAGAAACTGAAATTATAGACCGCGAAACAGTCACAAATGCTGCAAGTAACACAACTTCATCTGTAACAACTATAAAAAATTTACAAACGGCGGAAGCGGCTCATGTCGGCCTTAGTGCACATTCCTCCATGTGATTCTACCACCAGTCACCAGGCTGATGTACCGACCAAAATACATTATATATTCCTATACAGGGTGAAAAATATTTAAACCGTCAAACTCTGGGAGGTTGTAGGGGACATGAAAACAAATATATTTCCCTATGTGTCATTTTTTTTCTATGAGGAATATTTAAACTGGTAGAGGAAGATTTCTCTGGTGGCAAATTACTTAAACCAACAAACACTTTTCCATTTTTTATGACCAAGAGACAACACATTAACACAACCCAATTTCAGTTACAGTAGATTTTCAAAAAAGGCACCATTGACACGTAAACAAAGGTTACACCGTCGGATCATCTTCTGTCTGACACGGGCAAAAACCCCAGGAGTATCCTGAATTGTTTCTGTTGCTGCTACTATCCGAGCAACCAGATCCTCTTCTGATGCAACGGGGGTTGCGTAAACAAGGGTGCGCATCTCCCACCACAAAAAAATGTCCAGAGAGGACATATGTGGGGATCGAGCAGGTCATGGGACAGGACCACCTCTGCCAATCCAAGTTTCTGGGAACCGTCGGTCCAGGAATCGACGCAAACGACGACTGAAAGTTGTCGGCGCCCCGTGATGTTGGAACCACATGCGTTGTCTTGTAGGGAGCGGGACGTCTTCCAGAAAATCTGGCAATGCTCTGGCGAGAAAACTGTAATAGTGCCTGCCCATTTAATGGCCTAGGTAGCAGATACGGCCCAATTAAACAGTCCCCAACAACACCGACCCACGTGTTAAATAAGAACCGCACTTGATGAGCGCTAGTAACTGTGGCATGTGGGTTATCCTCACTCCAAACATGCGAATTGTGCATGTTGAAGACTCCATCACGCCCGAACGGTGCTTCATCGGTAAACAACACAGAGTATGGAAATGTAGGATGCATTTCACAGTGTCTCACGTACCACTACGAAAGCTGTGCTCTGGGTAGATAATCAACTGGTTCCAGGTTGTGGACACGCTGTAAGAGAAATTGACGTAACATTTGCTCTCGAAGGACTGTTCTTACATTCGTCTGATTCGTCCCCATGTTGCGTGCAATTGCACGAGTGCTGATTGAAGGATCCCGCTCCACATGCTGCAAGACAGCTTCCTCAAATTGCAGCGTTCTTACCGTGCGACGGCGTCCCTGTCCAGGTAATCTGCTAAATGACCCGGTCTCACGTAGACGTTGGTACACAGCAGCAAAGGTCTTATGATGCGGGATACGGCGATTAGGATATTGTTGTTGGTAAACCCGCTGTGCAGCTCGTCCGCTGTGGTGCGCTACGTAGTACGCACCAACCATATCAGTGTACTCACTCCAGGTGTATCGCTCCATTTGTAAACAGAGACAGTGCACTACTACACTGGTGGACAGCAGTTGCCTACAACTGAAGATCTTAATACGGCCTCTAACAACTGAAGAGCGTATTACGGCCTCCACCGGTTTAAATAATCCTCATAGGAAAAAATGACATCAGGAAAAAATATTTGTTTTGAGGTCCCCTACAACCTCACAGAGTTTGTCGGTTTAAATACTTTTCACCCTGTATATCCAACCCCAGGTGCACCACTCTTCCAACTCTCCTCTATTTGTATTGTGACCAAGATAGGAGTTAACTCTGTAGCAAATTCTGTGTAGAATCTGACCGAGAATCCATTTGGCTCCATGACATTGTCCCGTTTCAACGACTTCAGCTGGTTTCAATGCCAGCGACAGTAATGAACATGTCCGTCATCTTTAAAGTCTCGTAAGAACCAAACGAGTCCAAACAAAAAACTAGTAGGCGTGGTAGTATGGAACAATACCAGAAATATGTGTTCTGTAAACATGGACTCTCGTGTGCATCCCTTATGAGCTATGAGCATTTGTTCATGTTCGCTACAGTGAAACATCTTTTCTACTGAACAAGTGCTCATAGTTCATAAGACACGCAATTTAGAGCCAATATTTATTTGATTTTTTTCTTGTTTTGGTTCGTAATATCTCCTCGCAAAATATGAAAGCAAAGGGCTTGGATTAGAAGCGATGCGCCGAAGATGAACAAGTGCTCATAGGTCTTAAGCTACGCATTTTAGAGCCCATGTTTACTGGATATTTTTTCCCCTTTCGTTTCTGATTCACCATATGTGTCTATGTGTGTGTGTGTGTGTGTGTGTGTGTGTGTGTGTGTGTGCGAATGTGTTTCGCTCCCATAGACAGTGTGGTCTGCACAGATTTTCTTTTCTTTTTTTTCTCTTTAATCGATTTTTTTTTCACATATTGCATTATCCTACAAACTTTTCACGCTAATTGAGGCCATAGAAGCACGATCTTTTCAGAATGTGGTTGTGACCAAAACGCGATTTTGGTTCTGGAGACGGAGGTCTTTGTTATTCCTACCCTTTGAGCTCCTATGGTGACATTTGCAGAGGAACTTTCATCCTGTAACACATATATCTTCGAAAGTCAAATACCAGTTTTCATAGATTCAGGTTTAAAAATCTTTTAATGTAAGGAGATATTTTTGTAAAAATTTTTATCTCGTTTTCATACCATTAGGTGTTGCATTTCCAAAACACACTGAAAGAAGTCTTTTTTATTTGTAACCGAGAAGCCACATAGAAATTTTCAGAGTTTAGTTTAAATAATGCTTTCGTAATAAAATATTTCCGTAAAACCTATCATCGCTTATTTCAGCCCCCTTAGGGATTACAAAAGTTGAAGACAATATTTTGTCTTTAATTTTAACCGAAAAGTCAGTAACTTATTTCATAGATGTTGCTTTAAGAATGCTTTGATAGTTTTTAATAATGATTTATATATTTATATGGTGAACATTAATATATATATAGACAGATAGACAGAGAGAGAGAGGGAGAGGAAAACAAATGAGGTCTAGAGTTATGACAAATGATGATACATATAGTGACAGGGTGTGTAACATATATCAGGTCGAGACATAGGCCTAACACAGTTTCCGGCAGACAGCTGGCAGTCTACCGCAATAACCTTTCAGAGGCCTGAAAGCGGAGAGAGTGGAAATTCGCCTCTGCCTGCGATAGTAGCTGAGAGTGTACCCACCAGAGCAGGCACTGGGCGAACGACCGCCGCCGCTCCACCTCTGCAAATGAAGTCCATCGCAATCCAAACCAATTAAACACGCGGGTGCACGCTAGTACGGGATCCGCGGTAATTGCTTTATATGGCATTGAATACCCCGTTTGTACCGCCTACCAATTACAGTTTACGTTTCACAATAACAGCTGCGCGCCGACCGACCGCGGCCATAGCAGAGAAAAATCTGCCCACGACAGCTGGAGCCGCGCGGCTGTGCGACCATGTGTATGTGTGTATGTGTGTGTGTGTGTGTGAGGGAGAATTGTGGAAAAACAGCATGCGCGGCCGAATAATGGATTCTCTTTGGGGAACGGCGCAGGCGGCCGCGCGATACGCACTGCGTATCGGCGCTCTGTCACGCACCTCCCACAATCCGTCTGCGCGCTTTGTAAATAGCGCCACAGCCGGAGAACTGCCCGTTTTATTGTTTCGTTTTATTCCCACTGTACACAGTTTTCACCACTCGCACCGGCGCACATGAAACAGAAATATGCTGCAGCGAAAAAGAAGAAAAGAGAGAAAAAAAAGGGTCCGAGTTTGTGGTGCAATTACACTGCGTGAACGCGGGATTTTACGTTGCACCGGCGGAGCGGCACGGCAACACGGGGCCATTGTCCTCTGGCTGGAACTGCGTCATTCCCTCACTTAGCTCTGTGCGTGCCAAGTAGCCGGTAGCAGCTAGAATGGGGCGTGTCCCGCAGTGCAGTCCACTAGGTAGGGTGGAGAAAGTATGCATACGCTTTTTTTTTGCGAAATGTGGTGTTTTTAGTTACAGCTACATCTGCACCTGTATATCGCACGTGCCGTGAATGGTACGCAGAGGGATGTTTCGTTTTTCTTCGTCTTGTTCTTCTGCGCTTCAGGTATTAAGCCCGCACCTGTTACTGTGTCCATCACTTAATTGGCCTTTCCGTAGTCCCTCTGTCTACCAAATGATAATTTCTGACTTTATAATGTAATCTGTCACTGTTCATTCTGTCAAGTTGTTCACTCTGTTTTGTTCTCTTGTCTCTGATTTAGTTTCCTGTGTTAAGTTGTAAGTAGGCTGTTTATGTTTTCTTATTGGCAACGTTACGTAGCGCTCTGTATGAAAATCACTGGCTGTGCTGTGTGCAGTCTGTGGCTAGTTTGCATTGTTGTCTGCCATTGTAGTGTTGGGCAGCTGGATGTGAACAGCGCGTAGCGTTGCGCAGTTGGAGGTGAGCCGCCAGCAGTGGTGGATGTGGGGAAAGAAATGGCGGAGTTTTGAAATTTGTAAGACTGGACGTCATGAACTGCTTTGTATATTATGATTTTGCAACACTATTAAGGTAAATACATTGTTTGTTCTCTATTAAAAATCTTTCATTTGCTAACTATCCCAATCAGTAGTTAGTGCCTTCCGTAGTTTGAATCTTTTATTTAGCTGGCAGTAGTGGCGCTCGCTATATTGCAGTAGTTCGAGTAATCAAGATTTTTGTGAGGTAAGCGATTTGTGAAACGTATAGGTTAATGTTAGTCAGGGCCATTCTTTTGTAGGGATTATTGAAAGTCAGATTGCGTTGCGCTAAAAATATTGTGTATCAGTTTAAGCACAGTCATGTATAATTGTTCTAAGTAAGGGGACGTTTCAAAGTATGTTTAATTCTTTCCTAAAGTTGCTGTTTCTTAATATGTCTACTGAGGTGCAGCCTTTCACAGTCCTAAGAAATTTCTCTTCAACTCCTTGGATCCTACATTTTTGTCGTTCGTTAATGACTCGCAGCTCAGTTCCCTTGAGTGATGTCGGGACTGCCATTTTATACAGTTTCGTTCATGTTATTTTTTTGCGTCTTGTTTCGGAAGCACATGTTTATTGTTGCACATACATTTGTAATTTTTGCTGCCTTCTCCAAATTCAAATGATTCAAATGGCTCTGAGGACAATGGGATTTAGCTTCTGAGGTCATCAGTCCCCAAGAACTTAGAACTACTTAAACCTAACTAACCTAAGGACATCACACACATCCATGCCCGAGGCAGGATTCGAACCTGTGACCGTAGCTCGAGACTGGAGCGCCTAGAACCGCTCGCCCACATCGGCCGGCGCTGCCTTCTCCTCTCCGTTATTTTGACCCTCGTACGTGATATCACAACTTCGATAATTCGAATGGCTGACCTATTCTGCTACTTTAATGTTCAGCACTATTTGTGATCTAAGGAGCTCCTGTCTTGTAAAAGCCATAGTTTTAATTTTCTTTGTGGATATAGTCATATTGTAGTCTTCGGCTATTTTATTTAGAAGGTAAACACCTAATTGCAGTTTGTTCGCCTTCTCTCTTTAAATTATATCATCTACATATAACACATAATTCATAATAGTCCGTTTGTCTATTTAGTACTCTCATGTAACTTAGTTTTCCACATATACTAAGCGAAATGCTGCATCCCTGTCTGACCCCTAGTTACTGATGAAATTTTCTCCCAGATATCCATTTAAGCCTAACTTCATCGTTATATTTTCGTATAAACTTCCTAAAGTGTTTATTAAACGAAGTGATCTCTTCCATTTATTCATTATTCTCCACGGTCTTCCTTTACACATTTTATCAAAGGCTTTTACTAGATGAACAAATGGTAAATGAATCTCTAGATGCAGTACTGCCTATTTTTCAGTAATCTGTCCCGTCACAAATACTGTATCTGTTGTAGATTTACCTCTATTGAAACCCATTTGTTCTTCACTTAATGAACACTCTGATACTGCTTTTAATCTGCTGTTTCTGATCCTAGCATCAGCCCTGTATGCTGCGTCCAGGAGGCTAATTCCTCATCGTTCTGGCAGTTACTTCTTTAGTCTTTTTTAAACAGCGACATAATTTGTTCTTGATGCCATGCTCCTGCCATGACACTTCTTTCTGCTCAAATGCTTGAATGGAGTGAGAACAATACCGCCAAGAAATTACTTAACGGATAGTTGTCCGAATTTTCGTAACCAAACGAAGAGTGAGAAGTGGACAAATGGCGTATCAAATCGACGAGCGTGATGTCTAATTCTGTAAAAACAAAGTTTCAGTTACTTGTAGGGTAATAATGGTAATTAAGGAACACTAAATTGATGATCTCACTGAAAGTTTGGTCCAAATTTGCGTAGCAAAAAAAAAAAGTGACAAGACGACAAATCAACCTGATTGAGGTCTAGGTTCGAAAGAGAGAGAAAAAAAGAAAGAAAAAAGCTGACAGAGGAAAAAACCCTTAAATGTTTTATGAAAGTATATAAAGAGATCAGACAAATATATGACGCGCTTGGAATGATACCCTAAATAATGTATGGAAAATAATGTGCCAATTGAGAATTTAATGTTCAGTGCTTAACTGAGAATCTTACAATTTTAAATAGTAGTAGATGACATCTGTCTGGTAGTTTACGTAGGCCGTGCGATCTGAAGTTGTATGGCCTTCTCATATTTCTGTCACCTCTGCCAGAAGGGGTAGAAAAGTTCTAACAATTGCCCAGGCTCCAAAATTTTCCAATAGAGAATCCTTCAAACGTTAGGAAGGAGAAAGCACGTGGCGGAAGAAGTAATGTCTTCCTTACAAGTGCTATCGCCATGAATGAGATAACTCACTGACTGGAAAAAGTGAATGTACACTCTAAGACATAAAGCGATGCACCACGAAGGAATTATCCGAAGGTGACGGAAATCGGTAGATGTCATGAACATGTTCAGACAAACCAATGATAACAGTTTAAGAAAAATTGAATGCCTTATTCAAGAGAAAGATCTTCACAAATTGGACATGTCAATAACGTGTTGGTACACATTTGTCGCTCATACAAGCATTTATTTATCGTGACAAAGTGTCTCCAACTGGCGCGTTAGACCGTTGAAGTCCCAAACTGGTTGAAGGCCACTGCCCATAGTGCTCCAAACGTTCTCAGTTGGAGAGAGATCCAGCGACCTTGCTGATCAAGGTGGGGTTTGGCAAGTATGAAGACAGGTATTAAGACAAATAGTAGACATTATGATGGTGTGTGGTCCCATATTTTGTTTTCACAACATGACCCACTTGGTTGTCATCAGTGGTACCTTACAGTACATTGGTACGTCGACGGTACTCCACGCTCCGTTTTGTTGCCCTTCAATGGAAGGCACCCTGGTCTCTCATTTCTGAAAGATAATTCTCACCCGCACACAGCTAGAGTTTCTACTGCTTGTTACTGTGTTTGCCAAACGCCAACTTACAACCAAGGTTGTCGGATGTCTACCCAACTGAGAACGTCTGGAGCATTATGGGTAGGGTACTCCAACCATGTAGGGATTTTGACGATATAACGCATCAGCTGGACAGAATTTCGCACATTTTTCGTCAAGAGGATATCGAACATCTCTATCAATCAGTGCCAAGTCGAACTGTTACTTCCATAATGAGCAGAGATGGGCCAACGCTTTGTCGACTTTCTAGATTTGTGAAGCTCTTTGGTTGTAAGTTCCTATGGGACAAAACTGCTGAGGTCATCGGTCCCTAGTCTTACACACTACTTAATTTAACGTAAAGTAACTTACTCTAAGGACAACACACACACCTATGCCCGAGGGAGTACTCGAACCTCCGACGGCGGAAGCCTCGCGTACCGTGGCAAGGCGCCTAAGACCGCATGGCTAGCCCGGGCGGCTGTGCAGCTTTTTCTCTTCAATAAATATTCAGTTTTTCTGAATCTGTAGTTACTTGTTTGTCCGTACATGTACATTACATCTACCTGTTTCTGCCCCTTCAGGTAATTCCTTCGTGGTGCGTCTTTCTTTGTCTTAGAGTGTAAGAAAACAGAATAAAATTGGAAACGTAAATCAGAGAGCGGCTGCAGTCTAACTGCTCTGTCTACTCAGTTCTCTTCCTGTCACAAATGTGCGTACTTTTCAGTTGCTACGGTTTTTTTGTTTCTGATATTAAATATTTCATTACGTGATTTTTGCTGCAATATTCACATTGCAATTTTAAGAGTTCTACGGAATATTTGCCTGGTGGATACTCTTCACAATACTCAATGCTGTGTGACTACGACACATTCCTCTTATCTGTAGCGGTAGATGTGAAAAAGCTTCAAAATTTTTTGTGCATGGCTAATTTTTTAGAAGTGGACCGTATGTATACCAACTGAACAGTGACTTCTATTGTCAGAAAAGCAGTACATTTCTTCAAATTGCTGTTGACAACATCGTTCTGGTCACTAACGTTTGTAAATTTAAAAATGTTAAGCGAAAAAATTGAATATAATTGGAACCTTCAATCAAAAGCTGTTGAAATAGCTTGTCGAATTTCAGTCACTAGTCTCCTTACGACACTAACGTAATCATTTTCTTTGACTCCATAGCAACAATATCACATCTGATTAAATATCTTATAGCTCGACTTTACATTGCAATAATATCTCATGACCACACAACAGCAGAGTGTATAATCTATAGTCCTCATAATCCACCAGATAAGTATCCTCTAGTACTCTTCCAAATTCTAAGTTGAAGATAGAACTTCGAATTCTCAATGAGCGTTTCATTTGCTTTCTACACTATTACGAGTATAATGCAAAGATGCGTGAGATGATGCTCTCATATATTTGTTGTCGTACATTGAGACAATTCATTTCAAGAAGCATTTGATCACTCTTTTATTTCCCAGCAAATACTGAACAGATGTAGCAGTTTCAGATGGAGAGAGATCCCACCGTACTTTAGCTGTTTGTTAATCCTATCCATGCCAGTAGACTTACATTTTAAGGCCTTCGTAGCCATCGTCATTACTTATGTGCACAAATCGTCCACAATTCGCGAGTTTATATATTTCATTCCACCATTTTCGGTCCACATCAATATCAAAGTTATTTTGAGGTGTCCCTCGTTGTGAACTGTCGCTGTCACTCTTTCGTTGCGTAAAGAAAGTCAGACGACGTACAGATTATAATGAACGTAATAGAATTGTTGTGTACTACCCTTCAAGTTAATCAATATTCACGGAGCCACGGCAACTTACCTGTAGCTCACAAGAACAAAAAAACAAATAATTCATACTTGAAATGGCTGTACATTGAACATGACCGGAGCTGGTTTGTGTAAACGAAAGACAATGGTCGCAACTCCACTAAATACTTGGGGTAGTCAGAGCCTTTGTAATCGCCTGTTCAGCTATGCCAATGACGTTGTAACAAACCACAAAATGCACCACTGACATGATTTCATAATAGGAGATAATGACTCCATCCATTTTCAAGGCACTGAAATATAAAAGTCAGATGCAGAGTCCCAAAATTTGTTAATAATAAGTACTGAAGAGAACGCGACAACTCCAAGAAGTTTAGTTTTCGGGAAGGGGCACACTAAAATAACAGTTAGAAAATAACAGTAACTGCAAAATACGTAAAACAAAACAACCAGAGAAATACGATACAAAGGTTCGCTTCAAAGATCTAAACACGCCAAATGAGCGCGAACCAACTTTAACAGAAATGGAAAAATCACTTATGTACGTAGCCCAACTTAAAACACCGACACCGATACCGAAAAGCAAGAGGTGGTACCAATGTATACAGCCCAAAGTCGCGGGAAGTAATGAAACGTGATGCTGAAAGCATGAAGTGAAATATATAGCTCAGTGTAAAACGCAGATACCAATACCAAGCCTATTTATGATGTATTGGTATCGGCGTTTCACCTGGAGCTATATGTCTCAACTTATGTCTTCAGTGCCATGTCTCGGCGATTTAATGTTCGGCAGAACTAACGAAAACAAATTTCATTGTATGAGTTAATGTCTATAAAAGATTAAAGTCTTTTATCGTAATGGATGCAATTGCCATGCGAATGAATGATTAAAACGGTCGAGGCATGTATGGGATATCGTAAAACACGCAACTGAAAAGGGTTGGCACAAGTATAATAACATACAAATCAAAGATGAGGTAGAATAGCAGAAAATCCTCAGGAAGTGGCAAATTTTGGTGAATGACTATTTATGTGGTATTGCGGTGAAATAACAACAGAAATACATGTAGGAGCCACAATGACCCACAAAGCAAGCACAGTGACGTCGTTTTCTACGACAGAAACTGAATTCAGGAGCAATACAGGAATTAAAAAAATAAGATTTCAACAGCCATAGATGAGTAACCAGTCCACGTCCTAAAGGCGTGCAGAAGGCAGAAGACACACAGACAGGAAACAGTACCCGTTAGCAAACATAGTAAATGTCTTCTGACTTGGTTGATAGGGCCCGCCACAGACTCTTCGCTTGTGCTAACTTTTCCATCTCGGAGTAGCACTTGCAATCTACCTCCTCAGTTATTTGGTGAATGTATTCCAATCTGTCTTCCTCTGTAGGTTTTACCATCTACTGTTTTCTTTAGTAACATGGAAGTTATTCCCTGCTGTCTCAACAGATGTCCCTTCATACGCTTCATTCTTCTTGTCAACATTTTTCAAATACTCCTTTTCTTGCCGATTCTACTGAGGACTTCATTCCTTACATTATCAATCCTTATCAGTCTACTTAATTTCCAACATGCTTTTGTAGCACCACGTATCAAATACTTCGATTCTCTTCTGTTCAGGCTTTCCTCCCAGTCCATGTCTCACTGCCACATAATTCTGTCCTCTAAACGTACGTTCTCAGAAATTCCTTCCTCAAATTATATGTTTGATACGAGTAGACTTCTCTTGGCCAGGAATCTCCTTTTCCCAGTGCTAGCGCGCCTTTCATGTCATCCTTGCCCCATCTGTAATGGGTTATTTTGCTGTCTAGGTGCCAGAATTCCCATTACGATGTTAAATTTCTCGCTATTCTGAATTCTCCCACTTCTCATTGCGTTCGTATTTCTTCGATTTATCCTCAGTCCATATTCCGGACTCAATAGACTTTTCATTCCATTCAACAGATCCCGTAACTCTTCTTTTTACTGAGGAACGCTATGTCTTCAGCGAATATTGTCACGGAAATCCTTTCACCTTGAATTTTAGCCCCACCTAGAACCTTTCCTTCACAAGTGTAGATAGAACAGTAGCGGCGAAAGGCTGCATCCCTACCATAGACAGGGAAGAAGAAGAAGAGAAAGGAGTGCCTGTCATATACTATTTATTTATATTTATTTCATTCTACTTCTATCACTCTAATAATTAGATGGTTATCTATTCGCTACTCTACATGCAGTTGTCCTATTCGTCCATGCATGGCATGTGTTCCTACGAAATATCTGCGTGATGTTCAGGTACTCGCGCGTCCTAGAAGATCATATCGACTCCGACGTCAAGCGCCAGTATCCGGGATCAGTATCAAGCATCAGTTAAAGCTTCTGTGGGCCAGCTTAACTTAGGAGATATTACTACTGCTTTATGGTACCTTTTCCAACCGAATCAATGGATGGCTTCCCGGTCAGAGGGAGTGCAACGTCATACAGATAAGAGGACTCATACCGCCAAGTTCTTTATAAATTTGACTCAATTTGGTAATTGCTGAAGTAACATGACATACACCCTCAATCCGTTATGTTTCAATTCATTTCCTCCTGTCTTTCTGGGTGCTTCCCTTTTTTTTCCGGCAGTGTATTTACAGCAGTCGCCCGCACTTCGTACGTCTTACTCCAGGCGTGTTCCCCCGCAGGCTACCCAGCCATTCATTCAGTTCTGGAAACCTTACTCTTGATTGCTTGCTAGTCAGAGGCTTCCTTACAAGAGCATACTCTGGACAGGAAATGGGAGATGAGAAACGTATGTTTCAGTCGGATCTACCATATCCCAGTGCGTGATCACGACACAGAATGCGTCCTCCATTTGATCGTAACTCATATTTCACAAAAGTGCAGTTTCAGTATACTGTATTATATGGCTGGAATAACTGTCTCCAAATGAAACAACATCCTGCATCAGATTTGGCAGGTCTCACCACAGGGTCAGTTATACAAAATATTACGAGACGCAGAGAAAGTTTACTGAAAGACATCTTTTGCACTGCATCAGCGCTGTATAAATTTTATTAAAATATGCTACTAGTTTTAGTCTACATATACCATCTTGTAGCACTTGACAGTTGTAATGAAAACAGAGGATGATGTCGATAACAAACTGTTAAAAGCGCCCCACAGACGACCCCTTGTGTGATGGACACACATGTCTTCACGTTGTTGATGGTCTTTGAGCTCAATGTAAGTGAAGTTACACAGTAAATCAGCAAAACCGTAGACCATGGACAAGTGGAATACGATTTTCCTCAGCGCAGGTACAAGTTTTTCGCAGTGGTTGCGATGTGAGCGTAATGAGAGTAACTTGGACAGATGACGTATGCATCATGGTTATGATGGAGTGTCTAGCAAAATATTAAAGTAATGTGCTGCACATGCTAGCCTTGTATTTAGCCATATTTGTAATTTTTCCTTTAGGAATGGTCAGTTTCCTGAGCGATTAAAGTACTCCGAAGTAAAGGCGCTTTATAAAAAGGGAGAAAAGGATAGTGTAGATAATTTTAGACCTATTTCTATTCCAAAAGTTTGCAAAAGTTATTGAAAAGGCTATGTAGGTAAGGATAATTGACTATTTTATATCACACGATTTGCTATCGAATGTACAGTTTGGCCTTAGAAGTCGTTTAACAACTGAAAATGCTATATTCTCTTTTCTCTCTGAGATACTGGATGGGTTAAACAAAAAGTTCCGAAAGCGTGGCATTTTTTTTTTTATTTAACTAAGGCATTTGATTGCGTTGGTCACAAAATATTGCTGTAGAATTTGGTCCATTACGGAATACGGGGAGTAGCTCACAATTGGTTTACCTCTTACTTTAGCAACAGGCAACAAAAGGTCATTATTCACAATGCTGATAACGGCTGTGATGCTAGGCCTAAGTGGGGTACTGTGAAGTGTGAAGAGGGGGGGGGGGGTGTCCTGGGGATCAGTGTTGGGGCCACTCCTGTTCCTTATTCATATAAATGATATGCCCTCCGGCATTATGGGCAACTCTAAAGTATTTCTGTTTGCTGATGACACTCGGTTGGTAGTAAAGGATGTTGTGTGCAACATTGGCTAGGTTCAAATAGTGCAGTACAGTCAACAAAACCTAACGTTTTGATTTCACAGAACGGCATATGATTAGTGAAACGGAACAGTTCAAATTTCTAGGTGTTCAAATAGATAATAAGCCCACGTTCATAATCTTGTTCAAAGTCTTAATACTGCCATTTTTACTATTCGAACGGTATCACGAGTGAGTGATAGTTCAACATGAAAATTAGTGTACTTTGCTTATATTCATTCGCTTATGCCGTATGGTACTATATTTTGGGGTAACTCTTCCCATTCTACAAGGATATTTTTGCGCAGAAACGGGCATTTCGGGCAATAAGTGGTACAAGTTGACGAACCTCTTGTCGATCCCTGTTCACGAGTCTGGGCATTTTGACATTAGCCCCTCAATATAAATATATTCCTTACTGTCATTTCTTGTTGAGAATGTTAGCTTATTCCCAAGAATAAGCAGCTTTCTCTCGATTGATAGTCGGCAGATATCAAACCTGCATTTTGATCGTACTTCCTTAACTCTTGTGCAAAAAGGTGTGCAGTATACTGCTGCATCCATTTTGAATCAGCTACTACTCGAATTCAAAAATCTTTGCAGTAATCCACGCGCTTTCAAATCGAAACGGAGGAGTTTCTTCTTGGGTCATTCCTTCTATTCTATCGAGAAGTTCCTTGAAAAATTAAGGTGATTCTTATTGTATTGTTGATTGCGTTTACTTAAACTTGGGTACTGACTATTTTCCGGTTCATGAACATTTATTTTTATCTGTTACTACTTTTATGTTGTAATTTCATGTACTGACACGTTCCATGACCTTGGACATTTGCTCCTCAATTTGGTACTACGGAACTTGACGTGTAAATAAAATAAAATAAAATGAAAAACAGGTACATGTGACCGACATTAACGCCCGAGGTGATGCTCATCACACAGAAGTAACTTCACAGGTCTTACATAAAGTGTAAATGCCCCCTTTTCAGTGAGAGTACCAATGTGCCCAGTCACCAAATCGTGTTAGTAATATATAATAAAAGAATTAATGTTTTCATTTTTATGTCAATACTGAGGCAACTCTATTTAATAAAGCAGAAAGCAAAATGTCACATTGACTGTTTGACCAGTAAGTGCATACTGACATTATGAAATGTATTACGAGGTGTCCCAAAAGTAATGATTCATTTCCATGAAATACATGCTTAATATGAAAGACATAGCGGCTGTCTCTCCTACGAGTCGTTATGTGCATTGTCTCTGGCGTTGTCCTTACAGTTGCAGTTTCGTTTTCACAATGTGCAGGTGACGCCATGGCACGCGCTGTCTGTTACCGCCACCCAGCAGCGCTATTATTCGCTGCTGCAGGACTGGTTATTCTTCCCGTTTTTCTGCCCTTGTTAATACACGGCGATGGAACCAATATCGTTCTAGACTAATTTGCGGCCGCTATAACTAAGTACCACGTAGCATTGCGCTTCAAAACGTATTCTGTTGAAAACAAACCGAAACTTTCCATTGACACTAGGTACCACATGAAATATCTGGTGAGCAGTATTTGTTAGGGCCGAATCCACATACACATTGCAAATGTGAAATTCTAAAAATATCCCCGATCAGCAGATAAAATACCCCTGAGGACTCTTACAAGAGACACCCTACACATTTGTACAACAAGGGCAGACACGAGCCACTAGAAATCATTAAAGTTTGAAATTGCCATCCTGCATGTCAACGCAAAGAGGCCACCATTCTTTTGTTGATCAGGTGTAATGCCTCCACAACCTGATCACGAAGCTGATGCAGGGTACTGATTTATAAACTGTACACTAAGGACTTGGAACAACGCATGCAAAGAAGTCCCTTTGATAACCTCGGAGCTCACCAAAGCAATGAATTCTACCTATTCACCACACAGAGAACAAGCAGTTGAGAAAAAACTCAAAAAATGAGAGAAAAATTTGGATGAGCACCGTCGTACCCATACACAGTGGAATTTAGAATTCCATCAGACTGCATTCGTGGTTCCAGGAAAAGTTCAAGCATGTCACTGCAACTAGTGCAACCCCTTACCTCGTGGCTCATATCCCTGTAAGAGACACAGATACAAGGCCTGTCCCATACATGCTTCCACCACCACCAGTCCAGTCATAAACGTCACCTATCCCATCAAAGGCAGGCCTACATGTGAAACCAGTCATGTGACCTACAAGCTAGGCTGCAACCACTGTGCTGCATTCAATGTGGGCATGACAACCAATAAGGTGTCTATAGACATGAATGGCCACCGACGAACTGTGACCAAGAAACAAGTGGACCACCCAGTTGCCGATCAAGCTTCCAAACGTGAAACCCTTCATTTCAATGAGTGTTTCGCGGCCTATGTCATAAGGATGCTTCCCACCAACACCAGCTTTTCTGAGTCTCACAGGTGCGAACTTTCCATGCAATATTTCCTACGTTCCCGTAACCCTCACAGCCTCAACCTTCGTTGATGACTGTCTTCACCCATCCAGCCCCTTCCCTGTTCCCATTCCAACACCACACAGCCCTCATTCCACCATCGCACCCAGTCTTTTTATTTCCCTCCTTTTCAACCCCCCCCCCCTTCCCAGCCCATCTAACCTCCCAAGAGCAAACAGCTGCCCTACCCTCTCTCCAACTCGTTTCTGCATGATCTGCAGCAGTACTACAATGTCCGCTACCTACCCCTACCATTCCCAGCCCCAGCCTCATCCTTAACCCCACCCAGTCGGCACCCCCATCATGCACTGATACTGCTGAAGGCAATGTGGCCTCAGTTGCCTGAGACTGCAGTCATGTGTGTGTGAGCTGCATTTGGAGAGTGTCTGTATTCGTCATATATTTTTGATGAAGGCCTTACTGGCCAAAAGCTTTATTTGTGACAGTCTTCTTGTTGTGCCTGTCTGCGACTCAGTATCTTTGCTGTATGGTGAGTGGTACCTTTCCTTTCCATGATATTGTAACATTCCACACTGGATTTTCCATTGTTTGATTTTAACTGGCATATAGTTTGTTCTGAGGAAAATAGTGGTCAATAACACTTAGTTCTTGTCATCCCTAAATATATGTTCAGTTTCTGGGTGTTTCTCTTTTTTTTAAACCTCATGAGGTTGCACCCGTGGTCTAGGGGTAGCGTCTTTCATACATAGCCAAAACTTCTATGGTCCTGGGTTCGAAGCCCGTTGCACCTTAAATTTTGATTAATAATCAGCATTGGTGGCCAGATACATCCGGGTTAAGAAGACACCCCTCATTCTGCCAATTGCCTTGTCAAAGAGGGCTGACGAGTGGACAGAGGTTCAGGGCACTCTCTTGTCCTAGGGGTGGAGAAACTGCCCCTAAAGGCGGATGAATCAGCAATGATCAACAGCATGAGGATGCAGAAGGCAATGGAAACCACTGCATTAAAGACACATAACGTGCATCCACGGGACATGTGGCCTGTAATTGAAGAAGTGTCATGATGATCTCTCCATTGGCAAAAGAATCCAGTATAGTTCCCATTCAGATCTCCGGGAGGGGACTGTCAAGGGGGAGGTTCCCATGAAAAAGAAATTGAATACTCAACGAAAGGATAAAGTTCTATGAGTCAGATTGTGGGATGTCAGAAACTTGAACGTGGTAGACCACAAATGGTGGCTACTATACATTCTACTCCTTGGTGCTTATGGTTATTATGTCACGGGAAGCGGAAGTGTAGGGTGCAGACGTGACCCCTACGCAAATCGGGCAGTCCTGTCTCCCAGAAACTGATTAAATATTCTGCATCAGTATATCATTGACATTGATTTGATTTTTGTGTCGTGAGATCCTTCCTTCAAGCACAGAGTGAGTCTTCTTCCCACCAAAGTTTTTGCGGGAGGGGTGAGGGGAGGGGATGGGCAGGGCGGGGCGTACAACGTTCTGTTTTGGTGGCATTGTGCGCTAAAGCAGTCGGTCCCTGTATTTCAAGGTAAGCACATACACACAAGAATTTTCCAACAGGCATCACCTCCAATCTGCTGCCGTGTAATTACATAATTAGGACATAGAGTTGCTGGATTTTAGCCTTCTCTGCCAAATAAAGTGACTCAGTCCCTGAAAATTGAATTTATACATAAACAGTATACCCTCTGCTATGTAACTAACGTTAACTTCAATTTCGTGCCATGAGATCCTTCCTCTCCAGCACAGACTGAGTTCCTTTCCACCAGTTTCCAGATGGTGGAGGGGCATGGGGGATTCAAAGGGATGGCTGGGGGATTTATGAGGGGGAGGGGGGTATGAGTGATTAATTTATCGACTTCACTAATTACTCAATTAAATTTATATCTAAAGTGTGCTTGTATCGGCAATGAGGTGGGGAGAGGGGTGCGGGGTTGTGAGGGAGTGAGAGAGTTGGGGGATTTCTCAGAAAGGAATATTATTACAATGGGGGTAATAAATCAACCCTCAGGAGGTCGCAAATCAATGAACATAACAACAGGTTTGCCTCTGAATATACGCTTCCTCCTGAATGTATGCAACCAGCACTAAAAATATGTGCCGTGTCCCACTACTCAGCTCATGCACCTCCTCGTTGGTTGTGCTACTAAGTCCCAGGAAACAAGAGCTATTGTTTCTTATACAGGTAACATCCCAAAGAACTGTAAAAGAAGACCTGAAAAATATTGTAGTGAAAGTCAAACATATTTCTGAGAAACACTGTATAGGAATTTATATTACAATCTGAAAAGCGACCACTATAATCGGCGGTTTTCCACATATTCTGTTTCTATATAGCTCCATCTCGCGAGAAACATTTATAATTATATCTGCAGCATAATGATCAACTTTTGCATATTTACAGCTGGTTTGGCTGTGAGCAGATCTGCCTCAGGTCCTTAAGGCGATGATGGCTTCGGCTAAAAAAGGTGTTAACCTTCAGTGTATTTCGTTTGGGCTGCTCTAGAGGTACGTTGTGCTTGTCTCATGTCTCATATGGTGTGACTTCATTAACATACACTCTATGACAAAAAATAAAATAAAAAAAATGAAAAATGTAAGGAACCAACGGACGACGAAGGAATCACGCGATGGGATGGATATCGGTACGTGTGAAGTACACTTACAGAGAAACTAGTGATTAAAATTTTAGGAAAATGGATGATTTACTCAACAGAAAGAGCTGTGCAAATTGAGCAAGTTAATAATTCGTTGGTCCACCTATGGTCCTTATGCAAGCAGGTTTTCGACTAGACTTTGATTGATAGAGTTGTTGGATGTCTTCCAATAGATATGTTAGATTGTCAAAATCCCGAGGTGGTTGGAGGGCTCTGTAAATAATCTTCCAAAATTTCTCATTTAGGGAGCAATCTGCCGACCTTCCCGGCCAATGTGGGGTTTGGCTAGTTCGAAGAGAAGCAGTAGAATCTCTCACCAAATGTAGGCAGGCACTATCTTGCTGAAATGTATGCCCAGGGTGGCCTGCCATGAAGGTCAACAAAACGGCGTGTAGATTATCGTCTATGTACCATTGAGCTGTAAGGGTGACGCTGATGATAACCAAAGTGATCCTGCTATGAAATGAAATGGTGCCCCAGACCGTCACTCCTGGCTGTCAGGCAAAAATGGCAGGCAAAGTCAGGTTGGAATTCCACTGCTGTGTCACGTCTTCGAACTGGCATCTTATTTACTGGTGTAGGAGTTCAGTGATAAGCTCTGCCTCGAATTCAGGACCAATAACCAAGAAAGACGTGGCCAGAGACGACCGAGGCCCCATGAAACACCAACCTGACTGTCGCCTGCCAAATGACCTGACAAACAGAATTGATGGTCTGTGGTGCCATCTCATTTCACAGCGGGACCCCCTTTATTTGTCAGCCGAGGCACCCCTACATCACAACAGTAGGTCGACGATATTCTACTCCCCGGTTTGTTGGCCTTAATGGAAAATCATCCTTGGCTTACATTTCAGCAAGATAATGCCCGCCCGCAAGTGGCTACAGTTTCTTCTGATGCTCTTCGTGCTTGCTAAAGCCTGCCTTGGACAGCAAGGTCGTCGGGTGTCTACTTAATTGAAAATGTTTGGAGCATTACTGGCTGGCACCTCCAACCAGCTTGGTATTCTGAAAACTAATGTGCCAGTTGGAGAGAATTTGGCACTATACCCGTAGGAGGACAAATGTATCAATCAATTCCAAGACGAATAACTGCTCCATAGAGGCCACAGGTGGACCAATGAGTTGTTGACTGCTCACTCTGTGAAGCTCTTTCTCTTGAATGAATCATCCAATTTTTCTGAGATTGTAATAACTTCTTTGTCTCTACATTTACATCACATCTAACGATTTCGGTGGCATTCGGATAATTTCTACGAGGTGCGTGGTACTTTTTTTTCCCTAGTGTGTACATGGACAGAAAGAGTGTGGGCTAGGCACGCAATCGGTAGTTGGCTTGTATTGCGAAGTGATTATAACCAGCATATACAGCTCCGCATCTTATCTTTATGTTGGTCAAGCGAAAGACTGTTTAACTGCACCCTCGTTACTCGCTGGTAAGTGGCGCCCAGATGCTAACAGTAGTAACCGTTTGCTTGATTTGCGCTGCCTTACGATCATCTATGCCAACTTTGCCGCATAAACTTGAAAGCGTTGTCCTTTCTATTAGAGATTAATACGGGATTAATAAAAGGTCAGAGAACGGTAAATCTGCAACCAAGTAAGCTAATGAGTATAAGGGTGGTACGTCGACAGTTACGGATATAAAAAAAAAAAAAGACGAGCATCACAAATTGCATATCTAAGCTTGATTCTACTGATGGTTTGACTAGTAGTGGAAGTATGAAGCTCGTCACGTGCACAGATCTAGATTATGCAGTTGAAAAGTGATCTACCCAAAAAAGGTCACTTAGTTCAATTTAACCACAATTTTGCAGAGCCCTCGAATTTTAAAGCAAGCTCGGGTTTCTTAAAACTCTTTATGGCAAGACACGTTATTTATGAGCTTCAAATACAAGGCTGCTATCTGTCTGCTGATTCTTCACCATTTGATTGGTTGAAATGGCTCTGAGCACTATGGGACTAACTACTGAGGTCATCAGTCCCCTAGAACTTAGAACTACTTAAAACTAACTAACCTAAGGACATCACACACATCCATGTCTGAGGTAGGATTAGAAGCTGCGACAGTAGCGGTCGCGAGGTTCCAGGCTGTAGCGCCTAGAACCGCTCGGCCGCTCCGGCCGGCTCACCAGGTGATTGTTTCAAAATCAGACTAACGGACGTTTTGTGGGAAGACGATTATGGTGTCGAAAAGGTTTAAAATCTGACGGAACTTGGCTCCACTGGAAGCTTTGACAAGAAAGTGTATTGCTTCATGCCGGGGGGTATTAGCCGAGCGGTCTGGGCGCTGCAGTTATGGACTGTGCGGCCGGTCCCGGCGGAGGTTCGAGTCCTCCCCCGGGCATGGGTGTGTGTGCTTGTCCTTGGGATAATTTAGGTTAAGTAGTGTGTAAGCTTAGGGACTGATGACCTTAGCAGTTAAGTCCGTAAGATTTCACACACATTTGAACATTTTTTTTTCTTGCTTCATGTCGAGAGGTAGCAACATTTGCTCCTAAAGTAAGCTGATACTGGCTACTGGCAGTCACCGACTGTCTATGCTCGTCATTGGTAAAAGTAAGAACCGTGTTGTTTCAAACACGTGTCAGCGATGCTTATTATTTAAATCTTACAAAAGGCCACCTCCATGTTTAGTACGATTTTCACATCGTTTATGGAATATTTTGCATCTCTGCAAGAATTTATCTGTTAAAGAATGGCAAAACAAACATTATTGTTCTTTGACAATGCACTAATTCATCAATCGTGTGGTATCGTAAACGATTAGGACCAGTTCAAAAATGTGGTTTTCTTCCGCCTGACGTAACCACCTTCCTACAACCCACGGCTCAAGGCGTTATTGAGACATTCTAAAGGTATTACTGTGGTGTCACCGCCAGACACCACACTTGCTACGTGGTAGCCTTTAAATCGGCCGCGCTCCGTTAGTATACGTCGGACCCGCGTGTTGCCACTATCAGTGATTGCAGACCGAGCGCCGCCACATGGCAGGTCTAGTCTAGAGAGATTCCCTAGCACTCGCCCAAGTTGTACAGCCAACTTTGCTAGCGATGGGTCACCGTCTACATACGCCCTCATTTGCGGAGACGACAGTTTAGCATAGCCTTCAGCTAAGTCATTTGCTACGACCTAGCAAGGCGCCATATTCAGTTACTACGAATGTATTCTGAACAGATAATGTTGTGAATCATGTACCGTCAAGAGCGACGTTCATCATTAACGGATTAATGTTAAGTATCGAGCTAATTACGTCCGCTTTCTGAATTCTAATTCCTTGTCATGTTCCAGACCTCACGTCAGTATAGTTCTTCCCTCCTCACGCCAGCCTGCGTGAGCTAAAACGCTTGCATTTCGGCCCGCATCTCGTGGTCGTGCGGTAGCGTTCTCGCTTCCCACGCCCGAGTTCCCGGGTTCGATTCCCGGCGGGGTCAGGGATTTTCTCTGCCTCGTGATGGCTGGGTGTTGTGTGCTGTCCTTAGGTTAGTTAGGTTTAAGTAGTTCTAAGTTCTAGGGGACTTATGACCACAGCAGTTGAGTCCCATAGTGCTCAGAGCCATTTGAACCATTTTTTTTTTTTTTGCTTGCATTTCGGCCTCCTATAGTAACACGGTGTTGGCTCTTCTGCCAACGCAACAATTACACAATAGAATCGTTAGGAAAGCAGAAGCATATTTCAGAAATGATCAGTATGCTAAAAGAACTCAACTGCCATGGATGTGATGTAGAAGACACTCGAGAATGAATGAGTCTCGACGATTCTAATCCAGGGCACCGAATCATGCAGAATAGCGAAATTGTTACCTTGTCACTGAGAAGGCTCACGCTGCCAGCTTCTCGTCAATCAATGTTTCAGAAAATGAAGATGAAATTTTACCGTCTGATTCTCAAGCATATGGATGGTTTGAAGCTCAAGAAGAAAGATGTTTGTCCTGATAAATCTTAGTGACTTAGCTATTCGTAAAAGAATAGGCTTCCTTAGACAGTTGAAATTTAGGATTACGTTAAGCGTTAATTCTATACATATGTCATGTATTATCATACCCAAAAGTATACCAATGACCTGAACTGGGTTTTGCTTGATTTGCATGCAGCTCACATAACGTAGGTCTTCTAATCTCTTTGCAGTACAGTCGTTTGACCATACAAAACAGGTAACACAAGAGATCACTAGAGAACACTCTTTCTCAAGGTATTCAGTGCAGATGTAAATCAACACCACGACATTGTAGACACTAAGAAATGTGTCATTAGAGATGAGACAGTCCTTAACGCCTGTAAACTCAATTTTATTACAGTAAGTTACATTTCAAAATCACTACCACAGTCATTACAATTTGAGTCAACTAACTCCCTCACGTAAGTCAGTATAGCAATCTTAAGGCAAAATTAAATATTTTTATGAACAAGAGATTTTGAGACAATATCTGGACTCCTGAAGTTCCATGAGAATCGGAAGAATTTTTTTCTATAAAAGTGATAAAGAGGATGTTACATTAACCAGTTAAAAGCTACGTGATTAACAGCAGGAAGCAAAATTAAAATAGGAATTTCTCTATGCTATTGTTTGTGCACATATTTGAACATTAAACGATATGATGAAGGTTTTTGTTCTGGATATGTGTTGAAACCAAGCACCTACAGCCATTGTAACTAAGCAAAGCTTTCATATCTGACCGAGACTCGACCATAGCAACATTTGTAATTGACGGCTACGCATGAAGAGTCGAGAAATATCCAGGTTTCCAACAGTATTAGTTAGTAAATCTGTGCATAAAGGTTTTTGTTCTCTGCCTCGAATCCTGTCAAGATCCATGTCTCCCTGTTAACTAATCACGAAAAACGTTAAATATAATTTCAAGTGACAAAGTTAGCACGTTTTTAAAACGAAGTGTCATGATGTAAAGTTTTGTGCCGGGGACTCGACCCCAGAACGTAATCAATTTGTTAGCTAAGTAAAATCAGATGTTAGATATGGCACTTTTCAACAGCAGCGATATGTTTGAATTTGAAATAAGTAAATAATTTTTTGCCTGACCTGTCACCCTTGGCATCTGTCCACGAATTGTTTACTCACCAGTAGGGAGACATGTGCAGGTTTCACAAGAAATAACGGCACCTATCGTTATTGTTGACAACACATTAAAAAGAAACTGAAAATGAAAATTATTTGCCACTAGTTTTTCGGTGTGCATGTGGTGGGGCTTGAAATGAAACTACGGATATTTTTTTGCTGGACCATTGGTGGAACCCACATATGCGTCTTTCGTGGAAATGTAGAGGAGTTTGCGATTTTCGGGGAACGATGAAATGATCGAACTATCTCGATCCGTGTGGGTCAGATACCACGAAACTACCTGTTTCACAAACAGTTCCAAACCAGCAGTTGGCAACACTGGACGCTGATATCTGGCCACTCACTGACGCCAACACCCCCACATACTCTGACAGCTGCTCCAGCATCGAATAATGGACATACATCCTATACGATAAGTTACATTGACATAATTTATTTTTACGTAAAGGTTTGATGTTTGCATAACTGCCTGATGACGAGTAAAACATACATGAAATGCCATGCAATAAGCTAAAATGAACGTGAAATAAATAATGAAACTGCTTCCCTCTGCCTTAGTTTCGCGTTATGATTCAGAAACATATGGATAATCACTGAAATCCTAGACCCGTCTGCCCATCTGTGCCGCAGCAATAAAACTCTATTATTTTCATATGACTGTTATGATCAGCAAGAGGCCTCGTTAATATTAAAACTTTGGGGGTAAACTAACAACACTCTTCGCAAGCGATGGATAGAATGTCAGCACCGAGCTCACCTCAGCGAACCCTTTGTTATTTCCGGTTCTCTCTGTCTTAAGCATGCTGCAAGGTGAATAGCTCTTCAGCATGGGCGCTTTTCATTTTTAATTGATGAAGAAGAGCAGCCGATACATTTTAATCATGACGAATAGATGATACGTATATTTGTATTAGTATTAATGGACTCAATGATGACTTATTCTAGACAACACCGTCAGCGTTTTGTGTTCCTTGTTCCACTTTCTGACAACAACTGCAACTCCTTTCGCGTTAACAGAAGCTGCAATCGAAATTACTCTACACACATTCACTAGTTTAATTTTCAAAGGAATTTTGAGCCAGCATTTTCTGCCATTTCTCCCGCTCTCCTGCACGGCAGCCTTTGTCGATTAGTAACTTCGTAGCTTAGGAAGTCTTCTCGTGGATGACACATTTTGCGATCCTTGCCACTGTTCTTCCTTCACTTGATGCTTGTCTTTCATGCATAGTGCCGTTGGCATCGATCTCAAGGAAAATATTTTCCAAGTCTATTTTTACAAAGTAAGATAATCATAATGTTTACACTATAACTAATGGACATGTTTTAAAAATGTGTAACATTTCTGGCGATTTTTTAAATTTCAATAAGATTAAGACAAGAAAATACAAATACATGTGGCAGTTAACGCTCCTGTTACAGATACAATAAGTTTCATTAAAACAGACTTTCGTCTGGTAATTAGAGTTTCATTTGAATTAGTACAATGCATATTTTAATAGCATTGTCCAGCATTTTATTTACAACAACAGTCAACATCAGAGAGAAATTAATCATCGACAGAATACTCTCAAATTGTCTAAAACAGTCTGACAACGCTCAGGAGTTTATAGATTCCACTCCCGTAGAAATTTGCTGGATTTGAGTTAAAGATCTTGTTAAACCAGGTTTGAAGTACATTTTCGTCCAGAATGGAATATTCTTGACTGTTATTTGATAAGGAACTTTAGAGGTAAACAATTAAGGGCGTATGTCAGAAGAATGGGTGTGTGATTGATCACTTTTAAAACTCTTCTATAGTTTTGTTAGTGAAGTGGACAGAGAGTTATCGTGTGGTATCAACACGTCATGCAGTTTTGTAGGTTGTTTTTCTTACACAGCGACTGATACAATATGCCATTTAAAGAAACTAGGAAATGTAGTGGACTCGAATGCACAACTTTACGTTTATAGAGCAGAGACATTTCTGTAGCACCTTGAGGAGACTCACAGAGCTTCCTCCATACACTTTTACATAATATAGAGTTGACAGATCATGCGTATGACCGGACATAGGTTTTAGAGGCGCTGCTGGGAATTTTGGCTTCCTTAAATGAATGCCTCGGACTTCGTTTCTGAGGCAGCTAGCCAGTGGCTAGGTTTTATGTCTAATGCAGTACTTTCATGTCATCTCAAAGAGACATTGGAATTGGCTTCCATTTATGATTCGACCCTAAGTAACATTCTTTGTTTAAACCGAGAATTGACGTTAGGCACCTAAGCTAAGATCTCTAATGTCACGTTCCAAGTAATCTACATTAAGAAATATGGTCATAATGTAAAAAAGTATGCCAAAGCATTATTATGTTGGCTTAGTGGTAACACGCTCGATTTACTGCTGTTTGCAATCCATTCCCTCGTTTTCTTAATTCAGTGACTCAATCATAAGACAGGCTTTGCATCATAAGCCATCTCACAGCTTCAATGCTGTACACTATAAGACTGAGCCAAAACGCTGAATTATTTCACACGTATGTTTCAAATAATGCTCCAAGGGCCTACTAATGACTGTTATTTGTGTGCTGTTTGCCATTTTGGGAATCATAACCCATAATAAACGTTATGGAAACAACGAACATACTGATGTAAATCTGGAAGTGAAGGACGTACTGAATAGCAGAATGTCACTCTTTTTGAATCTGCATTAGATTATGATTACTGTGTGATACACTTGAATAAATTCACAACTGTGACTGAAGCAAACAGCTTTATTTCACTACGTCACAATTTGTCGTAAGATGGGTACGATAAGTATTTAAACTATGTGATCAAAGTATCCGGAGAACCCCAGAAACATATATTTTTCATACACTCCTGGAAATTGAAATAATAACACCGTGAATTCATTGTCCCAGGAAGGGGAAACTTTATTGACACATTCCTGGGGTCAGATACATCACATGATCACACTGACAGAACCACAGGCACATAGACACAGGCAACAGAGCATGCACAATGTCGGCACTAGTACAGTGTATATCCACCTTTCGCAGCAATGCAGGCTGCTATTCTCCCATGGAGACGATCGTAGAGATGCTGGATGTGGTCCTGTGGAACGGCTTGCCATGCCATTTCCACCTGGCGCCTCAGTTGGACCAGCGTTCGTGCTGGACGTGCAGACTGCGTGAGACGACGCTTAATCCAGTCCCAAACATGCTCAATGGGGGACAGATCCGGAGATCTTGCTGGCCAGGGTAGTTGACTTACACCTTCTATAGCACGTTGGGTGGCACGGGATACATGCGGACGTGCATTGTCCTGTTGGAACAGCCAGTTCCCCTGCCGATCTAGGAATGGTAGAACGATGGGTTCGATGACGGTTTGGATGTACCGTGCACTATTCAGTGTCCCCTCGACGATCACCAGTGGTGTACGGCCAGTGTAGGATATCGCTCCCCACACCATGATGCCGGGTGTTGGCCATGTGTGTCTCGGTCGTATGCAGTCCTGATTGTGGCGCTCACCTGTACGGCGCCAAACACGCATACGACCATCATTGGCACCAAGGCAGAAGCGACTGTCATCGCTGAAGACGACACGTCTCCATTCGTCCCTCCATTCACGCCTGTCGCGACACCACTGGAGGCGGGCTGCACGATGTTGGGGCGTGAGCGGAAGACGGCCTAACGGTGTGCGGGACCGTAGCCCAGCTTCATGGAGACGGTTGCGAATGGTCCTCGCCGATACCCCTGGAGCAACAGTGTCCCTAATTTGCTGGGAAGTGGCGGTGCGGTCCCCTACGGCACTGCGTAGGATCCTACGGTCTTGGCGTACATCCGTGCGTCGCTGCGGTCCGGTCCCAGGTCGACGGGCACGTGCACCTTCCGCCGACCACTGGCGACAACATCGATGTACTGTGGAGACCTCACGCCCCACGTGTTGAGCAGTTCGGCGGTACGTCCACCCGGCCTCCCGCATGCCCACTACACGCCCTCGCTCAAAGTCCGTCAACTGCACATACGGTTCACGTCCACGCTGTCGCGGCATGCTACCAGTGTTAAAGACTGCGATGGAGCTCCGTATGCCACGGCAAACTGGCTGACACTGACGGCGGCGGTGCACAAATGCTGCGCAGCTAGCGCCATTCGACGGCCAACACCGCGGTTCCTGGTGTGTCCGCTGTGCCGTGCGTGTGATCATTGCTTGTACAGCTCTCTCGCAGTGTCCGGAGCAAGTATGGTGGGTCTGACACACCGGTGTCAATGTGTTCTTTTTTCCATTTCCAGGAGTGTATTACATGCATTGTGATGCCACCTATTATCTGATACTCCGTATCCGCGACCTCAGTAGTCATTAGACATCGTGAGAGAGCAGAATGGGGCGCTTGATGGAACTACAGACTTCGAACGTGGTCAGGTGATTGGGTGTCAAATGTATCATACGTCTGTACGCGTGATTTCCACACTCCTAAACATCCCTAGGTCCACTGCTTCCGTTGCCATAGCGAAGTGAAAACGTGAAGGGACACGTACAGCACAAAAAGCGTACAGGCCGACCTCGTCTGTTGACTGACAGAGACCGCCGATAGTTGAAGAGGGTCGTAACGTGTAATAGGCAGACATCTATCCACAACATCAGAAAGGTATTCCAAACTGCATCAGGATACTTTGCAAGTACAATGACAGTGAGGCGGGAGGTGAGAAAACCTGGATTTCATGGTAGATCGGCTGATCATAAGCCACACATCACGCCGGTAATTGCCAAGTGGCGTCTCGCTTGTTGTAAGGAGCATAAGCATTGGACGATTGAACAGTGGAAAACCGTTGTGTGGAGTGACGAATCACGGTACACAATGTGGCGATCCGATGGCATAGTGTGAGTATGGCGAATTCCCGGTGAACGTCATCTGGCAGCGTGTGTAGTGCCAACAGTAAATTTCGGAAGTAGTGGTGCTTTTCATGGAGGGGGGGCTTGCACCCCTTGTAGTTCTGCGTGTCACTATCACAGCACAGACCTACATTGATGTTTCAAGCACGTTCTTCCTTCCACTGTTGAAGAGCAATTAGGGGATGGCGATTGATCTTTCAACGCGATCGAGCACAACTTCATAATGCACGGCCTGTGACGAAGTGGTTGCACTACAATTACATCCCTGTAATGGACTGGCCTGCACAGAATCCTGACTTGAATCCTATAGATCACCTTTGGGATGTTTCGGAACGCCGTCTTCGTGCCAGGCCTCACCGACCACCATCATACCTCCTCTCAGTGCAGCGCTGTGTGAAGAATGGGCTGCCATTTCCCAAGAAACCTTCCAGCACCTGATAGAACATATCCCTGCGAGAGTGGAAGCTGTCATCAAGACTATGTGTGTGCCAACACCGTATTGAACTCCATCATTACCGATGTTGGGCGCTACGAACTTTTAAGTAATTTTCACCCAGGTGTCCGGTTACTTTTGATCACACAGTGCAATTCAACTGCATTTTATGATACTTCACAATCATGGTGAAATAATGTATCCTTGAAAGGTTGTCAAGACATTTTCTGCGTGAGCAATTGCCACATTAACTTTGCCTTCATTGTGTCGAAATTTTATGACACGTTAGCAGCTATTACGTTCTCGGACTCTCCCGTTCACGTCATCTCCAAAACAAGCAGATCTGGTAAAACCTAGCAGAATATTTACTGTTCTTCATAACTTCGTTCATGGAAATCAGTCACATGGACTTTCAGGATTTCCGTCGAAGACGCACTGTGCCCCTTTCACTTGGTTTATGATTTCTTTTTCATGGAAAGGGTGTGACATCACAGACCATATCATACCATCTCGTAAGTGTATGCGATTGGTTGAATGGCATATTGGTTAAGGCAGTCGGATTCTAATTTGCACATAGGGGTTTCGAATCCTGTCACTTCCATAAAGCCGGCCGAAGTGGCCGTGCGGTTAAAGGCGCTGCAGTCTGCAACCGCAAGACCGCTACGGTCGCAGGTTCGAATCCTGCCTCGGGCATGGATGTTTGAGATGTCCTTAGGTTAGTTAGGTTTAACTAGTTCTAAGTTCTAGGGGACTAATGCCCTCAGAAGTTGAGTCCCATAGTGCTCAGAGCCATTTGAACCATTTGAACTTCCATAAACTTTAAGTGTGGAAAGATTTATTAGTTTAGGAGGACTGCGAAAAGTGTTAAGTATTCATAATTTTAAAGTGTTACTCCTACACTGCTAGTCTTGGACATCTCTTTATATACTGTGATGTCTGCTTGGCATTAAAAGAAACTGATATATCTTTTGTTCTTTCATCGGGACTGGCGTCCTGTCTGCATGGAGATAAGGAGAACACAAATAAATATGTTGTTTTTCTTCACGCAAAAACAAGAAAAAAGAAAAAAACTAAAAAACTAGGTACTTTTCTTTCATGCCATCAGCGGCATTGACGTCAAGCACCATCTGACAAAAGTAATTAGTTTCAGGTTTGACTAAGTCTTTGTGATCAAATGTCGTAAAGTAATTTGAAATTAAGACTCTATTGAAAGATTGAAGCGAATGAAACAGACAGGTTAGTTTTTACGTATAATCTCCTCAAAAATAAATAAATAAGACAAACGAATTTCCCCCTCCTGCGAGAGAGAACTAAACATTCATTTGTCGTAAACAATTTCTCCCTAACAACAGAATAATTAATTGCCGTGTCCAGTTTCCGCCCTTCTCTACAAATGCATTTAGCAACCGTGAAACAGAAGCAACGAGTTTCCGGATAAATCTCTAGGTCTGTGACAACTCCTGTGTCATGAACTGCTTGGGACAGCGCTGTCTTGCTTGTTGCTGCTGATATTCTAGATCTGATGATTTTCTCCACCTCTGTCAACGTTTCCTCTGAGATCAGACCGTTTGGGAGGCCAGTCCTACAGCTCGACGTGTCCCTTCATTTGAAACCAGTATTTTACACAATTCGCTGTATGAAAAGAAGCACGGTCATGTTAGAAGGTTATTCTGCCCCCGAAAATATCTGACAAAAAGAAAGAAGAATTACCTTCTCCAGTATTTCTCAATAATAATGACCAGAAAGAGGGCAACCTAGTTGCCACAGGACGCCGGAACCGTTTGTTGCGAACTAAATACACTGAAGCGTCAAAGAAACTGGTATTCCTGTGCGTATTCAAATACAGAGATATGCAGCAGGCAGAATCCGGCACTGGGGTCGGCACACCTATTCAAGACAACAAAAGTCTGGCGCAGTTGTTAGATCGATTACTGATGCTGCAATGGCAGACTATCAAGATTTAAGTGAGTTTTAACGTGGTGCTATAGTCGCCGCAGGAGCGATGGGACACAGTATCTCCGAGGTAGCGATGAAATGGGGATCTTCCCGTATGACCATTTCACGAGCCAACCGTGAGTGTCAGAAATCCGGTAAAACTTCATATCTCCGACATTGTTGCTGCCGGATAAAGATCCTGCAAGGACGGAACCCACGACGACTGAAAAGAGTCGTTCAACGTGACAAAAGTGCAACTCTTCCGGAATCGCTGTAGATTTCAATGCTGGCTTATCAACTAGTGTCAGCGTGCGAACCATTCAACTTCGGAGCCGAAGGCCCACTCGTGTACCCTTGATGAGTGCACGACATAAAGCTTTACGCTTCGCCTGCGCCCGTCAACACCGACATTGGACTGTTGATGACAGGAAACTTACTGCCTGGTCGGACGAGTCTCGTTTAAAATTGTATCGAGCGAACGGATGTGTACGGGTGTGGAGAAAACCTCGTAAATCCATAGATCCTGCATGTCAACAGGAGACTGTTCAAGCTGCTGGAGGCTCTGTGATGCTGTGGGGCGTGTGCAGTTGGAGTGATATGGGATCTCTGATTAGTCTGGATACGACTCTGACGGGTGACACGTACGTAAGCATCCTGTCTGATCACATACATCCATTCATGTCCATTGTGTATTTCGACGGACTTGGGCAATTTCAGCAGGACCATGTGACGCACCCAGCGTCCAGAATTGCTGCAGAGTGGGTCCAGAAATGCTCTTCTGAGATTAAACACTTCCGCCGGCCACCAAACTCTTCAGACATGAACATTATTGAGCATATCAGGAATCTTTAGCAACGTGCTGTTCAGAAGAGATCTCTACTCCATCGTATTCTTAAGGATTTATGGACAGCCCTGCAGGATTCATGATGACATTTCCCACCAGCACTACTGCAGACATTAGTTGAGTCCATGCCACGTCGTGTTGCGGCACTTTTGCGCCCTCGCTGGGACCCTACACGAGATTAGGCAGGTGTAGCAGTTTCTTTGGCTCGTCGGTGTATTGCCAAGTATTTGGCCATTGCTTCCAAAACTGACCAAGGAGCTTTAAAAGTTTCATTAAAAATCGCGTGTAGTTAACAGCGATAACGGAAGTAACAACTGAAGTATTTGGTAACTTAATACTCTTCAACCGCTTTTCCAGACCTAAGAAATTTCTTAAAATAGTGAAAATTTGAAAATGACGTCGAGGCTGTGATGGCTAATACATCTTTACATCCAGCCGACATGAGAATAGCATAATTTCTGCGTCAGAAGCCTGCTGATAATTAATCATTTAATAAAAAAGTGGATTTTTTCAGCGTATCTAATGTGAAAACTAAATTCAATATACGTTACGACACAATCATTACTGTAGGAAATGTGAGGTCCTGTGGTCTGATGAACCGATTCTAGTTTCTTAGTTGTAAGATATGAATTCGATTCCCCTTCCGGTATGTATTATAAACACACGCTAACGGATCTCCTTCACCTCTAGTAATGACAAATGAAGAACGCCAGGTCGTACCGCAGTTCAGAATCCGCGTTATGAGTATCACATCCCTTCGCTGTCAAATGTGGGCAGAGTCTGTTTAGGTTGGACCATACCAGAGATGGCAGTCGCGGTAAACAGAAACTCTGTAGCCAGTAAACTACCTTACATTAGAAACTTTACTTTACTAACAAGTACCAAGCCAACGGTCATTTAAAGACATAGGGTTCATATTTTATTTGAACTTGAGACGGTGAAGTATTTGTTGCTGAACTGGGCTTCGATTCGGATCCCCTCTTTGTGGTATCTGAACCACACGGAAAGATATAGTTAGATCATTTCGTTGTTTCCCTGAGGATTGCGAACTCCTCTAGATTTCCACGAAAGGCACATATGTGTGTTCCAGTACTGGTCCAGTAGAAAAATATTCACGGTTTCGTTCCAAACAACGTCATATGCACACCGAGAAACTAGTGATAAATAATTCTCATTTTTAATGTCTTTTCATATGTTGTTAACGATAACGGTAGGTGCCGTTATTTCTAGTGAAACGTGCATACATCTCGCTACTGGCGACTAAACAGTTCGTGGATAGAAATCAAGGGCGATAGGAGCCGGACTCGATTCCATGTCAGGTAAAAAAAAAATCATCTTATTTCAATATCAAACATCTCGCTGCTGTTGAGAAAATTCGATATCTAACATGTGATATTACTTAGTTAACAAACTGATTAGGCGTTGTGTTCTAGTCCCCGTCACAGAATTTTACATGACGGTACATGGTATTAAACATGTACCCTTGAAACAATAATAAATGTTTTTCGTGGTTAATAAACAGGGAGACAAGGTTTCTGGCAGGATTCCAGGCAGGGAACAAAAACTTTAACGTGCAGAAAATTCCATACATATCGACCATATGTGGCTAGACACCAATGACGAACGTTGCTGTGATTGGGTCTCGGTATGGTGCGAACGCTTTGCTTAGTTACAATGCTTAAAGCTGTTTGGTTTCAATACAGATCCAAAAAAAAAATCTTCGTCGTGTCGTTTAATGTGCAAATATGTGCACAAATACTTCCTCAATCATGAGTACAGAGAAATTGCTGGCGATACGATGTTAATTTTAAGGTTTCCGTAGGGCACTTGCCGCTGATAATCGCGTTGTTTTTAACTAGTTATTTCAAAATCCAGTTTATGAGAAACCTCACGTATCAGGAACAACGTTTCACGGGTGTAGGTAAACCTATTAAACAACAAAAATATTTCGAATTTTCATAGAACTTCAGATATTGTCTAAAAATCTCTTGCTCATAAAAATATTTAATCTTGCCTAAAGAATTCTCGAATTACTTATGTGATGGAGTAAGTTAACTCAAATTGTAACGAGTGTGGAAGTGATTTTGAAATGTGACTTATTGTAATGAAATTGAGTTTACGAGCGTTAAGGATTGTCTCATCTCTAATGATTCATTTCCTAGTATTTACAATATCGTGGTATCGATTTACATCTGGACTGCATGCCTTAAAGAACAGTGTACTGTAGCGATCTTTTGAGCTACCCATTTTGTATAGTCAAACAACTGCACTGAGAAGTGATTAGAGAACCTGAAAGACAGGTACGTTATTTGGACCGCATCCAGATTAGGGGAAACGCATTTCAGGTCGTTCCGATGCTTGTGAATATGGTAGTACATGCAAAATGCATATTATATTATGTGTTCGTTCTGCACTAGGTTATAATACATACACTCCTTGTGCACTTGTCTTTGTAATAATAAAAGAGATTCATGTTATTATAAATATAAGCTGTTATTATTCGTAAATTGGTAAATGAAAGTATACAGTTCAACTAGCGTAATAAATCGGTTTTTGAAAAACCCGTGTCCCCAAATTCGATCCGAATGATCTACGCGATGTAGTAATGGACCATTTCAATAGCGATCAGTGGGCGAAGGATCCCATTTGGTTTACATGTCTTGATCGGGTTTAGCAAGCTTATATCTCAGTCACCAAAATATACCAGATTTCTTTTTTAATTCGCGTTATGGAGGAGGTCTTTGTACGACTGTGCTGAGAGCATAACGTAAATCATGTAACATTAACCTGGTTGTTCTGTGTAGAATCCATGTGCTCTTCTGGATAAAATAATAACCCTGAAGTCAAAGAAAATCTCACATCTTTATTTCTGTTTCATATCTTTCATGAGATTAGTTACAATAAGTACGATTTATCAAGATGGTAGTCTCTTATAATCATGATGTTTGCACTGACGCCTTGTGCAAAGTTAATTCTCGTGCTCTGAATCGATCTATAGTTCAGTAATCACTTTTTCTCTGACCGATTAATTCAAATTTCAAGTGCTTTTTAGTATTAGTAATTTATTTTCAGATTATGGAAGGTAAGTTAGTCTCGAAAGCTTTTGGGGAGCAGCCGTTTCGTCATTTCGTTATTATCTTCCGTGAGAACATTAGATTATTATGTCACAATAATCAACAGTATAAGGGACAGTCAAATGAAAACAAGAAAGACCAAAAAAAGTAAACTGTTTACTATTACTACTGGAGCAGCCTTAAATGTTTAGACATTTGTCCCATTGTGAGACAAGACTGGCTCACACTTTGACGCCAAGGCTGTTTGGACTACAGCACAGAAATGTCGCTGGGAAGTCCTTACACATCCTCCATACAGTCCCGGTCTCCGCCCATGCGATATCCGTATGTTTGGTGCCCCGAAGAAAGTCATTCTTGGTAGAAAGAAAGAAAAGGTCAAGTCCGGCTACAGTCATCGTTCCACATACAATCGTAAACTTTTCTCCGTGAAGACAATGAGTGTCTTGTCTCACAATGGGATGTGTGTCAATACTTATGTCGATTACATTTGAAATAATAAAGAGTTTTCTTAATGTTTTCCCTCTACCTCTTTTTCATTTGACTACTCCTAACAAATCATTTCAGGTGGCTATGAGAATATTCGTTGCGTTATGTGATGAATTATTCCTGAGTATAGTCAGATTACGTAATATTAGTTTCTCCTTCAGGCTATATTCACTTCATCACAGCAATTTCAACTGGAATTTTAGTGTCCAGTGCTGCTAGCAAAGCCACATCCAGTTTAACAGGCACGCAAAGAAATTTAGAACTTTTTTTAGCATTTGATACTGACACCATAGTCCGCTTTACTTATATTCATCGATTGGTAGAAGGTGATCCATATGAACAGAAACTGGAACCACGTTTTAATAAAGTTTGTACAGCAGCTCATAGTGTGCTGAAGTATGTCATTCACTAATAGCTTTGGAGCACCACATTGCAGAAGTATTTGATGCAAAAAGAGGAAAATGTGTACCTATACTATCACTCAGCCACAAAACTTCTAGTAAGAAAATTTTGCGTGTAACATAAGGCATTTGTTTTGGGTGATCAGTTGTCGCAGGAAGCGTACCACACCTGTAGCGACTAGATGAAACATAAGGACACTTTTTTTTCACTTTTTTTCACTTGCCGCCCTGATTTTACGACCCACCACCTAATTGCTTAAGGTAGGTCTTTGTTGACCATTTGGCCGCTGCGATCGTTTTATGGGCGCTGATGTGGCTGAACCTCCACACCAGTTCCCGCATCCGATCTCACCGTTGCCCGTGTCCCGCCACGTGGAGGCGGGTCATTGTTGATCGTGTTTTGTTTTTATCTATTTTATTTTGTTTTCTTTTACTCGGTAATCCTTGTTTGCTATTTATCTTTTTTTTTCTTTTCTTTATGGCAGCTTTCCCAAACTGTTTAACAAAAATTTAGATAAAGTTTAAATTTTGAAAAGGAAATACAAAAGTATAGTTTAGAATGAAGAAGAGGAAAGAAGATAGGAGAAAAAGAAGTTTATAGTCCCTCCACCCTGGGGAACTGAGGATGAAAGCCTTGGAATTAGTCGTCAATCCACTGACCCTCAGTGTCCAATCCTTTGCTTTAACTAAGAAGATCTGTGCTAATCTAATTTCTATGCTAATTAATAAAGCTGTCACTAAGACAATTACGCTATTAACAGGTTTAAAGTGCCGTGTTTGCCTGTGGCAATTGTGGCATTGCGCCGATGCTGTTTTCATTTATTCATGTTGAGCTTTATTTATGTGTGATCTATTGTGATGTCCGTACATTATGTTATGTAGACTAATGCATTTCTGTCGGTCTTCTTTTTGTCTCGGTTTTCATCCTCCACACTATGGCGTCTATGTAGGTGCTGCATCTAGGGACAGAGCGCATGGGACTAACACTTTCTGTTCTTTAGGCCGGTGATGTTGGTAAGGCAGTCTCGCCGTCTTAGAGCCGAGCCGAACGACAGCTGTAGCCCACGTAAAAGAGGAACCAGTAAAAGCGGGCAGCAGGGCAGTCACACTTTTATTGCTGCCGCCGGCAGTAATGCGCCCGCCATTAGTCGCACGCGACGCTCGATTTGCTATTCTTCCCTCCCCCCACCACTACCACCCCCCCCCCCACCACCACCACCAACACCACCCGGTGGAGCACCAGCAGCGTCTTAAAAACAAAAGGCTGCTCGCTGCGAATCGATGTTCTCGCGACCGCTCCGGTGAAAGGAAAAAATCTTTCCTCACACTTAGACAGTGGTTTCAGGTATTTTTAGCTCACATTACCAGGAACGGTGCAATGAATGACATCTTCAGTGCAGTTCTCCGAATTCATCTGTCTACCATTCCTTTGCCGGCCGGAGTGGCCGTGCGGTTCTAGGCGCTACAGTCTGGAACCGCTCGACCGCTACGGTCGAAGGTTCGAATCCCGCCTCGCGCATGGATGTGTGTGATGTCCTAAGGTTAGTTAGGTTTAAGTAGTTCTAAGTTCTAGGGGACTGATGACCTGAGAAGTCCCATAGTGCTTAGAGCCATTTGAACCATTCCTTTGGCCACCGTTGACTTCACCATTCTACGGATTTTCTGTATGGTCACACTGGTTTGCTGTCCTACACAGTGCGAGTCACGTAAGACGTATCTCCCCTTTTATCTCGTAAACGCTTTTAGGTAGTGAAACGAGATTTCCGGCAAATGAAAGAACGCTACGAGGCACTTATTTTGATATGTAATCAAGAATATTAACTCTTGTATCGCTCGAGCTATTGAAACTAGCATTTTTTTTAATAGTGCTTGAAAAGACGGTAACAGTTACATAATGCTTGTTAATTTTGAGATTGAAACTCTTCGCAAAAGAATCCGAGAAATATTCTGAACTTGAAAGTCGGTCTATATCTGCTATCACGCTGTAAACACGCTCGTGCCAGACTACGGCGTTGTATACAGTCATTCGATTGTATACTTGTATGCACTGCAAGACTAGAAGGAATTGCGTTGTCTAATGGCAGAGGTTGTCTGCGAGAAAAAGTTTCGTAAGAGTTTGAAATTACGTGTAAAGTTTTATGCAAGGTACTAAAGGCTTTCACTGTCTAATATTGGATGAATAAAGTCTAATGATTTGTGTGTTGTGAGCTACACTACTTTTTCATTCCCAACCTCGCATCTTTCATAGGTGGTTCATACCCCACAGTGGTGCTCTACCGACAGTTAGTGATATGTATAACCTAGCTTGCTTGAAATCGGTCCAGTGATATAGAAAAAGATGTGGAACACACACACACACACACACACACACACAATATATATATATATATATATATATATATATATATATATATATATATAGGAAATACAAATATATGTATTTACATTTTTCGTAATACGTATAGCTTATATGTGGGACATGAGAATAGAAGCAATATTAGTAAAAACACAAGTGTAGCAGTTTATTATGAAGACAGTTGTGGAAATTGGGGTTGAAATAAAAAGTATACTTCGTGAGAATACACCACAGGAAGACGATCAAATAGACTCTTCAGTGCGTTCGCGGTCTAAACGTAACCACAAAATAGGTAGAGAATGTTGCAAAAGATTCAGAGAAAGAAATCTGTGATCTGCAATTGAAGTGTAGATTTATTTACAACACTTAGTAAACTAAAATCAGTCGTTGCTATTAAATATCGTTCCACATAGCAATATTCTAGTCTTATTGTGTAATTAAAATGTCATTTGATTCTAAGAAATTAGTTGCATGAGCCTGGAGGTAATACTGAATTTCATCAGTTTCCTTCCAGTTTTTCTACTGTGTATGTCCAGAAGTTCGCTAAACCAATCTGCCGTACAAATGTCCCACTGATCATAAAATTGTACTGAAACTTAGCTATAAATTATTTAATGAAAGTGCGCACTGGGTCTAAAACCTGTTTCATGAGGTAACAAGGGGAAAAAAGTGTGAGTGAGTACTACAGCTGAAGTGTCTCGGCCCACTTCATTTGCTATAGTTCATTTGCTATAGTGCCCCATTAAAAGTTTGGTAATTTTTCTCCTCTCCCAAGCCAAAGAACTAATTAACTGGTGACCGCAGAGTTAAAGTACACTAATTAAAAAGTTGAAATATGTTACTGCAGGTTATAATTTTTTGTCGCCTTTTACTTCCGGTCAAGAGCAAAGCTGGTGTACTACAAGTGGAGCTCTAACAGTTCGAAGGCTGAACAGTGAAACATATACGTTTAAACCAGTCTGAAGTTAGAAACGAGCAAAAAATTGTTTCCAATACGTGAGTAATGGTTTTGTACATAACTCGAAGGAATTACTGTTACTCGCCTGAGGTGCTTACCACCAAGCATTCGATACCCGTGTAAGGTAGTGGGTTCCATCCTAACACTGTCACGGCGATTATCTTCCTGCTGCCCAACGGCCGACGCCTTCCGTTCCCTGAAGCTATTTATCTCGCAAGGACCGTAACACCACATCACTATCCATCTTAACGCCCCCACATTCGTCTTACCTGTAGATCCTATCTCAAGTGAGGGCTTTATCCAACGAACCCACAATTTAGTGAAGCGGAAACCCAAACAACGGGTACCAGACGCTGTTACTGCTGCTTAAATGTATGATGCCAGCAGGAAAATTTTTCACAGATATAGAAACAACGAATATTTTGGTTGTTAACTGCGCAAATGTCTTGATGCAGCCTCCTTTTCGAGCAATATACTCGGCGAATGTTTTCCCACTGGTACCTTTCCTCTTGTGGGCTTCTGAAATGCCTGAAAAATAACCGTTCCGTTAGATTTGAGAACAGAGGGAAAATAACTGATTTATCTGACAGACTTGGAGCAGAAGGTTATGTACTACTTGTAAAGAAACCAGATCGTAGTTTTGAGTCTGAGGGCATAAAAGGGTGGCAGTAATTGAGAAGACCGTGAGACAGGGATGCAGGGATGTGTCACCAATGATAGGTGACTATACATAGAGCAAATAATAAATCAAAAGAGGACAAATTTGGAAAGCGAAAGAATGTTCAGGAAGGTGAAATACTGGCGAATTTGTAATTTTGTCAGAGACGGTAAAGGACTCAACTGAAAGGTCTGTGTGATCCTTTAAAACTCTCTGGCGAATATAAAAAAGGATCAAATACGGTTAATAAGAGTGCCTTCGAATTAAAGGAGACGATACGAATTGCATAAGGCATGGAAAAGAGTAACGTTGAAGACAGTAGATAAAATTTGCTGTTGAGGTTGCAAAATAAGAGATGGTGGCAGAGACTACCAAGAATAACTTTTCTGAAAAAGAAGAACACGTAACATCTAATACAAATTTAAATTTTAGGAAGTTTTTTCTGAAGTGTCTATAGTGTAGCTCTATGTGGAAGTGAAATGCGGACGATGAACTATACAGACGAAAAGGGAATGGAATTTTTTGAAATGTGGTGCTACAGAAGAATGCTGGAGATTAGATGGGTAGACCGGAAAATTGACGAAGTCATACAAATTCGTGCCGAAGACAAAAGGTCTTTTCGATACACGTAAATTACAAAAAGAGGTTGGCTGTTACGACTCATAACGAACATGTTGACCATATTGGGGTAAAAATGTAGTCGGTCATCAAGGTTGGATTACAATGAGGTGGTGAACAGACAAGCGTGAAGAACTAGTTATGAGTAGTCGGTCCTGAAAACAACTGTCTCTATAACAACAGCAGCAGCAGCAGCAATGCAGAAGCCGATAAAGGCGACGCAGTGTTATTGAGGAGAACACCGAAAGTGCCTTTGTCCGCTTACGCAGAAACTTCACTCAATGGCAGCGTGGTCAGAATAAGTGAACACTGGTGTTGGATTGTTGATACTAAATCGTTTCAGAGAAAAAGTTTCCAATGTACTTTACGTGCCCGTGAGCGAGTAAATTGTTTAACTGAATTTGTAACGCAGTGGGTAGCGTTGCAGCCTCACACGTTTTGCGCCCCGCGTTCCAAACCCGTTTATTATTTTTATTTCTCTTTTATCTACCTATATTTGTAGAAGATTACTACCCTATGTTTTCCGTTGTGTTCTGAAATAACGGTGTCCTTATTCGCCTAATAACTGTTTGTCTGGTGAATGAATTTAAAAAATTAATAATAAATCAATGCGAAAATTATTTGAAATTGTTTCCTGTGAAATTCCTGCAGTTTATCTTCATTCATAATCAGCTACAAGCGCCAGTTTTTAGTAAAGTGATCCGTTATGTGTGGTTTGCTGTGAAATTATTGCCAGTGCGTGACTACTTCAGCGTTGTTAACGTTTCTTTCCCGAATGTAATCCATACCAAAAAATGTCACTGTTGCAAACCTACCTTCACGCGATGCTCATGGTGTTAGGAATTTCTGTGTTTCGAATGTTCCTAGAATCGGTATTATTCACGGGAATGCACCATATCTTCCTGAAGGATAAACATAAGAATAAAATATGGGGATTAATATAATAATTGATATTAGAGTGAAATATAAGAATATGAGAATTTAGAAGGATGGTAACCCCTGGAAATACTATACACAAATATCTTATACAATATGTATATGACACCTAATCGTAATTTTACACTAAATGCAATGCATTTGTACCCTAGAACTTGAAATGTTACGGACATGGACAGATAAATGAAAAATAAAATAAAATGAAAACAATATTCTGATTTGTAACATGGGGCGCCTTCGCTGTCTACATGGAAAGTAGGCGGTTTTGTTTTATCACTTGTAGATTAATTACATCTGATTCAAACCTATAATGATATCACTTAAAATTATAATTATTCCATATTATTCCATTATTCCTCGTCTTAATCTAATTTTAAGTGGTTTTTTTTTCAGCAATGTAACGTGAGCGGTGAACGAAGTTAGTAATTAATGGTATGGTGATGCTATTGATCGGTCTTGAATGCATATTGCATGGTCAATAAAGGAACCTGCACTTATTCTCGACGCATGTTTATGAAGTCCGACACCTTTTAGAGAAGCTTTGCAATGCAACGCAAATACTTGCGTCGAAATAGTGATATAGTGATATTTCTTCAAACGGTCACGTGCCACCCTGTTAGCAGCAAGCCAGCAATAACTGATTACGGTGATTCCTGTCGGTGCTTCCGTCATTAAGACAATTCAGCTACCTTTCCCTGCTAGCCAACTAAAACAAATAACTTTCAATATTTCGCTAAACAGAAGGAGGAATTATACCACCTTCCACGATGCTTTCAGATAACACGTGAAATTTTTCAAATTTTTTCTCCTTATCGGTGATTGTCCAGCATCACATCCCATATTTTCACAAACCGCGTGGATTATATTCCATAAGGCGGGCCACATCAGAGGCAGCTGTCAATTTTTTGTGGTATGCAAATATCAGGTAACAGCTGATTAATGTAATTCTAATTGCTTATTTTCATTCGATTGTATCGAATGGTATTATATTTTGGGGTAACCCTTCCCCTTCCCGTTCTAAAAGGATATTTTTGGCTCAGAAATGGGCGGTTCGGGCAATAGGTGGTGTAATTTCGCGAATCTTTTGTCAAACCCTGTTCACTATCTTGGTATTTTGACATTGGCCCCTATAAATATATATATATATGAATCTGGCCAGCTATGGACCGAATACAACTTAAGACTTATGGTGCTTCTTTTTCTTCCGTTCTTCCCAGTACTTCTTCATTTTCTCGCCAACTGCTCGTCTCTGCTCATCTGTCCACACTCTCTTGGGTCGAGGTTCTGGCTCATCTTCTTCATAGTTTGCGTTTTCTATAAGTAGCCTAAAGTGATTCCTGTCACGTATTATTTCTTCTGTAACACCTATTTTGTTGGCGTCTTTCTTTACTGCTTCTGTCCATCCAACAGTTTTTTTCAGCTTACTAACGTAATTAAAAATTTTCTTTGAAATCCGTGTTTCTTCCGTTCTTTTTAAATGTCTATAAAATTTTAGCCGTCTCTTCCTCATTGTAACTGTGATCTTTTCTGTATTTTTGTATAGGTCTTCATTTCTCCTTTTAATCCACCTATTTTCCTTGATTTTCTCAGGACCTAGAATATTTCTTAGTATTTTTCTCTCTCTTTTTTCCAGTTCTCTTAATTCATGTTTCTTATTCATTGTTAGGCACTCTGATCCATACGTTGCTTGTGTCCTAATAACTGATTTATAATGTTTAATCTTACTTGTATGGATATTGATTTCTTATTGTAGCAGTTTTGTGTTAATTTATATGCAGATTCTAACTTTTTTATTCTTTCTTTATTTGTTGTGTTATCCAGTCCAGTGGCTTGGATCCACTGCCCCAGGTATTTGAATCTATCAACTCCTTTAATTTTTCCATACATTGTTTTCATAAACATTTTCTGTATTATGTTTGTATATATATATATATATATATATATATATATATATATATATATATTCCTTACTGTCGTTTCTTATCAGCTTATTTCCAAGAATAAGCAGGCTTCACTCGCTTAATACTCGGCAGAAATCCAACGTGCATTTGGATCGGACTTCCCTAACTCTTGGTGTGTAATATACTGCTGTATCCATTTTCAATAAGCTACCTCAAGAATTCAAAAATCTAAGAAGTAATCCACACACATTCAAATGGAAACTGAAGAGTGTCCGGATGGGTCACTCCTTCTGTTCTGTTGAGGAGTTGCTTGAAAGATTAAGCTGATTCTTATGTTGTATTGTTGATTGCGTTTATTTAAACTTATGGTGTGACCTTTTTGCGTTCATAAACATTTTGTTTTTCTGTTATTACTTTTATGTTGTAATTTCATATATTGACACATACCATTACCTCGGAGATTTGCTCCTCATTTTGTTCTTATGGAACATGACGTGTAAGGGAAAAAAATGCTGTGGTTTTGTAAGGAATAATACTGCATGTCAATATACATAGTTACAGATCTTCTATCTAGAAATAAGATTATATCATCTGTCAAAATTATGGCAAGAATACGTGCACCCACAGTTCTTAGTGGATCAAAATTATGCAATACATAGCGTTAGTTTGTTTTATTACCTATATAATAAAAGTGGTATGAGCGGTAATGGAAAATATATTAAGCAAAACACAAGCTTACGTAGCATCTGTGGTTTTACAAATACATGAAATATTTCCTAGCCTTATTTAGATTTTTACAAATTACATTTCTCTTTAGACTTATTTTCACTAATATACACATTCTTTCCGATACTTAGCAACTTTTGTAAATTTTCTAAGATTCATTTTCCCGCTGGGTTTTTTAACAATACTTTGAACATGTCAGCTTGAAAGTTGCGGTGTAAACTTTCATTCCTTCATTGATTCGTCTTCAGTAACTCGGGTGCTGTCGTTGTTGACTACTTGCACAGACCCTCTGCAACTAGTAGAGACATATACACCGTAGATTCTTCGAGTTCCCTCTCTTTCTCTCTGTCTGTCTGCCTGTCTGTCTGCCTCACTCTCTCTCTCTTTCTCTTTCTCCCTGAGAATTGAATGGTCCAATCCGACGTATCGAAACCTACCCTTAAATTCTTCACACAGGAAGAAAACATCGAAGTAATTGCACAGTCCAAAGTTTAGCTACTACAAAGGACTGCAAGGATTAGAAAAAAATTGCAAGCTACGCTTACACGACGGTTTTTTCAGTCCTTCCTGCCTAGAAGACGATCTGGCGAATAAGCACACACAGGCATGTCGTAACAGTAGAACATAGTGCCACATAGCGTGAAATCCAAAACGCAAACACGAGAAATTTAAGCATTTAAATCATAACAATAAAATGTCTCAAACCGTTAATCTTCTGTATAACTTGTAGTTCACACTGACAACAAAACTGTTGCAGATATAATTGTAACACTAGTGGCCGGCAGAGGAAATAAAATAAAGGCAATATAATGTGTTACACTACATGAAGGGCTCATTTCAATGGTGGTACAAGTCCATTACTTCCACTTTTATGCCTTTAATGCTTCTGAAATTAATGATACAAGGAAACAGAAAGAAAGGTTCATCTCTAGCAAAAAGCCAAATGCTTGAATATTTCTTGTATCTCAACTGCAGATTTTTCATCACTAATTTAACTTTAGGACTCTGTATCTCAAAATTAACAAAAATGAACTTGTACCACCGTTCAACTAAACCCTTCGCATATTACTTCTGTTAATCGGGACTATAATTTCATGACAAGAAATATGTTATAAAAATTTCTGTAGCACACTTCTTTTGATAATTTTTGAGTAATATATAGTGTACTAACAACGAACGGTTCCTTCTTTATTCGTTGTCGTTGTCACAAAAATGTGAAGCGTATATTGGATGACGAAAAAAATTTTCCTTCCACAAGGCATACCTGATAAAGGAAAACTTATTGCTTTCAGGCATTTAAAAGTAGGTCATAGCAATTTTACTGCCTATTGTGCTGCGTACGTGATCAAATTCGTAAAACGTGATGAAGCCAACTCACAATGCACAAATGACTAAGGTTTAACAATATTTTACCCTTTTAAACCTGACATGGCAAACAGCTATCGGAAATTATATTGTACAACAATTTTCTGAGTAATGCTTTTCACAACCTTCTACAGACAGAGATGTCGTTGTGTCCGTCGAAGGGTTCAACAAAAGCAATAAATTATTTCTACAGCTGGTAAGAAGACATTTCAGATGTAATATCGAAAATTAATTTCTCAACTTTCGAGATCGTGCTGCAACGGTTACAAGATTTTTGCTAATAGACAGTCTTACTTTTTAATTTGTAGCCTTCAGTTGCCTTGAAGTTCCTGAATACAGATATAAACTTGTGGTAACAGTAATCCCGTGACACTTATCACCGGCATTGTTGTATCCAAATAAGTCATAGCATTCATCAACTGCACAAGCGATTCTGTTGTTTTCTCGCTCGAAATGGTTACGTGCGGTTTTGCTCAAAAACCTGTCTGATTGGCTTTTAATAGACAGAAAGAAGCCCCGAATTTCTATATTGTACTATCTATTAATGACTCCACACGTTTATTTGAAGGAAATATCGTAATTTTCCAACTTCTCATTACATTCGTCTTTCTTCGATTTACTCTCAATCCATATTCTGTACTCTTTAGGCTGTTCCTTCTGTACATGAAATCATCTAATTCTTCTTCACTTGCACTCAGGATAGCAATATCATAATCTAATCGTATCATAGATACACTTTCACATTGAGATTTAATTCCACTCCTGAACCTTTCTTTTATTTCCATCATTGCTTCTCCGATGAACAAGTCGAACAGAAGGGGCGAAAGGCTGCACCCCTTTCTTACACCCTTTTTAATCCGAACTGTTCGTTCTTGGTAGTCCACTCTTATTATTCCCCCTTGGCCCTAGTACGAGTACATATTGTGTATTACCCGTCTCTCCCTATAGCTTAGCCCTGTTTTTCTAAGAATTCCGAACATCTTGCACCATTTTAAACGGTCGACCGCTTTTTCCAGGCAGTAAATCCCATGAACGTGTCTTGATTTTTCTTTAATCTTGCTTCCATTATCAACGGACACTTCAGAATTGCCTCTCTCCCACCTTTAACTTTTCTAAAACCAAACTAATCGTCATCTAAAACATCCTCATTTTCTTTTTTATTGTCCGGCATATTATTCTTGTCAGCAACTTGGGTGCATGAGCTGTCAATCTGATTGTCCGATGGTTCTCGCACTTGTCAGCTCTTGCAGTTCTCGAAATTCTTTAGATGACGTTTTTCCTAAAGTCAGATGGTATGTCGCCAGACTACTACATTCTACACACCTATGTGAATAATCGTTTTGTTTCCACTTCCCCCAATGATTTTAGAAATTTTGACGGAATTTTGTCTATCCATTCTGTTCTATTTGATCCAAGTTCTCCAAAGCTTTCTGAAATTCTTATTGTATTACTGAATTCCCTATGTCTCACTAAACTGATTCTCTTTTCTGCTTCTATGACGTCAGAAAAATCTTCCCCCTCTTAGAGGCTTTCAATGTACTCTTTCCGCCTATCCGCTCCGTTCTCTGCATTGAACGGTGGCAGTCCAGTTGCACTCTTAATGTTTCCTTGTTTTTCCATTTCTTCACATTTGCCATACATCCATTTCGTCTTAGTTTCACTGCACTTGCTATTTATTTCATTCCTCAGCGACTTGTATCTCTGTATTCCCTGAACATTTTTTACTTTCTTCTTATAACTATAAACTGAAGTATTTCTTCTTTTACCAAATGGTTCAAATGGCCCTGAGCACTATGGGACTTAACTACTGAGGTCGTCAGTCCCCTAGAACTCAGAACTACTTAAACCTAACTAACCTAAGGACATCACACACATTCATGTCCGAGGCATGATTGGAACCTGTGACCGTAGCGGTCGCGCGGTTCCAGACTGAAGCGCCTAGAACCGTTCGGCCACAACGGCCAGCTTCTGTTACCCATTACTTCTTCGCAGTTACCTTCTTAGTGACTATATTTATCATTCTAACTTCTGTGAGTGCCCTTTTTAGATATGTGGATTTCTCTTTAGCTGAACTGCCTACTGAGCTATTTCTTTTTGCTGTTTCTATACTCTTAGAGAAATTCAAGCGCACCTCGTCATTCCTTAGTAATGTCGCATCTGACTTCTTTGCGTATTCATTCTTCCTGACTAATCTCTTAAACCTTAGCCTACACATCACTACTACGTTGTAATCTGAGTCTGTATTTGCTCCTGGGTACGGCGCACAATTCAGTATCTGATTTCGGAATCATTGCCTGACCATCATTGAATCTAACTAAAATCTTCTCGTGTCACCCGGCCTTTTTCAAGTATACTTCCTCCTGTGATTCTTGAACAGGGTATTCGCTATTAGTAGCTGAAATTTGCTACGGAACTCAATTAGTCTTTCTCATTTCTCATTCTTTGTCCCAAGCCATATTCTCCTGTAACCTATAACTGCATTCAAATCCCCCATAACTATTAGGTTTTCATTTCCCTTTTCATCCTGTATTATCCGTTCAATATCATCATAAACTTTTTCTGTCCCTTCGTTTCAGCTATCGTGATCGATGTTGGTTTGCTTTCGATTCTGATAAGAACAACCCTATCACTGAATTGTTCAAACTGTTATACACATATCTTAGCCGCATCCCTGCATTTGAAATTGCGTTTCTTGTTCCTTTAATGGTGGAAAGGCTCATGAAATTGAGTCTCTTTGTCGAAACTTGATGTAGATGTAGACAAGACATGATTTGTCTGCTGATTAATCAATAATGATTAATCAGTGGAACGATATGAACCACTCTGTAAAATTCGGAACTATTCGCAACTACTCAAAACTACTCAGAAGTACTTGAAACCTGCTTGTTCAAAACGAAGGGGATTATAAAAGTGGGGCAGTCATTCAAAATAACGTAATGAGGACATGCCACTGCTGCCTCGTCGTCATTCAACACTTCTCGTCGGGCATGCACGCAACTAAAACATGTATCACTTGTATGACTACACTGATGATAAAAAAAACCGACATTAAGAAATTACATCTATAGAGTAATGAAATTTCAGAGATACATTTTTCTGGGTTAATAACTACGATTTCGGATGGGAAGATTTGGGATCGGATCATCCTGATTGAAGAAATAGGGTCGCTAAATAACTGCTTCAACGTTCATCACCTTTAACACATAACTTGCCTTTATTAAAGTCAAACGAGTTTTAAAAAAATGTCAACAGTAAAACTGACGGAGCAGACTTTAGGAAAATGACCTTTAAACAAGTCCACTAATCATGATACACCGGCCATTAACTGTACACCACAGGTGCAGAATTCTGAAAACAAGTAACTACAGTTAGCGACATTGACTTAGTAGCTTTTTTTAACTAAATGGCTTTTAAATAGCTTCCATTAATTATGAACCCAATGTCATTCAGTAGACAGAAAAGGTACAGAATTTTTAAAAACAGTTATCAGTCACTGAATTGTTGGCTACAGTGAGCCAAAATTCACTGATCAGATTTTAAGCAAGCTATTTTTAAACAGCTGCTATTAATTATGAATCCACTGTCATTCGGCAGAGAGCAAAATACTGAATTTAAAAAGAGGCAATTAATAATTACGGAATAGGCAACTACAGTTTCCCAAAATTCACTTATGAGATTTTAAGGAAATGACATACAAGCAGCAGTCATTAATTATAAACCCATTGTGATTCAATACACAAAGAACAGAATTATAAAAAAGATAGCAATCACTGCAGAGGCAGCTACAGCTAGCCAAAATTCACTGATGAGTTTTTAATCAAATGACTTTTAAGCAGCCGCTATTATTTGGGGATGATAGTTGACTAAACACCAACTGTGAGAGAGGGGGAGGGAAAGGACGAGAGGGAAGGACATATACGGAAGTTACTTAACTCCGACATGATGCAGCCGATCTCCCACTCCTTAGGCCTGCAAGAGACCGGACCACCTTTACTAGCGTCAAATTGCCCAAATAGCGTCCAAGTCGGCGGAGCTGATTTCCGAAACATCGCGCCCACTCACAGAAACCGCTTCCCAGGGCAAGCGATAACCGACAGTCAAAACTAGGCTTGGCGCCTGCAATGGAGCCGATTCGATCTCTCGTGTACAATCCAGAACTCCAAACCTCTCGCACCCCCAGGCGTCACGCTCTACACATCACACACTCACTGCCCAAAACCTTGCGGCTTCGTGACTTTTGTCCCCATCCGTGACGCCACCGCCAGACCTCCAGGGCCATACAGACAAAGATCGTCAACGAGGGGTGAAATCGATAGAAGGCCGACCTCACACTTCTCAACCTCCTCACTGAAGGTCACAGACGCTCTCCCGGGATTCTGCACCAAGGGCAAAATGTAAAGGTGTGGCAAGCTACTCTTCTTAACCTGACTAACTAGAGATCTTCCCGTTCTATATATTATGGACCGAGATACGGATGGGCCTCAGAAATCTCAAAATTCTACAGTTTATTAGAAGGGGTTGTACCAGCCTTGGCTCCGATGTTATACTTATCCACAAACGCATGGTCCCCGACCTTCGCCTCGAATTCGCGCTGCCTACAACTGTATGTACGAGCCTGACGCATATGCGCGAGTTGTATATAGTTCTCGCTTTCCCATAGTTACATTCGGTGGTTTTGGAGAGGGGGGGGGGGGGGGAGTTGGCTCGCTTTGTGAAAATTTCATTTCCCACCGAAATAATCGTGTGAAATAATTTGAGAAAATAATTCTAATAATATGTATGTTGATGTGAATGTTATTTAACTGTCTGAAACGAGTGGATGGTTGTAAGGGAGCAGAAGAAAAAGAAGTAAAATGTTTCTAGTGGTTCCATTGTTTCGCGATACATTATAAACGTGAGAATTATGTGAACTCTATAATACAGCCTGTTGAAAATGCAGAAATTAACCATTTGTGCTGTATAAACCGTTCAAGTTTAGCACGTAGTAGCATTACTGCACATCAGCTTTCATTTAAGCTATATGAGCAATTTGTACGTGATTTCCTTACTAACGATACATTTGCTTCATATTTAGTCGATTCTTTCGCAATTCAAACCAGTCACTAGTATCATAACCAAGGTAGAGAAACAATTTTTAGACTTTGAATCATATAACAAACTACACTACTGGCCATTAAAATTGCTACACCACGAACATGATGTGCTACAGACGCGAAATTTAACAGACAGGAAGCAGATGCTGTGATATGCAAATGATTAGCTTTTCAGGGCATTCACACAAGGTTGGCACCGGTGGCGACACCTACAACGTGCTCGCAAGAGGAAAGTTTCCAACCGATTTCTCATACACAAACAGCAGTTGACCGGCGTTGCCTGGTGAAAAGTTGCTGTGATACCTCGTGTAAGGAGGAGAAATGCGTACCATCACGTTTCCGACTTTGATAAAGGTCGGATTGTAGCCTATCGCGATTGCGGTTTATCGTATCGCGACATTGCTGCTCGCGTTGGTCGAGATCCAATGACTGTTACCAGAATAGAGAGTCGGTGAGTTCAGGAGGGTAATAGGGATAGCTGTCCTGGATCACAACGGCCTCGTATCACTAGCAGTCGAGATGACAGGCATCTTATCCGCATAGGTGTAACGGATCGTAAAGCCACGTCTCGATCCCTGAGTCAACCGATGGGTACGTTTGCAACACAACAGCCATCTGCACGAAGAGTTCGACGACGTTTGCAGCAGCATGTACCATCAGCTCGAAGACCATGGTTGCGGTTACCCTTGACGCTGCATCACAGACAGGAGCGCCTGGTGATGGTATACTCAACGACGAACCTGGGTGCGCGAATGGCAAAACGTCGTTTTTTCAGATGAATCCAGGTTCTGTTTACAGCATCATGATGGTCGCATCCGTGTTTGGTGACATCGCGGTGAACGCACATTGGAAGCGTGTATTTGTCATCGCCATACTGGCGTATCATCCGGTGTGATGGTATGGGGTGCCATTGGTTACACGTATCGGTCACCTCTTGTTCGCATTGACGGGACTTTGAACAGTGGACGTTACATTTCAGATGTGTTACGGCTCTACCCTTCATTCGATGCCTGCGAAACCCTACATTTCAGCAGGATAATGCACGAATGCACGAGCGTGTGTTGCGGGTCCTGTACGGGCCTTTCTGGATACAGTAAATGTTCGACTGCTGCCCTGGCCAGCACATTCTCCAGATCTCTCACCAATTGAAAACGTCTGGTCAACGATAGCCGAGCCACTGATTCGTCACAATACGCCAGTCACTACTCTTGATGAACTGTCGTATCGTGTTGAAGCTACATGGGCAGCTGTACATGTTCACGCCATCCAAGCTCTGGTTGACTCAATGCCCAGGCGTATCAAGGCCGTTATTACATCCAGAGGTGGTTTCTGGGTATTGATTTCTCAGGATCTACGCACCCAAATTGCGTGAAAATGTAATCACATGTCAGTTCTATTTTAATATATTTGTCCAATGAATCCCGTTTATCGTCTGCATTTTTTCTTGGTGTAGCAATTTTAATGGCCAGAAGTGTACCACTCGTCATTTATTCAGTATAATTGTCCTTCTTGATCGCTGTTTATATTTGTATTTTATTCCGGCCATAAGCATCATAATAATATGTCGGATGAACAAAACAAATGAGACGTAATATTTATTCCAGAAATACAATAATACATTGTATAGTTCAAAGCGAAGATGCACCACACGTAAACGTTTCATACATACTTTGTACACTGAAGCACCAAAGAAACTTTTATACGCATGCGTATTCAAACACAGAAATACCTAAACACGCAAAATACCGCGTTGCGGTCGGCAGCGCCTATATAAGACAACAACTGTCTGGCGTAGTTGTTAGATCGGTTACTGCTGCTACAATGGTATGTTATCGAGATTTACGTGAGTTTGAACGTGGTGTTGTAGTCGGCGCACGAGCGATGGGACACTGCATCTCCAAGGTAGCGATGAAGAGGCGATTTTCCAGTGCGAGCATTACATGAGTGTACCGTGAGTATCAGAAATCCGGTATAACATCAACTCTCCAACATCGCTGCGGCCGGAAAAGCTTCCTGCATGAACGGGACCAACGACTACTGAAGAGAATTGTTCATCGTGACAGAAGTTCAACGCTTCGGCAAATTGCAGTAGATTTCAATGCTGGGCCATGAACGAAAGCCAGCGTGCGAATCATTGAACGAAATACCATGGATACGGACTTTTAGAACTGAAGATCCACTGGTATACCCTTGGTGCATGCACTACACAACACTTACCGGTTCTCCTGGGCCCGTCAACACCGACGTTGGAGTGTTGATGATTGGAAACTTGTTGCCTTGTCGGACGAGTCTCGGCCCAAATTGTATCGAGCGGATGCACGTGACAGGTATGGAGACAATCTCATGAGTCTATGGACCCTCCATCTCTTCCGGTAACTGTTAAAACTGATGGAGGCTATATAATGGTGTGGGGCGTCTGTAGTTGGAGTGATATGGGACCCCTGCACGTCTAGATGCCACTGTGACATGTGAAACGTGTCTGATCATCTGCATCCATTCATGTCCATTGTGCATTTCGACTGACAAGGGAATTCCAACAGTACAGTTCGACACCCATCCCGTCCATAATTGCTACAGAGTGTCTCCAGGAACACTCTTGTGAGTTTAAACACTTACGCTGGCCACCAAACTACCCAGACATGAACATTTACATCTACATCTACGTGATTACTCTGCTATTCACAATTAGGTGCCTGGCAGAGGGTTCAATGAAACACCGTCAAGTTGTCTCTCTACCGTTCCATTCTCGAACGGCGCACAGGAAAAACGAGCATTTTTTCTTATTTTATCGTGATGATAATTTCTCCCTATGTAGGTGGTTGCCAACAGAATTTTTTCGCAATCGGAGCAGAAAACTTGTGGTTGAAATTTCATGAGAAGATCTCGTCGCAACGAAAACGTCTTTGTTTTCACGATTGCCACTCCAATTCATGTATCATGTCTATTTCGCGATAATAAAATACGAGCCGCCCTTCTTTGAACTTTTTCGATGTCATCCATCAGTCCCACCTGATGCGGATCCCACACCACTCAGCAATACTCCAGAACAGGGCGGACAAGTGTAGCGTAAGCAGTCTCTTTAGCAGATTTGTTGCACCTTCTAAGTGTTCTGCCAATGAATCACAGTCTCTGGTTTGCTCCAGCCGCAACATTATTATGTGATCGTTCCAAGTTAGGTTATTTGCAATTGTAATCCCTAAGTATTTAGTTGAGTTTACAGCCTTCAGATTTGTGTGACTTATCACGTAATAGCGGATTTCTTTTAGCACTCACGTGAATAACTTCAGACTTTTCTTCATTCAGGGACAATTGCCACTTTTCGTACCACACAGATATCTTTTCTAAATCATTTTGCAATTCGTTTTGGTAATCTGATGACTTTACAAAACGGTAAATGACAGCGTCATCTGAAAATAATGTAAGAGGGCTACTCAGGTTGTCTCCTATGTCGTTAGTATAGAACAGGAACAATAGAGGGACTATAACACTTCTTTGGGGAACGCTGGATATTACTTCCTTTTTACTCGATGATTTTCCGTGTATTACTACGCACTGTGACCTTTCTGACAGGAAATCACGAATCCAGTGGCACAATTGAGGTGACATTCCATAGGCACGCAGTTTGGTTAGAAGACGCTTGTGAGGAACGGTGTCGAATGCCTTCTGGAAATCTAAAAATATGGAATCAATCTGGCATCACCTATCGATAGCACTCATTACTTCATTAGTATAAAGAGCTAGTTGTGTTTTTTCAAGAACGATATTTTCTAAATCCCTGCTGACTAAGTGTCAATAAGTCGTTTTCTTTGAGGTACTTCATAAAGTTTGAGTACAGTATATGTTCCAAAACCCTACTGCAAATCGACGTGATATGGGCTTGTAATTCAGCAGATTACTCCTACTTGTTTGAGCAATTTTCCAGTCTTTAAGCACGTATCTTCCTGTGAGCGAGCAGTTGTATATAATTGCTAAATATGGAGCTATTGCACCATCATACTCTGAGAGGAACATGACTGGTATACAATCTGGACCGGAGGCCTTGCCTTTATTAATGATTTAAGCTGATTTGCTACACCGATGATATCTACGTCTATGTTTCTCTTCTTGGCAATTGTTCTTGATTGGAATTCGGGAATATTTACTTCGTGTTCTTTGGTGAAGCAGTTCCGGCAATCCATATTTAATAACTCTGCTTTAGTGGCACTGTCACCAGTGAATTCACCGTTGTTATCGCGCAGAGAAGGTATTGATTGCGTCTTGCCACTGGTGTGTTTTATATATCACCAGAATCTCTTTGGGTTTTCTGCAGATTCTGAAACAGAGTTTCGTTGTGCCTATTGTTAAAAGCATCTCGCTTTGAAGCACGCGCTATATTTGGAACTACTGCAAAACTTTGCCAATATTGGGGATTTTGCGTTCTTTTACGTTCGACAGACTTTTTTCGTTGCTTCTGCAACAGCGATCTGACCCGTTTTGTGTACCATGGGGGAGCAGTAACATCACTTATTAATTTATGTGGTATGTATCACTCAATTGCCGTCGATACTATCTCTTTGAAATCTTTTCTACGCTTAGGTGATCAGATCAAAGGAGTGGAGACTTTCCCCTAAAAAGGTGTTAAAGTTTTTTTAAATAGATTTTTTAAAATAGACGTAATTCGCGTTTCTTTTTGTTGGTTGTGGATGTTACGGTATTCAGCCTAGCAGCAACTACCTTGTGGTCGCTAACCCCTGCATTCGTCATGATACTCCCTATTTGTTCAGGATTGTTTGTTGCAAAGTGGTCAAGTAATCATTCACAACCATTTACACTTAGAGGGGGGTCATGAACTAATTCTTCAAAATAATTTTCTGAGAAAGCATTCAGTACAATTTTGGCTGACCTTTTCTGGCTGCCGCCGGATGTAAACGTATAATTTTTCCAGCATATAGAGGGTAGACTGAAGTCGCCACAGACTTCAAGTGTCTGAGTGGGGTACCTATTCGAAATGAGACGCAAGTTTTCTTTGAACTGTTCAGAAACTATATATTCTGAGTCGGGGTGTCGGTAAAACGATCCAATTAATAGTTTAGTCGATTGTCGAGTATAGCTTCTACCCATACTATTTCGCAGGAACTATCTAATTCAATTTCACTACAAAGTAAGCTACTTCTACAGCAATATATACTCCACCACCAACTGTATTTAATCTATCCTTTATGAACACTGTTAGGTCGTTTGAAAAAATTGCGGCTGTATTTACTTCCGGCTTTAGCCATCTTTCTGTACCTGTAACTATTTAAGCTTCAGTGCTTCCTATTAGGGCTTGGAGCACTGGTACTTTCCCAACACAGCTACGACAATTTACAATACCGATCGTTTCTACAACTTACTTACTGTGTTTTACCTGCCCCCTTTTAGATGGACGTCCTTTCTGTGGTTTCGTGAGACCTTCTAACCTAATAAAACACCCAGTCGTTTCCACAAAGCCCCCGCTACCCGTGTAGCCGCTTCCTGTGTGTAATAGACTCCTGATCTGCTAAGCGGAAAACAGAAACCTACCAAACGATGGCACAAGTCAAGGAATCTGCAGCCTACACGGTCATAGAACCGCCTGAGCCTCAGATTCAGACCCTCCACTCGGCTTTGCACCAAAGCCCCACAGTCGGTTCTGTCGACGATGCTGCAGATGGTGAGCCCCGCCTTAATCTCGCAAGCAAGGCCGGCAGTCTTTACCATTTCCGCTAGCCGCCCGAAACCAGAGATAATCTCCTCTGATCCAGAGCGAAACATGTCATTGGTACTGACATGGGCCACCACCTGCAGTTGGCTGCACGCTGTACTCTTCATGGCATCCGGAAGTACCCTTTCTAAGTCTGGAATGACTCCGCCCAGTATACACACTGGGCTCCTTCCCCACCTTGGCAGCCATGTTCCTAAGGCGCCCCATTATGCGCCTAACGTTGGAGCTCCCATGTACCAGCAAACCCACTCTCCGTGCTTGCCCAGACTTTGCAGGCCTCGAAGCTTCCGCTGGAACAGGGTGGACGCCTGCATCCAGCTCAGAGACATCGTCATCCACAGGTAATGCCCGAAACCTGTTCGTTAAACGAACTGGGGAGGCCCCTTCCATCGGCCCATCAGAAAGTCTTTCACTGCCTGCCAGACTTTGGAATGATCTCCCACTCGACCATGGGTGAGGTGTCAACCCCAGTGCAGGCAGTACCCGGGGCGGTCATAGCAGTGGACCGATCGGGGGACAAGTGGGTCGTGCTCGACGTCCCTCGCATCCCCGCACCTGACCCCCCACAGTGATTCCCCTTGGCAGCAGCCTTAAGCTATGTGAGGGAAGCCAACACTGCCAGGAGCTGTGAGTGAAGGACCGCCAACTCAGCTTGCATCTGCACACAGCAATCACAGTGATTATCCATATCTGAAGTCACCCTTGTTTGAAACTCGTAAAAATATGTAATAAACGAAACAGTGTACTCGCCCTATTAGCAGCAGGATCTCGAGCGGCTCTTCCACTGATGGTCTAACCGACATATCAGAGCACATCTGGGATGCCTTTTAACGTGCAGTTCAGAAGAGATCTCCACCTCGTCAACTCTTATGAATTTATGGACAGCCCTGCGAGATTCATGGTGTCAATTACCTCCAGCCCTCTTTCAGACATGCCACATCGTGTTGCGGCACTTCTGCATTGTCACGGGGGTCCTACAGGATACTAGGCAAGTCTACCAGTTTCTTTGTCTTTTTAGTGTATAACAACCTGTGGCCGTTAGATAGAGTCAAATGATGTTGGACTTGCAAATTTTTTTAAAGTATCTAAAAGTTAAGCATACAGTCATTTCAAAAAATAATCTTTAAAAACAATGTATTAGAACTGTTATGCTAAAATTCAAAGTAGCGTATACAAACTAAACATGCGGCCTCTTCATTAAGAAAACAGCATACAAGTATTTCATAAAGAATAGCATAGAGTCATTTGCTAAAAGTCATCTTTAAAAATAAAATGGACAACTGTATTACGCAGTTTGACGTATGGCTTTAAATTTTTTTCTGGTGGAGCTTAACGTAACTTTATCTGCACTGTAACTTACGTAAAGCTATATTGTAACTTTTTTCATTTATGGCAGCTGAAGGTACAAGAAATAATGAACTGTGTAAACAAAGTTTATAGCACTGTCATTAATGTATTAATACAAAACTGCTGTAGACTGAGGTTTCGTCGCCATCTCGCGGCCGTCGTGTTTGCTTGTAGCGTTGACACTGCAAGACGTGGTCATATCAGCCACTGACACTGACCGATGCAGACACGATGGATGCCAGTCAAGCACCATCCTCATCTTCCCCCGCCCTCATCACCGAATTGCAAGACGAGTAAGTCTTGAAGAACGTCAGAGTGCGAGTTTTCCTCAGATCACTTTATTCGTTAAATAAGCACCTGTGTTCTCTTTTGCCTTGAACAAAGAATTCCATGTTTTCTTTTTTATTTCATATGCACGTTCCATCGGCGCTTAAGGATCCTCTACCAAATGGCACTGAAGGTAATGAAAGAGTAAAGCATAGTGGAACATAAAACACAGAAAGATGAAATTTGCTGATAAGGCAGAATTTTAGGTGCTTACGTATTTTATTGTAAATAATGAAAGTAGTCCGCCCCTCGTGGTCTCGCGGTAGCGTTCTCGCTTCCCGAGCACGAGGTACCGGGTTCGATTCACGGCGGGGTCAGGGATTTTTCCTGCCTCGAGATGACTGGGTGTTGTGTCGTCTTCATCATCATCATTCATCCCCATTACGGTCAGAGGAAGGCAACGGCAAACCACCTCCATTAGGACCTTCCCTAGTAAGGCGGTGCGGGTCTCCCGCATCGTTCCCCTACGCTCTGTAAAGAAGCATGGGACTTTATTTCCATTTCCAATGAAAGTATGGCAATAGTTTTCTTCAGTGAGGTATGAAACATCTGCAGCCAGTTTCACGTGGTGGCTTGTACTGGCGATTTTAAAGCATGCAGTCCTCTTCCTCACTAGCCAGAGCTAATATATTCATCGATAAAATTCCATTGTAATACACTACTGGCCATTAAAATTGCTACAACAAAAATAAATGCAGATGATAAACGGATATTCATTGGACAAATATATTATACTAGAACTGACAAGTGATTACATTTTCACGCAATTTGGATGCATAGATCCTGAGAAATCAGTACCCATAACAATCACCTCTGGCCTAAATAGCGGCCTTGATACGCCTGGGCATTGAGTCAAATAGAGCCGTACAGGTACAGCTGCCCCTGTAGCATCAACACCATACCACAGTTCATCAAGAGTAGTGACTGGCGTATTGTGACGAGCGAGTTGCTCGGCCACCATTGACCACACGTTTTCAATTGGTGAGAGATCTGGAGAATGTGCCAGCCAGCGCAGCAGTCGAACACTTTCTGTATCCAGAAAGGCCCGTACATGACCTGCAACACGCGTTCGCGCATTATCCTGCTCAAATATAGGCTTTTGCATGGATCGAATGAAGGGTAGGGCCACGGGTCGTAACATATCTTAAATGTAATGTCCACTGTTCAAAGTGCCGTCAATGCGAACAAGAGGTGACCGAAACGTGTAACCAATGGCACCCCATACCATCACGCCGGGAAATGCGCCAGTATGACAATGACGAATACACGCTTCCAATGTGCGTTCAGTGGGATGTCGCCAAACTCGGATGCGACCATCATGATGCTGTAAACAGAACCTGGATTCATCCGAAAAAATGACGTTTTGAAATTCGTGGACCCAGGTTCGTCGTTGAGTACACCATCGCAGGCACCCATGTCTGTGATGCAGCGTCAAGGGTAACTGCAGCTATGGTTTCCGAGGTGATAGTCCATGCTGCTGCAAAAGTTGTCGAACTGTTTGTGCAGATGGTTGTTGTCTTGCAAACGTCCCCATCTTTTGACTCAGGGATCAAGACGTGGCTGCACGATCCGTTAAATCCATGCGAATAAGATTCCTGTCATCGCGACTGCTAGTGATACGAGGCCGTTGGGACCCAGCACGGCGTTTCGTATTACCCACCTGAATCTATCGATTCCATATTCTGCTAACAGTCATTGGATCTCGACCAACGGGAGCAGCAATGTCGCGATACGATAAACCGCAATCGCGGTAGGCTACAATCCGACCTGTATGAAAATCGGAAACGTGATGGTAACGCATTTCTCCTCCTTTCATGAGGCATCACAACAACGTTTCACCAGGCAACGTCGGACAACTGCTGTTTGTGTATGAGAAATCGGTTGGAAACTTTCCTCATGTTAGGACGTTGTAGGTGTCGCCACCGGCGCCAGCCTTGTGTGAATGCTCTGAAAAGCTAATCAGTTGCATATCACAGCATCTACTTCCTGTCGGTTAAATTTGGTGTCTGTAGCACGTCATCTTCGTGGTATAGCAATTTTAATGTCCAGTAGTGTACTTATCGACGAATTCGGTTACCCAACACACAATGCATCATAAAGAAATAAACATAGACTCTAGAGATAAATCGATTAATTCCCTTTCATTGTATTTCACACCCGACATTTAGAATTATGAATGGTTAAACACTGTGTTAGGTGTGTAGGTATCGGTATTGTGATAAATGGTACCGTAACATATACTCACTTTGATGTGGTAATTGATTTCTTCACTGCTCCTAGCAGTCACCTCACAAACACATCACACATCTTACTACCGGATGATTTACATATGGTCATAACTCGCCTGTTAGTACAGATTTCCCTTTTTGCGTCCACACTTTCATACCTGACGTGATGCCCATGGCAAAATAAACACAAAAAGCTTACTTGTGTCATGTGTACTTGTAACGACCAACCAACCTAAAAACACACTGCTCATAATAGTATATTTGTCAGTCTGCAGAAAAGTGAATCCTGTTTTAACGTTGTTTCGTGTAGTGTCATCAGTGATCAATACAAATAGCTGCCTTATACCCTTAACACCCTATATTTCTTTATAAGCTATGATCAATACCCTATGAAAACAATATATATATTTTAAATTTCTTTTTGTACTATGACATTTGCACACTTTTCTGAAGATTAGAATCTCGTAATTTTCGTTAGTGACGTCGAGAAGTGTGATACACAATGCATATAACAGTTAAAGCAGATGTACCTAACGTGAGATTCTTTATAAAAATCTCTGGTGTTTGTGCCAATATGTCAGATAAGATTCATATATTCCCTTCGGAAAGTTGAATATCGCGCACCGTAAACGAAAGAAAGAGCACGAGAACAGGTTTTGAAACGTTGTAGTAAGTTACAACACATTTTTACTCTCCCTGTTTACACTCTTTGATGCACATTCATTTTTCAAGTACTATTTAGGAATTTGCAATTTGTGACTCAACATCCGCGGTGAGTCAAATCAGCACTCCTCGTTTATTATTCTGGATGTGGAAAAACGTCAATGGGCGCCTCATCAGTTCTTGAAAAGGCATAAACGGCATAAATTGAACTGTTATTTATAAATTTTAGAAATGTATACAATTTAACTCACAGTGGAGTGTAGCAGCTGCTTTATCCTTATTGCTACGAGATGAAAATCAGCTAAATGCATTTCATTCAACAAAAGTATAGTCAGCTACGAACCTTTAAGTGTTTCTTCTTGCACATGGCCGCAGGTGTAGCCTGAGTTACATTAAATGGTGGAGTGCTCAACTCAAAGAAGGGGAGAGAATAAAAACAGGGCGATGTTTATAACTGAAAAAGCAGTTTGTCGTCCCATGCGTTACTCCGACACCGGGGGGCATTTCTGCACAACATGTTTGCCCCTGGCTCATGGCCGCGGCGGGGTCTGCTGAATTTATCTACCACGCGCCACCCCATTCATTTCGTTTTGTTTGCGATAGTCTCCCTGTGTTATCTCAAACACTTTTGGCGACCATATCTACAGTATTTGTGACGACTCGCGAAGGCGGCAGCACCAGATACAGTATCTAGAAAGTTTCTACGTGTGAACCAGAATGGCAAAATGGCAGTAACATCACTTTAGCAGAGCTTCCAATCTCACAGACGTAAAAAGGTTCTGCTTCTTTCTCTGCAATGCAATATTTTCTGTTGTACTTGATTAACGTTTCATTTATGGCTTGTTTATCATTCCAAAACTAATCGAAAAAATGAACTTCGGTTTTATATAATTATACTGGAAATTAATGTTGTAAATGCAACCGCTGAGTATTTGTCTGGAAGCTGTAAGATTGTAAGGCGAAAACTGTAATATTCAAATATTATTTGCTATAAAAACAGGAAGAGATATATTTAACTTCTTGTTTACCACGAACAGATTGTATCTGAACAGACATATCAGTTCTCTTCTTTATAACTGTAGTGAGGAGCAAAATACTACTCAACTAATTTGTCTCGGACAACAACAAAGGTCTGTTTAGTTCTAAATTTTTTTTTAATTTTTATGTAGAAACTAATTCATTTTTTGCTGACTATAATCGACTCTTATCTGCTACTGTGTTTTTTACAACTGCCTTCTTTGCTGTCTGCAGGTGATAATGTGGTTTAGCGATACTGGAAGCCCTATAGTAAGGACTTTTTACATGTGTATTAATTTATGACCAATGAAATATGAACCTGTAGCAGAAGATTTTACAGTCTGTATTCAACATGGATGAGGAATGTGGTTCAAATGCTAGGAAGTGGGAAAATATTGGCTGGGATAGTTAAAAATATGGTTCAGGGAATTTCTTCTCTGTATATGCCCTGCATTAAACAGAGTGGCAATGTATACGGGATAAAATTCGATGCGTCTTAGATTTCGAATAAACGCAGAGAAAAGTCTTTCCTTCTGAAACAGACAGTGTAAAGAGTTTTCAGTTTTTTAATTTTGTTTTTACCCAATAAATATTGCATTCTTCGACCTACGGAGAAACCAATACATACCGTAGCACTTTATCACTGAGAAAAGTATTAAAGAATTTGAAATAGCTTCAGAGTTTAGAAATACATAGTTCCATTACTATTGATTTACTTGCAACTGTTCATAGTCCTAGTATTTCAATTGCTGTAACTTGCCAGATTCGAAACTAGTGTCAATAAGAAATAACGGGTCGTATGGATATTTCAGCTTACCTTAAACCGACACATTCACATGTAGACGTTCATATGCGACACTCTAAATAGTTCTCCAGATAATTTTGTATGTTCTTCTGTAATTTATCTGCGGACCGTTGTGTACCAAATAGCACGAATATCAAGATGTTCGACAGTGTTCAAGTATGAATTCCAGTCATTAGCAACTGTTATTAGAGACAGGTGGAAGGTAGAGTTTAGTTAATGACTGTTGCCTAGACATCTCAGTCAAATAGAGCATTGTTTTTGAAGGTTTGTGAGTAGGTATGTAACGAGAGAACGGGCGTGATTTTCTGGCGCGCAGAAGTCATCTATGATGTCATCAATGAGTGATGGGTTTCCCTACCCCAATCCCCAGCCCTCAGGTCCAGCCCTGTCTGTTAACATACTTGACAGGTTCTCCACAGGTACTATTCACTCAGAGGTGTGTGGTTACTCCTGCCACTAATTCTAAATATGGTTCTTCCCACTATACATCTTTAATACCACAATGGCAACGAAAAGCTTACGCTCAAAGGTATGTGGCTACTTATAAAATTCTTGCATACTTCTTCTCCTAACACTAATTCCTCTAACTAGCCCTGGTGTCAGACCGGTGACAGCTGCGTGCGTGCATACTATTGATTCAGCTACCTCAACTAAGTGAGGGATATTGCTGCATCCAAAACCCTTGTCCTAAGCTATCTCTGCATTTGCTATGTTTAAAACAATTGCAGGAAGAAATACAGTAACACTTCACCTTTGTCTAAACAAACAGACACCAGGCTGCGCAGAAGAAACTTTCCGTGAAAGCAAAGTCCGCCTATGACCGCTTGGAGCTGTGTCAGCATACACTGCTGCCGACGTTGCAAGACAAGGCCACAGAGCTCACAGTGCCGTGCAAGCCATGAGGGTTCCGAGTTAAAATGAGGGAAAACTTGAAAACATTTGTACTTTCGTCGAAGGGATATGTAAGAGGTAATAGCAGCGAGAATAAGAGGGCAATGCTGGGACTGAGAAGCACTAGAGAGTTTCTCCAGGCGAGTCTACGCAGTAGGGAATGAGAGAAATGCTAGGACAGCTATGAGATTCACCAACAATGTACAACACGAACATACTTAATTACATATATACGAGGGCTATTCGGAAAGTAAAGAACGATAGATCGCGAAATGGAAACCACAGTGAAAATCAAAACTGTTTTATTTCCAACATTAGCTACAACTTCAAGCTACTTACATCCGTAGTCGCCGATCCGACTTAGACCTTTGTCGTAGCGTTGTACCAACTTTCCAATACCCTGGTCATAGAAGGCAGCCGCCAGTGCTTTCCGCCAATTCTCTGCGCTGGCCTACAGCTCGTTGTCTGAGTCAAAATGTTGTCTTCATAGCCAGCGGTTCATGTGAGCAGAGATGAAACTCAGAGAGAGACAGTTACTGGCTGTATTGCGGGTAATGAAACGCTTCCAATTGAAAACGATGCGGGAGCATCTTCATTGCCCTTGCAGAATGCGGTTGAGAATTGTCTTGAAGAAGGAACCGCACGACAGATATGTAATGCTGGCTAGATAGCTTCAGTCGAAATTTATCAACAGGCCCTCGTACTTGGCGGGAGACACTACTGATCTAAGCACCTTTATGTGCTTCCTGTGTGCTCAGAACTAAAAATAGCGACGTAATGCGATCGACGGGCATACTAGAGACACTGCCCGACACACCCGTGCAAAGCTTCATCGGATTTTCACAGAGGTTTACATTTTGTACCGATCGTGCCTTACTTTCCGAATAACCCTCGTGCATACATACAGACATAGATTCGGGGTGGAAATGTAAAATCGAGGGATGCACGTATATCCTCCTCACTCCGGAAACTTGTGCACAGAATGTGAAACCGTAGTAAAAGAAATCGAGGAATTAACTTATAAGATTCACCACGAAAATGAATTTCGTGTGGAACGGACTGTGACTATTTATCGACAATAACATGGCCAGCATCACAGAGTCGTCAAACAAGCAAACGTACAATGGAAACCCATGTAGCATCGACAATTGAGAGTGAAACCCGCCTGTACTTATTTACAAGTCGAATAACACTCATCAAAACGTGTCAAATATAGACGATGAAAGCCAATGACAACTTCGAGAGTGAGAGCCTATATCCTTCTTACTGACGGCGGTTCACCACGAAAAACTGTCACCAGTATCAGATGCTAGACAACAGCACATCCTGTCAATATTGTCCAGAGACTATAACCGAATATAGACCTCACTAATTCGTGTGATGGGAAAGTGTGATATTACCGGCATACTGGGGTTATGAATCACATGGTCAGTGCGGAGCGCTGATTCTTAAGAAAGATGAAAAAAATGGTCTGCGGATTCAAAAACCCGTGCTGTTCTTGAAGGCGAAGCTCATAATGCTGATTGATGACCCTGGACTGCGCAACTTATGGTTCATTATTATGTCACCGTAAAACTGATGTGAAAATTGAGCGACTTGCTTTCTGACTTCTGTAGAAATGATACGCTTAGCTGGTGGTATTTCGTTGTCCGACTTGGAAATCCAGTGATGTATGTGTCGTCATTATACTGTGCCAGTCTTAATGCAGTGCATATGGAGTATACCGTATTTTAAACAGCTGCTGGCTGGCACTCGTGTAAGGCGCTTGCACGCGCCCTTCCGGCATTACAGGCCGCGCCCGCTCCGCCCTGCACCACGTGACTCATAACCCCAGTATGCCAGGAATATCGTACTTCACTGTTACACGAACGAGTAAGGGCTATACGAGCTTGTAGTCTCTGGACGATCCTGACAGGTTGCGCTATGGCCTGGCAGCTGATACTGGTGACAGTTTTTCGTGATGAACCGCCGTCAATAAGAAGGCTACAGGTTCTTAATCTCGAAGGTGTCACTGGCTTTCATCGTCTACATTTGTCACGTTTTGATGAGTGCGATGCAAGCTGTAAATAAATACAGGCGTGTATCATTCTGAATTGTCGATGCTAAGTGGTTTCCACATGTACGTTTGCGTGTTTGACGTGTCTTTGATGTTAGCTGTGCTATTGTCGATAAACAGTAAATGTCCATTCCACACATAATCCATTTTTGTGGTGCATTTTGTGAGTCAATTACTCGAATTTTGTTTTCTTCTGTTTCAGATCCTGCGCACAAATTTCCAGTCAGGAGGATGAATGTGCATCTCTTGACTTCCCACTTCCTCCCAGAATCTATTATGTATGCACCTATGTATGTATGCATGTGTGCTTGGGTTGTATATTATTATTGGTGCGTCTCACTAGCTGCCCTATCGTTGCTGCCTCATTCCCTACTCAGTAGACTTGCCTGGAGCAACTCTCCAATGCGTCTGTCCCAGTACTCCTCTCTCATTCCCACCTCTGCTACCTCATATCTGTCCCTTGGGTTGAAGTACAAGTGTTTTCATATTTTCCGTCGTTTTAACTTGGGACACTCATGACTTACGCGGCACGGTGGGCCCTGTGGCCTTGTCTTCCGACGTCCGCAGCAGGGTATGGTGACACAACCGCGGTCAGACTTCTCGCTCATGAACTTTGCTTTCACGGTAAGGGAAGTTCTGTCCTGCCTGGTATTTATTTCTTTAAACAGAGATGAATAGTTGCTATCCTGCTTCCCGCAGTTCTTAAATTTAGGACAAGAGGTATGGTGCAGCGACATCCTTCACTTCGCATGAGGTAGTTGAATCAACAGTACACACTGACGTCTCTGTGCACAGAATTGTCGTTCGGCCTTTGTGGGCGAGCGGCTCTAGTCGCTTCAGTCTGGAACCGTGCGAGCGATACGGTCGCAGGTTCGAATCCTGCCTTGGGCATGGATGTGTGTGATGTCCTTAGGTTAGTTAGGTTTAAGTAGTTCTAAGTTCTAGTGGACTGATGACCTCAGATGTTAAGTCCCATAGTGCTTAGAGCCATTTTTGAACCACAGAATTGTCGCCGGTATGATCCCAGGGAGAATAGAAGTATCGGAGTTAGGAGAAGCAGTACGCAGGAGTCTTGTAAGTATCCATACATCTCTGAACACGAACCTTCCTCTCCCGGTGTGGTATTAAAGATATAAAGTAGGAATAACAAACTTAGAGTTAGAATAAGCAGTAACCAACTCATCTGAGGGAACAGTAACCGAGGAAAACATGTCAAGTAGGTTCGGAGACAGGAGCTGGATACACAGAAACATTCTTTTTCTCAGATGCGGTAGTGGTAGTATTCCGGTAGTTAGATTCTGACTTCACAAAACCTGTCCCAGTATCTCAAATCTGTGACAGTATACCAGAATGCCATATTGTTACGAATAGCACATCAGAGATGGGGTTGTGATATCATAGAACCTGGCCCAGTATCACAGCTCTGCGTCAGTCTTACAGGTCGACCGTCTTGAATTCTGACGCTATAGTCTGGCTGATGCTATTCAGATGCATCACTGTGGATTTTCAACCAGTTTATACCTTGGGCGCACTCCTACTTCTCCACTAGCGCAGTTGATCTATTTTTAGAATTTCCCTCCAATGTGTTGAATTTCCGGAAAAATTTGATTTACCGCCATTTTAAACATAACGCAATTGGCCTTTGTGAGAAGGGTGTGCTGGTGCGGTTTGGGGTGGGGCTGTGAATGGGGAAAACACATGAAGTATCGATAACGTCGTCGATGGCGTCATCACCCGAGAAAATCACCTCCCTTCTCTCCATACATGCTTACTTCCTGGTCTCGGTCCATCACGGGAACATAATCTCGTGAAAGTCATCTGTATGCAGAGCTTTGGATACTTCATGTTGAGATTGGGGAAGCGAACAGCAAACTTAAAAAAACAAGTTTTTCCAGTGCCATCCACGGTCACCAGAAGGTAACTTTCCCTGATACAATATCGTAAAAAATCATCGACTTATCGTTGAAAGAACATGCTGTGTGGAACAGCTAGAAAATCTTCAGTTGCATCTAAAATTCATTAATTAATTACTTTGTAAAATGATTTGTTCATTTATTTCAAGCTATATTTCGTGACACTAGAATGAAATTAACATTTTGTTCTCAAATTTTCTTTATTATTGCAAAAGTGTTTGTGAAATTTTTTAATTACGATTTCTTCGGTTCCTGTAAGGGATGCCTATTGAAAAAGCACTTGTACTGGTTGTGAGTAACGGTATATTATTGTTTGAATAATGTCAGGATTGTATTCTGCATCATTTACTAAACAAGATACTATTTTTTACGTGTCTCACAAATTCTACAGTATATACACAACTTCCTATCACTTGTTTGCTGTCAATAAAGTGCTCAAAAGCTGAAAAAAATAATGAGGGAGATTTTTATGAACGTTTAACTATACTATCGAAATAATTAAATTATTTTGGTTTTGTTTCAGTTCCACGCGTGAAGTCCACGTACACGCTGAAATAACTGCACCGTATTACAGTAGCACGCTGTCAGAGCAGACAAAAAATTGTAGCAGTCCGCTGATGACATGAACTACGTACAAGAGGTAGTAATACCGTTTCAAGTGTCATCTAGGAAAAATAAGCTTATCATTTAATTGATAAGTACCCCTTTCAATCTACATGTAGGAACGTAGTTGCATTTACGACACATCCAGCCAGCTGCTGACTTTTTACAGTAGAGGTATGTGATCGTTTCGTTATGGTTTGGTAGCACCTGGACCATTCCGCCGGAATTAATTTATTTATCTGTTTTATTGTCTATGCAAAATATTTCAACGAAAAATCATTAGAAGATTATTTATGCATTCAGAGGGTTTGCCTCTTAATCCACATTACTGACAACTACTGCCTTTCGTTAAAGTTTGACTTGACACAATAATATCTTTAGTGGATAATCTTAAATTCTTGCCTTATTTAGACCTAACTGTAAAACGACTCTTCACACGCCATCTCCTAATTGGAAGCTACTGGAGCATACTCTCCGCAAAAGTAGCTCCTCAGACACCCTGGGAACGGTCCTTACTACGTACGGTACATTTTACCATCTCTTAATGGTTTCCCATTTCGTACCTCTAAATAAAACAAAACTGATATTACGAGAAATCACATTCTCGTAATTTCGTTTATCTACAGATTTGCGTTAGGGCTCTTCCTCCTAATGCGTAGATTATTTTCTTCTGTGCATCATTCTGCTGAAAAACGCTTTACATTTCAAGAACACCCACGATCCTACTACCACCTCGATGTTAAAATTAGAGAATTTGTTGTTGGTACGAAGACATAAGGGCAACATTAACGAGTGTAGTGGAAGGATGAATTGAGAATGGTAAAGGCATATCGTCTGTATCACACCTTAAGGTAGTTTGCGATGGGATCCCACACTAGCAGTAACTAAGGTCCGCAAATAGGATACAACTATAAGGCGAGTACTGTGTCGCTCTCATCAGTTTCGGATGATCTCATTCTATCAGTGTTAATCGAAGTGTAACTTAATATTACAGCGCGTAGCTTAGTACCAGCAAATTGCAAAGATGTTGTGGAGTATGTTTAGGAAATTACTTTAGATTCTGATTCCAAACCGTTCATAGATAGTAGTGGCAATGCAGGCAGAGTTTCTGTTTCCTAAAGGACAGCAGTAAGCCTCGAGGCGTTGTAGTCCCTGTAGTAGATTCGCCCAAAATGAAACAGGCAAACCGTCTGATGTATTAAAATGATTATCTGTAGTAGTCGCATTACATCATCCATATAATTGTCCTAGATGAACGTTACTGCACAGAATATTTCAATATCGTCACATTTGGTTGTTATGCCTTTTTTAATAGGATCTTTCAACCTACTGCAGTGGTTCCCAACAGGTGGTCCGCGGACCCCCAGGGGTCTGCGAGCTATGCCAGAGGGGTCCGCAAGATGCTATTAGAATAAAAAATGTATTAAATATATTTCATATGATAACAGATTTTTTGCTTTGGCCGCTCAATATTTTTTCAATAGTGAAATGTCAATGTTTTGTTTCTAAGTACCAAAAATAGAAAACATATAAAAAGACTTAATTTGGCTTTTTTAGGTACTTGATACTGAGATATGACAAGGTACCAATCATGCTCGATGAAGGGGTCCTCGAGAAAGTTTTGTTGGGAACCCCTGACCTACTGTGTGTGGATTACTACACAGTTTATTTCGAATCTACCGCATGATAACGTGTAGTCATAACCGTACCTGAACAGCTAACACACATATCAACAACTTTTAGGGAGTACTATCAGTCATAGTGAACTCAACTTCAAAATTATACCGAAATTTATGTTTAATTTTACCTGAACGCAATGCAAATACACTGAAGAAATTGTGGTACAAATCTTGTCAAACTGAGTATATGAAATAGAACACTGAAGTCACCAGACGCTATGAAGTTTGTGACTGCTCAGTCTTAGTTTTGCCACACGTGGCACATGAAGAGACAGCTGCAACAATGAATCTCGAGGTATCTACGTGAAAATCCATCGAAATCCCTCGGGTAAGCAAGGAAACAACGTAACGATATGCTCTGTATGTAACGTATGTTTTATATGAAAAAAAGTATTAACTTTCGCGGAGCCTTGCAAGTGACAGATACGTGCGTCGGAATAGTGAGAAAGAAAAAGCGAAACAGTGAAGAATGTGTAATACTAACAACCTAGTTAATACATAGTGTGTAAAACGAATTATGTATTAAAAGTGCAGCCAATAACTGATACTGTAAATGACATTTATTGCGACTTACTACCATCATTACTCAAATAATAAGCAAGAAGATTGAGTTTATATACTTAAGTAATTGTCTACATGGTAAATAGTTCAGTTAACCATAAAAATTGTTTATCGTTTATTGCAGTATTTGTCTCTGAATAATAGTTGTTGTGCGTGTTTAGTCAAGAATACATCTGTGTGTTCTTACTCAACTTTCAGTCTCATATTAATCGGATGGTGATATCTGGAAAGTGTAGTAAGTGAATTTTATATCATTGCGAAGTTATCCGGCTGGATATTTAGGACGTATTTGTCTCACCGTCAGCATCCCTGGGATGTCCGTCCATCCTGTATCCCGCTCCATTTCTATTTCCTCTGCCGGCAGATCTCCAGCTGGATCGGGCGAGCTGCCTTCCCTCAGCAGCAGCTGTGGTTTCCTCGTAAGTCGCTTCTTATTTCCTGCCCCGCTGCTATCGGAACTACGTGGACGTGCCCCTTCGGCGTAGGCTTCACAGTTACTCACGGCCGAGCTACCTGCGCCATTAGCTTCTGGGTCAGTCGCTTTCGCTGCAATTGACGTACTGGGCGGGGAGATATTTCTCTTTTCGTAATTCTTCGAGTGTCCATCAATCATACCCTATCATTCTGCGTTGTAGAACCTAAGATCGTTATAATGAACATGCATGCACTTAAAAAAAAAAAAAAAACACAAACGTGACGCAGTGAATCTGTTGTTGCCTTAAGAGTGAAAATTACGAGTTGACAATTCTCAGTACAGTCTGGAAAAGACGAAAAGCAGACACTTCTTAACTGAGATTAATGTACACTGATGTTCAGAAAAAAAAACAGAACACCTTGAACGAATAGGGATAGGAAGTTCATATGCACAGGACATGTCCGTTAGTATGTTCTGCTGAAACGATTGGCATGTCAGTCACCTGTTGTCTAGCGGGCACAGGGTTTGCCATAGCCGTGATAACTTGTCCCACGCGTGATGCCACCAGCGCGTATAAGACGCAAATGGCGCCCTGTGGTATAGCCATCCATGCTGTATTCACCTGGTTCCAAAGTTCATCTGTGGCTGTTTGCATTGGGTCACAGTGCCGTACCCGTCGTTTCACCATATCCCACACTTTTTCGATTAGCGTCGAGTCTGGTGACCTGACGGGCCAGGCCACAAGGCTGACATCCCGTGACACCAAGAAGCCTCGTGTTCATTCAGCAACATGTAGCAGTGCGTCATCTTTCTGAAAAATGGCGTCTGCAGTGTTGTGGAGAAAGGGCACGACTACCGATCCCAGGATGTCATTCACGTTGGTCGCGCTGATCACAGTGCACAGGACGCACACCGAACTCTGATTTATAGTTATATCGAAGCCTGCCGGTTGGCCGTGCGGTCTAACGCGGCTTTCCAGGCGGGAAGGAGCGCCGGTCCCCGGCACGAATTCGCCCGGCGGATTTGTGTCGAGGTCCGCTGAACCGGCCAGGCTGTGGTTGGTTTTTAGGCGGTTTTCCATCTGCCTCGGCAAACGCGGGCTAGTTTACCTTATACCGCCGCAGCCACACTATGTCGGCGATTGCTGCGCAAACAAGTTCGCCACGTATGCGTACACCACCATTACTCTACCACGTAAACGTAAGGCTTACACTCGTCTAGCGTGAGAGGTTCCCTGGGGGGTCCACCGGGGGCCGAACCGCACAATAATCCTGGATTCGGTGTGGGGCGGTGGAGGGGTGAGTGGACTGAGGTAATCGTTGTGGGATTGCGGACCACAGATCCTCTCCATCGTTTCTAGGTCCCCGGTTAACATAACATAAGATGGTTATATCGAACAGCAACTGACACGGTAAGGTCGTTAGTTGGCGATGTATGTCCTGTGTGAATCACTTACTGTGATGCCGCTCCCCATATTTGCCGCGAATCAAACTGCGGCCATCATTTTCAAACAAAGTGAACCTGGATTATTCCACAAACACTATCTGATGCCATTCCTGTCCACAGTGACGTCGCTCCATACTCCATTGCCGTCTAACACGCTTCTGTACGTTCGTCAAAGGTAGAGGCAGAAGTGGACAACAAGCACGCAAACCATGCTGTAATAAATGGGAACGGACTGTCAGTCCTGATAGTGTACAATGTTTTACACAGTTGCGTCAGATCTGAGGAGGACGCTGATCTGTCCTACAATCGCATTGAGATGAGATGTCGATCTTCTCTGGGCGTCTTCTAGGTGGTGCAACCTGATCCATCTCCTCGTGTTCTACGGCCTTCCGTGAACCATTCTGCACACACCCATTGCACTGCCGAAACATCTCGTCCAACACGAGCCGCAATTTTCCGGATGCGTGCATCACATTCGCTCTTGCCAATAATGCACCCTCGTTCAAACTCACTGCTGTGACAGTACGGTTCGCACCAGCGAGGCATCCTGAACCTCAGCCTCAAGTCACACTGATTCATTACCTTCAGTTTATGGTGACGACGAGAGCCGCAAGCACATTTAACTTGTAGATGGTGTTACGACGCGCTGTCAGTGTTGACCCTAAATCCGCCGTCCGACATGGTTCAACTGCTAATCATTTCTGCAGAACATACCATTGTATATGTCGTGTTGTTCAAGGTTTTCTGTTTCTTTTTCTGAACATGGGTGCGGTTGTTGAAAGGAGCATTCCAGGAACATGTTAGAAGGTTCGATATTTCCACTGGGATCGTTTGACTGGTTTGTCTTCATAGGATGTCTGGGAGTGTGGATGAGGCGTGTGAGGCCAGAGAGATGGCAAGTGGTTCCGCGCGCACAAGAAGAGTTTAAAAGTTTGCGAGCGAAATGGCCAGCTTTGGTGAGGCTGCTAGGAGCAGAGGACGTGCGTGTGCGAAGGAAGGCATATGCACAGACTGTCTGAGCAAGAAGACGGGATGCCATGGTAGCCATATTGTGTAGAACGATGGAATGTCGCTTTTGGAACTTTTGAAACTTTGGGTCACTGAAAACGAGGGGATTGGTTTCGAAGTGATCTTCTTCCAGAATTTCGTAGAATACTGTTGTGAAGCTGATCTTCTAAGAGGGGAAGAAATATGGACACCACTTGTAACGAATAAGTTGATTTGGTTTGGTGGAAATAAGGTATGAGCTGTAACGTACTGTATTGGTCGAGAAGCATTTGTTGTTATTGTAGTCAGGCCTGATAAGTGTTACACTAGTAGTACAAAGGAACGACTGGTCCAAGGTGTGGGTAAATGTTAAGTAATTTTAAGTAAGGTTACTTTGATAAGAGGTTGTCTTTTCTGTTACTGTAACATCTTATTGTGTACAGTTATATAGTACACTGGAATTTTTCTTGTTTGAGGATTGTGTGTATTGGCACAGTGTAGTAATTACCAAAAATAGCAGAGAGCTCTCAGGTTAATATGTGGTACCTGTTCTTACTAAACTGAATTTTATAAATTGCATTTCCATTGGTTGACTTCCTGTAAATCATCGCGTGAGAAATTAAGCTGATCATTTTCTGGTGAGCTTTGCTTAAATTATTTATTAGCAAGTGCCCTCGTAAATGCTTTTGGTATACTGATTTAACTTGTGGAAATTTAAGGCAAGTGTCCTCCGGAACTGTTAGTGCATAGGTTATTGTAAAAAACTGTCCTCAAATGGTTCAAATGGCTCTGAGCACTATGCGACTTAACTTCTGAGGTCATGAGTCGCCTAGAACTTAGAACTAATTAAACCTAACTAACCTTAGGACATCACACATATCCATGCCCGAGGCAGGATTCGAACCTGCGACCGTAGCGGTCGCTCGGCTCCAAACTGTAGCGCCTAGAACTGCACGGCCACTCCGGCCGGCAAACTGTCTTCATTAACGTAGCCGACGAGCTATAACTTTGGAGAATAACTGATCGATATGTGACCTGTTCCTAGTAGTGGAAAGTGGTTGAGTGCGCTATGCAACTCTGTTGTTTACTTTTGTATTGTCTAAGCTTTCCTGAATTTCAACTTAAGGATTGAAATGTAACTTTGTTCAACGGAGGTTGTTTTAAAAATTGTTTCAATATTGTTGTTGAAATTTTTGCCGGTATTGTTTTTGCATTAGTTCTTGAAAGTTAATGTTAGAAAACAAAACAAAAGTATTTGAGTGTGAGATGAAACTGACTAAATAATGATTGTTGGATCTTAAATAAAGGAAGAGACTAACACTTGCCTTCAACAAAATAAATGAAATTGTAGGCAACGTTGTCGACCGCTTAGCGAATGTATAAAGAAGGATGTTGGCCTACTGAAAATTTATCAACTTTTGTAACAGAGCGTGTTCGACTTTCAGTGTGCAACCAGTCCGAACCACTTCCCCACTAAACCCTTGTTCTGCCTCTCATTGGTAGCAGAGCGTGGTTGTGGGTGCATTTGCTGTATTTGTTTTCCTGTGAGTAGAAACTGTCGCTGGGTTCTGTTTCAGGAGGCGACATGCCATATCGGAAGAATCCTGGCGTTAGCGATTTAAGAAAGGAGAGACTGATCTACGAGCTGTGAATTCGCAGGGAGTAGGTGCAAGGAAACATGGACGAGCTAGCGAGCGGCAGCATGCCTTAGCTTATTTATCTATTTAACATGTGAAACTTCGTTCCCATGCAACACATTTTTTTAAAATTTCCTAGTAGCATAAATGATGTAGACATGTAATGCTTACCATCACATTTATGCCGTTTTGGTACGAGACACCCTTATGTTACCACTGGGAGATTCTTTTCGGTCCCTAAAAATGTTTGCAAGAGATATGAACGGAATAATTTTATAAGTTACTACTGTTTCTGCTACATTCTCTTTTAATGACACTGATGTGGCATTATGAACTGGACTTATGTCCTACATGTCAACTAGATAGTGAAAAATGACCGTTTGTAGAGGCCTAATTTGACTTTATGAACTAGCCCTTACAGTAAATTCTCTTTGAAAACTACGCTTTATTCCTTGTTCAGCATTCAGTGAGTTTTAACCACCTTCTGTATACAGTTAGTCGGCCACGTTGCCTTCGTTATTTATTGTTGCTGGTAGGACAGAGATGTCTGCTTCACTATCAAAAACAATTTCTTGAATTATAATCTTTGACAAACGTATAGTACTGTCAGCCTATATCAACAACTGTGGCAAAAATTTGGCTAGCATTGTGACTGTCTCCTCTCATTTTTACGATTCGGCCGCTCAGAAGGCTTTATACTTCCATGGGCTTCAATCTTCTTGTATGAAAACAAAACAAAAAAATGACAACGTGGTGCAAGATGCCTGAAAACCTCAAAAAATAAGTATACATTACGGGGTTAGATAGGTAACATATAACAACAAGAAACAAGAGGACCAATAAGAATCGAATATCAAGACTGAAATACTGAGATATCAATGTGCTTAAGGTGAGGATGGAATGTTTCTCCTCTACTGTTGGTTCTGTCTAGCGAGGAAGCAATGAAGGCTGCAAAGCAAAAGTTCAGATGTGGATTCAATATCCCATGCGATATGAACGATAAGGTTTGCTGATGAGTTTGTTGTTCTCTGTGAATGTGTTCAAGAACGGCAGCAGCTGCCGAATGGAAGGAACAGTCTAGTGAAGTTGAGCATGGATTGAGAGTCAAGCAAAGAAACGTGAATGTATCCATAATGAGATTAGTGACAAAGTTAACGTGGAAGTTCTGATACCCCGAAAGCAAAATGACCTATGACGGGGGAATTAAGGAGAACACAAGAGGCCTGTTAACCCTTGAACAGTGAGAATTCCTCCCAAAAATACGTCTTCGAGTATCAGATTCAGACTCAATCCGAGAAACACGCTTCATCACAACATAATATGGAAATGAACCAATGACGGTGTGAAAACTGAAAAATTATTTGATGTGTAGTGTTGCAAAAAGGTAAAATTTAGCGGAATTTTAAGATAAGATATAATCCAAGGAAAGGAGAGCGTGGGAAACACTAACTAAAAGAAAGGACATGACGATATGACACACGTTAGGGTTTTGTCACACAGCTTAAATGTATTTTGGACCAAAGTTCTCTGCAGCCTGCACTAAGCCTAGATAGCCGTAGCCAAAGCTCCTTGTTGCAATTAAAACAACAGTCAGGCAGAAAGCCTGTGAAATGCGGGGCGATAAACATAGTGACAGGACCTCAGCGAGGAGAAGACATCAAGTCATTGCAACACCACATCTTGATTTTGTAAGAAAGAGCAGAAGTTACAAAAAATCAGCCTGCTGATATGTTGAAAAGCAACAAGCTGACGCTTTGAACGCCATTTTAGCTAAATAGAGGGGAGGTGAAGACCACTGACAAGCCCGGAGGCCACATTCGTTCATCGCCATCCCGATATAATGTCACTGTCTCATACCAGTAGTAATAAATAAACTTCCGAGCCTTTGCGTCAATCCTTACATTGTAGTATACCAGCTAACAAGGGGAAGGCCTCAGACACGGCCAACCGATTCGGCTCAGATTTGGCAGGTCGCTTGTGTACAACCTAAAACGAAGGAATCTAAGATATTTTTGGTCAACACCCCCGCGTTTTTGAGAAAATTACCCCTAAAGGTTATGACGAGCAATCGACTCAAAAATGGCGGGGTCGATAGATAATTGTAAATAGAGCATGTTTCATCATCAGGTATGGGGTCTGGAAACGCATACTTTTCCAGAAATGGTGGTAAGAAACCTTTACAACTGCCGCTTCTGTACCCACGTGGTAAACGCTTACTCGCCAACAGGTGCCGACACGGTAGCTCAGCGTGTTCGGTCAGAGGGTTATGTACCCCCTGTAACAAAAAAAACTGAGTTAATCGATCATCAACGAACTTCATCAGATTTCTTACGACGTCCGCCCCGAGCAGATACAACGAACAAAAGCGAACAAAATGAGAAAAAAAAACAGCACCGCTAGCGCAACGGCCAAGGTAACTGGCTGGGAATCGGAAAACCCGGTTTCGAACCTCGAAGAAACCTACCGGGTGTTTTTCTTTTTGTTTGTATTTTTCCATATCTCACTTGATAGGGATAGTAGGGTTAATAAGGTGTGTACATCAATAAGGAATGATAATAATAAGGTAGGCAAACTAATTTCCTTAACGCCATGTGTTAGTAAAGTATTAAACTTTTAAGCCTTGTCACATGAAAACAAGCCCGAGTAAGAGCGCTCCGAATTCCTCACGAGGGATCACAGATAGCCAACTGCACGACTCTTGTTTAAAACGAGGCACGGGACGGAATGCATGGGACGGAATGCACGCGGGGAGAGTTATGTTGTCCCATTTGCCTCTTCGTCATATCATAGTTGTGAACCTGGAAGAGTGAATGTGTAGGCAAATAAATTTCTCAAACCTCTTGGGATAGTAAACAACTAAAGAGATACCCCAGGTCACTTTACAATGGCTCTTCCAGTCACCGTTACGTGTCCTCACTTTTCTTCGAACAACTAGATGGATGGTACTTCTGATATAAACGTTCAAAACAAATATACTTACGGCACCAAGAACATCAAATGAAAGCAATCTTTCGACAGCTACACGGCGGAAAAGAAACTTGGTTTACATTTAAAAATATGTCTTTTTCAGGAATTAATTTTGATGCGTACCACGCATACGATATCATTGCCTGAAAAAATCGGTGCTGAAAGTTGGTTATGAATTATGCTGTGAATAGTTATTGCATCCGTGCGGTTGTGTAGTTCCCGCTGGGTTTCCAGAAGCACACCTCAATTCTGAAGCCTGGAAATAAAGATTTTAACCTGGTGATAGAAATAAACATCACACGGTTGGCATACAAGTGTGCAGCTTGGCGGTATTACTTTTACTGTGCACATCGGCTGACCCTCGCCATCTATAAACATTGTGTCATATATTGTAGTATTAATTTGTCCACTCCAGGAATCCAATATTAGACAAAACTTGGTATCAGAAACGTATGGTTTTAAAACATTCTCAAGAAATGTTCTGTAAATCGCATTCGTCAGTTTCCCGGATTTGGAGCAGGTAATGTAAACATTCTTCAACGAGTCGGTTAAACGACTGACCTCTTCTATAACCCGAGGACCAAATGTAACATTCGATTCTTGTAAACACAGGAAAACCTTAAGCAACACTTTTCCAGAGGCTGTGATGGCATATTGCGCCGTGTACGAATGTGTTAGTTTGTTTTTACTACCAACTGCGACAAAGGTTCGTTTTTCTTCCTTATGCGATAACGTGCGTCGAATGTTCACCCGATACTCGCATCCTGTTTGATCGGTGTTGATCACGTAATCACGATTAAAACCGGCCATAAGTGACGCCGTTTGCGTGGTGAAAAGTCCTGCCACTTTCTGTATGTCTACTAGATTTTGTACCTCCTTATGAGAGACGTATTTAGTGACTTGCCGATGACGAATTTTATACTCCGATTTGAAATTTCTTGCCCAAGGTAATGATGCAGCAAACGTAAAATCCTGGTTGGCCGTATAATGAAGCGCTGCACCTGCAGCCCACTCCTGAAGTATTCTCGTTGTTACATTCTCGTTACGGCAACGAGATTCGACAAAATCTGTCGTATGTCCACTTATTTATCGCCTGGTATTTTTCGTATCTCGCCCCTCCTTTAACGATATCACTTTCCCACAATTTCAAGTCCTTCTTCCCTTTCAGGGATGTTATTGCTCCATTCTTTTGCAGTGTTTGTAAGTTCCAATTTGGATGATTCCTTTCTAGCGCTACCGCCTTTACTTTTACTTCAAGGGGTACAGCGCCGTAGTTCAATCGGCTAGTAACCGGTTCGTAATACTCATCGGGAGCAGATGAAGCACATATTCCCAATAACGTGGGGATTTCTAAAGTGTCATGACCGTTTTGCGATTCACTAGTCGGGATATCTTCCACTGAATCACCTTCTGCTTCGTCTCCATGGTACAGTACTTCAGTATCAACAAAAGTCATTTCGTTCGTCAGCTCCAAAAATCGCTCGACGATAGCCGCTCCTATCAAACTGGAACGCCGAGAAACAGAGCTGCCTGCTTCCGGTAGTGCATTGATAATGCATCTGTCTTGCAACACTTTTACAAACCAAATCACAGCGTCGGTAACTTCCCGCTTGCCATCGTCTGTGACAGGCTCCCAACTATATATTACAGCGCTAGTCGAAGGGTGTACATCCTCCGTTATTCAGATTATGCACCTGAAAGATATGACACAACAAACAATAACAAGTTACTACGGCATAAATAGACGAGCTAATTACCACAAACTTCATACAGTACTCGTCATTTGTTACTTACGGAAGAACACTGTATTCATTCACAAAACGTATATCATTCGGCGCATTAACGATAGAAAAATCACTACATGTATCCACGAGGTTCGCGGCAGCCTAATGACGGAAAACAACTCTTTCCCATTGACTTCTATAAGGCTCGTGCTGGACACATTCACTCTTCCAGGTTCACAACTATGATATGACCATGAGGCAAATGGGACAACATAGCTCTCCCCGCGTGCATTCCGTCCCATGCATTCCGTCCCGTGCCTCGTTGTAAACAAGCGTCGCGTCGTTGGCGATCTGTGATCCCTCGTGAGGAATTCGCAGCGCTCTTACTCGGGGTTGTTTTCATGTGACAAGGCTTAAAAGTTTAATGCTTTACTAACACACGGCGTTAGGGAAATTAGTTTGCCTACCTTATTATTATCATTCCTTATTGATTTACTTACCTTATTAACCCTCCTATTCCTATCAATTGAGATACGGAAAAATTCAAACGAAAAGAATAACATCCGCGAGGTCTCTTTGAGATTCGAACCCCGGTTTTCCGGTTCCCAGCCAGTTACCTAGGCCGTTACGCCATCGCCGCTGTTGGCGAAAAAGGGTTTGCCAGGAGGGTACAAAGCGGCAGTTGTAAAAGTTTCTTTCCTCGATTTCTGGAAATGTTTGCGTTTGCGGACCCCATACCTGATGATGAAAATTGCTCTATTTACAATTGTCCACCGATCCCCCTAATTTTGAGTCGATTGCTCGTCATAAACTTTAGGAGTGATTTTTCTCAAAATTTCGGGGGTGTTGACCCAAAATATCTTAGATTCCTTCGTTTTAGGTTGTACACAAGCGACCTGCAAAATCTGAGCCGAGTCGGTTGGCCATGTCTGAGGCCTTCCCCTTGTAAGAGGTCTTACCTGTGATGCACTGCTACCGTTCACGAAGATGATTCTGCCTTCGAGTCTCCCACTTGTCTCATCCGCAATACTTGGTCACTGTGAGCTGCAGACATCACAGCTGCTGATGAGAAGACTTGAGCTACCTCCGGCTTGCTGAGTCGAACTAACGGCGATACACCCACTGTCCACCTGTAGCAGACCGCTATGGTGGCAGGTTCGAATCCTGTCTTGGCATGGATGTGTGTGATGTCCTTAGGTTAGTTAGGTTTAACTAGTTCTAAGTTCTAGGGGACTGATGACCTCATAGTGCTCAGAGCAATTTGAACCACCTGTAGCAGTAATCGAGAGGTGAACTAAACGCTTCCGCCTCCTAGTAGCACCTCGTACTGGGAACCTGGAAGCAGTCATCGGTTATTCTGTTGGGCTGTGGTGTTGTGTATCCTCACATATTCCAAAGCTACTGAGAGATTATCTGATCATGCCCCTTCATTGTCTACAAGGCTGTTCTGATAATAATTCCGTCCTGGATAGTAACGCCTGTTGTACGTGCCATGCCCGTCGAGAGCGAGGTGTGCTGCCTGCCCGACACTGTGAATACGTGACCTTACTCCGCAGGGCGACGTCCTTCACAGATAGCTAAGACAGCGTCAGCACGTTCTGGAGCCGTGCACCGCACTGCCGCTGGCCTTGGAGGCGTCACAAAAAACAGTACACGAATCTAAATTTTAATCTAACGAATTCTTGTTCCACTAATGTTGTTTCATTAGCTCCCGGCAAGCCGACTGGCCTGCTCCACCACGTCCGGTCATCCCGTCAACAGTAGGGGTCTCAACCTAGGACCCTACAACAAAATAACTATCGTGATACTAGGAGTGACTCGTACAGAGCAGAAATTGTGGGAGCAGGGTAATATTGGAATATATATACACTCCTGGAAATGGAAAAAAGAACACATTGACACCGGTGTGTCAGACCCACCATACTTGCTCCGGACACTGCGAGAGGGCTGTACAAGCAATGATCACACGCATGGCACAGCGGACACACCAGGAACCGCGGTGTTGGCCGTCGAATGGCGCTAGCTGCGCAGCATTTGTGCACCGCCGCCGTCAGTGTCAGCCAGTTTGCCGTGGCATACGGAGCTCCATCGCAGTCTTTAACACTGGTAGCATGCCGCGACAGCGTGGACGTGAACCGTATGTGCAGTTGACGGACTTTGAGCGAGGGCGTATAGTGGGCATGCGGGAGGCCGGGTGGACGTACCGCCGAATTGCTCAACACGTGGGGCGTGAGGTCTCCACAGTACATCGATGTTGTCGCCAGTGGTCGGCGGAAGGTGCACGTGCCCGTCGACCTGGGACCGGACCGCAGCGACGCACGGATGCACGCCAAGACCGTAGGATCCTACGCAGTGCCGTAGGGGACCGCACCGCCACTTCCCAGCAAATTAGGGACACTGTTGCTCCTGGGGTATCGGCGAGGACCATTCGCAACCGTCTCCATGAAGCTGGGCTACGGTCCCGCACACCGTTAGGCCGTCTTCCGCTCACGCCCCAACATCGTGCAGCCCGCCTCCAGTGGTGTCGCGACAGGCGTGAATGGAGGGACGAATGGAGACGTGTCGTCTTCAGCGATGAGAGTCGCTTCTGCCTTGGTGCCAATGATGGTCGTATGCGTGTTTGGCGCCGTGCAGGTGAGCGCCACAATCAGGACTGCATACGACCGAGGCACACAGGGCCAACACCCGGCATCATGGTCTGGGGAGCGATCTCCCACATTGGCCGTACACCACTGGTGATCGTCGAGGGGACACTGAATAGTGCACGGTACATCCAAACCGTCATCGAACCCATCGTTCTACCATTCCTAGACCGGCAAGGGAACTTGCTGTTCCAACAGGACAATGCACGTCCGCATGTATCCCGTGCCACCCAACGTGCTCTAGAAGGTGTAAGTCAACTACCCTGGCCAGCAAGATCTCCGGATCTGTCCCCCATTGAGCATGTTTGGGACTGGATGAAGCGTCGTCTCACGCGGTCTGCACGTCCAGCACGAATGCTGGTCCAACTGAGGCGCCAGGTGGAAATGGCATGGCAAGCCGTTCCACAGGACTACATCCAGCATCTCTACGATCGTCTCCATGGGAGAATAACAGCCTGCATTGCTGCGAAAGGTGGATATACACTGTACTAGTGCCGACATTGTGCATGCTCTGTTGCCTGTGTCTATGTGCCTGTGGTTCTGTCAGTGTGATCATGTGATGTATCTGACCCCAGGAATGTGTCAATAAAGTTTCCCCTTCCTGGGACAATGAATTCATGGTGTTCTTATTTCAATTTCCAGGAGTGTATAACAAACAATTGAGGACACTGTGTGCGTCACTGGTGTGACACTGAGGAAATGCTGGCACACGCGTCAAACAAGGAACCAGTATTTCAAAAAAACACTAAACCGTTTCAGCAGATGCAGATGACAGTGACTGAGCACTTATGGTCCCGCCATAAATAGTTCTGGTCCTAGCTGTGGTCCTAGCTTCCCAGCAGTGGCCTCTATGCTAAGTACGCGTAACTGAATTCATGCGACTAAACACTAATTTTCGCTCACCTTGTAAGACAGATATGGATTACAAGTAGGTTATACTATGTAACTGTTTGTCTGTGACTATGAAGTGGTTGTTCTTAACTAAATAGGTTTGTTGATTTGTGAGAGGAAATTTGAAGTTTGTTATTTATACGCGATAACAATTAAAGAATGGTTAAAAATAATGAAATTTTATAAAATACGTATGGTTGTAAAGAAAGATTTGTACATTGGAAGCTGGTTCATGGTTAGGGAACTTGTATTGTAAAGTATAAAAGCTGTAGGGAACCCCCTCCGCTACGGAAGTGGCTTGGCGCACAGTAGAAGGTTTTTGCGGTTGATCTGGGCGTCTACTTGGTGGGAACGCTACGCACTCAGTGGCTAGTCGTTCTACGGTAAACATCGAGGATGCCAAGTGAGGCATTTGGAAGCCGTTTTATATGGAAATTGATGTGTCGGCAGCTGGGCCAACACCTTGTAGTTCGAGATGGCTGAAAATGCACGCTAGACTAACGCAGACTGGCGTGAAGTACTGGAACAGGCTACGTAATTAATGCTATGAAGAAAAGTACGTAGCTGGATTAATACTTATCTTTAATCAATCATTGTGGTACATCGCTCTTGACTATACACAGGAGACTTTAATTACAATCACTGTAAGGCTAATGGTGCCTTGCTAGTTCGTAGCCATTAACTTAGCTGAAGGCTATTCTGTCTCTCGGCTAATGAGAGAGAAAGGCTTCGTACATCTAGTCGCTAGCTAGGTCGTCCGTACAACTGGGCGAGTGCTTGTTCGTATCACGAGACCTGCCTTGTGGTGGCGCTAGGTCTGCGATCACACAGTGGCGACACGCGGGTCCGACATGTACTAAATGGACCGCGGCCGATATAAGCTACCACCTAGCAAGTGTGGTGTCTGGCGGTGACACCACAGAAATTTACCTAGGATGTGGTTTCGGCTGCTGCATAGTGCTCTTGGTATTATGGAATGGCTCTAAAACGATGAAAAATATGTCGCCAAGAGCTTGAGACCAGTTAGCCGCCATGTTGATTGCCACCATTATTGCGCCACTGCTCCGCCATCTTCAGGAACACAGATATGTAACATAGCATGAACCAAATAATTTGTATGAGTTTTGCAATAATAATCAAAGTGCTATAAACTTGTCTTTTGAACCCTAACTTTATCCAGACCATGATCCGATGTAGGATCCTTTCCTAAGTGTGGAGAAAGCCGAGTAACCTATGCCTAACAAAACGATCATTTGTTTCTGTGCGTTAAATGTGCAATAATTCAGTGCCAAAGTGTATTAAAGTTACTGTCTAAAATACCTGCTTCACAGGTGATGAAAAGGCATACAAAATTAAACTTATTTGAAAAGTAGTTTAGTCTTGATTGCTATAATGAATGATTTTGTTGAGATTAATCGAGTATAGTGTTGAGTAATTTGCTTTCAAAGATGAAAATTTACACTATTACAAGTAGAACTAATAATTAATTATGGTAGAATTGGTCTTAACTGCTGAAATCATCGTAGTGTTTCCCTTAAAAGACAGTATAACTTTATGGATGCTCACCATATTCTTTCCTCATATTTAAAAAGATATTTGCGATAAAGGAATCTGCGAATTTGAGAGTATAAAAAGTGTTTATATAGTGTATTCAATTTTATTTGTGGCAATTTTATGTTAGTTAAGTTAGAACTTTCTTCATGCTCAACTTTAGTCCAGTGTTTCATACAGTAACATTGCAGTGCTGTGTTGATTGATGATTGCAATAGTAATTATTATTATTAAGAGGGAAGTACCATGCATCTCCCTATGGTTACTGATTTGTGCAAATGGTAACTACTGCTATCCATTACTTAGTTCTCCCTGTAGTCGTGTGTAACCAATCCACAATTCAAAGGGAGTGATAATTACAGTTAGTTTAGCTACTCGTGTTCAATTTACTTGAGCATAATGTTTCAAATTATTGTGCCTAATTAGGCTGGTGACCGTTTTTTATTTCATTTGTATCACTTTTCTACTTTCATTACCTCCAAAGTAAAGCCTGTTAAGTTTCTGTTAATTGCCAATTGTACGAAATTACTGTCCGACATCCTCTGTCCATTAGGAAAATACACGGCCAAAACAAAAACTACAAATCCCTCCAGCGGGTAACACTAGTTAGTGTCAAGCGACGTTTAGTGTTATACTTGGCTTAGCGGCACAGGACGTTAGTCTTATAAGCTGACATTGAATTTTTCTTCTATTTTGGCGCGTTAACTGACATTCATCTATGCTGAGGCTAAGCTGTTCATCATCTGCAGGTCTCTATGCATGACGTAACAATTTCCTAACGTTGAGATATTGTTATCCCACAGCTCGCTGCTACAAGAGAATTTAAGTGAATGTTCTTTTGTCTGCACTTTCACTACAATATGCACCTGGAATCTAGCTGTCGAGAGCACAGTGTTGAAAGATATCTTCTGACACCTTCCAAATCATGAATTTTATCTCCGCTAAGGGACTATGACGGTACCTAACTGTTACTGCTGGTGTAGTTGATCTTCTTAAGAGTATCCCACATGAGGAAACCAGTTGTGTCTTCACTTGTGGTTACTCACACTTTAGGTACTTGGGATATGCACGGCTGTGTTTAAAAAGAATAGCACGATGTAGTTATAGGGTCGAGTCGCACACGTCTCCTTACATGACCCACAGCTAACTCTCTCCAAATAATGAGCTGTATCTGTGCTCCTGCAGTCAAATAGTCTATGCATTGGCTGGAACTGCGATTTAATAAGATACACAATAACACAAAATAGAAGTTAAATCTAAAATTTAGTAATACATGTTCTGTTCTGATGTCTGTAATTGATGTAGACGACATAGAAGTATGTTGAAAAATGTTTGCTGCAGGAAGGACCTCTCAAATAAATGGGACATGGTCCTACAACATTCACTTAAAATACAGACAGAAAATACCTATACATTGAAAGCATAACAAGAATGGTAGCAAAATCGCAAAACTAAATAGTCATCCACGTTACGTGAAAACCAAACCCATCTCGTAATTACAATACAAATAATATGCAACAGCTAGAAACAGATCAGAGTTCAGCATGATGACTTACAAATTAACACTCGCGGAATGACAAGTAGAAACTCACACACTTTCCATCCTCCGTTTCGTAATACAAGCGGAAAATTTCCCTACACTTCAGAAGGTAAAATATGGTAGCGGCGGTTCACTGCCCAGAATCAGTCACCTACGCGATCGAATACCGCTCATTACCGTAGGTACGTCTGCATCCTACAAGCACAAAAGTACAAGTGACCAGGTTTGCTCCCTTAAACTCTTCATTCGAAAGTTCACAGTTTCCGCTTGATGCCTGTAGTGTTCTACTATGGTCTGCTTTTCCATTGGGTGAAGGCCGTCCCCACCAAAAATACATAGATCTTAAGTTCTACATGATTTGGCTAAACGTGACCATTTTCTGGACTAAAATAACATATTACAACCACGTTTAAGTAAATACATAGTATATGAATCCAGTTACACTCACATAATTTACAATAATTATAAATAAAACTTGGTTCATAAATGAATAACGCAGCATTATTGCACAAGTGCTCTCATTATAAACGACAACAGATTGTCGTTACATATTGTTTGAACATTTATTTAGGACTGTTTGCCAGAAGTGTCTTTTTGTTCTCTTTCCAACTTTGGTGTCCACTAACATAAGCAAATGACCACTTCTTGAATAACCACGATTTTTCATAGCACTTACAACCATCATTTAAATAAATTTACTGACAATATAGTGAACTGTTCATTGATTAACTACACTAGTACGACAATATGTGAAGTATTCATACTGTTTCCATTTGCTGCGTAACTGTGGAGAATACAATGTTCTGACGAACACTTGTGTGATAAGAAGACGTAAAAGCGGTCCCAAAACAATAAATAAAATAGATACAGATGAGTGGCTTTCTGGGACGATAACTATCATCAATGCTCTGAGATGTCGTATGTTGAAACTGCACGACGCATTTGAAAGTTATTACTTCAGAGATTCATTGTGAAAATGTTTATTTACTTTGAAATATCAACATCTGTAGTTTTAAATATATTGAAAATATTGATGTGTCATTGGATGCGCCTCATTTTTCTGAGCTCGTCCATTGATTCAGATTTCCTTTAATACTAGACTGCGAATTATTATAAATTCTGAAAGAGCTGTAAAAAGCCATCTTTCAGCTTACCTGACACTCCGCCATTTTTTGGTGCACTTCCTGCGCAAAGACCATGCGAGCAACAGCACTCCAAATTCCCAACTTTGGGATTTACCCATTTCCAATGACGCTGCTTGTCTTTGACCCTGGACTCTCCCATATCGGTCACCCAGCCGGAGCTGCCGCAACACACACCTTCCCCATGGGCCCGCTAATGTTTAGCACTACAACAATTTCGTCTTATCTCGTAGCAATATTGTGTGGCCGATTAGCTCGGCTACATAAGCGTAAAGTTACGGCTTCGACAATCGCCATCGATGCACTCTATCGTACGCACTTACGACTAAGTGCAAAATAATCAGTGATCTTAACGATATATGGATACGTTCATAGAATTATTTGTGACAAAGACGCGCAAGCAACTGCTTCCCAGAGCAAAATACGCCAAAATTGCTTGTTATTGAATATAGAGACAGCATCACGGATTGTCTTTATGGCATTACTAGAATGATTCGTGCTGTATCCGTCGCAGATACTTCGTTAGGACTTTGAGGACCGTCTCATCTTCACTGGAATAGTGATGGGGATAGTTCGTGAACTCAATCACCCTTACCACTTTGCCAACGAATGTATAAGTAGAGTCGAAAACAACTTTATAAAGATATGCGTAGTGCACTGCTCATGTTGTAATACAGGAATCACCTGCCAAGACACGGTGACATCACTCACTGCATTTCGCTCGAATCACCGCTGGGATCCGAACTTCGCCACAATCTTGCAAATGCGGAAGTAAGTGAATGGGGCTACTTTCCATCAGTAATGAAGTTTGAACTTGTCGCAGTTGTGTGTCAAGCTACACTCCGCATATTATGCGGCACGCTACACAGCTAAAAAAGTAACATTTCATTCAGGTAGCATTCTTAGGTCCATCTTTCGGCTTTTGTGGGCGCCAGAGTAGGGTTCCGGTACCTACGGTACGGGGGCTTTGTTTAGCCTGCAGATACTTGGTGTGGGTTAGTCTTTCTATAGCTGTTCTGGAAGGGTTGTAGTTGGGATCTACTAAGCCAATTTAACGGTCTGTGACTTTCCATGGTGGCAGGTGTTTTTGGTGAATGTCTTGGAAAGAATTTTTTTAAATGTCCATGAAGTAGCTAGCAAGCACTTTTCAAACAATTTCTGTAAGCGGCAGCAGGAACTGGCCAATGAAAGTGCCCACATTTTGATCCATAGGATGACTGAGTGAAAGTCCCGGACATCTGAACAACTTACGAGGAGAACAGGACATCTGCTGTCACTCGATTTTCCACAGGTTACGCTCAGTGGAGCACTGATCAATATACGCGAACACGTGACTCGGCTTATCTGTAGGTACTCAAACGTTTCTTAGAAATCGACGGTCAAAGTTTTAGAGGTAATTTATATGCCTTCCAGTGCGTAGAACGTGCGAACGAAGCGGTAGCACAGTGATTAGCGTCGCTGCTGTTTTCATTTTTGTTTCTCTTTCTCAATTATCTACCCATGTACTTAGAAGATTATTGTACGAACGTCTACTGTCCGCCTAGTATATATATATATATCTGCCAGAAATATGGCTGTAGCAGGCTTGACATTCGAGCAATGAAAATGTATTATGAAGTAGTTTTTCAAGTTTGATGATGCCGTTGAAGTGTAACGTCAGCGCAGGCGGGAGCTTGAAACAGAACCGCAGACCCATCTAACAATTAAACGCATCATTGACAACTTTGAATTGCGTGAAACGATTTGTGATATTGGCCGGCCGAAGTGGCCGTGCGGTTAAAGGCGCTGCAGTCTGGAACCGCAAGACCGCTACGGTCGCAGGTTCGAATCCTGCCTCGGGCATGGATGTTTGTGATGTCCTTAGGTTAGTTAGGTTTAACTAGTTCTAAGTTCTAGGGGACTAATGACCTCAGCAGTTGAGTCCCATAGTGCTCAGAGCCATTTGAACCATTTGATTTGTGATATTCACAAAGGAAGACCAGGAAGACAGCGTACAGCTAGAAGTCCTGCTTCGTCTGCTATCGTGTTGGAAACGTTTGTTAATTCTCCACAGAAGTCTGCAACGCAAATGTTCACGTGCCGTGGGGGTTAGCAGTACAAGTGTACAAAGATTTCTGAAAGCTGTGGAGTTGAAAGTTTACATTCCATGATTGCTGCACGTGATTAATAATGACGATCCTGATCGCCAAATGCTATTCTGCGAATGGTATCAGCAAACGGTAACTGATGACGAACAATTTGTGACTAAGGTAGTTTGCAATGACGAGGCACAACTTAAACTTAATGGAGCCGTGAATCGGCATAACAGTGTGTTCTGCGCACAGCAAAATCCGCATGCTTATGTGTATAAAACAGTCAATTTACCAGGTGTTCATGTGTGATGTGAATTGTCATCTAGGGTCTTAGTAGGATCCTCTTTCTTTAACACTACTGTCACAAGAGAAGTGTACCTGTAAATATTACGCACATCAATTTTGTCAGGTATACGTACGCTTTATGAACCTGATAAAGAGGTCTTCTGCCAACAGGCTGGTGCGCCACCACACAACCAACTAGCCAAATGAGCTTTTCTGGATGACAAGTTTCTGGGGCACTAGATTTGACGAAGATAGCCCATTGCGTTCCCGCCACGGTCACCAGATCTAACACCTATGGATTGTTACTTCTGGGGGACTCTGAAAAATAACGTCTATCGACGTAAGCCACACACGCTGGAGGAACTTCGCCAGGAGGTTACAGCAACATGTGCAGCTATCTCCACTGTAACATTGACTGACGTAGTTGCAACGAACGCTCGTCGTTCTGCTAAGTATATAGCCGCCAACGGTGAAAGTTACCATGTCCTAAACTGAAGGTTGTACAACATGTGTGATCAATTACTAAATGTAAAATAAACACATAAGTAATACTTTTCGTTCCTTAAAGTGCGTATATATTTTTCTGGCTGACTATATATATGACAAAATCACTTGAAATTGCTTTCGGTGGAATTTCTGTAGTGTATCTTGATGCATAATCAACTGCAACTGCCAGGTCTCGGCAAAAAGATACCGTTATGCTTCGTTTCCCACTATATTATTGCCAATGTGTGGAATCTTCAGCAATGTTAACGACTTTTCTTTCCCGAGGCAGATCCTCACGACGAAATGCGCTGGAAAACGGCGCTGGACAACAAACTGAAGTAGAGGCTCAAGCATAAAAGTGTCATCGGGCAGACCCGGATGGGAAAATCAGAGTTCAAGAAATAGCGTCAGAATTGTGAATTGAGGTAAGTGAGGCAAACGGGAAGGATATTTAAAGTAAGATTTAAAGACTATAATCATAAAGAGAATGGCTCATCGGTTGCGGGTGAGCACCTCAAGAACGCACAACATTCACTGGGTGACATCACATACAACATGAGGATACTGTTTCTTGAGATTAAAAGGTGGTTGCTTTCAAATTTAGCTGTAGTTTAAATGGGAAAACTAAAGTGTTCAAGAAACTATTCTGGGTCCAATTCAGCGATAACCTCCACGGGAAGCAGCCACCAGCTTATTCAAATTAGGGGCTTTAGGTTTTATATTTCCTGTTCGTCATTCTATATGAATGCACACGTCGCAACCTCGGTGTAGTATTACTTGCTAAGGCTTGACATATGTTTCATAGATCTTATCGTTGAGGCTGTGACATGTGGGTTGCAGGAAATTGCTATCTTTTGTCAGTGAAAGCAACTGTCTTTAGTTTATAACTCTGCCTTGAGCGTATAACACGTCAACGGGAGCTTTTCTAAGAGGAGTGTTTTGTTGACAGGGCAAGTTTACTGCTGTGTTTTTATTTTCGAAGGAACCTAATGCCATACATGCTTTGAAGTTCGTTATACTACAGGATAATATAAATATTTTTATGTGGTTGTCGGCACATATTGTTACGATTTACCGATTAGTTTCCTTGTTTTATAGCACTTGATAATGACATAACGTAGTCCCGAAACGTTTTGTTGTAAAAATATCACGTATTTGGCAGCTGGTGGCGTAATATTCTCGCTACCGTTTATACGAAGTTGCTGAAGATAAAACGTACCAATGTGTGACAGGAATCTGCCGGGCACTACCTGTCTTGTACGGTCCACGTTGTTTACTCGGGTAAGGTGCACAGTATTGATCAGTGGACAGTGCTGAGACAGCGGGGTGTGTTGGCGCTGCTGGCACAGCTGTGCTGTACCCCGTCCCTGGAGGCGCAATTGGCCGCGCTTGGCAGTCCTTCACAATCAGCGCTAATGCTTTTAGGCCACCTACTGTACGCTGCGTTGTTCACACACACAGACGTGGTGGCCCTCCTATGTAGGGAGGAGCTCCGAATAGAGGCCAGGCAACAGCTCTTGTTCCCATGGCTGACTACGAGAAGATCCAGAAGTTTACAGTGTGACGAACTCTATCCCAGATCATATGATATATGGCAGGGTCAGGTCTATGCAGCATGCAGTATTAATTCTAATTATCAAAATTTTTCTTGCAGTTTACATCCACTATAGACATAGAAAAAGCGTTATCTTCAAAATATTCAAATTACAAACAATACGTACTGAATTAGCCTAAAATGAAAAAAAAAGAAAATCATTTTAGAGACGGAGCTGACGTTGACTGACTAACGGCTGAATGATGACAAAATATGACAAGTATGTTCGAGAAGTTAGGTGGTGGACTTTAAATGAGCAGGCTGACGTTTGATACTGGGAGCAATTTGGAGGCGTACGTAAGTGCAAAATAGCTTTAAAAGATTAAAGAAGTAGATTTACCGCAGCATCGGCGACGAGTTTATTGGAGCCAGCAATGGTCGCTTATTCGGGTGCCCTCTAATTTCTTTCGTGATCTCTTTCTCTCTCTCCCTCTCTCTCTCTCTCTCTCTCTCTGCTCTGTCTCTGATGTGGCTCATATGAGATTAGGCGGAACATACGGAAGCAGCGTCACTGTCTGTCTGGTTTCCTTCAATGCATTATTAGTCCGAATCAGACTCTATTTTTAGACTTTTGTCTTTAAAAAAAGTAGGATCAAACAATGCACAGAAGCTTTAATTACACAGTATGTTTTTATACTGCACTTGATGTATTACTCACATAACGATTTTTAACTGTGTTTTCGGCGTCACTGTTTATATACGGTAGGACCTACATATAGTATGTAGTTACAACTGTTAAGGAACATTACTGTTTCTTATGTACGACAGATCTAAAGACGAGTGCCACAGGACCTGGAAACAGGTCATCTTTGCACAGATTTTATATCTCTCAAATTATTCAGGTGGAACTATAAGCTATTGTGTCCTTTGTGGTGGATACAGTCTAGATAAATTCAAAAGTGACACTTTGTCATGGTAAAATAAGGGCGGTTATTGGCACTGGCCAGTTTCGGTCCGTGTCTCACTTCAAAGTGAGCTAGTTGATGTGGATGTTTCCTGTTACTACTATACTGGCCATTAAAATTGCTAGATCAAGAACAATGAAGATGATGAACGGGTATTGGACAAATATATTATACTAGAACTGACATTTGATCACATTTTCACGCAATTTGAGTGCATAGATCCTGAGAAGTCAGTACCGAGAACAAACGCCTCTGCCCATAATAACGGCCTTGATACGCTTGGGCCTTGAGTCAAACAGAGCTTGGATGCCATGTACATGTACAGCTGCCCATGCAGCTTCAACACGATACCACAGTTCATCAAGAGTAATGCCTGGCGTATTGTGACGAGCCAGTTGCTCGGCCACCATTGACCAGACGTTTTCAATTGTTGAGAGATCTGGAGAATATGCTGGCCAGGGCAGCAGTCGAACATTTTCTGTATCCAGAAAGGCCCATACAAGACCTGCAACAGGCTCGCGTGCATTATCCCGCTGAAATGTAGAGTTCCGTAGGGGTCTAATTAAGGGTAGAGCCAAGGGTCGTAACACATCTGAAATGTAACGTTCATTGATCAAAGTGCCGTCAATGCGAACAAGAGGTGACCGAGACGTGGCACCCCATACCGTCGTGCCGGGTGATACGCCCGTATGCCGAAGACGAATACTCGCTTCCAATGTGCGTTCACCGCGATGTCGCCCATCACGGATGCGACCATCATGATGCTGTAAACAGAACCTGGATTCATCCAAAAAAATGACGTTTTGCCATCCGTGCACCTAGGTTCTTCGTTGAGTACGCCATCGCAGGCACTCCTGTCTGTGATGCACCGTCAAGAGTAACCGCAGCCATGGCCTTCAAGCTGATAGTCCATGCTGCTGCAAACGTCGTCGAACTGTTCGTGCAGATGGTTGTTGTCTTGCAACCGCCCCCATCTGTTGACTCAGGGACCGAGGCGTGACTGCACGATCCGTTACAGCCATGCGGATAAGATGCCTGTCATCTAAAGTGCTAGTGATACGAGACCGTTGGGATCCAGCTCGGCGTTCCGTATTTCCCTCCTGAACCCACCGATTCCATATTCTGCTAACAGTCATTGAATATCGACCAACGCGAGCAGCAATGTCGCGGTAAGATGAACCGAAATCGGGATAGGCTACAATCGGTCCTTTATCAAAGTCGGAAATGTGATTGTACGCATTTCTCCTCCTTACACGAGGCATCACAACTACGTTTCACCAGGCAACGTCGGTCAACTGCTGTTTGTGTGTGAGAAATCGGTTGGAAACTTTCCTCATGTCAGCACATTGCAGGTGTCGCCACCGGCGCCAGCCTTGTGTGAATGCTCTGAAAAGCTAATCATTTGCATATCACAGCCTCTTCTTCCTGTCGGTCAAATTTCGCGTCTGTAGCACGTCATCTTCGTGGTGTAGGAATTTTAATGGCCAGTAGTGTAATTCACTTATCCGGTAATCAGAAGATTGCAATATAAATATTCCGAAACTAGTAATCAAGATATGTATCAACTGCGATGTGGGCAATATAGCTTATATTTTGGGAGCTACTTTACATGTCTACATAGCATTCCAGTGTACTGTTTGGGGACTGAACAGTGAGGGATACCTCCTGAAGCCGCGCTTTTGGTTGTTGGATGGGAGACCAGTCGCCGCCTGACAGCAGGAATGTTAATTCTGCGCGGGGTGGCCCGCCTCACGTGCTAAGTGCACGGGCCGGAGCCGGCAGGCCCTCCCAACTGTCAAAGTGCCGGCGAGTGGCGACTTGCAGCTTCCGGGAAGGGAAACCGCCGACTTGAGGAGGGCCCAACTATCCTCAAGTATCCTGCCTCAATACACCAGCCCTCTTCGTTAATTAGCGGATGAGTAATTAAGCAGCCGGGTAACTGCAGAGCCTTCCGCATAGCACAACTTAGGCCTGCCACATTCCTTCATCTTTCAACCGACTGAGAGCATCTTTGATTCTGAGAACCATACGGAGCAAACTTGAGATAACAAGCACGATCAAACCTAAAATACCTAAAATAGCCGTGATAGTAATGCCTAGCACATACTGTAATAAGCTCGTTGTTTCCAGCTGTTTTTCGTTTCTTTGCTTCGTTCGTATTTTCTTCTGGTATAACAGCAAATAAAATGAATTTGATTTTAGACAGCAGTGCTTGTTTCATAACACAGACATAGGTTTATCTACGTAAATAATCTAGTAGATAATCTGAGAACTCCTCTTAGGATCTTGGCAGATGATGCCGTCTTTATGGTCTATGGAAGTCGTAAGATCAAAACCAATTGCAAAATGATTTAAACATATCCGTATTTGGCAAAAACAGACATAATTTCTGATACGATAGCCGCAATCAGTGATTTTACAATGTCACTTATAATCTGTCTCGATTGCAAAATGTTTATTCGTATGACCGGTTTCGGTTGATCTAGAACCATCTTCAGATCTGATATTTCGGTTACAGTAGTAGCTCGTCCCAATCCCGCAACTTTCACATGCTGCGTCACATCATCACTTGTGACGCAGCATGTGAAAGTTGCGGGATTGGGACGAGCTACTCCTGTAACCGAAATATCAGATCTGAAGGTGGTTCTAGATGAACCGAAACCGGTCATATGAAAAAAAAAATTTGCAATCGAGACAGATTATAAGTAACATATCCGTATGATGCGAAAGAGGCCTTTAACTATAAATAATACAAAGTTTGAAGTCGTATGTACAAAGAGGCACCCCTTAAATTTCGATGACACGATGACTCATACAAGATCAAAGGCTGACAACTAAATACAGAGGGTTACAGTTAGGAACAACTTAAACAGCAACACTCTCATAGTTAATGCTGTAGGCAAGGAGAACCAAAGAATGTATTGGTAGAATACTTACAAGTAGCAACAGGTCTGTCCCACAAGGAGGATAAAGACGTTGCCTACATTATTATTCTTGTCCATCCTCTACTGGAGTATCGAGCCTTGTATGGAATCCTTACCAGATAGGATTGACGGAGGACATCGTAAATGTGCAAAGAAAGACAGCTCGTTTTCTGTTGTCGCAAAATGCGGTAGAGTGTGTGACACATGTCACGCAAGAGTTGGGATGTCAATCATTAAAATAAGTCCGTTTTTCGCTATGAGATCTTTTCACGAAATAGCTATCACTAACTTTCTCCTCCGAACGCGAAAATATTTTGTTGGCGCCCATCTACAAATGGAGAGGTAATCGTCGTAATAAAATAAGGGCAATCAGAGCAAGTACGGAAAGATTTATGTGTTCGCTTTCCCCACGCTTTGTTCGAAAGAGGAACGGTAGAGAAATAACCTGAAGGTGATTGGGTCAACCCTCTGCCAAGCAGAGTCCGAATAGCTGTAGATCTAGGTATAGATGTATTGTATTTGGGCCACGCCTTTACACGTTGAACTTATCTTGTGTATACGACGACACGCATATTCGCTACACTCGTAGATTCTCGCAGGTATGCATCTGTAGGTAGGCAGTGACGTAGTGCTGTCGTCTCTGGTACACTTTCTCAATGTTTGTTGTGAAGACTATCCTTCCGTCCCATGATGTCATCGAATTTAGCGTGTCAGTGCCTACACAGTTTAGGAAAAGGTACAGAAATTATCGAGTACTATCGTGTTCCCGTAATTTCAGCCACATCACTTATTCGGAAGACAAAATTCAGAAGCGGAAATAACTCCACCCGATACCCCTCATATATTCACAATTAGGACTTATTTTTGATTTTATCCATACTAGATGAGAGGTCGTGGTTGTGAATGTCAATGTTAAAAAATATATCGGCTCAACACTATAAACAAGTGGTTGAGCCGATATACACTCCTGGAAATTGAAATAAGAACACCGTGAATTCCTTGTCCCAGGAAGGGGAAACTTTATTGACACATTCCTGGGGTCAGATACATCACATGATCACACTAACAGACCCACGGGCACATAGACACAGGCAACAGAGCATGCACAATGTCGGCACTAGTACAGTGTATATCCACCTTTCGCAGCAATGCAGGCTGCTATTCTCCCATGGAGACGATCGTAGAGATGCTGGATGTAGTCCTGTGGAACGGCTTGCCATGCCATTTCCACCTGGCGCCTCAGTTGGACCAGCGTTCGTGCTGGACGTGCAGACCGCGTGAGACGACGCTTCATCCAGTCCCAAACATGCTCAATGGGGGACAGATCCGGAGATCTTGCTGGCCAGGGTAGTTGACTTACACCTTCTAGAGTACGTTGGGTGGCACGGGATACATGCGGACGTGCATTGTCCTTTTGGAACAGCAAGTTCCCTTGCCGGTCTAGGAATAGTAGAACGATGGGTTCGATGACGGTATGGATGTATCGTGCACTATTCAGTGTCCCCTCGACGATCACCAGTGGTGTACGGCCAGTGTAGGACATCGCTCCCCACACCATGATGCCGGGTGTTGGCCCTGTGTGCCTCGGTCGTATGCAGTCCTGATTGTGGCGCTCACCTGCACGGCGCCAAACACGCATACGACCATCATTGGCACCAAGGCAGAAGCGACTCTCATCGCTGAAGACGACACGTCTCCATTCGTCCCTCCATTCACGCCTGTCGCGACACCACTGGAGGCGGGCTGCACGATGTTGGGGCGTGAGCGGAAGACGGCCTAACGGTGTGCGGGACCGTAGCCCAGCTTCATGGAGACGGTTGCGAATGGTCCTCGCCGATACCCCAGGAGCAACAGTGTCCCTAATTTGCTGGGAAGTGGCGGTGCGGTCCCCTACGGCACTGCGTAGGATCCTACGGTCTTGGCGTGCATCCGTGCGTCGCTGCGGTCCGGTCCCAGGTCGACGGGCACGTGCACCTTCCGCCGACCACTGGCGACAACATCGATGTACTGTGGAGACCTCACGCCCCACGTGTTGAGCAATTCGGCGGTACGTCCACCCGGCCTCCCGCATGCCCACTATACGCCCTCGCTCAAAGTCCGTCAACTGCACATACGGTTCACGTCCACGCTGTCGCGGCATGCTACCAGTGTTAAAGACTGCGATGGAGCTCCGTATGCCACGGCAAACTGGCTGACACTGACGGCGGCGGTGCACAAATGCTGCGCAGCTAGCGCCATTCGACGGCCTACACCGCGGTTCCTGGTGTGTCCGCTGTGCCGTGCGTGTGATCATTGCTTGTACAGCCCTCTCGCAGTGTCCGGAGCAAGTATGGTGGGTGTGACACACCGGTGTCAATGTGTTCTTTTTTCCATTTCCAGGAGTGTATTTTTTAACAAGGACTCATTTTGCCCTTCTATAGAGTCGGAAGATTTAAGTGTAAAAAACAGTGGTCTTGCTCACTTTGTGCACTAACTCCACTCTAAAACAAAACGTACCACGAATGAATTATCTGAATGGGACGTCAATCAGTATATGTGATGTACGTCTAGAGATAGACGAAGGGTTACGATTTGAGAAAAAATTAACGATTATTTTTTTCAGAATTGAGCAAGTCAATAACGCGATGGTCCGCCTCTCGTCCTTGCGCAAGAAATTATTCCACTTCGCATTGATTGATAGAGTTGTTAGTTGTCCTCCTAAAGGAATAGCGTGCCACATTCTGTCCAACTGGCGCGTTAGACCATCAAAATCCCAAGATGGTTGGAGTGCCATGAAGGGAACAAAGCGAGGTGCAGAATATTGCCGACGTGCTGCTGTACTGTAAGGGTGCCGCGTCACCAGAGGTCTCCAGCTATGGAATGGAATGGTATCCCAGAACGTCACTCCTGGTTGTCCGACTGTATGGCTGGCGGCAGTCAGATTGGTTTGTCACACTTGTCTCCGGCGTCTCCAGGCCTGATTTGGAAACGGGACTCATCACTGAAGACAGTTCTGCGCTAGCCAACGTCGTTCCAGACCGAATGTGCCATAAAACAGCGCAAACGGGGATTTAGTGCACAGATGTCAACAGTAGTAGACGCAAGACGGTGCCACACGGCACCCCTTTCTGTGAGCCTTCTGTTAATGGTGCTTGTGGTGACTGAAACACCAGGTGCACTTCGGATCGGTGATAGAGAGGTACTCAGAGCCCCTGAGTCATCATTGACTATCGTTCGACCCTCACACTGTGTCGTCTATCTAGGTCGACCGCTTCCTGCTTGAAGCTGTGTCCGACCATGGTTCACCAATTCCTGCGAACGCCCTCGAATAGTGGCTTCCATCCTCTTCAAATGTCGAGCGACTTGCCGATTACTTCAACTGGCTTCTTTGAGCCCAACTACACGTCCTCTCTTAAATGCTGACATCTGCTTATATTGCAGGCGTAGTTACCGTCCAACTCAGGACGTGGAATGAAATTCGCCAAGGCATTATAGCCTGGTATCGACGTGTCCCCTGTTTACTACCTGTGCCAGCTGCTCGGTGAAATTCTTCTGCAGGGTCATGCATTCATCCATATTCCACTTAAGTCCACAATTTTACATTTTCCATCGATACCTTTATGAATATGAATTTGTGACCAACTTGCTTAACATCTTCGTGGTGCGTCGGTATTTTTTTTTTTTAATATTCAGCGGGGGAGCTACATTGGTAAGACATTTCCATTTTTTATGGCTATAAACATAGATCCTGCTGGTCTCCTCTCGAAGCTCTGTGGAAGCGTCTGGAAAAAATGGTGAGTTCGTCTTGTTATTTTCCGTAAGAGAAAATTAGATGGCCCCGAGCGACGTAAAGGGTACAGCAAGTAATGTCATATCCCTCCCCAGCTTCATACCATGAGACATTATTGGGCTTCAAAGATAAATTTAGTTCTAAAGGTTCTGGTCTGTCGGATAAAGCCAAGCCGAAGGACAGCCTGACACAGGGAGAAGTTTTCAAAAGAATAGGTATTTGGAAGAAACGGAAGGAACATGCTTGGCGGCGCCTATAAAAAACAGAAAAGGAACAGAAAACAGGGTATTGTCCAAGAAGATCAAAAGATAGCAGAAAAATTAGGTTTTCAATGTATATCGATCCCTGGAATGAAACGAAAAAGTTTGCTTACTATATCACGACCGCTATAGGTTTGGGAAAGCATTCCCTATTTCAAATAGCGTACATGTGGCATTTATTCTTCGGAAAAATCATAAGAGGTATCTAAGAAGGATGTTAACATCATCATTGACTACCGACGCACGCAATCAACTAAATCTGCGGTCGATGAAGACCGCATTATTTGTGAGTGCGAGATGAAATATGAAGATTCTAGAGTATGTAGGAGTTGCAGGCATTGCACATTTGGAACAGAGTGCTAGAAAGTTTAACAGCCTTTGGAATTCTTGGAGAGGTCATTTACATCTGTATATCAAACTCACTGCGAGATCTGAGAACGAATGACGGCTGTTACGTGTTGGAGCACTTCCCTAGTCATGCTGAAAATCTACTGTTCGGTTTTAACACGAAAAAGATACCGTCCAGAGTCCAACCGTCGGATTCAACATGAAGAACACCAACCAGTATACACATATACATATGAATATTACATAATCTAATAATTCTAATCACGTCTCTGAAACAATCAGAGGGACCAGATACGTTTTAAACTTACCGTTTCTTATATCCGATCTGCGACGTGACGTTAAACGACTTTTTCCTTGGCAGAATACGATAACCCTGTGACATGGATAACACTTCTTGATCTTCCACAAAGCTATATTTATTTGGTCACGAAATGACTCTCAGCTTCTTACACCATCGCCAAGTGTTAACTGAATGTCACCAACACAGTTGAATCAGGGTCTACGACAATGAGACATGGTACTCCCACCTACTACAGTACCGCCAACGGGTTGGCTTGTATAAACACACTGCGGAACAATTGTTTATGGAGATTAGAAGCATATTAAAATCCAGATGTCGTATTTCGGAGGTTATTGTTGCGCTATAAATACGGGAAGGCGTTTTATAATATGGGATGAATATTTTTTTTTAGCAGAGTTGTATCGATAACAGAGAGAGATTGAACCCCACTCTCTCTCTTCAAAGCGAATTAGAATAATCTGTACTGACAGATATGTATAAGAAGTCAAAACCAGAATCGAAGGCAATTTGACTGTCGGCATTGGTGTTTATTTGCTCACTGAAAATGGAATGAGCGAATTGAAGGGCTGTTGTCGTTTATCAAGGACAGAGAATTAGCATACTACAATTCATTAATAATGCAACTGTAGTAGCCGAAGGTGAGCAGGTATCGCGTTTCGTGTAAAGTGTAATGGAACAAGTGCTGGCTTAGACAAACATAAAAATAAGAAGAAAGCTTCACAGTGGACATGTTAAAGGACTAGAAGGTACAGCCGAAAACAGAACACAGGTGGAACATATTCATTTTGATACCTGGTAAGCAGAACATATATGAACATGATAGGTACATGCAAGGGACAAGAACCAATGACAGTTACAATAAAATGAATACCCCTAGCTGCATACTGGCGTTGATGTAAGTCAACGGGGACAGTTGAAAATGTGCGTCACGACCGGACTCGAACCCGGGATCTCCTGCTTACATGTCAGACGCTCTATCCAGCTGAGCCACCCAGGGCACATAGGATAGTGTGACTGCAGGGACTTATCTCTGGTACGCCTCCACTGAGACCAACATTCCCAACTTATTGTCCCACACTATTTTCATAGTGCCCTTGCCCATTATTACTCGCGGCTTTTTGCCGATTACCGTAAGAGTTCGGTCACCGTTTGTGCGTCCGCAAAGAAGAATATGGTCAAATGGCAGGTGAGCCTTAACTATATATATAATGAAGATGGTATCTGTTCTTTCAGACATGTCCGAAAGAACAGATACGATCTTAATATATGTACCAATGACAGAGTTGTGTTTGTAACTAAAATGCAAGTTAAGAAAGAGGCAACAGGAAACTGACCGTGGTCGTTTAACACAAAGCCGATATTCTGTGTCAATTTGTTGATTTACAACACTGCGTTATTCGAATGTGCCTTTCAAACAGAATGACAGATTACAAGATATCTCGGTTCCAGTAATGGCTATAGCTTTGTCTTGATTGATAATATAAAACGAAAAAAGAAAATCCGTAAAATTACACCAATTCTGTACGCTGGCCAACGGCGTACAGTGAGCAGCTAAAATCGGGAGTATCATCCCATATGTTGGCAAAGTTTCGGAAAACTTCGCAAAAAAGTAAGTCTCCCAAATACAGATCTGCACTTTATAACACCAACAGCATATTAAAAATGTTATTCAATAGCAAAGACGGGGTGTTGTCTACAGACCCACATGCAAAATGTTATGTACTGGTCAGTGAAGCAGAGCTTTGGCAATTAGGTTTCCTGGACACAAGGCAAGCTGAAATTAAGAAAAAAATATCGAACCTTTGCCGATTACTCTAGCAGAAAACCACCCATATGACGTAAATAGTAAAGTTTTACATACAGTTAGGAAGGATGACCCTACTGTGAAATTCGTAAATCAGCAAAAATATGAGACAAAATGGCAGTTAAGCATTAAGAGACCAAACTCAGTTTCGTTTTTCCCCCGTCTGTTAAGTTTTATTTGTCAATACAAGATTTAAATTGTAAACTGATCTTTGTTTTTCATCGGTTGCTAAATGTATCTCCACATAAAAGACTTTATATCGTCAGCTGTCCATAATCTCAAACTCAATGGACAAGAGAAAAAGTTCAAATGGCCGAGAGTTCAAAATAAAATGAGCTCACAAATCGAGAGGGGCTGTTACGAAACTTTAGATAAACCAACGTTTGAAAGTAAGTTGTTGTATATATATATATATATATATATATATATATATATATATATATATGTGTGTGTGTGTGCGTGTGTGTGTGTGTGTGTGTGTGTGTGTGTGTGTGTGTGTGTACGAATATATATTATTACCCACATTATTAACTTAAAGATGAACCCACATAAAGCACACACACACACACACACACACACACACACATATATATATATATATATATATATATATATATATATATATTAACTTAAAGATGAACCCACATAAAGCACACACACACACACACACACACACACACACACACACGCACACATATATATATATATATATATATATATATATATATATATATATATATATATGTGTGTGTGTGTGTGTGTGTGTATGTGTGTGTGTGCGTTATGTGGGTTCATCTTTAAGTTAATAATGTGGGCAATAATATATATTCGTACATATGATACACACAAGTGGAGCATATCAAAAAAATACCAACAAAAAGTCACAAATCTTTTTCTGAAAGAGTCGGAGCTTTTCTTTTGAGACAGCGACTTCCATCTAGAATTTTCAGCGAATTTTCAATGGTGATGACAGCTGAGAAGAAATCAGCACTCGTTCTGCAGGCGTACGAGCATAGTGCATGGACATGAGAATCTTGTCTCGCTTAATGTAACTGGAGTTGGCGGTTGTTCTTCGTTATCTTCCTAGTCGTCGTCTCGACAGGACAAGAGGTCACCGTCACCTAGAACATCATGGATACCGATGACATTCCCAACATGAACGAAATCCTAAAATATTAAATCACCACAGCCGAATAAAACGCCACACTCTGAGTCTTTCGATTCTGATGGCTATTCCACGTTTTCTGTTTGAATTATACAGATGTTATCAATAATGCCTATAGCGGTACTCTTTCTCTCTTTTTTCAGTGGATTCCATAACAATGAAAGAATTTATGTGCCTTAGATAGTTTTATAATTTTGTGTTACGTTCTTGTCCAATGGCATCAATCTTGATGTACTGCAGAATGGAAAAAAATCAATTTTACATAATCATGTAATAGTCGTGAGTTATGTACGTTGCAGTTCTCCAAAAACCGTAAAACTGTGCATTCCTCATCTTTCATATTACTATTAACCGAGGTCAGCCATTCATTAAACAATTCTGTCGTCATTCATGATTTTTTTGTTTCGGTGGTAAGTTGTTGGAAATGATTTGATTCCCTTGAAACAGAGTGGTTTCGAAGATTTTTCTACTACGTATGGTTTCAACTTCTGAAAGCCATCATTTGCTACAGACCAGAATGACAGTTATTCGTCTTTGCACTGTTTTCCTCCATGACACATTTCACCGTTAAATGCTAAGTGGCGTCGAGATAACATTTATATGAAAAGAAGACGGGTTTCGTCTGTGCTGAATACGTTGCGCGTTTCGTAGGCATTCAAATGGTTCAAATGGCTCTGAGCACTATGGGACTCAACTGCTGAGGTCATTAGTCCCCTAGAACTTAGAACTAGTTAAACCTAACTAACCTAAGGACATCACAAACATCCATGCCCGAGGCAGGATTCGAACCTGCGACCGTAGCGCGTAGGCATTCAAAAGCTGTTTTAGTTCATCAGTTCATTCAATAAAAACACAATTATTCTTGCTTGAAGTCTCTCCGCAGATTATTTTTAAGGGAATAGCGTGACAGTTTTAATATTTGAAAGTCACCCTTCACTTGCCACAAATCAATCAATTCCGAAAGACTCAGGAAGAGACTTGGCTTTTTCCTTCAACGTGAAACCAGTCACGGGAGCCTTTTGTCCTCTACGCTGATTTATACACTTGAGCAAGCACTCCTCGAGACGGGGAGATTCCTCCTGACATTACCTTTTTCTTTCTTCGCCTGAAGCACTTCCGGTGAAATAATCGTCATTGTAGGTGGTGAAGTAGCGAACTGTTTTGCAGAATATTTTCTCAAAATTCCATTCTCCAATGCTCCAACAACAAGCTTTTTTTCGTAAACTGAAAGACACCTGTTCCCTCTAACACTCATGGTGTTTTACAGCTGCAGAAACACGGCACGTAAAGTGCCCTCCGCCACACACCGTTGGGTGGCTTGCGGAGTATCAATGTAGATGTAGATGTAGATGTAGACTGACTACAACACAGTATGAAAGCCGACTGCAGACTGATTGGTGTAGTAGAACATTTTGATTTTTTCAAATTTATCGAGTATTTTTCAAGATACCTAAAAAATTTCGCATTATTGAGCTTAAAATTATCGAGTGCTAAATTATGGGGAGTAGTCTGTATTTCCTATATAGTTCATGTAACAATTTCTGCGTGACGTAAAAAATGTTGCTTTTTTGTGATCACTCTGCATGTCATCATTTTCTTATCTTCTGTAGTAATAACATCTGTATAAGTCAAACGTCATATTTTATATCTTCGTGACATTCAGTGGTCACCTGACGATGCCCTAAGAAGTTGAAAACAAATTCTGTGACCAAATAAAAATGGCTTTACCGTATTAGTATTTTTAAATGACCTGATATTCGTTGTTGAATTTTTATAATCATCAAAAGTGGGAAGAATTCTGTGACAAATAAGCTATCACTCTATGCTTTGACATTATTCCCTGTATTGAGCATGAGTATATTAGAATAACGCAACAGTGTCGCTATTAAAATGTATGTAACGCCCCTATATGGAGCATCTATTGACTCTAAGTTAGTACTAGGGCTGCTTTGCTTTTGTGATTCTGTATTTTCCACTCTGTACCAAAGGTTGGTGTGGGCTCTTTGACACCGCAAACACTGCCGTGCCTGGTTCTGCTGTACCGAATTCAAGAGGGTAAGAAGTGGGAACGTTGGCTCCAAATTATGAAATACTTTCTAAGGGTCTTCGGTTCCCTCATTAGCCTTTTAACCTATGGGAACCTCCCAAAGTGTTTGTTCGGAACGTGAGGACTGGAATCGTTTTAATTTGATTCTGTTATGATACATCCCAAATATAGTTATAAAGGTCGAGTACATAATAACTGAGACTGTAAGTGGAACAGACAAGTCCATGAATTGCTCGACATATTTTTCGTATACTTCATTCATTAGTCATACTCCACTTGAATCCCTTGGAGGTGATAAGCACCTTACTACTTACCACTTAGCAGCGACAATGGTTTTATCACGATTGTAATTAATCCGATTATAATCTCATATATTGCTGTTGCAACGTTTAATTCTCACAATTACGATAATGTTCGGAGGGGCGGAGGTAAAATGCTAATGTTTTAGTTACAAAAGGCACGCCGCCATGAACCTTCCCGTCGTACGATGTGGCTATAATTCTGCCCCTTCAGCTGCATCTCCGCTGAACCTTCGTGTCTGAACGACGGCAGTTGCTGCTCAACTGGACGATGCTTAACAAGTACTCATCAATGTTACAGTTTCATTGTTAATTGTTTCAAATTCTAGAAGTATTTCCAGTAAGTAGAATAAATCGAAACAATTCACTTGAAATATTACAGAATTTTTAACAAAATTTGGGTGGGGCTGGGCAGGTCACGATACATCGCAATCACTTATATACAGTGTGACTATCGTCAACCGCCACTGTTATGTGTACTTTGGTACAGAGGGTGGCTTCACATAACGAATACCCAATCACGCCCTTGTTTTTATTGTCATAATAGCACTAGATAACAAATTTTAAACATTTTTCTGCATCTTGTTTGTAAATGGTTGTATTTACCTAATTTTGAGGTGCTGAATACACTGTTAAAATCAGTTTTTCTCTATGATGTCAAATTTCCTAAATACACAGCAAAATAAAAAATGGTAATAGTGAAAATAGACACAATTAAGTCAAACAAAAGTACACATTCAGAACGTTTAACATCAATACTATTTTGTATGTACATATGGGTATGATGTCAATAAAAGGTTCAAATTAGTTCAGAAGATAATTTCACCTATTATATTCTTTGGCTTTTGCAAAATGCGACAACGGAGCTCTTCTTTCGTTTGCCGTTTCATCACTCTCCCTAACAAGACCCCAGCAGTAGTCACACATCATCGAAGGGTTCCAATGGCCTTGGTAACGGTGTTCCATGGTAAGACTGTCTTGGTGAAGACGCTCACCATGCTCATCGCTTACGGCTCCCAAATTTTCTGGGAAGAAATCAAGGTGATAATGTAAAAAGTGAATTTTAAACGACATCTCCCTCCCCCATGTTCTTATAGTTGTCCAACAGATCATTCGCAGTGGTAGCATAGTTTTTGTCTATTCTGTTACCCAAAAAGCCATTCACAAATGATTTAAAAGAAGACCATGCAGTTAATTGGATATCGGTGAGTTTGGTATCAAAGGTTGGATCTTTCAGCAATTTTCTTATTTGTGGTCTAACAAAAGTACCCTCTTTCAGCTTTACCTGACTTAATTTGGGAAACTTTTCTTTTAAGTGATTAAAGGCATCACCTTCTTTATCCAGAGATTTTACAAAGTTCTTGATAGGGCCTAACTTGATATGAATGGTAGGGTAAATGATTTTATCGGGCTCAACCAATGGAGTATTGTTCACACATACCTTTCCAGGAACATATGATTTCCTTATAGACTATTCCTTGACAATATAGTGGTTCTTGGTGTCACGGTTGTCCCAAAGGCACAAACATCAGCAGTATTTCTTGAATCTATCCTGTAAACATCTAAAGAGTGCAACAACTTTTAAATCACAGCAAAGCTGTCATTCATGATCCTTATATTTGATTGCCTCTAACAGCAAAGCCATGTTTTAAGGTTCTTTCATGTCTGCTGCGTAAGCCAAAGTTACCGATGGAAATGCATTACGATTATGCAGTAGTACTGCTTTCAAGCTGGTTTTACTGGAGTCAATAAATAGTCGCCACTCCTATGGATTATGTTGTACACCTAACTGCATCATCAGACCATTGACATCCCTACATACACACATTGAATTCTGCATATCGAAATATTGAGAGAATGAACCTCCTCTGATCTGAAACAGGAAATGTTTGTCCCTGGAACTAGAAGGTTCAGTTGTCGCAGACTCGACCACAAGAGTTCAGCTTGCTGTTTCGAAAGTTTTAGATCGCGAACCAAATCGTTCAGTTCCTTTTGGTTAAAGAGCTGAGGCAATGTCTTACGATATTGAGGGAAGTACTCTTCTATATGTTCAGTATTTTCTGATTCACTTGACAAGGTGTCTAGTTCCGTGGCTTTCAAGTTACAGACATGAAATGCAACCCCTTATCATGGGGCGCAATCGAATGCACCGAAGATGCATTTGGATACTTTATGGATACTTGGTGGAATGTCCTGAAATATTTGTAAGGCAGAAGTAACAGTCTGAATAATGGTCACTGGTCTCACACCACACCATGGGAACAGCGAATGCCATGGCTCGGCGTTTTCCTTTCAACCACTCGGTTACGGTGTAGTATAGGTTATGCAAGCATTATGCGGTGCAAAATTTTTATCTTGATCACCAACAGGACCATCAAAATAAATTTTATATGCCTTCTTAACCAAATCAGTGATTGGTTTCCTTTGGGCTTTTGGAGTGAATTTCCCACATACATAACAAAAGTTGTCGGGGTGATTTAGACAGCAATGAGATTTACTAGTTGCCATTTTTCTTATTGTAAGTTTGAAGCACAAAACGTTTGCGCTCTCTTTCACAGGGAACACTCACTGAGGTATTTTTCACACCATTTGATTACCACACCAAACATTTACTGACGATTTGTAGATCTTCTCACTCTCCTCTGCAAATCAAAAACAAACAGTTAAACATCAAAACAGAAGAACATAAAAAAACGAAATACTGAACAAGAAAAATAAAAAAAAACCTTAAAAATTCAAAACTGGTACGTGCTAGAACATTTTGAAAGGTATATTCGGATTATACACACTAAAATACATACTACTTGATGTATCACATCCCAGATGCAAAATGGCTGTTGACTAGTGTAATTTGAGCTGCACTACAAGCTCATTTGTCCGGTGTAAGTCTTTTAACCTCTGACTAACATTTGCCACCTACATCTGCTTACTGCTATGAAGCCATGGCCTCCCCCTGAATCTATTACACTTGGCACAATTTCCTTCACGTTAACTATTTCTTCATATTGCAAAATGTGTCCATTCAACCTATCACTTCTTTCAATCACCTTATACAACAGAGCTTTTTTCCTTCACCTACTTGACACAGTATATCTCCATTCGTTACCCAACCTACCATTTAATTTTCATCATTCTTCTATAGAACCTCATTTCAAATGCTTGTGAGCTCCTCTTGTCTCAACGATTCATTCTGTACGACAAGTTATAATCCACACAAATACTTTGAGAACATTTTCTAACAATCTTATATTCGATGATGACAACTTCACCATTTAGACGTAAATGGGAGAACTGAGGCATAAAGTGGAGGAGATAACCGATTTCCTAAAAAACCAACTAGGGATATTAATACAAGAGCAAATATAGAAAACTCTAGAAAAGTAAAGCCACCGAGACACAGAGAAAACCAAAACTGATGGAAACAACGTACAAACAAAATACAACAACAAAGTTAAACCGGGGGGAACGACAATATACAGAAATTCTCTGCTCCAGCAACAAAATCAGCTACAAGTCCAAATCAATGCACATGAGCAACATAATAAAACCCGAAATCAGGTTCCCACGCCCGGGTTCCAGTGTTCGATTCCCGGCGGGGTCAGGGATTTTCTCTGCCTCGTGATGACTGGGCGTTATGTGATGTCCTTAGGTTAGTTAGGTTTAAGTAGTTCTAAGTTCTAGGGGACTGATGACCATACATGTTAAGTCCCATAGTGCTCAGAGCCATTTGAACCATTTGAACCGAAATCAGGTTAATGAACTAGAGGAACCGACTTGGAGTACTGTGGTAGGGAGGAGCTGGTACAGAAGAAACCAGAGTAATAATAAAATCATAATGGGTACAAAAAACAGACGGAGAAATGCAAGCAGCAGAAACAACAGCGTGGCTATACATCGGTAACTTAAAGAGAACCACCTTAACTGCTACAGTAGTTAAATACCTTAACAAGAACGGAATACTGGGGCAACTAGAATGTGAAGAACGGCGCACACTGGGCGACAAAAAAGCTTTCAAAGTAGACATTCCGTTTGAAAAGCTACAAAGTACGTCGATGTCGTTTCCAAAGACGATCAATGGAAGAGGGAGCAGAGCTCAACTAAACTAAGAAGAAAACCAGAAGAGCAAGAAATAAAAGCTGTCTTGTGGAATACAGAGGGAGTAAAAAGTGCTCTTAACCTAACAGCAATAGACATTCGGCAAAACTCGGATCTTGCAATTCTAACAGAAACCTCCCTGATAGACAGCTGGCAACACAAAGACTTCTATAATTATCACCTAATGACAAATAAGGAAGAAAGAGGACGACCCATGGGAGGAATATCTATCCTACTGAAACCCTGGATGTCGCCCACCAAAAAAATCATAAAACAAGAAAATAGTATGCTAGTAGAAGCAGCAAACATAAATATAATTGCAGCCTATTTTAAACCGCACACAAATGCTGTAGAAATAATTGACGAAATAGTCACACTCATCAAACAATGCGACAGAAAACCCACCATTATTGCGGGCGATCTCAATTGCAGAATAGACACAGAAAACTATAAAACAAACTTATCGTTGAAACCCTAGAAGAAGATGGTTTCACCCTACTTAACCATAGACAGATACCTACATACAAATGCCACAATGGGAAAAGCACCATTGATATCACATTAACAAGAGGAGAAATAGAAGGAAGTATTCAACCAATATGGCATGACTCCATTACTCCTGTACGAAATCACATTCCAGTGAAGATAAAAATAAATATCGCCACTTCACCGCCAGCAAGAAACACCCACCAAATCACACAAAGAAAAATTGATATAGAAAAATTAACAAACCAGCATGAACAATTAACACATTAGAAACTTTCGCAGAGGAAGGAGATCTTGAAGAAGCAACAGACCAAATAGAAGACCTTCAAAAAATTTCAGTGATACAAACAATCCCCAAAACAAGGACGGCAAAAAGATGGTTCGATGCTGAACGCTACAGCAAAAGGGACATGGTTCTAAGAACGCTCCACAGACTAAGAAACCAGCATGACAAGGAAACATACAAACAGTACGCAGAAGAGAGGAGAATCAACAAAAAAACTAATGGAAGAGACGAGAAAAGAATACATAGAAAGAGAGGCAAAAAGAGAAGCGGATGAAGCAGAGAAAGACCCATACATAGCAGCAAGACCAAGAAAAACTGCTCGTACACCAAATACAGACCTGAAGGAATGGGAAGACCACTTCAGTAAGATACTGAACAAACGAGGAATCTAAATACCCCCAAAGAAAGAGAAACAACATTAAACTAAGGAAAAATATATGGGAACTTCTAAATGAAGAAGACGTGAAAGAAGTAATAAAAGCACTGAAGAACAAGAAAGCAACAGGACCCGATAATATATATAATGAACATATAAAAGATGCAAAAGAGGCCCTCCAACACATATGGACTAAACTATTTAACAAATGCCTGGAACGTGGAAGAATTCCGACACAATGGAGACACACGACAATAAAAGTTCTCTACAAAGGTAGAGGAGACGCAATGGACCCAAACAAGTACAGAGTCATAGCCCTGGAAAATACTCAATTCAAAATGTTTTCAAAGATAATAACACAAAAAATCCAAGCCTCTGAGGACATTTACCTCCCTGAACGACAAATGGGTTTCAGATCTGGAAGATCAACACTTACGGCAGTCAGGCTTCTTCTAAACAACATCGACGAAGCGCTACAAAAGAAACAAATGTTCTACACAGTGTTCATAGACTTTACCAAAGCCTTTGACTTATTGGAAAGAGATCTCATAGTCCGAAAACTGGAAAACACAATAGGAGTAGATAGCGTACGGGCAAGAATAATCAAGTAAGTCCTCGAATACAACTTAATCGTAATATCAGGCAACCTCTCTTTTTCGAACCCCATTCTGCAATTCGAGCCCCATTCTGCAGTCTTGCAGGGGACCCTATGAGCCCTTTGCTGTACATTCTTGCCACTGAAAAAGTACTCCGAATTGGAGAAAATGAAGAAGATGTGTATGTATATGCATACGCTGACGACATAGCCGTAGGTTCAACAGATATACAGAAGCTGCAGAGAACCATTGAGAAAATAGACAGATGGTGCAGTGAACACAAACTACACATAAACATAACAAAGACAGAAATGGTAATTTTCAGAAAAGGAGGCAAAACACTCAAGAATGCGGAAATCAGCATCAGAGGACAAAAAATTAAAATCTCATCACACTTTAAATACCTACGAGTGACATTGCAATCAACATCCAAATGCTTCACAAAACATACAACAGAACGTGCAGCCCAAGCAATAATAGTAATACAGGACATCAAAAACATCCGCATACTCAGTCTAGAAACAGCCATGAAATTATTCAACACAAAAATCTTGTCAATCCTGGCCTATGGGATGGAGGTGATATTGGACCACCAGACAGAAAAAAATCTAGAAACACTAGAAAAGGTAAAATGGACCTACCCCTAAAAGAGCACTAGCTCTCTCAAAGACAACAAGATCTGGACTAGTGTACCTGCTAGCGAGAGAGACATTCCTCATTGAAGACATCAGACTTCGATATATGATACCATACATCAGGGCTTACCGAAAGCAACTGAAGATCACGGAGGACAAACGAGAAAAAATATGACCGGAGTTCTATGGCACCGAAGCAATGACGAACCGCTCATGGACAGCACCAAACTTCGAACAGCGACATGTCGTAACTAGACTTTCTATTCACGGCTTTCATCATCTAATCTGCAAAAACAAATCTTATCACGAGCCCACCACAACATGTGTATGTGAACTGTGTAACGAATCGCGTGAACGATATCACATAGAATTGTGCAGTAAAAGAGTGAAATCGATAAATGAATATGTAAAAATGTAAAATGTAAACGTAAAATGTTAAGCAAAGTAGCTGTATATGGCTGTTTGGCTGCAATTTTATTAAATAATTTATTATTTTCAGAAAATAGTTTTCATGTAATTCGAATCTGTATCTTATAAAAACATTACTTGCTTAATCGGCAGCTATTTTGGCTCGCAAAATTTCAAAGATCATCTGCTACCTTTAGTGTAGCATTTTCTGATCTAGTTTCTCCAAGTGCAGGAACACCTGATTTAACTCGATTTCAGTACATTACCCTTGCATTGCTTTTGATGATGTTCATCTTTTAACTTTCTTTCAGTTTCACAAAAAGGATGTTACTAGTCCTTTATAGTTTTAAAATGTCTTTATTTACTCTTACTATTTTAAGGATTACAACACATGGCCAATTTTTTAAATATTTTTATTCATGCTAATACATGTTTCGTGCTTTCACCCATCTTCTGTTGGTGTAATGCATATCTGAATCTTCAGTAAGTACACCGTTACAATATCGACAGTAGTTTGATGCTATAACTGGCATGGTCAGAATCTCAATTTTGTCAGCTACCATGCTTCGTGAGTTCTCAATTACGATACATGACCGGTTAGGTGCACTTCGTGTGTACTCTTTTTGTTGTTATTCCGATTTTCGTGATTATAGATGTGACACAAATGCGTTTCCTCTTCTGCCTTGCGTGAATATGGAACAGTGACTGCCAAGATGACAACAAACATCTTTGTCTACATCACAAAGTTATATCTATGTTCAAAGTTACATTTTATTTACAGGTTCAGAAATTAATACTTCTAGTTTAAGCTTCTATATGATAAAAATAGCAGAAATCGTTTAGCCTTAATGTACTGAGTACTCTGGACGCTAATTAAATAAGTGTTTAGTAACTTTTGATTAGATTATATGGAACACTATAAAAAATATAGTACATTTTTATTATGGAACACTATAAAAATATAGTACATTTTTATAAACGAACTATTACAATTTTTCCTTACAGTTCCAGTGAGATTTATTACAGGACAACAGACCTATGTAATGTAGATGTACTGTATACATTGTATGGACTCACACTGTATCACGTTTCTTCATTTCCATAATTTCCTCACACAACCGTGAGCAAATCATGGTAATATTTTAGGAAAGAATTGTTGGAAAAATCTGTCTATTCATTTAGGAGGTCATTTGGGGCAGCATACTTGTGAGAACAGATTTCAGTTTCTTCACGTAAGTTCAGTCTTTCTTTTGTTGTCTAGGTGGGATATTTGTAGGTTGTATTCTTTGACTGTCACTTGTTCATTTGAGCTACCTATAGGGTAAGTATGAATTTGCTTAGGATTCTTAAACGAAGAGCACTCTTGTGTTCCCAGAAATAAATGTTGAAATTTCTTCCTGTTTTGCTTACGTATATCTTCGAATAAGAATTGCCCTTTAGTTTGTATATTCCTGATCGATTATATGGCCTGCAGATATTTTTAATACTTTGAAAGTCGCCGTCCTATGCTTTGTTTATTGTAGAAAAAGAAATAATTTGTAAATTTGTGGTAAGATCTTATGAGACCAAACTGCTTAGGCCATCGTTCCCTAAGCTTACACGCCACTTAATCTAACTTAAACTAATTTACGCTATGGACAACACATACCCATGCCCGAGGGAGGACTCGAACTTCCGACGGGGGAAGCCGCGTGGACCGTGACAAGACGTCTAAGAACGTGCGGTTACCCCGCGCGGCTGTAAAAACTGATTCTGACATTTGTACTTTAGAAAATATTTGCCACTTTACATAACAATTTTCCTACAACTGAAATAATGACATACCTTCCTTTGTTAGCTGTCCAGTGTTGGTTTGTCTTCGTAGCTAGTTGTGTGGGAATTTATTTTAATAATTAGATCATTTATTAATTTTGGACTGTATCCACTACTGTAAGCATTTGCTTTTATGGTGTATGGTTCATCATTGTGGCCAGCTGTTTCTAATGGAATTTTGTTCTTGTCTGTGTGGTATGAAGTGTACAGATTGTGGCGTTTATGTATGTTGTTTTCCTATTTATTTGAAATTTGTATATGCTGTTGGAGCCGCTTATGAAGAGATTCATGGAATTTAAATATTTGCCTGTGTGGTGTTCAACTGTGAAGCTGATATACTAATGCATTTTATTTGTTTATTTTGCAAGGTTCTCAATTTATTTTGCTGTAGCACCAAGTAAGTATATCATTAACTTATCTTTTACAATATATTTCTTTGTTAACTATGGGGGCGTTTTCTTTAAAGAAGTTACATGACAAGTTTGTCGATGGAAATATCTTTTAAGTAAATATGTGAGGCAGCTGACCATACCTAGGACATCTAACACATTTTTATTAAAAGAAAAGTGGTTACGAGACAGTACTAAGGATAAAACATCAGTGAACTTGTATATTTCTGGCGAAAACAAGTTCTTATGCTTAATCACGTTATTTTTAGTTATTTCTGATGATTCATTGAATGGTATATTTGTACAGAGGTTCGTGAAGTCAAATGTGGCAAATTTAGCACTCTCAGTAATCTGGGTGTTAATTAGATGGTAAAGGTGCTGTAGTGAGTATATCTCCTAAAATTTGAATGTGTTGGAGAGGATCTCATTCAGTTTCTTGCTGACTTTGTAAGTTGGATTGCTTCGATAATTTATAAAAGGTTACATTGGGCAGTTCTGATTCTGGACATTAGGTTATGCTCGCAACTGAGGTATAGAAGGATTCTTGGCAGTACAGCCATGTATGTGCTGTACAGTTAAAAGGAAATTACTGCTCTCCATCAAATTTTTCTGTTTACACTGTAACTGAAAAGTTCGATGAGACTTAATTTGTATTATATCATTGGTATTGAAAAATTCAGTGGTTTACTGTTATGTTAACTGTCATACATTACAACAACAGAGTTGCCTTTGCCTGCTTTCACTATTAATCCATTATTACTACTTATTTTATTATTAATGTTATAAGTATTTATTATAAGTTATTGTCTTTCATGTAACTATAATTTACTTTCTCTGCTCATACAGTGATAAAATTCGTTTAATTTGTGGCCAGTGGAAATCTGGTCATTTTAGCTAATTGTTTCTGGGTCTTTGACTCTATTAGTGGCTACAATGAAGTCTGTAATTTAATTTTCATTCAGCTTTGGGCTGATCTTTTGTTGAATTCCTTTATTTAGGAAGCTTACTTCTTTCATCACATCAGTTGGACTTATCACCTATTTAAAGAAATTACGCTCAGTGAAAGGCATGCTGTCATTCGCCTCTCAATTAAGTGATGTAAACTTTTTCAACTATTTGTAGTGTCTACATGTAATTTTAGTCTATTCTGTTACAACTCACATACTGAAAAAGGAACTAACACATACTTGAACTATGTGGATGCAAACTGATTACTTAGTTCTAAAGGCAAACTGTGACAACTGTTGGTTTAGAAATTCCTTTCTTCTGTGCTGGTATCTGATTTCAGATAGGAACCATAAAATTTCACTTATTCCCTTAGCAATTTTTGACACTTTGCGTTGACTATTTATGTTTGCTTTTGTATGTTTAGGATGCACAAAACTACATTAGAAGAAGCTGATCAAACTGATGAACTGAGCACCGTTAAAGTACTTGCTCACATTAATGCCTACAGTTCAAAATTATTTGATGAGCTAAATAATAATGCACGACTACCCAGGACTTGCTTTATGATTTGAAAGGCTACAGGCGGCTTTGAATTCGTACCTTGACAGCAATGACTTTAAATAGTAAGCCTTTCGCTTGATTACCTGGCCCATGTGTCTGCTAAACTGATTTTTCCCTTCGACTGTGTCTGCTGTTGTTGGCGTGCATTAGAGGATATCATAATTATCAGAATCTAAAAGAACTTGAATGCTGAAATAATATTAATGAAATGTCAGGTCTGTCACTATTATAGTCAATTGTTCATGGGTAATTAATATATCAAAATTTGAATGATCTTTTATAAAAGTTACGGAACAAGTTTATTGATTAAAATATAGGACATAAAATACATGTTCAGAGCGATAACAAATAAAAACATGAACTGTGGGCAACAGAAATAGCCACAACAAACAGTTAGCTCTCCAGTGGATGAGGACTGGTTGGCAAATACTAAGATCTGTCTGACTGAACTGTTACTCTGACGCAAAACATGGAAAACGCAATGACACCTCGCTAAACTACACCAAAGCACTCACTCAACTGCCCTCACAAGGGTTTGGCGCCCATCACAAGACTCAACGAGCTCCATGTATTCCATCTACTCATCTGCTGTACCCATCGACCAGTCCTAATCAAAATTAACACTCTTTTCGTCTTTTGTGGAGAAGCAACCAATCCCTGACTCACAAATTCCCACACAGAGAGGAGAATATGTTGTATTCTCACTTTTTTCCCACATCCACTTCAGACGACGTCATTTGAGTTTTTGTATAGCTCTACAGTGAAAATCAGATTTTGCATAGAGACCATTATGTGGACGGCCTGACCAAGGGCCTCAGGTACAGTAAGAGAAGTGCTTTTGTGTCCCAACATAGACAATTTCAGAGCCACCATGTATGTTATGTTCCTTCTAGAATTCTAGTGAAGGCCTGAGGCTTTCCAAAAACTCTGCAGGTAGTGTGACAACACCGCCTGATAGCTCCATTGATATTGTCCGGCCCATTGTGAACATTTAAACTCGTGAATTTTTATGCCCACCACCACTGTTCACAAAGGGCGTTCATGACACTGTCGAAATCCCTTAATGGGTGACCTAGATTTCTCTTGTCCCCTGCCCCTGCCGTGATTAGAGGTGCCATAGAGGTGGGTCCAGGTCGGCAGTTTTCCACCTCTTCAGCCGAAAGCATTGTCTGCACACTGGTGACAGAAATTCTTCGGACCAGCATTTTGTCCTCTGTAAGTGCTTCAAGATGTTCCTTTCCCTAATACCTAATAGCCGTATGTGGCTTCCAAGGCCCAAACGTCCACTGCAAGATTTGCTGTTAAATAACCAACTGCCTGCTTTCTCTCAACTCTAGAAACGTACTATTCAAAGGAGAGCCAACATAAAGATGCCATATGCATAAACAATGTACATGCTCCCATCAGTGCCCGCTCATGCTGATAGTTTCCTGTCGTCTCACAGAAATGATGTCTTGGATGTAAAATCAACAACAAAGACTCATTAATAACAGAGTTACTTATCGTCTCTCAGTAAAATAAATTCCCGCATAAGTAACCACGAAGCGAAACGGAACACTAAGTAACACCACCTCAGAGCTGACAGAAAATTATGTTAGAATACCATTTTTAGGAAAAATGTTACATGAAGTAGGTGCAAATTCCACGGTTACTTTTTACGCAAGAAAATAAAGGACAAAGCTACCATAGTATTGAAAACAGCTGCAGGACATAGAGTCAATCAGGAAAATACAAACTTATATGTAATTCCTGTAAAACTTTCAAACACTCCACCTGGTCGACGCAGTAAAAAGTATGAACTTACTTGAGGAAAGTGAAATATATTCCTGCGAATGTGCAGCCTCCAATGAAATTCTAAACGATCGATATTTTCTAATGAATTTCCATTTTTGCTCATACAACCAAACACTAAGTATAGACACGAAAAAACATGATGCAGTGTGAGCATCCATTACATATAGTTGTTATGCACCATAAGTATGCTATTCTGTCTACATTATTTGTAAATGTCATTGGAACCGTGAATAAAATTTGTCATACTAACACTTTTATATAAAATGTACCATTTTTTAATGTTCCATATAAGCTAATAAGTCACAACCACACTTGTTTAATTACTGCGAATAATACTCAGCACATTCAGACTAAACAATTTCAACCCGTTTTAGTCATACACAAGCTTAAACCAGAAGAAATAATTTCGGAAACTACAAGTGAAATATAACTTTGATCACTGAATTAATTTTCAACTGACAATATTGCTAAAATCACTTATTTAACTGTAGATAACCGGTTTCGGTCATTCTTTGTTGCCATCATCGGATCTGTGTTTACACTTTTGCACAATTTTCCCCTTTAGTACAGTAAATGGTGCTATATCCATGTTGGTATCATGGGCTATATTAAAAGTCTACTTGCGAACTTTTAAATAACAGCTATGTACACACATACTATTGCGCTGTCCAAATTGGGTATTTCGAGAATGAAAGGAAATTCCCCCAGCATATTGGTAGTCACCAGCCGTGAAATATCATACTGCAACGATGACAGCGTTATTCGATGGTAGCTACCAACTCAGGAGCACTAAGTGTGATTAGGTGCCGATAAACCAATTGTTCTTCAAACAAGTTGCCCACCAATATGCTAGTGACAACTTCTGAAGGCGTTTGTACACCAAACCTAATCATTCCGTAGACACCACTACTCGAGTAACACATGATGGCTGGGTGAAAATCTGCGACACCATGCTAAAAGACTACCTAGTTAAAAGAGCTTACGATTCAGTATATTGGCCACGGAAGATTACAAAATTAAACGAGTGAATTACTGGCTAGCCGGAACTTTGCACTTCGAAGAAATGCACTCGTTGTGTTCCTCCTGAAGGAACATCGCGCAGTCTATCAGATTATACTCTCCGCACGAAAATTCATGGACATGAACTAAAACAAGAAATGTATTAAACACTGTTATAAACTACTTTAAATCAGTTTGAAACCTTTAGTGATATTCTAGTCAGGTCTGCGTATTAACAGTCTACCTGTCGGAGAGGTGGTGGGGAGGGATCCAGTTTAGAATCTTACAGCTACCAGGTCCCCTGTACCGCGTGGAACTAGCCGTTATCTTTGACCCTGACCAGTACCCCGTGATCCTCACTTTGTTCTTCAAACAAGTTAAGTTTGCAAGGCACAAAGACTACGGTATTGACTCTGGTTTGTTCCCAGTTGCGATTGAAATATACTCATTCTCTTGTCAAATCATCCATTCATTCATGGAAAGGCGTTATACAAATGCAATAAATAAACACGAGGGCACATCTCTTCACCAGAGACTTATTATCCAGACTGAATGAAACACGATGTGAGCTCGACATAATGAGCAAACTTGTACATGACAGATGTCAGACATTTATGAAACTAGTCTATGGGGCCTAGTGGGTATTTAAATGAGTTGCAGTTCTCTGTCACAGGTAGCCCGTCCACCGGAATCCTCTAGAGTTTTTCGTGTTTAGTATGGTTACTAGGTCTTGTAAGGGTTTGAATAATGTCACATGTTGGGTGATCAGTATGAAGGACACAGAGATGCCGTTACCAAAACCTGACAGAGTTTTTTTTTTTTTTTTTTTTTTTTTTGTGGTTTTCGGGCGCACAACTTCAGTGGTCATTAGCGCCCTGACTACTCTAAGAATGCACCGCGAGGCACAAGATGACAACAACAACTAAAAGGGAAAACACAATAAAAGACAGACTGACAGGCATAGGACTAAAAAACATCATCAAATGTCCTTAGCGAGGTTTGTCAAATTGATAAAACAAAGAACACGAGCAGCTGCTCGTGGGTCATCCGCTAAAATGGCATCTAAAGTATTAGGCAGGTTAAGATCGAGGCGCAGTGTGTTAAGATCGGGACAGGACATTAAAATGTGTCTAACCGTCAGCAAGTGCCCACATGGGCAGAACGGCGCCGGCGCAGCCGTCAGCAGATGGCGATGGCTGAACCGGCAGTGTCCAATTCGTAACCTTGCTAAAACGACCTCCTCCCGCCGAGAAGGGCGTGAGGAGGACGTCCAAGCCACGGGAAGAGGTTTTAAGGCCCGAAGCTTGTTGTCGGTAAGTGCAGCCCAATCGGCATGCCACAGCGACACAACGCGCCGACAAATGACCCTGCTAAAATCGGACGAAGGGACACAACAAGAAGCTGTCCGAGGCTGGAGGACCGCAGCCTTGGCCGCGGCATCTGCAGCTTCGTTCCCAGGGATACCGACATGGCCAGGAACCCACATAATGCTAACCGGCGTACCGAAGTCCACCAGCTGCTGAAGAGAGCGTTGGATCCGGTGTACGAAAGGGTGAACCGGGTACGGATCACTGAGGCTCTGGATGGCGCTCAGGGAATCTGAGCAGATGACATAAGCAGAATGTCGGTGGCGGCAGATGTAAAGAACAGCCTGGTAGAGGGCAAAGAGCTCAGCTGTGAAGACCGAACAATGGCCATGGAGCCGGTATTGGAAACTTTGTGCCCCAACAATAAAGGAACACCCGACCCCGTCATTGGTCTTAGAGCCATCTGTATAAATTAAAGTCATGTCGATGAACTTCGAACGAAGTTCCAAAAAACGGGAGTGGTAGACCGAACCGGGGGTGACCTCTTTTGGGAGCGAGCTGAGGTCGAGGTGAACGCGGACCTGAGCCTGGAGCCAAGGTGGCGTGCGGCTCTCGCCCACTCGAAAGGTTGCAGGGAGTGAAAAATGAAGGTGTTGAAGGAGGCGACGAAAGCGAACTCCAGGGGGTAGCAGGGCAGAGACATACAACCCGTATTGACGGTCAAGAGAGTCGTCAAAAAAGGAACGATAAGACGGATGGTCGGGCATTGACAGTAGCCGACAGGCATACCGACAAAGCAGTATATCGCGCCGGTAGGTGAGTGGCAATTCGCTAGCGTCAGCATGAAGACTCTCTACGGGACTGGTATAAAATGCTCCGATCGCAAGTCGTAAACCTCGATGTTGTATGGAGTTGAGGCGGCGTAAGATGGATGGCCGTGCAGAGGAGTATACGAAGCTCCCATAATCCAGCTTGGAGCGGACGATCGACCGATATAGACGAAGTAGGACGGTTCGATCCGCTCCCCACGACATACCACTGAGAACACGGAGGACATTTAAAGAACGGGTACAACGGGCGGCCAAATATGACACATGTGGAGACCAGCTAAGTTTCCTGTCAAAGGTAAGGCCTAAAAATTTGATTGTCTCCACGATTGGGAGAGCAACGGGACCGAGTCGTAAGGACGGTGGGAGAAACTCTTTGTAGCGCCAGAAGTTAATACAGACCGTCTTCTCGGCAGAAAAACGGAAGCCATTGGCGACACTCCAGGAGTAAAGACGGTCAAGAGAACGCTGAAGACAGCGCTCCAGGACACGTGTACACTGCGCGCTGCAGTAGATGGTAAAATCGTCCACGAAAAGGGAGCCTGATACATCAACTGGGAGGCAATCCATTATTGGATTGATCGCGATGGCGAAGAGAGCGACGCTCAAAACTGATCCCTGTGGCACCCCATTCTCCTGGCGAAAGGTGTCGGACAGGACAGATCCCACACGTACCCGAAACTGTCGATCCAGTAAAAAGGAACGAATAAAAAGAGGGAGGCGACCGCGAAGGCCCCATGTATGCATGGTGCGGAGAATGCCCGCCCTCCAACAGGTGTCATAAGCCTTCTCCAAATCAAAGAACACAGCCGCGGTCGGGCGCTTCCGCAAGAAGTTATTCATAAGGAAGGTCGACAAGGTAACCAGATGGTCAACAGCAGAGCGGCGCCTACGAAATCCACATTGTACATTGGTAAGTAGGCGTCGAGACTCGAGCAGCCAAACCAATCGAGAGTTAACCATTCGCTCCATCACTTTACAGACACAGCTGGTAAGCGAGATAGGTCGATAACTGGAAGGCAAGTGCTTGTCCTTCCCCGGCTTAGGAATCGGGACAACGATAGACTCGCGCCAGCATGCGGGAACATGTCCCTCAATCCAGATGCGATTGTATGTACGAAGAAGAAAACCTTTACCCGCAGGAGAAAGGTTCTTCAGCATCTGAATATGAATAGAATCAGGCCCTGGAGCGGAGGACCGTGATCGGCCAAGTGCGGTTTCGAGTTCCCGCATGGTGAATGGGGCATTATAACTTTCACAATTCGAGGAGCGGAAGTCAGGTGGCCTAGCCTCCTCTGCCTGTTTGCGGGGGAGGAAGGCAGGGTGGTAATGAGCGGAGCTCGAAACCTCGGCGAAAAAGCGGCCGAAGGCATTGGAGACAGCCTCAGGGGCCACAAGGACTTCATTCGCGACCTTCAAGCCAGAAACTGGGGAGTGGACCTTAGTGCCAGATAGCCGGCGCAGGCTACCCCAGACAACAGAAGAAGGAGTAAAACTGTTGAAGGTGCTTGTGAAAGCAGCCCAGCTGGCTTTCTTGCTTTCTTTAATAATACGACGACACTGAGCACGTAATCGTTTATAATTAATACAATTCGCCACTGTAGGGTGGCGTTTAAAGGTGCGTAAAGCACATCGACGAGCACGTAAAGCGTCTCTACATGCTGCGGTCCACCAGGGGACCGGTACGCGACGTGGAGAAGAAGTAGAGTGAGGGATGGAATATTCAGCAGCAGCAAGAATGACTTCCGTGAGGTGTGCGACCTGACGATCGCAGCTTGTGAAGGTTTGATCCTGAAAGGTCGCCCTGGAAGAGAAGAGCCCCCAGTCTACCTTGGAGATGGCCCAACTAGAGGAGCACGGAGAGGGAGTACGCTGCAGGAGATGGATAACACACGGGAAGTGGTCGCTCGAATATGTATCAGCAAGTGCATACCACTCAAACCGGCGTGCAAGTTGGGGAGTACATATAGAGAGGTCTAAATGGGAATAGGTGTGAGATGTGTCCGAAAGAAAAGTAGGGGCGCCAGTATTGAGGCAGACAAGATTGAGCTGGGTGAAAAGGTCTGCTAACAAGGAGCCCCTCGGGCAGGATGCTGGAGAGCCCCAAAGGGGATGGTGGGCATTGAAGTCTCCAGTTAACAAAAATGGTGCAGGTAGCTGAGCAATAAGTTGCGTCATGTCTGCCCTGGTAACGGCAGATGACGATGGAGCGTAAACGGTACAAAAGGAAAACGTAAAAGTGGGGAGAGTAATGCGGATGGCAACTGCCTGCAGGCCGGTGTGCAACGTGATGGGATCGTAGTAAATATCATCCCGGACCAGCAACATAACCCCTCCATGAGCTGGGATACCTACCACAGGGGGTAGGTCAAAACGCACAGAGGTGTAGTGTGCCAAGGCAATTTGATCGCATGGGCGTAGCTTCGTTTCCTGGAGGGCTACGACGAGCGGACGATGCAAGCGGAGCAGCAACTTCAAGTCCTCTCGGTTGGAGCGAATGCTGCGAATATTCCAGTGAATAAGTGCCATCGTAAGAAAAGGAAGATGATAGAAGCGGTCACCTCGAAGGCCGCTTAGGGCCTGGCTTCAAGCGAGCACTGCCGCCGCTATCAGGAGGCGGACAGTCATCGTCCATGGGGTCTATAGGGTCATCGGCCATCTCGGGAGGATGGCCGGGAGGGGGAGCTTCCTCCGCCGGTGAACGGCCAGATGTTCGGCTACCAGCGGTGCGGCCAGGCGAAACGGATGACGGCCTGGGGCGGCAACCGCTGGGTGGCGCAGGAGAAGAAAGGCGCCGCGGCGGAGAAGGAGAAGGAGAACTGTGCTTCCTATGCGCCTTTTTAGAAGGACGTTTGGTGGAAGTACCGGTCGAAGGCTGGGAGGTAGAGGGACGGAGGAAGTCTGCACGGGATGGTTCCTTCTTGAAGGCCCGTGCATCTGACTTCGGGGTCTTCGACTTAGCAGAAACTGAGGAAGTGGCTGGTGTCTGTGGGGTGACGGGAGGAAGAGGAGACGTCGACCGCGCGATCTTAGCACTGGCCGAACGGACGACCGTGGTGCTGAAGGTCAGATCGCATGTCTGGGTTGCTATCTCCCGGGTAGTCCGAGGAGAGGCGAGGACAGTGCTGTATTTCCCCGCTGGGAGCAGCGTGGGCTTCCTACTAGCCAATAGCTTGCGAGCAGCCGAGGTGGACACTTTCTCTTTGACTCGAATTTCCTGGATACAGCGTTCTTCCTTATAGACAGGACAGTCGCGGGAGGATGCGGCATGGTCACCCTGACAGTTCACACAACGAGGAGACGGAGGTGGACAGTCACCCTCATGGGCATCCCTGCCACAAGTGACACATTTAGCCGCATTGGAGCAAGACTGTCGAGTGTGATTGAAACGCTGACACTGGTAGCAGCGCGTAGGTGTCGGGACATAGGGGCGAACAGAAATAACCTCGTAGCCCGCCTTGATGCGCGATGGCAGCTTAACACTATCGAAGGTCAAGAAAAGTGTCCGGGTCGGTACAAGGTCATTGTTGACCTTTTTCATGACCCGATGGACAGCCGTCACACCCTGCTCAGCGAGGAAAGATTGAAGCTCCTCGTCAGTCAATCCGTCGAGGGAGCTACTATAGACTACACCACGAGACGAATTCAAAGTGCGGTGGGCATCCACCCGGACAGGGAACGTGTATAAGAGTGTGGCCCGAAGCAGTTTTTGCGCCTGAAAGGCACTCTCAGTTTCTAGTAATAAGGTACCGTTACGCAACCTGGTACAAGATTTGACAGATCCGGCTATGGCATCTATGCCCTTCTGAATGACGAAAGGGTTGACAGAGGAAAAATCCTTTCCGTCCTCAGATCGAGAAACTACGAGGAACTGTGGGGCTGGCGGTAGTACTTTTGTCACTGTTGGCTGGTCACGTTTCCGTTTTTGGGTCGAAGTCGAAAGCGATGGAGTAGAATCCATTGCGGAGGAATCCCCCATGATAGCCAGCGTCTCCGATGGCGCGCTCCTTCCTTGTGGGGACCCTCTCAGAGGGCACTCCCGCCTTAGGTGAATGTTTACACCTCAGGTCACACCTCCCGAGAAACAGACGGAGGGACCAATCGGCATGGTCAGAAGGTATCAGCTCAGGCAATCACCCCTCCCCGGGCCTGGCCTTTACCAGGGGGTACGCGCGTGCCTTACATGTCTACCCAGGGCGGGGACTTACGCGTTACCCCGTCACCGGCTACGCGTGCGAACGCGTGGGTCGGCCTTCAGGCACGCACAGGGAGGAAGGAAGAAGAGGAAAAAGAAGAGAGAGAGGGAGAAAGAGGACAGACTGTCTCAAACGCCGAGGCGGAGACCAGAGAAGGCAAGGAGAAGAAGGCAATGAGAAGGCAAGGAGAAGAAGGCAATGAGAAGGCAAGGAGAAGAAGGCAATGAGAAGGCAAGGAGAAGAAGGCAATGAGAAGGAAAGGAGAAAAAGGCAATGAGAAGGCAAGGAGAAGTCAAGGGAAAGAGTAAGGAAGACAGTGAAGTGGAGAAGAGCAAGGAAAGGAACCAACAAAAGGAAGGAAGAAACGAGAAGTGAAAAACCAAAGAGACCACGATTATAGGTCGTGAAACCGTCCGTCTCCGGACGCAGGCGCTAACTACCCCCGTGAGGGGGATGGACTCCTTTTAGTCGCCTCTTACGACAGGCAGGAATACCTCGGACCTATTCTAATCCCCGGACCCGCAGGGGGTCTGACAGAGTTTGAAAGAGATCTCCATTTGGCCGGCTGATCGAGTCGTGGGCTTGCCAAATTTTTGGGGCGTTCATATATGACAGTGGTCCACTGTTCGACTTTAGAGCAACTTGAGGACAGTATACTCGTCGTCAAGGTTGCAGTCGGCCACTATGACATCCACGAAGGATGATCGCTGTGTTGTACACCAAGCACATTCATCAGCTGTACAGTGGTACTGCACATGCTGGATGCTGACAGATTATGGTGACAAGATACTCATTTTTACAGTGAAACTGATTCATCTGTGGCCAATGGAGAATTGAAACGGAAGCTGTCAGGTGGTTACAAGTTACACATCCCTTCAGTATTTCGAAACCACGTAATTTCCACCCAACGCGACGCTCAAGTTTGTAATTTGACTTAAAATATTCTTTGAAATGGTGCGAAAGAGTGGCGCCCTGTAACGTCACACTTGCGTTCGACGACGATTCAGACAGCAGGGTATGAACACCTGCTTAAAAAAGCCGAAGCCGGTCGTTGGCACCGAGCGGTTCTAGGCGCTTCAGTCCGGAACCGCACTGCTTCCACGGTCACAGGTTCGAATCCTGCCTCGGGCATGGATGTGTGTGCTGTCCTTAGGTTAGTTAGATTTAAGTAGTTCTAAGTGTAGGGGACTGGTGATCTCAGATGTTAAGTCACCTAGTGCTCAGAGCCCTTTTTTTTTAAAAAAAAAAAAAAAAAAAGCAAAAAGGCAAACCTCATAAGTACATGTGACGTGTTTCGTGGGATGATGAAGTCAAATTGGCACCAAATTTCACCACAATTTTGCCCAATGCCAACGCGGACGTGCCGCACGATCGAAAGTTTTCACACCCCCTCATAGCCCATTTCACCCCTTATTTTGAAGCCTCTGCGCTGCCAGACTGAACCATAACACTCAGTATTTTACGAACGCAGTTTTCTCATGGGTGGGTGAAGAAAGTTGACACGATCTGGTGTTTCAAACCTTCTCTAAGGACATCGTGGGGCTACTTCCACGCTGAATGAGCTCATACTCGTTTGTAGCTCCAGTGCGACCGCATTTCTTGCTCTTGTTTACAGGTTGGAGCTTCTAGTGACCTTTCAAAGGCAGTCGACGAAATCTGAACGTGGTTCGAAGCAGCTAAGGCTGCTTATATTGTTTCAAGACTCATACTTTATGTCCTCCTGTGGCGTGGTTATGAGGCAGATGTGACATTGAGACATGCGTGAATAAAACAGTAAAGAGTTCCTCAAACACGCCCCAGTTAGATAAACCCTTGTTGGCACCCGCCCATCTTTATTAAGAATTTGAATTATGCACCTGTACAGACAGAATCCATGACGAGAGTACCAGGCACCTGCAGGCAGGCTACACTATTACTCCTTGGCCGCTATACTTTCGGTCTTGCGCCTTATAGTAGGCCATCCGGAAACAGCAGGCGTTGAAGGGGTTGCCGGCCTGCAAGAGTCTACGACGTCGTCACAAGCTTTTCGTATGGATTTATTTTTAAAATTCCTTATTTCACAGTGAAGGTGGGTGTGTGCCAACGTGGGTTTTGCCAAACTGAGGGGTCTTAGAGTGACCCCTTGTCGTTTTATTCACACATGTGTCAATGCCCCATCACTCGTGACCACGACACACAAGGGCACAAAATAGGAGCGCTGGAAAAGCATAAGCACCCTTACCTGCTTCGAATCATGTGAAAACTTCGTCGAATGGTTTTGAACAGTCCCTAGCGGTTGCAGCCTACACACGAGAGCAAAAATTGCGGTTGATCTGGGCTCCGAAGATGTTCGAACACTTTTGATGGGGATGCAAGCCACTATGTCCTTACATTGGGGTTTAAACGCCCGAGGGAGTCAGCAGTGTCAAAGATAATGAAGAACGTCTTCCTGCTGCTCGTCGCACTGCGAACTGTCGGTTTCGAACGCTAAATATTTGTGAATCGACGCCCCAGGACGCCTTTTATGCCACTCTCTAAGGTCTGTTCGTGCCGATTCTGAGTGATTCTGTGTGTGGTGTCACCGCCAGACGCCAGACTTGCTAGGTGATAGCTTTTAAATCGGCCGCGGTCCATTAGTACATGTCGGACCCGCGTGTCGTCACTGTCAGTGATCGCAGACCGAGCGCCACCACACGGCAGGTCTCGAGAGACTTACTAGCACTCGCCCCAGTTGTACGGACGACTTAGCTAGCGATGCAACACTGACTAAGCCTCGTTTATTTGCTGAGAAGATAGTTAGAATAGCCTTCAGCTAAGTCAATGGCTACGACCTAGCAAGGCGCCATAGCAATTGATAGTTATCGTATGAAGCATGTCTCATCAAGAACGATGTATACAAATGATGGATTAAAGTTAAGTATTCCAGAAGCTACGTACTTTTCTTTATAGCATTCATTACGTATCCTGTTTCAGACCTCACGCCATCCTGCGTGAGCTTATAGCGTGCATTTCGGCCTTCTCTAGCAATATAACACTGTGTCTGGAAAGTTTGCCTCGACCAATCGTGATAAAACCACGTAATTTCAGTCCTGAGCGTCGCGGTTTTGACCTCCGTCAAAAGAAGGTAAGACGACCGTCCGATCGCGTAATACGTCCACGGAGGCATTGGACAAAATTATTGTGAAATTTGGTTGTTTCTGGGCTATGGCATTTATTTCGCAGGTTTCGACGCCTTGCTGTTTTCAGCGTCGCCGTGCACGAGGCTGATGCCGCAGGACCTCACATTTTTGCAATATTACAGAGGCAGTCCGTATGCACCTTAGCGCCAAATTTCAAACTTAAGCGTCACAATGGGTGGGATTTACGGGGTTTCGAAAGAGTGATCCTTTAACTGTTCTTTGCTGCTAACGAAGCAGTCTTCAGCGTTGCAAGCCAGTACCCACCATCACACTACTGAAGTAAAGATGTAGGTTGCTTGTGGCGGTATTTTAGTCTCACCATGTGTGACGATTAAATGCCTAGGACATTGTGTTCGGATCCTCTGCCGCTCATCTCATATTGACGAAACGTATATTACCCCGACAGATACCAGCCAGGAATGAGGTAGTTACAAGCAGTATTATAGATAACTGGCAGTTTTATGTGTAACTGCCAAAGAGCTCATTGTATGTCTCAAAGAGAACTCTGATATTAGTTCTTTCCACTCTAGGTTCGACGTCTCAGGCGACTACCCCATTTGTTACCCCATGATACCCTTGACACCAAAATTCCGCTCGCCACGTCGACAAACCGATGTTCAAGGAAGCTTTTGCGATTCTCTGCCACACACCTCACATATACCGAAGAACGGCCGTACCCACTCCTTGTGATTGGACATTTTCCGATAGTTTTGTGGGTTAACACTGTGCTGTCTGCCAAGACAGATTACACACCGTTCGGATACTAGTTCACGCCTCTAGCTTGTAGGAATAAAGAAATATTTCACAAAGCGACTGATTGCAGTTTTCTGTTTAAAAGTTCAATAGACAGTCGTGCGATCTTGAACGTCTGTAGTGGATAAGCTTTATGCAAAACGTATTCTAGTGACTTATGTATTGTCATTGACATAACATATAGCATGAAGTTCCAGTTAATCTAATCTTACTGTCTGGCGCAAACCCTTAGATTGCTTCATTGTATTTTATAAGTGAATCTAAGATCTTGAACGTAAACACGACTTAAGGCCAGTTCCGACTGGCCGACTGCTGTCTACAAGGCCGCTGAAGATGTCACCAGCCTGTCGCCAATTCTTCCTGCCGTAGTTGCCATTAAATGAATCCCTCAGATTCTCCTGGTTCTTTATTCAAGCAAGTCCTCATTTGACTTCACGAAGCTGAGTGGACCTAGTACTGTACCTCCCTACCCCACAAAATGCCTGAGAAAGTATCAGGAACCGAACCCATGTCCTTAAACAATGAAGGCAGTGACGCTAACCATTCATCTAATCGGAGGCGGTCATAATTATCTAACTGAAGAGTCGCTAATATCAAATTTTAACACTGGAAATATAACATTAAAATTTGCTGTAGGATTTTGGTGGCAAAAACTGTTTTATATTTTACTTAATTACTGAATTTTATTGTTTTTTGTGCTGTTGTTGTTGTTGTTGTTGTGGTCTTCAGTCCTGAGACTGGTTTGATGTAGCTCTCCATGCCATACAGTAAAGCTGCATGCCCTCGGGAAAAATTACGGCCGTAGCTTCCCCTTGCTTTCAGCCGTTCGCAGTACCACCACAGCAAGGCCGTTTTGGTTAATGTTGCAAGGCCAGGTCAGTCAATCCACCAGACTGTTGCCCTTGCAATTACTGAAAAGACAGCTGCTCCTCTTCAGGAACCACACGTTTGTCTGACCTCTCAACAGATACCCCTCCGTTGTGGTTGTACCTACGGTACGCCTATCTGTATCGCTGAGGCACGCAAGCCTCCCCACCAACGGCAAGGTCCATGGTTCATGGGGGGGTTTTTTGTGCTACACTGCAGTATATGCTTGCAGTTGCTTTCTTTGTTAATGGAATGTTTATAATTTTGTCTGCAACTTTTCTCCGCTTCTGTATGAGAATTAGTGTAATTTCCCAATAAATCATCACTTCTCGTATTACTAATGTGCCATTTGGACTTGCAGCTGACCTAAACAAATCGTAAGAGAAAACAATGGCAGCTTACTTCTGATAATTCCACGCCTGTAATGTCCGAACCGAAGGCGAAGACAATGTTTTAGCTACCCCTGACACCGTCCTTCTCATCGCAAAGCCAGTTGGGCTGGTCCGTGTCGAGACTCGGCTTCCCCTTCTCCAAAAAAAAGGCTCTAAGCACTATGACTATCTCAGGTCATCAGTCACCTATACTTAAAACTAAGTAAACCTAAATAACCTAAGGACATCACACACATCCATGCCCGAGGCAGGATTCGAACCTGAGACCGTAGCGGACGCGCGGTTCCCGACTGAAGCTTCTAGAACCGCGACCGGCTGCCATTTTGCGTCCGTGTCAGTTTAATGTTCACTGACTACTCAGTCAGCCAACCAAAGTAATGTGTGAAACGAGGATACAGTCTGTTTAACCATTAACATAGCAAGCCTAAGTCGTCACCGTTGTTTACCAAGCTGGATCCTTCTGAGGACCTGATGTTTTTCTTGATTTATCAACATGGTAGTGTAGAATGTTATTCGGGTTTTGTTCTTTGGATACCTAGAAGTGCATTAAAGTTAAATAATCATTGTTGACGTGTTGCTTTATCATCAAGCATAATAAACTGAAAAATGTATACAGATCTGTTCCATGAAGTGACAGCAGTAAAAAGTGCACAACGAATATTTTCGTCTGTTGTTCACATTTCAGAAATTGACTGCTTTCTGCAGCGAAGAGCTCCAGCAATCAGAAGAACAACAAAGAAATATTCTACATTTGGCATAATCTGTATATTTCCTAATTCTCATTCTATTCACAACAGCGTTTGCATTGTAATGCTGAGTAAGACGTTACACTTCAACACTGGTGAAGTTATCTATAGTATCCACAATTTCGTCATCAAAGAATATGTGGAAAAAATCGGTCGTTGTGGATACAAGATCATTTGTACTCGTTGGCCTTGAGATACTTTGGCAATGTTATATTGACGATAGCGAATCACAGGACAATGAACGGGTCCATTTTCGGCCAGACTTTGCTGCCAATAAACTCATCTCCTCATATGAATTCCCATCAGAATTTTCACTGGCAATGATGCTTTCTTGCTATTTCACTTCAAGATTATCTTACGATTCCGGTGCATCTTGTTTTGGAATAAAGCCATCATCAGATTCGCTCGACACACTCTCGGTCACTGAGATCACATTCATCCAACATCCGAAACAGGTCATCTGAGATTTGCTTGCGGACAGTTTTTGAAAATATGTGGCTTTCACATTACTAAAAATAACAATAAAATAAATCCATCAAAATACGTAACTTAGTATACCAAGCGGGGTTCTAACGGGTGTCCGAGTGTGCTTTTTATCTCTTTTTTAATTTTTTTTAATAAACGCTTTATACATCTAATGTACATTTTAAATAGAAGCAGAATATGCATAAAACCCAAGAACAAATTGATTCTTGCAGAAATATCACCATAAATCACTGCCTAGTGTACCTAGAAAATACCGTTTGTTATTTTAGGGATTAAGATTTTTCTAGATTGTTTTGTGGGAAGAGACCAAACAGCGAGTCATCGGTCCCGTCGGATGAGAGAAGGACGGGGAAGGAAGTCGGCCGTGCCCTCTCAAAGGAACCATTCCGGCATTTGCCTGGAGCGATTTAGGGAAATCACGGAAAACCTAAATCAGGATGGCCGAAGGGGGGGTTGAACCTTCGTCCTCCCGCATGCGAGTCCAGTGTGCTAACCTCTGCACCACCTCCCTTGGTAGGGATTAAGAAGTCTGAAGTGAAACATATCCTTAAATTAGCCAGTGAATGAATCCAGCAGGCAGAAGCAAAGTTTTGCGGAGCTCATAGTTTATTTTTTCCAGTTTTCCAATTTTAGGGACCACCGGACGCCATGGCCCTTTATTCCAATAAACCCAAACTTCACGAAGATCATTTTAGATCTAGAACGATTCGTTTTAATTTTAAAATATACTATACAAAAACTATATGTCTCTACCTAGTAAGCTGTTTTTCCCAAAACTATTGCACAGAAAAATATTTTACAAAATTTATGAAAAGACTGACTGCACATGAAGAAAATATTGAAATTAGTTTGTTGTGGAGAGACATAGATCAGGAAGGAAATCTAGAATGTAAAGATGTAGTCAACACTTCACTGGAAATGAAAAGCGAATAAAAGTACTTTAACGACGTCGTTACCAAGCAAACGTTAGTGTTATAAATAACTTCTGGCCAAAGATGTGCTGTTTAACTTGTTGAAGACACCGGTACATCGTATAATAGGAGAAACGCTACGCTTTGCGGAGCGGGAGAAGTGAAAACTTATAATCCATGAAGAGGAAAAGAAGCAGTAGAATACCTTTCTGTAGTTGAGCCCTAAGTAAATTACGTGAAGCCATAAAAGGGAACGAGAACCGGAGCAGCACTACGTAAGTCTCAATGAAAGACGCGGGGATGAGGAGAGGCGAGACGAGGCGAGGCGAGGCGAGGCTAACAGAAGAGAAGGTGGGAGAGGAACGTTACGGAGGGTCGGTTGTAAGGGCCGCGGGCGGAGGCGAATAAAAAATAAAGCAGCGAGGAGGGCAGAGGCGCTCCTCGGCGCATGAAAAATGGATTTCCGTTGTTACCCGGTCTTCGAATAGTCGCTATTCAAAGGGAGTCGGTAGCGCGTGTCGGGCGCCCGTTAGGCGAACAGGCCGGCTGGCTGCGGGCTTCGGAGTCTGAGAGAGGTTCAAGAGGAAGCCGTCGCGTTCTGCAAGCACGGGTGGTACCTCCCCCTCCCTCCCTCTCCAACCACGCTGGCAAGGCTCCTGACACAAGTGGGAGAGAGGCATGTCTCTTTCCAACACTTTTCCACCAAGGTATCGGCTCGTTCTAATTAAAGTTCAGCTACTCACGGAGGACTAGTTCGGGCTTTAATTATATCATCAACGAAAATTGGTGGACATGCTAAAGAGTTATTGCTGAATCGATGTATACCGGAAAAAAAAAATAGTTTCAATTGTGGCCATCGGGTGCTAATCTGGCGCTATCCACAGTGTGTACGACTGTGTGACATCCACGACATAACGTGAGTGAACAGTACGTCTACTGAGAAGACAGACAGTGCTAAGTTTGCGAAATATTCTTACGTAAACGGCAAAATTTGCCGTGCTGCACTGAGAGTATCGCCAACTTAAAGGTCTGAGGAGAGCCCCAGTATCATGCAATGGTTTAAAGAAGTTGATAACGAAATTTGGAAATACGGGTTAGATTGGGTGTGGCACCTGGAGGCAGGCGTGCTATCCCGGGGGAAGCTACTGAGGAGGTTTGCTGCTGCTGTAACTGACCATGCAGCACAAGCCCTGCGTAATGCTAGTGCTCGTTCAGTGTTACGAGAAATGTCCATCCTATAGACGAGCGTATATAAAGCTTTCCGGTCTATTTTACACTTGTATCCGCACAGGATCCCGACAGTGCAGGAACTGAAACCTCATGATCCGCAGCAACGATCTGAATTTGTTCGGTTTCTGGCACGGATAGAAGTTGACGACATATGACCAGGCAATACTCTGTCGAGTGACGAGGCACGTTTTACATTACACGGTGGAGTGGACACACAGAACTGTCGTATTAAGGGTACTGTTAAACCGCGTGTTGTGCACGAAGAGCCATTGCACTCGCCATATATGACTGTGTGGTGAGGGTTCACAAGCACCTTTCTTGTCGCTATGTTCTTCTCTGAAGTGTTTATACCCAGACGATCTGTAAGCTGTACCCTGACGTCTGCACCTTATCGAGACCTCCTTGTACAGTATGTGATTCCTGCTTTAGAAGAGCGCAACTGTGTGGAAACCAGTATTTTCAAGCAAGACTGGGCAACACCCTATCTGTTTTATGCAAACTTCTACGAGCGTGTAATCTCCAGAGGTTTTCCAGACGTATGGCCTGCAAGATCATTTAACAGAATGAGATTTTCACTCTGCAGCGGAGTGTGCGCTGACATGAAAATTCCTGGCAGATTAAAACTGTGTACCGGACCGAGACTCGAACTCGGGACCTTTGTCTTTCGCGGGCAAGTGCTCTACCTACTGAGCAAGCCAAGCACGACTCACGCTAAGCCATGTCTCCGCAATATCTTTTCTTTCAGGCGTGCTAGTTCTGCAAGGTTTGCAGGAGAGCTTCTGTAAAGTTTCGAAGGTAGGAGACGAGGTACTGGCAAAAGTCAAGCTGTGAGGACGGGGCGTGAGTTGTGCTTGGGTAGCTCAGTTGGTACAGCACTTGCCCGCGAAAGGCAAAGGTTCCGAGTTCAAGTTTGACAGTTTTTATCTTTCAGGAAGTTTCAAGATCATTTAATATGGATCCATGTGACTTTTGGCTCTTGGGATATATAAAAGAACGCGTTAACCGGGGACACGTTAGGTCTCTATCTGATCTGAAGATTAGTATACAGGAACACGTTGCTCAGATTCTACCAGATCAGGACGTTTTCCGGATGCGACGTTAACGCATTAGAATATCTACCAAGTCCCCTACCACACGATAACTGCCGCCCACATTGGACACATTGGACCTCTGTGAGTAACTGCACACTGATTATATCCAGGCGGTACATTTGGATACTCTTCAAGAATAACTTTTATTTTTCCGTACATTTCGATGACTACATGCTGTCAGATTTAGGCCAATCCCGTAACGGTGGATTACATACTGGAAAATTATTTTTATATTCGTTACTGGGGCGCCAGCCATAGTTCCTTAGATATATCGCAATTTCTCTTAAAAGGAGCATACGACTACTCGCGCTGCTAACTAATTGTTCCTTCAGCCTCCAAGACAACACGGATATACAGGGTGGTCAGAAACAGTCTGAAAAGTTTGTAAGGGCATTGCAGGGGAGGTTCTGCTGAGAAACAATTGTTAAGAAAAGAATTCGATACGTGCCGTTCTGGGGTTATTTCGTACTGAAGTTGGCGAATCAGTTCGTAGCGCGAGCAAATTCAACCAGCTAGCCAGAGACAGTGTCGCCAGATTTGTTCTTCGTTTGGTTTAATCAAAGCAAACACACATAACTTTTGCTCATCTAATTAAAATTCATCACTCGGAAATGGCGCACCATATCGAATATTTCTGTTAACACTTATTTCTCAGCACAAGCTGCCTGGAACACCCTTACAAGCTTTCAGATTGTTTCTTACTACCCTTTATACAGGGTATTAAGAAAATAAAGCGGCACAGTTCTGCAGGAGATGGCATTGGTCAGTCAAAGCTAGAAGTTCCTGTACTGATATGCCCGGAAACATACACCTGTTGAGTTAGAATCCAGTCCGTTGCCTCATTCCCATCCGTCTGTGAAGTAGAAGACCCTGTAGCCAGTGCTGCATGTGGATAACACGTCCTGACACGGTCTTCAGCCCTTAATCGCAGTAAATCACGCATTATTTCAAATACACCTGGTTCAAATGGCTCTGAGCACTATGCGACTTAACTTCTGAGGTCATCAGTCGCCTAGAACTTAGAACTTATTAAACCTAACTAACCTAAGGACATCACACACATCCATGCCCGAGGCAGGATTCGAACCTGCGACCGTAGCGGTCGTTCGGCTCCAGACTGTAGCGCCTAGAACCGCACGGTCATTCAGGCCGGCTCAAATACACCTGGCTCCGTCGCATTGTATCACGTGCATTAGTCATATTCTCCTGTAACGTATGCATACTGTTGATTCCTTGGGCATACATCAATGCCTTTAAATGTCCCCACAGCCAGAACTTCGGATTCAGACTTGGTGAACGGGGAGGCCAAGCTACGGGACCTCCTCGAACAATCCATTGCCAATTAAACGTCGATTTGAGATGTTGTCCATCGATACTTTTAAAATGGAGTTGAGCGCCATCGCCGGCCGGAGTGGGCGAGCGGTTCTAGGCGCTTCAGTCTGGAACCGCGCGACCGCTACGGTCGCAGGTTCGAATCCTGCCTCTGGCGTGGCTGTGTGTGATGTCCTCAGGTTAGTTAGGTTTAAGTAGTTCTTAGTTCTAGGGGACTGATGACCTCAGATGTGAAGTCCCATAGTCCTCAGAGCCATTTGAACCACTTTTTTGAGCGCCATCGTGCATAAACCAGTATCGTTTTCATTCTACAAGGGTAATATTCTCCAACAGCGCCGGTAACGGATCGTGCAGAAATCAGTGATACACACCCAGTAGCTGGTAATCTACTTGGTAGTGTTGCAATGTGAATGCTTCGCCGACGAGTACAGCCCATACATTGATAGTGAAGCGATCCTAATGTCTGACGTTCCTGTCCGCTCGAGGATTTGCCTCTGCTAAAAGGGAACAGACTGTAGTAAACTAACGGTGAGAGGACAAGGAACCGAAAGGATCATACGAACATATGGCCGGTGATGCGTTCCACGGGAGGCACATCCAAGTGAAGATGAAGATAAAAAATCTTTGACAGTATAGGTTTCAATGACTGAAAGCACACATGAGAAAATACAAGGGAGGTTAGGTGAGAATTTTAGCACGCTTGCCAGAGACAACCGTGCGTACGGATCTTGGTGGTAAGGCGTCCTTCGTTCGCGTAGTAACTGATAATCGAAAAGAAGAAGATCTTTAGTTTCAACTCACGTAATTATTCGAAAAAAGATATTTTTTTCTGAAGCATTTACGCTATTCAGTCCCGCAATTCGACCGCAAGAGTGGAATGGACCTGTCTAAATAATAATTTCACTAATATTCGGATATACGGAAGTGTGAATACAGGCGATCTCTGCCAAGGATATAGTGGAACTAACATGGCATACGAGCTACGTAAGATACGCTAGGTGAATAGAATCTTTAAGCTTCTGATCCTTATTGTACCTATAGAGAGATTGTGACGTAACCCATCCTGAGATAGTAATATCTCGCGAGCTGAGGCAGAGTTTCCCAAGCACGAAGACAAGTAGAAAATCTCGCAGGGGATGGGAGGCATTACCTCGCTGAAATGTAAGTCCAAAATGGTTTGCCAACGAAGGGTTGCAAAAATGGACGTGAAATGTCATCGAAGTACCGCTGTGCTACAAGGATGCCGAACAAGGCAACCGAAAGGTCCTGCTACTAAAAGAAATGGCACCCAGACAGTCACTTCTGGTGGTCATGCACTATGGCGAGCAGCAGTCCCGTTGGTACCCCATCGCTGTCCAGGGGGGTCTCCAGATGCGTCTTCGGCTTGGAATCTCGTATTTTGGAGTAGAACTGTCTTCAGTGATGCGTCCCGCTTCAAAATGATCCAGAGACACATATGGAGTCACCCTGGACAACAGTGGGATACCAATCTGACAGTTGCCCGCCATACAGACCGACAACCACAAATGATGGTGCCAGGTGTCCTTTCATTTCGTAGCAGGTCCCCTTCGGTTATCAACCGCGGCAGCCTTACGACACAGTCGTAAGTCGAAATATTCTACGCTCTATCTTGTTGGTCTTCGTGGCTAGCCATTCTGGGTTTACATTTCAGCCGGATAATGCCCGTCCGTGCACTCCGAGAGTTTCTAGTGCTTGTCAGCGAGATAGCGGAACCATACATTGGTAAAAAGATCGCCACCGGATCTCTGCCCAATTGAGAGCGTTTGGAGCATTATGGGCAGTACCTTCCAAACAGCTAGCGACTTTCAGGACCTAACGCGTCACTTGGACAGAATTCGGCGCGATATGCCTCAGGAGGGCATCCATATACGCTATCAAAGAATTCCAAGCCGAATAATTGCTTGCATCAGCACCAGATGTTGACCAACACGGTATTGACTTGCTCAGTTTGTGAAGTTCATTGTTTTCAATAAATTTTTCAATTTTTCTCAAATTGTAATCATTTGTTTATCTGCACATGCACATCAAATCTACAGATTTTTGTTCCCTTCTGATAATGCTCTCATGCGGCGTTGTTCTTACACTGAAGAGCCAAAGAAACTGTTACACCTGCATAATATCGTGTAGGGCCCCCGAAAGAACACACAAGTGCCGCAACGCGACGTTGCAGGGACTCGAATAATGTCTGAAGTAGGGCTGGAGAGTTTTGACAACATGAATCCTGCGCGGCTGTCCATCAATCCGTAAGATTACGAGGAGGTGGAAACCTTTTCTGAACAGCATGCTGCAAGACATCCCAGATATCAATAATGTTCATGTCTGGGGAGTTTGGTGGTCAGCGACAGTGCCTAAACTCAGAAGAGTGTTCCTGGAGCCAATCTGTAGCAACTGTGGACATGCTGGAATTGCTTAAGTCCGTCGCAATGCAAAGTGGACATGAATGGATGCAGGTGATCAGACAGGTTCTTATGTACGCGTCACCTGTCAGAGTCGTATCTAAACGTATCAGGGGTCCCATTTTACTCCAACTGCACACGCCCAACAACATTACAGAGCCTCCACTAGCTTAAACAGTTCCCTGCTGACATGGAGAGTCCATGAGGCTGTCTCCATACCCGTACACGTCCATCCGTTTGATACAATTTGAGACGAGACTCGTCCGACCAGGCAACATGTCTCCAGTCATCAACAGTCCAATGTCGGTGTTGACGGGCCCAGGCGAAGCGAAAAGCTTTGTGTCGTGCAGTCATTCAAGTTTACAAGAATGAGTCTTCTGCTCCGAAAGCCCATATCGATGATGTTTCGTTGGATGGTTCTCGCACTAACACTTGTTGATGGCCCAGTATTGAAATCTGCAGCAATCTGCGGACTTTTTTTCATCTGTTCGGTTCTTTAAAAACACGCATGAGTGTAATTGTGTGGTCCAACATGCAAAAATTGTTAAATTATTTTTAACTTTGAATCTATCATTCAAAGAGATACAAATATACACTTTGATTTTTGACTTTTGAGTTACTTAACTATTTTAGAAAATTATAAAATTGGTTTTACTTTTACATTACTCTCAACTGAGCAATAAAATCATCGAACGTAATGCACTGGCTTACTTCCAAGAATATTACTTGAAAACAAAAATAAAACTATATTATAATTAACCTCGGCGTATTTGTACTTTATGAGCATGGACTCAAATATCGAAATTATTGTGGGCCCACGCTACACTCGAAGAATACTTCTCTTAGCATCATATTCAGGCTGTGTTATAGGATGACGCGTAATGGCGTCTGTGGAAGCAGCAGCCGCTAAAATTGTGAAGCTGTAAACGTCTTAAGAAAAATTAATTCAATGCAAGGAACATGACAGAGGGTGCACTGTACATCGAAAATAACTCACATATGAACTTTAACGTACTATATTAACAAGGTTAACAGTACAAATGCTTAATTTTCGTGATACAATACGTCTGTTTCCGATTCCTAGAAACAAGCGAAGAGAGAGGAAGAGAAGAACAATCCAGGAGCGATCTTCTCCCTTATTAATAGCATAAAAGTTATAAACATTTAGTGAGTTTACTCCTTGATACTAAGATTAAATTTAACATTTACTATAAAACAGGGAAAGTTTTTTTAATGTCTGTATGACACAATTTTGGCTGGAACGACACAACTTCTAACACGTTGAACGATTCTTTTCAGTCCGTCGTTGGTCCCGTTCTTGCAGGATCTTTCTCCGGCTGCAGCGATGTCGGAGATTTGTCATTTTACCGGTATCCTGATATTCACGGTACAATCGTGAAATTATCGTACGGGAAAATCCCCAACTTCATCGCTACCTGGGAGATGCTGTGTCCCATTGCTCGACCGCCGACTACAACACCTCGTTTAAATCCATTTAAATCCTGATATACTGCCATTGTCGCAGCAGTAACGGATCTAATAACTGCGCCAGATACTTGTCTTACATAGGCGTTGCCGACCGCAGGGTCGTATTCAGCCTGATTGCTGTGGTCCTCTGTCCAGAGATTGCTTTGATGCAGCTCTCCATGCTGCTCTATCCTGTGCAAGCTTCTTCATCTCCGAGTACTTACTGCAACCTACATCCTTCTGAATCTGCTTAGTGTATGCATCTCTTGGTGTCCCTCTACGACTTTTACCCTCCACGCTGTCCTCCAATACTAAACTGGAGATCCCTTGATGCCTCAGAATATGTCCTAGCAAGCGATCAATTTTTATAGCGAAGTTGCGCAACAAATTTCTCTTCTCCCCAATTCTATTCAATACCTCCCAATCAGTTGTGTGATCTACTTCTCCAATCTTCAGCACTCCTCTGTAGCACCACATTTCGAAAGCTCCCATTCTCTTCTTGTCCAAACCATTTATCGTCCACGTATTAATTCCATACATGGCTACGCTCCATACAAATACTTTCGTAAATGACTTCCTGACACTTAAATCTATACTCGATGTTAACAAATTTCTCTTCTTCAGAAACGCTTTCCTTGTCATTTCCAGTCTACATTTTATATCCTCTCTACTTGGACCATCATCAATTATTTTGCTCCTCAAATAGCAAAACCCCTTTACTACTTTAATCGTTTCATTTTATAATCTGTTTCCCGCGGCATCACCCGATTTAATTCGACTACATTCCATTATCCTCGTTTTGCTTTTGTTGATGTTCATCTTATATCCTCCTTTCTACACAGTCCATTCCGCTCAGCTGCTCTTCCAGGTCCTTTGCTGTCTCTGACAGAATTACAATGTCATCGGCGAACCTCAAAGTATTAATTTCTTCTCCATGGATTTTAATTCCTACTCCGAATTTTTCTTCTGTTTCCTTTATTCCTTGCTCAATATACAGGTTTAATAACATCGGGGATAGGCTACAACCCTGTCTCACTCCCTTCCCAACCACTACTTCCCTTTCGTGCCCCTCGACTCTTATAACTGCCATCTGGTTTCTGTACAAATTGTAAATAGCCTTTCACTCCCTGTATTTTACTTCTGCCACTTTGAGAATTTGAAAGAGAGTATTCCAGTCAACACTGCCAAAAGGTTTCTCTAAGTCTACAAATGCTAGACACGTAGGTTTGCCTTTCCTTAATCTAAGATAAGTCGTTGTGTCAGTATTTCCTCACGTGTTCCAAAATTTCTACGGAATCCAAACTGATCTTCCCCGAGCTCAGCTTCTGCCAGTTTTTCCATTCGTCTGTAAAGAATTCTTGTTAGTATTTTGCAGCCGTGGCTTATTAAACTGATAGTACGGTAATTTACACATTTTTCAACACCTGCTTTCTTTGGGATTGGAATTATTATAATCTTCTTGAAGTCTGAGGGTATTTCGCCTGTCGTACACATCTTGCTCACCAGATGGTAGAGTTTTGTCAGGGCTGGCTCTCCCAACGCTATCAGTAGTTCCAATGGAATGTTGCCTACTCCCGGGGCCTTGTTTAGATTTAGGTCTTTCAGTGCTCTATCAGACTCTTCAAGCAGTATCATATCTCCCATTTCCTCTTCATCTACATCCTCTTCCATTTCCATAATATTGTCCTCAAGTACATCGCCCTTGTATAGACCCTTTATATACTACTTCCACCTTTCTGCTTTCCCTTCTTTGCTTATAACTGGGTTTCTGTCTGAGCTTTTGATATTCATGCAAATGTTTCTCTTTTCTCCAAATGTCTCTTTACTTTTCCTGTAGGCAGTATCTGTCTTACCCCTCGTGAGACAAGCCACTACATCCTTACATTTGTCCTCTAGCCTTCCGTGCCTATCCATTTTGCACTTCCTGTCGATCTCATTTTTTGAGACATTTGCATTCCTTTTTACCCGCTTCAATTAATGCATTTTTAAATTTTCTCCTTTCATTAATTAGATTAAATATTAGATTAAAGTCAAAGTCTCTTATGTTACCCAAAGATTTCTATTAGCTCTCGTGTTTTCACCTACTTGATCCTCTGCTACCTTCACTATTTCATCTCTCAAAGCTACCCATTCTTCTTCTACTGTATTTCTTTCCCCCATTCTTGTCAATCGTTCCCTAATGCTCTTCCTGAAACTCTGTAGAACCTCTGGTTCTGTCTGTTTATCCAGGTCCCATTCCCACCTTTTTTCAGTTTCTTCAGTTTTAATCTACAGTTCATCACCAATAGATTGTGGTCAGAGTCCACATCTGCCCCTGGAAATTTCTTACAATTTAATACCTGGTTCCTAAATCTATGTCTTATCATTATATAATCTATCTGAAACCTTACAGTATCTACAGGTTTCTTCCATGTATACAACCTTCTTCTATGGTTCTTGAACCAAGTGTTAGCTATGATTAAGTTATGCTCTATGCAAAACTCTACCAGGCGGCTTCCTCTTTCATACGTTACCCCTTTCCATATTCACCTACTACGTTTCCTTCTCTTCCTTTTCCTGCTATCGACTTCCAGTCACCCATGACTATCAAATTCTCGTCTCCCTTCACTATCTGAATAATTTCTTTTATCTCTTCATACATTTCATCAATCTCTTCGTCAACTGCGGAGCTAGTTGGCATATAAACCTCTACTACTGTGGTAGGCGTGGGCTTCGTATCTATCTTGGCCACTATGCTGTTTGTAGTAGCTTACCCGCATTCTTATTTTTTGATTCATTATTAAACCTACTCCTGCATTACCCCTATTTGATTTTGTATTTATAACCCTGTATTCACTTCACCAGGAGTCTTGTTCCTCCTGCCACCGAACTTCACTAATTCTACATCTACATCTACATGATTACTCTGCAACTCAAATTTAAATACTTGGCAGAGCGTTCATCGAACCACAGTCATACTATCTCTCTACCATTCCACTCCCGAACAGCGCGCGGGAAAATCGAACACCTAAACCTTTCTGTTCGAGATCTGATTTCTCTTATTTTATTTTGATTATCATTCCTACCTATGTAGGTTGGGTTCAACAAAATATTTTCGCATTCGGAAGAGAAAGTTGGTGACTGAAATTTCGTAAATAGATTTCGCCGCGACGATAAACGCCTTTGCTTTAATGACTTCCATCCCAACTCGTGTGTCGTATCTGCCACACTCTATCCCCTATTACGTGATAATACAAAACGAGCTGCCCTTTTTTGCACCCTTCCGATGTCCTCCATCAATCCCACCTGGTAAGGATCCCACACCGCGCAGCAATATTCTAACAGAGGACGAACGAGTGTAGTGTAAGCTGTCTCTCTAGTGGACTTGTTGCATCTTCCAAGTGTCCTGCCAATGAAACGCAACCTTTGGCTCGCCTTCTCCACAATATTATCTATGTGGTCTTTCCAACTGAAGTTGTTCGTAATTTCAACACCCAGGTACTTAGTTGAATTGACAGCCTTGAGAGTTGTACTATTTATCGAGTAATCGAATTCCAACGGATTTCTTTTGGAACTCATGTGGATCACCTCACACTTTTCGTTATTTAGCGTCAACTGCCACCTGCCACACCATTCAGCAATCTTTTCTAAATCGCTTTGCAACTGATACTGGTCATCGGATGACCTTACTAGACGGTAAATTACAGCATCATCTGCGAACAACCTAAGAGAACTGCTCAGATTGTCACCCAGGTCATTTATATAGATCAGGAACAGCAGAGGTCCCAGGAGGCTTCCCTGGCGAACACCTGATATCACTTCAGTTTTACTCTATGATTTGCTGTCTATTACTACGAACTGCGACCTTCCTGACAGGAAATCACGAATCCAGTCCCACAACTGAGACGATACCCCATAGGCCCGCAGCTTGATTAGAAGTCGCTTGTGAGGAACGGTGTCAAAAGCTTTCCGGAAATCTAGAAATACGGAATCAACTTGAGATCCCCTGTCGATAGCTGCCAATACTTCGTGCGAATAAAGAGCTAGCTGCGTTGCACAAGGACAATGTTTTCTGAAGCCATGCTGATTACGTATCAATACATCGTTCCCTTCGAGGTGATTCATAATGTTTGAATACAGTACATGCTCCAAAACCTTACTGCAAACCGACGTCAATGATATAGGTCTGTAGTTCGATGGCTTACTCCTACTACCCTTCTTAAACACTGGTGCGACCTGCGCAATTTTTGAATCAGTAGGTACAGATCTATCGGTGAGCGAAAGGTTGTATATGATTGCTAAGTAGGGAGCTATTGTATCAGCGTAATCTGAAAGGAACCTAATCGGTATACAATCTGGACCTGAAGACTTGCCCGTATCAAGCGATTTGAGTTGCTTCGCAACCCCTAAGGTATCTGCTTCTAAGAAACTCATGCTAGCAGCTGTTCGTGTTTCAAATTCTGGAATATTCCATTCGTCTTCCCTCGTGAAGGAATTTCGGAAAACTGCGTTCAATAACTCCGCTTTAGCGGCACAGTCGTCGGTAACAGTACCATCGGCACTGCGCAGCGAAGGTATTGACTGCGTCTTGCCGCTTGTGTACTTTACATACGACCAGAATTTTTTCGGATTTTCTACCAAACTTCGAGACAATGCTACGTTGTGGAACCTGTTAAAGGCATCTCGCATTGAAGTCCGTGCCAAATTTCGCGCGTCTGTAAATTTTAGCCAATCTTCGGGATCTCGCGTTCTTCTGAACTTCGCATGCTTTTTCCGTTGCCTCTGCAACAGCGTTCGGACCTGTTTTGTGTACCATGGGGGATCAGTTCGATCTCTTACTAGTTTATAAGGTATGAATCTCTCAATTGCTGTTGCTACTATATCTTTGAATTTGAGCCACATCTCGTCTATATCCATTTCCCTTTTTAAATTTTCTAACCTATCTGCCCGATTAAGGGTTCTGACATTCCACGCTCCGACCCGTAGAACGCCAGTTTTCTTTTTCCTGATGACTTCCTCCTGAGTAGTCCCCGCCCGGAGATCCGAATGGGGGACTATTTTACCTCCGGAATATATTACCCAAGAGGACGCCATCTTCATTTAACCATACTAAATGTAATTTTCAAGCGATGTATCCATTGCAAACAATTTACTTTCGGAAGTTATGTTAAAATATAATATGGATCACATAATAATTTATTTCTGTTATTACCAAATTTTCAAAATTTAAAGAACCGTATTTGTCGAATAACATTAATGTTTGCAGATGAGATCCTAAGCAATGAGTGTGCTTATCTACGGTCAAGCGACGTACAGACTTCACATTCTAGCGTGTCAGTGCAAATGTATGCTACAGAGCTTTTAATAATTTTACAGCATTGCTACTTCACGAATACAGCTTCGGGCATTGCGACAGAGCAGAGCAGTTTTCATTACATTTGTGTTTGGTCTACTACTATGTTGAACGTTGGTGCTGCAGGCTGTTACCTCAGTTTACTTGCACAGTAAATTTCTGGCATTCGTTACGGAGGACGCTAACTGGCCATTTTCAACGGTCCAACGAAATGGATTAATTACCGGTACATAACAGTGTTGGAACAGTGAGCTGCAGCTTGAAGGTAATCCCACAGCGATGCTCTTGTTACAGTGAAAAACTGTTTGGATAGTTTCTGTCACCCACATTCGCATAAAATGTCAAAATTGCTCTCATACATAAATAATGGACCCAACTTAGTTCGACTACATTCCATTATCCTCGTTTTGCTTTTGTTGATGTTCATCTTATATCCTCCTTTCAAGACACTGTCCATACCGTTCAACTACTCTTCCAAGTCCTTTGCTGTCTCTGACAGAATTACAATGTCATCGGTGAACCTTAAAGTTTTTATTTCTTCCCCATGGATTTTATACCCACTCCGAACTTTTCTTTTGCTTCCTTTGTTACTTGCTCAATATACTGATTGAACAACATCGGGGATAGTCTACAACCCTGTCTCACTCCCTTCCCAACCACTGCTTCCCTTTCATACCCCTCGACTCTTATAACTGCCATCTGCTTTCTGTACAAATTGTAAATAGCATTTCGCTCCCTGTATTTTACCCCTGTCACCTTCAGAGTTTGAAAGAGAGTATTCCAATCAACATTGTCAAAAGCTTTCTATAAGTCTACAAATGATAGAAACGTAGGTTTGCCTTTCCTTAATCTTTCTTCTAAGATAAGTCGTAGGGTCAGTATTTCCTCACGTGTTCCAACATTTCTACGGAATCCAAACATCTTCCCCGAGGTCCGCTTCTATCAGTTTTTCCATTCGTCTGTAAAGAATTCGCGTTAGTATTTTGCAGCTGTGACTTATTAAACTGATAGTTCGGTAATCTTCACATCTGTCAACTCCTGCTTTCTTTGGGATTGGAATTATTATATTCTTCTTGAAGTCCGAGGGTATTTCGCCTGTCTCATACATCTTGCTCACCAGGCGGTAGAGTTTTGTCAGGACTGGCTCTCCCAAGGCTGTCAGTAGTTCTAATGGAAAGTTGTCTACTCCGGGGGCCTTGTTTCGACTCAGGTCTTTCAGTGCTCTGTCAAACTCTTTACACAGTATCGTATCTCCCATTTCACCTTCATCTACATCCTCTTTCATTTCCATAATATTGTCCTCAAGTACGTCGCCCTTTTATAGACACTCTATATACTCCTTCCACCTTTCTGCTGTCCCTTCTTTGCTTAGAACTGGGTTTCCATCAAAGCTCTTGATATTCATGTAAGTGGTTCTCCTTTCTCCAATGGTCTCTTTAATTTTCCTGTGGGCTTTATCTATTTTACCCCTAGTGAGATAAGCCTTTACATCCTTACATTTGTCCTCTAGCCATCCCTGCTTAGCCATTTTGCACTTCCTGTCGATATCATTTTTGAGACGTTTGTATTCCTTTTTGCCTGCTTCATTTACTGTATTTTTATCTTTTCTCCTTTCATCAATTAAATTCCATACTTCTTCTGTTACCCAAGGGTTTCCACTAGCCCTCGTCTTTTTACCTATTTGATCCTCTGCTACCTTCACTATTTCATCCCTCAAAGCTACCCATTCTTCTTCTACTGTATTTCTTTCCCCCATTCCTGTGAATTGTTCCCTTATGCTCTCCCTGAAACTCTGTACAACCTCTGATTCTTTCAGTTTAGCCAGGTCCCATTACCTTAAATTCCCACCTTTTTGCAGTTTCCTCAGTTTTAATCTACAGTGCATAACCAATAGATTGTGGTCAGAGTCCACATCTGTCCCTGGAAATGTCTTACAATTTAAAACCTGGTTCCTAAATCTCCGTCTTACCATTATATCTGATACGCTTTAGTATCTCCAGGGTTCTTCCATGTATACAACCTTCTTTCATGATTCTTAAACCAAGTGTTAGCTATGATTAAGTTATGCTCTGCGCAAAATTCTACCAGGCGGCTTCCTCTTTCATTTCCTAGCCCCAATCCATATTCACCTACTATGTTTCCTTCTCTCCCTTTTTCTACTGACGAATTCCAGTCACCCATGACTATTAAATTTTCGTCTCCCTTCACTACCTGAATAATTTCTTTTATCTCATCATACATTTCATCAATTTCTTCGTCATCTGCAGAGCTAGTTGGCATATAAACTTGTACTATGTAGGCGTGGGCTTTGTGTCTATCTTGGCCACCATAATGCGTTCACTATGCTGTTTGCAGTAGCTTACCCGTACTCCTATTATCTTATTCATTATTAAAGCTACACCTGCATTACCGCTATTTGCTTTTGTATTTATAACCCTGTATTCACCTGACCAAAAGTCTTGTTCCTTCTGCCACCGAACTTCACTAATTCCCACTATATCTAAGTTTAACCTATCCATTTACCTTTTTTAATTTTCTAACCTACCTGCCCGATTAAGGGGTCTGACATCCCACGCTCCGATCCGTAGAATGCCAGTTTTCTTTCTCCTGATAACGATGTCCTCTTGAGTATTCCCCGCCCGGAGATCCGAATGGGGGACTATTTTACCTCCGGTATATTTTATCCAAGAGGACGCCATCATCATTTAATCATACAGTAAAGCTGCATGCCCTCGGGAAAAATTACGACTGTAGTTTCCCCTTGCTTTCAGCCGTTCGCAGTACCAGAACAGCAAGGCCGTTTTGGTTAGTGTTACAAGGCCAGATCAGTCAATCATGCAGACTGTTTCCCCTGCAACTACTGAAAAGGCTGCTGCCCCTCTTCAGGAACCACACGTTTGTCTGCCCTCTCAACAGATACCCCTCCGTTGTGGTTGCACCTACGGTACGGCAATCTGTATCGTTGAGGCACGCAAGCCTCCCCACCAACGGCAAGGTCCACGGTTCATGGGGGGAGGGATTTAATATTAAGGGGTTTAAATAAACAAACTTTTTAATGGTAATGGCTGCCAAAAGCTTGCATAGTTATATTCATAGTGATTCAAAACGAGATATTATAAATTTATTTTCAGTAGGTGAGTGTATTATACTAGTATTATCGGTTTTTAACTGGTCTAGGGACCCAAGTGATACATCTCAGTATGAGCTGTTCTGTTGGTCTAGGATGAGTAACAGAGTGATCCTTACATAGCCACAGTGGCATTTTAGAAGGCAACTTTATCAATTTATGCTTCACGTTTCATATATCTATAGATATACTAAGTGTATGTCTAGTCCCATGCTCCTTATTTTGTATCCACGTTACATTCTGTCTTTCCATTTTCCATTCCTTGTGTTGTCTGCTAGAGAGCGTAGTGCTTCCATGTACTTTGGTTCTTGGGCAGGGCTCATTAATGGTAGTGGCAGTTTAGCCAGTTTTTGTGAGGTGACAAAGTAGCTTTTGCTGAGTCAAAGACACATGACGGGACACTGGTCAGCAGCTTTTGTCTGAGTTGGTCCAGCACCTGGAACGCATTTCCGCTGCCCATTTACGCTTCTACCTGGGAACCTCAGTTCGGTAGCGTGGAATAGCTCTGTTGGCTGGGACGTTGGAAAGAGCGTTATCTCCTCTTGTCATCTATTATAAAGTAAGTTTAGATAGTTGGAATGTGTAAGGATTTTGTTGAAACTGAGATGCTAATACGTTTCTTAGAAGTATGATCATGATAAATCACATTGGAGTATTCATTTCAGTTAGTGAGTGCGATGATATTTCTTAATACTTCACTTAATTAATGCGATCTTTTTGTCCAAAATTGTTCAGGCTTTCGTGGCCAGTAGACAAACTGCCTATTTGCTTCTGTCTCGGGTTCTTCGGCCGACGTTCGTTTAATGATTTTACTGACGTTTTGCCAGCACGAGTGGCTGGCATAGTCAAAGCTTCACCCTCCAATGCCGGTGGTGAACTGGAGCCGAGCTCGCGGCCGCAGACTATATGTACCTGGCGCGCCAACGTCCGAGGGCTTCTCCGCGGTCATTTACGGTGCGGTTCTCCTCTTGCTACCTGCGACGGTCGTTCGCTGCAGTACGGGAACCCAGGATCCGTTTACCTTAAGGCTTTCCTCTTTCTTTTTGAAGTTGTTCCCGTGTTTGTGTATTTCTAGGGCTTCTCTAAACAAGCGGGTGTGATAGTGCTTCTCTACAGCCAGAACTTCCGTGTCGGTGAATTTTATCACATGATCGGTGTCACTCAGCGCGTGCTCTGCCACGGCCGATTTCTCCACCTGCCCCAACTTGCAATGTCACTTTTGTTCTTTGATTCTGGTGATGACTGATTGTCCAGTCATTCCGACATAAACTTTTCCGCGTGTGCACGGTAAAAGGTATATTCCCGACATTGCAAGTGGGTCCCTTTTATCCTTTGCCGATCTAAAACATTCTTTGATCTTCGTTGTCGGTTTGAAAGTTGTCTTTACGCCCTGTTTGTGCAATATACGGCGGATTTTGTCCGTCACTCTGGGAATGTATGACAGAACGGCCGTACCCGACATTTCTTTTCCTGATTTCTTACTTCGCCGAGTGTTTGGCTGTGTTACACTTCTAATACAATTTGTGGAGTACCCAGTTCGCCTCAGAACACTTTCCGGATGTTACATTCGCGTTTGAGGTGCTGCGGCTCACATATTCGTCCTGCTCGCGTTACGAGCGTGTTAATTGTGCCTCTTTCCGGGCTCGGGTGGTGGTTTGATAGTTTATGCAGGTATCAGTCCGTGTGTGTCGATTTTCGGTACACTCTATGTCCCAGGTTTTCTCCGTCCCTTGTGACCATGTGACCAGCACGTCTAGAAATAGTAGTTTTTGCCCTTTTCCACTTTCATGGTAAATTTTATGTGGGTGTGGAGGCTGTTCAAGTGTCTTATGAAATCACCGAGCTGTTCTTCACCATGACTCCCCACAACGAAAGTATCATCGACGTATCTGTACCACACCTAAGGATTACGAGTCGCCGAGTCCAATGCCTGTGCTTCGAAACGTTCCACGAAGACGCTCCGGAGCACATCGGTTCCATTTTCCCGCAAGACATCACAAAGCTCTTCCATGCATGTCTCACCACGAGCTATTTCACGTTGAATGGCAATTCCTACGAACAGCTGGAAAGCTTTGCCATGGGTAGTCCTCATAGTCAAGTGGTGGCTAAGTTCTTCAACTGGCCTCAGTTTAAGTTGACCAGTCATGCTTCTGCTATTTAGCTGGGGACACTAAACTTGCCGTTTGACCGGCTATGAGTACAACATGCGTTGACCACCGGCCATCTGGCGCCAGACAGTCGCGCCCAGCAGAGCATGGTCCACAAGTATTCTCAGAATCATGAAGACAATACAGTCAGTCGGCGCCAGCAGTCTTCGTTCCAGACACGCTGGAATGGTAAACACATAAATTGCGGCGACACTCAGACGACTCGCAGGTCGTTTCGCCCTGCCTACAACAGTCGAAACTCGACGGAGGTCAGTCGTCCCTCTAGTCGCTCAAGCCCATTGATTCATGGAAGTTCATCTCCCCACTCCCCCCCCCCCCCCCCCCAAGAAACGCACGCAGTGTGCCGCGTCCTCCGGTGCTCGCCTTGCAAGAGGCCACCCAGGGAAGTAACAGAGGAAACTGAAACTAAAAGCAAAACCACATAAGTTCCCAACATGCAAATCAATCAAGTGGAAAGTACTTTGAGCTCTCAGTACAAATACTTATTCGGCCCATTTCCACCTTGAAATGATATGAAACATTAATTAAATTGATGAAAATGAGAGGCAACATGCAAAAGAAGGCATGATACCCCTCGTTACCCCCCAGTCACTTTAGATTATTTTTGGTAGTGGTTGACTCACATGACAAAAGTAGTATCTCAATTACCCAAAAACGATCTGTCTAAACAGTTGGCAAACTGTCACAACAAATTGGCAGATTAAATTGGAAATTGATGATAAAATAAAAGGTGGAATTTTTCTTATGACTTTGTCAACATCTTTCTCACATTGATGAATAAGTCACACCCAACACAGAGTCACCCTCTGGGAACCCACTGTCATTAATGGACACAATCGCACAATCCTACAAATGTTGATCATATGCCAGAAGGCCAAGTTCGAAGCTGCAATAAAATGTTGACCTATTGGATCTGAAAGCTTCTCATTAAGGTAACATTTAAGAATTAGCTACTAGTGCCCAACTCAAACACACACATACTTCTGCATGAAGCCAAAAAGACAAACAATACTTCTGTGCTTCATGCTTCAAACATTTAACCGCACTCACGCCGTCTACCAGAACATAAATCACGATAATTTTACACAGTGATTGATTGATTGATGGTCCATTCGCAACTAGCCAGAATTGTAACCGCAGATCTCCTGCTCACATACACAAAACAAACAAAAATACTCTCGTGTAACTGTGGCATATTATTGTATATAACATTTTGTAACTATTGGTACATACACAAGAAATTTGTACACATGGTGACACTTGAAAGGCATCAACGTAAGTGAGATAGAGAGATATAGTATACACAAAAAAGACAGAAATTTTGTAAGTATACATGTGTGATCGAAGATTATGTAACATAGTGTGCATCACAAAAAATACTTGTTCCAAACCGATATCGTGATAGGGATCCAGGATACCTTGAACATGAACATGTATATAAAAAAAAAGAAAACTGGAAGCTATAAAACAAAACAATATACATGTAGTTGACGTAGTTTGGGGGGGGGGGGGGGTGGCAAAAAGAAACAATTTTTTCACTAGGGCCACTAATTTCACTGTGTTCATGCAATTGTCTGTTGACCATAACATCCTTCACACAACGAATATCTCAACACACGGACATTGCCACACTCGTCTGTGGAGCGGGGTTGCGGCTCCTGGCGTGGAGAATGGGTGCCTGCTGGAAGGAGGGCGACTAGTGGAGTGGGCCGCCAATCCAATGTTACTTGCAACCAGGCTCCGAAATGGCATCCGGCAGTATCTCCAGTCATCCTGCCCTCTCTGTTGTGGCGTTGCCAATCGACAGGAAGCTCATAGGGCGGTAGAACAGCCTACTGTTGATTTGCAGTACTGTGTGGTTTGATGGCAAGCACATGTACAGGGTCTGATTGTCATTGAGGACTGCAAGATTCGGGACAGATCCTTAGGACAGGTAGCTGGGTGTCCGAAGACCGTAACACTTGGCCTTATCTAGAGCGAAAAATTGCAATATAGGATACTACTCTTAAAATGACTCCAAAACTCGTGGAGTCATCCGATGGGCGTTGAAACAAAGATAGCAGATCGATCAGTGTGGCCCACTGCTCGAAACTCGTCTCTGTAGGAGAGGTGATAGTCACGACAAACTGCAGTCCAGCAATACCCAGCACACAACTTCTTTGGGCATGCAGTATGGCCTATTATGTTATGAGAGCCCGTACAGGAACTGAAAAATGATGTCAGTCACAATTGCGGCTCAAGATCGCTTCTCTCCGACGCTTTGTGCCACCATTACTAGAGCACACCATCTTCGGCCAGCACCTCTTCTGCAGTGGAATCTCCATTTCTGTGTCACCTCCGAACGGCGCCGTGTTGTCTCCTCAGCCAGCCGCTGACGGGTTTGCCCATCGTGGTGGGATTCCGAGGGTTGTGACCGCCCTCAACTGACCCATAGCTGTTCGCCAGGTGAGCCGCCGCCTTACTTTCACCGCACTGAACAAATAGGTAGCACGATACTCTGGGCCTTGTGGTCAGCAGAAGATGTGTCGTGACTGGCAGCTGCCTCCCTCAGACTTCTCCCTGCCGCTCCGGACCATTTACTCCACACCGACCACCCTGTAGCGTCAATTCTGTCCATCAGTCACTTGCTGTTCCCAGGACCTGCACAATACTTAAATCCTTTTATAAAGTGTGCCTCCCCAAAACTCTTTACAAATATAGCATTATGAATTCCTTACAATGGTCTCAGATAATATTTGGTACATTCATTAAAAAGTTAAAAGAAATGAATATTTACATGAATAGAACTGTTACACTAATTTAATATAAAACGTCTAACACTCTGCTGACAGAATTTGAAATAGTATTAATTATAAAGAATAGTGACGTAACCTATGGGCCCATTGATAATACTAGGGTGTATTTAATAATTGACTCATTAAGATTAAGAAAAGCTTAAGTACGCTACCCATAACCATAAACTAGTATATGTAATCCAAACTGCGGCCTACCCGTCACTGGAGCATACTCACAACTACTGATGACAATTGAACTTCGCTAACTACCCTATCCACAGGCGCCACCGCATATCTTTCGCCATCTCTGAGCCCAGAGGCCTCGATGGATCCCTGAAACTGCTAAAGGCATGGCAGCCGCACACAAATACACAATGAACACGTATTAGGCGAGAAACAATTAGCTGCAACTGCCTTAGTAATGAAAATTAATAAAAATACTATATGTAACTTATCAGCTACACCTGTTTACCATACACACGCCCCTGTCCTGCCCCGTTGAGACAACTCGATGCACGTAGCTGTCTCTGGCGTGGCCAATACTCTGAGTCGGTCGCTGCTCATCTGAGATGGAACTGGATATACTGAAACGTACGGCGGAAAATCTACACAAAAAACATTGCAGACTTTGCAAGTTATAATGCAAAGACTCTACCTCTGTAAGCAAGTTCCTCTAAATATCCTCCCTTCAGATTGCTCTTGTGTGCTAACACCAAGACACCAATTACCGGGGTTGTTGAGAAATTTCATACCTTCTGCATTACACCGCTTATACGATAGATCCCGACAACCGCACATTCTCAGACACGTGACGCACCATCGTACGAGAAACTCGCCACACTCCAGAAAGGCTACGCCCACCAGCAGCGGCATGGGCGGGCACAATGGCCACCTTTGTATATCCGCCTCCAAACCCTAAGGCTGTGGTACAACGCTACGTGGCGTGCCCATCGTGCCAATGAAAAAAAGAAAAAGCCTCATTGAAAATAGGTGCAACACTGCAATAGAGTGACCATAAGCCGCGCGCGATTAGCCGAACGGTCCACGGCGCTGCAGTCATGGACTGTGCGGCTGGTCCCGGCGGAGGTTCGAGTCCTCCCTCGATCATGGGTGTACGTGTTTGTCCTTAGGATAATTTAGGTTAAGTAGTGTGTAAGCTTAGGGACTGATGACCTTAGCAGTTAAGTCCCATAAGGTTTCACACACATCTGAACATTTTTTTGACCGTAACACCACTCAAAAATATCCAGAAAACAAAAAAATTGGTGCAACGCTGTAAGGCGTGCTCAGAACACTGGCGATACGCATCTAGTAACCCTTCCTCAACAAATACAGAGTAATGGGTTTGGTGCAAAGACAAAACACACACAAAGATGAAGCCTGTGTTAACGTTGACTCGGAAGAGTGGTGGCTCCCCCATGTAATGGAAAGTGCGGAAAAGTGAGTTAGACCGGCACAACTCCTATCTTCGCTTTCAGATCATATGTCGCTTCGTAGCCCATACAAGTTGCAAAAATGGCTCAAATGGCTCTAAGCACTATCGGACTTAACACCTGATGTCATCAGTCCCCCTACTTAACCCTAACAAACCTAAGGACATCACACACATCCATGCCCGAGGCAGGATTCGAACCTGCGACCGTAGGAGCCACGTGGTTCCGGACGGAAGCGACCGGAACCGCTCGGCCACAGTGGCCAGCCTACAAGTTAGATATGTACATGTAAAAGAATATAAATAAAAACAAATTACCACACTTAATGTCTAACATGTACACAACAGAAAGATGTTTTCTATCCAGGTTTTACAAACTTTTCCCTTTTGTCTCACACAAGAGACTTATTCTACAAACGGCTTGATGTGGGATATGTGGTGAATACCAATGGATTTCTTGCCATTCAGTGTCTGCAGTTCGTATGCGTTCTGGTGGGCGATTCTTTTAACCCTGTAGAGCCCACTGTACACTGGGAAAAACTTTTGGCGTTTCTGTTTTTGCTTGTTTCAAAGCGGAAAAGATTTCACCAACACAATTCCCCCTATACAAAAACTATGTTCTCGCGCTCCTTATGTTTCAAGATACGTACACGGCTCCGTCCGAGTATGTGCGGGGATTTTCCGCGAGCCGAATCCGCACGGTCCTGTCTACAATCTCACTCTCTATTCCTGTTTCGGTGATTGGAACTCGGGTTGACTCATCCCGCTGTTCACCTGAATCTCTGCGCCTCCAGTTCATGTCGTACTGCCCAGTATCATTTTGTCACTGCCAGTCACTCTGCCGTCCTGAATTTTTTCTCCCATAGCCCTGCCTCCCGGATGTTCCATCACTCTCATTCCGCCTGTCATCGTTGTTCTTATTGCGCGGTGCTCCACGAAAGTAGCCATTGTAATAGTTATGTTACCCATTGCCAATAATGAATGGAGGTCCTAACGAGTCAAATATTACTCCCCCGACTATAATGCAGTATTGTGATTAGTAGTGAGAACTCAAATAGGACCACACGGAGAAACAAACAAGGTGGACTTGTAGCAAAGCGAGCGCGCATGCTGCTGAGGCCTTTAGTACAAAAATGATAGGTCATACAATGCCCGAGACGCAAATTACTTTACCTGTCCAGAAACCTGCAGCAAGTCGTTGGTAGGCAGCGTTCTAATGGCGTAGGCGCCGACACTGCTACTCGCCCTGTCGGTACAGGCGCGAAAACGGAGAGCATCTGGGTCTTAAGTCACAGAATGAAACTGGAGTATGACCGCAGTCACGCTCCACAACGATTCCGAAAAAGTGCAACTAAGTCGCATTCAGTGCTGATTCCAAAATTCCCCACACTATCTCAGAACACTATTCGCGCCAATAGCGACCCTTCCCACGAATTTCGAACAGGGCTTTATAACTTCAACTGCCCTCAGTCGAAATTTACCAATAATACCTCTGCCACTTGACCGGCTACAAAAACAACCTGCCTAGAACACCGGCCATTCGGCGCCAGCTAGTCGCGCCCAGCAGGGCACGGTCCACAATTATTCTTACAATCATGAAGACAATACAATCAGTCAGCCCCAGCAGTGTTCATACCATATTCGCCGGAATGGTAAACACATAAAATGTGGCGACACTCTGATTGCTTGCAGGTCGTTTCGCTCTGCATAAAAAAGGGGAAAATCAACAGGGGTCAATTGTACCACCAGGCACTCAAGCCCATTGATGTACGACCCTCTCAGTATTCGCGGAAGTGTATCCTTCTGCCCCTCCCTCTTCCCACGGCCACCGTAAATGCAGTGTGCCGAGTTCTCCGGTGCTCACCTTGCAACAGGTCACTCAGGGAAGTAACAGAGGAAACTGAAAGCAAGACCACATACAGTTCCCAACATGCATAGCAATCAAGTGAAAAGTACTTTGTGCTCTCAGTACAAATACTTTCATTAGAATAAACGTATCTGGCCCACTTCCAACTTCAAATGATACGAAACATTAATAAAATTGATGAAAAAGAGAGGCGACATGTGCCCGATATAGCTCTGTTTAATACGTACATTATCCAAAAAACGATAAACATACATGGAAAGGAAACAGGTATTGATTACCGAATAAATAAGCAGAGGTATTATTAAAAAGGCTCCAACTGCCGGACTGCGGAAAGCGTGAGAAACCATCACTAGGTGGAACACCTCTTCAACACCATGCGCAATACAGGGCCCATTTCCGAAAACATATCGATCTGAGGTCTACGAAAAAGACAAGGATGTGCAAGGTTGTCATTAAAAACAAAGTACGAAGGGAAATGAGTGTCAAGTGGCGTTACTTCTACCACAGAGCTATCGAAGGGCAGAACGACTAAACTTCAGGGGTGTGGGTTTCATCTCATTAGAAATGCAGTCAAGAGGAGCATTTCTGCTTACAACTCCGTTTTTTATTGGTAATATCTAAGTTGAGCCAATGTTTATTTACATTCCTTCTGAGGTAGTCACATCTGAAGACGCCAACTAATATTACGGTTTCTCTTAAAGTATTGCTAATGTGTAAAAAGTTATGTATATATTTTGAAGTATTGTTTCACACACCATATACAGGGTGGTTATAATTAAACTTTCGAAATGCTGTAGAAGTAACGAGACTCGTCAGGATGACGTCAAATTTCAACGGGATATTATCGGAGAAGGGGGAAAACGTATGGCAGAAGAAAAATAAAGAGTGTGGAAATTGATCAATATATGGCGCAGTATGTGTCAGAATACGTTGATGAAAACACTTTTCATGCGCACGATCCATTGAAGTCGGTATAAATAAGTCGGATACGAGGCTTTTCCTCCTTTCACGTGTGTGACGATCGCCATGACTGTCTCAATGCAGGATCGCGCTCTGCTTGTAAAGCTGCATTACAAGAATGATGACTGTGCACACGTCGCTCTATACAGGTTCCGGACACTGAAGGCTTTGAAAAAAGGCGTTGCTCCGATGGTTGCCGTAGGTCTGCAGAAAAAGATTCGGAAATTCGAGGAGACGGGTTCTTTTCGTGGGCAACCTGGTAGAGAGAAAAAACGAATTCATTTCAGGTCAGAGAAAGCAGTGGTCACAGCAGTGCAGGAGGAGATGTGTGGTGGTGTGCAAACGTGTAGTGCACGGAGAATTGCCCGAACATTGAAATACCCATGAGCACGGTGCGTAAAATCCTACGATACATCCTTCTTTGCCATCCATTTAAAATTACCCATGTGCACGAGTTGCTTCCTGTTGACCTGCCAGCAAGATAGACCTTTGCTTTAGAATTTCTTGCTCGCATGGAAGTGGACAGTGATTGGCCGTGGAAGATTTTGTGGACAGACGAAGCCCACTTCCATGACAGAATATGTCAATACACACAATTGTCGAATATGGGCAACGGAAAATCCACACACAAATCAAACAGTACCACTTCATCGTAAATGGGTCACCGTGTGATGCGGGTCTACGGCATCATTTATCATAGGGCCCTATTTTTTTCGAAGAGACAGGTGCTTCCGATCCGGTTACGTCTACCGTCACTGGTAAGATCTATCAGTGTCTTCTGCGCAACCACGTCATTCCAGCTCTCCAACAACGTGGATGTGTGGATGGGCTCACTTTTATTTAAATCCAGTTAAGCAGCTGCTGAAGTGCTAGAATTATCAGACGTCCCGATCACCTGATTTTAATCCTTGCGACTTCTGGCTGTGGGGCTATCTGAAAGATGTTGTGTTCAGTGTTCTGACTGCAGACTTAGCTCCATTTAAGTCACGCATTGCGCAACACAATCTGAACGTGACCCGACTTCGATCAGTTGAGGAACATGTTGTTTCTCGATTTCAACTTGTTGCAGGAAACGAAGGACAACATATTGATCAAATTTTGGGCCAGTCACATGGAAATTAACAATCCGATTTGATTTTAATTGATGCTTTTTATGCGGTTTTTGGCCTCGGGACAATTAAAAGCCGATGTGATTGATGCTTCTTATGAGGTTTTTGGCCTCAGGACAATTAAAAACCGATTTTTCCCATTCAATGTGGTATGACCTGGCCGTGGTGGATGGGCTTACGTAACTAACAGTATCAGACCTGTACACCCATGCATACTGAGTAGTACAGATTGTTTAACGTCAAACGTACACCTTAGGCATTGCTGTATGATTCTTTTTGTCATTTGTAGTCGACCACTATTAAATTATGATGCATACTGCGCCTTCTATTGCTACATTATGTAACTATTAATGTTTCTTCTGCCACGCGATTTCCCCCTTCTCCGATAAAATTCCGTTGCAATTTGACGTCATTCTGACCAATGGTGTTATTTCTACAGCGGTTTGAAAGTTCAACTGGAATTGTAAGCACCCTGTATAATATGCCCAAGAATTAGTTTTAACCCTCACAAGAACAGCATCATTTGAAACGAATACACGTGCATACTGATACTGACCTCGAAAGGGCGATCTGCAGTGATTACTATGGAGAAGAAGAACTTCCAAGCCGAGATCGCTGTAAAAATCTTTATTGTAGTTAACCAGTTTCGGTGAAACTAAGTTACCGTCTTCAGATCTTGATATAGGTAATTAAAATCCTCTTGTGCCAGCTACACAAGGAATCTTTCCATTGAATTTAAAGTTACATGAAACATGAAATGAGCGATGCGTTGGTATGTCAAAATTGAAATTACGACGTGCATTATAATTCGCCAAAACCTCGTTCCCATAACATAATACGTCATGCCTTCCAGGGCACCACAAGACCATCTGTGTTGTGGCGCCCTCGTAGTCGTGAAGTGTTATGTTATGGGAACGATGTTTTGGCGAATTTTGATGTATAATTTTAATTTTGACATGCCAAAGCATCGCTCATTTCATGTTTCATGTAACTTTAAATTCAACGTGACGATGCTGTATGTAGCTGGCACAAGATGCTTGTAAGAATCTTTATGAAGATCTGAAGATGGTAACTTAGTTTTACCGAAATCGGTTGTCTGCAGTGAAGTTCTCCAAAGCGATCTCGGCTGAGACGTTCTTCTTCTCATAAGTAATAAACGTGTAACTACACAACAATTATCCTCATGTCGGCTTGTATTACGATCGTTTCGATAATCACGCAGGCCCGTTTCGCACGCACCGCCTCTTGCGCACGGATTTCGTCGAACTAAATGATAGAGAGGGGTTAACCGCCCACCTGCGAACTCAGTCCGTGCTGAGAGTGCCGGCAGCAGCTGGAGCACGCGGTGCCCTTTGCTGACGGCCGACGACGTGGGGCTCGCTTCTGGAAGATGTTGCCTGTTCTGAGGTCCGCCGATGACTGTCAACAGCCCGGTCCCTAGATCAGCCGCAGTAGCGTTAACGTCCAACTTACCCTTTCCGCCCTCTCGCTGCACTAGGACGTACACAAGCCACCCCCCGGTCCAAACAGCTCAACTGTCCTTCCACATAATGTACGGCTGGACGTCGATTATAAACCGTTAGAGAAGGAGTTTCAAAATCTTGTTTTTCGTAAAACTTGAGCCAGGTAGGTGGCCCCACTGCTTACACAAAATCAAAGACATCATCGAAAAGAAATTTCTCAGAACGTCTTGCCTATTGCAGCAATAAAAGGCTAGCGATGACAGTTTGCTGAATGCCATCATCACTCGGGATGAGAAACGGTTTCACCAGTAAGAGTCGGAATACAAAAGCCAGTCCATGTAATAGCAACATGCAGATGCTTCAGAAAAGAGTAAATGTAAGACGAAGCCACCTGTACAAAAAGTGTGGTGCACATTCTGCTGGATAGGCAGGGTGTGGTTTGTTTTTAGTTGTCTCAGAGCGTAAAGCAGTTGTCAGTTCGCAGTTGTGTCAAGAAGATGCTAAGTAGGCTAAAAACCTGAATTTTTACAATCGGGTCAGACTTTCACCACGGTACATCAGGCCCCATTATATTTTTGCGACCACGTAATTTATTGCCAAATCTCGCTAGACTATCTCAAGATATCCACTGAGCAATCCTGATTTAGTACGCTCATGCTTACATCCCTTTGGGTCTATGAAAATTGTTTCATTTATTTATTTATTCATGCATGTCCTCTCTCTAAATTCAACAGCACAACTTAAAGTATCAAACTACATTTATGTTTCCTATTGTGACAATCAGATTTTATGTTTTTCTTTCCTTATTCTAAATACTCAATTCACTTTACAACATCTAAATTAATATTTTCCTTGTCTCTGTTTTTCTTCTCCTACCAATGCTCTGACATTTATATGTCTGCCCATACGCTTCCCTATATGCAGTTATCCTTCACACTTTTTCACTCCCAGTCAGTTGTCCCGTTACTGTGGCAAAAAAGCCCCATGTTTCCGTTATTTCATCTGTTTTAACAAATATTACCTTTTACAACTGCTACTACTAGCGTTATGTTACTATTAGTGTTATTAAAACTGCACGTACTACTCCTACTATTAGTACTACAGCTACAGCTGTTAAAAACGTACATCATTATCTACATACACACACCGGAAGATACAGTATGCCGGCAGCAGTGCCTGAGCGGTTCTAGGCGCTTCAGTCCGGAACCGGGCTACCGCTAAGGTCGCAGGTTCGAATCCTGCCTCGGGCATGGATGTGTGTGATGTCCTTAGGTTAGTTAGGTTTAAGTAGTTCTACGTTATAGAGGACTGATGACCTCAGATTTTAAGTCCCATAGTGCTCAGAGCCATTAGAACCATGTTTTTTTTTTTTAGATACAATACGCTTCCTGTTCCACTCGCATACAGAGCGAAGGAAAACGACTGTCTGTTTGTCTCCCTACGAGCCATATTTTCTTTTATGTTCATGATCTTTAGGTGAAATGTACGTTGGCTGCAGTACGATCGCTCAACGGTGAGCTTCAAATGCCGCTTCTTCTAAACTTTCTCGATAGCGTTCCTGGTAAAGAACGTCGCTTTCCGTCCGGGGACTCCCACTTGACTTCCCGAAACATTTCCGTAACACTTGCGTGTTGTTCTAATCTATCGGTACAAATCTAGCAGCCTGACTCTGCATTTCTTGGATGTCTTTGTGGTGTCACCGCCAGACACCACACTTGCTAGGTGGTAGCCTTTAAATCAGCCGCGGTCCGTTAGTATACGTCGGACCCGCGTGTCGCCACTGTCAGTGATTGCAGACCGAGCGCCGCCACACGGCAGGTCTAGAGAGACTTCCTAGCACTCGCCCCAGTTGTACAGCCGACATTGCTAGCGATGCTACACTGACAAATACGCTCTCATTTGCCGAGACGATAGTTAGCATAGCTTTCGGCTACGTCATTTGCTACGACCTAGCAAGGCGCCATTATCAATTGCTATTTATCTTGTGATGCATGTACCGTCAGACCGATGTTCACCAATTGTGGATTAAAGTTAGGTATTCCAGCAGCTACGTACGTTATTGGCTATATTAATTACCTCGTCCTGTTCCAGACCTCACGCCAGCCTGCGTGAGCTTAAACGCGTGCCTTTCGGCTACCCGTCACTGTGGATTGGCTGTCTTGCCAGTCCACAACAATCTTCCTTTAATCCGATTTCGTGGGGAACCCAAACACTCCAACAGTGCTCAAGAACATGTCGTACTAGTGCTGCATATGCGGTCTCCTACACGGTTGGTTCGTTTGGGGGATTAAAGGGACCAGACGGCTATGGTCATCGGTCCCTTTTTCCAAAGACAAAGAACACCCACAGAGAAAAAAAACAAGGAACAGAAGAGATCACAGACGAGACAGAACAAGAGATACTGAGGCAAAGACAAGACAAAACAAACTAAAACCACACAGAGTGGGACGGTGGTTGGCCGACCATAGACATAAAAAAGGAAAGGCCAACCACTGAGAAACACATTAAAAATCAGTGTAAAACCATAGGCCAAAGGCCAGAATCAACACAAATCATTAAAAGAAAACAGAAACACTCAGAGTAAATGATAAAATCCCCCTGCCCGAATAAAACGTAAAACTGAGTCAGCCATAGTGGAGTCGTCTGTTAAAAGGGCAGGGAGCGTAGCAGGCAGCGCAAATGTCTGCCTGACCACAGCTAAAAGGGGGCAGGCCAGCAAAATGTGGGCCACTGTCAAAGCGGCCCCACAGCGACACAGAGGAGGGTCCTCCCGGCGCAGTAAATAACTGTGTGTCAGCCGGGAGTGGCCAATGCGGAGCCGGCAAAGAACTACTGAGTCCCTGCGAGTGGCTCGCACGGATGACCGCCACACAGCCGTCGTCTCCTTGACAGCACGGAGTTTATTGCGCATTGTCAGTTCCCGCCATAGCGCCAAGATTTTGCGGCGGAAGACTGCCCGCAAATCAGTCTCTGGGAGGCCAACGTCCAGAGATGGCTTACTGGTGGCCTCTTTCGCCAGGCGGTCAACATGTTCGTTACCCGGGATACCGACATGACCGGGGGTCCACACAAAGACCACAGAGCGGCCGCAACAGGCGAGAGTATGCAGAGACTCGTGGATAGCCATCACCAGACGAGATCGAGGGAAGCACTGGTCGAGAGCTCGTAAACCGCTCAGGGAATCGCTACAGATAACGAAGGACTCACCTGAGCAGGAGCGGATATACTCTAGGGCACGAAAGATGGCAACCAGTTCAGCAGTGTAAACGCTGCAGCCATCGGGCAAGGAACGTTGTTCGGAATGGTCCCCTAGAGTGAGCGCATATCCGACACGACCAGCAACCATCGAACAGTCAGTGTAAACAACACCAGAGCCCTGATACGTGGCCAGGATGGAATAAAAGCGGCGGCGGAAGGCCTCTGGAGGGACTGAGTCCTTAGGGCCCTGTGCCAAGTCGAGCCGAAGGCTAGGGCGACGAACACACCATGGGGGTGTATGCAAAGTAGTCCGGAAAGGAGGTGGAACAGTGAAACCCTGGAGCCCAGAGAGAAGCTCTTTGACGTGGACCGCTATTGTACAACCAGACCGGGGCCGACGTTCTGGCATACGGACGACCAACCGCGGGAACAGGAGGCGATAGTTTGGATGCCCGGGCGAGCTTAGAACATGGGCAGCATAAGCGGCCAGCAAACGTTGGCGTCGGAACCGCAGTGGAGGTACACCTGCCTCCACTAGTACGCTGTCCACAGGGCTGGTGCGGAAAGCACCAGTGGCAAGGCGTATCCCGCTGTGGAGAATCGGGTCCAGCACCCGTAACGCAGATGGGGATGCTGAGCCATAAGCCAGGCTCCCATAATCCAGACGGGACTGGATTAACGCCTGGTAGAGCCGCAACAGTGTAGAGCGGTCGGCGCCCCAGCGGGTGTTGCCCAAGCATCTCAGAGCGTTTAGATGCCGCCAACACGTCTGTTTAAGCTGCCGGATATGAGGCAGCCAAGTCAACCGGGCATCGAAAACCACCCCCAAAAACCTGTGGGTCTCCACCACAGCAAGGAGTTCGTCGGCAAGATAAAGCCGCGGCTCAGGATGGACTGTTCGGCGCCGGCAGAAATGCATAACGCGGGTCTTGGCTGCCGAAAACTGAAACCCATGGGCTACAGCCCAAGACTGCGCTCTACGGATAGCGCCCTGTAGCTGACGTTCAACAGCTGCAATGCCAGTAGAGCTGTAATAAAGGCAGAAGTCGTCAGCATACAGGGAAGCAGAGACAGAATTACCCACGGCCGCAGCAAGCCCGTTAATGGCTATTAAAAACAGACAGACACTTAAAACGGAACCCTGTGGCACACCGTTCTCCTGGACGTGGGAGGAACTATACGAGGCCGCGACTTGCACGCGGAAGGTACGACACGACAGAAAATTGCGGATAAAAATCGGCAGAGGACCCCGAAGACCCCATCCATGAAGCGTAGAAAGAATGTGATGACGCCACGTCGTATCGTACGCCTTCCGCATGTCGAAAAAGACAGCGACCAGGTGCTGACGGCGGGAAAAGGCAGTACGGATGGCCGACTCCAGGCTCACCAGATTGTCGGCGGCGGAGCGGCCTTTACGGAACCCACCCTGAGATGGAGCCAGAAGGCCCCGAGACTCCAGTACCCAATTCAAGCGCCGGCTCACCATCCGTTCAAGCAACTTGCTAAGAACGTTGGTGAGGCTAATGGGACGGTAGCTGTCCACCTCCAAAGGGGTCTTCCCAGGTTTCAAAACGGGGATGACAATGCCTTCCCGCCATTGCGACGGAAACTCCCCCTCGACCCAAAGACGGTTGTAAAGATCGAGAAGGCGCCGCTGGCAGTCCACTGAAAGGTGTTTCAGCATCTGACAGTGGATGCCATCTGGCCCAGGAGCGGTATCAGGGCAAGCAGCGAGGGCACTGCGAAATTCCCACTCACTAAATGGAGCATTGTAAGATTCTGGGTGGGTGGTGCGAAACGAAAGGCTCCGACGTTCCATCCGCTCTTTAATGGAGCGGAAGGCCTGGGGCTAATTCGCAGAAGCGGAACTCATAGCAAAATGCTCTGCTAAGCGATTTGCAATGACGTCGGAGTCGGTACAAACGGCTCCATTCAGTGAGAGCGCAGGGACGCTGGCAGGGGTCCGATAGCCGTAGACGCGTCGAATCTTGGCCCAGACCTGCGAGGGAGTGACATGGAGGCCAATGGTGGACACATACCGCTCCCAGCACTCCTTCTTGCCTTGGCGGATAAGGAGGCGGGCCCGCGCACGCAGCCGTTTGAAGGCGATAAGGTGGGCTAAGGAGGGATGTCGCTTGTGACGCTGGAGCGCCCGCCGGCGATCTTTAATCGCTGCAGCGATCTCAGGCGACCACCAAGGCACAGCCTTCCGCCGAGCGGACCCAGAAGAACGGGGAATGGCAGATTCGGCGGCAGTAACGATGCCCGTGGTGACAGATTGAACCACCGCATCAACGTCATCAGTAGAGAGACGCTCAAAAGCGGCAGTGGAGGAGAACAAATCCCAGTCAGCCTTATTCATAGCCCATCTGCTAGGGCGCCCAGAAGAGTGGCGCTGTGGTAGTGACAAAAGGATCGGAAAATGGTCACTACCACACAGGTCGTCATGCACACTCCATTGGACAGACGGTAAGAGGCTATGGCTACAGATTGAAAGGTCAATGGCGGAGTAGGTGCCATGCGCCACACTGAAGTGTGTGAAGGCACCATCATTTAACAGCGAGAGATCGAGCTGCGACAATAAATGCTCAACGATGGCGCCTCGACCTGTTGCCACTGACCCACCCCACAGAGCGTTATGGGCGTTGAAGTCGCCCAATAGCAAGAAAGGTGGCGGCAACTGGGCGACCAGTGCAGCCAGGACATGCTGCGAGACATCACCATCCGGTGGAATGTAAAGACTGCAGACGGTAACAGCCTGTGGCGTCCACACGCGTACAGTGACAGCCTCTAAAGGCGTCTGGAGAGGGACAGACTCGCTGTGCAGAGTGTGAAGGACATATATGCAGACGCCACCAGACACCCTTTCATAAGCTGCTCGGTTCTTGTAATAACCCCGATAGCCACGGAGGGCGGGGGTTCGTATCGCTGGAAACCAAGTTTCCTGGAGAGCAATGCAGAAGAAAGGGCGAAGGCTGAGAAGTTGGCGGAGCTCAGCTAAATGGTGGAAAAAACCGCCGCAGTTCCACTGAAGGATGGTATTGTCCATGGCTGAGAAAGGCGTGAAAGGACTGGGAAGGCAATTTACGCCGCTTGTTCACTCACTGCCACCGATTCAGTACCCGTACGAGAGGCATCCATGGCGTCTGAGGGACCGGCAAGAGCAAGGTCCTCAGCGGACGCCAGAATCTCCACCTCGTCCTCAGAGGCAGAGCTTGTAGGAAGCGGCGGGATCGGTGCCACCGCATTACTGTTGGTCTTGGGGACTTTCTTCTTTTTGTGCTTGTCACGCTGTGCCTTCGGCGCTTCAGGCTGCATGGGCTTCACGGGGTCAGTCTCAGGGACAGACGACGACCGCGAGGCCCGACGACCAGGGACTGGCGGTTGTTTCAACCACTTGCGGGTGTCCGCTTTTCCACTGGTCGGAACTTGCGAAGGGAGGTCCCCAAGGGATCCCTTCCTGGCGAGAGCAGCCGAAGAAGTCTTACGCTTCTCCGGCTGGGAAGGGGGAGCTGATGTCCCCGAAGGTTGGGAGGGTGTTGCTCCTGAAGAAGATGGAGCAGGAGCAACAGGGTGTGAAGTGCCCCCCACAAGCCAGGGGGCCGGTGGATGCTGACCGATCTTAGAGCCGATTCGTGATGACGGGAGAACCGTCGTCGCAGCAGCGGCGTAGGTGGATGGCATTGCCACAGGATGGAGCCTCTCATATTTCCGTCTAGCCTCGGGGTAGGTCAGCCGGTCCAAGGTCTTATATTCCATTATCTTCCGTTCTTTCTGCAATATCCTACAGTCCGGCGAGCAGGGGGAATGGTGTTCTCCGCAGTTAACACAGATAGGAGGCGGGGCACATGGAGTATCGGGATGCGAAGGGCGTCCGCAATCCCTACACGTCATGCTGGAAGGACAGCGAGATGACATGTGCCCGAACTTCCAGCATTTAAAACACCTCATCGGAGGAGGGATATATGGTTTCACATCACATCGGTAAACCATCACCTTAACCTTTTCGGGTAAGACATCACCCTCAAAGGCCAAGATGAAGGCACCGGTGGCGACCTGATTATCCCTCGGACCCCGATGGACGCGCCGGACGAAGTGAACACCTCGTCGTTCGAGGTTGGCGCGTAATTCATCGTCGGACTGCAGAAGAAGATCCCGGTGGAATATAATACCCTGGACCATGTTCAGACTCTTATGCGGCGTGATGCTAACGGAAACATCCCCCAACTTGTCACAATTGAGCAACCTCCGTGACTGGGCAGAGGATGCCGTTTTTATCAACACCGATCCAGACCGCATCTTGGACAAGCCCTCCACCTCACCGAACTTGTCCTCTAAATGCTCTACAAAGAACTGAGGCTTCACGGATAGAAAAGATTCCCCATCAGCTCTGGTACAGACAAGATATCTGGGCGAATACGTCTCAGTGTCACGCAATGCCTGTCGTTCCTCCCATGGTGTGGCGAGGGAGGGGAACGATTTGGGGTCATAAACGTTACCTTTAAAATGGGCTCTCGAACGCTTAGAGACTGCTGACGGCTGGCCGCCAGCGACAGATGATGTACCACGCTTCATTGCGGGTCATCCGCCCTGATGCCACCTACTCCGACCTAGGGCCCTCCCCACGGGCGCCACCCAGCCACAGCAAAGGCCACCTGGCAGGATGGCCATTGCCGGGAGTCCTGATGCCCCAGGGAGATGGGCACCTACTCCTTGGCATACGTGGGGAGTGAACGGCGCAGGCATCAGTAGAGCGATCCCTGTGTTGTCAGGGGGCTACAACCAAGAGGGTACATGGCGACCCCACCACAACGGACTGGCTACCGTGCTGGATCTTAGGTGCAAAAATGGCCAAGGTCGTCGTCACAGTTAAAAGAAACACCGCAGAGTGCAGCGCGGTAATCGCCCAAGAGATCGAAAACGAGCGGGACACCATTGCAACGACGAGAAAGACGGCAATAGGTCTAATTGCACGAAGGAGACAGTGCACCATGCAAGGTGCCCTTCCCCAATTGGCTCGCTTTTCGGAATAATTTAGATAGATGGAGGTCAAACCCGAGAGGGGACCATCACATAAGGCCGAAACGTTTGAGACTCCTTTTAGTCGCCTCTTACGACAGGCAGGAATACCGCGGGCCTATTCTAACCCCCGAACCCGCAGGGGGGGGTCTCCTACACGAATGAGCCTCATTTTCCTAATAATCTCCCAACAAACCGAAGTGGACCATTCGCCTTCCTCGCTGTAATCCTAACATGTCCTCACTGTAATCCTAACATGTTCGTTCCATATCATAGCTTTCATTTCAAATACTTTACTATGACTAGAATGTAACTAGTTTGTTTGTACGTTCCGTTCCAGACCTGCCCTGTTATTGGGTTCAGATGGACGCTGAGACAGTAGTTCCCCAATTCAAACGCTGTGGCTATCCTCAGCAGGTCTATATCTTTTAATGGCGTGGCATGTGGGTCATCTTGGGAAGTGGTAATGAGAAATGAGAAAAATGACGGAATTTCCCTCTGTTTACCTCTTATACAGTGCTTTCTGTATGTGTTGTAGTTTCCATGAAACAAAAGGGGGCATTAGTTTCGTATTAACCCGTGTATCCAGATTTATCTATATGAACCTGCAAGGTTTCAGAAGATTACCGCGCGAAAACTGCAAGAAATACAATAAAATTACACATGTCAGGGGATAGACCTTTTCTCCAAGTTTCGATTCGCTGTGTGCACCATTAGGGTAGGGGCGTGCGAGAACATGAGGATATACTGAGGTGACAGAAGTCACGGGATAGCGATATGCACATATACACACGGCGGTAGTATCGCGTTCACAACATATGAAAGGGTAGTGCATTGGCGGAGTCGTCATTTGTACTCAGGTAATTGACGTGAAATGGTTTCCGTCATGAGCATGACCGCACGACGGGAATTGACAGACATGGAACGCGGAATGGTAGTTGGAGCTAGACGCATGGGTAATTCCATTTACAGAAGTCAATATTCCAAGATTCACAGTGTCAGGAATGTGTCAAGAATGCCAAATTTCGGGCATTACCCCTCACCACGAACAACGCAGTGGCCGAAGCCCTTCACTTGACTGCCAAGAGGAGCGGCCTATGCTTAGAGTTGTCAGTACTAACAGACAAACAACACTGCGTGAAATAACCGCAGAAATCAGTGTGGGAGAGTATGGCGAAATTAGGCGTTAATAGGCGGTGGCATCCGACGACCGACACGGGTGTCTGCTAACAGCACGACACCGCCTGCAGCGCCTGACCTGGGTTTTTGAGCAAATCGGTTGGACCATACACGACTGGAAAACCGTGGCCTGGTCCGATTAGTCCCGATCTGAGTTGGTACGAGCTGATGATGATCATGTTGTTTGGTTTATTTGGCCCTCAACTACGACGTCATCAGCGCCCGTACAAAGTCCCAATTTTCACGCAGTCCATTTTTTGTTTCACAATCCAATCTCACTGTCACGAATAGTGATGATGATGAAATGATGAGGACAACACACACACACACACACACACACACACACACAGTCCCCGGTACGAGCTGATGGTAGAGTTTGAGTGAGGCGCGGACCCCAGCTAACCAGGGACGCAAGTTGCCAAGAAGACATTCTCCAAGGTGATGGTGCCTCCATAGTGGTGTGGGCGGCGTTTGTATAGAATGGACTGGGTCCTCTGATCCATCTGAACCGATATCTGACTGAAAATGGTTATGTTCGGCTACTTGGAGGCTATTTGTAGCCATTCATGGACTTCATGTTCCTGAACAACGATGGAATTTTTATGGATGACAATGCACCATGTCACCGGGACATAGGTGTTCGCGATTGATTTGAAGAACATTCTAGACAGTTCGAGCACTCAATTGGCGTGACACGAATTCCACCTGACATATATGGCATATTGTCGAGAGATAGTTCGTCCACAAAATCCTGCACCAGCAACAGCTTCACAATTGCAGGCGGCTGTAGAAACAGCATGGCACAGTATTTCGGTAGGCGACTACCAACGATTTTTTGAGTCCGTATCACGTGTAATTGCTGCACTACGGCGGGAAAATGGAGGTCCGATGCGATATTAGGAGGTATCTCATGGCTTTCGTCACTTCAGTGTAAATGATCAGTTCTCTGTCGTCTGATAGAAGTATTTCGCTTCTGCAGATAGGCAGCCCAGTGAACAAATTTCCGAAGTGATCTGCACTTCCCCAGGCAATTCGTGTCAGCTACGTCAATGAGTAGCAAGCACGTTTTGACATTTGCCATTTCACAAACAAAGCTCACACTGAACACCTGCAGTGCGAGTTGAAACCTTAGAGAGTTTCCGTGCCCTCTTTTGCATGTCTCCTCTCATTTTCATCAATTTCATTAATGTTCTGTGTCATTACACGGTAGTAACACACCGAATAAGGTCATTGTAATGAGAGTATTTGTACTGAGAGTTCAAAAATGCTTTTCAATTGATTCCTATACATGTTGGGTTACTTCCCTGCGTGGCTTGTGCGAGGCAAGTATCGGAGGACGCGGCACAGGCATTTCCGATTGGGGGCTGCACTTCCCTGAATTCTGAGGGGTTCGTACAATAGGCTTAAGCGTCTGGCGAAACGACTGACGTCAGTCGAGTTTCGCCTGTTTTATGCAGGGCGAAACGACATGCGAGGCGTCTGAGTGTCGCTGCAGTTTTTATGTTTACCGTACCGGCGCGTCAAAAATGGTTCAAATGGCTCTTAGCACTATGGGACTTAACTTCTGGGAGCATCAGTCCCCTAGAACGTAGAACTACTTAAACCTAACTAACCTAAGAACATCACACACACCCATGGCCAAGGCAGGATTCGAACCTGCGACCATAGCGGTCGTGTGGTTCCAGACAGTAGCGCCTAGAACCGCTCGGTCACCACGGCAGGCCCGCCGCGTCAGGAACGAAAAATTCCTGGCGCCGACTGACTGCATTGTCTTCTTGATTCTGAGAATAATTGTGGACCGTGCCCTGCTGGGTGCGACTCTCTGGCGCCATATGGCCGGTGGTCTAGGCAGGTTGTTTTCATAGCCGGTCAAACAAGTTCATTGCCCTCAGCTGAATAGCAGAGGCATGATTGATGAACTTAAACTGAGGCTGGTTGAGATCATAAAGCCCTGCTCGAAATTGGAGGGAACGGTCGCTACTGGCGCGAATGATATTCCGAGACAGTGTGGGGGAATTTTGGAATCAGAACTGAAGGCTGATTTACGGTTTTCGAGGAGAGTAGGGAGTTTAGCAATGCAGGATTCGCTGCTTGCATCGCATCACAGAAGGGGATTTCGGGATCTGATCTTCCTCGGAGTCGGACGGTCTTGGGACTTGGTCGCTCGTTTTCGGTAGAACTTATAATTCTCGGACAGCCTTCGCGGCCAGGGGTTGACAGAGGGTTGCTGCACGGCAGAAGTCGGCGCCTACATCATCAGGACGCTGCCTACCGACGACGTGCTGCAGATTTCAGTACTAGTACAGTATTTGGCGGCTCCGGCATTGTCGGAACTTATCAATTTTATACTGAATCTCTCAGCAGCACGCGCGCTCGCTTTGCTACGAGTTTACCTTACTTGTTTCTCCATGTGATTCCATTTGAGCTCTCACTACTAACTGCGATACTGCTATATAGTCCGGATTGATTCATTAGGACCTCCAGTCATTATCGTCAATCTATTGCATCACAGAGAGTAGGAGCCCCTTGTTCTCGAGCCAACATAATATTTCAGTATACCCCATCCTTTAACCTACTGTTTGTGTCGCTAATCATGTGCATTTATGTTCTGATGTACCAGGTGATCAAAAAGTCAGTATAAACTTAAAAACTTAATAAACCACGGAATATGTAGATAGAGAGGAAAAAATTGACACACTTGCTTGGAATAACATGGGGTTTTATTAGAACAAAAAAAAAAAAGTATTGCTAGACGCGTGAAAGATCTCTTCTGCGCGCCGTTTGGTGATGATCGTGTGCTTAGCCGCCACTTTCGTCATACTTGGCCTCCCAGGTCCCCAGACCTCAGTCCGTGCGATTATTGGCTTTGGTGTTACCTGAAGTCGCAAGCGTATCGTGATCGACCGACATCTCTAGGGTAGCTGGAAAACAACATCCGACGCCATTGCCTCACCATAACTCCGGACATGCTTTACAGTGCTGTTCACAACATTATTCCTCGACTACAGCTATTGTTGAGGAATGATGGTGGACATATTGAGCATTTCCTGTAAAGAACATCATCTCTGCTTTGTCTTACTTTGTTATGCTAATTATTTCTATTCTGATAAGATGAAGCTCCATCTGTCGTATATTTTCTGAACGTTTGTATTTTTTGGTTCTAATAAAACCCCATGTCATTCCAAGCATGTGTGTCAATTTGTACCTCTCTATCTACATTATTCCGTTCTCAAATTTATACTGACTTTTTGATCACCCAATATAATAAATTTCGCTGTAACATTTAATCCGCATATCATTTGGTAGATATATGCAGATTCCCATTTCCTGTTGTTTGTTATGATGAAGTGTTCTTTTTTTTGAGTCGGTTACGATTTTTATTAAATTATTGTGAATGTGTACTCCTTATTTTACCAACTAGCAGAGTCCACCATCATTTCCTTCCGTTACCGTTGTGGGCATAATTAACCAGCTGGTAGATAAGGAGGGGCTCGAGTGCATCTCTCGTTCGCATAGAAAATTCGTCTGAATTAAACAGGTACAAACTCTTCTCCACCCCGGCACCTCGCACCTTTGGGTGACACACCATCCCTTGACTTGTGTCTGTTGCCTGTATGTCTTGTAGTTCTCTTCTAAAACTCCAACGGTACTTATGAATAATCCTGTATAGTTAAGTGAAAAGTATTGTGAGGCTCTAGTTGCGCCAGTGGGTGTATCAGAAGCGCGGCCCCTGTTGTGTAGGCCGCGGACGCTGCTGGGAGGCGCCGGCGTCCGACATTCGGCTCACGTGCCGCAGCCGCCCCGGGTCACCAAAAGTGTTTGCAGCCGCGGGGCGGCGCGCCGCCCTAATGAAATATGAGCCTGCTCTGTGGAGGCGGCGCTCCTCCTCCCTCCCCGCCGGCCCGGGGGCGGAATTACAAGTGAGACGCACACGTGAGGCGGCGTTATTCAATTTCTCTTATCTGCGACGTATGCTAAACGAATCACGCGACGACGAGCTCCCTTGTGGTCGAATTACTATAAAGTGTCTGCACCTCCCAAGACTTTCAAACCCACGACATTGCTCACTCGACTGGAACGGTCCAACAAGTCCAGAGAATACTGTCTCAGTAGGGCTGGTCTCAAGGCTACTTGGGCGCCACGAGCATACTGTCACACTTATAGAATTATTTTTTCACTCTGCAGCAGAGGATGTGCTACTTTGAAAGTTCATGACAGATTAAAACTGTATGCCGCACCACGAATCGAACCCGGAACACTGCCTTTCGTATGAGATGACCACACTCGCAGCTTTACACTCGCCTCTACCTCCCTCCAACCTTCCAGACTTCAGTTGTCCTAGATTCCTTGCGGAGAAGTGGCTTAAAAATGTTAAAATGTGTGTGAAATCTTATGGAACCTAACTGCTAAGGTCACCAGTCCCTAAGCTTACACACTACTTAACCGAAATTATCCTAAGGACAAAATCACACACCAATGCCCGCGGGAGGACTCGAACCTCCGCCGGCACCAGCCACACAGTTCATGACTGCAGCACCTTGACCGCTCGGCTAATCCCGCGTGGCAGAAGTGGCTTAACCACAGCCAATTCCAGAAGAATATTCATTTTTCTGCAGGGTGCTGGGTGATTTGAAATTTCCCGGCAGATCAAGATTCTGTATCGGGCCGGGACTCGAACACGCTATCTTGTCTTTCGTAGGCAGTGCTCTTACCAGATAGCTATAGACTGCGTTAGCCAGCCAGGAGCCGGCACCTGTCTCCATTTTACTCAGACCTCTACTACTGTTTCATATTAACTGTGTGTTGGATAAGAGTAAAAAACCTCCCTAAGCGATATGCTGCAACATAGCCACTCTTTGCCTGTTTGTAATGAAACTAACAACCGTTTTATAGTACAGAAAACTTCCGCAATTCAAGTGGCGGCCTGTGTTTTGCCCATTTTGTATTGAGGCGATTAATAGCGAATTTTTGATGGCATGGGAGAATGTTCCATAGACAGGCGTTACGTCCGTCTCCACGGGGACCCGGCACCTTCCGGGCCAAAGCATTTTCGTCCCAATTGTATCCTCATCGACGCAAGCCTTTTCCTGGCAACACAAGCCGCTGTGGCGAGACGTCCTCTCAAGTCATTAACTGGCTGTTTCTGTTCACTACAAAGGCATGTTACGCTGTAATGCGAATTTCTGTAACGTATTTTAAAAATTGGAAATAAAAACTTATTAAAAGTAAAGTTTTGTATCTCTCAGAGAAGAGCGACATTTCTCAACGTATATTCTTCTTTCCGTGAACACTCTATCAAGGCTAGTTTCTCAATTCGTTTCGAAGAACCATTCCTGTTCCGAAGAAACGGAAGCTCCGGCACGAAGACGAAGGACGCAAGAGCAGAGAAGGCTGTGAGACGATGTCAGCCAATAGCACGCTGACTAGGACGGCACCACGACAGCAGCGGTCTCTACACGAGGAGTTCATAAGCGCCGCCCCGGCCAGCGTCGAGGAGACGATAGAGACCTAGATGTGCGCTGATGTCAGCGATAGCAGTGACTTACGAGCGAGTGTGAATGCTTGAATGGAAATTGTACACCACTGGCCATTAAAATTGCTACACCACGAAGATGAAGTGCTACAGACGCGAAATTTAACCGACAGGAAGAAGATGCTGTGAGATGCAAATGATTAGCTTTTCGGAGCATTCACACAAGGTTGGCGGCGATGGTGACACCTACAACGTGCTGATATGAGGAAAGTTTCCAACCGATTTCTCATACACAAACAGCAGTTCACCGGCGTTCCCTGCTGAAACGTTGTTGTGATGCCACGTATGAGTAGGAGATATGCATACCATCACGTTTCCGACTTTGATAAAGGTCGGATTGTAGCCTATCGCGATTGCGGTTTATCGTATCGCGACATTGCTGCTCGCGTCGGTCGACATCCAATGACTATTAGCAGAATATTGAATCGGTGGGTTCAGGAGAGTAATATGGAACGCCGTGCTGGATCCCAACGGCCTCGTATCACTAGCAGTCGAGATGACAGGCATCTCATTCGCATGGCTGTAACGGATCGTGCAGCCACATCTCGATCCCTGAGTCAGCAGATGGGGACGTTTACAATACAACAACAATCTGCACGAACAGTTCGTAGCAGCATGGACTATCAGCTCGGAGACCGTGGCTGCGGTTATCCTTGACGCTGCATCACAGACAGTAGCGCCTGCGATGGTGTACTCGACGACGAACCTGGGTGCACGAATGGCAAAACGTCATTTTTTCGGATGAATCCAGGTTCTGTTTACAGCATCATGATGGTCGCATCCGTGTTTCGCGACATCGCGGTGAACGCACATTGGAAGCGTGCATTCGTCATCGCTATACTGGCGTATCACCCAGCGTGATGGCATGGGGTGCCATTGGTTACATGTCTCGGTCACCTCTTATTCGCATTGACGGCACTTTGAACAGTGGACGTTACATTTCAGATGTGTTACGATCCGTGTATCTACTATTCTTCTGTCTCTCCGAAACCCTACATTTTAGCAGGATAATGCACGACCGCATGTTGCAGGTCCTGCACGAGCCTTTCTGGATACAGAAAATGTTTGACTGCTGCCCTGGGCAGCACATTCTACAGAACTCTCACCAACTGAAAACGTCTGGTCAATGGTGGCCGAGCAACTGGCTCTTCACACTACGCCAGTCACTACTCTTGATGAGCTGTGGTATTGTGTTGAAGCTGCATGGGCAGCTGTACCTGTACACTCCATCCAAGCTGTGTTTGACTCAATGCCCAGAAGTATCAAGGCCGTTATTACGGCCAGAGGTGGTTGTTTTGGGTACTGATTTCTCAGGATCCCTGCACCCAAATTGCGTGAAAGTGTAATCACATGTCGGTTATAGTGTTATGTTATAACATATTTGTCCAATGAATACCCGTTTATCATCTGCATTTCTTCTTGGTGTTGCAATTGTAATGGCCAGTAGTGTATATAGTGAAGGACACTGACTGTTTGCATGTCGCTCACTGCTTGCAACAACTCGTTGTAAATCCAAAGTTAAGTATTTTCAATCTCTCTTTATTGTAATAAAGGCTATTAATGTGATTTGCTTGAATTGTTGTATGGCTATCCGAGAAGGCAGCATCTTTCAGGCACCCTATAAGAGACGAGTGGGCAATTCCTATACGTTCAGGAGAAATGGAAATATTTTAAGTAGTAGCTGCGAAAGCATAGTCTCAGGCATTATTGGCTACCTTCAGTGTGTGCAAACGGCTGCTTGTGTGCATCAAAGTTTAAAGGCATTGACTGATGTGAGAAGCACTTCTCTTTTTGATAGATCTTTTACACACTATCAAAGTGAGAAGAGTGATTCGTGGTTGAGCTCTCGGCTCTTCTCAGCCAAACCACAGTAAGCTGATAGATGTTCAAGTGGAGTTCATTTATAGTACAATATGGCTCCTGATGACCGAGGGAAAATTTACGAAAACCTTCATCGGATTCGGCAGAACTAAATGCAGTTTGAATATGTCGAGACATTTCTGGCAGATTCTCACTTGTATCATTTCATACCATTATATCTTCATTGATTCATCACTACCGATTCCATTTAGTATAGTTTGGTGAATTCGATTGCTGTTGTTAATTTATTTGCTGAACACTCTTGTCTACTGACTTAGGCGTGAGCCTCTTTCGCTCTGTCTCTCTCTCTGTCTCTTTCTCTCTCTCCGTCTGTGTGTTTATATGTGTGTATGATGTGTGTATGTGCGTGTGTGTCTGTCTGTACCTTTTAGACGTGTAACTGCATGTACCTTGCAAGTGTGGAGTCTGCTGTCTTTAGATTCTACAGCGAGAGCTGTCACTAAACTACGGGTTGGGCTGCAGCAAATAAATATCAAATTATTTTCTAGGCGCATGTGTACAAATCTGCAGAGTTTTATGTCAAACGTTACGTGCTTCATTTAAATTATTGGTGAAAACCACGCTCGTTTACGATATCTTTCTGCATATGTAATCCAGCACTTATTTATGAATAGAATTTTTTGTCACAGAATTTGAATTGAAATTATTGTAGTGAAATTGAAATAAAATTTAAACATCATATAAATTTTTCACTTAAACACCTGTTAAGTATTTCATTCGTACCTTCAAAACAATGTGACACATAATGGGGATATAACCATATTTTGCGTGTAAGTTCAACGCACAGAAATATTCAACAGTGTAGTGCTGCTATTCTTTTGTGAAGTCACCAGTTTTCGTCATTTAATGCGTTATTGTTGTTCCACATACCACTATAGTCTCATCTAGTAATCGAAAACAAATGCGGAATACTTCCATAAGAAATAAGAGTGGTTGTTGAGTAACATGTAATGACTCAGTATATGAGCCATAACTGTATTAAACACAGCAAAAACAAAAAAAGTGTGTGAGATCTTATGTGACTTAACTGCTACGTTTATCAGTCCCTAAGCTTACACACTACGTAACCTAAATTATCCTAAGGACAAACACACACACACACCCATGCCCGGGGTACCTCCGCCGGTACCAGCCGCACAGTCCATGACTGCAGCGCCTTAGACCGCTCGGCTAATCCTGCGCGGTAAACTCAGCAACACTGTATTATCACAATTATTCAAGCTCAGACGTAGTTTTTTAAATCGTAGTGAGAAAAATATTTTCGTACAATTTAACAGGAAACATTTGATTAAGACAAGATTTACACGTTAGAAGCCGGGAGCGCAGACTTCAAATTCTACATTGCCTGAATGTTAACAGCCTTGAGTCCAACAGCCATATACTCACAGGGGCTATCCATACAATTTGGTTTCCAAACATGCATACGTAAATGGTAAAACTGCACAAGTAATACAAAATTCTAGCATTATTTCACAGATAACGTTGAGACAATCAATTAAGTTGCATGGTTATCGCTATATGTCTAATTACACTGCTGTGCAAAAGCTGGTAACTTTCGTATGATGTGCCACTGCTAAGGGACAAAACTCGAAGAAACTTGGCCCATATTCAGAAAGAGCTGCCGCAATATAGTACAGAAGGTAGGTGAGAGAAATACGCCGTGAGACTAATAGAAATGACAACTTGTGCTCAAAGACAATGATTACACCAAAGTCATCTCGAATCAAGATGGTCTCCTGGACATTACAAAAGGTATAGTATGGTTCTTAATACGGTGAGTGATCGCTTCGGTTGGCTTTGTGTGCTCTGTACCGTGCTCCCATGCTGGACAGAAGACTGGTATGAAGTTCTTGTGGTTGGAAGTTCCATTGCTCGGTTGACAACTGGGACATTTGAATGTGTGCACCATGTATCCCCAAAACATCACGGACGCGCTAGGTGAGATAAAGTCGGAGGGGGGAGGGGGGGGGGGGTTATAGGCAGGCCAATCTATTCGCCGAATAGGAACTCCTCCACACACGCTGTTCGATGTCGTCGTGCATTGCCATCCACAAAAACGAAGTCCGCACCGAGTGTGCCGATGAGAAAGGTCGTCCATGAGTTAGGGATACAGTGTCAGAATACTATTGACCAGTGAGTGTACCGTGTTCAAACATTTGGAGGTCAGTACGCCCATGCATCATTATGGTCCCCCACGTCATAATACTTGGACCACTAAAATGATCATGTGGTGGACATACCCTCATATAACGACAGATGGGAATGCCTAACGCACCCAGCAACATCGTCGAACTTGATAGTCGATGTAATTAAACTTTCTGGCAGATTAAAAATGTGTCGTAGCTGTAATCGAAATCGGTGGCTTCATTTTCACACGACATACCTTAGCAGCCTATCATATTGCGAGGTGCCGGGGCTAGCAGTATATTTAATACTAAATTCTTCTAGAACCTTCATATATAAATGATGCTCTAAGCCCCCCCTATTCTAACTCCGACTTTTGCTGTTGCACATGGATTAAAAAGAAACGCGAACTGACTGTAATCGACCCTGCAAGTGGAGTAGAAAACAGTTTGGCACCTGCAATAATTTAATTTGGTAAACAAGTTAAATAGTGGAAAGTTTCACCAACGTAGTGAGAAATGAAAGGGTTGCTCTACCGATTAACAGAATGAAAGTTCTGCCCAAAATAACAATATGACTTATTATGACTAAACTCAAAATAATAAACAAAACACATGAAGCATTTACAATACATCAAATTGGCTCAAACTGGATACTCAAATAAATACTGTGAAGGTAAAGTTGTCCCTAAACTAGATTGTGACATTTATGATGATGTGGTATGTGGAGCCAAATCCTTGCAACTCAAATCTTAAGAGAAACACACAGCCAACCCAACATTAATTGCTGCTGCAGTAATGAGAACTCAGACAATGAACACCAAGACAGAACAAAGTTAGAAAAAAAGGAACAGGCGCGCTCTGCTGAGCTCTGATTATCACCCAGGAAAATCCCTAATCTGCCGGTGCTGCAGACATACACTACCAAGCTGTCTTCTTAACTGCAAGAACACGATCTGGCATACCGCATTGATGGCTGGTTGCTTCGACGTCCTGTCATGGTGATGATAATGTCGCGAGTATAGCCCGAAAAAAATTCTCCTGGTCTGGTTGTTCCAGACTAAGGACTTCCTAGCAATACAAATGCCCCTCTGAGGGAGATGAAGAAGGCTCGCCACACAATCACTGATGGTACAGCGATTGATTTTAACAAGCGAAGTCACACAGTAACTCCGATACAGTCAACTTTAGCCAAAACTGCTCAAGACAGACAACATAGGCCGCTTGTACGCACAACGCTCAATTGCCAACTGTACTCGGAAAGTTACGTTGAAGTCGAAACTTCAGCAACTTCGTCAAACAGTTACAATTAAATGAAAGTATATTACACAGCCAACAGAAGGCAGGCTGTCCAGAGCAGCGAGAGCTCAATCTTGTAACCTACTCCGACCGAAAGGCGAGAGCCGACTATCTCAAGAGCACCCGTACAAGCCAAACACAGAACATTCCCGCCCCCACGACAGTGGCCGTGGTTAAACATTCCAATCAGCAACTCGAGAACCGGCGGAAAATTCCACTCTATTGCCGAAGCACTACCTTTCCACCAATGAAGATTCTTGGCGCCAATTTCTGCGCCGATTTTGCTACGTCACGGAGCTATGCCCTGAGGAAGCCAATCATAGATAGGATTTTGCAGAAAACGCGGGAATTTGCCTGCCAAGACTGCCTGGGAACACAAGTCTTTCCCACGCCTCGCTGGTAGCCCTCCAGAAACGGTTTTCACTAAGTTTCTGTGAAGTAACGGAATCTCTAGCCCAGCTGCTCCGTCACGCCCCTGTGGGCGTGTCGCGCCGCTCTTATGAAAATTTCGGCGTCTGGAAAGCATTCATTCGACTCCCTCACACCTGTCAGCTTAACCCTTTCAAGATCAGCAGTGCCCGCCTGTCACCGGACCACCCGGGTGACGAGTGACGCTGCGTGAGAAGCCGGCATGTGGAGGAATAGCGACTTTTCACCACATGCAATTAGAGAGGAAGATCGAATTACTCAGACCAAGGCAGAAATATGAGAGGGGGCTCATGCCACCTCTCAATATGTATGTATATTTCGCTAAGTATATAAGAGTCTCGATATTTTATTTATGATCGATATGATGGATTGTCTCGCAGAACACAAATTATACCACATGCTCTAAGTAGGCTAGCCTATGAATATTTTTTCACTCTATATAGTAATGTTTCTTGAATCCATTAAACTCTCCATTAAGAAAGATACTGCAGATTAGTTACATAAACCAAGTGAGAATATACATCCCATTTGTCATCATAAAAGTCATTAAAATGAAAGATACATACACTACAGTTCGATAACTGCACTGCTCAGTGGTAATTAACAACTAAAATACATAAAAGAAACGTTTAAAAAAGAACAAAGCAGCACAAAACACTTTACAGACTCTTACACTTTATTAGCAATTTCTGATGTAATTGGTAATAATTTCAAATGGTTCAAATGACTCTAAGCACTACGGGAGTTAACATCTGAGGTCATCAGTCCCCTAGATTTAGAACTACTTAAACCTAACTAACCTAAGGACATTACACACATCCATGCCCTAGGCAGGATTCAAACCTGCGACCGTAGCAGCAGCGAGGTTCCGGACTGAAGTGCCTTGAACCGCTCGGCCACAGCGGCCGGCTTAATAATTTCACCTTGACAATGACTAGTAATCCTGCATATTATAATACATTAAAACATTTTTTCGACATTCTCTGATATAAATACTACTCTGTTGTCGGTAAAATAGTTTTAAAGTTTAAAAATATTCTTTCCGCTTTATATGACGTTACAGTGAAAAAAATCCTCCGCACCACATATTTGTCTAATTTTCCTCTGCCCCAGACCTCGCATTACAAATAAAACGTCACTCCACAGTCTCACCAGTAACTTAGTTTTATTTAACAAAAATTGTGTTTACAATATACGGAGGTCATTGCTCTTTAGTAAAAATATTTATATTTAAAATCTGAACCTATCTTCTAAAAATCTGGTATTTCCTCACAAAAAATGTTTCGTTAGGAATAAAACATGTACAAAAATTATGCTTCCTGGTAAAATGAGAGCAGACTCCAATCTAAGATCCGTTTCGTAGAGTCGTTTGACCGCTGATACCAGGTTACGGAAATGTGACCAGATATTGCGAAGAGTGTGCGGGGTTCTAGTATTGACAGTGCTACGACGTAGTCAGATGTACCCGTCGAGCATCGCTGGTTTTCTGGAACATTCGGAACAGAGGCTTTCTTTTTCGGAGGGAGGCACCGTCTTGCTGAATCGTTCAGCAATGCCCCAGCAATACCGTTGTTCAGGTGCATCAACGCGAGTAGAGAATGCCTTCGTTGAGGCTTCGCGTCGAACAATGGTATACAGTTGAGTCGCACATAGTATTTATGAATTGTCTGCAAATGTGAACAAAATATGGGTTTTGAGGTTTCCCGTCAGATGATAGGCCAACAGTGAGTGATAAATCCGTTTACTCGGGTCGGGTAAGCGTAATCACACACTAAATCAGTGAACAAATCAGTATCGTCAATCGTAATCAGTAGCATCCGCTGGCGGGCTGTATTCTCAACAATTATTAAAGCTACCGTAAACGGTTACAGAATGTTAGTTTAAGAGGAGGAAGCAATACAATATTGGCAAACTTCACGTAAAAGTATAATTTATATTTGACATGGATCTAACCATTGTTAGGAAGTGTATTGTTGACGATACCAGTAAAAGAAGAAAATGAACTCTTATCCTTTCAAAGCACTTAAAACTGAAGAACTGTAATACTCGTAAAGGAAAGAGGTCACCGCAATATATAGCGTGAGGAAGGCTGTATTGGCTCAGAATTTTTGTTTCTCCATTTGCTGTAATCGCAGCCTAGATGTAAGATTCCACTCTGTTCAATGCAATAAAATATCTCTGTGAAAAAATTAAACTATACAATACCTAACAACAATTTTATTAAGTAGTAAACTGAGTCTTTTACTATGATCTGTTACTTGTATTCCATGGTTCAACAGTAAATCCTGCATGAGGATATCTGTTCAGATGTAAGAGAAGGCCTCACGGCAATAATAGTGACAGGTGAAATACTAAAACGCTAATGATACCGACGTAACTTAAAAATACGGCTTCTGTTCATGAGTTACGCCTTACAAGGGCACTACTTAGGCAGCATGACACAGTGGTAGACAATTGATAATAGCCACTAACCACACACACGATAAAGCCTCACATAGATAAGGTATTACACAACTATGCCACCGGCTATACCCGAAATAGCGGCCCTTCGTTACCTGCAAATTAGGCAGATAAGGTGGTCAGTTAACCGAGTATACAGATTATAATCCCATTTGTTCGTCAGTGCGTCACAAACTGAACAAGTGACGGCTTCAATTACCATGCACGGGATCTACAAGTACGACTAATGACGGCGAACACCTGTTAATGGCAGATTCAAATGTGTTATTGCAACTAACAAGCAGTATAACCGAGGAAAGTTCTTAGCTGCTGAATTCAGAACGCTTTGCCAGATATTTCTGGCTTGGCATCTAATTTCCTACTTGGTTACCCGAGAATACTAACTAAGTCACTCTAAGACTAACTGTACAACTGTAAAATTTTATCTGACAATTTATTCGCAGCTGTGAATGTTTTAAGTTTGATATAACAGTTGTGATCAGTTGTGGAGACCACAATATATTTGAAACACAAAATTTTTATACAAGTGATATATATCTTAGGACAGTTTAATAAAGTACTAGGAAAAAGGTAATAAGGATGTCAATGAGTGTATCTGGGGAATTTATTTCACATAAACTGCCGTCAGCAGCAAAATTATTTTGCCACAATACAAGTAATTTCGAAGGTAACAGTCCAATTTATATATTCTTATCTATTATTTTTACGACGTTTATAACGAAGTGTACAATCAATAATAAAGTATATGTTGTTGTTGTTGTTGTGGTCTTCAGTCCTGAGACTGGTTTGATGCAGCTCTCCATGCTACTCTGTCCTGTGCAAGCTTTTTCATCTCCCAGTACCTACTGCAACCTACATCCTTCTGAATCTGCTTAGTGTATTCATCTCTTGGTCTCCCTCTACGATTTTTACCCTCCACGCTGCCCTCCAATACTAAATTGGTGATCCCTTGATGCCTCAGAACATGTCCTACCAACCGATCCCTTCTTCTGGTCAAGTTGTGCCACAAACTTCTCTTCTCCCCAATCCTATTCAATACTTCCTCATTAGTTATGTGATCTACCCATCTAATCTTCAGCATTCTTCTGTAGCACCACATTTCGAAAGCTTCTATTCTCTTCTTGTCCAAACTATTTATCGTCCATGTTTCACTTCCATACATGGCTACACTCCATACGAATACTTTCAGAAATGACTTCCTGACACTTAAATCTATACTGGATGTTAACAAATTTCTCTTCTTCAGAAATGCTTTCCTTGCCATTGCCAGCCTACATTTTATATCCTCTCTACTTCGACCATCATCAGTTATTTTGCTCCCCAAATAGCAAAACTCCTTTACTACTTTAAGTGCCTCATTTCCTAATCTAATTCCCTCAGCATCACCCGACTTAATTAGACTACATTCCATTATCCTTGTTTTGCTTTTGTTGATGTTCATCTTATATCCTCCTTTCAAGACACTGTCCATTCCATTCAACTGCTCTTCCAAGTCCTTTGCTGTCTCTGACAGAATTACAATGTCATCGGCGAACCTCAAAGTTTTTATTTCTTCTCCGTGAATTTTAATACCTACTCCGAATTTTTCTTTTGTTTCCTTTACTGCTTGCTCAATATACAGATTGAACAACATCGGGGAGAGGCTACAACCCTGTCTTACTCCCTTCCCAACCACTGCTTCCCTTTCATGTCCCTCGACTCTTATAACTGCCATCTGGTTTCTGTACAAATTGTAAATAGCCTTTCGCTCCCTGTATTTTACCCCTGCCACCTTTAGAATTTGAAAGAGAGTATTCCAGTCAACATTGTCAAAAGCTTTCTCTAAGTCTACAAATGCTAGAAACGTAGGTTTGCCTTTCCTTAATCTTTCTTCTAAGATAAGTCGTAAGGTCAGTATTGCCTCACGTGTTCCAGTGTTTCTACGGAATCCAAACTGATCTTCCCCGAGGTTGGCTTCTACTAGTTTTTCCATTCGTCTGTAAATAATTTGCGTTAGTATTTTGCAGCTGTGACTTATTAAACTGATAGTTCGGTAATTTTCACATCTGTCAACACCTGCTTTCTTTGGGATTGGAATTATTATATTCTTCTTGAAGTCTGAGGGTATTTCGCCTGTTTCATACATCTTGCTCACCAGATGGTAGAGTTTTGTCAGGACTGGCTCTCCCACGGCCGTCAGTAGTTCCAATGGAATATTGTCTACTCCGGGGGCCTTGTTTCGACTCAGGTCTTTCAGTGCTCTGTCAAACTCTTCACGCAGTATCATATCTCCCATTTCATCTTCATCTACATCCTCTTCCATTTCCATAATATTGTCCTCAAGTACATCGCCCTTGTATAGACCCTCTATATACTCCTTCCACCTTTCTGCTTTCCCTTCTTTGCTTAGAACTGGGTTTCCATCTGAGCTCTTGATATTCATACAAGTCGTTCTCTTATCTCCAAAGGTCTCTTTAATTTTCCTGTAGGCGGTATCTATCTTACCCCTAGTGAGATAGGCCTCTACATCCTTACATTTGTCCTCTAGCCATCCCTGCTTAGCCATTTTGCACTTCCTGTCGATCTCATTTTTGAGACGTTTGTATTCCTTTTTGCCTGTTTCACTTACTGCATTTTTATATTTTCTCCTTTCATCAATTAAATTCAATATTTCTTCTGTTACCCAAGGATTTCTACTAGCCCTCGTCTTTTTACCTACTTGATCCTCTGCTGCCTTCACTACTTCATCCCTCAAAGCTACCCATTCTTCTTCTACTGTATTTATTTCCCCCATTCCTGTCAATTGCTCCCTTATGCTCTCCCTGAATCTCTGTACAACCTCTGGTTCTTTTAGTTTATCCAGGTCCCATCTCCTTAAATTCCCACCTTTTTGCAGTTTCTTCAGTTTTAATCTACAGGTCATAACCAATAGATTGTGGTCAGAGTCCACATCTGCCCCTGGAAACGTCTTACAATTTAAAACCTGGTTCCTAAATCTCTGTCTTACCATTATATAATCTATCTGATACCTTTTAGTATCTCCAGGGTTCTTCCATGTATACAACCTTCTTTCATGATTCTTAAACCAAGTGTTAGTTATGATTATGTTGTGCTCTGTGCAAAATTCGACCAGGCGGCTTCCTCTTTCATTTCTGTCCCCCAATCCATATTCACCTACTATGTTTCCTTCTCTCCCTTTTCCTACACTCGAATTCCAGTCACCCATGACTATTAAATTTTCGTCTCCCTTCACAATCTGAATAATTTCTTTTATTTCATCATACATTTCTTCAATTTCTTCGTCATCTGCAGAGCTAGTTGGCATATAAACTTGTACTACTGTAGTAGGCGTGGGCTTCGTATCTATCTTGGCCACAATAATGCGTTCACTATGCTGTTTGTAGTAGCTTACCCGCATTCCTATTTTCCTATTCATTATTAAACCTACTCCTGCATTACCCCTATTTGATTTTGTGTTTATAACCCTGTAGTCACCTGACCAGAAGTCTTGTTCCTCCTGCCATCGAACTTCACTAATTCCCACTATATCTATCTTTAACCTATCCATTTCCCTTTTTAAATTTTCTAACCTACCTGCCCGATTAAGGGATCTGACATTCCACGCTCCGATCCGTAGAACGCCAGTTTTCTTTCTCCTGATAACGACATCCTCTTGAGTAGTCCCCGCCCGGAGATCCGAATGGGGGACTATTTTACCTCCGGAATATTTTACCCAAGAGGACGCCATCATCATGTAATCATACAGTAAAGCTGCATGCTATATATATATATGTAAGTTGAAATTCAGTAGCAACGCATTAGCTGCACTGTATGATCTGTGGCATATGTTTGGTTGAAAAAAAGTCAGAGAATCACTCTACGTCTTCACAGCGACAGGCTACAGTCTGGAACCGCGCGACCGCTACGGTCGCAGGTTCGAATCCTGCCTCGGGCATGGATGTGTGTGATGTCCTTAGGTTAGTTAGGTTTAAGTAGCTCTAAGTTCTAGGGGACTGATGACCTCAGAAGTTAAGTCCCATAGTGCTCAGAGCCATTTGAACCATTTTGAACAGCGACAGCAAACTGAATACGGCAATAAGATCATTTTCAATAGCAAGAAGTTTTCTCCTACCATACAGGTCCATTCCAAGGCAGTCTAAGGAATCTTCAATAGTGAGTGAAGACAGTAGGTCACAATTATGAGTATGATGGAAGTTGTCCATGCATTCTGGTCATGGTATCACAACAAACGCATCCGTTTGAATTGTGGTGTTAACGGCAACCTGTGCATTGGACGTTTGAGCCATGCGCGGGTCGTGTTCATGCCGTCTATTGCTTGTCATCTTGTGTTTACAGTACTGCTGCTTTGTCTATTAGTCGATTTACTGGTGTAACTAAGTTGCTGGCTTGCCTGCCCGTGAGTGGCAGCAGCAGCACTTATCCATAAGAGTACTGTCGTATTATCTTTGCAGCGACCGCTAGTGTTTCCGAGTCGCCGTGTGTCGCGAGCTGAGTCGGGACGGAGCCACTGTGAGGTCCGGACAGACATGACTCGCCCGACCATTGCCAACACACATGACTTGAGTGGGAACGACCTTAATTGGTCGTTCGGTATGTCGTCTCGTCGGAAGACGTGAATTTGGTCGCCGACCGCTTCTGGGTTATCCGTGTGTGTCGACTTGTGATTCCTCCTAATTGTTCCACAGTCACTGGTTTTACTATTGTTTGAGTTGTTTGTGGAAGTGCTTCGTGGAACCGTGCGTAGCTTCTGTGGTTTTGACTGAGCAGCTATTTTAATGCTGTATGGGTGCTGCAAGCAGTTGGTTGGTTGGGAACGGAGCAGCGAGGAAGTCTTCGCAGAGCGAAGTCAGACCGAGACCACTGGCAGCATGCACGCGCGGTGGGATTGTGAGGCGCTAGCTACGAGAGCTACAAAGTTCGTCGCCCACCGAAGCTGGACACTGAAGTTGAGTGGTCAGTTAACCTGTTATGAAACCTCAACTGCTGTGGCATCTCTTCGTTCATTGCCGGTTGTTGCTTCCTGGGCCATTCCGGCTAGCAGCAACGTATGGGGTGTTGGAGTCGGCAAAATTTTGCAGCCGTCTTCCTGTATGGTCTCTAAATTGGTTGTTACTTATCAGTGAAGTGCACCAGCGATATTTTCTGCCTTTTGGCCGATAATGCCCCAGTTAAGTGCCCTAGTCGTTAGTGTAGTTTTCTGGCAGTGTGTTTTTCCACGCTGTGCTGACTCTGTCCAGCATGGCATGTAGTTCGACAGTCTTTTAGTTAATTGTTCATATTTTTTCTTATAGTGGTTACTGTGCCTCCGCTGTCTTTAGACGCCAATTTTGGAAGACGTGGTTCAGCTGATATCTTCGTCCTCAGCTGATACTTTCTGTTGCCGTGCCGTTGGTCGGGCAGAAGGGAATTGATTAGGTTGTTGGTCAGTTCAGCTGTCACTGGGTCGGGTTGCCATCCAACTGTTTAACCTTACTCTTGGCTGCCTGTCTCACCTCACCTTACGTTAGAGCTACCTCCTCAGGCCGACCCTTGGAACTGTTCTGTTGTTTTTCTGTTGTGATTTTCATTTTAGTCTGAAATACTGTGCGAGGCCTTCAGCCATCTACTAATTTACTTTGTTTTAATTTTAAAATAAGGCCTTAAGCCATCTTAAATTAAAATTTGAAAATTTATTTCTTAAAATTTTATTTAAATTATCTGAAATTCTTGTTATCGAGGCCGTAAGTCGTGAGTTGTTCAGTGTCCAGTGTGTGGCATTCAGCTGTGCCTTTATCTGAAATATCTTTAAGATAAAGCCTTCAACCATCATAAATTATAATTTGAAAATTGGTTTGTTGAAAACTAAATTTTGTTAAAAATGTTTTATCTCAAATTCTTGTTATCCAGGCCCTAAGTCCTGAGTTGTTCAATGTCTTGCGTGTGGCCTTCAGCCAGGTATTTATTTTCTCTTTTAAAGGCCTTCAACCGCGTGTATTCTCTAAAGCAATTTTAATAACGTGTTCAGGCCTTGAGCCGTTCTTGTTTTTGGTGTGGTTTTGGGTCTTCAGCCCATGAGATATCGCAAGTTTTCTTAACTAGGCCTTCAGCCATATTTTGTTTAATTTGATCCTTTTAAAGCAATGTGTGAATAAGTCGTTCTTAGGAAAATGGAAGTTTGTGTGTTTGTGCAACTAACAGTAGTTCACCACGGCCCCTTTCCACAACCGTAACCTGATCTGCTCTATCCTGCGCGACCAGATTTCAACGGTAATTTCCAAGTTCGGATGCTCCTAGCTGCTGCAACTAAAGGTGCAGGACGACACATGTTGTTACAAGGAGTCCGTTATTTGTTTTCGGATTGCAGGTCCGGATGTGAAGGCATTACAATGTGCTTAGTACGAATTACGCCGATCGCCCGTTGTGGTGGTCAGGTGCGGTTGCCAGGAATCTTGACGACGTCTGTGTCTACCAATGCAGTCGAACATCGGACGACTGTCGCATCCGAATGCCACACAAATCTATGTATTTCGATATTCGACCAGCCGGCGATATCGAGTCCCAGAATGCGGCCAATTTCAAACACTGTCAGACTCTGAGAATGTTGCCTCGCACGAGTACCAACCACCTTCGCGTTCTTCACGGTGATCAGTCAACAGCTAATGTTGTTCATTCCTTATATATATATACGTTACAAGAGCTGGTAACAGCACCGTACACGAGAAACTCAAATGTATTCTACTGGTTTTGCCCATCACACAGAATGGCCTCTGTAATTGTTTACAGACTCTCCAATGGTGTGCACGTATACGAAGTTACATTCGCTACGTTTACATGCAACACATCTTCCGAAAGACGAAAACCGAATTTCGTTAACAGTTTTTTGCTGTCATGTTTATATGTTAACGAGTGAAGCGGATTTGCTACCCAATTAAATACGGCGTCTGGAAAACAGCTCATCCAGTTTATTATTCAGTCAACACAGTCGTTACTTCACTTCAATATTGCAAGTAGACAGCCTCAAACTCAGTCTAATATTTCTGCTTCTCCTTCACTGCAGATTAACCTCACATTCTGAAAACAAGACGTAACTGGACAGTACAAGCTCGTTTCAAAACCGGTTGCATTTACATGGAAGCGAAAATCGATTGCTGAAATGGAAAACCGGCAAGTAGAAGCGGACTTCCAAGATCGGTTTTGAAGCGTTTACATGACCTCCCAGAAGCGGTATTGGGAAATCGGATTACGTAATCCGGTTTTGGGAACCCAGAGTAAACGGGGTAACTGACATCCGGCGATGTGTTTTGCACGCTTACCTTTTCTTCTCAAGCAACGTATAATTAATTGTAAACATCTTAATGGGTCGCATGGTTCGATTTGCGAGTTGCCTATCTAACGTCTTGCAAGGGTAACATAGACTGATTCTAAGTACTTCATATTACTAACGGAATTCAAAAATTTAAAACATCGTTATAATTTACTCATAAAGAAATAAAATCTTACTTTAAAGCTTTAAGCCCGTAAATCAAACATTAAAATTACAATCTGTCTATATATCCTCCTGCAAAATAACTCAGCCCGCATCTCGTGCTCGTGCGGTAGCGTTCTCGCTTCCCACGCCCGGGTTCCCGGGTTCGATTCCCGGCGGGGTCAGGGATTTTCTCTGCCTCGTGATGGCTGGGTGTTGTGTGCTGTCCTTAGGTTAGTTAGGTTTAAGTAGTTCTAAGTTCTAGGGGACTGATGACCATAGATGTTAAGTCCCATAGTGCTCACAGCCATTTGAATTTTTGAAAATAACTCAGGCATTCAAAATGGTTCAAATGGCTCTGAGCACTGTGGGACTTTACATCTGAGGTCATCAGTCCCCTAGAACTTAGAACACCTTAAACCTAACTAACCTAAGGACATCACACACATCGATGCCCGAGGCAGGATTCGAACCTGCGACCGTAGCAGTCACGCGGTTCCGGACTGAAGCGCCTAGAACCGCTCGGCCACCACGGTCGTCTCAGGCAGGCAAATTGGAGAGAAAATATTCGTCCATTACTTGCGATTTAGAGACTTGTGATTTAGAGCACGTAGCGACTTCGAACAAACTTTACGCATAATATACAGCCTTTTCGGAAACATTTCTCGCTGACACCAATTGCAAAATAGTCAAAGGGGAAAAGATTTATCGCTTATCGCTTACTACATTTTCGCTGTGCATGCAGTAAATCTTCTGTATCAGCATTGACGTTTTAATCTGTTAATTCTTTACTATTAGGTTTATTCGCGGCACATTTTGCAGACTGTATCCACGTGTATCACTGAATATGCCTGCAAAATTGTATCACTGAATATGCCTGCAAAATTGTATCATATGAAGACAGTCAGTACAGAAGCCATGAAGCCATATACCAACTTTTCTTGAAACGAAGCGCAGATTACCCAAACCATTCTGTCCATAAATTTTTCACGCGCTTAATGCTAAATATTTATCACATTAATTCATTTGTAAAGTAATCCGATGTTTGAAGCTGTTTTATATAATTCCTTAGAGTATCTGTGGTAGGCGGGGGGTTACAGATAAAAGCCTAACGCTACGCCAGGGACGTATAATTACCTGGTTAGCTTATTGTCGGTTGCAGTATCGCTCTTTAAACGCTTGTAGACTTAACACTCCAGGACATCACAAGATGACTGCATAGCAGTGGAGCTACGTAGTCGTCTTATGTTCTGGAGTGTGAAGTCAGCCGACAAGCGACCCTAGCGTTGGCCGGTCTAGCGGTGGGAAGCGCCTCGCTGGGCGGCTGTCAGCACCGTGCCGGTGTTAGGACAGGCGTAGGCTTCAAGTCGGCAGTCGCTACAACGGGGCGACGGGGCGGAAGAGACACAGGGGAGCTGTGTGGAGGGAGGCGGAGGGGGGGGGGGAGGGGGCGGGCCGAGGTATTTGCATACCAGGCAGCTGGCAAGGGCGGGAGGAAGTAGGCGCACTCCCAGGAGAAGGACGATGGCTGGCCAGCAGAGTGAGGCAAGAGGGTCACGTCAGTCATGCGGCAGGGCACTGTTCTTTGCTTTACTTTGTCTATGACGAACGTAAGACGCTTATTTTATATTCTTTGCCTCATTAGAGATGTGCATACCGACGCTCTTCTTTCGTCTTTATCCGTCGCTGCTTCAAAACTATTGCTCTATCTAAGAAGAGAAGTTCGGGAGAAATGTAGGAACATTGCAGGCAACACAAGCTCTAGGATTTATCTTCGATGACAAATTAAGGAACGTGAACCGAAAATCCTAGTACTTGTAGCTTTACCAGAGATTTAGACAGTATTGATTGGCACACACTCTTTGGAAGTCTCAATATAGCAGCGATAAAAGAGAGTTTTCAAACGATTGTATAGGTACAAGTTGAAAAGAGCCCAATGGTAGTTGTGAGATTGAAATGACATTCGAGGGAGAAAGTAGTTGAGAAGTAAGTCCGACAGGGGCTGGAACGTATCTCGCACACCCCTTGCTATTCAGTCAGTCAGTACAGCGAGCTTGCAATAAAGGAAAGGTGACAGGTATTTGAAAAAAGAATTAAAGTTCAGGGAGAAGAAAAGGCGACTTAGAGGTTCTTTCATGATATTGTATTTCTGTCAGACAGCAGTCGAATAACAAAATACTTGAAATATGACTTGAAAGAAAAGCACAGAAGCAATAAGGTGCACCTGCGTGAGCAGTTGCGCCATGTGTGATAAAGTTATCCTCATTTCGGCTACTGCTGTGGCCGAGCGGTTCTAGGCGCTTCACTCTGGAACCGCGCGACTGCTAGTTGCAGGTTCGAATCCTGCCTCGGGCATGGATGTGTGTGATGTCATTAAGCTAGTTAGGTTTAAGTAGTTCTAAGTTCTAGGGGACTGATGACGTCAGATGTTAAGTACCCTAGTCCTCAGAGCAACGTGAACTATTTTTCGGCTACTATTGCAGACAGTCAGCGTGGAGGTGACCCCTTGTGACTCGTTGTTGGTCCTTCACCTTCTTTTTTTTAAAAAATGCTGGGCGTTGTAGAGCACCTAGCTTTGGTTGGGTCACGGTATCCCGTGTGAAGGATATCAGAATGCTGTTGATCGGAAATTCGTTGTGAATTTTTGCTGGATATTACCTGTGAATTCGATGGAAGCAGCCATAGCTCTGATCTTTGAAATAATAAACATAAGATGATGTAAGCAGTCCGTTTCAGATATTTTCAGCCATCTTTGTCACGTCTAGAGGTGATTTTCTTTTTCTTTCTGTAATTAGCATGCTATGAGCACAAGGAACGGAGAGATAACAGCAAACAGAGGACAATGTTTAGAATGGGTTACAAACTCGTTTGTAGCAATTTTCATATTTCAGGAGTCACACAAATCATCCGCACGCTGAAGCAACAGGGTCTAAACTGTGTTTAAAGCTGCAGCGTGGCAGAAAAATGAAGTGGTAAAAGAGAACAACAAGGACTCGGCAAACTGACATCAAACGTATATCATATTTATTTCATGATGTTTTCTTTTTTGTAAAAAAAGAGAATGTTTAGTATGTTGCTTAGGACGAGAGATTGGTTACTTTTTAAGAGGGAATGCTGTGTCGGAAACTGGTAGTCTGGGCGCTGCGGAAGTCATTGTTTTGGAAGAGTGGCGCCAATGCGTCTTCGGATTATGTTAGATAGCCTAACTAGCTACCAAACTGCCCATTTGAGTAATGTGTGTTCACTGACCGCGGATGCCGCACCTTTCCGTAGTTCTTTGTTCACTTTAAACTTGTTCACAAGTGCAGCAACGTTGTTGACCACAATATGACATTTACGAGTACACGAGTAAAACGAAAAGGACGAATATGCTGTTTGCTTATGGCAAAAATGACAGCAAAATTGTTCTATCGCACGACTGCACTCGTAACGAAATTTTCTTCTTCTGTTTTTCGCTTTTCTCCCTCATCTACGAGAGATCGGCATGGTCAATTTCGAATCTGACGTGGTCAATTTAAGGGGTGGCCAGAACTCTTCTTGTCTTCACCACTTTACAATCCCCAGGGATGGAATATGTGTACCTAAACAGTCTGTATGGAGTGTTATCCATGTGGAAGTGTGCAAGCGCTATGTAATTGTTTGCTAATCGTGTAACTTTAGGGGGACGTGGATACCAGCCTGGTATTCACACAATGAGCTGTGGAAAACCGCTTAAAAACGCATCCAGGCTGTCTGGCACTGCAGCCGTTGTCATTAACCCGGTGGGCGAATTCGATCCGGTTACGGTGCACCTGCCTGAATCCCGGAACTGCTGTGCTAACACGCGCCGTTATCCCAGAGAGTACATGTGGAACGGCTTCCCAACAGAAATACTCCCCATTATTCGACTATACTATCAACTTAGAATAGATTATGAGTGAACTGAAAGTTGGAAATGAGTATTATATTTCTCGCATGAAGTTCTCCCTAATCGGTACTGTGTACTTTCAACAGTGTGCGTTCGTTTCTGCTTTTTATATTTTCTAATGTGGGAAGAGTATTACGTGACGGAAAATAACCGCACACTAAAAAATAAGTAATGGAGTGCAATGACATTTCGGAGATGAATTTGTCTAGGTAATATATATTGAAGGGTCAAAGAAACTGGTACACCTGCCTAATAACGTGTAGAGCCCCGTGCTGCAAAACGACGTGGCATGGACCCGACTCATGTTTGAAATAGTGCTGGAGGGAAATGACACTTTGTATCCTGCGAGGGTGTCCATATATCCATAAGAGTAGGAGGAGGCGGAAATCTCTTCTGAACAGCACGTTGCAAGGCATCCCAGATATGCTCAATAATGTTCATGTCTATGGAGTTTGGTGGCCAGTGCAAGTGTTTAAACTCAGAAGAGTGTTGCTGGAGCCGCTCTTTAGCAATTCTGGACGTGTGGGACTTCGCACTGTCCTCCTGGAATTGCCCACGTCTGTCGGATTGCGCAGTGGACACGAATGGCTGCAGGTGATCAGAGGGGATGTTTACTTACGTGTCACCTGTCAGAGTCGTATCTAGATGTATCAGGGATCAAAAATGGTTCAAATGGCTCTGAGCACTATGGGACTTAACTGCTGTGGTCATCAGTCCAATCCTTCTAAAGGCTTATCACTACCACGTACTAGAGCAATAGTTAACCAACCATTACCAGTTACAACTTCAGTGATAGTACATGAAAAATTAATTTTAGCACCAACAAAAGTTATTGGGCCTGTCAGTAGCTCTTCTTGAGACACATTATTTGGAACCATAGAAAAAGTATCCACAGTCTTGTACACAGGCATTCTTGAACTACCTAAACCTAACTAACCTAAGGACATCACACACATCCATGCCCGAGGCAGGATTCGAACCTGCGACCGTAGCGGTCGCGCGGTTCCAGACTGTAACGCCTAGAACCGCTCGGCCACTTCGGCCGGCTATCAGGGATCCCACATCACTCCAACTGCACACACCCCACACCATTACAGAGCCTCCACCAACCAGAACAGTTCCCCTGCTGACATACAGGATACATGGATTCACGAGGTTGTCTCCACCCCCGTACACGTAAACGCGCTCGTTAAAATTTGAAACAAGTCTCGTCCGACCAGGCAACATGTTTCCAGTCATCAACAGTTCAATGTAGGTGTTGACGGTCTCAGATGAGGCGTAAAGCTTTGTGTCGTGCAGTCACCAAAGGTACACGAGTGGACCTTCAGACCCGAAAGCCCCTATCGATGACGTTTCGTTGAATGTTTCGCATACTGACACTTGTTGATGGCCCACCACTGAAATCTGTAGCAATTTGCAGAAGGGTTGCACTTCTGTCACGTTAAACGATTCTCTTCAGTCGTTGTTGGTCCCGTTCTTGCAGGACCTTTCTCCGGCCACAGCGATGTCGGATATTTGATGTTTTACCGTATCCCTGATATCCACGGTACACTCGTAAAATGGTCGTACGGGAAAATGCCCACTTCATCGCAACCTCGGAGATGCTATATCCCATCGATCGTTCGCCGACTATAATACTTCGTTCACATTCACTTAAATCTTGAGAAGCTGCCTTTGTAGCAGCAGTAACCGATCTAACAACTGCGCCAGACAAAAAAAAAAAAAAAAAAAAAAAAAAAAATGGTTCAAATGGCTCTGAGCACTATGGGACTCAACTGCTGTGGTCATAAGTCCCCTAGAACTTGGAACTACTTAAACCTAACTAACCTAAGGACATCACAGAACACCCAGCCATCACGAGGCAGAGAAAATCCCTGACCCCGCCGGGAATCGAACCCGGGAACCCGGGTGTGGGAAGTGAGAACGCTACCGCACGACCACGAGACTGCGCAAGACACTAGCTGTCTCATATAGGCAGTGTCCACCGCTGCGCCGTATTCTGCCTATTTGCATTGTATTTCAATACACTTTCCTATACCAGTTTCTTTTGCGCTTCAGTGTATTAAAGTGATTAGCATTGTGAGATCACAGATTAATGTATGCGCGAGACAAGCCATTGCAAATATCAAGCGGTGGTACATTAATAACCGTTGTAAGCGCCAGAATGTTAAATGTAAGCATGTAAACGTGCAAGTATTGTGTCGTAAAGGTGGAGGATGTCAGTTTGTAGGGCAGAGGTCCACACCTGCTTCACTTGGTCGGACAATACAGGGTCGTTTACTACTTTTTTTGGATGACCGTGGTGTTGTCGCCCAATGATGTCCCATACGTGCTCAATTGGAGAAATATCTGGTGATAGAGCAGGGGCGAGAGCTATCGTGTTTGAAACACCAACTGGAATGTTGTTCATGGTTGGCTCCACAACAGATCGAATCACTGGACTTAGTACAAATTAGCAGCCAGTGCGCATGGGATAACCACTAGACAGCTCCTGCTGCCATACGGAATCGCACGGCAGACCATAACTCCTGGTGTAGGTCCAGTGTGAACGGCAAGCAGACAGTTTGGTGGCAGGCCGTCAATTGGCCTCCTAAGAAGCACACGGCCACCACTAGCACCGAGGCAGAACCAGCTTTTGACAGAAAAGGTAACAGACCTCCACCCTGCCCTTAAATGAGTTCTCGCTTGACACCACCGAAGTAGCAAACGGTGGTGGTTTTGAGTCTGTGAAATGCTCATTACAGGGCGTACGCTGCGCCAGAGCACCACGCCGAACATGGTCGTCTTTCCTCTCGGTTTTGCCACGTGGCGGTTCGGAGCCCGGTCTTCTTGCCACCGTACATTATCGTGGACACCGCTGCCAGCAGCCATGTACAGTGGATACGATCCTGCCAAGTCTTTCTGCAGTACCGCAGAAGGAACATATAGCTTCTCGTAGCCCTATTACATGACCTCATGCCAAGTCAGTGAGTTATTCTTAGTGGCGTCTTTGTCGACCTGAAGGCATTCTTGACTGAAATCAGTTCACCAATTCCAGTCTAAAAGGTACCTAACGTTCACTGCCTTTTACACAGAGTATTTAACACGAAACCAGATCTGTATTTTCATAGTGGCGCTACTAGCACCTCGCGTATGAGACAGGAGCGAAATCTGAATGGACATCGTCTTCCTGATGAAGAAACACGCCTGACAACTTTTATTTATGATGCACTACAACTCCTCAGTGTTGCGTCCCTTTATTTTCCTTGGATATTTACTCTGAATATGTTACCCCGTCTTAAAATTTTATCAGGTAATTTTTGTCGCCGTATAGTACTAAGTACTAGAGAGTGTGTTGAGCTTGGAACACTTTCCACACTTCCACCTCTAGCCAGCACTGTAACAGCAGTTCGATGTACAGCGTGCAGAAAAAATGTCACACTTGGAGGTCGGCACGCAATTCCTCATACCGATTCAAGCGAAAATTTTATCAAGTACGAAAACGGGGAGTTGGTGCACCAGAGAGTACAGAGGAACGAGTATCACGGCTGATTTCCGTACCAGACTTCGAAGCTCTTGGAGTAAACCGCTGGCAGACGAAACCCGATCCACTGTCGAGTTTTGGTTCGAAACCTTGTTATTTTTTTATGTTTTATACATCCGTTCCTGGCGCTCGTCGTTTATAAGCAGGACATCATTTCGTCACTTGACAATAGCCTGTCACATGACTGTGAGATTTAATAAACTGCATGCATGTGTCTGCTAAACGAGCAGTGTGGAACCACGACTGGTCTTGTCAGGTTCACATAGAGCGGCTTCCCGGTGGAGTACACGGACGATAAATACGTCGATATGCTTTTGGTGTTGTGTACATACCCCGCACGGTACCCTCCAATGTGCCATCGCGATAAAAAATGTTTATCGTCGCCTGGAGCTAAGCCTGCAGGAAACCGGTAATCTTCATCCACAAGAACGGACAGAGATCGTCCAAAGACTAGACGTACTCCACAAATAGAGGAAGCGATTCTTGAAACAGTTCACTAATCACGTCGGCGACGTACCTGTGATACTGCATGTCACTTCGAGATACCTCAAAGATTGGTTATTAAATTGTAGCACAATGAAGCACTGCTTTCATATCATTACACGTTAATTTCAATCAGCGGCCAGAAGACGGCACTCGTCGAGTATAGTTTTGTGAACGGCTGAAGTGGAATGTAGCGAGCAGTTTATAAATGACGTGATACGGGCTGACGAATATAATCTCACTCATAAAGCTATTTTCAACCTTCACAACAGCCATTATTTGTCAGAACACAACGTACTTGTCACCCATGGTTCAAATGGTTCAAATGACTCTGAGCACTATGGGACTTGACATCTGTGGTCATCAGTCCCCTAGAACTTAGAACTACTGAAACCTAACTAACCTAAGGACAACACACACATCCATCCCCGAGGCTGGATTCGAACCTGCGACCGTAGCGGTTACGCGGTTCCAGACTGAAGCGCCTAGAACAGCACGGCCACAACGGCCGGCTGTCACCCATGAACCGAACTTTCAGGCACACTTTCGCATAAACCTGTGGGCTGGAATCGTGGGAGAAGTGCTTTTGGACTGTTGCCTAATTCCGGACAAGTTTATTGCTCTCCTGTATAGTACGTTTCTTTTCAATACTTTGCCTAACGAATTACAAAACGGTCCACTTGGTGTTTGGCGACAGCTATGGTGTCAGCATTATGGTGCTTCAATAATGGTTCACATGGCTCTGAGCACTATGGGACTTAACATCTCAGGTCATCAGTCCCATAGAACTTAGAAGAACTTACACCTAGCTAACCTAAGGACAACACACACATCCATGCCCGAGGAAGGATTCGAATCTGCGACCGTAGCGGTCACGCAGTTCCAGACTGAAGGGCCTAGAACCGCTTGGCCACACTGGCTGGCAGCATTAGGGTGCCCCGCCACACTTCAGAATGAATATGCCTGTCTGAATGAAGTGTTTCCAGGTCCAGTGTACTCACTTCCGCACTCACTGGAAGTTAATACACGAGATTTTTAATTGCAGATACCATTAAAAGAACAAGTTGATAGTACTCCATCCATGGATGTGCATCGCCGCTTCGGCCACGGTGGATCCACGTATGTCGCGTTGGGTCCAGCTAAGTATGGTCCAGCGAGTGGCGAAGTGGTTGCAAATGCAAGGCGGTCAGTATGAACATCTTTCCTAAAGTAAACATTGCTTGTGTGTGTATGTACCGGCACCGTGAAGATAAACCTGGACGTCAAACGTACGGAATGGAATTATTGTGTGAAATCCAGTGAAGCCTACGGACTTTTTTTTCTTTTTTTCTTTTTTTTTTAATTCGTTGGATACAGACGTTGTATCCATTATTATTCTCTGTTGGCTTTATTTATGTCATGGACGAAAGAAAGTGGTCGTTTACGTTTGTAAGAAGTTCATGTTATGTCTTTGTGTTTAAATAAAGATAACAATAACAGAAAGAAATACAAGAGGCACCGCATTGTAGAGGTGTAAATTGGTACAATTTGATGCTTTAACTGAAAAAAAAGTAGCATTCTCCGATTAGAACATCAGTGAATCTGCATATCCGTCAACAACGACAGTGCCTTGTCTCACCTTTTTCAATTTTTGATGTTTTCTTTTTTTTCTACAATTGGAGGAGACACCGAACGAGATCCCAGGTCCTTCCCGAACAAAAACAGCAGTGCTAATGCATTTATTTGTTTTTTATGTATGGAGACGGGAAGACGTATGATACATCATTCTAAGTTTGAGGAGGAGAGCTAATTGACGCTTCTAGTGCCTTATGGACATTGAGGAGAATGATGAAAAACAGAATAGTAACAGACACTTCTGAAGTGACGCACCATCGTCAGGTCGCCCAGTGTTTCTTCTCGTTTCAGGCCGGTTGTACTACGTTTTTTAGTTAAAGTATATAGGGTGAGTCACTAACTATTGTCACCTACAATAACTCCGGAAGGATGATAGTAGCTGGAAAGTTTGTGAGACAAATGGTGCATGGGGCAACGGGGGCCATAATACTCGTACGACGTTGGTTCTTTGTTGCTAGGTGGGGTCGCGTCAGAGATATGGTCAACTTGTTTTTTTTTTGTTTTTTTTTTTAATTGGATGCTATAGTTTGGTAATTATTTTCTGAAAGCGGCTATCGAGACGAATCCAATGATGTGTAACAGTAAAGTCTTTGAAGGTCAACGTAGGTCACAAAGGTGGCATGAACGCCCATTTTCAGAAGGTGTTCGAAGTGATGACCATTCGTATCAATGCAACGCTGCAATCTCCTTATCATGTATTGAGTGGTATTCCTTATCACTTAGGCACTTATCGAAGCACATGCTCTGAAAATTTTCTCTCTTTTCTTTAACATCAGTCTTCTGACTGGTTTGATGCAGCCCGCCACGAATTCCTCTCCTGTGCTAATCTCTTCATTTCAGAGTAGCACTTGCAATCTACGTCCTTAGTTATTTGCTGAATGTATTCCAATCTCTGTCTCCCTCTACAGATTTTGCCCTCTACAGCTCCCTCTGATACTATGGAAGTGATTTCTTCATACGAAGGGCTTATTTCAATAGTGGTACAAGTCCATTACCTCTACTTTTCTGCCTATAATGCTTCTGAAATTAATGTTGCAAACAAACAGAATGAAAAGTTCATCTCTAGCAAGAAGCCATATGCTTGAATATTTCTGGTATCTCAACTGCAGATTTTTCGGCGCTCATTTAACTTTAGGACTCTGTACTTCGAAATGAGCAAAAATGGCCTCGTACCACTATTGAAATAAGCCTTTCCTATATTAACAGATGCCCTATCGGCCTGTCCCCCTACTTTTCAGTGTTTTCCACACATTCATCTCCTCTCAGATTCTGCGTAGAAAATCCTCATTCCTTACCTTATCAGTCCACCTAATTTTCAACATTCGTCTGTAGTACCATATCTCAAATGCTTCCATTCTCATCTGTTCCGATTTATCCACAGTCCATACACTCCATACAGTGCTGTATTTCAGACGTACATTCTCAGAAATTTCTTCTTCAAATTAAGGCCGATATTTGATATTAGTAGACTGCTCTTGGCCAGAAATGCCCTCTTTGCCATAGCTAGTCTGCTTTTGATATCCTCCTTGCTCCGTCCGTCATTGGTTATTTTACTGCCCAGGCAGCAGAATTCCTTAACTTCATCTACTTCGTGACCATCAATCCCAATGTTAAGTTTCTTGCTGTTCTCATTTCTGCTACTTCTGATTACCATCGTCTTTCTTCGATTTATTCTCAATCCATTCTGTGTACTCATTATACTGTTCATTCCGTTCAGCAGATCATGTAATTCTTCTTTGCTTTCACTCAAGATAGCAATTTTATCAGGGAATCGTATTATTGATATCCTTTCACCTTGAATTTTAATTCCACTCCTGAACTTTTCTTTTATTTCCATAACTGCTTCCTCAATATGCAGATTGAACAGTAGGAGCGAATGGCTACATCCTTGTCTTACACCCTTTTTAATACGAGCACTTCGTTCTTTGTCGACCACTCTAGTTATTCCTTCTTGGCTGCTCTACGTATTGTGCATGACCCGTCTCTCCCTATACCATACCGTCACTTTTTTCAGAATTTCGGACATCTTGCACCATTTTACATTGCCGAACGCTTTTTCCGGGTCGACATATCCTATGATCCCGTCTCCCATCATTAACCACAACATCAGAATTGCCTCTCTCTTGCCTTTACTTTTCCTAAAGCCAAACTGATCGTCATCTAGCGCACCCTCAATTATCTTTTCCATTCTTCTGTATATTAATCTTGTCAGCAACTTCGATGCTTTAGCGATTAAGCTTACTGTGCATTAATTCTCACACTTGTCAGCTCTTGCTGTCTTCGGAATTGTGTGGATGATGCTTTACCGAAAGTCAGCTGGTATGTCGCCAGACTCGTACATTCTACACACCAACATGAATAGTTGTTTTGTTGCCACTTCCCCCAATGAGTTTAGAAATTCTGATGGATTTTATCTATCCCTTCTGCTTTTTTGACCCTAAGTCCTCCAAAGCTCTTTTAAATTCGGATACTGCATCCCCTATCTCTTCTAAATCGACTCCCGTTTCTTCTTCTATCATATCAGACCCCTCCCATAGAGGCTTTCAATGTATTCTTTCCACCTATCCGCTCTGTCCTCTGCATTTAACAGTGGAATTCCCGTTGCCCTCTTAATGTTACCATCTTGCTTTCAATGTCACCGAAGGTTGGCTTGACTTTCCTGTATGCTGCATCTGTCCTTCAAAAATCATTTCTTTTTCTATTTGTTCATATTTTTCCTGCAGCCATTTCGTCTTAGCTTTCCTGCACTTCCTATTTATTTCATGAAAAAAATTAAAAAAGGGGGTAGCGTCTTTGATTCATAATGAATACCGGTCCCGGGTTCGAATGCTGCGGCTGCTTAAATTTTGATTGATAATCAGCATTGGCGGCCAAAGACTTCCACCAGAAGAAGTCACCCTCATTCTGCCAACGGCCTTGTCAAAGAGGGCGGAGAAGCGCACAGAGGTCCAGGGCATTCGCTTGTCCTAGGGGTTGGAAAATGACCCTAATGGCTCAAGTATCAGCAATGATCAAAGGCATGAGGATGCTGAAGGCAATGGAAACCACCGCATTAAAGACACGCTAACATGTATCCACAGTACATTTGGCATGTAATTGAAGAACTGTCATGATGATCTCTCCATTGGCAAAAGATTCCGGAATAGTCCCCCATTCGGATCTCAGGAAGGGGACGGCCAAAGGGTTGGTCACCATGAGAAAAAGATTGAATAATCAACGGAAGGATAGCGTTGTACGAGTCGGGGCATGGAATGTCAGAAGCTTGAATGTGGTAGGGAAACTAGAAAATCTGAAAACAGAAATGCGAAGACTCAGTCTAGATATAGTAGGGGTCAGTGAAGTGAAGTGGAAAGAAGACAAGGATTTCTGGTCAGATGAGTATCGGGTAATATCAACAGCAGCAGAAAATGGTATAACAGGTGTAGGATTCGTTATGAATGGGAAGGTAGGGCAGAGGGTGTGTTTCTGTGAAAAGTTCAGTGACAGGGTCGTTCTTATCAGAATAGACAGCAAACCAACATCGACAACGATAATTCAGGTATACATGCCGATGTCGCAAGCTGAAGATGAAAAGATTGGGAAAGTGTATGAGGACATTGAAAGGGTAATACAGTATGTAAAGTGGAATGAAAATCTTATAGTCATGGGGGACTGGAATGCAGTTGTAGGTGAAGGAGTAGAAGAGAAAGTTACAGGAGAACATGGGCTTCGGACATGGAATGAGAGAGGAGAAAGACTAATTGAGTTCTGTAACAGGTTTCAGCAAGTAATAGCGAATACCCTGTTCAAGAATCACAAGAGGAGGAGGTACACTTGGGAAAGGTCGGGTAAGACGGGAAGATTTCAGTTAGATTACATCATTTTTTTTCTATAACATCTGCAGGAGCAGGACGGCGGATAGGGCAGGGGTCGACACCCTAACCCTAGCCATCCCGTCGCCATACCCACGCAACGTGTTCTAGGATTGAAGGATCAGGGAGAGGATTTAACGGTTTTTTTCTGTGTTATTTTATTTACTTATTGAATTTTTGTTTTATTTAGTTGAATGTTCAGAATTAATTTTGTTTTATTAAAAAAGCGCTACAGCTGCCGTAGCCGAGGGTCCGAGTCGTCTTCTCGTCTATTGATAGGGGTTCCCCCCCCCCTCCTCCCCCCCCCACCTATTCCGACCGTAGTGGATCAATATGCTCTAGGATTCTTCTTCAGGTTCAGCTTATCACACCCGTGATGCCACAGTGAGCAGAGCATCCGCAAATAATGAACCTAAATAATTAGCGAAGTGGGTCCCGTACTTCGGATGGTGGCTGATGTCAACATCAGTAAGGACCAAAAGTCGAGCGTGCCTTTGTGAGCATCTCGAAATATATTGTAAAGGGCCATGCCTTTTAGCCAGTTAACGGCGTTCGTCCTGGTCGGTGGAAAGAATACGCCGTAGGGCTCAATATATCATCAGGGGAGATAGACTCCGGCAATCGCCGCAAGAGTAATGCCAGCTGCGTGAGTTGCTAGCAGTCGATGGTCGCGGCACAAGTCAGGCGGTGTGCATCCGAGTCAGCGACTGAGCATGTCGGACACGAGGGGTCGTCCGTCAGATGAATGGAATGTAGCCTCTGACGAGTAACGAACTTCCCGTTCACAACCACGTACCTCCCCCTGCGGGTCCGGGGATTAGAATAGGCCCGAGGTATTCCTGCCTGTCGTAAGAGACGACTAAAAGGAGTCCCTCCCACTCAAGGGGGTAGTTAGCGCCTGAGTCTGGAGACGGACGGTTCCACGACCTAAATTTGCGGTCATTTTGTTCTTCTCGTTTCTTACTTCCTGTGGTTGGTTCTTTACTTTGTTCTTCGCCCGCATCTCGTGGTCGTGTGGTAGTGTTCTCGCTTCCCACGTCCGGGTTCCCGGGTTCGATTCCCGGCGGGGTCAGGGATTTTCTCTGCCTCGTGATGGCTGGGTGTTGTGTGCTGTCCTTAGGTTAGTTAGGTTTAAGTAGTTCTAAGTTCTAGGGGACTGATGACCATAGATGTTAAGTCCCATAGTGCTCAGAGCCATTTGAACCATTTTTACTTTGTTCTTCTCCATCTCACTGTCTTCCTTACTCTTTCCCTTGCCTTCTTCTGCTTGCCTTCTTCTCCTTGCCTTCTTCTCCTTGCCTTCTTCTCCTTGCCTTCTCTGGTCTCCGCCTCGGCGTTTGAGACAGTCTGTTCTCTCTCTCCCTCTCTCTCTCTTCTTTTTCCTGTTCTTCCTTCCTCCCTGTGCGCGCCTGAAGGCCGACCCACGCGTTCGCACGCGTAGCCGGTGACGGGATAACGCGTAATTCCCCGCCCTGGGTAGACAAGTAAGGCACGCACGTATCCCCTGGTGAAGGCCAGGCCCAGGGAGGGGTGATTGCCTGAGCTGATACCTTCTGACCATGCCGATTGGTCCCTCCGTCTGTTTCTCGTGAGGTGTGACCTGAGGTGTAAACATTCACCTAAGGCGGGAGTGCCCTCTGAGAGGGTCCCCACAAGGAAGGAGTGCGCCATCGGAGACGCTGCCAAACATGGGGGATTCCGCCGCAATGGATTTCTCTTCTTCTTCTCTCTCGACTTCTGCCCATAAACGGAAACTTGACCAGCCACCAGTGACAAAAGTACTACCGCCTGCCCCAAAGTTCCTCGTAGTTTCTCGATCTGAGGACGGCAAGGATTTTTCCTCTGTCAACCCTTTCGTTATCCAGAAGGGCGTAGGTGCCATAGCCGGATCTGTCAAGTCTTTTGTTTCCTTTACTGCTTGCTCAATATACAGATTGAACAACATCGGGGAGAGGCTACAACCCTGTCTTACTCCCTTCCCAACCACTGCTTCCCTTTCATGTCCCTCGACTCTTATAACTGCCATCTGGTTTCTGTACAAATTGTAAATAGCCTTTCGCTCCCTGTATTTTACCCCTGCCACCTTTAGAATTTGAAAGAGAGTATTCCAGTCAACATTGTCAAAAGCTTTCTCTAAGTCTACAAATGCTAGAAACGTAGGTTTGCCTTTCCTTAATCTTTCTTCTAAGATAAGTCGTAAGGTCAGTATTGCCTCACGTGTTCCAGTGTTTCTACGGAATCCAAACTGATCTTCCCCGAGGTTGGCTTCTACTAGTTTTTCCATTCGTCTGTAAATAATTTGCGTTAGTATTTTGCAGCTGTGACTTATTAAACTGATAGTTCGGTAATTTTCACATCTGTCAACACCTGCTTTCTTTGGGATTGGAATTATTATATTCTTCTTGAAGTCTGAGGGTATTTCGCCTGTTTCATACATCTTGCTCACCAGATGGTAGAGTTTTGTCAGGACTGGCTCTCCCACGGCCGTCAGTAGTTCCAATGGAATATTGTCTACTCCGGGGGCCTTGTTTCGACTCAGGTCTTTCAGTGCTCTGTCAAACTCTTCACGCAGTATCATATCTCCCATTTCATCTTCATCTACATCCTCTTCCATTTCCATAATATTGTCCTCAAGTACATCGCCCTTGTATAGACCCTCTATATACTCCTTCCACCTTTCTGCTTTCCCTTCTTTGCTTAGAACTGGGTTTCCATCTGAGCTCTTGATATTCATACAAGTCGTTCTCTTATCTCCAAAGGTCTCTTTAATTTTCCTGTAGGCGGTATCTATCTTACCCCTAGTGAGATAGGCCTCTACATCCTTACATTTGTCCTCTAGCCATCCCTGCTTAGCCATTTTGCACTTCCTGTCGATCTCATTTTTGAGACGTTTGTATTCCTTTTTGCCTGTTTCACTTACTGCATTTTTATATTTTCTCCTTTCATCAATTAAATTCAATATTTCTTCTGTTACCCAAGGATTTCTACTAGCCCTCGTCTTTTTACCTACTTGATCCTCTGCTGCCTTCACTACTTCATCCCTCAAAGCTACCCATTCTTCTTCTACTGTATTTATTTCCCCCATTCCTGTCAATTGCTCCCTTATGCTCTCCCTGAATCTCTGTACAACCTCTGGTTCTTTTAGTTTATCCAGGTCCCATCTCCTTAAATTCCCACCTTTTTGCAGTTTCTTCAGTTTTAATCTACAGGTCATAACCAATAGATTGTGGTCAGAGTCCACATCTGCCCCTGGAAACGTCTTACAATTTAAAACCTGGTTCCTAAATCTCTGTCTTACCATTATATAATCTATCTGATACCTTTTAGTATCTCCAGGGTTCTTCCATGTATACAACCTTCTTTCATGATTCTTAAACCAAGTGTTAGTTATGATTATGTTGTGCTCTGTGCAAAATTCGACCAGGCGGCTTCCTCTTTCATTTCTGTCCCCCAATCCATATTCACCTACTATGTTTCCTTCTCTCCCTTTTCCTACACTCGAATTCCAGTCACCCATGACTATTAAATTTTCGTCTCCCTTCACAATCTGAATAATTTCTTTTATTTCATCATACATTTCTTCAATTTCTTCGTCATCTGCAGAGCTAGTTGGCATATAAACTTGTACTACTGTAGTAGGCGTGGGCTTCGTATCTATCTTGGCCACAATAATGCGTTCACTATGCTGTTTGTAGTAGCTTACCCGCATTCCTATTTTCCTATTCATTATTAAACCTACTCCTGCATTACCCCTATTTGATTTTGTGTTTATAACCCTGTAGTCACCTGACCAGAAGTCTTGTTCCTCCTGCCATCGAACTTCACTAATTCCCACTATATCTATCTTTAACCTATCCATTTCCCTTTTTAAATTTTCTAACCTACCTGCCCGATTAAGGGATCTGACATTCCACGCTCCGATCCGTAGAACGCCAGTTTTCTTTCTCCTGATAACGACATCCTCTTGAGTAGTCCCCGCCCGGAGATCCGAATGGGGGACTATTTTACCTCCGGAATATTTTACCCAAGAGGACGCCATCATCATGTAATCATACAGTAAAGCTGCATGCTATATATATATATGTAAGTTGAAATTCAGTAGCAACGCATTAGCTGCACTGTATGATCTGTGGCATATGTTTGGTTGAAAAAAAGTCAGAGAATCACTCTACGTCTTCACAGCGACAGGCTACAGTCTGGAACCGCGCGACCGCTACGGTCGCAGGTTCGAATCCTGCCTCGGGCATGGATGTGTGTGATGTCCTTAGGTTAGTTAGGTTTAAGTAGCTCTAAGTTCTAGGGGACTGATGACCTCAGAAGTTAAGTCCCATAGTGCTCAGAGCCATTTGAACCATTTTGAACAGCGACAGCAAACTGAATACGGCAATAAGATCATTTTCAATAGCAAGAAGTTTTCTCCTACCATACAGGTCCATTCCAAGGCAGTCTAAGGAATCTTCAATAGTGAGTGAAGACAGTAGGTCACAATTATGAGTATGATGGAAGTTGTCCATGCATTCTGGTCATGGTATCACAACAAACGCATCCGTTTGAATTGTGGTGTTAACGGCAACCTGTGCATTGGACGTTTGAGCCATGCGCGGGTCGTGTTCATGCCGTCTATTGCTTGTCATCTTGTGTTTACAGTACTGCTGCTTTGTCTATTAGTCGATTTACTGGTGTAACTAAGTTGCTGGCTTGCCTGCCCGTGAGTGGCAGCAGCAGCACTTATCCATAAGAGTACTGTCGTATTATCTTTGCAGCGACCGCTAGTGTTTCCGAGTCGCCGTGTGTCGCGAGCTGAGTCGGGACGGAGCCACTGTGAGGTCCGGACAGACATGACTCGCCCGACCATTGCCAACACACATGACTTGAGTGGGAACGACCTTAATTGGTCGTTCGGTATGTCGTCTCGTCGGAAGACGTGAATTTGGTCGCCGACCGCTTCTGGGTTATCCGTGTGTGTCGACTTGTGATTCCTCCTAATTGTTCCACAGTCACTGGTTTTACTATTGTTTGAGTTGTTTGTGGAAGTGCTTCGTGGAACCGTGCGTAGCTTCTGTGGTTTTGACTGAGCAGCTATTTTAATGCTGTATGGGTGCTGCAAGCAGTTGGTTGGTTGGGAACGGAGCAGCGAGGAAGTCTTCGCAGAGCGAAGTCAGACCGAGACCACTGGCAGCATGCACGCGCGGTGGGATTGTGAGGCGCTAGCTACGAGAGCTACAAAGTTCGTCGCCCACCGAAGCTGGACACTGAAGTTGAGTGGTCAGTTAACCTGTTATGAAACCTCAACTGCTGTGGCATCTCTTCGTTCATTGCCGGTTGTTGCTTCCTGGGCCATTCCGGCTAGCAGCAACGTATGGGGTGTTGGAGTCGGCAAAATTTTGCAGCCGTCTTCCTGTATGGTCTCTAAATTGGTTGTTACTTATCAGTGAAGTGCACCAGCGATATTTTCTGCCTTTTGGCCGATAATGCCCCAGTTAAGTGCCCTAGTCGTTAGTGTAGTTTTCTGGCAGTGTGTTTTTCCACGCTGTGCTGACTCTGTCCAGCATGGCATGTAGTTCGACAGTCTTTTAGTTAATTGTTCATATTTTTTCTTATAGTGGTTACTGTGCCTCCGCTGTCTTTAGACGCCAATTTTGGAAGACGTGGTTCAGCTGATATCTTCGTCCTCAGCTGATACTTTCTGTTGCCGTGCCGTTGGTCGGGCAGAAGGGAATTGATTAGGTTGTTGGTCAGTTCAGCTGTCACTGGGTCGGGTTGCCATCCAACTGTTTAACCTTACTCTTGGCTGCCTGTCTCACCTCACCTTACGTTAGAGCTACCTCCTCAGGCCGACCCTTGGAACTGTTCTGTTGTTTTTCTGTTGTGATTTTCATTTTAGTCTGAAATACTGTGCGAGGCCTTCAGCCATCTACTAATTTACTTTGTTTTAATTTTAAAATAAGGCCTTAAGCCATCTTAAATTAAAATTTGAAAATTTATTTCTTAAAATTTTATTTAAATTATCTGAAATTCTTGTTATCGAGGCCGTAAGTCGTGAGTTGTTCAGTGTCCAGTGTGTGGCATTCAGCTGTGCCTTTATCTGAAATATCTTTAAGATAAAGCCTTCAACCATCATAAATTATAATTTGAAAATTGGTTTGTTGAAAACTAAATTTTGTTAAAAATGTTTTATCTCAAATTCTTGTTATCCAGGCCCTAAGTCCTGAGTTGTTCAATGTCTTGCGTGTGGCCTTCAGCCAGGTATTTATTTTCTCTTTTAAAGGCCTTCAACCGCGTGTATTCTCTAAAGCAATTTTAATAACGTGTTCAGGCCTTGAGCCGTTCTTGTTTTTGGTGTGGTTTTGGGTCTTCAGCCCATGAGATATCGCAAGTTTTCTTAACTAGGCCTTCAGCCATATTTTGTTTAATTTGATCCTTTTAAAGCAATGTGTGAATAAGTCGTTCTTAGGAAAATGGAAGTTTGTGTGTTTGTGCAACTAACAGTAGTTCACCACGGCCCCTTTCCACAACCGTAACCTGATCTGCTCTATCCTGCGCGACCAGATTTCAACGGTAATTTCCAAGTTCGGATGCTCCTAGCTGCTGCAACTAAAGGTGCAGGACGACACATGTTGTTACAAGGAGTCCGTTATTTGTTTTCGGATTGCAGGTCCGGATGTGAAGGCATTACAATGTGCTTAGTACGAATTACGCCGATCGCCCGTTGTGGTGGTCAGGTGCGGTTGCCAGGAATCTTGACGACGTCTGTGTCTACCAATGCAGTCGAACATCGGACGACTGTCGCATCCGAATGCCACACAAATCTATGTATTTCGATATTCGACCAGCCGGCGATATCGAGTCCCAGAATGCGGCCAATTTCAAACACTGTCAGACTCTGAGAATGTTGCCTCGCACGAGTACCAACCACCTTCGCGTTCTTCACGGTGATCAGTCAACAGCTAATGTTGTTCATTCCTTATATATATATACGTTACAAGAGCTGGTAACAGCACCGTACACGAGAAACTCAAATGTATTCTACTGGTTTTGCCCATCACACAGAATGGCCTCTGTAATTGTTTACAGACTCTCCAATGGTGTGCACGTATACGAAGTTACATTCGCTACGTTTACATGCAACACATCTTCCGAAAGACGAAAACCGAATTTCGTTAACAGTTTTTTGCTGTCATGTTTATATGTTAACGAGTGAAGCGGATTTGCTACCCAATTAAATACGGCGTCTGGAAAACAGCTCATCCAGTTTATTATTCAGTCAACACAGTCGTTACTTCACTTCAATATTGCAAGTAGACAGCCTCAAACTCAGTCTAATATTTCTGCTTCTCCTTCACTGCAGATTAACCTCACATTCTGAAAACAAGACGTAACTGGACAGTACAAGCTCGTTTCAAAACCGGTTGCATTTACATGGAAGCGAAAATCGATTGCTGAAATGGAAAACCGGCAAGTAGAAGCGGACTTCCAAGATCGGTTTTGAAGCGTTTACATGACCTCCCAGAAGCGGTATTGGGAAATCGGATTACGTAATCCGGTTTTGGGAACCCAGAGTAAACGGGGTAACTGACATCCGGCGATGTGTTTTGCACGCTTACCTTTTCTTCTCAAGCAACGTATAATTAATTGTAAACATCTTAATGGGTCGCATGGTTCGATTTGCGAGTTGCCTATCTAACGTCTTGCAAGGGTAACATAGACTGATTCTAAGTACTTCATATTACTAACGGAATTCAAAAATTTAAAACATCGTTATAATTTACTCATAAAGAAATAAAATCTTACTTTAAAGCTTTAAGCCCGTAAATCAAACATTAAAATTACAATCTGTCTATATATCCTCCTGCAAAATAACTCAGCCCGCATCTCGTGCTCGTGCGGTAGCGTTCTCGCTTCCCACGCCCGGGTTCCCGGGTTCGATTCCCGGCGGGGTCAGGGATTTTCTCTGCCTCGTGATGGCTGGGTGTTGTGTGCTGTCCTTAGGTTAGTTAGGTTTAAGTAGTTCTAAGTTCTAGGGGACTGATGACCATAGATGTTAAGTCCCATAGTGCTCACAGCCATTTGAATTTTTGAAAATAACTCAGGCATTCAAAATGGTTCAAATGGCTCTGAGCACTGTGGGACTTTACATCTGAGGTCATCAGTCCCCTAGAACTTAGAACACCTTAAACCTAACTAACCTAAGGACATCACACACATCGATGCCCGAGGCAGGATTCGAACCTGCGACCGTAGCAGTCACGCGGTTCCGGACTGAAGCGCCTAGAACCGCTCGGCCACCACGGTCGTCTCAGGCAGGCAAATTGGAGAGAAAATATTCGTCCATTACTTGCGATTTAGAGACTTGTGATTTAGAGCACGTAGCGACTTCGAACAAACTTTACGCATAATATACAGCCTTTTCGGAAACATTTCTCGCTGACACCAATTGCAAAATAGTCAAAGGGGAAAAGATTTATCGCTTATCGCTTACTACATTTTCGCTGTGCATGCAGTAAATCTTCTGTATCAGCATTGACGTTTTAATCTGTTAATTCTTTACTATTAGGTTTATTCGCGGCACATTTTGCAGACTGTATCCACGTGTATCACTGAATATGCCTGCAAAATTGTATCACTGAATATGCCTGCAAAATTGTATCATATGAAGACAGTCAGTACAGAAGCCATGAAGCCATATACCAACTTTTCTTGAAACGAAGCGCAGATTACCCAAACCATTCTGTCCATAAATTTTTCACGCGCTTAATGCTAAATATTTATCACATTAATTCATTTGTAAAGTAATCCGATGTTTGAAGCTGTTTTATATAATTCCTTAGAGTATCTGTGGTAGGCGGGGGGTTACAGATAAAAGCCTAACGCTACGCCAGGGACGTATAATTACCTGGTTAGCTTATTGTCGGTTGCAGTATCGCTCTTTAAACGCTTGTAGACTTAACACTCCAGGACATCACAAGATGACTGCATAGCAGTGGAGCTACGTAGTCGTCTTATGTTCTGGAGTGTGAAGTCAGCCGACAAGCGACCCTAGCGTTGGCCGGTCTAGCGGTGGGAAGCGCCTCGCTGGGCGGCTGTCAGCACCGTGCCGGTGTTAGGACAGGCGTAGGCTTCAAGTCGGCAGTCGCTACAACGGGGCGACGGGGCGGAAGAGACACAGGGGAGCTGTGTGGAGGGAGGCGGAGGGGGGGGGGGAGGGGGCGGGCCGAGGTATTTGCATACCAGGCAGCTGGCAAGGGCGGGAGGAAGTAGGCGCACTCCCAGGAGAAGGACGATGGCTGGCCAGCAGAGTGAGGCAAGAGGGTCACGTCAGTCATGCGGCAGGGCACTGTTCTTTGCTTTACTTTGTCTATGACGAACGTAAGACGCTTATTTTATATTCTTTGCCTCATTAGAGATGTGCATACCGACGCTCTTCTTTCGTCTTTATCCGTCGCTGCTTCAAAACTATTGCTCTATCTAAGAAGAGAAGTTCGGGAGAAATGTAGGAACATTGCAGGCAACACAAGCTCTAGGATTTATCTTCGATGACAAATTAAGGAACGTGAACCGAAAATCCTAGTACTTGTAGCTTTACCAGAGATTTAGACAGTATTGATTGGCACACACTCTTTGGAAGTCTCAATATAGCAGCGATAAAAGAGAGTTTTCAAACGATTGTATAGGTACAAGTTGAAAAGAGCCCAATGGTAGTTGTGAGATTGAAATGACATTCGAGGGAGAAAGTAGTTGAGAAGTAAGTCCGACAGGGGCTGGAACGTATCTCGCACACCCCTTGCTATTCAGTCAGTCAGTACAGCGAGCTTGCAATAAAGGAAAGGTGACAGGTATTTGAAAAAAGAATTAAAGTTCAGGGAGAAGAAAAGGCGACTTAGAGGTTCTTTCATGATATTGTATTTCTGTCAGACAGCAGTCGAATAACAAAATACTTGAAATATGACTTGAAAGAAAAGCACAGAAGCAATAAGGTGCACCTGCGTGAGCAGTTGCGCCATGTGTGATAAAGTTATCCTCATTTCGGCTACTGCTGTGGCCGAGCGGTTCTAGGCGCTTCACTCTGGAACCGCGCGACTGCTAGTTGCAGGTTCGAATCCTGCCTCGGGCATGGATGTGTGTGATGTCATTAAGCTAGTTAGGTTTAAGTAGTTCTAAGTTCTAGGGGACTGATGACGTCAGATGTTAAGTACCCTAGTCCTCAGAGCAACGTGAACTATTTTTCGGCTACTATTGCAGACAGTCAGCGTGGAGGTGACCCCTTGTGACTCGTTGTTGGTCCTTCACCTTCTTTTTTTTAAAAAATGCTGGGCGTTGTAGAGCACCTAGCTTTGGTTGGGTCACGGTATCCCGTGTGAAGGATATCAGAATGCTGTTGATCGGAAATTCGTTGTGAATTTTTGCTGGATATTACCTGTGAATTCGATGGAAGCAGCCATAGCTCTGATCTTTGAAATAATAAACATAAGATGATGTAAGCAGTCCGTTTCAGATATTTTCAGCCATCTTTGTCACGTCTAGAGGTGATTTTCTTTTTCTTTCTGTAATTAGCATGCTATGAGCACAAGGAACGGAGAGATAACAGCAAACAGAGGACAATGTTTAGAATGGGTTACAAACTCGTTTGTAGCAATTTTCATATTTCAGGAGTCACACAAATCATCCGCACGCTGAAGCAACAGGGTCTAAACTGTGTTTAAAGCTGCAGCGTGGCAGAAAAATGAAGTGGTAAAAGAGAACAACAAGGACTCGGCAAACTGACATCAAACGTATATCATATTTATTTCATGATGTTTTCTTTTTTGTAAAAAAAGAGAATGTTTAGTATGTTGCTTAGGACGAGAGATTGGTTACTTTTTAAGAGGGAATGCTGTGTCGGAAACTGGTAGTCTGGGCGCTGCGGAAGTCATTGTTTTGGAAGAGTGGCGCCAATGCGTCTTCGGATTATGTTAGATAGCCTAACTAGCTACCAAACTGCCCATTTGAGTAATGTGTGTTCACTGACCGCGGATGCCGCACCTTTCCGTAGTTCTTTGTTCACTTTAAACTTGTTCACAAGTGCAGCAACGTTGTTGACCACAATATGACATTTACGAGTACACGAGTAAAACGAAAAGGACGAATATGCTGTTTGCTTATGGCAAAAATGACAGCAAAATTGTTCTATCGCACGACTGCACTCGTAACGAAATTTTCTTCTTCTGTTTTTCGCTTTTCTCCCTCATCTACGAGAGATCGGCATGGTCAATTTCGAATCTGACGTGGTCAATTTAAGGGGTGGCCAGAACTCTTCTTGTCTTCACCACTTTACAATCCCCAGGGATGGAATATGTGTACCTAAACAGTCTGTATGGAGTGTTATCCATGTGGAAGTGTGCAAGCGCTATGTAATTGTTTGCTAATCGTGTAACTTTAGGGGGACGTGGATACCAGCCTGGTATTCACACAATGAGCTGTGGAAAACCGCTTAAAAACGCATCCAGGCTGTCTGGCACTGCAGCCGTTGTCATTAACCCGGTGGGCGAATTCGATCCGGTTACGGTGCACCTGCCTGAATCCCGGAACTGCTGTGCTAACACGCGCCGTTATCCCAGAGAGTACATGTGGAACGGCTTCCCAACAGAAATACTCCCCATTATTCGACTATACTATCAACTTAGAATAGATTATGAGTGAACTGAAAGTTGGAAATGAGTATTATATTTCTCGCATGAAGTTCTCCCTAATCGGTACTGTGTACTTTCAACAGTGTGCGTTCGTTTCTGCTTTTTATATTTTCTAATGTGGGAAGAGTATTACGTGACGGAAAATAACCGCACACTAAAAAATAAGTAATGGAGTGCAATGACATTTCGGAGATGAATTTGTCTAGGTAATATATATTGAAGGGTCAAAGAAACTGGTACACCTGCCTAATAACGTGTAGAGCCCCGTGCTGCAAAACGACGTGGCATGGACCCGACTCATGTTTGAAATAGTGCTGGAGGGAAATGACACTTTGTATCCTGCGAGGGTGTCCATATATCCATAAGAGTAGGAGGAGGCGGAAATCTCTTCTGAACAGCACGTTGCAAGGCATCCCAGATATGCTCAATAATGTTCATGTCTATGGAGTTTGGTGGCCAGTGCAAGTGTTTAAACTCAGAAGAGTGTTGCTGGAGCCGCTCTTTAGCAATTCTGGACGTGTGGGACTTCGCACTGTCCTCCTGGAATTGCCCACGTCTGTCGGATTGCGCAGTGGACACGAATGGCTGCAGGTGATCAGAGGGGATGTTTACTTACGTGTCACCTGTCAGAGTCGTATCTAGATGTATCAGGGATCAAAAATGGTTCAAATGGCTCTGAGCACTATGGGACTTAACTGCTGTGGTCATCAGTCCAATCCTTCTAAAGGCTTATCACTACCACGTACTAGAGCAATAGTTAACCAACCATTACCAGTTACAACTTCAGTGATAGTACATGAAAAATTAATTTTAGCACCAACAAAAGTTATTGGGCCTGTCAGTAGCTCTTCTTGAGACACATTATTTGGAACCATAGAAAAAGTATCCACAGTCTTGTACACAGGCATTCTTGAACTACCTAAACCTAACTAACCTAAGGACATCACACACATCCATGCCCGAGGCAGGATTCGAACCTGCGACCGTAGCGGTCGCGCGGTTCCAGACTGTAACGCCTAGAACCGCTCGGCCACTTCGGCCGGCTATCAGGGATCCCACATCACTCCAACTGCACACACCCCACACCATTACAGAGCCTCCACCAACCAGAACAGTTCCCCTGCTGACATACAGGATACATGGATTCACGAGGTTGTCTCCACCCCCGTACACGTAAACGCGCTCGTTAAAATTTGAAACAAGTCTCGTCCGACCAGGCAACATGTTTCCAGTCATCAACAGTTCAATGTAGGTGTTGACGGTCTCAGATGAGGCGTAAAGCTTTGTGTCGTGCAGTCACCAAAGGTACACGAGTGGACCTTCAGACCCGAAAGCCCCTATCGATGACGTTTCGTTGAATGTTTCGCATACTGACACTTGTTGATGGCCCACCACTGAAATCTGTAGCAATTTGCAGAAGGGTTGCACTTCTGTCACGTTAAACGATTCTCTTCAGTCGTTGTTGGTCCCGTTCTTGCAGGACCTTTCTCCGGCCACAGCGATGTCGGATATTTGATGTTTTACCGTATCCCTGATATCCACGGTACACTCGTAAAATGGTCGTACGGGAAAATGCCCACTTCATCGCAACCTCGGAGATGCTATATCCCATCGATCGTTCGCCGACTATAATACTTCGTTCACATTCACTTAAATCTTGAGAAGCTGCCTTTGTAGCAGCAGTAACCGATCTAACAACTGCGCCAGACAAAAAAAAAAAAAAAAAATGGTTCAAATGGCTCTGAGCACTATGGGACTCAACTGCTGTGGTCATAAGTCCCCTAGAACTTGGAACTACTTAAACCTAACTAACCTAAGGACATCACAGAACACCCAGCCATCACGAGGCAGAGAAAATCCCTGACCCCGCCGGGAATCGAACCCGGGAACCCGGGTGTGGGAAGTGAGAACGCTACCGCACGACCACGAGACTGCGCAAGACACTAGCTGTCTCATATAGGCAGTGTCCACCGCTGCGCCGTATTCTGCCTATTTGCATTGTATTTCAATACACTTTCCTATACCAGTTTCTTTTGCGCTTCAGTGTATTAAAGTGATTAGCATTGTGAGATCACAGATTAATGTATGCGCGAGACAAGCCATTGCAAATATCAAGCGGTGGTACATTAATAACCGTTGTAAGCGCCAGAATGTTAAATGTAAGCATGTAAACGTGCAAGTATTGTGTCGTAAAGGTGGAGGATGTCAGTTTGTAGGGCAGAGGTCCACACCTGCTTCACTTGGTCGGACAATACAGGGTCGTTTACTACTTTTTTTGGATGACCGTGGTGTTGTCGCCCAATGATGTCCCATACGTGCTCAATTGGAGAAATATCTGGTGATAGAGCAGGGGCGAGAGCTATCGTGTTTGAAACACCAACTGGAATGTTGTTCATGGTTGGCTCCACAACAGATCGAATCACTGGACTTAGTACAAATTAGCAGCCAGTGCGCATGGGATAACCACTAGACAGCTCCTGCTGCCATACGGAATCGCACGGCAGACCATAACTCCTGGTGTAGGTCCAGTGTGAACGGCAAGCAGACAGTTTGGTGGCAGGCCGTCAACTGGCCTCCTAAGAAGCACACGGCCACCACTAGCACCGAGGCAGAACCAGCTTTTGACAGAAAAGGTAACAGACCTCCACCCTGCCCTTAAATGAGTTCTCGCTTGACACCACCGAAGTAGCAAACGGTGGTGGTTTTGAGTCTGTGAAATGCTCATTACAGGGCGTACGCTGCGCCAGAGCACCACGCCGAACATGGTCGTCTTTCCTCTCGGTTTTGCCACGTGGCGGTTCGGAGCCCGGTCTTCTTGCCACCGTACATTATCGTGGACACCGCTGCCAGCAGCCATGTACAGTGGATACGATCCTGCCAAGTCTTTCTGCAGTACCGCAGAAGGAACATATAGCTTCTCGTAGCCCTATTACATGACCTCATGCCAAGTCAGTGAGTTATTCTTAGTGGCGTCTTTGTCGACCTGAAGGCATTCTTGACTGAAATCAGTTCACCAATTCCAGTCTAAAAGGTACCTAACGTTCACTGCCTTTTACACAGAGTATTTAACACGAAACCAGATCTGTATTTTCATAGTGGCGCTACTAGCACCTCGCGTATGAGACAGGAGCGAAATCTGAATGGACATCGTCTTCCTGATGAAGAAACACGCCTGACAACTTTTATTTATGATGCACTACAACTCCTCAGTGTTGCGTCCCTTTATTTTCCTTGGATATTTACTCTGAATATGTTACCCCGTCTTAAAATTTTATCAGGTAATTTTTGTCGCCGTATAGTACTAAGTACTAGAGAGTGTGTTGAGCTTGGAACACTTTCCACACTTCCACCTCTAGCCAGCACTGTAACAGCAGTTCGATGTACAGCGTGCAGAAAAAATGTCACACTTGGAGGTCGGCACGCAATTCCTCATACCGATTCAAGCGAAAATTTTATCAAGTACGAAAACGGGGAGTTGGTGCACCAGAGAGTACAGAGGAACGAGTATCACGGCTGATTTCCGTACCAGACTTCGAAGCTCTTGGAGTAAACCGCTGGCAGACGAAACCCGATCCACTGTCGAGTTTTGGTTCGAAACCTTGTTATTTTTTTATGTTTTATACATCCGTTCCTGGCGCTCGTCGTTTATAAGCAGGACATCATTTCGTCACTTGACAATAGCCTGTCACATGACTGTGAGATTTAATAAACTGCATGCATGTGTCTGCTAAACGAGCAGTGTGGAACCACGACTGGTCTTGTCAGGTTCACATAGAGCGGCTTCCCGGTGGAGTACACGGACGATAAATACGTCGATATGCTTTTGGTGTTGTGTACATACCCCGCACGGTACCCTCCAATGTGCCATCGCGATAAAAAATGTTTATCGTCGCCTGGAGCTAAGCCTGCAGGAAACCGGTAATCTTCATCCACAAGAACGGACAGAGATCGTCCAAAGACTAGACGTACTCCACAAATAGAGGAAGCGATTCTTGAAACAGTTCACTAATCACGTCGGCGACGTACCTGTGATACTGCATGTCACTTCGAGATACCTCAAAGATTGGTTATTAAATTGTAGCACAATGAAGCACTGCTTTCATATCATTACACGTTAATTTCAATCAGCGGCCAGAAGACGGCACTCGTCGAGTATAGTTTTGTGAACGGCTGAAGTGGAATGTAGCGAGCAGTTTATAAATGACGTGATACGGGCTGACGAATATAATCTCACTCATAAAGCTATTTTCAACCTTCACAACAGCCATTATTTGTCAGAACACAACGTACTTGTCACCCATGGTTCAAATGGTTCAAATGACTCTGAGCACTATGGGACTTGACATCTGTGGTCATCAGTCCCCTAGAACTTAGAACTACTGAAACCTAACTAACCTAAGGACAACACACACATCCATCCCCGAGGCTGGATTCGAACCTGCGACCGTAGCGGTTACGCGGTTCCAGACTGAAGCGCCTAGAACAGCACGGCCACAACGGCCGGCTGTCACCCATGAACCGAACTTTCAGGCACACTTTCGCATAAACCTGTGGGCTGGAATCGTGGGAGAAGTGCTTTTGGACTGTTGCCTAATTCCGGACAAGTTTATTGCTCTCCTGTATAGTACGTTTCTTTTCAATACTTTGCCTAACGAATTACAAAACGGTCCACTTGGTGTTTGGCGACAGCTATGGTGTCAGCATTATGGTGCTTCAATAATGGTTCACATGGCTCTGAGCACTATGGGACTTAACATCTCAGGTCATCAGTCCCATAGAACTTAGAAGAACTTACACCTAGCTAACCTAAGGACAACACACACATCCATGCCCGAGGAAGGATTCGAATCTGCTACCGTAGCGGTCACGCAGTTCCAGACTGAAGGGCCTAGAACCGCTTGGCCACACTGGCTGGCAGCATTAGGGTGCCCCGCCACACTTCAGAATGAATATGCCTGTCTGAATGAAGTGTTTCCAGGTCCAGTGTACTCACTTCCGCACTCACTGGAAGTTAATACACGAGATTTTTAATTGCAGATACCATTAAAAGAACAAGTTGATAGTACTCCATCCATGGATGTGCATCGCCGCTTCGGCCACGGTGGATCCACGTATGTCGCGTTGGGTCCAGCTAAGTATGGTCCAGCGAGTGGCGAAGTGGTTGCAAATGCAAGGCGGTCAGTATGAACATCTTTCCTAAAGTAAACATTGCTTGTGTGTGTATGTACCGGCACCGTGAAGATAAACCTGGACGTCAAACGTACGGAATGGAATTATTGTGTGAAATCCAGTGAAGCCTACGGACTTTTTTTTCTTTTTTTCTTTTTTTTTTAATTCGTTGGATACAGACGTTGTATCCATTATTATTCTCTGTTGGCTTTATTTATGTCATGGACGAAAGAAAGTGGTCGTTTACGTTTGTAAGAAGTTCATGTTATGTCTTTGTGTTTAAATAAAGATAACAATAACAGAAAGAAATACAAGAGGCACCGCATTGTAGAGGTGTAAATTGGTACAATTTGATGCTTTAACTGAAAAAAAAGTAGCATTCTCCGATTAGAACATCAGTGAATCTGCATATCCGTCAACAACGACAGTGCCTTGTCTCACCTTTTTCAATTTTTGATGTTTTCTTTTTTTTCTACAATTGGAGGAGACACCGAACGAGATCCCAGGTCCTTCCCGAACAAAAACAGCAGTGCTAATGCATTTATTTGTTTTTTATGTATGGAGACGGGAAGACGTATGATACATCATTCTAAGTTTGAGGAGGAGAGCTAATTGACGCTTCTAGTGCCTTATGGACATTGAGGAGAATGATGAAAAACAGAATAGTAACAGACACTTCTGAAGTGACGCACCATCGTCAGGTCGCCCAGTGTTTCTTCTCGTTTCAGGCCGGTTGTACTACGTTTTTTAGTTAAAGTATATAGGGTGAGTCACTAACTATTGTCACCTACAATAACTCCGGAAGGATGATAGTAGCTGGAAAGTTTGTGAGACAAATGGTGCATGGGGCAACGGGGGCCATAATACTCGTACGACGTTGGTTCTTTGTTGCTAGGTGGGGTCGCGTCAGAGATATGGTCAACTTGTTTTTTTTTTGTTTTTTTTTTAATTGGATGCTATAGTTTGGTAATTATTTTCTGAAAGCGGCTATCGAGACGAATCCAATGATGTGTAACAGTAAAGTCTTTGAAGGTCAACGTAGGTCACAAAGGTGGCATGAACGCCCATTTTCAGAAGGTGTTCGAAGTGATGACCATTCGTATCAATGCAACGCTGCAATCTCCTTATCATGTATTGAGTGGTATTCCTTATCACTTAGGCACTTATCGAAGCACATGCTCTGAAAATTTTCTCTCTTTTCTTTAACATCAGTCTTCTGACTGGTTTGATGCAGCCCGCCACGAATTCCTCTCCTGTGCTAATCTCTTCATTTCAGAGTAGCACTTGCAATCTACGTCCTTAGTTATTTGCTGAATGTATTCCAATCTCTGTCTCCCTCTACAGATTTTGCCCTCTACAGCTCCCTCTGATACTATGGAAGTGATTTCTTCATACGAAGGGCTTATTTCAATAGTGGTACAAGTCCATTACCTCTACTTTTCTGCCTATAATGCTTCTGAAATTAATGTTGCAAACAAACAGAATGAAAAGTTCATCTCTAGCAAGAAGCCATATGCTTGAATATTTCTGGTATCTCAACTGCAGATTTTTCGGCGCTCATTTAACTTTAGGACTCTGTACTTCGAAATGAGCAAAAATGGCCTCGTACCACTATTGAAATAAGCCTTTCCTATATTAACAGATGCCCTATCGGCCTGTCCCCCTACTTTTCAGTGTTTTCCACACATTCATCTCCTCTCAGATTCTGCGTAGAAAATCCTCATTCCTTACCTTATCAGTCCACCTAATTTTCAACATTCGTCTGTAGTACCATATCTCAAATGCTTCCATTCTCATCTGTTCCGATTTATCCACAGTCCATACACTCCATACAGTGCTGTATTTCAGACGTACATTCTCAGAAATTTCTTCTTCAAATTAAGGCCGATATTTGATATTAGTAGACTGCTCTTGGCCAGAAATGCCCTCTTTGCCATAGCTAGTCTGCTTTTGATATCCTCCTTGCTCCGTCCGTCATTGGTTATTTTACTGCCCAGGCAGCAGAATTCCTTAACTTCATCTACTTCGTGACCATCAATCCCAATGTTAAGTTTCTTGCTGTTCTCATTTCTGCTACTTCTGATTACCATCGTCTTTCTTCGATTTATTCTCAATCCATTCTGTGTACTCATTATACTGTTCATTCCGTTCAGCAGATCATGTAATTCTTCTTTGCTTTCACTCAAGATAGCAATTTTATCAGGGAATCGTATTATTGATATCCTTTCACCTTGAATTTTAATTCCACTCCTGAACTTTTCTTTTATTTCCATAACTGCTTCCTCAATATGCAGATTGAACAGTAGGAGCGAATGGCTACATCCTTGTCTTACACCCTTTTTAATACGAGCACTTCGTTCTTTGTCGACCACTCTAGTTATTCCTTCTTGGCTGCTCTACGTATTGTGCATGACCCGTCTCTCCCTATACCATACCGTCACTTTTTTCAGAATTTCGGACATCTTGCACCATTTTACATTGCCGAACGCTTTTTCCGGGTCGACATATCCTATGATCCCGTCTCCCATCATTAACCACAACATCAGAATTGCCTCTCTCTTGCCTTTACTTTTCCTAAAGCCAAACTGATCGTCATCTAGCGCACCCTCAATTATCTTTTCCATTCTTCTGTATATTAATCTTGTCAGCAACTTCGATGCTTTAGCGATTAAGCTTACTGTGCATTAATTCTCACACTTGTCAGCTCTTGCTGTCTTCGGAATTGTGTGGATGATGCTTTACCGAAAGTCAGCTGGTATGTCGCCAGACTCGTACATTCTACACACCAACATGAATAGTTGTTTTGTTGCCACTTCCCCCAATGAGTTTAGAAATTCTGATGGATTTTATCTATCCCTTCTGCTTTTTTGACCCTAAGTCCTCCAAAGCTCTTTTAAATTCGGATACTGCATCCCCTATCTCTTCTAAATCGACTCCCGTTTCTTCTTCTATCATATCAGACCCCTCCCATAGAGGCTTTCAATGTATTCTTTCCACCTATCCGCTCTGTCCTCTGCATTTAACAGTGGAATTCCCGTTGCCCTCTTAATGTTACCATCTTGCTTTCAATGTCACCGAAGGTTGGCTTGACTTTCCTGTATGCTGCATCTGTCCTTCAAAAATCATTTCTTTTTCTATTTGTTCATATTTTTCCTGCAGCCATTTCGTCTTAGCTTTCCTGCACTTCCTATTTATTTCATGAAAAAAATTAAAAAAGGGGGTAGCGTCTTTGATTCATAATGAATACCGGTCCCGGGTTCGAATGCTGCGGCTGCTTAAATTTTGATTGATAATCAGCATTGGCGGCCAAAGACTTCCACCAGAAGAAGTCACCCTCATTCTGCCAACGGCCTTGTCAAAGAGGGCGGAGAAGCGCACAGAGGTCCAGGGCATTCGCTTGTCCTAGGGGTTGGAAAATGACCCTAATGGCTCAAGTATCAGCAATGATCAAAGGCATGAGGATGCTGAAGGCAATGGAAACCACCGCATTAAAGACACGCTAACATGTATCCACAGTACATTTGGCATGTAATTGAAGAACTGTCATGATGATCTCTCCATTGGCAAAAGATTCCGGAATAGTCCCCCATTCGGATCTCAGGAAGGGGACGGCCAAAGGGTTGGTCACCATGAGAAAAAGATTGAATAATCAACGGAAGGATAGCGTTGTACGAGTCGGGGCATGGAATGTCAGAAGCTTGAATGTGGTAGGGAAACTAGAAAATCTGAAAACAGAAATGCGAAGACTCAGTCTAGATATAGTAGGGGTCAGTGAAGTGAAGTGGAAAGAAGACAAGGATTTCTGGTCAGATGAGTATCGGGTAATATCAACAGCAGCAGAAAATGGTATAACAGGTGTAGGATTCGTTATGAATGGGAAGGTAGGGCAGAGGGTGTGTTTCTGTGAAAAGTTCAGTGACAGGGTCGTTCTTATCAGAATAGACAGCAAACCAACATCGACAACGATAATTCAGGTATACATGCCGATGTCGCAAGCTGAAGATGAAAAGATTGGGAAAGTGTATGAGGACATTGAAAGGGTAATACAGTATGTAAAGTGGAATGAAAATCTTATAGTCATGGGGGACTGGAATGCAGTTGTAGGTGAAGGAGTAGAAGAGAAAGTTACAGGAGAACATGGGCTTCGGACATGGAATGAGAGAGGAGAAAGACTAATTGAGTTCTGTAACAGGTTTCAGCAAGTAATAGCGAATACCCTGTTCAAGAATCACAAGAGGAGGAGGTACACTTGGGAAAGGTCGGGTAAGACGGGAAGATTTCAGTTAGATTACATCATTTTTTTTCTATAACATCTGCAGGAGCAGGACGGCGGATAGGGCAGGGGTCGACACCCTAACCCTAGCCATCCCGTCGCCATACCCACGCAACGTGTTCTAGGATTGAAGGATCAGGGAGAGGATTTAACGGTTTTTTCTGTGTTATTTTATTTACTTATTGAATTTTTGTTTTATTTAGTTGAATGTTCAGAATTAATTTTGTTTTATTAAAAAAGCGCTACAGCTGCCGTAGCCGAGGGTCCGAGTCGTCTTCTCGTCTATTGATAGGGGTTCCCCCCCCCCTCCTCCCCCCCCCACCTATTCCGACCGTAGTGGATCAATATGCTCTAGGATTCTTCTTCAGGTTCAGCTTATCACACCCGTGATGCCACAGTGAGCAGAGCATCCGCAAATAATGAACCTAAATAATTAGCGAAGTGGGTCCCGTACTTCGGATGGTGGCTGATGTCAACATCAGTAAGGACCAAAAGTCGAGCGTGCCTTTGTGAGCATCTCGAAATATATTGTAAAGGGCCATGCCTTTTAGCCAGTTAACGGCGTTCGTCCTGGTCGGTGGAAAGAATACGCCGTAGGGCTCAATATATCATCAGGGGAGATAGACTCCGGCAATCGCCGCAAGAGTAATGCCAGCTGCGTGAGTTGCTAGCAGTCGATGGTCGCGGCACAAGTCAGGCGGTGTGCATCCGAGTCAGCGACTGAGCATGTCGGACACGAGGGGTCGTCCGTCAGATGAATGGAATGTAGCCTCTGACGAGTAACGAACTTCCCGTTCACAACCACGTACCTCCCCCTGCGGGTCCGGGGATTAGAATAGGCCCGAGGTATTCCTGCCTGTCGTAAGAGACGACTAAAAGGAGTCCCTCCCACTCAAGGGGGTAGTTAGCGCCTGAGTCTGGAGACGGACGGTTCCACGACCTAAATTTGCGGTCATTTTGTTCTTCTCGTTTCTTACTTCCTGTGGTTGGTTCTTTACTTTGTTCTTCGCCCGCATCTCGTGGTCGTGTGGTAGTGTTCTCGCTTCCCACGTCCGGGTTCCCGGGTTCGATTCCCGGCGGGGTCAGGGATTTTCTCTGCCTCGTGATGGCTGGGTGTTGTGTGCTGTCCTTAGGTTAGTTAGGTTTAAGTAGTTCTAAGTTCTAGGGGACTGATGACCATAGATGTTAAGTCCCATAGTGCTCAGAGCCATTTGAACCATTTTTACTTTGTTCTTCTCCATCTCACTGTCTTCCTTACTCTTTCCCTTGCCTTCTTCTGCTTGCCTTCTTCTCCTTGCCTTCTTCTCCTTGCCTTCTTCTCCTTGCCTTCTCTGGTCTCCGCCTCGGCGTTTGAGACAGTCTGTTCTCTCTCTCCCTCTCTCTCTCTTCTTTTTCCTGTTCTTCCTTCCTCCCTGTGCGCGCCTGAAGGCCGACCCACGCGTTCGCACGCGTAGCCGGTGACGGGATAACGCGTAATTCCCCGCCCTGGGTAGACAAGTAAGGCACGCACGTATCCCCTGGTGAAGGCCAGGCCCAGGGAGGGGTGATTGCCTGAGCTGATACCTTCTGACCATGCCGATTGGTCCCTCCGTCTGTTTCTCGTGAGGTGTGACCTGAGGTGTAAACATTCACCTAAGGCGGGAGTGCCCTCTGAGAGGGTCCCCACAAGGAAGGAGTGCGCCATCGGAGACGCTGCCAAACATGGGGGATTCCGCCGCAATGGATTTCTCTTCTTCTTCTCTCTCGACTTCTGCCCATAAACGGAAACTTGACCAGCCACCAGTGACAAAAGTACTACCGCCTGCCCCAAAGTTCCTCGTAGTTTCTCGATCTGAGGACGGCAAGGATTTTTCCTCTGTCAACCCTTTCGTTATCCAGAAGGGCGTAGGTGCCATAGCCGGATCTGTCAAGTCTTTTGTTTCCTTTACTGCTTGCTCAATATACAGATTGAACAACATCGGGGAGAGGCTACAACCCTGTCTTACTCCCTTCCCAACCACTGCTTCCCTTTCATGTCCCTCGACTCTTATAACTGCCATCTGGTTTCTGTACAAATTGTAAATAGCCTTTCGCTCCCTGTATTTTACCCCTGCCACCTTTAGAATTTGAAAGAGAGTATTCCAGTCAACATTGTCAAAAGCTTTCTCTAAGTCTACAAATGCTAGAAACGTAGGTTTGCCTTTCCTTAATCTTTCTTCTAAGATAAGTCGTAAGGTCAGTATTGCCTCACGTGTTCCAGTGTTTCTACGGAATCCAAACTGATCTTCCCCGAGGTTGGCTTCTACTAGTTTTTCCATTCGTCTGTAAATAATTTGCGTTAGTATTTTGCAGCTGTGACTTATTAAACTGATAGTTCGGTAATTTTCACATCTGTCAACACCTGCTTTCTTTGGGATTGGAATTATTATATTCTTCTTGAAGTCTGAGGGTATTTCGCCTGTTTCATACATCTTGCTCACCAGATGGTAGAGTTTTGTCAGGACTGGCTCTCCCACGGCCGTCAGTAGTTCCAATGGAATATTGTCTACTCCGGGGGCCTTGTTTCGACTCAGGTCTTTCAGTGCTCTGTCAAACTCTTCACGCAGTATCATATCTCCCATTTCATCTTCATCTACATCCTCTTCCATTTCCATAATATTGTCCTCAAGTACATCGCCCTTGTATAGACCCTCTATATACTCCTTCCACCTTTCTGCTTTCCCTTCTTTGCTTAGAACTGGGTTTCCATCTGAGCTCTTGATATTCATACAAGTCGTTCTCTTATCTCCAAAGGTCTCTTTAATTTTCCTGTAGGCGGTATCTATCTTACCCCTAGTGAGATAGGCCTCTACATCCTTACATTTGTCCTCTAGCCATCCCTGCTTAGCCATTTTGCACTTCCTGTCGATCTCATTTTTGAGACGTTTGTATTCCTTTTTGCCTGTTTCACTTACTGCATTTTTATATTTTCTCCTTTCATCAATTAAATTCAATATTTCTTCTGTTACCCAAGGATTTCTACTAGCCCTCGTCTTTTTACCTACTTGATCCTCTGCTGCCTTCACTACTTCATCCCTCAAAGCTACCCATTCTTCTTCTACTGTATTTATTTCCCCCATTCCTGTCAATTGCTCCCTTATGCTCTCCCTGAATCTCTGTACAACCTCTGGTTCTTTTAGTTTATCCAGGTCCCATCTCCTTAAATTCCCACCTTTTTGCAGTTTCTTCAGTTTTAATCTACAGGTCATAACCAATAGATTGTGGTCAGAGTCCACATCTGCCCCTGGAAACGTCTTACAATTTAAAACCTGGTTCCTAAATCTCTGTCTTACCATTATATAATCTATCTGATACCTTTTAGTATCTCCAGGGTTCTTCCATGTATACAACCTTCTTTCATGATTCTTAAACCAAGTGTTAGTTATGATTATGTTGTGCTCTGTGCAAAATTCGACCAGGCGGCTTCCTCTTTCATTTCTGTCCCCCAATCCATATTCACCTACTATGTTTCCTTCTCTCCCTTTTCCTACACTCGAATTCCAGTCACCCATGACTATTAAATTTTCGTCTCCCTTCACAATCTGAATAATTTCTTTTATTTCATCATACATTTCTTCAATTTCTTCGTCATCTGCAGAGCTAGTTGGCATATAAACTTGTACTACTGTAGTAGGCGTGGGCTTCGTATCTATCTTGGCCACAATAATGCGTTCACTATGCTGTTTGTAGTAGCTTACCCGCATTCCTATTTTCCTATTCATTATTAAACCTACTCCTGCATTACCCCTATTTGATTTTGTGTTTATAACCCTGTAGTCACCTGACCAGAAGTCTTGTTCCTCCTGCCATCGAACTTCACTAATTCCCACTATATCTATCTTTAACCTATCCATTTCCCTTTTTAAATTTTCTAACCTACCTGCCCGATTAAGGGATCTGACATTCCACGCTCCGATCCGTAGAACGCCAGTTTTCTTTCTCCTGATAACGACATCCTCTTGAGTAGTCCCCGCCCGGAGATCCGAATGGGGGACTATTTTACCTCCGGAATATTTTACCCAAGAGGACGCCATCATCATGTAATCATACAGTAAAGCTGCATGCTATATATATATATGTAAGTTGAAATTCAGTAGCAACGCATTAGCTGCACTGTATGATCTGTGGCATATGTTTGGTTGAAAAAAAGTCAGAGAATCACTCTACGTCTTCACAGCGACAGGCTACAGTCTGGAACCGCGCGACCGCTACGGTCGCAGGTTCGAATCCTGCCTCGGGCATGGATGTGTGTGATGTCCTTAGGTTAGTTAGGTTTAAGTAGCTCTAAGTTCTAGGGGACTGATGACCTCAGAAGTTAAGTCCCATAGTGCTCAGAGCCATTTGAACCATTTTGAACAGCGACAGCAAACTGAATACGGCAATAAGATCATTTTCAATAGCAAGAAGTTTTCTCCTACCATACAGGTCCATTCCAAGGCAGTCTAAGGAATCTTCAATAGTGAGTGAAGACAGTAGGTCACAATTATGAGTATGATGGAAGTTGTCCATGCATTCTGGTCATGGTATCACAACAAACGCATCCGTTTGAATTGTGGTGTTAACGGCAACCTGTGCATTGGACGTTTGAGCCATGCGCGGGTCGTGTTCATGCCGTCTATTGCTTGTCATCTTGTGTTTACAGTACTGCTGCTTTGTCTATTAGTCGATTTACTGGTGTAACTAAGTTGCTGGCTTGCCTGCCCGTGAGTGGCAGCAGCAGCACTTATCCATAAGAGTACTGTCGTATTATCTTTGCAGCGACCGCTAGTGTTTCCGAGTCGCCGTGTGTCGCGAGCTGAGTCGGGACGGAGCCACTGTGAGGTCCGGACAGACATGACTCGCCCGACCATTGCCAACACACATGACTTGAGTGGGAACGACCTTAATTGGTCGTTCGGTATGTCGTCTCGTCGGAAGACGTGAATTTGGTCGCCGACCGCTTCTGGGTTATCCGTGTGTGTCGACTTGTGATTCCTCCTAATTGTTCCACAGTCACTGGTTTTACTATTGTTTGAGTTGTTTGTGGAAGTGCTTCGTGGAACCGTGCGTAGCTTCTGTGGTTTTGACTGAGCAGCTATTTTAATGCTGTATGGGTGCTGCAAGCAGTTGGTTGGTTGGGAACGGAGCAGCGAGGAAGTCTTCGCAGAGCGAAGTCAGACCGAGACCACTGGCAGCATGCACGCGCGGTGGGATTGTGAGGCGCTAGCTACGAGAGCTACAAAGTTCGTCGCCCACCGAAGCTGGACACTGAAGTTGAGTGGTCAGTTAACCTGTTATGAAACCTCAACTGCTGTGGCATCTCTTCGTTCATTGCCGGTTGTTGCTTCCTGGGCCATTCCGGCTAGCAGCAACGTATGGGGTGTTGGAGTCGGCAAAATTTTGCAGCCGTCTTCCTGTATGGTCTCTAAATTGGTTGTTACTTATCAGTGAAGTGCACCAGCGATATTTTCTGCCTTTTGGCCGATAATGCCCCAGTTAAGTGCCCTAGTCGTTAGTGTAGTTTTCTGGCAGTGTGTTTTTCCACGCTGTGCTGACTCTGTCCAGCATGGCATGTAGTTCGACAGTCTTTTAGTTAATTGTTCATATTTTTTCTTATAGTGGTTACTGTGCCTCCGCTGTCTTTAGACGCCAATTTTGGAAGACGTGGTTCAGCTGATATCTTCGTCCTCAGCTGATACTTTCTGTTGCCGTGCCGTTGGTCGGGCAGAAGGGAATTGATTAGGTTGTTGGTCAGTTCAGCTGTCACTGGGTCGGGTTGCCATCCAACTGTTTAACCTTACTCTTGGCTGCCTGTCTCACCTCACCTTACGTTAGAGCTACCTCCTCAGGCCGACCCTTGGAACTGTTCTGTTGTTTTTCTGTTGTGATTTTCATTTTAGTCTGAAATACTGTGCGAGGCCTTCAGCCATCTACTAATTTACTTTGTTTTAATTTTAAAATAAGGCCTTAAGCCATCTTAAATTAAAATTTGAAAATTTATTTCTTAAAATTTTATTTAAATTATCTGAAATTCTTGTTATCGAGGCCGTAAGTCGTGAGTTGTTCAGTGTCCAGTGTGTGGCATTCAGCTGTGCCTTTATCTGAAATATCTTTAAGATAAAGCCTTCAACCATCATAAATTATAATTTGAAAATTGGTTTGTTGAAAACTAAATTTTGTTAAAAATGTTTTATCTCAAATTCTTGTTATCCAGGCCCTAAGTCCTGAGTTGTTCAATGTCTTGCGTGTGGCCTTCAGCCAGGTATTTATTTTCTCTTTTAAAGGCCTTCAACCGCGTGTATTCTCTAAAGCAATTTTAATAACGTGTTCAGGCCTTGAGCCGTTCTTGTTTTTGGTGTGGTTTTGGGTCTTCAGCCCATGAGATATCGCAAGTTTTCTTAACTAGGCCTTCAGCCATATTTTGTTTAATTTGATCCTTTTAAAGCAATGTGTGAATAAGTCGTTCTTAGGAAAATGGAAGTTTGTGTGTTTGTGCAACTAACAGTAGTTCACCACGGCCCCTTTCCACAACCGTAACCTGATCTGCTCTATCCTGCGCGACCAGATTTCAACGGTAATTTCCAAGTTCGGATGCTCCTAGCTGCTGCAACTAAAGGTGCAGGACGACACATGTTGTTACAAGGAGTCCGTTATTTGTTTTCGGATTGCAGGTCCGGATGTGAAGGCATTACAATGTGCTTAGTACGAATTACGCCGATCGCCCGTTGTGGTGGTCAGGTGCGGTTGCCAGGAATCTTGACGACGTCTGTGTCTACCAATGCAGTCGAACATCGGACGACTGTCGCATCCGAATGCCACACAAATCTATGTATTTCGATATTCGACCAGCCGGCGATATCGAGTCCCAGAATGCGGCCAATTTCAAACACTGTCAGACTCTGAGAATGTTGCCTCGCACGAGTACCAACCACCTTCGCGTTCTTCACGGTGATCAGTCAACAGCTGATGTTGTTCATTCCTTATATGTATATACGTTACAAGAGCTGGTAACAGCACCGTACACGAGAAACTCAAATGTATTCTACTGGTTTTGCCCATCACACAGAATGGCCTCTGTAATTGTTTACAGACTCTCCAATGGTGTGCACGTATACGAAGTTACATTCGCTACGTTTACATGCAACACATCTTCCGAAAGACGAAAACCGAATTTCGTTAACAGTTTTTTGCTGTCATGTTTATATGTTAACGAGTGAAGCGGATTTGCTACCCAATTAAATACGGCGTCTGGAAAACAGCTCATCCAGTTTATTATTCAGTCAACACAGTCGTTACTTCACTTCAATATTGCAAGTAGACAGCCTCAAACTCAGTCTAATATTTCTGCTTCTCCTTCACTGCAGATTAACCTCACATTCTGAAAACAAGACGTAACTGGACAGTACAAGCTCGTTTCAAAACCGGTTGCATTTACATGGAAGCGAAAATCGATTGCTGAAATGGAAAACCGGCAAGTAGAAGCGGACTTCCAAGATCGGTTTTGAAGCGTTTACATGACCTCCCAGAAGCGGTATTGGGAAATCGGATTACGTAATCCGGTTTTGGGAACCCAGAGTAAACGGGGTAACTGACATCCGGCGATGTGTTTTGCACGCTTACCTTTTCTTCTCAAGCAACGTATAATTAATTGTAAACATCTTAATGGGTCGCATGGTTCGATTTGCGAGTTGCCTATCTAACGTCTTGCAAGGGTAACATAGACTGATTCTAAGTACTTCATATTACTAACGGAATTCAAAAATTTAAAACATCGTTATAATTTACTCATAAAGAAATAAAATCTTACTTTAAAGCTTTAAGCCCGTAAATCAAACATTAAAATTACAATCTGTCTATATATCCTCCTGCAAAATAACTCAGCCCGCATCTCGTGCTCGTGCGGTAGCGTTCTCGCTTCCCACGCCCGGGTTCCCGGGTTCGATTCCCGGCGGGGTCAGGGATTTTCTCTGCCTCGTGATGGCTGGGTGTTGTGTGCTGTCCTTAGGTTAGTTAGGTTTAAGTAGTTCTAAGTTCTAGGGGACTGATGACCATAGATGTTAAGTCCCATAGTGCTCACAGCCATTTGAATTTTTGAAAATAACTCAGGCATTCAAAATGGTTCAAATGGCTCTGAGCACTGTGGGACTTTACATCTGAGGTCATCAGTCCCCTAGAACTTAGAACACCTTAAACCTAACTAACCTAAGGACATCACACACATCGATGCCCGAGGCAGGATTCGAACCTGCGACCGTAGCAGTCACGCGGTTCCGGACTGAAGCGCCTAGAACCGCTCGGCCACCACGGTCGTCTCAGGCAGGCAAATTGGAGAGAAAATATTCGTCCATTACTTGCGATTTAGAGACTTGTGATTTAGAGCACGTAGCGACTTCGAACAAACTTTACGCATAATATACAGCCTTTTCGGAAACATTTCTCGCTGACACCAATTGCAAAATAGTCAAAGGGGAAAAGATTTATCGCTTATCGCTTACTACATTTTCGCTGTGCATGCAGTAAATCTTCTGTATCAGCATTGACGTTTTAATCTGTTAATTCTTTACTATTAGGTTTATTCGCGGCACATTTTGCAGACTGTATCCACGTGTATCACTGAATATGCCTGCAAAATTGTATCACTGAATATGCCTGCAAAATTGTATCATATGAAGACAGTCAGTACAGAAGCCATGAAGCCATATACCAACTTTTCTTGAAACGAAGCGCAGATTACCCAAACCATTCTGTCCATAAATTTTTCACGCGCTTAATGCTAAATATTTATCACATTAATTCATTTGTAAAGTAATCCGATGTTTGAAGCTGTTTTATATAATTCCTTAGAGTATCTGTGGTAGGCGGGGGGTTACAGATAAAAGCCTAACGCTACGCCAGGGACGTATAATTACCTGGTTAGCTTATTGTCGGTTGCAGTATCGCTCTTTAAACGCTTGTAGACTTAACACTCCAGGACATCACAAGATGACTGCATAGCAGTGGAGCTACGTAGTCGTCTTATGTTCTGGAGTGTGAAGTCAGCCGACAAGCGACCCTAGCGTTGGCCGGTCTAGCGGTGGGAAGCGCCTCGCTGGGCGGCTGTCAGCACCGTGCCGGTGTTAGGACAGGCGTAGGCTTCAAGTCGGCAGTCGCTACAACGGGGCGACGGGGCGGAAGAGACACAGGGGAGCTGTGTGGAGGGAGGCGGAGGGGGGGGGGAGGGGGCGGGCCGAGGTATTTGCATACCAGGCAGCTGGCAAGGGCGGGAGGAAGTAGGCGCACTCCCAGGAGAAGGACGATGGCTGGCCAGCAGAGTGAGGCAAGAGGGTCACGTCAGTCATGCGGCAGGGCACTGTTCTTTGCTTTACTTTGTCTATGACGAACGTAAGACGCTTATTTTATATTCTTTGCCTCATTAGAGATGTGCATACCGACGCTCTTCTTTCGTCTTTATCCGTCGCTGCTTCAAAACTATTGCTCTATCTAAGAAGAGAAGTTCGGGAGAAATGTAGGAACATTGCAGGCAACACAAGCTCTAGGATTTATCTTCGATGACAAATTAAGGAACGTGAACCGAAAATCCTAGTACTTGTAGCTTTACCAGAGATTTAGACAGTATTGATTGGCACACACTCTTTGGAAGTCTCAATATAGCAGCGATAAAAGAGAGTTTTCAAACGATTGTATAGGTACAAGTTGAAAAGAGCCCAATGGTAGTTGTGAGATTGAAATGACATTCGAGGGAGAAAGTAGTTGAGAAGTAAGTCCGACAGGGGCTGGAACGTATCTCGCACACCCCTTGCTATTCAGTCAGTCAGTACAGCGAGCTTGCAATAAAGGAAAGGTGACAGGTATTTGAAAAAAGAATTAAAGTTCAGGGAGAAGAAAAGGCGACTTAGAGGTTCTTTCATGATATTGTATTTCTGTCAGACAGCAGTCGAATAACAAAATACTTGAAATATGACTTGAAAGAAAAGCACAGAAGCAATAAGGTGCACCTGCGTGAGCAGTTGCGCCATGTGTGATAAAGTTATCCTCATTTCGGCTACTGCTGTGGCCGAGCGGTTCTAGGCGCTTCACTCTGGAACCGCGCGACTGCTAGTTGCAGGTTCGAATCCTGCCTCGGGCATGGATGTGTGTGATGTCATTAAGCTAGTTAGGTTTAAGTAGTTCTAAGTTCTAGGGGACTGATGACGTCAGATGTTAAGTACCCTAGTCCTCAGAGCAACGTGAACTATTTTTCGGCTACTATTGCAGACAGTCAGCGTGGAGGTGACCCCTTGTGACTCGTTGTTGGTCCTTCACCTTCTTTTTTTTAAAAAATGCTGGGCGTTGTAGAGCACCTAGCTTTGGTTGGGTCACGGTATCCCGTGTGAAGGATATCAGAATGCTGTTGATCGGAAATTCGTTGTGAATTTTTGCTGGATATTACCTGTGAATTCGATGGAAGCAGCCATAGCTCTGATCTTTGAAATAATAAACATAAGATGATGTAAGCAGTCCGTTTCAGATATTTTCAGCCATCTTTGTCACGTCTAGAGGTGATTTTCTTTTTCTTTCTGTAATTAGCATGCTATGAGCACAAGGAACGGAGAGATAACAGCAAACAGAGGACAATGTTTAGAATGGGTTACAAACTCGTTTGTAGCAATTTTCATATTTCAGGAGTCACACAAATCATCCGCACGCTGAAGCAACAGGGTCTAAACTGTGTTTAAAGCTGCAGCGTGGCAGAAAAATGAAGTGGTAAAAGAGAACAACAAGGACTCGGCAAACTGACATCAAACGTATATCATATTTATTTCATGATGTTTTCTTTTTTGTAAAAAAAGAGAATGTTTAGTATGTTGCTTAGGACGAGAGATTGGTTACTTTTTAAGAGGGAATGCTGTGTCGGAAACTGGTAGTCTGGGCGCTGCGGAAGTCATTGTTTTGGAAGAGTGGCGCCAATGCGTCTTCGGATTATGTTAGATAGCCTAACTAGCTACCAAACTGCCCATTTGAGTAATGTGTGTTCACTGACCGCGGATGCCGCACCTTTCCGTAGTTCTTTGTTCACTTTAAACTTGTTCACAAGTGCAGCAACGTTGTTGACCACAATATGACATTTACGAGTACACGAGTAAAACGAAAAGGACGAATATGCTGTTTGCTTATGGCAAAAATGACAGCAAAATTGTTCTATCGCACGACTGCACTCGTAACGAAATTTTCTTCTTCTGTTTTTCGCTTTTCTCCCTCATCTACGAGAGATCGGCATGGTCAATTTCGAATCTGACGTGGTCAATTTAAGGGGTGGCCAGAACTCTTCTTGTCTTCACCACTTTACAATCCCCAGGGATGGAATATGTGTACCTAAACAGTCTGTATGGAGTGTTATCCATGTGGAAGTGTGCAAGCGCTATGTAATTGTTTGCTAATCGTGTAACTTTAGGGGGACGTGGATACCAGCCTGGTATTCACACAATGAGCTGTGGAAAACCGCTTAAAAACGCATCCAGGCTGTCTGGCACTGCAGCCGTTGTCATTAACCCGGTGGGCGAATTCGATCCGGTTACGGTGCACCTGCCTGAATCCCGGAACTGCTGTGCTAACACGCGCCGTTATCCCAGAGAGTACATGTGGAACGGCTTCCCAACAGAAATACTCCCCATTATTCGACTATACTATCAACTTAGAATAGATTATGAGTGAACTGAAAGTTGGAAATGAGTATTATATTTCTCGCATGAAGTTCTCCCTAATCGGTACTGTGTACTTTCAACAGTGTGCGTTCGTTTCTGCTTTTTATATTTTCTAATGTGGGAAGAGTATTACGTGACGGAAAATAACCGCACACTAAAAAATAAGTAATGGAGTGCAATGACATTTCGGAGATGAATTTGTCTAGGTAATATATATTGAAGGGTCAAAGAAACTGGTACACCTGCCTAATAACGTGTAGAGCCCCGTGCTGCAAAACGACGTGGCATGGACCCGACTCATGTTTGAAATAGTGCTGGAGGGAAATGACACTTTGTATCCTGCGAGGGTGTCCATATATCCATAAGAGTAGGAGGAGGCGGAAATCTCTTCTGAACAGCACGTTGCAAGGCATCCCAGATATGCTCAATAATGTTCATGTCTATGGAGTTTGGTGGCCAGTGCAAGTGTTTAAACTCAGAAGAGTGTTGCTGGAGCCGCTCTTTAGCAATTCTGGACGTGTGGGACTTCGCACTGTCCTCCTGGAATTGCCCACGTCTGTCGGATTGCGCAGTGGACACGAATGGCTGCAGGTGATCAGAGGGGATGTTTACTTACGTGTCACCTGTCAGAGTCGTATCTAGATGTATCAGGGATCAAAAATGGTTCAAATGGCTCTGAGCACTATGGGACTTAACTGCTGTGGTCATCAGTCCAATCCTTCTAAAGGCTTATCACTACCACGTACTAGAGCAATAGTTAACCAACCATTACCAGTTACAACTTCAGTGATAGTACATGAAAAATTAATTTTAGCACCAACAAAAGTTATTGGGCCTGTCAGTAGCTCTTCTTGAGACACATTATTTGGAACCATAGAAAAAGTATCCACAGTCTTGTACACAGGCATTCTTGAACTACCTAAACCTAACTAACCTAAGGACATCACACACATCCATGCCCGAGGCAGGATTCGAACCTGCGACCGTAGCGGTCGCGCGGTTCCAGACTGTAACGCCTAGAACCGCTCGGCCACTTCGGCCGGCTATCAGGGATCCCACATCACTCCAACTGCACACACCCCACACCATTACAGAGCCTCCACCAACCAGAACAGTTCCCCTGCTGACATACAGGATACATGGATTCACGAGGTTGTCTCCACCCCCGTACACGTAAACGCGCTCGTTAAAATTTGAAACAAGTCTCGTCCGACCAGGCAACATGTTTCCAGTCATCAACAGTTCAATGTAGGTGTTGACGGTCTCAGATGAGGCGTAAAGCTTTGTGTCGTGCAGTCACCAAAGGTACACGAGTGGACCTTCAGACCCGAAAGCCCCTATCGATGACGTTTCGTTGAATGTTTCGCATACTGACACTTGTTGATGGCCCACCACTGAAATCTGTAGCAATTTGCAGAAGGGTTGCACTTCTGTCACGTTAAACGATTCTCTTCAGTCGTTGTTGGTCCCGTTCTTGCAGGACCTTTCTCCGGCCACAGCGATGTCGGATATTTGATGTTTTACCGTATCCCTGATATCCACGGTACACTCGTAAAATGGTCGTACGGGAAAATGCCCACTTCATCGCAACCTCGGAGATGCTATATCCCATCGATCGTTCGCCGACTATAATACTTCGTTCACATTCACTTAAATCTTGAGAAGCTGCCTTTGTAGCAGCAGTAACCGATCTAACAACTGCGCCAGACAAAAAAAAAAAAAAAAAATGGTTCAAATGGCTCTGAGCACTATGGGACTCAACTGCTGTGGTCATAAGTCCCCTAGAACTTGGAACTACTTAAACCTAACTAACCTAAGGACATCACAGAACACCCAGCCATCACGAGGCAGAGAAAATCCCTGACCCCGCCGGGAATCGAACCCGGGAACCCGGGTGTGGGAAGTGAGAACGCTACCGCACGACCACGAGACTGCGCAAGACACTAGCTGTCTCATATAGGCAGTGTCCACCGCTGCGCCGTATTCTGCCTATTTGCATTGTATTTCAATACACTTTCCTATACCAGTTTCTTTTGCGCTTCAGTGTATTAAAGTGATTAGCATTGTGAGATCACAGATTAATGTATGCGCGAGACAAGCCATTGCAAATATCAAGCGGTGGTACATTAATAACCGTTGTAAGCGCCAGAATGTTAAATGTAAGCATGTAAACGTGCAAGTATTGTGTCGTAAAGGTGGAGGATGTCAGTTTGTAGGGCAGAGGTCCACACCTGCTTCACTTGGTCGGACAATACAGGGTCGTTTACTACTTTTTTTGGATGACCGTGGTGTTGTCGCCCAATGATGTCCCATACGTGCTCAATTGGAGAAATATCTGGTGATAGAGCAGGGGCGAGAGCTATCGTGTTTGAAACACCAACTGGAATGTTGTTCATGGTTGGCTCCACAACAGATCGAATCACTGGACTTAGTACAAATTAGCAGCCAGTGCGCATGGGATAACCACTAGACAGCTCCTGCTGCCATACGGAATCGCACGGCAGACCATAACTCCTGGTGTAGGTCCAGTGTGAACGGCAAGCAGACAGTTTGGTGGCAGGCCGTCAACTGGCCTCCTAAGAAGCACACGGCCACCACTAGCACCGAGGCAGAACCAGCTTTTGACAGAAAAGGTAACAGACCTCCACCCTGCCCTTAAATGAGTTCTCGCTTGACACCACCGAAGTAGCAAACGGTGGTGGTTTTGAGTCTGTGAAATGCTCATTACAGGGCGTACGCTGCGCCAGAGCACCACGCCGAACATGGTCGTCTTTCCTCTCGGTTTTGCCACGTGGCGGTTCGGAGCCCGGTCTTCTTGCCACCGTACATTATCGTGGACACCGCTGCCAGCAGCCATGTACAGTGGATACGATCCTGCCAAGTCTTTCTGCAGTACCGCAGAAGGAACATATAGCTTCTCGTAGCCCTATTACATGACCTCATGCCAAGTCAGTGAGTTATTCTTAGTGGCGTCTTTGTCGACCTGAAGGCATTCTTGACTGAAATCAGTTCACCAATTCCAGTCTAAAAGGTACCTAACGTTCACTGCCTTTTACACAGAGTATTTAACACGAAACCAGATCTGTATTTTCATAGTGGCGCTACTAGCACCTCGCGTATGAGACAGGAGCGAAATCTGAATGGACATCGTCTTCCTGATGAAGAAACACGCCTGACAACTTTTATTTATGATGCACTACAACTCCTCAGTGTTGCGTCCCTTTATTTTCCTTGGATATTTACTCTGAATATGTTACCCCGTCTTAAAATTTTATCAGGTAATTTTTGTCGCCGTATAGTACTAAGTACTAGAGAGTGTGTTGAGCTTGGAACACTTTCCACACTTCCACCTCTAGCCAGCACTGTAACAGCAGTTCGATGTACAGCGTGCAGAAAAAATGTCACACTTGGAGGTCGGCACGCAATTCCTCATACCGATTCAAGCGAAAATTTTATCAAGTACGAAAACGGGGAGTTGGTGCACCAGAGAGTACAGAGGAACGAGTATCACGGCTGATTTCCGTACCAGACTTCGAAGCTCTTGGAGTAAACCGCTGGCAGACGAAACCCGATCCACTGTCGAGTTTTGGTTCGAAACCTTGTTATTTTTTTATGTTTTATACATCCGTTCCTGGCGCTCGTCGTTTATAAGCAGGACATCATTTCGTCACTTGACAATAGCCTGTCACATGACTGTGAGATTTAATAAACTGCATGCATGTGTCTGCTAAACGAGCAGTGTGGAACCACGACTGGTCTTGTCAGGTTCACATAGAGCGGCTTCCCGGTGGAGTACACGGACGATAAATACGTCGATATGCTTTTGGTGTTGTGTACATACCCCGCACGGTACCCTCCAATGTGCCATCGCGATAAAAAATGTTTATCGTCGCCTGGAGCTAAGCCTGCAGGAAACCGGTAATCTTCATCCACAAGAACGGACAGAGATCGTCCAAAGACTAGACGTACTCCACAAATAGAGGAAGCGATTCTTGAAACAGTTCACTAATCACGTCGGCGACGTACCTGTGATACTGCATGTCACTTCGAGATACCTCAAAGATTGGTTATTAAATTGTAGCACAATGAAGCACTGCTTTCATATCATTACACGTTAATTTCAATCAGCGGCCAGAAGACGGCACTCGTCGAGTATAGTTTTGTGAACGGCTGAAGTGGAATGTAGCGAGCAGTTTATAAATGACGTGATACGGGCTGACGAATATAATCTCACTCATAAAGCTATTTTCAACCTTCACAACAGCCATTATTTGTCAGAACACAACGTACTTGTCACCCATGGTTCAAATGGTTCAAATGACTCTGAGCACTATGGGACTTGACATCTGTGGTCATCAGTCCCCTAGAACTTAGAACTACTGAAACCTAACTAACCTAAGGACAACACACACATCCATCCCCGAGGCTGGATTCGAACCTGCGACCGTAGCGGTTACGCGGTTCCAGACTGAAGCGCCTAGAACAGCACGGCCACAACGGCCGGCTGTCACCCATGAACCGAACTTTCAGGCACACTTTCGCATAAACCTGTGGGCTGGAATCGTGGGAGAAGTGCTTTTGGACTGTTGCCTAATTCCGGACAAGTTTATTGCTCTCCTGTATAGTACGTTTCTTTTCAATACTTTGCCTAACGAATTACAAAACGGTCCACTTGGTGTTTGGCGACAGCTATGGTGTCAGCATTATGGTGCTTCAATAATGGTTCACATGGCTCTGAGCACTATGGGACTTAACATCTCAGGTCATCAGTCCCATAGAACTTAGAAGAACTTACACCTAGCTAACCTAAGGACAACACACACATCCATGCCCGAGGAAGGATTCGAATCTGCGACCGTAGCGGTCACGCAGTTCCAGACTGAAGGGCCTAGAACCGCTTGGCCACACTGGCTGGCAGCATTAGGGTGCCCCGCCACACTTCAGAATGAATATGCCTGTCTGAATGAAGTGTTTCCAGGTCCAGTGTACTCACTTCCGCACTCACTGGAAGTTAATACACGAGATTTTTAATTGCAGATACCATTAAAAGAACAAGTTGATAGTACTCCATCCATGGATGTGCATCGCCGCTTCGGCCACGGTGGATCCACGTATGTCGCGTTGGGTCCAGCTAAGTATGGTCCAGCGAGTGGCGAAGTGGTTGCAAATGCAAGGCGGTCAGTATGAACATCTTTCCTAAAGTAAACATTGCTTGTGTGTGTATGTACCGGCACCGTGAAGATAAACCTGGACGTCAAACGTACGGAATGGAATTATTGTGTGAAATCCAGTGAAGCCTACGGACTTTTTTTTCTTTTTTTCTTTTTTTTTTAATTCGTTGGATACAGACGCTGTATCCATTATTATTCTCTGTTGGCTTTATTTATGTCATGGACGAAAGAAAGTGGTCGTTTACGTTTGTAAGAAGTTCATGTTATGTCTTTGTGTTTAAATAAAGATAACAATAACAGAAAGAAATACAAGAGGCACCGCATTGTAGAGGTGTAAATTGGTACAATTTGATGCTTTAACTGAAAAAAAAGTAGCATTCTCCGATTAGAACATCAGTGAATCTGCATATCCGTCAACAACGACAGTGCCTTGTCTCACCTTTTTCAATTTTTGATGTTTTCTTTTTTTTCTACAATTGGAGGAGACACCGAACGAGATCCCAGGTCCTTCCCGAACAAAAACAGCAGTGCTAATGCATTTATTTGTTTTTTATGTATGGAGACGGGAAGACGTATGATACATCATTCTAAGTTTGAGGAGGAGAGCTAATTGACGCTTCTAGTGCCTTATGGACATTGAGGAGAATGATGAAAAACAGAATAGTAACAGACACTTCTGAAGTGACGCACCATCGTCAGGTCGCCCAGTGTTTCTTCTCGTTTCAGGCCGGTTGTACTACGTTTTTTAGTTAAAGTATATAGGGTGAGTCACTAACTATTGTCACCTACAATAACTCCGGAAGGATGATAGTAGCTGGAAAGTTTGTGAGACAAATGGTGCATGGGGCAACGGGGGCCATAATACTCGTACGACGTTGGTTCTTTGTTGCTAGGTGGGGTCGCGTCAGAGATATGGTCAACTTGTTTTTTTTTTGTTTTTTTTTTTTAATTGGATGCTATAGTTTGGTAATTATTTTCTGAAAGCGGCTATCGAGACGAATCCAATGATGTGTAACAGTAAAGTCTTTGAAGGTCAACGTAGGTCACAAAGGTGGCATGAACGCCCATTTTCAGAAGGTGTTCGAAGTGATGACCATTCGTATCAATGCAACGCTGCAATCTCCTTATCATGTATTGAGTGGTATTCCTTATCACTTAGGCACTTATCGAAGCACATGCTCTGAAAATTTTCTCTCTTTTCTTTAACATCAGTCTTCTGACTGGTTTGATGCAGCCCGCCACGAATTCCTCTCCTGTGCTAATCTCTTCATTTCAGAGTAGCACTTGCAATCTACGTCCTTAGTTATTTGCTGAATGTATTCCAATCTCTGTCTCCCTCTACAGATTTTGCCCTCTACAGCTCCCTCTGATACTATGGAAGTGATTTCTTCATACGAAGGGCTTATTTCAATAGTGGTACAAGTCCATTACCTCTACTTTTCTGCCTATAATGCTTCTGAAATTAATGTTGCAAACAAACAGAATGAAAAGTTCATCTCTAGCAAGAAGCCATATGCTTGAATATTTCTGGTATCTCAACTGCAGATTTTTCGGCGCTCATTTAACTTTAGGACTCTGTACTTCGAAATGAGCAAAAATGGCCTCGTACCACTATTGAAATAAGCCTTTCCTATATTAACAGATGCCCTATCGGCCTGTCCCCCTACTTTTCAGTGTTTTCCACACATTCATCTCCTCTCAGATTCTGCGTAGAAAATCCTCATTCCTTACCTTATCAGTCCACCTAATTTTCAACATTCGTCTGTAGTACCATATCTCAAATGCTTCCATTCTCATCTGTTCCGATTTATCCACAGTCCATACACTCCATACAGTGCTGTATTTCAGACGTACATTCTCAGAAATTTCTTCTTCAAATTAAGGCCGATATTTGATATTAGTAGACTGCTCTTGGCCAGAAATGCCCTTTTTGCCATAGCTAGTCTGCTTTTGATATCCTCCTTGCTCCGTCCGTCATTGGTTATTTTACTGCCCAGGCAGCAGAATTCCTTAACTTCATCTACTTCGTGACCATCAATCCCAATGTTAAGTTTCTTGCTGTTCTCATTTCTGCTACTTCTGATTACCATCGTCTTTCTTCGATTTATTCTCAATCCATTCTGTGTACTCATTATACTGTTCATTCCGTTCAGCAGATCATGTAATTCTTCTTTGCTTTCACTCAAGATAGCAATTTTATCAGGGAATCGTATTATTGATATCCTTTCACCTTGAATTTTAATTCCACTCCTGAACTTTTCTTTTATTTCCATAACTGCTTCCTCAATATGCAGATTGAACAGTAGGAGCGAATGGCTACATCCTTGTCTTACACCCTTTTTAATACGAGCACTTCGTTCTTTGTCGACCACTCTAGTTATTCCTTCTTGGCTGCTCTACGTATTGTGCATGACCCGTCTCTCCCTATACCATACCGTCACTTTTTTCAGAATTTCGGACATCTTGCACCATTTTACATTGCCGAACGCTTTTTCCGGGTCGACATATCCTATGATCCCGTCTCCCATCATTAACCACAACATCAGAATTGCCTCTCTCTTGCCTTTACTTTTCCTAAAGCCAAACTGATCGTCATCTACCGCACCCTCAATTATCTTTTCCATTCTTCTGTATATTAATCTTGTCAGCAACTTCGATGCTTTAGCGATTAAGCTTACTGTGCATTAATTCTCACACTTGTCAGCTCTTGCTGTCTTCGGAATTGTGTGGATGATGCTTTACCGAAAGTCAGCTGGTATGTCGCCAGACTCGTACATTCTACACACCAACATGAATAGTTGTTTTGTTGCCACTTCCCCCAATGAGTTTAGAAATTCTGATGGATTTTATCTATCCCTTCTGCTTTTTTGACCCTAAGTCCTCCAAAGCTCTTTTAAATTCGGATACTGCATCCCCTATCTCTTCTAAATCGACTCCCGTTTCTTCTTCTATCATATCAGACCCCTCCCATAGAGGCTTTCAATGTATTCTTTCCACCTATCCGCTCTGTCCTCTGCATTTAACAGTGGAATTCCCGTTGCCCTCTTAATGTTACCATCTTGCTTTCAATGTCACCGAAGGTTGGCTTGACTTTCCTGTATGCTGCATCTGTCCTTCAAAAATCATTTCTTTTTCTATTTGTTCATATTTTTCCTGCAGCCATTTCGTCTTAGCTTTCCTGCACTTCCTATTTATTTCATGAAAAAAATTAAAAAAGGGGGTAGCGTCTTTGATTCATAATGAATACCGGTCCCGGGTTCGAATGCTGCGGCTGCTTAAATTTTGATTGATAATCAGCATTGGCGGCCAAAGACTTCCACCAGAAGAAGTCACCCTCATTCTGCCAACGGCCTTGTCAAAGAGGGCGGAGAAGCGCACAGAGGTCCAGGGCATTCGCTTGTCCTAGGGGTTGGAAAATGACCCTAATGGCTCAAGTATCAGCAATGATCAAAGGCATGAGGATGCTGAAGGCAATGGAAACCACCGCATTAAAGACACGCTAACATGTATCCACAGTACATTTGGCATGTAATTGAAGAACTGTCATGATGATCTCTCCATTGGCAAAAGATTCCGGAATAGTCCCCCATTCGGATCTCAGGAAGGGGACGGCCAAAGGGTTGGTCACCATGAGAAAAAGATTGAATAATCAACGGAAGGATAGCGTTGTACGAGTCGGGGCATGGAATGTCAGAAGCTTGAATGTGGTAGGGAAACTAGAAAATCTGAAAACAGAAATGCGAAGACTCAGTCTAGATATAGTAGGGGTCAGTGAAGTGAAGTGGAAAGAAGACAAGGATTTCTGGTCAGATGAGTATCGGGTAATATCAACAGCAGCAGAAAATGGTATAACAGGTGTAGGATTCGTTATGAATGGGAAGGTAGGGCAGAGGGTGTGTTTCTGTGAAAAGTTCAGTGACAGGGTCGTTCTTATCAGAATAGACAGCAAACCAACATCGACAACGATAATTCAGGTATACATGCCGATGTCGCAAGCTGAAGATGAAAAGATTGGGAAAGTGTATGAGGACATTGAAAGGGTAATACAGTATGTAAAGTGGAATGAAAATCTTATAGTCATGGGGGACTGGAATGCAGTTGTAGGTGAAGGAGTAGAAGAGAAAGTTACAGGAGAACATGGGCTTCGGACATGGAATGAGAGAGGAGAAAGACTAATTGAGTTCTGTAACAGGTTTCAGCAAGTAATAGCGAATACCCTGTTCAAGAATCACAAGAGGAGGAGGTACACTTGGGAAAGGTCGGGTAAGACGGGAAGATTTCAGTTAGATTACATCATTTTTTTTCTATAACATCTGCAGGAGCAGGACGGCGGATAGGGCAGGGGTCGACACCCTAACCCTAGCCATCCCGTCGCCATACCCACGCAACGTGTTCTAGGATTGAAGGATCAGGGAGAGGATTTAACGGTTTTTTCTGTGTTATTTTATTTACTTATTGAATTTTTGTTTTATTTAGTTGAATGTTCAGAATTAATTTTGTTTTATTAAAAAAGCGCTACAGCTGCCGTAGCCGAGGGTCCGAGTCGTCTTCTCGTCTATTGATAGGGGTTCCCCCCCCCCTCCTCCCCCCCCCCACCTATTCCGACCGTAGTGGATCAATATGCTCTAGGATTCTTCTTCAGGTTCAGCTTATCACACCCGTGATGCCACAGTGAGCAGAGCATCCGCAAATAATGAACCTAAATAATTAGCGAAGTGGGTCCCGTACTTCGGATGGTGGCTGATGTCAACATCAGTAAGGACCAAAAGTCGAGCGTGCCTTTGTGAGCATCTCGAAATATATTGTAAAGGGCCATGCCTTTTAGCCAGTTAACGGCGTTCGTCCTGGTCGGTGGAAAGAATACGCCGTAGGGCTCAATATATCATCAGGGGAGATAGACTCCGGCAATCGCCGCAAGAGTAATGCCAGCTGCGTGAGTTGCTAGCAGTCGATGGTCGCGGCACAAGTCAGGCGGTGTGCATCCGAGTCAGCGACTGAGCATGTCGGACACGAGGGGTCGTCCGTCAGATGAATGGAATGTAGCCTCTGACGAGTAACGAACTTCCCGTTCACAACCACGTACCTCCCCCTGCGGGTCCGGGGATTAGAATAGGCCCGAGGTATTCCTGCCTGTCGTAAGAGACGACTAAAAGGAGTCCCTCCCACTCAAGGGGGTAGTTAGCGCCTGAGTCTGGAGACGGACGGTTCCACGACCTAAATTTGCGGTCATTTTGTTCTTCTCGTTTCTTACTTCCTGTGGTTGGTTCTTTACTTTGTTCTTCGCCCGCATCTCGTGGTCGTGTGGTAGTGTTCTCGCTTCCCACGTCCGGGTTCCCGGGTTCGATTCCCGGCGGGGTCAGGGATTTTCTCTGCCTCGTGATGGCTGGGTGTTGTGTGCTGTCCTTAGGTTAGTTAGGTTTAAGTAGTTCTAAGTTCTAGGGGACTGATGACCATAGATGTTAAGTCCCATAGTGCTCAGAGCCATTTGAACCATTTTTACTTTGTTCTTCTCCATCTCACTGTCTTCCTTACTCTTTCCCTTGCCTTCTTCTGCTTGCCTTCTTCTCCTTGCCTTCTTCTCCTTGCCTTCTTCTCCTTGCCTTCTCTGGTCTCCGCCTCGGCGTTTGAGACAGTCTGTTCTCTCTCTCCCTCTCTCTCTCTTCTTTTTCCTGTTCTTCCTTCCTCCCTGTGCGCGCCTGAAGGCCGACCCACGCGTTCGCACGCGTAGCCGGTGACGGGATAACGCGTAATTCCCCGCCCTGGGTAGACAAGTAAGGCACGCACGTATCCCCTGGTGAAGGCCAGGCCCAGGGAGGGGTGATTGCCTGAGCTGATACCTTCTGACCATGCCGATTGGTCCCTCCGTCTGTTTCTCGTGAGGTGTGACCTGAGGTGTAAACATTCACCTAAGGCGGGAGTGCCCTCTGAGAGGGTCCCCACAAGGAAGGAGTGCGCCATCGGAGACGCTGCCAAACATGGGGGATTCCGCCGCAATGGATTTCTCTTCTTCTTCTCTCTCGACTTCTGCCCATAAACGGAAACTTGACCAGCCACCAGTGACAAAAGTACTACCGCCTGCCCCAAAGTTCCTCGTAGTTTCTCGATCTGAGGACGGCAAGGATTTTTCCTCTGTCAACCCTTTCGTTATCCAGAAGGGCGTAGGTGCCATAGCCGGATCTGTCAAGTCGTGTACCAGGTTGCGCAATGGTACCTTGTTACTAGAAACTGAGAGCGCCTTTCAGGCACAAAAACTGCTTCGAGCCACACTCCTGTACACGTTCCCTGTCCGGGTGGAGGCTCACCGCACTTTGAATTCGTCTCGTGGTGTGGTATATACTCGATCACTCGACGGATTGACTGACGAGGAGATTCAGTCTTTCCTCGCTGAGCAGGGCGTGACGGCTGTCCATAGGATCATGAAAAAGGTCAACAATGACCTTGTACCGACCCGGACACTTTCCTTGACCTTTGATAGTGTTCAGCTGCCGTCGCGTATCAAAGCAGGCTACGAGGTTATTTCTGTTAGCCCCTATGTCCCGACACCTACGCGCTGCTACCAGTGTCAGCGTTTTAATCACACTCGCCAGTCTTGTTCCAATGCGGCTAAATGTGTCACTTGTGGCAGGGATGCCCATGAAGGTGACTGTCCACCTCCGTCTCCTCGTTGTGTGAACTGTCAGGGTGACCATGCAGCGTCCTTCCGCGACTGTCCCATCTACAAGGAAAAACTCTGTATCCAAGAAATTCGGGTCAAAGAGAAAGTGTCCACCTCGGCTGCTCGCAAGCTATTTGCTAGTAGGAAACCCACGCTGCTCCCAGCGGGAAAATACAGTACTGTCCTCGCCTCTCCTCGGACTACCAGGGAGGTGGCGACGCAGACATGCGATCTGACCTTCAGCACCACGGTCGTCCGTTCGGCCAGTGCTAAGATCGCACGGTCGACGTCTCCTCTTCCTCCCGTCACCCCTCAGACACGAGCACCTTCATCAGCTTCTGCCAAGACGAAGACCCAGAAGCCAGATGCACGGGCCTTCAAGAAGGAACCGTCCCGTGCAGACTTCCTACGTACCTCAAACTCCCAGCCGTCGACCAGTACTTCCACTAAACGACCTTCCAAGAAGGCTCATAGGAAGCGCAGTTCTCCTTCTCCGCCACCGCGCATTTCTTCTCCTGCGCCACACAGCGGTTGCCGCCCCAGGCCGTCATCCGTTTCGCCTGGCCGCACCGCTGGTAGCCGAACATCTGGCCGTTCACCGGCGGAGGAAGCTCCTCCTCCCGGCCATCTTAACGAGATGGCCGATGAACCTATAGAACCAATGGACGATGACTGTCCGCCTACTGATAACGGCGGCAGTGCTCCCTCGAAGCCAGGCCCTCAGCGGCCTTCGAGGTGACCCCTCCTTTCATCTTCCTTTTCTTCTCACGATGGCATTTATTCATTGGAATATTAGCAGCATTCGCTCCAACCGAAAAGACTTGAAGTTTTTGCTCCGCTTGCACCGTCCGCTCGTCGTAGCCCTCCAGGAAACGAAGCTACGCCCATGCGATCACATTGCCTTGGCACACAACACCTCTGTGCGTTTTGACATACCCCCTGTGGTAGGTATTCCGGCTCATGGAGGGGTTATGTTGCTGGTCCGGGATGATATTTACTACGATCCCATCACATTGCACACCGGCCTGCAGGCAGTTGCCGTCCGAATTACTCTCCCCACTTTTACATTTTCCATTTGTACCGTTTACACTCCATCGTCGTCTGCCGTTACCAGGGCAGACATGATGCAAATTATTGCCCAGCTACCTGCACCATTTTTATTAACTGGAGACTTCAATGCCCTCCATCCCCTTTGGGGCTCTCCAGCATCCTGCCCGAGGGGCTCCCTGTTAGCATACCTTTTCAACCAGCTCAATCTTGTCTGCCTCAATACTGACGCCCCTACTTTTCTTTCGGACACATCTCACACCTATTCCCATTTAGACCTCTCTATATGTACTACCCAACTTGCACGCCGGTTTGAGTGGTATGCCCTTTCTGATACATATTCGAGCGACCACTTCCCGTGTGTCATCCATCTCCTGCATCATACCCCCTCTCCGTGCTCAACCAATTGGAACATCTCCAAAGCAGACTGGGGGCTCTTCTCTTCCAGGGCGACCTTTCAGGATCAAACCTTCACAAGCTGCGATAGTCAGGTCGCACACCTCACGGAAGTCATTCTCACTGCTGCTGAATATTCCATCCCTCACACTACTTCTTCTCCACGTCGCGTACCGGTCCCCTGGTGGACCGCAGCATGTAGAGACGCTTTACGTGCTCGTCGACGTGCTTTACCCACCTTTAAACGCCACCCTACAGTGGCGAATTGTATCAATTATAAACGATTACGTGCGCAGTGCCGTCGTATTATTAAAGAAAGCAAGAAATCCAGCTGGGCTGCTTTCACAAGCACCTTCAACAGTTTTACTCCTTCTTCTGTTGTCTGGGGTAGCCTGCGCCGGCTATCTGTCACTAAGGTCCACTCACCAGTTTCTGGCTTGACGGTCGCGAATGACGTCCTTGTGGCCCCTGAGGATGTCTCCAATGCCTTCGGCCGCTTTTTCGCAGAGGTTTCGAGCTCCGCTCTTTACCACCCTGCCTTCCTCCCCCGAAAACAGGCAGAGGAGGCTAGGCCACCTAACTTCCGCTCCTCGAATCGTGAAAGTTATAATGCCCCTTTCACCATGAGGGAACTCGAAAATGCACTTGCCCGGTCACGGTCCTCCGCTCCAGGGCCTGATTCTATTCATATTCAGATGCTGAAGAACCTTTCTCCTGCGGGTAAAGGTTTCCTTCTTCGTACTTATAATCGCATCTGGACTGAGGGACATGTTCCCGCATGCTGGCGCGAGTCTATTGTTGTATCGATTCCTATGCCGGGGAAGGACAAACACTTGCCTTCCAGTTATCGACCTATCTCGCTTACCAGCTGTGTCTGTAAAGTGATGGAGCGAATGGTTAACTCTCGATTGGTTTGGCTGCTCGAGTCTCGACGCCTACTTACCAATGTACAATGTGGATTTCGTAGTCGCCGCTCTGCTGTTGACCATATGGTTACCTTGTCGACCTTCATTATGAATAACTTCTTGCGGAAGCGCCCGACCGCAGCTGTGTTCTTTCATTTGGAGAAGGCTTACGACACCTGTTGGAAGGCGGGAATTCTCCGCACCATGCATACATGGGGCCTTCGCGGTCGCCTCCCTCTTTTTATTCGTTCCTTTTTAATGGATCGACAGTTCAGGGTACGTGTGGGTTCTGTCCTGTCAGACACCTTTCGCCAGGAGAATGGGGTGCCACAGGGCCCAGTTTTGAGCGTCGCTCTCTTCGCCATAGCGATCAATCCAATAATGGATTGCCTCCCAACTGATGTATCAGGCTCCATTTTCGTGGACGATTTCACCATCTATTGCAGCGCGCAGCGTACATGTTTCCTGGAGCGCTGTCTTCAGCGTTCTCTTGACCATCTTTACTCCTGGAGTGTCGCCAATGGATTCCGTTTTTCTGCCGAGAAGACGGTCTGTATTAACTTCTGGCGCTACAAAGAGTTTCTCCCACCGTCCTTACGACTCGGTGCTGTTGCTCTCCCATTCGTGGAGACAACAAAATTTTTAGGTCTTACAATTGACAGGAAACTTAGCTGGTCTCCACATGTGTCTTATTTGGCTGCCCGTTGTACCCGTTCTCTAAATGTCCTCCTCAGTGGTATGTCGTGGGGAGCGGATCGAACCGTCCTACTTCGCCTATATCGGTCGATCGTCCGCTCAAAGCTGGATTATGGGAGCTTCGCATACTCCTCTGCACGGCCGTCCATCTTACGCCGCCTCAACTCCATACAACATCGGGGTTTACGTCTTGCGATCGGAGTGTTTTATACTAGTCCCGTCTTCATGCTGAAGCTGGTGAATTGCCACTGACCTACCGGCGCGATATACTGCTTTGTCGGTATGCCTGTCGGCTACTGTCAATGCCCGACCACCCGTCTTATCGTTCCTTTTTTGACGACTCTCTCGATCGTCAGTACGGGTTGTATGTCTCTGCTCTGCTACTCCCTGGAGTTCGCTTTCGTTGCCTTCTTCAACACCTTGATTTTTCACTCCCTGCAACCTTTAGAGTGGGCGAGAGCCACACGCCACCTTGGCTCCAGGCTCAGGTTCGCGTTCACCTTGACCTCAGCTCGCTCCCAAAGGAGGTTACCCCCGTTTCGGGATACCACTCCCGTTTTGTCGAACTTCGTTCGAAGTTCATTAATATGACCTTCATTTGTACAGATGGCTCTAAGACCAATAACGGGGTCGGGTGTTCTTTTATTGTCGGGGTACAAAGTTTCAAATACCAGCTCCATGGCCATTGTTCGATCTTCACAGCTGAGCTCTTTGCCCTCTACCAGGCTGTTCTTTATATCTGCCGCCACCGACATTCTGCTTATGTCATCTGCTCCGATTCCCTGAGCGCCATCCAGAGCCTCAGTGATCCGTATCCGGTTCACCCTTTTCGTGTACCGGATCCAACGCTCTCTTCAGCAGCTGGTGGACGACGGTTCTCCGGTTAGCTTTATGTGGGTTCCTGGCCATGTCGATATCCCTGGAAACGAAGCTGCAGATGCCGCGGCCAAGGCTGCGGTCCTCCAGCCTCGGACACATTCTTGTTGTGTCCCTTCATCAGATTGTAGCAGGGTCATTTGTCGGCGCATTTTATCGCTGTGGCATGCCGATTGGGCTGCACTTACGGACAACAAGCTTCGGGCCTTGAAACCTCTTCCCGCGGCTTGGACGTCCTCCTCACGCCCTTCTCGGCGGGAGGAGGTAGCTTTGGCCCGGTTACGGATTGGACACTGCTGGTTCAGCCACCGCCATCTGCTGACGGCTGCGCCGGCGCCGTTCTGCCCACGTGGGCAATTGCTGACGGTCCGCCACATTTTAACGTCCTGTCCGGATTTTACTACATTGCGTCTTGATCTTGGCCTGCCATGTACTCTCGATGCCATTTTAGCGGATGACCCAGGAGCAGCTGCTCGCGTTCTTCGTTTTATCAACTTGACCAACCTGTCTAAGGACATTTGATTATGCTGTTTTTTTAATCCTATGCCTGTCAATCTTTTATCGAGTTTTCCCTTTTAGTTGCTGTTTTAAACTTGTGCCTCGCTGTGCATTCCTAACATAGTCTGGGCGCTAATGACCATTGAAGCTGTGCGCCCTAAAACCACAAAAAAAAAAAAAACCACGTACCCCAATGAACGCACCGTCGTAGGTAGAAAAGGCGTGTGTACTCCTCGCCACCCAGCGTTCCATCCAACTGTCGGATGTCTACGTGCGACCGTATTGACAGGCTGCTGCTGTTGATGAAGGCGATAATAGTGTTTCGTACTGGGCATCCATGTCGTCGGAATGTCTGATCAAAGTAGCTGGGGTCAATCAAGAATTCTCTGATGTGGGTGAGTGCCGGTGAAATGTGTCCTACAGAAACCACTTCAGCTACCAGGGTGCCCGTCAGATTGGCGTGGGCAGACGTCCACGTGCGACGCATAGTGTTGAGATAAAGCGATCGCGCACGATTATAGACATGAATTAAACCGATACCGCCAGCCCGCTGCGGCAGTGTCAGGGTGGCGTATCGGACTTTACAAATAAGACCGGCGTTCACGAAATGTCCATATGCTGCTTGAAATCTGTCGGCCATCGTAACCGTCAACGGAAGGACATGCGCAAAAATGTTCAGTTTGGAGACAAGATAGGTGTTGACATAATGTGTTCGTAGGAGCATGCCCATTCGACGCAGTTTGTTCTCCTGTATCAGAGCCCGTGTCTCTGCTTGTGTCAAGACAGTTAGCACTGTAGCATTTTTGTGGGTTACCCGTCGACTAAGCTGTTCAACTACTCTCCATAGCTCCATACTTCGCTCACCATTTGATACCTTCAGTCCTGCCCCTGTTGTCGTTAGCAACCACTGTTGTGGCTGCATGGTGTACAATATGTGGGGCGTTGAATGCCATAAACATGAATGGCCTTTTACGACGTTCACCGGGCATTCGCCATACCCACACCCTGCAATCGGATCGCCACATTGTGTACCGTGATTCGCCACTCCACGCAACGCGTTTCCACTGGTCAATCGTTCAATCTTTACGCTCCTTACACCAAACGAGGCGTCGTTTGCCAGTTCCTGGCGTCATGTCTGGCTTATGAGCAGCTGTTTGACCATGAAATCCTAGTTTTCTCACCTCTCGCCTAACTGTCATAGTACTTGCAGTGGATCATGATGCAGTTTGGAATATCTGTGTCTGCCTATTACACATTACGACCCTCTTCAACTGTCGGCGGTCTCTGTCTGTCAACAGACGAGGTCGGCCTGTACCCTTTTGTACTGTACGTGTCCCTTCACGTTTCCACTTCACTATTACATAGAAAACAGCGGACCTAGGGATGTTTCGGAGTGTGGATACCTTGCGTACAGTCGTATGACTCAAGTGACACCCAATTACCTGACCACGTTCGAAGTGCGTGAGTTTCTGAGAGCGCCCCATTCTGCTCTCTCACGATGTGTAACTACCACTGAGGTCACTGATCTGCATTACCTGGCAGTAGGTGTCAGCACAGTGCACCTAATATGAAAAAAGTATGTTTTTGCGGGTGTCCAGATACGTTTTATGACTAGCCTACATCTGTAAAATCAGAGGAGGATCTTACTGCATCAGTCCACGCTGCCACTCAAACACTGAACTCATAACTGCACTTATTTTATTATGGGAAGCAGTATCTGCGTTTTACGTTCTGCAAAATAGTTGTAGGTAAACCTTTTCAACGTGTTTGTACAGTTTCGCACTGTGGTTGTCATAATAAGCATTCCGCAGTCGCACACTATTTGTACACTTTTCACTGATGACTAATGGGAAGCATAACTAACGAACAAATCAAAAACAACAAGCGGAAATTTTACCCATGTTGTTATGAAACTTCGGCAGCCGACGGTGTGGAAATTATGTATCACCGAACAGGAAGGTGCTCACGGAAGATGGCCATTTTGGCGTTCTTCAGCACATACTAAGGGTTGACGGTGTTTTCTGATACACCCTATACACAGGCGGGGCAAATAAAAGCCCTCGGAGAACAGAGCTCCAGAGTACAAAAAAACACAGCAGAGGGAAGGTAATATTGTACTAACATGGCTACAGCGGATACGGCAAGTGACCACCATTCAACTCTTGGCACTTCTGGGCCCTGGGCAGCAAGTTGCTGAAGGAGGATCGAAGCTAGACCTCTGAAACGGCAAGTTCAACAAACTCATACGAAATGTTCTGCTGCTGGAAACTATGCTACTATCTTTTCCTTCTCACGCTGTAGTAAGCCTAATCTGCAAATTAATGTAGAGTAGTCAACATTCTTAGGATAATGGAATGTAGTCAAATTAAATCGGGTGATGCTGAGGGAATTAGATCAGGAAATGAGACACTTAAAGTAGTAAAGGAGTTTTGCTATTTAGGGAGTAAAATAACTGATGATGGTCGAAGTAGAGAGGATATAAAATGTAGACTAGCAACGGCAAGGAAATCGTTTCTGAAGAAGAGAAATTTGTTAACATCGAGTATAGATTTAAGTGTCAGGAAGTCGTTTCTGAAAGTATTTGTATAGAGTGTAGCCATGTATGGAAGTGAAACATGGACGATAACTAGTTTGGACAAGAAGAAAATAGAAGCTTTCGAAATGTGGTGCTACAGAAGAATGCTGAAGATAAGGTTGTTAGATCACGTAACTAATGAGGAGGTATTGAATAGGATTGGGGAGAAGAGAAGTTTGTGGCACAACTTGACTAGAAGAAGGGATCGGTTGGTAGGAGATGTTCTGAGGCATCAAGGGATCACAAATTTAGCAGTGGAGGGCAGCGTGGAGGGTAAAAATCGTAGAGGGAGACCAAGAGATGAATACACTAAGCAGATTCAGAAGGATGTAGGTTGCAGTAGGTACTCGGAGATGAAGAAGCTTGCACAGGATAGAGTAGCATGGAGAGCTGCATCAAACCAGTCTCAGGACTGAAGACCACAACAACAACAACAGTCAACATTCTTGTTGAATCTAAAGAAATTGTGAGTTGAAATTGATTTATCATTATACATTTATATACCCATAAAGCGCCCGAAAGAGATGAAACCATTAGATATTCGTAAAGATGACGACCCTGGAACTCAAACCTCAGACACACTGGTTGCAGACCTTACCTCGAAAGGTACCCCAGACTTGTTAACAACCTGTTGTTTCATCAAAACTTTTTCACGACTTGCAAGGTTACGTACGTTGATTAAGTTAAATATTAACAAACAGTGACAAGTAATCATAGTTTTCCTGAAATGGTCTTTGACTACCAAATTTCAACGCTATGTAGCCATGTTTTGGTGTCATGACTTTGATGTTCGAGGGCTATTCTGAAAGTAAAGTCCGATCGGTCCCGAAATGGAAACCACTGTCAAAATGTTTTATTTGCAACAGTCAGCTACACCTTCCAACTACATCTCTACATTGGTGCTGCTCCGACTGGGACATTTTCGTGTCACTGTAGCAACATGCCAATGTTCTCGTCATAGAAGCCAGCCGCCAGTGATTTCTGCCAATTCTCTATACTGATCTGCAACATGTTGTATGTGCCATAATAGCAGCGGTTTAAGTGAGCCAAATGAAAATCAGCGAGAGCAGAGTTCGGGATGCATGGTGAGCGATCAAACACTTCCCATAGAAAACGCTGCAGGAGTGTTCTCACTGACCCTGCAGAGAGCGACTGAGAACTGACATGAAGGAGGAGATGCCTGGCAGCTACGTTGTGTGGGCTGCATGAAATCAGGCGAAATCTCTGAAAGGCACTCACACTTGGCCGGAGGAGCTATTTTGTAGGGATCTTCAGGTGTTCAGTGTGCCCTCAGAACTAAGGAGAGAGACGTAACGCGACCGACGGGAATACTATAGACAGTGTGCAACACATCTATGCAACGCTTCATCGGATTTTCACCGTGGTTTACATTTCGTGATGGATCGCCTTACTTTCCATACAGCCCCCGTAGTTGCAGCAGTAACTGCCGCTTGTTATTTTGAAACTGATCATGCTTTTAGTAATATAGCGAAAAATGAAACACATGTAATATGAAACTCGCTTGAAACACCTCATATGGCAGTTCTTGTTTCTGTGCGTTCTGTAATCATATTGTCCATGCTAATTAGAATTTGGCTCTGCTAGACAGCGAAAATGAATCATTTTAAAAGATACTAAGCACTGAAATTTTAGTTACTGTACGAATAGAACGTAACTAAATTCGTCAGTGATGTGGAGGTAAAAGAGGGTGACAAATTTAGCACAAAGAGCTGCCACTTTCGGGAGCAAAAATATGGAATAAAAATGAGCTTCTATGACAGATAGGGGTTCATCACGGATAACGTGCTGGTCAGAATTACAGCCAAAGTTCTCTATATCAGAGTAGGTTGGCACAGCACAGAGAACATGACATCGTGCTTTATGTTGCTGAAAAATACATCAATCACATACGGTATAGCCACCAGCTTTAGAACATTATAATCGTTACTGCTGTGCGAACAATAGCTTGTGTGCCGGCCGAAGTGGCCGTGCGGTTAAAGGCGCTGCAGCCTGGCACCGCAAGACCGCTACGGTCGCAGGTTCGAATCCTGCCTCGGGCATGGATGTTTGTGATGTCCTTAGGTTAGTTAGGTTTAACTAGTTCTAAGTTCTAGGGGACTAATGACCTCAGCAGTTGAGTCCCATAGTGCTCAGAGCCATTTGAACCATTTGAATAGCTTGTGTACCCAATGGCAGTCCATACTGTGTTGGATATATATGCCAATGACGAATGTAGTCTGGCGACACGCGCTCCACTCAGTCTCCAAAAATGCGGACGTCTATTGAGAAGCTGTAACGCAGCTCAGGGACTCGTCTGCAAAGATGACATGGTGGCACTCTTGCGACCAAAGTTAATCGACGCACCACAGTCGATGCTCCTCTCTCTGCCACCGTGCTAAGGGACGCCACAGTGGCCGGCCGGAGTGGCCGAGCGGTTCTAGGCGCTTCAGTCTGGAACCGCGCTGCTGCTACGGTCGCAGGTTCGAATCCTGCCTCCGGCATGGATGTGTGTGATGCCCTTAGGTTAGTTAGGTTTAAGCGACTGATGACCCCAGAAGTTAAGTGGCACAGTCCTCAGAGCCAATTTTGAACGCCACAGTGATGGTAACTATTTTGACATTCCGCAGTTCTCCAGACGTTGTTCTACTCTCTCTGCAGCAACAAGGCCAATTTTCTGACTGAAGGTATGCGACATAGCTGTATGATCCCGCAGCCTGCGAACAATATGATTGTCATCTCCGGCGCTGGTCGCACGGGACTACTGAATTGCTGTATGGCGGTAAGTACGCTCCGCCTGAATCAATGAATTCCGTATGCACATGACACTCGTGGAACCCCAATCAACGCCATCAGCAATATTGCAGTACGGTAAAGCGCAAACCTAATAGGCCACAACCCTGCTGCTGACAAAAAAATTACACACTGAAAGGCGTTTCTCCTTCTTAGACGAGGTGTAGCGTAAGTACTCACAAGCAGTCTTAACTGAAACGTGATTTCTAAATATAAGTCCCTCTGCATAATGTGTCGTTGACGTTACTCCTACCCACATTAGGTGGTCGCACTGTACAAGGATCATGGGATAGCAGTATGCACATACGCAGACGGCTGTAGTAACACGTACACAAGGTATAAAACGGCAGTGCAGTGACGGAGCTGTCATTTATGCTCAGACGAATGTGTAAAGATTTCCGACGTTATTATGGCCGCACGACAGGAATTAACAAACGTTTAACGCACATGTATAGTTGGAGCTAGACACATCAGAAATGGTTCAAATGGCTCTGAGCACTATGGGACTCAACTGCTGTGGTCATAAGTCCCCTAGAACTTAGAACTACTTAAACCTAACTAACCTAAGGACAGCACACAACACCCAGCCATCACGAGGCAGAGAAAATCCCTGACCCCGCCGGGAATCGAACCCGGGAACCCGGGCGTGGGAAGCGAGAACGCTACCGCACGACCACGAGATGCGGGCCACACATCAGAAATCCCGTTACGGAATACAAAATTCCCAGATCCACAGTGTCAAGAGTGTGCCGAGAATATCAAATATCGGAGAACCCCTCACAACGAACAACGCATTGTCCGACAACAGATAGGAGCAGAGTTTACGTAGAGTTGTCAGTGTTAACAGACAAGCAACACTGCATGAAGTAACCTTTGAAATCACTGTGCTGAGGCAGCAGACGATCTAAGCGAGTGCCTTTCCTAATAGCACGAAATCGCCTGTCGCTCCTTTCCTGGACCCGTCACCATATCGGTTGGAGCCTAGAATACTAGAAAATCGTAACTTGGTCGGATGAGTCCCGGTTTCAGTAGTTTAGATCTGATGGTGCGGTGTAGACCTCACGAAGTCATAGAACCGTCAACAGAACACTGTGCAAACTGGTGGCGATTCCATATTGGTGCATAATCGTGTGGGCGGTGTTTACACGTAATGGACTGGTTCGTCTGGTACAACTGGACAGATAATTGACTAGAAATAATTACGTTCGATTACTTGGAGACCATTTTCAGTCCTTCATGGACTTTATGTTCTCAAACAACGGTGAGATGTGCCTCTGGACCAAAACTGTCGGCGATTGGTTTGAAGAACGTTTCGCACAGTTCGACCAAATGATTTGACCGACCAGATCGGCAGACATTAATAGCATCGAACATTCATGGGGCATAATCGAGAGGTCAGATCCTGCAAACGATCCAGTACGGGAAACGCTTTCGCAGTTGTGGACGGCTATGGAGGCAGCATGGCCCAGTATTTCTGCAAGGGACTTCCAGCGACTTGCGACGTCCTTGCCACGTCGAAATGCTGTACTTCGCCGGGAAAAAGGAGTTCTGACATTGTACGAGATGTCCAATGAGTTTTGTCATCTTACTGTTTCTCCCAGTATGTAGAGTACCTCAGTCCAATTAGACGTTTGCTACATGCCGCCATCAAGGTGTTGCATGTTTAATGGCCAGCAAATATCTGCATTAATAATTTATATTGGTCCATTTTTAAAGTACACAGTATTATACTACTGTACTACTGTACTATATTTCACAGCTGTGTATAAAACGTAACACAAGTTCCTGTAAACATAAACATCTAAGAAAATCGTAGTAAAATGAAGGCAGTATACGAAGCTACATACAGCTCGTGTCTTACGCTAACAAGAACAAGCCTCCTTGGTAGGCGAGGGTTTTGTTGGGAGCAGACAGTCTAAGCCAGCGGCAGCCAGTGTGCACAGTGGTATTGGCCCGCCACAGGTTGGTTGGATTAAAGACGTCTCCCGCGCCCATGGGATTAGATGCGCTCCCTTACAGCACAAGCTCCCGGCTTCCCTGCCGCCTCGGGGGATGAGCAATTTATTGGTACACTAAGCCTCCCAGATTAAACTATACCTCACTGACAAGGAGCAAAGGGATACCAGCAGCGTCTCTAGAAGAAATGCGAAATGTTCCACAGTATACCTGAGCGGAGCCTACACCGGTTGGTTAGAGGGAGAGTGGGGGGTGGGGGCCAAGAAGGGGTAGGAAGCAAGGGAGGGAGGGTGAATCTGATAAGCGGAATTCTTGAACAATGAGAGAGAGAGAGAAATGACGATCGTAGAAGCGGAGATAGGTAACTGACAAGAAATTGAAGTAAAGGAAGGTGTGGAAGGCAGGTATCTAACAACTGTGTCCTTGTCTATCTTTCATTCTCGTTTATAATCCTTCAGGAATAATTCACGAACTCCTGTTTAGAAATACTATTCTTATTAAAATTTTCGAGTTGTTTGAATTAATTTATACTAATTCCTGTAAAACGCCGCCGACATGTTCCACATTCCGCTTATTTTCGGCGCATTTTCAGTAAGTCATTACATCAATGAATCAGAACTGGGGATACACGTACCATTTAAGTAACAGTTCCAAGGATGTGGACCACACATTTGTATGTTACAAAGTGAATATGTAACAATGCCATTACATCAGATAAATCTATTTTGTTTTTCTGTGAGCACATGCGTCAAACGGGAATTTAGAAAAATAGTCCAGTTCTTTGAATATATATGCTATAAATAAACAATAAAACTATCGTGTCTGTCTATCTCCTGAAAACGAAGAAAACGAAGAAAACCGAACGTATTTTACGGCGAGCAGGGATGGCCATTGTCAGGGAACGCATTCACTACACACGGCAAGAACTGGACAAGAATGCACGCATCCTGATCGCATGTCACCTGAAAATGGCAGAAGCATTACCGGCACACACTTGGGAGTGGGTTGACTGCAGCTCTCACGCCGACAGTGAGGTTCAGAAACGACATGTTGCCGCAAAACAGATCAACAAATTCGGCAGACTCTCTGGAGCTCAGTCGACCCAGAAGGTGACAAATAGCACCAGAGCTATTGTAAATTTGACAGATAAGGTGCTAGATGCAGCCACAATTTCTGTCCTCACGAAAGGGTTGAACTTTGCACCTGTACCAAGGACCATACCGAAACGGGACATCATCAGCAGCGTAGAGGAAGCAATCCGGGGCCTACCCAAGGAGTAAGCTGAGCAGATCCGAAGGGAGACCTGCAGGATCATCGACAAGTCACGACTCCCTAAAGCTAACATTACTGCGCCGGAGCGAGAGGCTATCCGCGCACTGAGGGATGATGCTGACATCATGGTCCTCCCAGCAGACAAGGGAAATGCGACGGTGCTGATTCGTACAGTCGACTACCAACAGAAAATCTGCTCTCTGCTGAAAGACCCAGCCTACAGGAAGCTCAACAAGGACCCTACATCGACGATGACCAGGAAAACCGTGGCGCTACTGAAGGACTTAGATCTACCAGAGACAGTGCAGAAACGGCTGTATCCCAGAGCGCCAACGACACCGCGCCTATATGGGTTGCCCAAGATTCACAAAGATGGGGTGCCTCTACGGCCGATTCTGGACACTATCAACTCGCACAGTTATGGACTGGCCAAATACCTTGCGACACTATTGAAACCACTGGTGGGACACTGCAGTCATCACGTGAAAAACTCCGCGGATTTCGTTAGAATACTGAAGGACATCCGAATACAGAGTGATGACCTACTCGTGAGCTTCGACGTCACCTCCTTGTTCACGAAATTACCGCTACAAGACGCCTTGGCGCTCCTTAATCAGCACTTCGAGCCTGAAACAGTGAAGCTCTTTGAATATGCACTTACGACCACCTACTTCAAGTGCAATGGAGAGCATTATGAACAAGTGGATGGAGTGGCCATGGGATCTCCCCTTGCTCCAGGGATCGCGAATCTTTATATGGAACACTTTGAGGAGGTGGCACTATACACTGCTCACCGTAAACCCAGGCACTTCTTCCGCTATGTGGACGACACTTTCGTGATTTGGCAGCATGGCAGGCAGGCACTGAAGGAGTTTATGGACCACCTAAACGGCATACATAAGAATATCACCTTCATGATGGAAGTAGAAGAGAATGGCTGTATTCCATTCCTGGACATACTGATCAGGAAGAAAGCGGATGGCACGCTGGGCCATTCAGTATATAGAAAAAAGACGCACACAGACCTGTACCTTCATGCAACCAGCTGCCACCATCCGGCGCAACGCCAGTCAGTACTGACCACTTGGTACATAGGGCGCACGTCATTTGTGACAAAGAAAGCCTCTCAGACGAATTACACCACCTAAGAGAGGTATTTCGGAAAAACGGGTACAGTGAAACACAGATTGGCAGGGCTTTCAATAGGAGACAGGCTGACAAATTTCAGGAAGAGGAAGAGGAAGTTAACAAGAGACTCGCCTTTCTTCCATATTTGGGGCCCACATCAGCCAAAATCGGGAGGCTATTAAGAAAAGCAAGCATAAACACCGTCTTCCGACCACCGCCGAAGACGAAAGAGCTGCTGGGCTCAGCTAAAGACCCACTCAAACTAAACACACCTGGTATATACAACATTGCCTGCGAATGTGGTGTGCAGTACATCGGTCAAACGCAGCGCTGCATCTCTAAAAGGTGCGAGGAACACATCAGGCATGTTCGACTTGGACAGATAGAGAAATCTGCTATAGCTGAACATAGCATCAAAGAAAACCACACCTTTGATTTCGAAAACACCAGGGTGCTGTGCCGAGCCGGGAGCTATTGGGATAGCGTCATTAAAGAATCAATAGAAATACGGGTCCACGAGAATCTTGTGAACAGGGACGAACGCTATCAACTGAGCGCGGCCTGGAATCCAGCATTAGCCGCAGTACGCCAGGAACGCAACAAGAACCGTCCAGCTCACGAGACGCGATCAGAATGCTCTGACGGAGACACGAACGGCGCACCCGCTTCCCCCTCCACCCCGCCCGCCGGCTCCTCTAGACCCAGCCTCCCGCGGCCAGGTGGTGGGGGGCACACCGCAGGTATAAAGGGACCGGCATCCGCAAAGTCTCGGCACTTCGCCAGAAGATGATGAGTATATCACTCGTCGAAACGTCGCAGTTTGAAGACACCGCCACCCGGCTGGAAGCCCGAGAACTCTTCGCCAGCTGTATACGCCGGGAAAGCATACATTCACATTTACTGCATATGATCGTGTATCTCTCTACTCACCCGAAAATGAGGCTTCTATAGTAGACGAATGCATGCGCTATAAGGTCTGTCAGTTACTCTAACGGGTCGCAACTAACAGATTTATGACAACGTGAAATACATTTATACCACATGGCTTTCAGAAGAAGAAGAAAAATATCGTGGTGCTCCATCCCTTGTAAAAGTAACAGCAATCATATTACTTACAGTTACGATCTACAGTAGTTGAAACTTCTGTATTTTTTATTTAAACTGAGTACTATGTTGGTGAAACTTCTGAGTTTTTACTTAAACTGCTGAATTCTGCCGAGTGCAACTGAACGTACTATCTCTTTGCTTAATTTTCATCATATCACTGACCTACAGAATTTTCTCTAACAAATACAACGCAAACTCATCGTATACATTTATGACCCACAATATACAAACGCATTGCAATTTGACTGCAAATAATTAACACAATAGAATGGCTCTGAATTAGAAGAAATCATAACAATATCCACTTTTCATCAATCACTTACCTCACAGAAAATCTTCATTACACGAACTACAGCAAAGACAGCAAGTAGCAACTACGGCCAGCTAAATAAAAGATTCTAACTACTGTAGGCTCTAACTATTAACAGGCATGTGGTTAGCAAAAGAAAGATTTATTTGCAGAGCAAACAATGTATTTAGCAGATTTTATCTTATTTTGTGACATCCAGTTCCAAAAATTATATAATCGTCAATAATTCCATTTCCCAGACATTAGCAATTACATTAATCATCATTTTACAATCCATATCCAACCAATACTAAATCTCCATGACGGACACACGTCCAGACCGTTCACTCACACGCTGTTAAAGCTTCTAACCTCCATCACTGCCAACTATTAATTTCTAACTGCGAGTGCGACCAGCCACAGAGTCTCCTACAGAGGGCACACAGCGCAGTCAGTGATACTAATGCAGTCTATAGCGCTGCCAACATACAAATACATAAACAGGCTACTTACATAGTGCATTATATTACAAACAGTTGCAGATATCTCACATGAATTTCACGTTTCGAAATGCAGGTTTTTAGCTGATTCAAAATTTTTTCGTTCGGAAGTAATCTACAAAATTTAATTTTCTGGAATATTGTTTGTCGACTTTTTTTCTAAAGAGGTTGAAAAATCAGCCACCCAGTTGCCAAACAGAGGCTTATTAGCTCTTGACCTAGATTTCGATATTTCTAAAATTATTTTCTTCAGAACGAGTGAGCCTTGTTACACCATCTGATGGTACATAAGATTAGATGAAACTGAAAGGCTACTCTCATATATAAAGTTGACAAAATAAGAATTATTCCAAGCATGGCTTTCGATAGCAGTCATATTACATACATCGTACTTCAGAATGAATGGTCACTAGTAAATGCCCACAAGTAGAGGCTCTTGTCAACATAAAATCGTAACAGGAGTCAAATATTTGCCTAAGTTTCGTGTACATCATGCCAGAGACTATAACCAACGAGATATTTTTAGAAGTATCGAAACCAAGGTCAGGGACAAATAAACAGCTCTTTTGCAACTGGTTGGCTGACTTTTCAACCACTTCAAATTTACATTGTTGCTGCTCCGCAGCCATATTTAAGATTTTGACTTTTTTCATTTCTCACTTATACATAGTGTGTCAAGAAGAATCATGCGATTTGGTACTTCCATATTTCTGAAACTAATAAACAAATGCAATGAATTCTGTTTTTTGATGAACGGGAAATTCAGAAAGTTTTTTTTCATACCTTTTCATAGGTGTTCAATATGCCCCCCTTGAGGTCCACGGCATACGTCAATGCAGTATTCAAACTATTCCCACACTGCAGCGAGCATGTCTTCAGTTACAGCTTCCACAGCCGCTTTTATGCAGTGTCTCAGTTCATTCATTGTTGCTGCAAACGGAGGCACATAAACAGAGTCTCTTATAAATCCCCCACCAGAAATAATCACACACAGTCAAGTCTGATGACCATCGAGGCCAGTAATGTAAAGCTGAATCATTTGGTCCAGTGCGACCGATCCATCGTCCAGCGATCCTTTGATTTAAAAATTTCCGCACATCCAGATGTCAACACATGCAACACATTCCAGACGGGCATCGTGGGAATATTGAGCCATCGAGCTGCACGGCGAACGGATTTCTGCGGATTCCTAGCGAAACTACACTCCTGGAAATTGAAATAAGAACACCGTGAATTCATTGTCCCAGGAAGGGGAAACTTTATTGACACATTCCTGGGGTCAGATACATCACATGATCACACTGACAGAACCACAGGCACATAGACACAGGCAACAGAGCATGCACAATGTCGGCACTAGTACAGTGTATATCCACCTTTCGCAGCAATGCAGGCTGCTATTCTCCCATGGAGACGATCGTAGAGATGCTGGATGTAGTCCTGTGGAACGGCTTGCCATGCCATTTCCACCTGGCGCCTCAGTTGGATCAGCGTTCGTGGTGGACGTGCAGACCGCGTGAGACGACGCTTCATCCAGTCCCAAACATGCTCAATGGGGGACAGATCCGGAGATCTTGCTGGCCAGGGTAGTTGACTTACACCTTCTAGAGCACGTTGGGTGGCACGGGATACATGCGGACGTGCATTGTCCTGTTGGAACAGCAAGTTCCCTTGCCGGTCTAGGAATGGTAGAACGATGGGTTCGATGACGGTTTGGATGTACCGTGCACTATTCAGTGTCCCCTCGACGATCACCAGTGGTGTACGGCCAGTGTAGGAGATCGCTCCCCACACCATGATGCCGGGCGTTGGCCCTGTGTGCCTCGGTCGTATGCAGTCCTGATTGTGGCGCTCACCTGCACGGCGCCAAACACGCATACGACCATCATTGGCACGAAGGCAGAAGCGACTCTCATCGCTGAAGACGACACGTCTCCATTCGTCCCTCCATTCACGCCTGTCGTGACACCACTGGAGGCGGGCTGCACGATGTTGGGACGTGAGCGGAAGACAGCCTAACGGTGTGCGGGACCGTAGCCCAGCTTCATGGAGACGGTTGCGAATGGTCCTCGCCGATACCCCAGGAGCAACAGTGTCCCTAATTTGCTGGGAAGTGGCGGTGCGGTCCCCTACGGCACTGCGTAGGATCCTAGGGTCTTGGCGTGCATCCGTGCGTCGCTGCGGTCCGGTCCCAGGTCGACGGGCACGTGCACCTTCCGCCGACCACTGGCGACAACATCGATGTACTGTGGAGACCTCACGCCCCACGTGTTGAGCAATTCGGCGGTACGTCCACCCGGCCACCCGCATGCCCACTATACGCCCTCGCTCAAAGTCCGTCAACTCCACATACGGTACACGTCCACGCTGTCGCGGCATGCTACCAGTGTTAAAGACTGCGATGGAGCTCCGTATGCCACGGCAAACTGGCTGACACTGACGGCGGCGGTGCACAAATGCTGCGCAGCTAGCGCCATTCGACGGCCAACACCGCGGTTCCTGGTGTGTCCGCTGTGCCGTGCGTGTGATCATTGCTTGTACAGCCCTCTCGCAGTGTCCGGAGCAAGTATGGTGGGTCTGACACACCGGTGTCAATGTGTTCTTTTTTCCATTTCCAGGAGTGTATGCAGAACGCGTTCGACGTCTCTGACAGGTACTCGGGGACGGCCCGCAGATTTGCCTTTACAAAAGCAACCTGTTTCTCTGAATTGTTCATGCCATCGTCTAATGCTCTATGCTATAGGAGGATCCAAGTCATGCCTAGTACGAATGTCCCGCTGAACAGTTATTATAGACCCGCACTGCGTAAAACGTAGAACACAAAACGCTTTCTGTTGTCCCGCTACCATTTGTACGAGAACTGAAGTGGCCGCACTCTGCTGCTGTCTAGTGGGAAACATGTAAAACTCGAGAGTTTGCTCTCTCCAACAGTACTTCAATCACGCACATATCTCAGACAACATAATAGTTAAAAACTAAACTCCTCCCGAACTGGCCATGAAGGCCCAACAATACTGACCGGCCACCGTGTCATCCTCAGCTCATGGGCGTCACTGGATGCGGAGACGGATGGGCATGTGGTCAGCACACCGCTCTCCCGACCATATCTCAGTTTCCAACACCGAAGCTGCTCCTTTTCAATCACGTAGCTCCTCAGTTTGCCTCCCAAGGACTGAATGCAACCCGCTTGCCAACAGCGCTCTGCAGACCAGATGGTCACCCATCCAAGTACTTGCCCAGCCGAACAGCCCTTAACTTCGGTGATCTGACGGGAACCGGTGTCACCACAAAGGCAAGGCCGTTGGGTCATAATAGTTATGATTTTTAAAAAATCTGATGACTCTTTTTGATGCACCCTGTATTTCATACAACGCAGTAAGTTGTTGTTAGACCCTGTCTGGAACTCCAATAAAACCTCCTTTGATACGATTTTGGCTTACATCTACATATTTTCGATTTTCTTTACTTATCAAAATGTTGGAGATATTTATCTTGAAAATGGTGCTGAATAATACGACCTCTGGTACTAACAAAGTACCGAACGGGATAGCTCAGTTCATATATAAAATTCCGCCCCATAGGCTTCAACAACTTCACACATTTGGCCCAGACATAAAGAACTTGTACAACTGTTTGCATTTATTGGCATTACTTTTATTGCAAGGTGACTTCCAATGGCTGATATCGTAGTTCCGTGATCAATCATCACCAAACGGCTGATCATCTCGCAGGGACATTTTCGGTAAGTCCTGGTAACTCCCGGGTTGGCCAACATGAACTGCTCAACTGAGTTCAGAACGCGCTCACGGCAATTACTTGTTTCTCCCGTGCAAACGACATTGTCAGTCATAGTACTATATTGCCAGCTTCATAGCTAGGCGTATACGCGTGAGGTTTTTCTTTCTTTTTTCTTTTAGTGTGTGTGTGTGTGTGTGTGTGTGTGTGTGTGTGTGTGTGTGTGTGACGTATTTGCTAACGCGGATAGTTTGATTTACGCATTGATACTAAGGTATATTTTTTCTCACGATGGCATGTTCTAGCAAGAAACAAAATATTATATTACTTTCATTCGGAATGGAGGGGAGGGGGCTCTGAGCACTATGGGACTCAACTGCTGAGGACATTAGTCCCCTAGAACTTAGAGCTACTTAAGCCTAACTAAGGACATCACACACATCCATGCCCGAGGCAGGATTCGAACCTGCGACCGTAGCAGTCGCACGGTTCCGGACTGCGCGCCTAGAACCGCGAGACCACCGCGGCCGGCGGAGGGGAGGGGGGCGGAAGGGTAAATCGATTACATCTTCATCCAGAGAATGTACAAATATGTGTGTTCTTACTGTTCTATGATACGGTATAATGGACAAATATGTGTGCGTTTACTGTGCTAAGCTATGGTATCAGATTGGAAAAAAAAGGGAACATCGAACGCCGCTATTCCGTCAGGGATTTCGCACTGGCTTCTGCTATAAGTGAAGAGAAAGTAGGGCAGCTAATACCCAAATGTAATGCTCAGCAATCAACTTTTTTAAAACCATTAAATAACAATAATGGAGCGACTGACACTTCATTTCACGTTTCAAATATTATCGCACAGAATAAGAAACAGTTCGAAGATGGCGAATTAATCGAAACTGCATTTTTAGATGCTGCAGGTTTATTACTTTATAGTTTCAAAAATAAAACTGAGATAATGTTTGCTGTTAAATCTGTACAACATTATGAAAATACAGTAATGAGGAGGGTTGGGGTTTTTTCCTTACAACTGGATGAATCGACTGATGTAGCTGATCCAGCTCAGTTGGACGTTTTTACAAGAATAGCTTTTCATAATTTCGAAATAAGAGAACAGCTAGTAAAGTCTGTATCAGTAACAGGCCGCACTACAGGAAAGGACATACTTTTAGCAGATAAACATCATATCAGCTGTGAAATTCTCCTGTAAAGAAGCTTGTGGGCTTAGCAGCTGACGGAGCCCCTGCAGTGGCGTGCGTGGGGAGGGACTCATAGCCTTGTGTCGTAAAGACAAAAGGATAACGGAATTTCTGTCTCACCATTGTGTAATACACCAGCAGTCACTGTCGGGAAAGTTCTTAACTATGAATAATGGAAAGAAAAGAGTAAAAAAAGTGCGATATTGGAGTGCCTGTGTTGTTCAGAATCACGGCGCAATGTTTCTTCTGACATGCACACAGGCACTGCAATGTCGTATTTCTCCGCCGACACCGGACAAGCGGCAGTCAATTAAAATGTCTCCCCGGTGAGGGAATAAACGAGACGGATGAACGAGTGTAGGTTGTAGACGCATGGTTGTCGACATGAGGAAGTTTGTGTCTGACCATGAGCCATGATCGGATGGCCTAATGGTAAGGCGGCCAATCGCGATAAGCGGGAAATACGGGTTTGAGTCACGGTCGAGACAAATTTTCATTGTAGTCATTCCGTTATACAGCTGATGGTTGTCCACATTCGCTGCTGTGAATACATCTCAGGTAAATCATAAAAGTAGTGAACATATTGACAGCACATGCAATTCAGGGACGCTTGTTCAGTGTACTGACTGACGAACTAGATTACCAGTATGGTAATCTACTTCTTCATTCGGAAGTCCGTTGGCTTAGTAGAAGCACAGTTTTTAAGCGTCTTAAAGAGTTGCTTCCTCTTTTAGTAGAATTTTTGAAACAAGGAGGTGAACTCTTCCGTGAACTAAAAGATCCGGTTTGGCTCCAGGATTTTGCTTTTCTCGTAGTTATATATCCTCAATTTTCAGCTTCAATAAGGATAAAGGTGTTGGTGGCACCATTTCCGATGTTATCTCATTCTCAAGAAAAGCTATAACGATGGATAAAACATCTCATGCAAAGTGAACACATACACTTTGCTTATTTAAAACAAACTATTTACAAGTAAGGCCCTTCAAAACCTCCTTACAACAGCAAACAATACGTTGAAATTATTTCAGATTTGAGAAGTCAATTCAACAAAGACTTCCAACATTTCAAAAGCATTTAAGTTGTTTCACCGTTTGTCAAATCGTCTGTTATACAGAGCGCAGCTAAGGAATTCTCCACTTGTGTCACGTGACATTTTCATTTTCAAGAAGACAGTGCAGCAGCGGAGTAGGAACTGATTGAGTTTTAAAATGATTTATCTTTAAAATAGCTTTCTCCACGTTCTGAAAATATTTTTGCTGCTGTTCCTTAGGAAAATTACTCAGTTTTGGTCCAGGATGGCCACAAAGTGAAGGCACTGTTCAGCTCTACATATGCGAGTGAGGTATGTTTTCCCAGTATGGAATTTATAAAAAGCATATGCAGAAACAGTTTGACTGATAACCTCTTGGACAACTGTATTCGAATACCAGCCACTATCTACTCTCTCAATTTAAAAAAAGTTCTTGTTGACAAAAAAGAGAGCCATCTTTCCCATTTATGTGATTAAGACCGATAAATAAATTGATTTTACATTTGTAGTTTATTGCTAACTACACTTCAGTTTCTTTCTTTCCTACACTTCAATTTCAATTTATTTTTCTTACGTATAGTTTAACTGTAATTCATTTCATACGGACTAGAAACGTAAGACGCAATTATAAAACGTAAGACTTTTTTAAAAAAAAATCTTATTTCTGTCTCAGTGGCTTATAATAGCTCACAGTAGGATTTAAAAACGGTACGTTAGCGAAGAAGCTTCGTAACTTCGGCAAGCACTGTCCTGGACGAAAGAGAGTGTTTAAGAATGGCGTCTGTTCATCAATTTATTTAAAACAAATTTAAAGGCACCAGTATTACACAACGAAAACTGATATGTGTCAGTACTTTTTTAAAAATATACAGATTCGTATCGCTACCTTTTGAAAATGTACATCGCAAGCACAGTTGGCGTAACTGTGGGAATTCGAAAGTAATGAATATTCTCACTGGAGTACAGACCAGATATGGTACGCAAAGTACTGATGTTTTATTTGCGAGAGGGACAGCACGAATAATCAATACGAAAAAAATTTGACCAGAGACAGAATCGTTTTTCCGCCCGTAATTGAGCATAAGAAGGTAAACGTGGCACCACAAACATATAAAACTCAGGCAAATACAGGCTCAATTACTTTTCGGTAGATGTGAACCAAGTTTCTCTTCTGAGTTAAGCGAAAGTGATAGCTATGTTCATAGGTTCACAAGTAAGATATGTCATTGCTGACAGCTACTTCTAAACAGGCGGGATAAAATCAATGTTCCTGTGCGCACATATTTCCCGCCCACCAGCTGTAGAATACCAAACTTACTTGAAATTTTCGAAAACACTTCTCTTGACGGATGATTTCGAAGCGTATCATGTGCGCGATAATGACGTACGTAGTATTAGTGCTGACAGCTGATTTGATTACGTAAAAGCATCTTTATGGAATCAGTTATATGTTTAGTCAAGTTTGTGAAATTTTGCAACTTCGTAATAAAAGTTCTTAACTCTGAGAAGGAGCTAAGCACTACACGGCTGGAAGACATGTACGACGATCACTTTTCCCCCCCTTGTTCACAATAAAATACGTTTTATTTAAAAAAGTGAAATATAAATTTTATCATTATCTGCCGCCATTAGAATTATGAAGATGTATTGCTCCAAGCACATTGCGCGTTAAGGAAGGTATATCAGCAGAGCGGAGAAGAACTGCGAAATCATTCTATCAAAGATACGTGCCGCAAATGGAGAAATCCACTAATATAAGCGTTTCTCAATATTATGGTCTGGCGCCTGTGAATTGTCGGATCAACTCGACTGTTCACATGGTACTGACTTACGCATCCTTGGAAAGTTATCGAAGGACGGTAAAACCACAATAAGATGTTGCACGTCCACCCCCCATCATTGAAGGTGCACATGGAAACTTGTCCGCTCTGGAATGCAGAATAGGCGGCGATCTACAGCACATCTGACGACAGAACAGAAATCTTGTGCAGTTCCAAGAGTTTCGAAGCAAATCTTGTTGAAATTTGAGCCCTGCGGCAGACGACTTGTACGTGCTCCCATTAAGACCAAGTGACATCGTCAGTTACCATGGAAGTGTGGACGGGGTCATCGAGTTTGGACCGTGGATCGGTGGTATCGCATCGCCTACTTCGATGGTTGAGTCCGGAAGTGTCGTCATCCAGGCGAACGACTATTGTAAACGTGGTCTGCGCCAGACACAGGTTGCTGCTGACAGTTGCTGCTATGCGCCACACTCATCTGGGCTTCCGTGGTACCTGTAGTAGTGATCGAAGGGACTATGTCAGCTGTAGATGTCGAGGACCATACTGCAGACCACCTGCATCTCTTCATCGTTGATGTCTTCCCCAGGAGAGCAGACATCTACCAGCACGACAACTGGCCGTTTCACATGACCAGGGTCGTGCTACAGTGATATTGCAACACGATAAGGAAATCATGTTGATGTCTTGACCAAATAATTCGCCTTACCTGAACCAGACTGAATACATCTGGGCCACAACGGGCGTCACTCCTGCGCCCAGAAATAACAAGCATTACGAGAACAGCGTGTCTTTGGGCGTACACATACCTCCGGAGACCAACCAAGAACTTATCGAACCCATGCCATGCAGAAAACCTGCTGTGTATTGTATGGCGTTCCACAGGTGAACCAACACATTGTTAACCAGATGGATATGTTCTGGCGCAAAAGTGTATGTTTAATCGATACATATTATTAAAAATTCATGTATGTGTGTACCAGTAGACCGATTTCAGTCAAACACGGTTCACGTATCCTTCACTATGACGTAAGAATCGCTGTCTGTGTAGGAACCACCTACCTACCACAGTTCATGAAATATGACGTCTTAACAATGAGATGCGTCAAAAACCGCTGCATCGTCCATGACTTTTAAATTCAATACTTCTGTGTTTATGATGTCTAGTCGCAATAAATTTAGCAAGCAGTAGCCACATATGTCACTAAATGCACCTACAAAATTATATCATGGTGCCGCACATAGTTCATGAGGTATAACGTCGTAAACACTGAAATGCGTGGTAAAATGCCTCACTATGCATGACGTTTAAATTTATTATTTCTCTGCTATTCACGACATATTGTGCAAACAGTACCCACATATGCCGTTGAACGTACTGACACAAATATATCATAATTTCAGAGGTATTTTTCGATATCACACCACAAACAGTTCATTTCTTGTTTCGTTTCTAATATAAAATTGGCGAAATGAATACCCGGGCAATGCCGGGTTTGTCGGCTAGTGTTTTCTTATTTGTAGCCCGTTTTAACGATCTCATTTGATCCGCATCGGACTCAGCATCAAAAGCTTTTGACCTCGATTGCTTTTTCGGTAACGGGAGGGCAGTGATGTAAACTGTTTCACATGTTTTGCTTTAGAATGGCCCTGGACTAGCAACAGAAGCTTGTCCAAAGTAGTGGGTCGCATGAATTCTCCTTGTCAGTCATTGGAAAGGTTTACGATACTATCTTTACCATGTTACCATTATTACAAAAAAATTTGTTGACACGTCATGACGTTTTTGGAGACCGAAAATCTTCTCTTTAAAGATCTTGCGAAAGTTTCATAGTGTATTTTATACAGTTCCACACTGTCATTTACTGAACAAAACACAGGTGTCTATAAATTATCTCTGCAGCTTAATACTTTAATAACTTTAAAACCCTACTAGATATTAACAAATGGTTTTCAACATGTGATAACATAACCCTTAATGTATTCTTTCACCTTTCAACTAACGCAATTTTGACCCAGAACTGAACTCTGAAACATGACAAAATGTGGACGCCACAGGATAAAGCTCACTGTTTGGCCTGGTTCACCAGACGACGTCCGACACCCAAGTGCAACGAAGCTTTCAAACATGATATGGAAGGCAACCACCATCCTGACCAACTATTCGAGCTTGGCGTACATCATTTTGTAGAAACAGGTAGTGTTCTCCATAAAAAGGGGACGGAGCGACCAAGTGTTTGTCCAACGTGGACAAGGTACGCTAGGCATTTGCAAGGAGTCCGAAAAAATCGGTGCGTACGGCGGCCAGAGAATTGGAAATGGCGTGATTAACACGCTGTATTGCATAAGAGGTTGTGGTTATATTCCTAGAAGGTCCAGCTAATTCAGGCATCCTCACGTTACACAGAAATGGAAAGAGACAGTCTCAAGGCCTATGTTTGGTGCATCATTGGCTCATTCTCTTTCATAGTCTTTCGTCTATGATGGAGTTCATCGGGACATGTTACTGGAGTTTGCTGTGCTGCAAATGCAACACCTGCTACCTTACGTCCAGCAGGATGGGGCAACATCCCACTAGACCCTAAATGTCCGTCAGTTTCTAAATGAAAAGTTTCCGGATGGTCAAATTCGATGGTCGCCACAGTACCCTGACCTCACACCATCAGACTTCTTACTGCGAGGTTATGTAGAGGATCTGATGTACCGAACCAAGGTTAGAGATCCACAGGACTTAAAGGCCCGCATTCTCAATGCATCGGAACGAGTCACCGAGTAGATCTTCAATTGTACGTGGAGAGAAATGGAATTCCGACTAGACACAATCAGTGCCGCTAAAGATGGACACATTGATGAGTATGAATGAGGAACAAAACTTTATAAGGCACAACGGAGTTATAGAAGCTGGCTGCAAGCGGGCACTGATTTAAATCAATGAGTCAGATTGAAAATCTTTACCGGACCGGAATTCGCACCGAAGTCTCCTGCTTACAAGGCAGGCGTGCTAACCACTACGCCATCCGATCGCAGTGGCCATAGCAACTGCACGGACTATCCTAGTACGCCTCCCATCAGACCCAAATTTTCGACCTGTCAACACACTACGAATGTAGTGTCCCTTCCAAGTTATTCTAACTAGCTGATTCCCCTAAATGTAGGTGTGCCTCTATACTGAAGAGGTCATTGATCGTACTCGCATTAATTATACAGGGCGTTTCATGATTCATGCTAAACACCTCTAGAGGTTATATAGGGGACTTAGTACATCAGGTTTTGAATAAGGACCCCTGCCCCTCGCTCCCCCCCCCCCCCCCCCCTCGAGACAAACTTAAACGCGCCGGCGCCTGTAAAGCCATGTATATAATTGGTGATTCCGTCAGATGGTGCTACAAATTTTCAAGAATGATGGAGACCGATAAGCGTATCAACTTGAGGTGAGGGTCTCTGGTTACGAGATGAACTAGTCTAAAGTTAAAAACGAAAACCATTCTGATTCCTCTTACAGTGGAATAGATGTACTACTGCTGTTGAGGCAACGAGTGTTGGGTATGCAACCTTCAGAGGTGGTAGTATGCACCAAGACTAGAAAAAAAGTCCAGTAAACACGGGCTGTAAAATACGCACCTGTGGAGCTATGGGCACTTCTACATCTTCGCTAGTGTGAAACACAATTCCTCTACAGAACGGATACTCATAGGTGGCAATGTTTCCGGACATGGGCTCCTGAGGAGAACTTGATCTACTAAGTCCCCTCCACAAGTTGCAGAAGTATGTAACATGAATTGTGTAACACTATTTATATGTCCGAAAGAACGGACGCCATATACACCGAAGAGCCAAACAAACTGGTACACCAGCCTAATATCGTGTGGGGCCCCTGAGAGCACGCAGAAGTGCTGCAACGCAGCGTGGAATGGACTCGACTAATGTCTGAAGTAGTGCTAGGCGCAACTGACACCACGAATACTGCAGAGCTGTCCATAAATCCGTAAAAGTTCGTGTGGTTGGATATCTCTTCTGAACAGCACATGGAAAGGCATTCCAGATTTGCTCAGTAATGTTCATGTCTGGGGAGTTTGGTGGCCAGCCGAAGTGTTTAAACTCAGAAGAGTATTCCTGGAGCCTTTCTGTAGCAGTTCTGGGCTGAGTGTGGTTTCGCATTGTCCTGCTGAAATTGCTCAAGTCCGTCGGAATGCACAATGGAAATGAATGGATGCAGGTGATCAGACAGGTTCTCACGTACGTGTCACCTGTCAGAGTCGTATCTAGACGTATCACGGTTCCCATACCACTCCAACTGCACACGTCTCGCACCATTACAAAGCCTCCACCAGCCTGTACTGTCCCCTGCTGACATGCAGGTTCCATAGATTCATGAATTTCCTCCATACCCGTACATGTCGATCCACTCGATACAATTTGAAACGAGACTTGTCGGACCAGGCAACACGTTTCCAGTCATCAACAGTCTAATGTCGGTGTTGACGGTCCTAGGCGAGGCGAAAAGCTTCCTGTCATGCAGTCATCAACGGTACTCGAGTGATCCTTTGGATGCGAAACCCCACACTGATGTCGTTTCGTTGAATGATTCTCACCCTGACACTTGTTGACGGCCAGCATTGAAATCTGCAGCAATCTGCCGAAGGTTGAAATCTGTAGCAATTTGCGGAAGGGTTGCATTTCTGTCACTTTGAACGGTTCTCTTCAGTCATCGCTGGTCCCCTTCTTGCAGGAGCTTTTTCCGGCCGCGGCAATATCGGAGACTTGACGTTTTACCGGATTTATAATATTCACGGTACACTCGTGAAACGATCGTACGGGAAAATCCCCATTTTAAGGCTACGTCGGAGATGCTGTGTCCCATCGCTCGTGCGCCGACTAAAACACCACGTTCAAACATTCTGAAATCTTGATAACCTGCAATTGTGGCATCAATAACCGATCTAATAACTGCGGCAGATACTTGTTGTCTTGTACAGGGTTAGTCACTAACTATTACCACCAAGAATGAATCCGAAAGTAAGATAGGAGTTGAAAAGTTTCTGGGAAAGAAGCAGCAAGAAGTTGTTTTTTATTTATTTATTTTTTAAGGTGAAGTAACGTACTTTGGTACTTATTTTCCGATAGCGGCTATCAGGACGAATCCAATTAGGTGTCACAGTAAGGTCTTTGAAGGTCAACGAAGGTCAAAACGGTGGCATGAACGTCCATTTAAAGAAGGCGTTTGAAGGGATAACCATTGGTATCAATGAAGTGCTGTAATCTTCTTATCATGGATTCAGTGGTATTCCTTATCACATCGGTACTTATCGAAGCACATGCTCTGACAATTCTCTCTCGCATATCTTCGGGTGTACTTGTAACATCTTTAGAAAAAATGTATTTTATGAATCCCCACAAGAAAAAATCCAGGGTAGTCAAATCACATCTCCTCCGCGTCCAATCCAAAGATTTGGAAATTGTCTCCGCAACTCATTACTAGCCATCAGCGAAAAATGTGCCGGACACCCATCGTGTTGATAGTACATTCTGTTCCTTGTTACTAAAGGTATTTCTTCCAATGACAGACATGATGTTTTTTGCACGGATGTGGTGTACTTCCTACAATTAAGATTTACTTCGATGGAATGGGGGCCTATAATTCTGTCCTCCAGAATCCTACACCATATATTCACCGACCACGGTTTCTTGTGTGCAACTGCGGCAGCCAACATGGATTTTCCGTTGCTCAATAATGCATGATATACAAATTATCATTTCCACGGTTCGTGAATGTAGCCTCGTCAGTACATAAAATGAAATTAATAAGTTTGTCATCCCTCTGAATCTGAAGTTAAGAGCCCATCGGCAGTATTCAATGCGACGCATACAATTCGTATCAGTTAAATCTTGGTGGGGACTAATATGGTAAGGATGACATTTATGGCGATGCAGAACACCAACAACACTACTCTGGCTCACGACAGATTCCCCTGCAATTTGACGCGAACTAACACAAGGATCTCGAAACAGTGACAAGAGTACAAATTTACGTTTCATCGTTAGTAGCTTTCCGTTGAGGATATGTTTCTGATACGATAAATATCCAGTTGTTCTCAATTTATCATACACATATTTAAATGTACGACGTGTAGCGTGAGTACATTGAGGATATCTTTCAGCGTAGAAGTCTCTAGCTCTCACTGAATTTCGTTGGCATTCTCTGTAAATGAGAAGCATATCGACTTGTTGTTCGAACGAATACATCGTTCACATTCGCTTGATTCGACGATACTAGTCTTACCGTTCCTATTAGTGTTGTACTGCGAAAAAAATGGTTCAAATGGCTCTGACCACTATGGGACTTAACTTCTGAAGTCATCAGACCCCTAGAACTTAGAACCACTTAAACCCAACTAACCTAAGACATCACACACACATCCATGCCCGAGGCAGGATTCGAACCTGCGACCGTAGCGGACGCGCTGTCCAAGACTGTAGCGCCTAGAACCGATCGGCCACCCCGGCCAGCATACTGCGAAAACTTCGAATGGTGTTTACATGTCAATGCCATGTTAGATGGATACGCCATATTCGGCGAATATTTACTATTTGCTCGATATACGAGAGAGAATTGTCAGAGCAAGTGCTTCGGTAAGTGCTGAAGTGATAAGGAATACCACTAAATCCATGATAAGACGATTGCAGCACTGCATTGATACCGATGGTCATCACTTCGAACATCTCCCTTCAATGGACGACAATGCCACCTTTTTGACCTTCGTTGACCTCCAAAGACCTTACTGTTACACCTCATTAGATTTGTCTCGATAGACACTATCAGAAAATAAGTAACAAACTATAGCATCCCATTTTATAAAGAAAGTTGACCTTCATATCTCTGACGCAAACCCACCTAGCAACAAAAAACCAACGTCATATTATGGCCCTCGTTGTCCAAATGCTAGATTTGTCCCACAAACTTTTCAGCTACTCTCATACGTTCGGAGTTATTCTAGGTGGCAATAGTTAGTGACTCGCCCCGTATAGGCATTGTCGGCCGCAGCGCCGTACTCTGCCTGTTTACATATGTCTGTATTTGAATACGCATGCCTATATCAGTTTCTTTGGCGCCTCAGTGAATATGTATAAAATTTTATAAGTTATTCTACCACAGATTTAAAGTCACTTATTAATATCTAGTATTTTTGTAAATGTGTTGGCCGGCCGGTGTGGCCGAGTGGTTCTAGGCGCTTCAGTCTGGAACCACAAGACCGCTACGGTCAGAGGTTCGAATCCTGCCTCGGGCATAGATGTACGTGATGTCCTTAGGTTAGTTACGTTTAAGTAGTTCTAAGTTCTAGATGTTAAGTCCCATAGTGCTCCGAGCCATTTTTTTTGTAAAGGTGCTGATGTATTAATTTGTAAATATAATTATGGAATCGGTGGGTTCAGGAGGGTAATATGGAACGTCGTGCTGGATCCCAACGGCCTCGTATCACTAACAGTCGAGATGACAGGCATCTTATCCGCATGGCTGTAACGGATCGTGCAGCCACGTCTCGATCCATGAGTCAACAGATGGGGACGTGGGACGTTTGCAAGACAACAACGGTCTGCACGAACAGTTCGACGACGCTTGCACCAGCATCGACCATCAGCTCGGAGACAATGTCTGCGGTTACCCTTGACGCTGCATCACAGGCAGGAGCGCCTGCGATGGTGTACTCAACGACGAACCTGGGTGCACGAATGTCAAAGCGTCACTTTTTCGGAGAAATCCCGGTTCTGTTTACAGCATCATGATGGTCGTATCCGTGTTTGGCGACATCGCGGTGTATGCACATTGGAAGCGTGTATTCGTCATCGCCATACTGGCGTATCACCCGGCGTGATGCTATGGGTGCCATTGGTTACACGTCTCGGTCACCTCTTGTTCGCATTGACGGCACTTTGAGCAGTGGACGTTACATTTCAGATGTGTTACGACCGGTGGCTCTACCCTTCATTCGATCCCTACGAAACCCTACATTTCAGCAGGATAACGCGCGACCGCATGTTGCAGGTTCAGTACGGGCCTTTCTGGATACAGAAAATGTTCGACTGCTGACCTGGCCAGCACATTCTCCATATCTCTCACCAATTGAAAACGTCTGGTCAACAGTGGCCGAGCAACTGCCTCGTCGCAGTACGCCAGTTATTACACTTGATGAACTGTGGTATCGTGTTGAAGCTGCTTGGGCAGTTGTACCTGTACACGCCGTCCAAGCTCTGTCTGACTCAATGCCCAGGCGCATCAAGGCCGTTATTGATGTCGGAGGTGGTTTTCTGAGTACTGATTTCTCAGGATCTCTGCACCCAAATTGTGTGAAAATGTAATTACATGTCAGTTCTAGTATAATATATCTGTCCAATGAACAGCCGTTTATCATCTGCATTTCTTCTTGGTGTAGCAATTATAATGGCCAGTAGTGTACTATATGAACCATCCAAAAGAAGAAAGAAAAATTTTTTTTAACAATATTTAACCGTAGGAAAATGAAATAACCAATGTACATACGATCATGAACAATTTACTAAGTCCCACAAAAGTTCATAAATCTTTTCATGAGAGTAGTCCATTATGCCATTCCTAGTTCAATCTGCTCTCGGTACCGGAGTCACCTCCTGCCATTATAACACGCGCCACCATGTTTCGAAGTGAAAAGACAATTTCTGACCTTAATAGTTAAGTGAAAAATCAAGATATGCAGCCATTTGAAATGCTTCATACGCGATAAGCTTTGTGGCTGAACAATAAAGAGGACAGGCAAGGAGAAGTGGGCAACACCGACGGACTTCACGTGATATCAATCAGTTCAGTAACTCAGGCACTGCTTTTAGACAAAATCGTTTCACCAAATGTATTTCCATTAACTAAGAATAAATACGAACAGTACAGGAAAACTAGGACTAAATAAAGTGAACGCCACAAGGACAGGTGGAAGGGAATGAACTCCAATTCACCACAAATTTGCATAACCGCCAAAATTACTCTATGATCAATTGGTTGTTCTGCTACGAACCTGAGCTTGCTTAAAAACAGGGTCCGCTCTACGGAAAAATTTATTTTGCACAAGTTACAAATACGCTAGCCAACTAGAGAAAATGTGGTGTACCGAGATACCACAGAAGATGGGTTTGCGACTGTTGGCAACAGTAGTCGGTGTACGTCCGTCAGCAGCAGGAACATCGCTGCGCGCAAACCAACCGCGTCGCCTGCCAGAATCACGCCTGCTGGAGAGGCAGCGCCACCAAGGAGAGAGAGGCACTCTCGTTTAAGTAATCGCGCACGAGCAGGAGTTGTCAGCTTGAAGTTGCGAGTCAGTCTGGGTTTCACCAGGGAGTTCCTGCAGAGCGTTCGTCTTATTTTCCAGTCTACAGGTCGTCGAGCGAGATAGAAACAGCGGTCGATAAACAGACAGTAGGCAGTCCTCAGTACAAACACAACAGTGAACAGAATTATCGTGTACGGACAGAGACCACCTGCCTAGAGATTAAACTGAACTGTCTGTCTGGAACTGATCTTCGTATAGGACTCAAGACAGAATATTAGTTTTCTTCCAACGTTATTTAGCTTGTGTTCATGGAAATGTAGTTAACGCAGGACATTTACGCTACACCTGTGTTCTACAACTGCTGGTTCAGCGTTACAAAAGTTGAGTAATATATTTTACCATTCACTATTCTGTGTTACTTTCAGCGCGTTCTTGTGTTGCCCTAGAACGCACACATCCGTCCTACCAGGCAACCTGTAGTAGTGTTCTACGAGGGTCACTCCAAAAGAAATGCACACTATTTTTTTTAAATCCATCTTTTATTCTACATGTTTCAAAGTCTTACAGTGTGTAGCTACATCCTTTAGGAACAACATTTTCATTTCTCCACATAATTTCCATCCCTCTGAACTGCCTTACGCCATCTTCGAATAAGCGCGTGTATACCCTCACGGTAAAATTCTGGACGAACCTGTTGGAGCCACTGTTTGGCAGCGTGGTTCAAATGGTACAAATGGCTCTGAGCACTATGGGACTTAACATCTAGAACTTAGAACTAATTAAACCTAACTGTCCTAAGGACAGCACACAACAGCCAGTCATCACGAGGCAGAGAAAATCCCTGACCCCGCCGGGAATCGAATCCGGGAACCCGGGCGTGGGAAGCGAGTTGGCAGCGTGCACAAGGGAGTCATCATCTTGAAGCCTTGTTCCACGAAGAGAGTCTTTCAGTTTCCCAAAGAGAAGATAGTCACAGGAAGCCACGTCAGGTCTGTAAGGCGGGTTTTTCAGTGTTGTCCATCCGAGTTTTGTGATCGATTCCAAAGTTTTTTGTCTGACATGTGGCCGTGCATTGTCGTGCAACAGCAAAACATCCTGCTTCTGCCGATGTGGTCGAACACGACTCAGTCGAGCTTGAAATTTCTTCAGTGTCGTCATCATCTGTCACAATTCTTCCAAGAAATTCATTTCCACTATTCTCGCACTGTTCCAAAAGTTTGCTGCATACCGTTTTCCTTGTTCCTCTGTAAGCCACTGTCAACATCCTGGGAACCCACCTGGCACAAACCTTTCTGAACACCAACACTTTCAGTATTCTGCTAACACTTCCTTCCCCTAACCCAACGTAGCGTGACAATTCGTTCACTGTGATGCGTCTGTCAGCAGTCACCAGTTTGGTAACTCTCTGCACATTGTCTGGAAGTGTGCAGTACGAGTCCTGCGCTGGGAGGACAATCCTCAATATTGCCGTGCCCGCTTTTATCACGTAACCTGCTTGCCCACCAACTGTACTGCGATCGACAGCAGCATCTCCATACACCTTTTTCAACCTCTTATGAATGTTTCCAACTGTCTTGTTTTCACAGCACAGGAATTTTATGACAGTACGTTGCTTCTGACGAACGTCAAGTGTAGCAGCCATCTTGAAGACATTCTGTGACGGCGCCACTCAAGGAAACAGGTTGAACTAAGTTTGAAAACAAATGGAAATTGTATCTACACACTGTAAAACTTTCACACATGCAGAACGAAAATCGTATTTTTTCAAAAATAGTGTGCATTTCTTTTAGAGTGACCCTCATAGGTTACGAGTTCCGGGGTAATGCCTTAGTGATATGAATTCCATTCGTTTTCGTACAATGACAAAAACAAGTATCTCAACTAAGCAAAACGTTGGAAATTATCTCCTGTGTGCAAATACCATTTCTGTTTGTTTAGCTTTTAAAAATTCTTTAGTTTCCCTCGCTTCCACTTAACAAACATTTTGTTGAGATATCGACGCTGCTCTTTTAGTTGCCTTACATATCTCGACAAAGAGAGGGTGCTCGCCATTTAAAACAGGAAGCCGTAATAGAAATCATACACTCAAAATTGGTGGTTCAGAAAACACGTCTCGATACTCTGATCTCTTGCAGCTCAACAAAACAGAACTTTAGCGCGAAATCGAAATAAATCATATTCACCCAACAATGAAGTCGCGCTGGCGTTACGAATGTCAATAGGAGCTATTCAGGCTGGAGAGCCATTAAGCTGTTCACAGCTCGCTCGTATTTCGTGTGCACCGCTGAGGTCGAGGGTCACTCACATTGCGTCTGCTAATGGACGCCGGCTTCGGGGTCGCCCGCCAGTGAAGGTGCAGCTTTTATACTGCAGTGCCACAAGAATGGGCGGCTAGCGGTGGGGGGAACAGGGTAGAGTGGGAACAGAGCACTTACTGCTGACTGCTCCACCTGGATGGCTGGCGTTGTTCGCTACAGGCCCGCCTCAACCGTGCCAATCATTTTCGCTCTGATACGAAACTTCTGGCAATAACGCAAAAATCCAAGGAATAACTTTACAAACCCAGGTATTATTTGAAATTACAATGGCTGTAGAGACAGTAGAAATAGGAATAACTTCATGTAAGCAGTCAGACTAACAGATGAATCATTCAACCATCTTGCTGGTAGCTGCAGGAAAGTTGAAATTGTTCGTCCATGGTGAGTTTTTCTGCGTGGGTATTAGGGTCACTTCACAAACTATCACATTACACGTACTCATCTCACAAAGACACATCCTGCAGTATGCGTGTGGGTGGCTAGAAGAGGAAATTCATACACAAGGCTGTGATTCCATTTTTATCCGCATCCGTTCATCAACTTTACCGAAACTTGCTACAGGGAGCCTACATAAAAGTATAATTTTGCCTTATAAATTTCAGATCAATAACGTTTGTGAGCTGGTTCATTGATACCGCAATAATTGAAATTTTATTTCATTTTATAATATGAATGACAAAAATATTTACTTAACTTGATATATTTCTTTGCCACGGGATGCTTGACAATTAACAGGTGTCACAGACTGTTAAAACATTACTTGACACACTGAGAAACTACTCTCTTGATGTATAAAGTTCAACAACTATAATAGTACATTTCCATCTGAGATTTAAATAACCCTTTATTCTGATTCGATGATGTTGATTATTTCAGCTGAGGTTCCCAACTGAGAAGGCGTGCTTCCATGCTCAGCTCACTATGGCAGTCAGCACGAGGGTGTTGCTGTGATGAGAGAGGGTGTGTCTCCTTTAGTCCCTCCCATTCGTCATTACAGATTTCAACGAGACATCGCTAATGTCATTGGTATCGATGTGCTTACCCGATAGTGGTGTGGCACCATGATCTTTCCACAATACCTCAGTTCCACAAGTACAGAAACTTCTTTATCGCATAAAATTCTTCGGAGTTAAAAAAAAAAAAATCCCCTTCGCCTATCACTAGAATGTGTGGAGAGTAAATTGGAAGCGTACATAATGAATAAATCTTGAATTTATGAATAAGTAAGAATGACTGATCGTGTGAAATAACGGTGTGGAATACCAGAGTGAGTCACATAAACTTAGTGAATTGCACCAGAGAAGAAATATTTTTATGCTAGCCCGTAAGATAATTAGGATATAATGCTACAAATTCATGTGGCGTTTTGGGAACGATATCTTGGTAGTTAACATAAACTTGATTTAGGAGCTCCGATTGGTCAAATTTCTTTTTTCTACATCTACATGTACATCTACATCCATACTCCGCAAGACATCTGACGGCGTGTGGCGGAGGGTACCTTGAGTACTTCTATCGGTTCCCCCTTCTATTCCAGTCTCGTATTGTTCGTGGAAAGAAGGATTGTCGGTTTGCTTTTGTGTGGGCTCTAATCTCTTTGATTTTATCCTCATGGTCTCTTCGCGACATATACGTAGGTGGGAGCAATATACTGCATGACTCCTCGGTGAAGGTATGTCCTCGAAACTTCAACAAAAGCCTGTACCGAGCTACTGAGCGTCTCTCCTGCAGTCTTCCACTGGAGTTTATCTATCATCTCCGTAACGCTTTAGCGATTACTAAATGATCCTGTAACGAAGCGCGCTGCTCTCCGTTGGATCTTCTCTATCTCTTCTATCAACCCTATCTGGTACGGATCCCACACTGCTGAGCAGTATTCAAGCAGTGGGCGAACAAGTGTACTGTAACCTACTTCCTTTGTTTTCGGATTGCATTTCAAATGGTTCAAATGGCTCTGAGCATTATGCGACTTAGCTTCTGAGGTCACCAGTCGCCTAGAGATTAGAACTAATTAAACCTAACTAACCTAAGGACATCACACATATCCATGCCCGAGGCAGGATCCGAACCTGCGACCGTAGCGGTCGCTCGGTTCCAGATTGCAGCACCTAGAACCGCACGGCCACTCCGGCCGGCGATTGCATTTCCTTAGGATTCTTCCAATGAATCTCAGTCTGGCATCTGCTTTACCGACGATCAACTTTATATGATCATTCCATTTTAAATCACTCCTAAGGCGTTCTCCCAGATAATTTATGGAATTAACTGCTTCCAGTTGCTGACCTGCTATATTGCAGCTAAATGATAAGAGTTCTTACTTTCTATGTATCCGCAGCATATTACACTTGTCTACATTGAGATTCAATTGTCATTCCCTGCACCATGCGTCAATTCGCTGCAGATCCTCCTGCATTTCAGTACAATTTACCATTGTTTCAACCTCTCGATATACCACAGCATCATCCGCAAAAAGCCTCAGTGAACTTCCGATGATATCCACAAGGTCATTTATGTATATTGTGAATAGCAACGGTCCTACGACACTCTTCTGCGGCACACCTGAAATCACTCTTACTTCGGAAGACTTCTCTCCATGCACGCTGCATTTATACGAGAAGAGGTACGACCCCCACAGGCCATTGCTAGAAGCAACCAATTAGAGAAGCAAGTGTTTCCATGTCCTAGACACAGGTGATATACTGTTCGGTCTGCAGTACCGACTCGTAATTGAATAACTTATGCATAAGCTTGTGTATGTTGTGGCTCTGATGATTTTATTTAAATTAATAAAAATTCGTTTTAGTGAGGACAAAGAGTTTGCAGATAGACCAGAGTGGGTGTTTTTATGATACTTGTTTTTAATGACAGTTCACATTCGATATTTTCAAGAAGTGAACAGGTCTTTCACATGTTGGAACTCGGTGTCATATATTACAGGAAGTAACTCACTGCTTTGAAACTAAATAATGGACAACGTGCTACTTTTTGGTAACTGTAACAACATGTTAAAGATCAAGTGAAATTTGGATTGTTTACTAATTGAATATAAAAAGATTTAATAACCAAATGACTTAGTTGTAAATACTTGTTCTTACTATAAACGTTGCATGTGAAATTACAGCTGAATCTAAAATAGATTTTCTTGAACACTGCATCAGAGACTTCCAGTTTCCACTAGAATACTGACTTAATAGCAGTGTTGATATTTTCGTGCTCTGTGACTACATATAATACACTCTTTAAGGCACTTATTTATAGCATTTGAGAACATAATCCTCTAAATTAGAATGAAATTTCAGCTCTTTCAAAGCAAATATCATGCAGACTAGAGACAGAGGCAATGTAGTCATAGTTATTCTCAGCTTTTCTTCTCTGCGTAATTTTCTGTTTCACCCTTGGTGAAGCAGCTGAATGTGTGGAGATTATTAACGTGACTGCAGTCATCTATGGCAGTAAAACAGCGGCATGCAACATCACCAGCTTTACTCCAATAAAAAAACTGAAATAATTTAACTGAACTCAACATTATGGAAATTACTTATCGGGACACTAAGTGAACAGACCAAAGTGCTCTTCAACATCAAATACCACACTGCCATCTTCCTCTGACAACAACTCATATTTCAAAAGAAGAAAATATTTTATATTCACGTTCGCATTTGTACATCTGTCACAACATATTCAACTTTTACATAATTATTACATTTACAGAGTACTTACTCTATTGTACTTACATGAGATACTCTAAAGTTTCCAGCACAAGGTAAAGTTTTCACTGCAGTTTCCAGTGCTCCTACAGTTGAAAAGGGTCTGTCTCCAGAGCCATTTTCTGCTCTGTGCTAGTAATACGGCAGGTAACTGTCTCCATGTGTGGTGGACTAGGAGGAAGTGTCCCACCACTTCAAAGCGAAACACCGCCATGGTGTCTTCAACTGATGTTATCCCACCTCAGAGATACCACATACAATCCACTGTGCTTGCTGTAAGGCTTTAATGAAACTGCGAAAAATCATCCTAAGGCTCTCTATAGCTGAAATAATAAGGTCTGATTTTTTCAGAAGTGCCAGATAGTTTTCACTGTGAACATTTCTTCATAATTATAAGGTAATAACTGAACGAACCTGTAAAACAGTAATGAGCGCGACTTCATGAGTCACACAATAAGTTACAAATAATTCATACGCGTCAAAATACAATTATTTCTCACTTCCAACTTGAATAGAGAATATTGTTAACATTTCAGAAGCTTAACTACAATTTTCTGAACTGAATAATAATTTGTGTTGGCCGCAGATTCCCTGTCGAATATGTGCACTATTTAGCTGCTTGTTTTCTTCTTCCTCATTCAACTGTTTGTGCGAATCGCCTCAGTACTCTTTCATTCGATGGAGGTTAGTAGAACATGAAGTCATTCAGTTCTTTCTGCAAATTGAAAAGTCTCCTAAAAGGTATGAATTGATGTTTTGATTAATTAATGACATTGCAGTATTAAGAGGTTCTCTTAGACACTATGATCAAAAATCCCAGCACCACTTTTTTCATCATTAATGATCGAAAATAAGATTTTTAGCTCACAATTCAGAAGGTAATTCCACCCCCTGTCTTTCTATTGCAGCAGCCAACCAGAAGTCTGTTATTTGGTGCAATTTCCCACAATTGTTGTAACAAGGTATCAGAATCTGTCATTCCTGCCTCACACGATCTTATCATTTCATATGTGAGCTACTGTACTGTGTCTCAAATCAGACCTGCCATGTAGGAATAAAGATAAGGTTCTAAGAGCTGGAAATATTACAAGCTTGCAAACTACCATTTCAGATCATCTTAGATCTAACAGTTTTGAAATTGGTACAACACCAGTCATTTCCTCACTTCCTTAATTCAACACTGTGTGGTCAGCTTTTCTCACCTACAGATATTATGTGTCCTTTTAAAGCTGGTAATAGACCCCATATTTCGCTAATGAGTTTTGATTTGTAGCTATTAATTTCTTCTATCTTAGTAACCAATCCATCTTTCATTTGCTTCTTGAATCAGTAATCAGAATACCGAATCCACTTTTGTATTAATTTCTTGTTGTTTGTATGTTATTAAAATTGTTATTCAGCTCAATGAATAATCTATTTACTTTGTCATTTAATTTTCTCAGATCTCTAAAAATTACGGCCACTCTCTTTAATCAAGTTCAAGATCATCCAAATCTATTGTTTCAGTTAAGGTTCACAATTCATTTTAGCCATATTGGAATATATCCAGCATCCAAAATTTAGAAATGGGGCTTAACTTCTGAGGTCATCAGTCCCCTAGAATTTAGAACTACTTAAACCTAACTAACCTAAGGACATCACACACACCTATGCCCGAGGCAGGATACGAACCTGCGACCATGGCGGTCGAGCGGTTCCAGACTGTAGCGCCTAGAACCGCTCGGTCACTCCGGCCGGCTAAAATTTAGAAAGAAGTCAGAAATAGTATTTCCTTACTTCACTCAACACTATATTAAAAGATAAATACTTATATGTACTATATGTTTAATGCTACATGAGCCTGTGAGCTACCGAACAATGCAGACTGCAACACAGATTCCATAATGCGATTTTACTTTGATAGTCTGATTTAAGTTTGGAAATTTAAATCATTTTTTGTTAGTTTCGAAATAATCTGAAAACTAATAGTTTCTTACCATTATAATGAGAGGCACCCACATGCCTTGCTCATACTGTGGCATCAAGCAGTCAGGCCTGCAAGATGAGTGGTCTGCCAAGCGAGTGGACTCATTCTTATTTATCGAGTAACATGAACTCTAGTATTCACAATTAAGTTACAAGTTATTCTCCTGTTTGAATATTACGCAACGGAAACGGAAACGCAAATCTGACTATTAGTAATTTACACAACTTTGACCATTCACTACGCACTGGCAATACCACATTTCCTTTCTTATTTAACGGCTTTGATCAACACGTGGCCATCGCACTGAATATGAATGGCGCACACATTGTAAATTCTGGATATCATGACAACATACTATTCGAAGGAAAAAGCCACCAATCTTTTTCTTTTCACTATAATTTTTATTCCGATAAATTATATAACCTAAACACACCAGTACATTTTCTACAACAATTTCACATGAGAAACTCCGCCCAGTGGGCATGGCTTTACATTGGTGATTCTCTATCTTACGGTCTCGTAATTATCTAACACTAGAGTGCACTTTCTGGATAGGATGGTGGATCTTCTGCTGTATCTCACACTTCGACTCTCACACCCATCATCACGAAAATTTCCTCCATACCGAGTGGTACAAAAAAGAACATGCATAACCCACTGCCTCTGAAACTATCTTGTTACTCTCCCACGCCAACCACACATACTTAAATTTCATGAAATACACCACACTGGCAACATACAATACAACACCACAAATGGTCACAACATTGTAATCACATTACTTTCAACTTTCCCACTTCAATTAGAATTCATCTCAGTTTCACACGAGACTGCCCCACTTCGTAGCTTTTCTTTCCTACTATCAACTCTAGAGGATATATGCACGTCTTCCTGTGCAATGCCAACCAACTGGCGTTGCTGGATAGACGGCTGACTTACCTTGTTTCACTCTCAGAGCATTATAGTTTCAATCAAGCGTCACACGGGAATATAACCCGCAAAGTAATATTAAGAACATATTCGTCACACACGCGAGTCCTCAACTGATACCATCGACGAGTACTTCTCTTTATCCTTTGTCTCATACACAGATTGAGACTCACACAGTACTCACCACGTGAAAGTACTCGCCTCTAATTTCAAGTCATGCACACGCCATTTCTTAAATATTTGCAACTTATAGTGCACACGCTAGTAATTCAGCTTAACTTAAGCACTCGGAAGTACGAGGGCAGTTCAATAAGTAATGCAACACATTTTTTTTCTCGGCCAATTTTGGATGAAAAAACCGGAAATTTCTTGTGGAATATTTTCAAACATTCCCGCTTCGTCTCGTATAGTTTCATTGACTTGCGACAGGTGGGAGCGCTGTACGGAGCTGTTAAAATGGCGTCTGTAACGGATGTGCGTTGCAAACAACAGGCAGTGATCGAGTTTCTTTTGGCGGAAAACCAGGGCATCTCAGATATTCATAGGCGCTTGCAGAATGTCTACGGTGATCTGGCAGTGGACAAAAGCACGGTGAGTCGTTGGGCAAAGCGTGTGTCATCATCGCCGCAAGGTCAAGCAAGACTGTCTTATCTCCCGGGTGCGGGCCGGCCGTGCACAGCTGTGACTCCTGCAATGGCGGAGCGTGCGAACACACTCGTTCGAGATGATCGACTGATCACCATCAAACAACTCAGTGCTCAACTTGACATCTCTGTAGGTAGTGCTGTCACAATTGTTCACCAGTTGGGATATTCAAAGGTTTGTTCCCGCTGGGTCCCTCGTTGTCTAACCGAACACCATAAAGAGCAAAGGAGAACCATCTGTGCGGAATTGCTTGCTCGTCATGTGGCTGAGGGTGACAATTTCTTGTCAAAGATTGTTACAGGCGATGAAACATGGGTTCAGCACTTCGAACCTGAAACAAAACGGCAATCAATGGAGTGGCGCCACACCCACTCCCTTACCAAGAAAAAGTTTAAACCCATACCCTCAGCCGGTAAAGTCATGGTTACAGTCTTCTGGGACGCTGAAGGGGTTATTCTGTTCGATGTCCTTCCCCATGGTCAAACGATCAACTCTGAAGTGTATTGTGCTACTCTTCAGAAATTGAAGAAACGACTTCAGCGTGTTCGTAGGCACAAAAATCTCAAAGAACTTCTCCTTCTTCATGACAACGCAAGACCTCACACAAGTCTTCGCACCCGAGAGGAGCTCACAAAACTTCAGTGGACTGTTCTTCCTCATGCACCCTACAGCCCCAACCTCGCCACGTCGAATTTCCATATGTTTGGCCCAATGAAGGACGCAATCCGTGGGAGGCACTACGCGGATGATAAAGAAGTTATTGATGCAGTACGACGTTGGCTCCGACATCGACCAGTGGAATGGTACCGTGCAGGCATATAGGCCCTCATTTCAAGGTGGCGTAAGGCCGTAGCATTGAATGGAGATTACGTTGAAAAATAGTGTTGTGTAGTTAAAAGATTGGGGAATAACCTGGTGTATTTCAATGCTGAATAAAACAACCCCTGTTTCAGAAAAAAAAAATGTGTTGCATTACTTATTGAACTGCCCTCGTATTTCAACTTATTGCTACACGTGGTTTCATTGTGACCGTTGGTCACTTCCAAAGATTACCACGATCCCCTTAATATTACCTGCCTGACATTTAATTCCCCCCACAAGAGTTCCTGAAACAGAGAAATTATTATTCCAAACTAATCTTAAGTATTTCACATGCATAACATTCTCTCGACACTTGTTTCTTTACGGAGCACACCTAAGACAGGGTTTACCAACACTAGATCCAGCGGCAGAGTGCTGAAACATGGCTGTTCTTCAGGTCAGCTCGCACCTCCGTCGAGGTGGGGGCGCACCATGTTACTGTATTGGTCAGCCACTTTTCAGGCGCTCAAAGCTCAGGTAAATTACATCTTTTTGGTTCCACCAAAGGCGGCCAAACGACCGTCTCCAAGATGATCATATACTGCATATTCACTATCTGTGGTTGGCAGACGACCATACATTCATTCATTTCGCAGATCTGATCAAATAGATGTAGGGATTTCGTTTGTGAGAGTGCACATGTGATCAATTAAATAAATAAATTGTCATTCTTCCCTGCACTGGTATCCGGCTTCGGTGTATTAAGTGAAATTGAGTTATTATTACAAAAAATATGTTGTTCTGACAAGAATAACGAAGAATGTTGTGCCTATTTTCAATGTCGGGCGGTTCTGTACCCCTTCAATAAAAAATTTATGAAATTACCCCATTCAAGATGTCAGTTTATATGCTTACATTGCCGTCATTTATGTATTATAATGCGCAGCTTTCAAGTTAGTTGCATTTTACCATAGTAATTAGGTGTGTTAGACGCTCTAAAATAACGAATTAAGAGCACGTAGATTTTATAATTCATCATAGTCAGGTGAAATGTATCTTCTACTATTGTCGTGGGCCCTTTTGTAATTTTTGATGCAACAAGTATGTTTGGAACTTTAGTTTTATTGCATTCAAATATTCATATTCTTTTTAATTTTTCATGTATAAATTATTTACTTCCTTTGCATCATAGTACATTTCATCTAGCCAAACCATTTATGTTTTTAGTCGCATTTCACGTATACTCAAAAGTGCACGTCAAGGAACACACAAAATGATTGATGACAAGAGGTCAAAAGATGTATAGGTAATAAAACGAAACCCCATAGCCCTAAAACCATTACAAATAACAGCGTATTTTCATCAAGCTGAAAGTGATATGGCTTAGAATAATATTTAGTCAGAAATAAAAGACCAAAAAATTTATTTTCGGTGTTGTATTCCACATCGTATCAATTACAAAAAGTTATGACCCAGGCTACTTGCAGCCTCCAGCAGAAAAGGCAAAGGAAAGCACCTCGTTAGACAGCATCACCTTCAGCAGTGACATCCAGAGGCCTTAGACGAAGTCTATTGAACGAAGACTAAGGAAGTATTGTTACTTGTATTTCTCAGACAGTAATATAAAAGAGGAAGTGGTCGAACTGGACTGACAAACTGACATCTCAGAAGGACACGCATTTCTGTAAATATCTTCAAACTATATTTAAGGTAACACAGGATATGTTTCAGAGAGGAACATTCCATGAACTTACGTGTTCCTTTGAGCATGGAAAACGTGAGTATTGTGCAACATCAATAAAAATTGTAAACAAGTAATTGGACTGACGAGAGGAAGAGACTGGGTTTCCTTTCAGATGTATGGACATACCAATACCATATTATATGGAGGGTATTTCCCTACTACAACAGCACGCAAGGCACTTCAACTACTACTTGGTGGTCGTTTAAGAGTTTGCTTCTGAATGCAATTACTATCAGTCACTTATTGCCAACAGTCACCTGGCACAGTTCCAACCATCAACAATAACTACAACCACTGCCATCACAGGATGCCCACTAACCAGCCATGTTGCCCACCACCTCCGGAGGATGAGTTGCTCTGTTGTACTGAGAAACCAGTCACCACATGTTAGTGACACGAACTTAAGCAATGCTTGTGAATGTTAGGTTTACTTCAACATAATAACCAACACCCAGAAATCATGACCGTGAGACAATTATTGACACAGTACGCATGCTACTGTTTTCTTCTAACCATCATTTGTGTAGAGAGATATTAATAGCATCAAAATGAGATATTTGAAGGGTAACTGTAATCAACATATCTAGAGTTTCCAGAAAAAAACCTACATTTTGTAGTAATAGTTACGTTGTACTTTGTTTACATTAATCGAACATGGATATGCCAGTCACGTACACTGACCTCTGCCAACACACCTGGAGTCAAAACAATCTATAACAAAGAAATCCTAGCTGAAGAGACTGGACCCCAAATTGAGAACTGCTGCAAGTCGCAGAAAGCCTGGTCTTTGCCACATTCCATATGAATGTTGCATCCATTACGTGGACTCGTCTTTAGAACAGTCGTTGAGGAGTTCGAGGTACTTCCGTGACACACCCCACTAACATAACAAAATAAATCAGCTGTAATCGAACCTTGCCACTAATATAATCACAAAAATGAGATCGGTATCGTGGTACATATGACAAATTTATGGCACACCATAGTTAAAGATTGTCTTGAAATACGGATAGAAAAACTAATAAACAAGGATGGAGGTTTCATTTTAAGCAAGGCTGTGGGTCCGACACTCAATTTACGAGAAAGCACATCAGCAATGCATTCCTGCAGTTAGCGCCGCCATTTATTTTATTTATTATTAATGTGAAATGCTGCACACTACAGTACGGAGTTGCGACACGGGCGGCTGTAGGAGCAAGCCTACAAGATGCCGCCTCAAATTTATTTCTGTACGCTTCACTGATTAGTTTGCTCGCCATACAAGTTAGCCGCCACAAGTAGGAATTCCTCAGCCCGAAGGACCGCGAGTGTTGAGACGCCCCAGTAAACTATGCATTGAGATAGTGGTGTAAGGGTGCATGAACTAGTCAGACCCAAAAGTTCCAAAACTCAATTAATAAAAAAAATAGAGAAAAGCCAAGCGTGCGTTTTATTGCTTCACGTGTTCTATATAGTCCTCCCACTTCAGTACAATGCACAGAACGTTCATGCAACCATGTGAGAAGACCCCTTTGGAATGTTGTTCTACTCATACGTCACAGTGGTCTGAATGTCGATTATGTCGTCAAAAGTATGATTCTTCATGTGAATTTATGCACTCTGTCGTTTTGTGGTAGGTGTATACTGATTACACAAAGTATCATGACCCTTGATAATATTTTTTCTGAAAAGAATTGTCCCCGTTGTAAGGTAGCCTTCATTTTCGAACCACAGTATGTTTCCCCAAACTTACACTTTGTGTCGTGTCTGCAAATATCATGAGCATGCTGCGAGCTTAAGTAGTAGTGCGGAACCCACTAGAAGGACGTAAGATTTCAGGTCTCACACCAGCTTATTATGATGATAATGATGACGATATGTGGTTTTTGGGGGGCTCAACTGCACGGTTATTTGGACCCGTACAAATTCCCTATCTTTACACAGTCCAGACCCGCCACTTTCCCTAACGATGAAGAAAAGATAAGAACAACACATACACCTAGTCCCCAGACGTACAAAATCCCTGACACGGCCGGGTATCAAACCCATGACCCAGTGATCAAGAAGCAGCAATGCTAAACACTATATCACGAGCTGCGGACCACACAAGCTGAAGTAACCGCTGTATAATCTGTCGCTGCCATTACACGGTATGACGGGGCGCAGTGGCCAGCCGTAACGTATCACCACACACTACGTAGGGAAACCACAACCATTGTGGCACGTTACATTGTTTAATGAATATTTTCTGATAAACGCCACTTTTCCCACAACAGATGTTAGGAGACACCTACTGGTCACAAGCACTTACTTACATAAATATTATTACGCAAGAAATCATTCGTTTGCCCGCATCTCGTGGTCGTGCGGTAGCGTTCTCGCTTCCCACGCCCGGGTTCCTGGGTTCGATTCCCGGCGGGGTCAGGGATTTTCTCTGCCTCGTGATGGCTGGGTGTTGTGTGCTGTCCTTAGGTTAGGTAGGTTTAATTAGTTCTAAGTTCTAGGCGACTGATGACCTCAGCAGTTGAGTCGCATAGTGCTCAGAGCCATTTGAACCATTTGAACCAATCATTCGTTTCCTTAAAAAAACGAATAATGTTTAAGCTAATGAAGTAGTACGAACAGTTATAAATATCTGTCAGTGGTGCGTCGGAACAAAGCAACTTGTCTCCCGGAGAACGTCTTTTGGTGATCGTGGCTGAGTTATTCCCTTTGAGAGAAGCGTCGATATTTGTTTGTTCCATCGACAATACGAGAGTGCGAGGGTTACAATTAATTCTAAGTGGTGCGTTGGAAACAAGAAACATGACTCTCAATAAAACGTAAATCCGGTGACTGCAACCGTGATAGTCTTTTGGAGAAAATTCGGTTGGAGACTGAAGTATTGAATCGTGACGCGATCTGTGTGTTCCATGGCCACTACAAGGGTGCGAGGGTTAATTATAACTGTCAGTGGCGAGTCTAAAACAAGCCACTTGACTCCCAGGGGAACGTCCATCCGTTGACTGTCGCTGCGTTAGTAGCTTGAGGTCAAGTGGGCTAGAGACAGATGAATTAAATCGCTGCGCAATTTGTATGTTACATAGTCATTACGAAGTTGCGAGGGTGACAGTTATCTGTCAGTGGTATGTCGGAAACGAGTAGCTTGACTCCCAGGAGAACGTACATCCGTTAACCGTAGCCACGTTATTCGCTTGGAAACAAGTCAGGAGGATACTTAGGTATTGAATCATGACGCAATTTGTGTGTTCCATCGTCATTACGAGGGTTGCTTGTGATAAAATTGTGGATCGGACACAACTAGACTCCCAGGGGAACGTCCAAGAGCTGAATTAGTCGCTTGGAGAGAAGTCGCCTGGAGACTGACTTACTGAATAGCGACTCAGTTTGTGTGTTCCATCGTAGTTACAGGGGCACGAGGGTTACAATTAACTGTCATTGCTGCATCGTAAACCAGAAACTTGACTCCCAGGAAAACGTAAATCCGGTGACCGTAGCTGGGTTAGCCGCTTGGAGAAAAGTCGGCTGGAGGCTGGTGTATTGAATTGCGACGCAGTTTGTACATTCCATCGTCATTACGATCGTGCGAGGGTTACAATAAATTCTCAGATGTAGATCGGAAACAAGCAATTTGACTCCCAGGTGAACGTAAATACGGTAACCGTAGCTGCAGAAGAAGTTTGGTGAAAAGTCGACTGTCAACTGAAGTATAGAATCGCGACGCATGTTGTGTGATCTTTCGTCATTATGAGGGTGTGAGGGTTACAATAAAATGTCAGTGGTGCGTCGAAAACAAGCAACTTGGCTCCCAAGACAACACAGATCCGGTGACCGTAGCCGCAGTAGTCGCTTGGAGAGAAGTCATTTGGAGACTGAAGTACTGAATTGCGACGCCATTTGCGTGTTCCATCGTCATTACGATGGTGCGGAGGCTACAATTACCTGTCAGTGACACGTCGGAAGCAAGCAACTTGTCTCCCAAAAGTACGCCATCCGGTGACCATGGTTGAGCTAGCCACTTGGTGAGAAGTCTTCTGGAGATTCGTGTATTGAATGTTTCTATGTTCCATCGTCATTACGAGGATGCGAGAGATACAGTCAGCAGTCAGTGGTGCGTCGGAAACAAGAAATTTGACTCCCAGGATAACGTAAATCGTTGACCGTAACCGCGTTAGTCGTTTGGTGAAAAGTCTTTTGGGGATTAAAGTATTGAATAGCCACAAAAAGTTCGTGATCATTACGAGAATGTGAGGGTTACAGTTAACCGTCAGTGGTGCACCGGATACAAGAAACTAGACCAGGTGAACGTAAAAGTAGTGACCGTAGCTGGAATTGTTGCCTAGAGCAAAGTTCCAGACTGAGGTATTGAATCTCGACGCAGGTTGTGTGTTCCATCATCATTATAAGGGTGCGAGAGTTACAATTAACTGTCAGTGGTGCGTCGTAAACATCAAACTTGACTCCCAGGAGAACGTCCATCCAGTGATGGTGGCTGCGTAAGTCGCTTGGAGAGAAGTTGGCTGTAGACTGATGTACTGAATCACGACGCAGTTTTTGCGTGCCATCGTCATAAGGAGGGTGCGAGGGTTACAATTAACTGTCAATGGTCCATCAGAAACAGGAAAGTTGACTTCCAGGCGAACGTAAAACTGGTGACTGTAGCTAAGTTCGTCGCTTGGAGAAAGGAAGGCTGGAGACTGAACTGTTGAATCGCGACCCAATTTGTGTGTTCCATAGTCATTGCGAGGGGTCGAGGGTTACGATAAACTATCAGTGGTGCGTCGGAAACAAGAAACTTGACTGCTAGGAGAACGTAAATATAGTGACCGTAACCGCGTTAGTCGCTTGGAGAAAATTCGGCTGTAGTCAGAAGTACTAAATAGCACGCAATTTTTTGTGTTCCACCGTCATTACGAGGCTGCGATATTTTCAATTAACTCTCAGTGGTGCGTCGGAAACAAGAAACTTGACTCCCAGGACAATAAAGATCCGGTGACCGCAACAGCATTAGGCGCTTGTAGAAAGGTCAGCTGGAGACAGAAATATTGAGTCGCAACGCAATATGTGTGTCCCATCGTCATTACGAGGATACGAGGGTTACAATTAAACGTTAGTGGTAGGTCGGAAAAAAGCAACTTGACTCCCGGGGAAAGTGACCGTGGCTGAGTTAGGCACTTGGAGAGAGATCGGATAGAGTCTGATGTATCGAATCGCAACGCAGTTTGTGTGTTCCATCGACATTACAAGGGTGCAAGGGTTACAATTAACTTTCTATGGTGCGTTGGATACATGAAAGTTGTCTCCCTGGAGAACAACAATCCGGTGCCCGTAGCAGCGTTAGTCGCTTGGAGAAAAGTCGCGGGAGAGTGAAGTATTGAACTGCGACCTAATTTGTGTGTCCCATCGTCATTTCGAGGGTACAAAAAGCAACTTGATTCTCAGTGGAACGTCCATTTGGTGAACACGGCTGAGATGGTCGCTTGGAGAGAAGACGGTGAGAGACTGAGGTATTGAATCGCGACACAAATTGTTGGTTACTTCGACATTTGAAGGATGCGAGTGTTACAATTAACTGTGCATAGTTCGATGGAAACAAGAAACGTGACTCCCAGGAAAACGTAAATCCGGTGACTGTTTCTCCATGAGAAGGTTTGGCAGGAGACTGAACTATTGAATCGCGACGTAATTTGCGGTTTTCATCATCATAACGAGGTTGCGAGGGTTACAATTAACTGTCAGTGGTACGTGGGAAACAAGCAACTTGATTCCCACAAGAATGTACATCCGGCGACCGTTGCCACGTCAGTTGCTTTTCGAAGTGGCCGTGCGGTTCTAGGCGCTGCAGTCTGGAACCGCGAGACCGCTACGGTCGCAGGTTCGAATCCTGCCTCGGGCATGGATGTGTGTGATGTCCTTAGGTTAGTTAGGTTTAACTAGTTCTAAGTTCTATGGGACTAATGATCTCAGAAGTTGAGTCCCATAGTGCTCAGAGCCATTTGAACCATTCAGCTGCTTTTAGAGTAGTCACGTGGAGACTGAAGTACTGAATCGCGACACAATTTGTGGATTCCATCGTCATTACAAGGGTGCGGCGGTTATATTTAATAGTCAGAAGTACGTCGAAAACAAGCAGCTTTATTCCCAGCAGAACGAAAATCTGGTGACCTTAGCCGCATTAGTCGCTTGGAGAAATTTCATCTTTAGACTGAAGTATTGAATAGGGACACGATTAGTGCAAATCATCGTCATTGGGAGGGTGCAAGGGTTATAATCAACTGTCAGTGGTGAATCTGAAACAAGAAACTTGACTCCCAAGAGATCGTCCAACTGGTGCCCATGTCTGCGTTAGTCACTGGGAGTGAAGTCCACTGGAGACTGGTGTATTGAATTGTGACGCAGTTTGTGTGTTCCATCGTCTTTACGAGAGTGCGAGGGTTACAATTCACTGTCAGTGGTGCATCGGAAACAAGCAACTTGACTCCCAGGAAAACGTAAATCCGGTGACCATATCGGCGTTTGTCGCTTGGAGAAACGTCGGCTGGAGAGAGAAGTATTGAATCGCGACGCAATTTGTGTGTCCCATATCATTTAGAGCGTAAGAGGTTGATAATTAACTGTCAGTGGTGCGTCAGAAACAAGCAACTTGACTCTCAGGGGAACGTCCTTTTGTTGACTGTGGCTGAGTTACTCGCTTGGAGAGAAGTCGGCTAGATACTGTGGTACTGAATCACGACGCAATTTGTGGGTTCCATCGTCATTAGGAGGTTGCAAGGGTTACAGTAAACTAATCGTGAAACTTTTCTCCCAGGAGAACGCGAAACCGGTGACGGTAGCCTTGTTAGTCTCTTGGGGAGAGGTCCACTGGATACTGATGCATTGAAGCGCGACGCGGTTTGTATGTTCCATCGTCAGGATGCGAAGGTTACGATTAACTGTCAGTGGTTTATCAGAAATAAGAATCTTGACTCCCAGAAGAATGTAAATCCGGTGACAGCAGTCGCGTTAGTCGCCTTGAGTGAAGCTGGCAGGAGACTGAAGTACCGAACCACAACGCAATCTGTGTGTTCCATCGTCGTTACAAGTGTGCGAAGGTTACAATGAACCGTCAGTGGTTCATCGGAAACAAGCAACTTGACTCCGAGGAAAACGTAAATTCTGTGACCGTAGCAGCAGAAGTTGCTTGGAGAAAAGTCGGCTTTAGACTGAAGTATTAAATCGCGACGAAATTTGTGTGTTCCATCGTAATTACGAGGGTGCGAGAGTTACAATTAACTGTTAGTGGTGCGTCGAAAAGACGAAACTTGACTCCCAGGAGAATGTAAATCCGGTGACTGTAACCGCGTTAGTGTCTTGGAGAAAATTCGGCTGGAGACTGATGTATTGTATAGCGGCGCACTTTGTGTGTTCCATCGTGATTACGAGGTTCGAGGGTTACAACTAACTGTCAGTGATGCGTCGGAAACAAGCAACTTGACTGTCAGGGGAACGTCCTTCTGGTAAATGTGGCTGAGTTAGTCGCTTGGACAGAAGTCGGCTAGAGACTGATGTATTGAATCGCGACGCAATTTGTGTGTTACACCATCATTACGAGGGTGTTAGTGTTACCATTAACTATAGGTGGTGCGTCGGAAACAAGAAACATAACTTCCAGGAGAACGTAAATCCGGTCACCATAGCAGCGTTAGTCTCTTTGCAAAAAGTCGGCTGAAAACTGAAGTATTGAATCGTGACCAATTTGTGTGCTCCATGGTCATTACGAGTGTGCGAGGGTTAATATTAACTGTCAGTGGTGCAATGGAAACACGCAACTTGATTTATAGGAGAAAGTCCATCCAGTGACCGTGGCTGTGTCAGTCGCTTGGAGGGAAGCCGGGTGGAGGCTGATATATGCAATCGCGACGCAGTCTGTGTGTCCCATCGCCTTACGAGGGTACGAGGGTTATTAATAACTGTCAGTGATCCGTCAGCAAGAAGAAACTAGAGTATGAGGGGAGCGTCCATCCGGTGACCGTAGCTGCGTTAGTCGCTTGAAGAACTGAAGGCTGGAGAATGATGTAATGAATCGCGATGCAGTTTGTGTGTTCTGTCGTCATTACGAAAGTGAAAGCGTTACAATTAACTGTCAGTGGTGCGTGGGAAAGAAGCAACTTGACTCCCAGAAGTTTGTACATTTGTTGACCGTAACCGCGTTAGTCGAATTTAGAGAAGTCGGATGGGGACTTAAGTACTGAATCGCGACGCAATTTGTATGCTCCATCGTCATTACGATGGTGAGAGGGTTACAATTAACTGTCAGTGTTCCGTCACAAACAAGAATCTTTACTCCCAGGAGAAGGTCCATCCGGTGACCGTTGATGCGTTAGTCGCTTGGAGACCAGAAGGCTAGACTTATGTATTGAATCGTGATGCAATTTGCTTGTTCCATTGACATTACGAGGTTGCTTTGGTTACAATTAACAGTGCGTGGTGCGCTGGAAACAAGAAACTCGACTAGCTTGAAAACGCAAATACGGTGACCGTTGCCTTATTAGTCTCTTAGAGAAAATTCGGATGGAGACTGAAGTATTGAATTTCGACGCAGTTTGTGTGTTCTACCGTCATTACAAGATTCGAGAGATACTATCACTGTCAGTGGCGCGTCCAAGACATTCAATTTGACTTCAAGGACATCGTAAATCCGGTGATGTAGCCGCGTTAGTCGCTTGGAGAACTCTGGAGACTGAAGTATTGAATCCCGACCTAATTTGTGTGTTCCATCGTCATTACGAGGGTGCGTGGGCTACAACTAACTGTGAGATGTATGATGGCGACAGTAGGATAGTTATGAGTCAGCTTCAAATGCCGATTCTCTAAATTACCTCAGTTGTGTTCCTCTAGAACAACGTCACTTCTCCTCCAGGGATTCCCATTTGAGTTCTCGAAGCATCTCCGTAACACTTGCCTGTTGTTCGAACCTACTGGTAACAAATCTTGCAGCCCACCTCTGAGTTGCTTCGATGTCTTCCTTTAATCCGACTTGGTTTGCATGCCCAACACTCGCGCAGCACCCAAGAATAGGTTCTACAGATAAACCACACTTTTCTATAATTATCCCAATAAACAGAAGTCTACGATTTGCCCTCCCTACCACAATCCTCACATTTCATTTTATATCGCCTTGCAGCTCTACGCCCAGATATTTAAACAACACTACTAATGCTGAATCCGAGTATTACGGGAGTGTTTTCCCTACTCATCCGCAGTAACGAATATTTTTATACATTCAGACCTAGCTGCCATTCATCACACCAACTAGAAATTTTCTCTAAGTCATCATGTATGATTCTACAGTCACTCATACACGGCACATTCCCATAGATCTCAGCGTCATCAGCAAACAACTGCCGACTGATGCCTATCCTGTACGTCAGATCATTTATGTATATAGAAAATAACAGCGGCCTTATCACACTACCCTGAGGTATTCCTAACGACACCCTTGTTTCTGATGAACACTGGCCGTCGAGGACAACGTACTCGGTTCTGTTACTTAAGAAGTCTTCGAGCCACGCACATATCTGGGAACGTATTCCGTATGCTTGTATCTTCGTCAGCAGTCTGATGTGGGGTACTGTGTCAACCGCCCACCGATGGTATGTACGTTTACTAAGTTACATTGACACCCGACCATAAATTCTCGGCGCGTCAAGTATTTTACAGACAGTGCGTTTTATAAACAAGATACAGGGGATAAGCAAAATAATGTGAATACCTGTAGGTGTTTGCGAATGTTTTATTAATAAGGAATTGGGCCCCCATTTGCCAGTAATACTTCTTGGAATACTGCAATATAATGGTTTTATAGTCCCCAGTGAAATTTTACGCCACTCTTCTATCAGAACCTCTTCTAAGCTCTGTATTGACGAGGGAGGCGGAAATCTGCTCCGCAGTCTGCGCTCCAATCCGCGATCACAAGTGTTCGATAATTAAAAGCGGTGGCTCGTTTTATTTTACAGGTTACTATCCCTTGCTGTAGGGGCTGTAATTTTTGATGTTTTTTTAAACCTGCAAGGTAAACCAGAGGCCACTACTTCCACCATGTCAAATGGATTTAGTGCTCACGTACTCATACTGAGCCGTGAACACTTCCCAGTTTATCAGTGGGGGATAATTGCAAATTATTATTACTATTATCGGTGCCATGCGTGCAATGGTCGCGCCAGGCGTGCGATATTGAATCTTTATCCTGTCATTAAAGGCGCGAGACCTGCACGACCTTGTAGCAACCGTTATAGTTCTTCATTATTCTACTGTGACACTAAGGATGGTTTCACGCAATGAAAGGGAGAATGTACAGATTAAAGGACTCATTTATTTAACAGTTGAATACTGAACAATTATACAATCAAATGGGGGTGGGGGAAGAAAGAACCGAGTTCAGCAGCCTGCCCCAACGCTCGTTCATAATAAGCCACGATAGCAGGAGAAAAGGAATTTTAGGAACGATCGCCGTATTATCAAATGGGATCCAATTTATTAAAGGAAGGGGTTACAGGCATGCAACAGCCACCGCCATGAATCAGCCAAAGACTAAGAAAGATGCTACTGTAGGGGAATCGCTAGGCAGCCTCCTGTACTAAAGGAATACAACCAGCAAGACGCGAAACTATTCATATAACTTTGGCTCGCGGTCCGACTACGTTAACGAAACATGAAGGGGCGCCAGACACTCACCATGTGGCGTAGGATATAGAGCACAAGTTTTCAAGCTAAGAAGACCTACGTTCTGAGTCGAATTTTACACAGGAGAACTGAAAGAGCTATTGCCAGACGAAGCGGAAAAGTGAGCATGAATGTATGCACTTTAGAGCCTTACTGCAAGCTACTGTGACTAACCAACACATCTCGCACATTATGCCGAACTGTACAAGGAAAACCTACAGTCTTATAACCCGGAAAAAATTGCATAAACCGTAATTCAAGGAGCGCACATCGGTACAATGACCTGCAAGTTTCCCTCTGGGCCGCAGGGCGCGAGACTACAGTGCACGTCGGCGCTCATGCTTACCGAACTTCATCTTCTGGAAGCAGCACCTCCGGCCTCAGGCACGGTCACACTAGAAATGACCTACTGTCCCTTTGTCCACTATCCACCCGCGGAGGACGGTTGGCGCCTACCCGCGAGAAACGGGCGCGCACCTGAACTGGCCATTCATAGGGCAAGAATTTCACAGGGAGGCGACCTCGCGACGTTAAAATCGAGCAAAAATAGTAGATATAAGGTTGGTAAAGCAGGTTGGGGAACTGAAAACAGGAGAAACTTTGGACACTACAGAACTTTGAACCGACACCACGTGCTACCCTGGCGATCGGAAAAAGGATGGGAAACGGGAAGCCATCATGGCTGCTAGGAGGACTGCTGCCCTCGCCCATAAATAAAGAAAATTCATGGCGCCAAGCTCCTCTCACAGATCAGTGTGAGACAAGCTGTAGAAATCATCATATAAATCAGGCAACCCATAGAAATTATTAATATTGCCTGAATTATTATTTTACCGAATATCAGAAATGCTGGGATTAGAAATATGAAATGCGAGCACTGAATGGGGAATGAAGTTCACAACTTTCATAATGTTCAAGACGCTGCAGTTGAGTTGCATGTTCCTTATACCACGATTATACTGCCCTGGCTGTGTAAATGCGTGCATTATCGTCTTGGAATATGGCATCATTGTTGGGAACAACATTTGAATCATGGCGTGCACCTGATCACATAAAATGTTCACGTAATCGTTGGCTGTAACACGGCATTTGAGAGTAATGATGTGACCAACAGAATACCATAATATGGCTTCCCGTACCATGACACTTCGACATCCATGCTTAACCGTTGAAATCAAGCAATCAGGATTGTAGCCTTCTCTTGCCGTTCTCTAGACGTAAACCTGACCCGATGTTGGAAACAACGAATACGTTGACTCGTCGGACAATATGACGTGTTTCCACTGATCAACCGCCCAGGATTTATGCTCCTGACATTGTGTTTTACGTTTCTTTGCGTTGGTTGTCGTCACTAATGGTTTCGGTTCAAAAATGGTTCAAATGGCTCTGAGCACTATGGGACTTAACATCTATGGTCATTAGTCCCCTAGAACTTAGAACTACTTAAACCAAACTAACCTAAGGACATCACACAACACCCAGTCATCACGAGGCAGAGAAAATCCCTGACCCCGCCGGGAAACGAACCCGGGAACCCGGGCGTGGGAAGCGAGAACGCTACCGCACGACCACGAGCTGCGGACGATGGTTTCGGTATAACATCTCGTTCATAAACATTCGCTCTACGGAGTTCTCAGCGGAGAGTGTCGATAGACACGGGGTCTCTAAGAAGGCTATTGAGAACTGCAGTCAATTTAGCCACCGTAGTTTTGTTTTCTTTTTGACACAATTCGTGATAGCGTACGACGACCTCTGTCATTTAGTTTGGATTTGTGCCCACTGATACGTTTACACGCTGATGTCTTACGATGTTTTGTGCAGGCTGTCATGACTGTTGAAACAGTTGCTCTTGAAAATGGTTCAAATGGCTCTGAGCACTATGGGACTTAACATCTGTGGTCATCAGTTCCTAGAACTGAGAACTACTTAAAGCTAACTAACCTAAGGACATCACAGACATCCATGCCCGAGGCAGGACTCAAACCTGCGACTGTAGTGGTCAGGCGGTTCCAGACTGAAGCGCCTAGAACCGCACGGCCACAGCGGCCGGCAGTTGCTCTGGAAACATTCAGTAATTAGGCTGTCTTGGTTATCGATGCTTCAGCTAATCGGGCCCCCATAATTTACCTTGTTTGGAACTCTGTTAGGTCCTGTAAATAATAAATTTCAGCTATCAGTCGTTCTTTTGAATTTTTATTGGCAGATCTAGATTTCAGCTAGAAACTAGCCATTGTCAATGCACTATCGGTTTTTGATCAATGCATGTAATGCCTGTTGGTCGGGCTTCATCCATAGTTCAATGAACTGTGAATGAAGCCCGACCAACAGACATTGCACGTAACCGACTGTGGATGAAGCCCGACCAACAGCCATTACATGCATTGATCAAAAAACGATAGTGCATTGAGAATGTTTCTAGCTGTAATCTAGATCTGCCAATATAATTTCGAAAGGACGACTAATAGCTGAAATCTGTTATTTACAAGTCAATATAACAGTCGCCGCGTGCTACAGCCTCTGAATGGAGGGTAACCTGACTCTGTTAGGTCTTTCACTGCACGTCGACCTCGGTCTTTGAATGCAAATACGAAGTGTGCAGCCGACCGAAGTGGCCGTGCGGTTCTAAGCGCTGCAGTTTGGAACCGCGAGACCGCTACGGTCGCAGGTTCGAATCCCGCCTCGGGCATGGATATGTGTGATGTCCTTAGGTTAGTTAGGTTTAACTAGTGCTAAGTTCTAGGGGACTAATGACCTCAGAAGTTGAGTCCCATAGTGCTCAGAGCCATTTGAACCATTTTTGAACGAAGTGTGCACTGCTCGTAAACAACCTGCACTGATGCCTAGTCCGTACTGAACACGCACAGACCTGCGCGACATGTACTTTACCTGGGCTGTTGACCGTCAAATACGACCATCCCATTACTGCCACTGTTCACATGATTTTGCCCATCCCCTGTGCATCTTCAAGACTAGCAGCCTTGCCAACGTAACAAATCACGTATTGATATGTGTTTTTGGCAAAAGGCTGGACACGAGTATAATTCGCAACTGTACTGCCGAGACAGACGTAGACGCCCCGCTGGCTGGCTTCCGCTTTCCACGGCTCCAGCTGCTGCGCCGCGCTCCTCTGTGTGCACCGCGGCCATGCCGCTTCCGGCGCTGCGCCGCTCTGCGCCCTCCGGGACGTGAGGTCTCCAGGGAGTGGCGCGGCTAACAGCCTAATGCTGTCCTCTGCTGCTCTCCCCCGCCCGCGACACCGGAGGCGTCCGCCCTCCCTAGCGACTGCCGGCGCCGCCTCACCACGCTCGGCGCCGGGGCTCGAGATGTCTCCACCTGCTCGCGGCCGGCGATACGGCGCCTCACCTCACAGAGACCGTACATGGCCTCTGACAGGTGAGGGAGGAAATAATCTGCTCTCACTCATGACCCAGCCGCGAGGACCGCTCAATACTTACACAGACAAACATCTCTACAGTAGAAACTCTTTGTATCTTTTCCTCTCAGCGAAGAATTCTTTATCTTGATCTCAAAACCAGCTCTGTATCTTTTATTCTTTACCTCCACGGTACCACTGAAAGCGCGGAAATCTTAAGCTGCATAAATTAGTTAAAAATCAGCATGGGTAAACTCGGAACTATAAGGTGGATGAGATAGTAGCCTTGGGAGAGCAATTCTGACATAACGCTACCATCTGGTGAGCTAGATGGATGAGACAGGCGAAATACCCTCAGACTTCAAGAAGAATATAATAATTCCAATCCCAAAGAAATCAGGTGTTGACAGATGTGAAAATTACCAAACTATCAGTTTAATAAGTCACGGCTGCAAAAAACTAACGCGAATTCTTTACAGACGAATGGAAAAACTAGTAGAAGTCGACGTCGGGGAAGATCAGTTTGGATACCGTAGAAATATTGGAACGCGAAGGCAATACTGACCTTACGACTTATCTTAGAAGCTAGATTAAGGAAAGGCAAAACCTACGTTTCAAGCTTTTGTACACATAGATATAGCTTTTGACAATGTTGACTGGAACACTCTCTTTCAAATTCTGAAGGTGGCAGGGGTAAAATACAGGGAGCGAAAGACTATTTAACATTTGTGCAGAAACCAGATGGCAGTTATAAGAGTCGAGGGACATGAAAGGAAAGCAGTGGTTGGGAAGGGACTGAGAGAAGGCTGTAGCCTCTCCCAGATGTTATTCAATCTGAATATTGAGCAAACAGTAACGGAAACAAAAGAAAAAATCGGAGTAGGTACTAAAATTCATGGAGATGAAGTAAAAACTTTGAGATTCGCCGATGACATTGTAATTCTGTCAGACAGAGCAAAGGACTTGGAAGAGCAGTTGAACGGAATGGACAGTGTCTTGAAAGGAGGATATAGATGAACATCAACAAAAGCAAAACGAGGATAATGGAATGTAGTCAAATTAAGTCGGGTGATGCTGAGGGAATTAGATTAGGAAATGAGACACTTAAAGTAGTAGAGGAGTTTTGCTATTTGGGGAGCAAAATAACTGGTGATGGTCGAAGTATGGAGGATATAAAATGTAGACTGGGAATGGCAAGGAAAGCGTTACTGAAGAAGAGAAATCTGCTAACATCGAGTATAGCTTTAAGTGTCAGGAAGTCGTTTCTGAAACTATTTGTATGGAGTGTAGCCATGTATGGAAGTGAAACGTGGATGATAAATAGTTTGGAGAAGAAGAGAATAGAAGCTTTCGAAATGTGGTGCTGCAGAAGAATGCTGAAGATTACGTGGGTAGATCACATAACTAATGAGGAGGTACTGAATAGAATTGGGGAGAAAAGAAATTTGTGGCACAACTCGACAAGAAGAAGGGATCGCTTGGTAGGACATATTCTGAGGCATCAGCGCCTGCTATAAGAGAGCTCTTCAGAAAGTAAGGTCAAAATCCACCTTCCAGCTACTTCTCTACATAGTCGCTACTCCTACTTAACCGTTTCTCGTAGCGAAGTACCAGTACTCTCGTCATAGAAGACAGCTGCCCGAGCTTTCCGCCGATTTCCTTTCCGCCGATTCTCCACGCTGGTCTACAGCTCGTTGTCTATGCCAAAATTTTGCCTTCATAGCCAGCGGTTTGTGTTGGCATATATTAAACACAGGGAGAGGCAACTACTGGCTGTATCGGGGTGATCACTTCCGGAAAATCTAAAACGCTGTAAGGAGCATCTCCCTTGCCCCTCCAGAGCACGGCCGAGAATTGTCTTGAAGAAGGAAATCCATGACAGTTATCTGATGTGGGCTGCATAACATCAGGCGAAATCTCTCACCAGGCCCTCATATTTGACGGGAGACGCTATTTCCTAGACATCTTTACGTGCTCATTGTGCGCTCAGAACTGGTAGGAGCGACGTGGTGCGATCGACGGGCATACTAGAGACACTGCCAAACACTTCTGAGCAAATTCACATCCGATTTTCACTGTGGTTTCCGTTTCACGCCAGATCGAACCTTACTTTCCAGTAGCCCTCGAACTTCCTTCTCAAGCGTTCCTGAGTAGTGTGGGCTGCTGATTGTGCTTTGCTACTCCATAAATTCGCAAAAAATCGAACCATAGGAAACCGATCTTAGCAGCCCATGGTTGCGTTCTGAATTTCTTACTGACTGGCGGTTCAGGGTGTTTCCATTGCCCACTTTGACACATGGGCTCTCGCTGAAAATGGTGTCTTCATGCTTCATAAGTGGTTAAAATCTGTCGCAAAATGCGCTGTTCTTTGAGCCTCATGCAAATGTGAACTTTCTGTTCTTTGTGGTAAACGGGATAAGTCAACCGAAACAAGCTTACAACACAGAGGTCGACACTACAGCCAAAGGCTCGGGTAGTGGGTCGTCGGTTACGCTTTTGCATCTACTCGTACTTTCGAACTTTTCATGTACGCATGAAAACTCACACGGTTCATGTAACTACCGCACTATTATTTGTTCAACCTACAGAATATTCCTGAATGTTGAATACTTTTCGAAAGTAAAAACCATGTCACAACATGCTGTTCTTCACCAGTACTTTGTTCGAGTGGGTTCATCATGGTAACTGAAACATTCTATGTCCACGTAAATGTTAATGGAAAAAACTATTAACACTCTTCGCAGGATTCCCAACATTCGTGTCTGATTAATTAATGAATGAACCTTGCATACAGGGCGAATCACTTAAAACTTGCATGTATTGATGTTGAGTTTTCACAGAATATATCGGTAGTCAGAGACACTTATTGTTAGCCAATCAACAGATCGTAATACCATTTTGTCGAAAACTGACATTCTGGTCCCGTGGCTGCGTGCAAAATACAGGTGGACTCTTACATACACGATAACAGCAATCAGCCACAACGCACCACCACCCTAAGGAAATTTCATCATTTGCGAAAACAAAAAAAATGAAAGCTAATGTAAAACGTATCTTAACGTGAACTAGCCGTCTGCAGATGCACCTGTAATGTTCTAAACCGGTAACGGCGCTATTTAAATAAATAAATAGGATTGTAAAAAGTGGCTGGTTGCTGTTATCTTTTATGTAAGAGTCAACCTATAGATTGAAATAATACATAGGAAGTACATTTCTTGTGCGGACGTTCACTTTTTTTTTTTTTAAATGGGACAACGCTTATTGTCATCAACAGAGACTGACACTGGTGTTTGTTGCAGGATTCTATTGTATTTTGAAAAGTTCCCACAACGATACTTGTACAATATTTGTGGTAGCACGCACCAAAGAACAACACGAGTGCATTCTCTACTTATGTGGATTCTGGCCGTCAACGAGACAACTATCACAGGTTGTGTTCAAAATGACCACTGGCAGTGGCAATAAACACTTTCACTCCGGTATGGAACGACTGCTGCACACGTGCTAGCATTTCAGAGGAGATATTCAAGCAGGCTGTGGTAATAAGTCGTTGCACATCAACGAGTCTAGTTGGTATGTCGTAGACAACTTCTTTCAGCCTTCCCACAGGAAAAATATCTACAGGCGTCAAATCTATGGAACGGGACAACCAAGATACAGGTGCTCTGCGTCCAGTCCAACATTTGGAAACAACTCGTGAAGGCATGGTGTATTACTTCGTGCACTATGGGGTGGAACAGCCGTCATGTTGGTACCACAGGTTCCTCCTCGTCTGCAAAGAAACGTCTTCTAGCATCAGTGGAAGATGGTCTGTAATGAGATTGTGGTACTTGTGCGCGTTCAGTTGTCCATCTATGAAACAGGGGCCTATGAGCTTATTCTATTCACTATTACACACTACACTTCACACTCCATGGATGCTGACGCTCCACCTGGCGAACCCAACTGGGATTGCCAACAGACCGATAGAATGTCTTTCAGCGGTTTTCCTGGCCGTGACTGGTAAATGTGGCTTAACAGATTACATGGCATTTCTGGAGAATCCCGTGTTATTGCTCATGTACAAAAGTTATCACGATCTTCATAATCGTTTCCATGCAGCTCTTGACGGAGAGAGAAGTGATAGGGACGGAACCTATGTTGACAGAGGATGTGTAGGAGATTTGCCTGATTTGTGTCATTTCAGCATGCGACTGTGCGGGATTTGACGTGCGGATCAACTGAAACAGTAGTAAGAATTTTAATTCCCCCTCTTCTGTCGTCACTTATCTCCATCTGTTACGCTGTCTGGGTGTTACACTACTAGTTTCTCGTAACTGTTTTAAGCGGTTGATAAACAATTTCCGATATTGTTGACGTCTATTGGGATATCGTGTCTCGTACACCGAGCAAGAACGAACTGCATTATTCCCCCACTCTCCATAGACCACAATCATGACCTGATGCTAGGACTGTCACACACTAACCGAACTAGCAAGTTGCGGTGCACACAAGGCACGAACAAGCACGCAGTAAGCAAACATAACGACATCGTACCTAGCAACTACGTAGGTTGAATGCCATAAACAAGAGTCGTTGTGGAAACCTTTCAAAATACGAGGGTCACTCCGAAAGAAATGCACACTATTTTTGTAAAAATACAGTTTTCGTTCTGCATGTGTGAAAGTTTTACAGTGTGTATATACATTCTTCCAGCTTGTTTTCAAACTTAATTCAACCTGTTTCCGCGAGTGGTGCCGTCACAGCATGTCTTCAAGATGGCTGCTACAGTTGACGTTCGTCAGAAGCAACATGCTCTCATAGAATTCCTGTGCTGTGAAAACGAGACAGTGGGAAACACCCACAAGAGGTTGAAAAAGGTGTATGGAGATGATGCTTCGATCGCAGTACAGTTAGTCAGTGGGCAAGCAGGTTACGTTATGAAAGCGGGCACGGAAATATTGAGGATTGTCCTCTTAGCGGCAGGCCTCGTGCTGCACACACTCCAGACAATGTGCAGAGAGTTAACGGATTGGTGACTGCTGAGAGACGCATCACAGTGAGCGAATTGTCACGCTACGTTGGGATAGGGGAAGGAAGTGTTTCCAGAATACTGAAAGTGTTGGCGTTAAAAAAGGTTTGTGCCAGATGGGTTCCCACGATGTTGACAGTCACAAAACTCGGATGGACAACACTGAAACACCCGCCTTACAGTACTGACCTGGCTCCATGTGACTATCATCTCTTTGGGAAACTGAAAGACTCTCTTCGTGGAACAAGGTTTGAAGATGATGACTCCCTTGTGCACGCTGCCAAACAGTGGTTCCAACAGTCTGGTCCAGAATTTTACTGTGCGGGTACACAGGCGCTGGTTCCAAGATGGCGTAAGGCAGTTGAGATGGATGGAAATTATGTGGAGAAATGAAAATATTGTTCCTAAAGGATGTATCTACATACTGTAAAACTATCAAACATGTAGAATAAAAGATGGATTTAAAAAACAAATAGTGTGCATTTCTTTTGGAGTGACCCTCATACACGACTCGCACTGGAATCCTGGACGTTGTTCCGTCAAAAAGAGTGTATGTCTGCACAAAAAATTCACTTTCTAAGTATTATTACAATCTGTTTACTGGCTGACAATACGAGCACCTGACTACTGACCTATTACGTAAAAACCGCGTATCTGTGGCGCTTTCCATTTTCGCAATAGCTGCGATGCAAGTTTTAGGTGATTTAGCCTGTATACAGTAGTGAAAATCATTACAGAGGCAGATTTCCTACGAAAATTATAATACTATCTCTGAAGCGTACCTGTATCGATTTATTTAGGGATGTCGTAGATCATATAATACATAAAATGTGGCATTTGCATCTCCTCGGTGGATACTGATATAACGACAGTCGCTGTCCAATTAGGTTACTGTTGGGTTACTGGATTCTTAGTACTTTGTTCAGAAGGAACATGCGCAGATCTTGTCGAAACATTAGACTTTGTCCCCCTAGGTTCACGTACATTCTAATTAATTCTGTCTCTAGCATCTCAGTGTACACATTGGAGTTATTTCTAATCTTTAGAGTGTTCTTGATTTACCTTTAGCTCATAAGGCTGCCCAAATCATAACATTTCCACCACCAAAATTTGTGCTCATTCTTACCTGCTGTCTGTTCTTAGGTCGTGCCAATAACACTGAAATCCATCCGGCTTATCTGAAATAAATTTCTTCGCGTAAATGAAGATCACTTTATGCCATTTTGAAGTCCGTGACATACGTTTTTTAAGCAAACCCTAATCTAGCATTTTTATGTTTGAGTGTTAGGCCACATTTCTACAGTCGTTTCTTGAATGCAAGATGTTTGACATGTGACAAAACTCGTCGTACACGTTTGGCAGTCACTGGAAGCAACAAGTCGAGAACAAGTACAATATGCGGCCCTTCCTTACTCTGCACATATTTTCCGTTCTGTCCATACGGAGTCCAATAAAATTATCAATCACTATACTTCAATGGTTCAATTTATTTGCGATTTGACGATTAGAGAGTTCCACTTCATTGTGCACCGCTGTGCTTTTTCATTCCAATCCCAAAGAAAGCAGATGTTGACAGATGTGAAAATTACCGAACTATCAGTTTAATAAGTCACAGCCGCAAAATACTAACACGAATTCTTTACAGACGAATGGAAAAACTGGTAGAAGCCGACATCTGGGAAGATCAGTTTGGATTCCGTAGAAATATTGGAACACGTGAGGCAATACTGATCCTACGACTTATCTTAGAAAATAGATTAAGGAAGGGCAAACGTACGTTTCTCGCATTTGTAGACTTAGAGAAAGCCTTTGATAATGTTGATTGGAATACTCTCTTTCAAATTCTATAGGTGACAGGGGCAAAATACAGGGAGCGAAAGGCTACTTACAATTTGTACAGATGGCAGTTATAAGAGTCGAGGGTCATGAAAGGTGGTTGGGAAGGGAGTGAGACAGGGTTGTAGCCTCTCCCCGATGTTATTCAATCTGAATATTGAGCAAACAGTAACGGAAACAAAAGAAAAAATCGGAGTAGGTATTAAAATCCATGGAGAAGAAATAAAAACTTTGAGGTTCACCGATGACATTGTAATTCTGTTAGAGACACCAAAGAACTTGGAAGAGCAGTTGAACGGAATGGACAGTGTCTTGAAAGGAGGATATAAGATGAACATCAACAAAAACAAAACGAGGATAAAGGAATGTAGTCGAATTAAATCAGGTGATGCTGAGGGAATTAGATTACGAAATGAGACACTTATCGTAGTAAAGGAGTATTGCTATTTGGGGAGCAAAATAACTGATGATTGTCGAAATAGAGAGGATATAAAATGTAGACTGTCAATGAGAAGGAAAGCGTTTCTGAAGAAGAGAAATCTGTTATTACCGAGTATAGATTTAAGTGTCAGGAAGTCGTTTCTGAAAATATTTGTAAGGAGTGTAGCCATGTATGGAAGTGAAACATGGACGATAAGTAGTTTAGACAAGAAGAGAATAGAAGCTGTCGAAATGTGGTGTTACAGAAGAATGCTGAAGATTACACTCCTGGAAATGGAAAAAAGAACAGATTGACACTGGTGTGTCAGACCCACCATACTTGCTCCGGACACTGCGAGAGGGCTGTACAAGCAATGATCACACGCACGGCACAGCGGACACACCAGGAACCGCGGTGTTGGCCGTCGAATGGCGCTAGCTGCGCAGCATTTGTGCACCGCCGCCGTCAGTGTCAGCCAGTTTGCCGTGGCATACGGAGCTCCATCGCAGTCTTTAACACTGCTAGCATGCCGCGACAGCGTGGACGTGAACCGTATGTGCAGCTGACGGACTCTGAGCGAGGGCGTATAGTGGGCATGCGGGAGGCCGGGTGGACGTACCGCCGAATTGCTCAACACGTGGGGCGTGAGGTCTCCACAGTACATCGATGTTGTCGCCAGTGGTCGGCGGAAGGTGCACGTGCCCGTCGACCTGGGACCGGGCCGCAGCGACGCACGGATGCACGCCAAGACCGTAGGATCCTACGCAGTGCCGTAGAGGACCGCACCGCCACTTCCCAGCAAATTAGGGACACTGTTCCTCCTGGGGTATCGGCGAGGACCATTCGCAACCGTCTCCATGAAGCTGGGCTACGGTCCCGCACACCGTTAGGCCGTCTTCCGCTCACGCCCCAACATCGTGCAGCCCGCCTCCAGTGGTGTCGCGACAGGCGTGAATGGAGGGACGAATGGAGACGTGTCGTCTTCAGCGATGGGAGTCGCTTCTGCCTTGGTTCCAATGATGGTCGTATGCGTGTTTGGCGCCGTGCAGGTGAGCGCCACAATCAGGACTGCATACGACCGAGGCACACAGGGCCAACACCCGGCATCATGGTGTGGGGAGCGATCTCCTACACCGGCCGTACACCACTGGTGATCGTCGAGGGGACACTGAATAGTGCACGGTACATCCAAACCGTCATCGAACCCATCGTTCTACCATTCCTAGACCGCCAAGGGAACTTGCTGTTCCAACAGGACAATGCACGTCCGCATGTATCCCGTGCCACCCAACGTGCTCTAGAAGGTGTAAGTCAACTACCCTGGCCAGCAAGATCTCCGGATCTGTCCCCCATTGAGCATGTTTGGGACTGGATGAAGCGTCGTCTCACGCGGTCTGCACGTCCAGCACGAATGCTGGTCCAACTGAGGCGCCAGGTGGAAATGGCATGGCAAGCCGTTCCACAGGACTACATCCAGCATCTCTACGATCGTCTCCATGGGAGAATAGCAGCCTGCATTGCTGCGAAAGGTGGATATACACTGTACTAGTGCCGACATTGTGCATGCTCTGTTGCCTGTGTCTATGTGCCTGTGGTTCTGTCAGTGTGATCATGTGATGTATCTGACCCCAGGAATGTGTCAATGAAGTTTCCCCTTCCTGGGACAATGAATTCACGGTGTTCTTATTTCAATTTCCAGGAGTGTAGATGGGTAGATCATATAACTGATGAGGAAGTATTGAATAGAACTGGGGAGAAGAGAAGTTTGTGGCACAACTTGACTAGAAGAAGGGATCGGTTGGTAGGACATGTTCTGAGGCATCAAGGGATCACCAGTTTAGTATTGGAGGGCAGCGTGGAGGGTAAAAATCGTAGAGGGAGACCAAGAGATGAATACACTAAGCAGATTCAGAAGGACGTAGGTTGCAGTAGGTACTGGCAGATGAAGAAGCTTGCACAGGATAGAGTAGCATGGAGAGCTGCATCAAACCAGTCTCTGGACTGAAGACCACAACAACAACATCACATGATAACTGTTTCCTTCGAGCCATTGTCACAATCGTGGTTCACGTACACAACGTGCATCGTCGCTAATGGTGTCTTCTTTCCTATCTTCAGAAAAGGCACGTACGCACACCAGAAAACTACACAGACTGAATTGCCTTTATACCGAGTTCCATCATCTACCAAACCGAATCGCTGATGTCTTGTGACACACGGCACTACTGACATCAAATACGATACCATTTAAATGCACTTGTCCGTACACTGGATCTGATCGTGTTGCATATGCACTGTGTACAGCTGTACCAACCGACAGTATTAAGTTTCCTGTAAATATCCATTCTTTATTCTGACTTCCACTACTAAGACTTTTAAACTGCAGTTCCTCTAGTTGAATGTTACGACGGAAAGAAGAACCAGGAGCAAATTTATGCGTTATTTATCACTGGACAGCGTACGACAACGGGCCTACGGAAGATTATGATTCAATGAGGTCCACAGACGAGAAGGAGAAGTAAATGCGAGAACTATAGCACCAAAAGCTTAGTAGAATATACGAGTGGTAGGTATAAAGTTTTAAAAATCACCCTGAAAAAAACCAAACTGCTATCAAGAAACGTAGTCGACATCTACATTTACAAACATATTCCGCAGGCAGCCATGCGGTGCATGGCGGAGGCTATCCTGTACCACTATCAGTCGTGCGCTTTCCTGTTCCACTCGCAAGCAGAGCGAACGAAAAACGATTGTCTGTGTGCCTCCGTATGAGTGCTAATTTCTCGTATCTTATCTTCGTGGTCCTTAAGCTCATTGTACGTTGCCGGCAGTAGGATCGTCCTGCAGTCAGTTTCATGTCCGGTTCTCTAGATTTTGTCAAAAATGTTCTTCTAAAACAACGTCGCCTTCCCACCACGGCTTCCCATTTGAGTTGCCGAAGCATTTCCATAACACTGTCGTGTTGTTCGAACCTACGGTAATAAATGTAGCAGCACGCCTCTGAATCTGGTGCTCATCCCCACCACTCTAGCAGTACTCAAGAATAGTTCACACTAGTCTCGTATAGGCGGCTTTCTTTGCCGATGAAACACACTTTCCTTAAATTCTCCCAATAAACCGAAGTTGACCATTCGCCTTCTCCACCACTATCCTCACACGCACGTTCGACTCCATATCCTTTTTAACCGTTACGTTACGCCCAGGTATTTAAACGCCGTGACTGTGTCAAGCAGGACGCTTTTTTTTTCTTTTTTTTGTCATCAGTCTACTGACTGGTTTGATGCGGCCCGCCACGAATTCCTTTCCTGTACTAAACTCTTCATCTCAGAGTAGCACTTGCAACCTACGTCCTCAATTATTTGCTTGACGTATTCCAATCTCTGTCTTCCTCTATAGTTTTTGCCCTCTACAGCTCCCTCTAGTACCATGGAAGTCATTCCCTCATGTCTTAGCAGATGTCCTATCATCCTTATGAGTGTTATATATTAGCAGATGCCCTATCGTCCTGTCCCCCCTACTTTTCAGTGTTTTCCACATATTCCTTTCCTCTCCGATTCTGCGTAGAACCTCCTCATTCCTTACCTTATCAGTCCACCTAATTTTCAACATTCGTCTATAGCACCACATCTCAAATGCTACGATTCTCTTCTGTTCCGGTTTTCCCACAGTCCATGTTTCACTACCATACAATGCTGTACTCCAGACGCACATCCTCAGAAATTTCTTCCTCAAATTAAGGCCGGTATTTGATATTAGTAGACTTCTCTTGGCCAGAAATGCCTTTTTTGCCATAGCGAGTCTGCTTTTGATGTCCTCCTTGCTCCGTCCGTCATTGGTTATTTTGCTGCCTAGGTAGCAGAATTCCTTAACTTCATTGACTTCGTGACCATCAATCGTGATGTTAAGTTTCTCGCTGTTCTCAATTCTACTACTTCTCATTACCTTCGTCTTTCTCCGATTTACTCTCAGACCATACTGTGTACTCATTAGACTGTTCATTCCGTTCAGCAGATCATTTAATTCTTCTTCACTTTCACTCAGGATAGCAATGTCATCAGCGAATCGTATCATTGATATCCTTTCACCTTGTATTTTAATTCCACTCCTGAAACTTTCTTTTATTTCCATCATTGCTTCCTCGATGTACAGACTGAAGAGTAGGGGCCAAAGGCTACAGCCTTGTCTTACACCCTTCTTAATACGAGCACTTCGTTCTTGATCGTCCACTCTTATTATTCCCTCTTGGTTGTTGTACATATTGTATATGACCCGTCTCTCCCTATAGCTTACCCCTACTTTTTTCAGAATCTCGAACAGCTTGCACCATTTTATTTTGTCGAACGTTTTTTCCAGGTCGCTACTAATGCTGTATCCGAACATTAGAGGTCAGTTTTTCCTACTCATGCGCATTAACTTACATTTTTCTACATTCAGAGCTGTCAGCCATTCATAACACCAATTAGAATTTTTTTCCAAGTCGTCTTATAGCATCCTTAAGTCATTCAACATCGACACCTTCCTGTAGTCCACAGCATCATTAGACTGCTGCGGACCCTGCCCTCCCGATCATTAATGTATATAGAAAATAACAGAGGTCCTGTTTCATTTCCTTCTGACAAGTCTCTTCATACCTTTGTCTGTGACGAGCACACACCGTCGAGGACAGTATATTGGGTTTTGTCACTTCGAGCCCCTCACACATTTAGATATCTAGGAACCTGTTCCATATGCTCGTACCTTAGTTAGATGTTTGCAGTGGACTACCGTGCCAAGTGCTTCTCGGAAATGTAGAAATGTGGAATCTCACAAGCTCGACATGGTCGCGAATTGTTCACAAATTTCTTTGTCATCGGACTACCGGTTTCGGTCCATAATGACCATCTTCAGACGTGTTTTATAAAAGCATGTCCTAATATATTGGAACATACTTGTTCATCAATAGCTCGCAGTATACCATATGAGAAAAGGGCTCACTGAATTCCAATGAGTGACAATGGTGCTGGTGCTGAAGCTTCCTCAATTATTCACCGCAAAAAAAAGAAAAAAAATGGTTCTAATGGCTCTGAGCACTATGGGTTGGTTGGTTGGTTTGGGGAAGGAGACCAGACAGCGTGGTCATCGGTCTCATCGGATTAGGGAAGGATGGGGAAGGAAGTCGGCCGTGCCCTTTCAGAGGAACCATCCCGGCATTTGCCTGGAGTGATGTTAGGGAAACCACGGAAAACCTAAATCAGGATGGCCGGACGCGGGAATGAACCGTCGTCCTTCCGAATGAGCACTATGGGACTTTACGTCTGAGGTCATCAGTCCACAGAACTTAGATCTACTTAAACCTAACTAACCTAAGGACATCACACACATCCATGCCCGAGGCAGGATTCGAACCTGCGACTGTAGCGGTCACGCGGTTCCAGACTCTAGCACCTAAACCGCTCGGCCACCTCGGCCGGCTTCACCGCACGAAGAGATATTTCCCTCCCGTGATGGATGACTTACAGGAGACCTTTGTTGTAAAAGTCTGCATTTTAACTGTTCAGTAAACGATCCAACTCCAAACAAATGGTCCTCATTTGGCAAATGCCTACCTCCACGCATTGGTTTCTTCATTGAGGTGAGAGGAAGAAGCCACTGCCCGCCATGTCAGATAAATATGGCGGGAGAAAGTGAAACGCAGTATCGCGAAGAAGTAGTACAGGTGCAGATAGAGCTAGGTTGTTGTCGTATAGGAGTCGTTTCGTTCTGAGAGCCTCCAGTAACCTCGTCAGGAGACTTCGGTAAAGTGCTCCTGTGACGGATTGCCTCCTATGAGCATGATATCTAGTAGTCCAACAGTGAAATCGCAAAAAGCACTCACCTTGGTCTATGATGGTTACATAATCGCCTTTTTCAGCGGCGGTGAATTCATAAACACTGCTGTGCAATGGTAGCATGTCGTCACGTATCTCCCAATCCGGGACATAAAGTTGGACGTCACTTCGCATGAGATTAGCTTGATTATTCCGGCAAATGGGCCTAGTCCCGCAGCACGAAGCAGTTGAAGGAACAGGTAAAGACAGTGTGTGTCAATCAGCGAGCAGTTACAGTGCACTGTAGTGGCCTACTTCATTACAGTATGGCCCGGAGAAAACATCTGGATGACATCACACAATAAAGAACCATAGGACTCTAGAAGAAAGTATGTCTCGGCGTACTCTCATTTGGTGCCACGTGGAAACAGGTAATACACCCAGAAACATTGTCGAACATGATCATTTTGGTGGTCCAGTAGGCATAATGTTGCATGGGCGTACTGACCCTTCAAACACGATACACTCACGATCAACGTAATTGTGACACTGTACTTCTCTCCCACGCGCTTCATTTCAGAGGTGCATTCGGCCCTGACTTCGTTTTTATGGTATGTGCGACAGCATCAAACAGCGTAGGTGGAACGATAGGATATCCTGGGAATGGACCAGCCTTCCCGCTGTCCCGACTAAAATCCCATCGGGCACGAGTTGACTATGTCCACATTCATCAGACGTTTTCAAATGCCCTGGTGGATGAATAGAGCCCCCTGTCAAAAGAGCTCTTTAACAACCCTATGGCCAGCATGGAACCACGTTGCAGAGCTTGCCTTGCCGTCCGTGTTGATCCCACCCTATTAAGGACCACATCCCGGCTATTGTATGTCTAGGGGAGCATTTTGAATCGCAGTGGCTTCAGTGTAATTGTAGGCTTTGAAAGAAAGTATCATTTATGTTCGTCTCGTCCCGTATTCCTTTTAGTTACGTCCTGTTCTATACTGTAGCTGTGATTTCTGTGTGTGGTCTAAGTTTCACCGAGCTATGTTACTCGGCAAGGACACATCATACAGAAGTTACTTTCTTCCTTATGTCTCGCACATCAGTGCATTTCCACCGCTTGCTTTTCTCCTTCGTATCGTGGTCACTTTGACTCGCCCATCAGCCGTCCACGATGATCAGGCGGCTAAAGAGGTCATGTGGATAGGCCTGACACAGCTGCAACAACACCAGTTTCTTCCTCGATTCGGCGAGTTCTTAGAATTTGTCTGAACAGTCGCTGAACCCAGGCGGACGGCGACCTTTCTCATTTTCACAGAGTCATTCAGACGTTAAAAATTGATCGAAGACTACGTTTCAGTTTTTCACCCTCGATTGTGATACGCTGGTCTTCGAGCACCAGTACTTTTTCGATTCCAGGTTCCTCACAGACAGATGGTCTGCTTCGCCGTTCATCGTCATTCGCACTTGTCTGACCGCAATGGACGCTCGTGTGATTCATAACCAGTATGTCACTAGTAACCTGTAAATTTTTATCAGAGTATAATGTACTCTCTGTTACTCAGTATCGTGAAAAATTGCTGTAATTCTGAGTTTTATGGCAATAGTCGTGTACTAGTGTAACATAATACATTAATAATATATTCCACTTTTCTCGGAACTTATAAAATTATATACAGTTGACATGAGGCGGGGGGGGGGGGGGGGGGGCAGTGCAACAGTTTAGCGCGGAGCAGAGTGTAACACTGTTAAGTTGGTGTTAACAATGAACTTCTGTTTAGCAGCCACTGACAATGACGAGGAGCGAAGTAAGTCACAGGAAAACCGTTCTACGTAATATACGAACAGAGGAAGAGGCATTATGTCAAAATTTGGTTGGTCTTGATATTCTTCGGCGTCTCCCTAAAGCTGATGAAACAACGAGGAACCAAAAAAATAGAAAGAGGAGAATATACTGTATTACAACAGATAATCCAGTAGGAAAGGTGTCTAAAGGTCTTTTAAGACAATAGGTAATAATACAGGGAAAGTAAAACCAACAAGAGAAATGTTTTCCAATGAATCTGACTTTCCCAGAACAGTGAAAGATAATATGCGTGACATAGACAACTCAGATAATAGAGATATTTATGTTCAAAATCGGGACAAAGATGAAAATATCAGACCAGCTTTTCAAGTCCATCATGTCTCAGTGGGGCTCCCTAGCAAGGGCTAAAGTCCCAATATTGGTAACGTGATCTGGAATAATGATGATACTGTATAGTGTGAAGTGACATATCTCCATAGGTGGACCCAAAATCGAAACACGTTTATATATTAACATGCAGCTGATACAGACTATGTGTCAAAAGTATGTGTAGCAATGCTTTTTATTAAAATATTCCGGGCTATTATGCCTTGATTTGATGCATTTCTTGCCATTGGCTTAAAAAAATCATCTGAACAGCACAATATCCTGGTATATTTTAATAAGTGTAACATTTGGAAGAATGAAAGTTACATTTTAGCAATGGCTTTACCAAAACCTGTTTGCTTAACTAAAACCAAAAAGCAGCAGGCGTGCCTTAAATTTGAAGCCGTTCTACAATTTTTATGTTCAATGAAATCGTAAAAAGTTGAAATTATTTTCTAAGTTCTTATATATTTTCTATTTCCAGCATTAAATCGTAACTTTTATTCAAAAGCGGTGGAAACTACAAGTTATGACAACATGAATAGTTTTCCATGTTTGTTTCTATGTATCCAAGTATGTGCTACACTCTACACCACACTGGCACACACTGTAACAGTTGGTAGTGAAACTTAACATTCTCAATAACTACACCAATTTCAAAGCCTCACAGAGTCTGTGAGCTTTAAAAGATTTCTGAGAGATGCTTAAAGTAAAATACATAAAAAGAACATTGTGTTCACAAATATATCTTTCAAAATTTAAAAAAATTACTTTTCTGTTACACTGTGTGTGGTGAGCGTACTGTAAGACCTTCAGTACACACACCATCAGATTATTTGACTTGTCGCTCTAACGAAGTAGGCGAGTGTCAGCAATATGTCTCGTGGTCTTATCGTGGCGGGTTTATCTTTTGCTGTTTTTGCTGTTAGGTCAGACAATAGAAAGGCCACTTGCACACTTAGAGTAGCAGATTGATGGTGACCAACTTTAAACAGAACTTGATTAATTTTCACACACGTTTATTAAAATAATAACAAGCATAAAAATTACTTAAATTGGTTCTGGATGTTATTTACAATTGACATTCTGAAGTTCCTTTGGTACTGGTACGTTAATCTTATTCTCACATATGTCTCTGATACTTGACAAAAGTGTCTATACATTTATCTTCATGGCTATGTACAGGAATATCGTAATCTTATTAGGCGCAGACTGAAACTTGACTATAGACTGGTACAGACAAATGTAGAACTCGTAAAGACTGGTGCAGACAAATGCAGACTGACTAATAGGAGGTCTGTAGACTCGTTATAATACCTCGCGCGTTCATGTATCACTGCGCGAGTGTGATCCGCGAGGAGAAAAGGTTCTACGTTAGCAGCAGTCTCATTGGCTGAGTTACATATTAATACGTGGATCGTCAGAAGCACAATTTGGTCCGTCTCTATGGCAGCACCATCTCGTAGTGCGGAGAAGGACGAGCGCTGTGCCTGCGCTGTTGTGCTTAGCGGGGTGCGCTCTAGTGGGAAAGTTGTGTACGCGCTGACTATGTGGAACTGTGTACACAACACTGTGTCTCACATTCCCTTACATCAAACTTGCGATCACTTACCGGCAAGTAAACATAAAATTAAATTCATCACTTAAATTTTTCGAGGAAATAATAGAAACTTTATAACCATCCTCATAGCATGTACGGTGACTGGTGTTGTGAATTAAACTAACATTGTAGCACAAAATTTTTCACATTATGCAATAGCTTCTTTCCAGGAACGTACAAGCTACAGTAATATAAATATTGCGTTTTGCGAAGAAAATTGTAACTTGCCAGGTCGTAACATGTATTGTCTTTCTGTGTGTATCTCCACAATAGATGAGCATGCATACGAGCACAGATACCAGGAAAATAGCTATATCGACGTAAATAAGTCTGTAAGGCACCTAATATTCAGTAAAATAAGAGTTAAATAAACTGAGGAAGTAACACAGGCGTTGAAATATGTTCAGGTAGTAGAACGAACAATCATTTGAAGAAAAGATGGACCTTAATTCCCAGAAAATGAATACGTAGTGAGACGTGTTTAAATCGAGACAATCGAATCAGCGTGTCATTAGCAGGTAGGCTGCAATACATAGCTATTTTAAAAAATTGTGTATGAAAGTAGTTTAAGGGGGGTAAGACGTCAAACGTGCCGACTTGGAGCAGGAGAGGCACCACAGGACATTTTGTTTTCTATTGTCTATACTTTTACAAATAAATTCATAAAACTTTGTCAGCATGACTAGGAAGAATTCAAAATTCACACTCATACCAGTGGAAGTGCAAAAACACAACAAAATAATTTTTTTTTAGATATGAAATTTCATCAGTTTTACACTTAATGTTGGTAGCATTTGTTGCTATAGGTACATTTTTCTTCACAAGTAAGAGAGAATCTTTGATGAATTTTGGACAGCACACAAACCATACTTACAGGTGTATGAAACTCTAGAATTTTCCAAATCTATTAAAAACTGTGGTAAAAATTGAGATAATTAACGACAAAATTTGATTTTTTTCTAAACATAAAGTTTAAAACGTAACAGCTCATTCATTTTTTCATAAATTAAATAGATTCTAGAATTTCAGACACCTGTAAGCATGCTTCGTATGCTGTGCAAAATTCGTCGAACAGTCTCTCTTACTTATGAAGAAAAGTGTATCTATAGCAACAAATGCAGCCAATAGTAAGTGAAAAAATGATGAAATTTCACATCTAAAAAAAAATATTTTGTTATGTTTTTGATCTTCCGCTGTTACGAGTGTGAATCCTGAATCCTTCCTGGTCATGCTGACAAAGTTTTATGAATTTACTTGTAAAAGTATAGACAGTGGAAATTAAAATGTCCTATGGTGCCTCTCCGGCTCCAAGTCGGCCTGTTTGACGTCCTACCCCCCTTAAGGAAACATTTTAGAGGAACACAAAACGCTCCCATAAGTAGTTAGCCGTAGAAGATGTTTCTTCTTGTAGTTTAAGATATAAAGAACGCAGGTAAATTTAGCTGCGATCAGATACACACAGTCTCTTTGTGACCCATATGAACCAAAGAGGAGGCAACAGAAAGCTTCAGGAGAACACAATACGACTCTCTACGTACTTAGTCTTAGAAGATGTTTGCTCTTGTAGCTTCTAGGAATTGGTTTGTATGGGAACAAATTTGGTTTGTCTTTTTTTTTTCTTCAGATAAACGAAGAAGGTGTCGATACGTGTGAGCCTCTCTACTATCACTTGTTTTCCTTTAGGGATAGTTCCCTAACAATATTTGTGATACGTTAATTCGGCTGTCTTTCACTTTTGTGTATTGTTCTGAACATTGGCATTAGTTAATCCGAAAAAACAGATATTTAGTAGGTAACCAAACAACACTTGGTTGTTCACACTCTAGTGGGACTGCCTCCCCCGCAGAACACCTCCCCGCTTCTTGCGCGAAACGCGCCTCTCGGCACTGCCGCAGCCGCCGCTTCGCTTTGCGAAAGACAATGGGGTTGTATCGCGAGACGTCTACCCGGCCGCCCGCAACCGCCATCTCCTGTAATCCGATAATCCCTCGCCGGTTGATTACCGCCGAGGAACGAGCCGCCTTCAGCAGGTATTACTTCGGCTAAGCCGCTAAGCTCTTAAAGGGAACTTTCTCTTTCCTATTACAATGCCTGTATAAAGCATTTTAAGTGTTACAGCAAACGACTGCTCCAGTTCTCTGTTGTTAACGCATAAAGAATAGCGTTTTACTTCCTCAAGAGGTAACAACTTGTTCGTTAATGAACTTTTACGATGCGGCATACAGAATCGATTCTCCTTAAATTTAAAATAAATTAAGTCTTCTTGTTTATGACGTACGGCAGCGAACGTCTCAGAATACTTGTTTTAATTAATATAGCTGTTGTGTTGATTTATAAGTTCAATTAAGAGAATACCGATGAAATGTCAGGCAGTCGTTCCTTTTAGAGACATGACGAGTCTCCTTCTATTCTTGATCGAAATACAACGAAGCTCTTTGTTTGTTCTTATGTTGTTATTAATTTTGTTGCAGTTGCAGAGTATAAGCGCAAGCTCCTTCAGAAAACATGTTCATCTGAGCATTAATTTAGAGCTTCCAGGAGGGGCAGGACTGTACCATGACATTTCTCTATCAATCTTTGCACCAACTGCTAGACTACTTCTGGATAACCGGTGAAGCTGAGTTATGTACATTTAAAGGGGTATGCCAACAAACATTCAAGGCAATGCGTGCATGTGTGCAAGATTTACAGAAAGCACCGACAACGTTAGTCATGATATTCATATGAGAGTATCAGTTTCGGTATTCCCGACTTTGAGACCAGGGCCTCAAACCTCTCCTTCTGAGATGGGAAGGACAGAAAACATATATTATGATGAAAATTCCTGGCAGATTGAAACTGTGTGCCCGACCGAGACTCAAACTCGGGACCTTTGCCTTCTACATCTACATCTACATTTATACTCCGCAAGCCACCCAACGGTGTGTGGCGGAGGGCACTTTACGTGCCACTGTCATCACCTCCCTTTCCTGTTCCAGTCGCGTATAGTTCGAGGAAAGAACGACTGCCTGAAAGCCTTTCTAATTTTACATTCGTGACCTCCTCGGGAGGTATAAGTAGGGGGAAGCAATATATTCGATACCTCATCCAGAAACGCACCCTCTCGAAACCTGGACAGCAAGCTACACCGCGATGCACAGCGCCTCTCTTGCAGAGTCTGCCACTTGAGTTTGCTAAACATCTCCGTAACGCTATCACGGTTACCAAATAACCCTGTGACGAAACGCGCCTCTCTTCTTTGGATCTTCTCTATCTCCTCCGTCAACCCGATCTGGTACGGATCCCACACTGATGAGCAATACTCAAGTATAGGTCGAACGAGTGTTTTGTAAGCCACCTCCTTTGTTGATGGACTACATTTTCTAGGGACTCTCCCAATGAATCCCAACCTGGTACCCGCTTTACCAACAATTAATTTTATATGATCATTCCACTTCAAATCGCTCCGCACGCATACTCCCAGATATTTTACAGAAGTAACTGCTACCAGTGTTTGTTCCGCTATCATATAATCATACAATAAAGGATCCTTCTTTCAATGTATTCGCAATACATTACATTTGTCTATGTTAAGGGTCAGTTGCCACTCCCTGCACCAAGTGCCTATCGGCAGCAGATCTTCCTGCATTTCGCTACAATTTTCTAATGGTGCAACTTCTCTGTATACTACAGCATCATACGCGTAAAGCCGCATGGAACTTTCGACACTATCTACTACGTCATTTATATATATTGTAAAAACGATTTTCCCATAACACTCCCCCGTGGCACGCCAGTGGTTACTTTAACGTCTGTAGACGTCTCTCCATTGATAACAACATGCTGTGTTCTGCTTGCTAAGAGCTCTTCAATCCAGCCACACAGCTGGTCTAATATTCCGTAGGCTCTTACTTAGTTTATCAGGCGACAGCGCGGAACTGTATCGAACGCCTTCCGGAAGTCAAGGAAAATAGCATTTACCTGGGAGCCGGTATCTAATATTTTCTGGGTCTCATGAACAAATAAAGCGAGTTGGGTCTCACACGATCGCTGTTTCCGGAATCCATGTTGATTCCTACAGTTTAGATTCTGGGTTTCCAAAAACGACATGATACTCGAGCAAAAAACATGTTATAAAATTCTAAAACAGATCGACGTCAGAGATATAGGTCTATAGTTTTGCGCATCTGCTCGACGACCCTTCTTGAAGACTGGGACTACCTCTGCTCTTTTCCAATCGTTTGGAACCTTCCGTTCCTCTAGAGACTTGCGGTACACGGCTGTTAGAATGGGGGCAAGTTCTTTCGCGTACTCTGTGTAGAATCGAATTGGTATCCCGTCAGGTCCAGTGGACTTTCCTCTGTTGAGTGATTCCAGTTGCTTTTCTATTCCTTGGACACTTATTTCGATGTCAGCCATTTTTTTCGTTTGTGCGCGGATTTAGAGAAGGAACTGCAGATCGTTCTTCCTCTGTGAAACAGCTTCGGAAAAAGGTGTTTAATATTTCAGCTTTACGCGTGTCATCCTCTGTTTCAATGCCATCATCATCCCGGAGTGTCTGGATATGCTGTTTCGAGCCACTTACTGATTTAACTTAAGATCAAAACTTCCTAGGATTTTCTGTCAAGTCGGTACATAGAATTTTACTTTCGAATTCACTCAACGCTTCACGCATAGCTCTCCTTACGCTAACTTTGACATCGTTTAGCTTCTGTTTGTCTGAGAGGTTTTGGCTGCTTTTAAACTTGGAGTGAAGCTCTCTTTGCTTTCGCAGTAGTTTCCTAACTTTGTTGTTTAACCACGGTGGGTTTTTCCCGTCCCTCACAGTTTTACTCGGCACGTACCTGTCTAAAACGCATTTTACGATTGCCTTGAACTTCTTCCAGAAACACTCAACATTTTCAGTGTCGGAACAGAAATTTTCGTTTTGATCTGTTAGGTAGTCTGAAATCTGCCTTCTATTACTCTTGCTAAACGGATAAATCTTCCTCCCTTTTTTTATATTCCTAATAACTTTCATATTCAAGGATGCTGCAACGGGCTTATGATCACTGATTCCCTGTTCTGCACTTACACAGTCGAAAAGTTCGGGTCTGTTTGTTATCAGTAGGTCCAAGATGTTATCTCCACGAGTCGGTTTTTTGTTCAATTGCTCGAGGTAATTTTCGGATAGTGCACTCAGTTTAATGTCACTCGATGCTCTGTCCCTACCACCCGTCCTAAACATCTGAGTGTCCCAGTCTATATGGACTATAACATGCTGAGAAAATTTATGTGAAATGTATTCCAAATTTTCTCTCAGTTTTTCTGCCACTAATGCTGCTGAGTCGGGAGGTCGGTAAAAGGAGCCAATTATTAACCTAGCTCGGTTGTTGACTGTAACCTCCACCCATAATAACTCACAGGAACTATCCACTTTTACTTCACTACAGGATAAACTACTATTAACAGCGACAAACGCGCCACCACCGGTTGCATGCAACCTATCCTTTCTAAACACCGTCTGTGCCTTTGTAAAAATGTCGGCAGAATTTATCTCTGGCTTCAGCCAGCTTTCTGTACCTATAACGATTTCAGCTTCGGTGCTTTATATCAGCGCTTGAAGTTCCGGTACTTTACCAACGCAGCTTCGACAGTTTACAATTACAATACAGATTGCTGCTTGGTCCCCGCATGTCCTGACTTTGCCACGCACCCTTTGAGGCTGTTGCCCTTTCTGTACTTGCCCGAGGCCATCTAACCTAAAAAACCGCCCAATCCACGCCACACAACCCCTGCTACCCGTGTAGCCGCTTGCTGCGTGTAGTGGACTCCTGACCTATCCAGCGGAACCCGAAACCCCACCACCCTATGGCGCAAGTCGAGGAATCTGCAGCCCACACGGTCGCAGAACCGCCTCAGCCTCTGATTCAGACCTTCCACTCGGCTCTGTACCAAAGGTCCGCAGTCAGCCCTGCCTTTCGCGGGCAAGTGCTCTACCATCTGAGCTACCAAAGTACGACTCATGCCCGGTCCTCACAGCCCTACTTCTGCCAGAAACTCGTCTCCTACCTTCCAAACTTCACAGAAGCTCTCCTGCGAAACTTGCTGAATTAGCGCTCTTGAAAGAAAGGATAGTGCGGAGACATGGCTTAGCCGCAGCCTGGAGGATGTTTCCAGAATGAGATTTTCACTCTGCATCGGTGTGTGCGCTGATATGAAACTTCCTGGCAGATTAAAACTGTGTGCCCGACACAGTTTTAATCTGCCAGGAAGTTTCATATCAGCGCACACACCGCTGCAGAGTGAAAATCTCATTCTGGATATATTATGATATCTAAAGGTGCTAATAAATTCGTCATGAACTTGTTGATTCGTCATACAGCACACATACACACATATACACCAACACAAATCATACATGAGTCGTGCGTGGCTCTTGTTCGTACCATCGTGCGATCACTTATTTAACATCTTGTCTTTTTTCCGTATTGCCACCTCATTATGTTAATTTTCCCTTACTGGTGTCACTGAGTTGCTGCCTTGCCTGCCCGTGAGTTGCAGCAGCAGCGCTTATCGATGTGGGCCCTGCCGTATTATCTTTGCTGGATTGCTATTACTTCCCGGTCATCGTGTGCTGACAGTTAGTTCAGGCCTGGCAGTGTTTTATTTAGCACCTGGCACAAGTCCAGCACGGCAGCAGTGAGTTCCGGACCGCCATGACTCGCCCGACTGTTGCCGACACACATGATTTGATTGGGGACGACTTTGGTTCGTCATCGGTCTCTCGTCTTGTCGCACGACGTGTATTTGGCCGCCGACTGCTTATGGGTTGGCTGTGTGTGCTGACTCGTGATTCGTCCTTGTTCTTGTGCAGTCACTGCCGATAGCATTGTATAGTTCTTTCGGAAAGTGTTCGTGAATCTGTGCGTAATTTGTGTGACTTTGACTGACAAGTTATTATAAATGTTGTCGGTGTACCGGCTCTCATTCGGTCGGTTGGTGTGGAGCAGCGAGAAATTCTCGGCGGGGCGTAGTTTGGTCAGGCCTGCTGGCAGTCTCAACACGGTGTCGGACTGTGTGACACTGTTCCCGATGCTGCGAGGTCCGTGGCTCACCGATCCTGGACACGAATGGTAAGTTATCCTATCGATTGGTCCGTTGACTGTCTGTTGGTTGGATCCTCGTCGGATAGTCAATGGTTGGCCCGACTGCCTGTCTCACCTAAGTGACCGTTAGTGTTTGAATTCCAGGCCGAAACTCGAACATCTGAGCGGCCTTGGGTGTACTGCCCCTATTTTTAATTTGTTGTTGCTGTTTGTATTTGTATGGCTTCTAGTCGATTGTTTTTAAATTAGAGTTGTTTTGGACTCAAGGCTTTCCGCCTAGTTTAAAGTACTGTTTCACGTAAGGCCTTTGGCATTTTAAAAATTTTAATGATGTTGAATTTTTAAGTCGTGGGCCTTCAGCCAATTTTGAGTTTGAGTTGTTTGCTCTTAAGGCCTTCAGCGTAAATTAAAGAAATGTTTCAAATAAGGCCTCTGGTATTTTTAAAAAAATTAATGTTATGGAGTTTTAAGTATTAGGCCTTCAACCGATTTGAATTTAACTTGTTTACTTCAGCTTAAGTAAAAAGCTGTTTTAAGATAAGGCTTGCCTTTTCAATTCCTGGTTATGCTTGCGTTTTAAGTTATTGGCCTTCAGCCATTTTTAAATTAAAGTGACTTTCAACCGGTAATTAAGTCTCAAAGATTAAATCTGTGTTTAAAAAAAATTTGGGCTCTTGCAATGTTTGATCAAATAATAAAGTTGCATGTTTGAGTGTAACTGACAGCCCCTTATTTTGGCCCAATTCCACAATTTAAGTTACCTGTCCTGTCCTGCGGTTTTAGCAGGGCGTCTCAATACACACCTGCCTTGGTACTTGTTTGTGGTCGAACGTTGAGAAGTCTCACTATTAAACTCAGAACTCACTTCTCTCAATGAACTTAGGTAGATGATACAAACCAGGATTCAGTCTCTTTGAGGGACTACTTCACACGTGTCCCACAGGAGGACTGGTAGCCTGCCAAGAAATGTGTTAATTTCAAGAAAATTTAGTGGATCTTGAGAATTTCCCTGCCATTGAAATCACCAGACCAAGATGGAATTTTTCCAGCACTACTGCACAAGCGACTATGAACAATAGCAAAGTTCAGCATTCTGGCTGTGATGGGTCAGTCGGAGACGGCCGACCACCATGTCATCCTCTCCCAAAGGCGTCATTAGATACGGTGCAGTATGGAGGGGCATAGGATCAGCACACCAGTTTCCTGTAAGTTGTGAGCTTTCTTGAGCTTGAGCTCCTGCTTCCCAGCTCTTCATTTGGTCTTACAACGCTGTGTGCCACCAGCGCACCAGTCTTCTCATCAAGGAAATATCTCTGGCAGCACCAGGACTCGTGCTCTGGACCTACAATAGCCAAACGCGCTAACGGTACAAAAGTGGGTACGGCAACAAGTAGGAGAGGGATTAATCAGACTCCTATGCAGGCTTTTTGGAGTCAGTGTAGAAGTTAATACTTGACGGACAGTGAAGGTTGTTTTCATTCCAAATCCAGTGTGAATTGATAGTACCAACGCTAAGGATTTAAGACCTGTCTGTCCTTCCTATGATAGGCAGTACATAAACTGCTTAATGCGCTCGTTAGGAAAAGACATTAACTGAGATTCCTCAACATGAAGACCGAAAAGAACATCAACTGGGAAAATAGTGCAAAACAGCACTTCATTAGCTTGATGGAAGGGTGGAATGAACTCTACACTTCAGAAAATTTCTCTCTGTGTCTTCCTGAATATTGATAGGGTTCTTAGCAAAACGACTTTAGATCCACGTTTATAGCTGCAGAAGAGCATTGCACTAATATCAGTATATGTAAATAACTTAATACCGTGCTGGATAGGAGAAAGGTAGAAGTCGCTGAATGGGTCAGGAGTGCATCTTATACATGGCAGGTGATGGAGCAGGAAGGCAGCATTTCTCCATGCTGGGCGTGGTTACAGCTCGGTGTAGTAGGTAGGTACCCGACATCATGTTGAAAGTACCTAAGAAAAAATTTATTATGATGGAAAATTGCGGAAAGTATCTATTAAAATGGAAATTATTCACCGTCAGCAAAGCAGCATTTTCGTAAATATCTATTGTTAGATAGGGAAGTACATTAAAGATTGTACTGCAGGGTGTCTCCAAGACACAAGATGAACTCTGTCGATGAAGCGTGCTTGAATGCACAAGCAGCCTCTCATCATATCCGCTAGGCGGTGATTCGGTGAGGCGATGTGGTCAGTACTCCCGAAGTTGGCGGAGTGTGCAGGCTGATACGGATATGTTATTCAGTGGGGAACATCGGAGCAAGCAAAGTCAAACGGTGAACAGCAGCGTGGGCAGCGGTGACTCTCAGGGGTGACATTTGCCCACACAAGCAGTGTGAGGCAGCTGGCTAGTTACCCCAGGTATGTACCATTGCCCCAGGGTTGGTAACGAATAGTGGATTGAAGTTGGCCACCAAGTGACCCACTGGCTGCAAAGCACCAAGGCAGCAGCACTGGGACGTAGCATGGACAGAAATCCGTCAGCTCGTGGAAATAGTGTTTGGTGGCAGCTGCATGCTGACCCATTTCTAATCGTTACATCACATAGAGAACCCCTGCCTAAAGAGGGCAGTACGGAATGGAAATCCTGCGATAAGGCGATGAAGCTCACGAAATAGTTGGCCGACTGCCGTGTTATCGTCAGTCAGTTATCATCGGAGACATTATGGGAGGCTCGGGTCAGCCCAACGCACTCCCAGCGGCGTTTGTCGATGTTCCTCTCAATGAGATGACTCCTCAGTTGAACATGAGGCTCAGTTCACTCTGGTCCTATCCTCCCTCCAAGAAAATATCTCTGGCAGCACTGGGTAGCGAGCCCAGGTCCTCTGTAGACACGCTGACAGTGCTTCACTGAAGGATACTGTGACAAGTAGGAAAGGGATTATTCAGGCTTCTTTGCAGTCTGATTGAAATTAGTCTAGCTGCAGTTGTCATTTGAAGGGCAGTGAAGACTGTCTTTATTCCAAAGACAGAGTGATTTTACCAATGCTAAAGATATGAGACGAAACAGTCTGTCTTTCTTTCTATTGAAGACATGAGAAAAGTTGTTTATACGTTAGGGAAAGGTGGTTAACTGAGATTCCTCGGCATGAAAACCAAAATGCAAGGGAACCAGTAAGATCATGTAAAACGACACTTCACCAACTCGATAGGAGGTAGATTAACCTCTACAATTTCAGAAAATTTCTCTATACATCATCCTGGATACTGAGGGGTTTTTTAACAATATAACCTTTGTATCCATGGTTAGAGCTACAGAAGGGCATCCCAATAGAAAAAAAAACCACAGAAAAGGTGGTAAATGATGTTTTCCAAAGAATTACTAAATGATTTTCTGAAAATTGCGTCTCCCTTAATTTTATTTGAACACATTACATTAATTTTTGCAGATGAAATAAACATTGTCGCAGACGAAGACGTGTAGTGGTTATGATACTAGACTGTTGCATGGAGAGTTGTGAGTTATAAACTCCTCTGAACTGTGAAATTTTAACTCCTATATTCGGTTCGAGTACATTGTAGAAGTATCCACGAATGTCAAGAATCATTGTACTGGAATGTTCTGTATGTATACCGTATGTGTTCTGGCCGGAGACAGTTCGCTCCCCACGCTCTTGTAATGCACGTGCTGAATAAACCTTCGTTCAGTGAAGTTAGTGTTCGTCATTCATCTAATTACATCGTGTCCTACGTGACATTATTCTGGTAGAGACGTTGGGTAGTGCGGCTTGCGATAGCACACATTATCGACGACACAGCGGCTCCAATCAGGCCACGACAGATCCGCCGTCTCTGTGGCGAGAAACCCAGTTAGAGCCGTGTTCAACAGACCGCAGTCTATCGGAGACCGAAGAAGAAGAGGACGTTACGATGATAGCAACTGTGTGCCACTACATGACACATCGTTCCGGGTTCTCTGGTGACGATGACCAAAATCCAAGTAAGCAGCTGAAGGTATATGAGCGTGAGACCTGGTACCAAGAAAGGCAGGACTGGGTTTCGATTGTGGACAGGTCCGTAATCAACTGCTGGTGGTTAGTTTATTTTTCAATCACGTACACTTAATTTCGAAACAACAACAAATAACAGAAGACAATAAATTAAAAAAGGCTCCACGGCTGAAGGGCTTAATGACAACAAATTCAAAACTATTTCTCAGCTGAAGGCCCCAATAGTGATTAATTAAAACTGTTTCATGGATGAAGGCCTGAATAGCAATCTTAAGAACCAGTTAAACTACTTCAACCTGCAATTACAGTTATTAAAATATTTTTAAAAGAACAGCTATCAAAATGTCACTGCTAAAATACAGTTGTCTAATTAAAACCTTAAGACAAGTAACAGTTAATGACAACAAATTCAAAGTACATCTGGGGTGAAGGCCACAAGAGCAATAGTTTAAAAACTGTTTCATGGCTGAAGACTTGAATAGCAATCCTTTAAGAACCAGTTAAAAATCTTTAAACTTGAAATTACAGTTATTAAAATTTAAGAAAAATCATCAAATCTGACCAAACCAAGGAGAGAGGTAGGGGGCCGCAGACGTTGCTCCAAGGATCGACTTGGGAAAGTCCCTCAAAAGCGATGAGACAAGCAGCCAAGAGATGCATTCACTTCACGAGATGGTAACTCGGAGACTAGTGACAGATTAAACGAATGACCAATAGTCAATTGCCTCATCTACCCTAACGTCCGATGTCCAATGCAACGATGGAATAACACACCCAAGCCGGAACCGGCGGTCAGCACTACGTCTTCAGACTCCGGTGTTCAGAGCATCAGGAAGCAGAAAGGAACCTCTACTACCAGAGTAAAAAAAAAAAAAAAATAAATAAATAAATAAATAAAAAAACACTACCAGACCCACAAAACAAGGAAGTATTCCATCAATGGAAGTATTCCATCGCGATTATATACTTCATATTGTGGCTCGTTCTCCCTCCCACAAATCGCCTGGCCCCGATGGCCTTCACAAAGAATTTGATATTCGATTTTGGCCGCTTATAGGAGATACGATAACTTCCATGTCGATGGAAGTGTTCCAAGCAGGGCTTTTCCCGCCCAGCTTTAAGGTTGCTAAATTTGTCCTGGTTCCCAAAAAGCTTGGACGTTTGCTTGTGGATCAGGTCCTCCAAATAACCCTCTTCAACTATGATTATAAAATAGTGGCGCGAGCAGTCAACAGCCGACTAGCGTAGCTGACTAGCGGTGTTATTGACTACCATCATCGCCAGCCATCAAAGTTGTCTTCCAGGTCGTACACTCCTGACTCGCGTTGCTAATGTCGTGATTTAATTTCGATTGTTTCCACCATTCCCGTGCCAAGCGCTCTGCTTTTCATTGATTATCACCAAGCGTTCTACCGGGTTAATCATGGATTCCTTACGCGTGTATTGACGACTGTTGGTTTAAACGATGCTGCACGACGGCTGTTTAGCTCTCTAATCACTGGTAGTTGGGCATCCGTTGATGTAAATGGCTGTCTTACTTCCCCCATCGAGGTGTGTCAGGGCGTCCTTCAAGGGAGTCCATTATCTATGTCGCTCTACGTGCTCTTTCTGGAACCCTTATTGCGAACTATAGCTGCTCGTTTGAGTGGCTGGTCGCTGCTTGGAGAAAGGTTTACCGATCGTGCATATGCTGACGACGTTATGGTTCTTCTCCGTACCCGTTATGATATACCATTGCTGAAGAAAGCTTTGGATGCCTTTTGTCGTCTTGCGGGAGCGCTGGTTAATGACCAGAAATGTCGCTTATTCAGTTTGCAAGGATTTGACGCTGTTGAAATTCCATGGGCTTTGAAGGTCACCCGATATCGATCGTTGGGTGTTATAATTGACAGTTGTCCGCTAAAGATCGCTACGATAAACTGGAAGTCTGTCACGGATTCCGGGAGCAATCATTGAACGTCGCTCTCTCTCACTACTTCATAAGGTTCAGGCCATGGAAACGTATGTGTTCATTAAGGCTTATTTTATTGCACAAATCTTTCCACTTCCTGCGATGATGTACCGCAAGTTGCAAAGTTTAACTGGCAGGTTTATCTGGCGCAACTCTGTATTTCTCGTGCGTTGTAGGGTCATGGCGCGCCCCCTTCTGCAGGGAGGTTTGGGCCTCCCTGACATTCGCGTTAAGGTTTCTGCCTTATTCACCCGTCGCACCGTTTTAACATGTCATCTCGTCCCCCAGTCACTTACAGCTCGCCTTTATGACTGTATCCGACGGCGAGGTTTGCTAGGATTACTTATAAACTACGGCACATTAGCCAATTTTTTCTTGAGGTCAGTTACTTAGGAATAAATATCCTTTCCCAAGCGAATATCTCCCTAAAAATGATGTTAAGCCGCTGGCCAATTCCTCATAGTCTTCCCTCTGTGGAAGCCCTGTCGCCAGAAACGAATTGGAAGACTGTTTGGTCTAACATCAGCCTCCCGATTTTCCCGTTGGAAGTAGCGTCATCATGGTACCAAGTTGTTCGTGATATTGTACCTAGCTACGTGCGAATTTTTCGTATTGCCTCAGTTTAACGGATCGCTGCAATCGTTGTCATGAAACTGATACATTATCACATCGGTTGATCTCCTGCGGTCATGACCATTGGAGATAGCTTCGCCGACAACTGGCTTTTCTCCTCAGGACGTCGGAGGCGGCTATCTCGGGGGGAGATTCTCGTGCGTCCCGATTCAACCTTCTTTCCCCGATCGAAGAACAATGCCATCATGTGGCTTGTTGAACATTATGTCCACTACGTGATGGTGAGTGGATATGACGCCGATCCGTGTGCCTTTTCCCCATATATGGCCACCGCCCCTTGGACGTGGCCCAGGATTCCCCGTTATCGTGAATTTTTTTTCTAATATGTTGTATCTTGTTTTTCGTCCACAAGGCGTTCGATGAGTTGCCCTCCCCCCCCTCCCCTCGCCCTCCCCCCCCCCCCCCCGCCCACACACACACTTTTTCACACTTTAACCCGCATCTCGTGGTCGTGCGGTAGCGTTCTCGCTTCCCACGCCCGGGTTCCCGGGTTCGATTCCCGGCGGGGTCAGGGATTTTCTCTGCCTCGTGATGGCTGGGTGTTGTGTGATGTCCTTAGGTTAGTTAGGTTTAAGTAGTTCTAAGTTCTAGGGGACTGATGACCATAGATGTTAAGTCCCATAGTGCTCAGAGCCATTAGAACACTTTTTCACACTTTTTTTGTGCGTGGACACACTTATATGGATTTAGATGTTCTACGATGTAGAAGTGACGGAGGAAAGAATGTGTGGGCACGTTAAAATTAACGCCCCATTCCTTCGTATACGTTTTTCTGATTTCACCCTTTTGTTTTTGTCGAAATGACTACTTTTCTCTTATTTTAATTGACTGTCTTCAATAAGTGCTTTGGAAAAAAGGAGTGAATATTTTCGTTTTTTGAAGGGATACATTTGAGTGTATATTTAAAAAAATGTGATAATCGTTGTGTATCCTAAACTTATATTCGCGTGTTCGCGTTCAACCGTATCTCCTTTTCTTTTCTTTATCACATTTAGGCCTTCGTCTAAAGTTATTAAAAAAGAGTGATTATGATACTAGACTGTTACATGGAGGGTGGTGAGTTCAAAACTACTCTGAACAGTAAAATTTTCATTTCTATATTCGGTTCGAGTGCATTCTAGAAGTATCCACAAATGTTAAGAATCATTGTACTGAAATGTTCTGTAGCTGTGTGTATACCGTACGTGTTCTGGTCCGCCGGCCGAGGTGGCCAGCGGTTCTAGGGGCTACAGTATGGAACCGCGCGACCGCTACGGTAGCAGGTTCGAATCCTGCATCGGGCATGGATGTATGGGATGTCCTTAGGTTAGTTAGGTTTAAGTAGCTCTACGTTCTAAGGGGCTGATGACCACAGCACTTAAGTCCCAGAGTGCTCAGAGTAATTTGAACCACTTCTTTTTTCTGGCCGGAGGCAGTTCGCCCCACACTTTTGTATGTGCAAGTGCTGAATAAACCTCCGTTCAGTGAAGTTAGGGTTCGTCATTCATCTAATTACACCTTCTTCTACGTGAAGATAATAACAACTGATGTAGCACAAAATTTTGGTGTACATATTGATGAAAACTTGAACTGAAGGAAGCATGTTACTGAGATTTTCAAACAGTTACGTTGAGCTGCTTTTGTTCTTCGTGCAGTTGCTAACTTTAGAATCAAACGTATCAATCTTCTGACGTATTTTGCATATTTCCAGTCAATAAGATCATACGGAATAATTTTCTGTGTTAACTCGCCACTTACAAAGAAAGTAATGATTGCACAAAAGCTACCAGGAAGAATAATAAGTAGTGTTCACCCTCGGACGTCTTGTGCTACCCCTTCAATGAGCTAGATATTTTAACTGAGCCGTCACAGTACATATATTCGCTAATTAAATCCATCACAATTTGAGAAGAACAGTGATGCACCTACCTACAGCACTAGAGGGAAAAATGACCTTTATTAGTCATTATAAAGCTGTCAGTGGCTCAAAAAGAGATCAATATGCAACAACAAAAATTTTTGATCATTTTTCCAATAACATATAATGCCGGACAGGTAGCGAAGAAAGTTTTAATTCTAATTTGAAATCATTTTTTGGACAAATATTTCTGTTCCATTTACGACATTTTACTTAAAAATTGGTATGCAGTATATTTTCATACCGACTTATTCTATGAGTAGGACAAAAAATATTAATGTGTTCGTTTATATTAACAGTAATCTGGTATATATATATATATATATATATATATATATATATATATATATATATATATATACACTGACTCACAATTGTTAAGAAGATATACGGAACATGTAACTAACTAACTGACATTATGATGAGTATATGAAGGTGGATTAATACATGGTGAGTAGACGAGAGGTAGAAGCCACTATAATGATCAGAGGTCAATGACCTCTATGATAGGTGGTGGGGCTGAGTAGCTAGTGGTCAGGAAGTTCTGCATTTCACCAACGTGGACGTGATTGCAGTGGTGTCGTGGGTGAGTACCAGGTGGATGCCCGACGTCCTGTCATCAAAATAGCAATCTACATCTACATCTACATAGATGCTCCACAAGCCACCAATTTGTGGGTGGCAATAGGTGACCTTCACCGCTACTTGTTTTTTCCTTTTCTGCTTCACTCGCAAATAGAGCGAGGGAGAAACGACTGTCTATATGTCTCCATACGACCGCTAATCTCTCTAATCTTATGTTCGTGGTCCTTACATGAAAGTCGTTGGCGGCAGTAGATTCATTCTTCAGTCAGCTTCAAATGCCGGTTCTCTAAATTTTCTCACTTGTGCTGCTGAAACAGAACGCTGCTTCCCTCCAGTGATTCCGATTTGAGTTCCCGAAGCATTTCCGTAATACTTGCGTGTTGTTCGGACCTATTGGTACCGTGACAAATATAGCAGCTCGCCTCTGCAATGCTGCGGTGTCTTCCTCTAATCCGACCTGGTGCGAATCCCAACACTCGAACCGTAGTCATCAGTGGGTCGCACTGGTGTCGCACCGGCAGTCTCTTTATAGACCAAGCACACTTTCCTAGAATTCTCCGAATAAACCGAAGTCGACCATTCGCCATCCCTACCACAGTCGTTATATGCTCATTCCATTTCATATCGCTTTGCAACCTTATATCTAGATGTTTAATCGACGTGACTGTCGAGCAGAACCCTAATAACGCTGTATTTCAGTATTATGAGTTTGTTTTTCCTATTATTTGTATTAAGTTACATTTTTCTACATTAATGCTAGCTGCCATTCGTCTCACGAACTAGAAATTTGGTCTGAGTCATCTTGCATCCACTTACAGTCACTCAACGACGATACCTTCCCGTACACCACAGCATCATCAGCGAACAGCCGCAGGCTGTCGCTTACCCTGTTCCCACAGATAATTTATGTATATAGAAAATAACAGCGGTCCTATCCACTTACATACCTGTGAATCTATTCCACACGGCTGCACCTTCGTTAACAGTCGGCAGTGTGGCAACGTGTCAAATGGGTTAAGTAAATCTAGGAATATGGAATCCTCCGGTTGCCCTTCATCCATGGTTCACATGATTTCGTGTGAGAAAAGGAAAGGTTGAGTTTCGCACGAGCAATGCCTTCTAAAACCATGCTGGTTTGTGGGCAGAAGCTTTTCCCTTTCAAGGAAATTCATTATATTCGAAATGAGAATATGTTAAAAGATTCTGCAGCAAATCGATGTTACAGATATTGGTCTGTAATTTCGCGGGTCCGTTCTTTTACCTTTCTTATACAGAGGAATCGCCTAACGTCCTTCTCCATTCGCGTGGGACTTCACGCTGGGCGAGGTATTCGCGATATGTGCAGGCCACGTGCTGTAGAGTGCTTTTGATATTCCATAGCAAAACAAAGTACACCGATGACCGTGGTAGACGGCGATCCTTGCCTCCAGGCTCAAGGTGAACTCGGTCGCTGAAGTGTGCTTGAAGGAGCAAGTAGCCTCTCATCATGGCGGTGGACGGGCGAGCTAAAGCTAAAGATATCACGTTTTTACTGTTTGTTTCCTACCCTTCTGTACTCATAAGTCTTTAGACTGACTTGATGCAATATTCCTTTTCAGTTCGTGAGGTAATTTCGAATTCCTCAGTAGTTAATGTGCTCAATACGTCCTTCACTAATTACACATTGTCACAATACTCTTCCAGCGAATATTGCATTGCCAAATAAAGTATTCGTCCATGACTTTACAAACATCCCTGTCACCTTTACCCCCTCCGACGATTTTCCTTATTTATTTCTACGTAAGTCCCTTCATTTTCTGTGGAACGAGTTCACCTTATTTTCAAAATTTGCTAATTGTCCCACATTTCAAATATTTCTGCTGCAGTTTTCATACGATAAATTTTTCGCTTGCGTAAGGGTTTGTCCTCTAGATTCGCAGTTTATTAAAAATTTTACTTGCTGCGCGGGGTAGCCGCGCGGTCTCAGGCGCCTTGCCACGGTCCGGCTGCCCCCGTCGGAGGTTCGAGTCCTCCCTAGGGCATGGGTGTGTGTGTTGTCCATAGCGTAACTTAGGTTAAGTAGTGTGTAGGCTTAGGGACCGATGACCTCAGCAGTTTGCTCCCATAAGACCTTATCATAAATTTATAAATAATTTTCTTCATTTCCTTATTAAGCAGCTTGCTTTATTACGCGTCAATATTTGGCAAATGTGGAAAACATTGTTTGAAGAAAACTATCAAGCTATCGACCATCGACTCTGTTAATCTATGTGTCACATGTTACGACGGCTGCGAGTCAACCACATTCCGGGGATAAAAAAAGAGAACTCCAATCAGCAGCTTTTCCCAATACTTTTTTTACTTCTTTAAATCTTCAACAAATGAAAGGCTTATTTCAATAGTGGTACAAGTCCATTTTCGTTCGTTCTGAGAATGAACAAAAATGGAGTTGTACCACTATTGACATAATTGTTTCTGAGAATGAACAAAAATGGACTTGTACCACTATCGATATAAGCCCTTCAAATGTGAAACTACTGTGGGAATTAGCAGTAGTTACCCATTGGGAGAGAAAACTAGGGTTGAGTCGTCAGAGGCGAAACACTAACTAGGATTGGGGAAATAAACTGTATGCGGCCTTTTCAGATTCACCATAGTGGCATTTTTCGGAAATGTTACTTGGATTATTCTTGGTGAATAAAATCCGCGACAGTTCGAGCTTCAAAATTTCTTTGTTTGCATACAGCCATGTACGTCTCTAGTTTCAGGACACTAATCCCATCTCCAGGTGCTTAACTGCGTCCCACCAAACCGTAAAAATCACGTACAAATATTAACAAATTTTTCCAGTAGTATGAGACAGCGTGCAGCGGACTGTATTCATCGTAGATTTTTCGGAAATCTGGTTGGTCAGAGAAGTTACTGAACTGCCGCCCTCCAGCAAGCTATCCCACTGTCCTAACCATGGCGCGCCCCCGCCAATAACGTTAAGCATCAATTGGGGGTCACTTCCAAAATGTTCCCAGTAATTTTTCATACAAACCACAGCTATTTTTCGATATTTGCCATGTACCTACCATGGTGTTTCAAGCTAAGGGCCAACAACATTCTCAACGATATGAAAGATTGTGTCAGGAAAATCCAGCCATAGGTGGTTAACAACGAGGCGCCACTACGCTTGTTGAAATGTGATTGCAGTCAATGTTCACATATTTGACAGTAGAAACTCGTTGCGGAATACTTGAAGAGCTTTTCGATTGTGAGAAAATTCGTATAAAAGGTGAAAGGAATATTGTAGTTACACATCCCGTCAGCAATGAGGTCATTATAGACGGAGCACAATCTTGGACTGGGGAAAGATATCGGTCGTGACATTTTAGAAATTATCCCGGGATTCACCTTCATGGAAAAAAAAAAATCTGGATGAGCGGGCAGCTGTTCGAACCATCTTCCATAAGAATACGAATCCTATGCGCTGATCTCTGATCCACTTGAATCGACAAATGTTTGCTGTGCGATGTATGACATACTTTTTGGTTTTCAAAACATTGAGAATAGTTGTACAGGTAGGAATGTCTTAAGACTTTGTAGATGCACTGAACTACGAGACGATATTAGTTAATGTTTCGAGGAGGACAGAGTCTTTGGCCGAAATTCAGCCTTTGATTTATTTCAATAACAAATTCGCCACCTTCCTCGTCTAGTGTGACAGTATCTGGCTTCATTACAAATGCAAAAATTCAAAACAGACAGAAATCAACATTTTAGAGGATGTGTGGCCGGACGCTGTGGCCGAGCGGTTCCAGGCGCTTCAGTCCAGAACCGCGCTGCTGCTACGGTCGCAGGTTCGAGTCCTGCCTCGGGCAGGAAGTGATGTCCTTAGGTTATGTTAGGTTTAAGTAGTTATAAGTCTGAAGGACTGATGACCTCAGATGTTAAGTCCCATAGTGCTTAGAGCCATTTCAATCATTTAGAGGCTGTGTGACAGCAAGTTTAATACAGATATTAAAATCTAGCTTAATATATAATCCTGCGCAGTACAATGAAAAGGCAAGGTGAAATGAACATTACTGCGGTAGCCAGTAGTTCTATTTTCAATTTGGTAGGGACCATAAACGCTTCGTGTTCAGGAAGTGACAATATTTTCATCTAGCGACCATCTGATGCCTCAAATCACGTTTTGTCATTAGTGGGTTCCATGCATCTCCAACACTCATCAAGTGATATGTTAAAGAAAGAAAGAAAAAGATGGATAGCAGAACATGAGAAAACTACATAACATACCAAATCAACTTCTGTTCACAAAAATCCCCATTTTTCTTTCTTCGATGATTAATAGATAATAAGTTGAAAGTGGTAATTATGCCATTAGACTGATCTGATGTGAGTATAGTGTATAATAAAATACGATGAGAGATATCCAAGGAAGAAATAGGTAAATGAACTGGCTTTGTCTTAACTGTTGAAGATGATATAAGAGGAGGTAATGATGGAGTAGGAGAACAAGAAGGCTGGCGAAGAGGGAATCTTTCTAAAATGGAATGTTGCTAAATAAATGCGTATAACGAGATTGAGAGGATCCATGCCTTCTTTTGCCCAATTTTATTAACGTTTCATGTCATTGCATGGTGGTAACATGCCAAATAAGGTTATTCTAATGAGAGTGTTTGCACTGAGAGCTCGAAATACTTTTCACTTGATTGCTATGCATGTTGGGAACTGTATGCTTTCAGTTTCCTCTGATTCTTCCCTGTGTGGCCTGTGCGGGGCGAGCACTGGAGGACGCGGCACACTGCGTTTCCGGTGGGGGGGCTGCACTTCGCGAATACTGAGAGGGTCGTTCATCAGTTGGAGGGACAACTGACGTCGGTCGAGTTTCGCCTATTGTAGGCAGGCCGAAACGACATTCGAGCGGTCTGACTGTCGCCGCAGTTTACGTGTTTACCATTCCGGCGCGTCTCGAACGAAACTGCCGGCGACGACTGTCTGTATTGTCCTCATAATTCTGAGAATACTTGTGGACCGTGCCCTGCTGGGAGCGACTGTCTGGCGCCGGATGGGCGGTGGTCAAGGCAGGTTGTTTTCGTAGGCGGTCAACGGCAAGTTCATTGTCCCGAGCTAAATAGCAGAGGCATGACTGGTCAACTTAAACAGAGGCCATTGGATGGAACGGTCGCTATTGGCATGAATTATATTCTGAGATAGTGTGGGGAAAGTTTGGAACCAGCACTGAATGTTGGTTCGCGGTTTTCGAGGGTAGCGGGGAGTTCAGTAATGTTGGCTTTGTTCTTGCATTGCATGGGTGCAGGGCTTTCGGGATCGATCTTCGTCGGAGTCGAACGGTCTTGCGACTTAGCCGCATTTTTTTTAGCAGAACTTAGAATTCTCAGACGGCCTTCGAGACCAGCGGTTGAAACAGAGTTGCTGCACAGCAGAAGTCGGCCCCTACATAATCAGAACGCTGCCTATCAACGACGTGCTGTAGGTTTCAGGAGCCGGCCGGCGTGGCCGAGCAGTTCTAGGCGCTACAGTCTGGAACCGCGCGACCGCTACGGTCACAGGTTCGAATCCTGTCTCGGGCATGGATGTTTGTGATGTCCTTAGGTTAGTTAGGTTTAAGTAGTTCTAAGTTCTAGGGGACTGATGATCTCAGAAGTTAAGTCTCATAGTGCTCAGAGCCACTTGAACCATTTTTAGGTTTCAGGACTGCTACAGCATTTTGCGGCTCCAGCATTGTAGGGCATATGATTTTTATACTTAAGTCCTCAGCAGCACGCGCACTCTCTCTGCTACAAGTCCACCTTGCTTGCTTCTGCATGTGATCCCATTTGAGCTCTCACTACTAATCGCAATACTGCATTACAGTCGGGGGAGTAATATTTGATTCATTAGGACCTGCAGTCATTATCGCCAATCTATTGCATCACAGAGAGTAGCAACCAGTTGTTCTGGAGCCAACTCTTATTCTCATAGTAGTTCAGTATAAACTACCTTTTAGCCTACTGTTTGTATTGACAGTCAAGTACCTTTGTGCTCTGATTTATAATAAATCATATTGTAATATTTAATCCGCATATAATTTCATAGATAGATGTAGAATCCCATTTCCTGTCGTTTATTATGATAAAATTCCCTCTTTTTACCGAGTAGATAATGATTTTTATTAAATTGTTGTGAGTGTGCACTCCTTGTTTTACCAACTAGCAGGGTCGACAATGAATTCCTTTCATTTCCATTGAGCATATAATCAATAAGGTGGTTGGTAAGGAGGGGGTCGAGTGAATGTCCAGTTCTTATATAGAATTCGGCAGAATTAAAGTGATACAAATTCTTCTCCACCCAGTCACCTCGCATAATATGGCGACCCTTGCCTCAGTTGTTCCTGATTAAAGAAAAATATCAAAATCTTGGCAGTAATCAGATTTCAGCTGGAAAAAGTTTTTGCGGTGCGCATTGATTTTCTCATTTATTTAGTAATTTCATTTTGTTTTGTTTGGCGTGTGTTGCTTGATGTGTGTGTGTTCCGTACCACATCACATTCTGTTGAAACTGACAGTGTTGCTTCAGAATTGTTATTATTTTGAAGGGGCTGCCTTATCGACATTTATACTTGCGGTTTAAACATTTTTTGTACTAGGAGTAGATAAGTGAGATTTTTGTGTCAAGTGCTATATGGGGATTTCACTGTATATATATATATATATATATATATATATATATATATATATATATATATATATATATATGATGTTCCGTGAATGATCAAATAAATAGACTGCACACGATGGAGTAGGATCAGGGTAGTAGCAAGATTGAGACGGATGGACAAATGTTGAGTTTTCCTACGGGAAGGGAGGTGTGGAACATAGACGACAGACGCGGATCAGAGGAGACTGAGAGCTGGTGGATATGAGCGGTGAAATCAGTGAGGAAGGAGGGGAGTTAGAAGTGAATAGACCACAGATGAGAACACACTGAGGAAAATTCAGCCCCGACACTAACAGTGCTCAAGTGTCTAGAGTGACATCACCAACTGGTGAAGATGGGCCTAGACAGCCGAAGGAGTTACTATTAGAGATGTTGAGGGTGGTAAAGGACATAAAGCAGAACCAAGGAAAGAGAATGGATGAAGTAGAGAATAAGGCACTTGCGGTTGTGAACGAAGAGTGAAATATCGGTGGTCGGTAAGACGAGTGTCGAGGCGAAGAAAAGGGCCGTCGAAGCCAAGAAGAATGCAGAGTTAGCACGAGTAGAAGCTGCTGGCGCTAAAAAATTTGGCAAAAATCGCAAATAAATGTACAAGAATCGCTGGGCGAATCGGACACGTCAATGAGGTAGGAACTGATGCAATAAAAGCCCAGGGGAAGGAAGCACTTACGAGTACGGGACAAAGAATGGAATGTGTTGAAGAACGCGTTGCGGGTACCACCGAAAGATGCGAAAGCGTAGAAGATCGTGTAGCACGCCTGGAACGCCGAGCAAAAATTGGTACATCGCGTCCAGAGGCGACGACTGGCGGACATAGGATTGTGACGCTGGACGGTGGTACAAGGACGTAACATTACAGCCCGGTCGGAACAACTGGCGCTCAGTTCTAGTATCATTATGGGGCAGGAATATGTGGTCACAGCACGCACCAGGAGATGTGAGCTCGCCTCGAACAGTCGGGTGCGTTTGAAACTAGAACCAATAGAAATGTGCAATAGGAACCAGAGTTCGATTACAAACACATTTTATCGGTCCACAAATTACGAAACTTCCGGCCGGCCGGTGCCGCCGAGCGGTTAAAGGCGCTTCAACCCAGAACCGCGCGCCTGCTCCAAATGTTCAAATGTGTGTGACATCTTATGGGACTTAACTGCTAAGGTCATCAGTCCCAAAATTATCCTAAGGACAAACACACACCCTTGCCCGAGGGAGGACTCGAACTTCCGCCGAGACCAGCCGCATAGACCATGACTGCAGCGCCCGAGACCACTCGGCTAATCCCGCGCGGCTGCGACCGCTCCGGTCGCAGGTTCGAATCCTGCCTCGGGCATGGCTGTGTGTGATGTCCTTAGGTTAGTTAGGTTTAAGTAATTCTAAGTTCTAGGGGACTGATGACCTCAGATGTCAAGTCCCATAGTGCTCAGAGGCATTTGAAGCGTTTTGAACCAAAACTTCCGGGAAAATGGAGGCTCAATTTACCCAAAAATTTGGCTGTCACAATTTTATAACACGCTACCAATATCTTGGCCATTGCCAGCAAAATTAGAAATTATCTGCGTGCACATCGAGGGCAAGAGGGCTGAGGAAATGTGCGGAGTTGCCTTTACATTCCGAACGTACCAAGAATTCACCGTCGTGTTTCTCGGAACGTATTGGTCGCGTGAAATGCAAGACCGAATAAAATAGGAAATCATTTCGTGTCCAGATCTAGAGGCGTCAGAATGCAAGAGATCCAAGAAGCTCTGAGGCTTTAATTAGAAGGAATCAGTTTCTTGATGTGGCACATAGTGATGGTGAAATAATTAAGTTCCGTTGCGCGAAACTGCCAAGCAAGTACGAGCAAGCGCTTGTAGGAGAGTACAGATCGAATATCGAAAGATTCAGTAGCCTTTTGCGTGAATTGGAGTTAATTTGTGAAATAGAAGCAGCGCATGATCGAAGGAAAGGGCAAGATCATGGGGTCTAGATAACGATTTTTATTAAATTATTGTGAGTGTGCACTCATTATTTTACCAACTAGCAGGGTCCACCATGAATTCCTTTCATTACAGTTCTGCATATACTCACAAGGGAACCTCCCCATCGCACCCCCCTCAGATTTAGTTATAAGTTGGCCCAGTGGATAGGCCTTTAAAAACTGAACACAGATCAATCGAGAAAACAGGAAGAAATTGTGTGGAACTATGAAAAATGTAAGCAAAATATACAAACTGAGTAGTCCATGCGCAGGGATAGGCAACATCAAGGACCATCTGAGCTCATGAGCGCCGTGGTCCCGTGGTTAGCGAGAGCAGCTGTGGAACGAGAGGTCCATGGTTCAAGTGTTCCCTCCACTGTGAATTTTACTTTCTTTATTTTCGCAAAGTTATGATCTGTCCGTTCGTTCATTGACGTCTCTGTTCACTGTAATAAGTTTAGTGTTTTGCGACCGCACCGCAAAACCGTGCTATTTTTATTGAAGTCGCGAGCTGTATTTGATGGATTCATATTGCCCACGGAATACATCTCACGTATTTAATGCACTCTCGTCAAAAGTAGCGAACACTCAACTGCCAGCCAGGAAGCCTCGTTAGCAGGAATACCCTCTCTTCCCTGCGCTGTAGTCGACTGACGTCGTGTGTTTCGATGTTTGTATAGGTATAGCGTCCCCATACTACGGCGCAGTTACCTCGCATCGGACGGACGGACGGACAGATAATAACTGTTTGAAAATAAAAAACTGAACTTTTCACTCGACGGAATATTTGAAGCAAGGACCTCTCGTTCCGCAGCTGCTCACGCTAACCACGGGACCACGGCGCACCTGAGCTCACACTCTCCTTGATGTTACCTATCTTGCACATGAACTATATTGTATATTTTGCTTACTTTTTTCATAGTTCCACACAACTTCTTCCTGTTTTCTCGATTGATCTGTGTTCAGTTTTTCAAGGCCTATCCACTGTGCCAACTTATAACTAAATCTGAAGGGGGTGCGATGGGGAGGCTCCCTTGTCAGTAAAGTGGTAGGTAAGGAGGGGGTCGATTGCGTGTCCAGTGCTTATGCAGAATTTGCCAGAATTAAGAAGCACAAACTCTTATCCACTCTGGCACATCACAAGATAGAGATGCCTCTTACAAAACCAAGTACGTAAGTCAGGCTCAGATTACAGATGTACTGGTGTGGATGTTCCATGACAAGGTGTACAAGAAACAAAGCTGACAGTTTTGAGTTGACTTCGACATATTGCTGTGCGATATTGTTTCATTTTTCTACCACTATTTCGTGTCTGTTTTACTGACGGTAGTGGGCGTATTTGCATGAGATGAAAGTTTTCATTGCCGGAAAAGGGTGCTCTTAGATCTGGTTAGTCAGCAGAAAGTGGTCACTGAGTTTCATTAGAATGGTGGAGCATCCCCGGAGAAGTAAGTAGTGTTTAGGGAAGTGGCACCACGGCCTACTCTATGCTTTTCTTGGCTGGAGCCGGAGCCTGTTCTCACCAATTGCAGAGACTGCCGGTGAGCCGTGGTAAAAATTTGCTGATTTGAAGAGCGCGCCGCAGCGCGTAGTGTGAAGTCATCGCCCTCCGTTTCTAGTGGTGGCGCCGCTGTGGCAATCGCAGCTTTGGTGTCTCCCTCTAGTGGGAAAGGGGTAAAGTCGCCTGTTCACGTACATTTAGGGGGCACGATGAGCTCGCGAATCCATCTTCGGCGGTAATCCGAATGGATACCGCCCTTCGATTGACCATTTGGTTCTAATCGAAGCGTTAGGTGTATTGCAGGTGCCAGCCAGCCAGCCAGCCAGCAGTCCAGCCAGCCAGCAGTCCAGCAGCAGCAGCAGCGGCCCCGGTCCCGGTCCCGGTCCCGATCCCGGTCCCGGCCTGCAGCAGTGGTCCAGCCGGCAGCAGCCAACCACTCCTCCTGCAGCAGCAGCAGCAGCAGCGGTCCCGCCCGCCAGCCAGCCAGCCAGCAGCCAGCAGCCAGCAGCCGCCCCGGCCCCGTCCGCGGCAGCAGAAGCAGCAGCTGCGGCGTTCCTGCCACCCGCCGTCGCCGCCGCCATCGCCGTCGCCGTCGCCGTCGCCGTCGCCGTCGCCGTCGCCGTCCCTGGTCTTCGTCCGTCTTCGACCGTTTTCGTCTTCGTCTGTCCCCAGTTTGTGTCCTTTCTTTTTCGTCCTGTGCGTTTTTTCTCCCAGTCGTCATTTCCGCCCCACCCCCACCACCACCGCCACCGCTACCACCACAGCCATAGTTTATACTTCCCCTTAAGCCGCCACCACCACTATAACATGGTGTGCCCAGTCACACCCCCCTCCTTCAATCCCACCTCTTCTCACTCGCCCTTCGCCCTCGCTCTTTGTCGCCCCCTCTCCAGCTTCTTCATCCCGCTCCTCTCCATCTGATCCTTTCCCCCCACTCCCCCAGTCTGTCACTGCCGCTCCAGCTAGGGTGGTGGCCCGTCAGGCCACTATCCATGCCCAGCTCTCCCCATTGCCTTCGCCATCACTGCCGCCACCGTCGCCGTCGCCGTCGCCTTCACCGTCACCATCTCCGGCGCCGACTGCTGCGTCCACGCCGGGACCTGTCCCTTCCCACCACCTCCCTATCGCTCCTGTCCCTCATATCACCACCCGCCCTTCTGCCGCCATAAAACGCCCTAGTCGCACCACCACCTCCTCCGCTCCCAAAAAGGCCCCGCCCTGTCCTCCTTCCCCCCCCCCCCATAGGGTGCCTTGGATGTCTCCCCACCTGGCCCTGCTCCCTCTGCCTCCTCCTCCTCCTCCTCCCCCCCTCTCCCGTCCTGATCCATCCCTTCTTAAGGCCCAGAATCTCTCCCTCCTCCTCCGCCAATACTTCCCTGGTGCCCCCTAGCCTAACCCTCCATACTGACATCCTCTCCCGCCTCCCCATCACCCGTTTTGGCCCCAACGCCTCCCTCACCCCTGCTCCTTCTCCGTCTCCTACCCGCCAACACCAACCCCCGCATCGCCCGCCAACCCTCACTGCCGTAATCACTCGGCTCAGTCCGTCGATCACGGAGGAGGAGGTGTGGGCGGAGCTCAAGGCGCATCCCACGCTGGAGGTGAAGGCGGTCCGCTGCATTTTCAACTCGGCCGGCCCCACTCGCCTTATGCGGGTTTTCTCCAAGGACGCCCCCTCCATTGACCGTCTCCTGAAGGAGGGTGCCCTCCTCTTCAACCAGCGCTACAAGGTCGACCCCTCCTGTTCCCCTCCTCAATCCCTGCACTGCCGGAGGTGTCTGCGCTATAACCCACACCCAACAGCTGAGTGCCGCGAGGCCCCCACCTGCCCGCATTGTAGGCAAGCGCACTTCCTCCGGCAGTGCCCTAACCTTCAATCCCCTCCGTCCTGCAATACCTGCAATCTCCCCCATCCCACCTACTCCCAAAAGTGTAAGGTCCAACCCCCTCTGACCACTCCTGAACTCACTGTCCCTGTCCGTCCTCTGGACGCCCCCACCCCTCCTGGCAATTCCCTTCGTCCCCCCTCCCCCACCGCTGAGGACATCATCAGGTTCCTCACCATCGTCCTTCAGAATGTCCATCCCTTTCAGCGCCCCCAGACCCTCCAACAGATCTCCCTCGCCGCCCATTCCATTTTCCAACTCAAAATGTACTCCACCTACTCCAACAACCAGGCCCATTTCACCTTCTCCCATCTTGACACCCTCGTCTAAATCCCTGTCATGGCGCGACAGCAATGTATCCTTTTCAACAATATCCGCTCCCTTCCCACCAACAACAACCTCTTCCTGCACACCCTTGCCACCCACCACGTGGATGCCTTCCTCCAACCCCACCACTCGATCCACACCTCACCCTATCTCCTCCACCGCTCCGATAATCCCCTCCCAATTGCGCGTGGCGGAGTTGCCATTGGTCACCACCGCCAGATCCCCGTTCGGCTCCAACCTCTCCTTCCTGACCCCACCGAACACCTGACCCTTAGTCTCTTCTTCCCCGGCCTTACCATTACCTGTGCCACCATCTATGTCCACCCCAACGCCCCTATTCCTTTCGACTTCCTCTCCCACATCGACTGTACCTTCTCCACCTACGTGATCTCCGCTGACCTCAACATCCATAGTCGTTCCGCTGCCCAGTTACGGCGGTGGCATCGGTTTCTCTCCTCCCTTCAAGGCGACCTCATCCCCATCGCCCAGCACATCCGTCCCGAATCCAACTCCACTCCTGATGTTATCCTCTCCTCCCCCAACCTCCTTGGCTGCATAACGGTGGATGTTCTGGAGCCTATTGGTAGCGACCATCTCCCTGTCCTCCTCACCATCTCAGACGGTCGTCGCCCCGCGCCGACCCTCGTAATGACCCTCCCCCTAAGTACGTCCATGACTATTCCCGTGCCAACTGGAATGCCTACCGGGATACCTTTTCCACCCAGATTGATAGCCACCCCTTCACCTACCACCACCCCGACGATGTCACCAAGGCCGCCCCCTTATCCAGCAGACCTTGTCTGAGGCCGTGGAGGCCCACGTCCCTACTATCGCCGTCCACCCCCACTGTCCTACCTTACCACCACAGGCCGTCCTCCTCCTCCGTAAATCCTGTCATCTCTACTGTGCCTTCCACCACACACATGACCCGGACACACTACGACGCCACCGGCAACTCCAGCGACACATTCGTAAGTTGCTTGCAGCTAAGAAACGCCGGGACTGTCGACAGATGTGCACCCGTTTAAATGCTACGCTACCAATCAACTCGTCCAAGTTCTGGTCGGCCTTCTGTCGCCTTACCGGAACTAAACCCTCCTCCTATTATCCTCTTCTCCATGATGATCACCCTTTCCCTGACACCCTTAGTAAGGCCAATCACTTTGCCTCCTAACTCTCTGATGTATTTTCCATCCCTGATGATCCCCAGTTCGATTTCTCCCTCTTCCCAGATATCCACGATCGAACTGGCACCTCTGTCCCTCCCCTCGCTCCTGGTTTCCAGTACTTGGACAACATTGCACACACGGAACTCAATGTCCCTATCACTACACAGGATCTCATTGATACACTCCGCACAAAACGCAACACCGCTCCTGGTCACGATCGTGTCACCTACCGTAACCTTCGTGAAGCTCCTGTCTCTTTCCTCTCCACCCTGGCCAGGCTCTACAACGTAGTCCTGTCCACCGGTTACTACCCCGACCTGTGGAAAACCTCCCGTATCCTCATGTTCCTTAAACCTGGCAAACCGCCGTCCGCCGTCTCCTCCTACCGTCCCATCAGCCTTACCTCGGTCTTCATCATGGTCGTGGAATCTATCCTCACCTGACGCATCCACCAGCATCTCCGCCAGCACCACCTCCTTCCCATTACCCAGTGTGGCTTTCGGCCGTCCTTCTCTTCCGACGACCTTCTCCTTCACCTCACTCATCTCCTTTCCGAACAGCTTAATTCCCGTCGCACCACCATTTTCCTCTCCCTGGACCTCGAACGTGCTTATGACCGCATATGGCATTCCGGACTCCTCTTCAAGCTCCAAACCTTCGCCCTTCCCATTAACTATGTCCATCTGATCGGCTCCTTTCTCTCCCGCCGTACTTCCTATGTCACCATCCATAACACAGATTCCTACACCTTTTTCCCCTCTTCCGGTGTGCCCCAAGGCTCCGTCTTCTCCCCCCTTCTGTACCTTTTGTACACGGCATACATGCCGCCGCCGTCAGCCCCCGTCCACCTTCTCCAGTTTGCCGATGACACCGCCTTCCTTGCCCTTTCCCCCACCCTACAGCGCTCCCAACACCTTCTCCAATCCCATCTTGACTGGTTCACCGCCTGGTGCAACCAGTGGTTGTTCAAGGTCAATCCCTCCAAAACCCAGGCGATCATGCAGGCAAAACCACCCCTTCCTTCCGCCTCCTTGATTTCTATCTCACCATCTATGGCCGTCCTATCGCCCTCACTCCCACCCTTAGGTACCTTGGCGTCACCCTCGACCGTCGCCTCTCCTGGACTCCCCACCTCCGGACAATCCAAGCCAAGGCACGCTCCCGACTCAGTCTCCTCAAGCTCCTCTCCGGCCGTACATGGGGTCTGGAACCCTCCACCATCCTCCACACCTATAAATCCCTCATCCGCCCTATCCTTTGTTATGCCCATCCGGCTTGGATCTCCGACCCCCCTACCTTTTATAAATCCCTCCAAATCCTTGAACGTCATGCTCTCCGCCTCGCCCATCACATTCGTCTCACCTCCCCCACGCGGATCCTGTACGATCTCATCCCCTTCCCCCACCTCCTCCTTTTCCTTGAAAGGATACGGATCCTGTACACCTCCCGCAAACTCGATCCTCCTCACCTGCTCGTCTCCCCGATCCTCTCCCACCCCTGCCCACTGCCGCGGCTGTATTCGCACGTCCCACCCGGTCTCCATCTCCCCACCTTCCTTACCATCTCCCAAGGTGGCTTCTGCCAGCTCCCCCTCCCTGATGGTGCCCTCCTCCCCTCCATCTACCCCTCCTACCAATTTTGATCCTCCTGCCCTCCTCCTGTGCTTGTTCCTCTGGGCGCCCTCCCTCCCTTCTCTCCCTTTTCCCTCCCTCCTCCTTTTCTCCCCCCTCCTCCCCCGGGCCTCCCCTCCACTGTCCTCTCCTCCTGCCCCCGTCTCCTCAGCCATTGGCATCCTTTTTCTCCCCTCTCCCCCACCTCACCCCTGTTCCCCTCTCGGCAGGTCCCCGCACACGCTAATTGGACATTCGCGCGCCGGAGATCACCGCCATCAGTGTTTCGTGTGTGCTGTCATGTTTAGTGTTCAGTGTTCACCGTCACACTCCATCGTTCACCAGTGCCATCGACATCTTCAGTGTTTGTGCCTCGTGTCAACAGTTTGTAGTGTGCATTGTCTTCGAGTGTGAACGGCATCATGTTTTTTTATGTTCATGTGTCTACTGTTTTTCTCCCGCCGTTTTGTTCCAACCCATGTGTCTTCTCTGTTTTTTCATTGTACTATCTTTGGCTGAAGAGCGGCGTATTGTGCTGCTGCCAGCCTACCTGTTATACTGGTATTAAAATCACAATAATGGAAAAAAAACTCGCGAATCGTTGAGGTCAGTCTCGCGTCACCAGTTGCTGGTCTGTCTCTCGTTCGCATTTGTGCGGCAGTTAGTGTCTGTCTGTCTGTTGTTTGGATCAAACTTTAAGCCAGAGAACGAGAGTCTTGCCACTCCACCAGCAACAGAACTCAGCTAATGGTCGCTCTGTCGCGGCTTAGTTCCTGCAGCTGAGTCTGCGCGTTAGGCCGCCAGTCGGCTCGAGTTGCTCGGGCAACGGTCATTGGCCGTTGGATCGGTCAGTTGGTCGGTCGCGCACTGAGACACATGATGACTTGTCTGCCATGAGCGTCGGCGCGTGTGAGGTCCCAACGTGAGTCCAGTGGGCCGCGCCGTATGGAAAGGGGTAGAGGCTTCGCGGTTGACACGAGAGCAACAGGAGTGAAACCACGACATCGGGCTGGCCGGTGCGAGCTGCGACGCCGTGAGACAGGAGATCGTCGCGCCTTCCTGCGTCCGTTGAAGCGGCTGGCAGTGGACGGTTCGGGAGAGCGTTGGGGGTGCTGTGCCAGGTCTTCGCCAGAAATCGCAGTTATTAGAAGTTAAGTGATTGGAGATATGTTGTTTCATTTACGTGTTAAATTCTACTTACTTTCCTGGTGAGGCCACGAGCCGCTTTGTTTTGGGGTCGTCCCACCATTCTTCTCTTTTTGCCCACCCGCGGGAAGGTGGTTATTTGTGAATTGAGTGTTTCGATTTTCCCTTGTGGAGTTGGGGAAGGCGACCCAAAAATAAGAAATATAACTCGCTGCCTTCCTAAGATGTTCTTCACACGATTGAGCCAGATCGCTGGTCGATCATCAGCGATCGGCTTGTTATCTTTGGCGCGTCCCCGGGCGTGAGCATCTTTCCGTTTTCTGCTGGGGCGCGCGGAAAGGCGAGAGGTAGTCGGTTTTGGGCGGCCGGTGAGACTGGCTGAGTTGTGGCTCGGACGTAAGCACATGTGTGACGTCTGTTACGCTGGGGCTATTTGCTAATCGTGAAACCTTTGGCGGTTACCGGTTGCCTGGAAGGCATTTCATATAAACTGTGCCAAGCCTCGCAGTGAGAGGGGAGTCCGGAGTTGGTGTTGGCCTAGATGTTTGTACAAATTGAGGCGCCTGTGTGAGAAGCACGGCGTGGGCCTGTTGGTTGCTTCGTCCTTCTGGCAGCCACAGCAAGCGGATGTTTTGCCGGAATGTCTACAGTTTGTCGTGAGCATAGTGTGAAAAAGTTCTCGTAGGATGTGCTCCCAGCCTAACTCTTACCCTGTGTTATTTGTGGGTGCCGACCCCTTGTCTGTCACTGCTTCCGGGTGTCCTGTAAGATTTCACAGTAAAACTGTATTTTTGTGGCATGCTGTGTTTTTGACTCAGCCTCCGCCCACAAAGTTGAAACATTTGTGCCCCAACTGAAAGAGGGGGTTCGATTGGACATCTTTTGGAATTCCTTAATGCTGTAATTTAAAAATATAAAAGAAACTGTTCTTTCAGAATAAGCACATGTTTCTTTGGGACACTGCAGTTCAAACAGAAGTGGCGTAATGTTAATGAGCATTTTTTATTCGTCAAATGAGGTGTATTTAATGTCTTGCTCTTTTCTGGGGCACGCAGCTGTGTTATTGAACTCATTTTGAAGTGTTCTGTCGGGTGAATGACTGCTCGTCACTTCAGTGTATTCTTTTGAGTACTATTGTAAGCTTTTTTGGATATTTGTCAGTGGGGGTATTGATTCAATTTTGTTTTTCTCTTTCTTTTGAATTACGGTGAATTTTTTTAGTTTCTCTGGTTATTGGCTTAACTAGCGCTTCACGCACTAAATCGGCTGATATTGAATTTTTTTTCTTCCTGTTTAATGTCAGACAGATTCAAATGCAACTTCATTTATGTTATTTGAAGTAAATGTGTTGGACTGACCTTAATGAATTATGTGCAGTCTGAGTAAGGGACCCAGTCCTTCATTAGTGCTTAACAGTGGCGTGCGGTTCGGGATGTGAGCTCCGTGCTCGGACCAACAGTGACGGTATATTCGTTTTGTTCAGTGGCAAAATAGAACCAAGTGCTGTTTGAAGTTAGAGAGACGCACCACGGAGTTGCACAGTATGCAAATGTAGTCGGCTCCTGACACTTTTTGAGCAAGATAATATATGCTACTTCTAAGTGTCCGCTTTATGGTATCAGTTTTAAAAAGTGTTGGGAATATGTGTGCGGGACACCCAGTAAACAGCGGGACGCGCTAGCGGCGGCCGGAAAGAAGCGCGCGTGTAGTAGTGGCGGAGCATGAACCTCTGCGGCCGACACCTCCCCAGCCGCTCCTCCTGTGAGAACGCGCCTTTATTAAATTCCGCGGCCTGCGGCGCGCCGCCCGCCGCCCCCGCTGCCCTGCAGCCCTGCTGTGGTCCTGGCGGCGGTCCACCCCCGCTGGCCGCTGCGGCCATTCTCTTTGAGGAGGACGCCTCCCGCCTGCTTTGATGGCTCACTCACTCCCGCCGACCCATATGCGCCGCCCTCGCACGGCGCTAATGGCTTCTGCCTCTGTCACCAACAAATTCGGCTGTCCACTCCCGGGTCCATCCGCCACCGGAGGAAGCTTGACCGCCATCCGAGTGTGTACAGCTAACATCGCAAAAGCTACCTTACGAGCTTTATGTAAGTACCCACCTTCATCCCCAGTTATGTAGCAAGTAGTCACTAATACATCTACATCTACAACTACATTTATACTCCGCAAGCCACCCATCGGTATGTGGCGGAGGGCACTTTACGTGCCACTGTCATTACCTCCCTTTCCTGTTCCAGTCGCGTATCGTTCGCGGGAAGAACGACTGCCGGACGGCCTCCGTGCACGCTCGAATCTCTCTAATTTCACATTCGTAATCTCCTCGGGAGGTATAAGTAGGGGGAAGCAATGTATTCGATACCTCATCCAGAATCGAGCTGCTCTTCTTTGGATCTTCTCTACCTCCTCCGTCAACCCGACCTGGTACGGATCCCACACTGATGAGCAATACACAAGTATACGTTGATCGAGTTTCCTGTAAGCCACCTCCTTTCTTGATGGACTACATTTTCTCAGGACTCTCCCAATGAATCTCAACCTGGCACCCGCCTTACCAACAATTAATTTTATATGATCAATCCAATTCAAATCGTTCCGTACGCATAGTCCCAGATATTTTACAGAAGTAACTGCTACCAGTGTTTGTTCCGCTATCATATAATCATACAACAAAGGATCCTTCTTTCTATGTATTCGCAAAACATTACATTTGTCTATGTTAAGGGTCAGTTGCCACTCCCTGCACCTATCCGCTGCAGATCTTCCTGCATTTCGCTGCAATTTTCTAATGGTGCAACTTCTCTGTGTAGGCAACGGCCTTGCCGCAGTGGATACACCGGTTCCAGTGAGATCACCGAAGTTAAGCGCTGTCGGGCGTGGTCAGCACCTAGATGGGTGACCATCCAGGCCGCCATGCGCTGTTGCCATTTTTCGGGGTGCACTCAGCCTCGCGATGCCAAGTGAGGAGCTGCTCGACCGAATAGTGGCGGCTTCGGTCAAGAATACCATCTTACGACCGGGAGAGCGGTGTGCTGACCCCACGGCCCTCCTATCCGCATCCCCCTCCGAGGATGACACGGCGGTCGTATGGTCCCGGTAGGCCACTGTGGGCTGAAGACGAGTGCAACTTCTCTGTGTACTACAGCATCATCCGCGAAAAGTCGCATGGAACCCCCGACACAACGTTGGCTACCACAGTTGTGTGCATGTTCCAGTCATATTTATGTGACCATCACTTATGTTGGACGTCATTGTGCAATAACCACTAACACACGGCAGGTGGCAGCATTAGCGGTGGAGGATTTATAAAGCGGGTCTGAGGGACATGGAAGACAGTGCAGTCTTTGGCGTACTCAGGAAACGGGGCAATTTATCTGACTACCAAAAGAGCGTGATCGTTGGCTTTCGGGCGAAGCTCGTGCCGTAGCGGATAAAGTATACTCTTAATGTCAGAAGGCAGCCATCCAGACCTGGCGACGAAGCACCTGTGGTGCAGAACGGTCCATAGGTGACAGGGGAGAATGACGCTGTGGAGATGTGTACAGGCGAATAGACGCTGAGCAACTGACCGCCAAATGAATGAATGATTTTTGAACAGCATTTCCCCAACGACCGTTGTGGCCTTTGTAGGAAGCGCCTGGTTCATGTATCAACGCTGACTGCTTTTCAGCGGCGATGCAGGCTGGGATTTTGCACGCCAGTACCGTAAATGGACGTCCACTGGGTGGCGACATGTTACCTTTCCAAATGAATCTACTTTTATGTTCTATCGGACTGAAACCAAACACCCTGCAACAATCGTTGGAGGGTTATAGGTCAGAGGAGAGAGCGTTATAGTTTGGGGAATGTTTCCGTGGCATTCCCTGCGTGATCTCGTCATTGTGGGAGGCAGTAGAGACAAAAAAAAACAACAAAAAAACAATGCATATGTCCCTGGGGCCTATGTGCACCCCTACATGCAGACTGTTTTTCCTCGGCGCGATGGCATCTATCAACAATGTATATGTTTCCTCTAGCGGTCATTTCGGAATTGCAGAACCCGATTAAGCTATCTACCAACTGTGACTCCCGCCTGTGTTCCAGCGTCCAGAGGTAACCACTGCTCGCAAGTAGAACTACTAAAAAATAAATCCGTTATAAGGCTACATTAAGTTCTAAATACTTTATCATTTCATGTAGTTATAAGCATAGTGGTTAAAAATTACACTCCCAAAAGAAATTCAGCTAATACCATGAACAGAAGAAAGAAGTAATACAGAAGATACATTGAATATGATTGATGAAAGGAGAAAATATAAAAATGCATTAAATGAAGCAGGCAAAAAGGAATACTAACGTCTCAAAAATGAGATCGACAGGAAGTGCAAAATGGCTAAGCAGGGATGGCTAGAGGACAAATGTAAGGATGTAGAGGCTTATCTCACTAGGGGTAAGATAGATACTGCCTACAAGAAAAGTTCCATTAGAACTACTGACAGCCTTGGGAGAGCCAGTCCTTAGTAAACTCTACCATCTGGTGAGCAAGATGTATGAGACAGGCGAAATACCCTCAGACTTCAAGAACAATATAATAATTCTAATCCCAAAGAAAGCAGGTGTTGACAGATGTGAAAATTACCGAACTATCAGTGTAATAAGTCACGGCTGCAAAATACTAATGCAAATTCTTTACAGACGAATGGAGAAACTAGTAGAAGCCAACCTTGGGGAAGATCAGTTTGGATTCCGTAGAAATATCGGAACACGTGAGGCAATACTGACCTTACGACTTATCTTAGAAGAAAGATTAAGGAAAGGCAAACCTACGTTTCTAGCTTTTGTAGACTTAGAGAAAGCTTTTGACAATGTTGATTGGAATACTCTCTTTCAAATTCTGAAGGTGGCATGGATAAAATACAGGGAACGAAAAGGTATTTACAACTTGTACAGAAACCAGATGGCAGTTATAAGAGTCGAGGGACATGAAAGGGAAGCAGTGGTAGGGAAGGGAGTGAGACAGGGTTGTAGCCTCTCTTCGATGTTATTCAATCTGTATATTGAGCAAGCAGTGAAGGAAACAAAAGAAAAATTCGGAGTAGGTATTAAAATCCATGGAGAAGAAATAAAAACTTTGAGGTTCGCCGATGACATTGTAATTCTGTCAGAGACAGCAAAGGACTTGGAAGAGCAGTTGATCGGAATGGATAGTGTCTTGAAAGAAGGATATAAGATAAACATCAACAAAAGCAAAACAAGGATAATGGAATGTAGTCGAATTAAGTCGGGTGATGCTGAGGGAATTAGATTAGGAAATGAGACACTTAAATTTAGTAAAGGAGTTTTGCTATTTGGGGAGCAAAATAACTGATGATGGTCGAAGTAGAGAGGATATAAAATGTAGACTGGCAATGGCAAGGAAAGCGTTTCTGAAGAAGAGAAATTTGTTAACATCGAGTATAGGTTTAAATATCAGGAAGTCGTTTCTGGAAGTATTTGTATGGAGTGTAGCCATGTATGGAAATGAAACATGGACGATAAATAGTTTGGACAAGGAGAGAATGGAAGCTTTCGAAATGTGGTGCTACAGAAGAATGCTGAAGATTAGATGGGTAGATCACATAACTAATGAGCAAGTATTGAATAGGATTGGGGAGAAGAGAAGTTTGTGGCACAACTTGACTAGAAGAAGGTATCGGTTAGTAGGACGTGTTCTGAGGCATCATGGGATCACCAATTTAGTATTGGAAGGCAGCGTGGAGGGCAAAAATCGTAGAGGGAGACCAAGAGATGAACACACTAAGCAGATTCAGAAGGATGTAGGTTGCAGTAGGTACTGGGAGATGAAGAAGCTTGCACAGGATAGAGTAGCACGGAGAGCTGCATCAAACCAGTCTCAGGGCTGAAGACCCCAACAACAACAACAACAACAACCATGAACACCACTCAAGGCCTTGATAATGGCTTCACTTCGACGAAGAAGACAGTGTTCAAATTTCTTCAGATATTTCATGTCCAGCTGAGGCCAGTTAATGGTCATAGGACCCCACAGACGTACAAATTGTGAGGATGTTGATTGTTGTATTTGACCCAGTGTTTGTTCCCAATAGTCCCAGATATTACGTATAATATTAAGCTCGGATGATTTGGAACGAAAATCGAGAAGCGATAGCATGTCCGAGTGTCTATGTAAAGAGCAATGTATTTGTACAGCGAATAATGCGCAAGTAGAAGGGAATGACTTGCAAACGAATAGCGCCAAACGTGAAGTACAGTCTCGGAAATGACATGCGAATGGCCCTTCACTGGGTGACAAAATATAATAAAATTTCAAATTGACGATAATGCAAAGAAATATTTACGTTTCTTCTTATAATTTTCAAGAGTCAACAATACAACGATAAACTCTAGGTTTGCATGGGTATAGACACGACGCAGTAAGTGTTGGGAGGATGGGGTGGGGGGGGGGGGGGGCACCGGGATAAAAAACTTAATCTCACCTTTCGACCAGAGTCGTTACATGCACGCATGAGTGGCTGGTATCGGTGCGATATTTTGATTACCAGCCGAATCACGTCTTGTGTCCGGTGGCTGCTGACAGCCTTCATCGCCGTGTTCTCTAGCTTTGAGGTGATGATCTGTGCAGTTCAACTCCTCCAGTCATCTACACTCCAACAGTAATCCGACTGCAGGTATATTCGATGACGAGTAGCCACTACTATGTTATACTTTTCGTCTAATGGGCACCTACCGACTCCCAATACTTTCACGGCGTCTGCTGGCCGCAGTGATTAGCCTGCAAGTGTGGTGTCAATATTATATTTGGCAACTGAGATCAGATGAAGAAATTATGGTCGGGGACGTAAAGATTCAAGCAAGAAAGATCATCCGATATTAAATGGAAAATAAGGATTTCTCAGATGGTAACAGATAAACGAATGAATGCAGAATTCCTGCTCAGTTTATGAACTCTGAGTTGGTAATAAGCTGCATTGTCTTTAAAATGGTCATAACGATTCATGCAGGACGGTTCAGAAATCACTGAAAATGGGGCATGCGCATTTTCTGAAACGATCTCCGCACGACTCTTGACTCACATCAGAATCATCCCTGAATCACAGCAACACAGCGTGAACTTCGAATTCTCTGACTGGTCCATTCATTTCACACACCAGCTCATTGACTGAGTCATCAGACTACACCATCTGGCTCACTGATGCTCGCTCACTACTCTCCAAATTGATTGCTCACTAACCACGAGGCTGCCTCCACTTAAAAATTTTGCTGCTTTTCACCTACTCTCACTCTGAGACTTCTGAATTCCCCATTATGTTATATTGCTCAGTGTTAGGCTCACTTTACACCCTCATCCAGTGAAAGATCAATACCGGTAAACATCCCTGTCCGTCTTGGAAGAGGGTGACGAACTTCCCAGACTTGCGAGTCGAGCAGTCTCTGGGCAGTGGCGGGTGGGTAGCATGGGTACTCCTGCGCTCTTCTTACGCTCGCACCAGTCATGGCGCTTCTCACTGGTTGCTCATGGTTCTCTGGCGGTCTACATTAAGAAGTTTACTGTGGAAACCATCAAGAAACCCACCAGGCTTTTCACTGAATTTCTCAGTTGTCAAGAAAGCCTCAGCTGAATAACAACCTGCTTGTTTATAACGGGAATGCCTGTAAGCCACAGTTGAGGTACCACAGATGCTCGAATCAAGGCAATCTTTGATTGGGACAAGTCTTTTGTGGAAAAGCAAACACTTCAGTTAAACCATATCAGTCCAATTTCTCTGACTTTCAGGAAAATGTCACTTTGTCCAAGTGCAGCTCAGATGGAGTTCTTCTGAGCATCTGGCACCGAACTGTTTCAAACCCTGTGAGTACAGTATTTCTCATCCTGGGGGCGGAAGTGTCCACAGCATACTCATCATGAAGGTGTGGAAGAAAGGATAACACTTCGTCACCAACAATGTTGAAACAGGCATTCCTGTTCATGTTCATGGTAATCTGAATGATTGGGCCCCAGCTGTGGCACCACCCTATAATGTCATAGAAGCACTTCCAGCCCGAGCTACGCCTTCTGCATGCAGCCTAGCTTGTTCTCTAGTTATCTTGTCAACATAATGCTGGGCGTGACTGTCTGGCACCGGATGGCCGGTGGTCTAGGCATGTTGTTTTCGTAGCCGATCAAACGGCAAGTTCAGTGCCCTCAGCTGAATAGCAGAGGCATGACTGGTCAACTTAAACTGAGGCTAGTTGACGTCATAAAGCCCTGCTCAAAATTAGAGGGAACGGTCGCTATTGGCGCGAATGATGTATTGATACAGTGTGGGGGATTTTTGGAATCAACAGTGAATGCTGATTCGCGGTTTTTAGGATAGTAGGAAGTTGAGCAATGTTGGCTTGGCTCCTGCGATGCGCTGGCGCAGGGATTCGGGATCTGATCTTCGGTGGAGTCGAACGGTCTTGCCACTTAGTCGCACTTTTTCGGCAGCTGTCGAGGTCAGAGGCTGAATCAGAGTTACAGCACAGCTGAAGTCGACGCCATCATCAGAACGCTGCCTACCGACGACGTACTGCAGATTACAGGACTGGTACAGTATTTTGAAGCTTCGGAATTGTAGGACCTATCAATTTTATACTGAACTCCTCAACAGCACGCTCGCTCGCTTTGCTACAAGTCCGCCTTGATTGTTTCTCCTTGTGATCCCATGTGAGTTCTCACTACTAGTCGCCATACTGCAATATAGTCGGGAGGGTAATATTTGATTCATTAGGACCTTCAGTCATTATCGTCAACTATTGAATCACAGAGAGTGGGAGCCCTTGTTCTGGAACCAACTCTTATTCTCATAATATTTCAGTGTACCCTATCCTTTAAAATACTATTTGTGTCGATAATCATATGCCTTTATGTTCTGATGTACAGGGCTATTAAAAATGATTGAAGCGATTTCATAAATTCCCTGTAGCTCCATTCATTGACATATGGTCACGACACACTACAGATACGTAGAAAAACTCATAAAGTTTTGGTCGGCTGAAGCCGCACTTCAGATTTCTGCCGCCACAGCGCTCGAGAGCGCAGTGAGACAAAATGGCGACAGGAGCCGAGAAAGCGTATGTCGTGCTTGAAATGCACTCACATCAGTCATAACAGTGCAACGACACTTCAGGACGAAGTTCAACAAAGATCCACCAACTGCTAACTCCATTCGGCGATGGTATGCGCAGTTTAAAGCTTCTGGATGCCTCTGCAGTGAGCGAAGAAACGGTTGAACGCGTGCGGGCAAGTTTCACGCGTAGCCCGCAGAAGTCGACGAATAAAGCAAGCAGGGAGCTATTTTCATCTTTCAACAGGATGTTGCTCCACCGCACTTCCATCATGATGTTCGGCATTTCTTAAACAGGAGATTGGAAAACCGATGGATCGGTCGTGGTGGAGATCATGATCAGCAATTCATGTCATGGCCTCCACGCTCTCCCGACTTACCCCATGCGATTTCTTTCTGTGGGGTTATGTGAAAGATTCAGTGTTTAAACCTCCTCTACCAAGAAACGTGCCAGAACTGCGAGCTCGCATCAACGATGCTTTCGAACTCATTGATGGGGACATGCTGCGCTGAATGTGGGAGGAACTTGATTATCGGCTTGATGTCTGCCGAATCACTAAAGGGGCACATATCGAACATTTGTGAATGGCTAAAAAGCTTTTTGAGTTTTTGTATGTGTGTGCAAAGCATTGTGAAAATATCTGAAATAATAAAGTTATTGTAGAGCTGTGAAATCGCTTCAATCATTTGTAATAACCCTGTATAATAAACCTCATTGTAATATTTAATCTGCATATCATTTCGTAGATATGTGCAGAATCCCTTTGCCCGTTGTTTAGTATGATGAACTTCGTTTTTTTTTTGTCTGAGTAGATTACGATTTTTACTAAATTATTGTGAGTGTGCTCTCCTTATTTTGCCAACTACCAGGGTCTACCATCATTTCCTTTCGTTGCCGTTGTGCGCCTAATTAATCAGGTGGTAAGTAAGTAGGGGGTCGTGTGCATGTCTCGTTCCCATGCAAAATTCGTCAGAATTAAAGAGGTGCAAACTCTTCTTTACCCCAGCATCTCGCCAAGCCGGTCCAGTAAGCAGACCACTACTTCGGAAAGAACTAGAGTACTGCTGTATACGAGTTTACAAGATACCTTGTGTCGGAATGTGACTATTGGTCGAAGTGTATTAAAGCGCGTAAGTGTCATTAAGACACTGTTGGAAATTAAACTACAACACTAAGAAGACGGCACGCAACGGGGGTCTTGAGAGATTCCCAGCCAATCATACATTACGAATTTAGTTTGTTTTTACTTCACTGTGGAGATGATTAGTTTCCAGCGTGACTGCGCAACGTAAGTGGTAGTAACATAATGTTCTTTCTGTGTACAAGAAAAGATTATGCAGAGGGTTTCTCAATCAGAAATCGCAATTTACTGTTGCATGTTGTCAGAAGAGCATGTTATGCCTCGTATGAAACCGAGAAACGTGTACCGTCGCGTGTCGGGATTCGAAATGAGAATGGTCTTGGTGTAAAGAGACTTCAGTTTATCGCTCATTTATATTCCTTTTCGTGTTATTTGAGATCTCGCGACTGTCACGCGAGACTGAAAACGATGAGTCAGCAGGACCATACTCAACACCGTGCACTGTCTTAAAAGTCCCGCGCGAGGAGCACCCGAGAGAATACGCACCACCTGATCAAAATTTTCAGTGTGTGTAGTATGGGTCGCACCAAATCAGTCAGACGAGTGAGGTGTTTCTTTTCCTAAGTCCCCGTTGAAGACACCTATCAGGATATTGATGTGATGTGATGTTTAGGGATTTAGTTCGTGATTTCTTCGAGAAGCATGCAGAAATCTTCTATTTACTGCGGGTCTTTTCTCTTAGTCGAGAACGATAATCAGTGTGTACGCCATGTTTCTTGATGTTATTGACATAGCTGAGAACGTGTCTGAAGGCAGCCGGCCAGGGTGGCCGATCGGCTCTGGGCGCTACAAACTGGAACCGCGCCACCACTGCGGTCTCAGGTTCGAATCCTGCCTCGGCCATGTACAGGGTTATTACAAATGACTGAAGCGATTTCACAGCTCTACAATAACTTTATTATTTGAGATATTTTCACAATGCTTTGCACACACATACAAAAACTCAAAAAGTTTTTTTAGGCATTTACAACTGTTCGATATGTGCCCCTTTAGTGATTCGGCAGACATCAAGCCGATAATCAAGTTCCTCCCACACTCGGCGCAGCATGTCCCCATCAATGAATTCGAAAGCATCGTTGAAGCGAGCTCGCAGTTCTGGGACGTTTCTTGGTAGAGGAGGTTTAAACACTGAATCTTTCACATAACCCCACAGAAAGAAATCGCATGGGGTTAAGTCGGGAGAGCGTGGAGGCCATGACATGAATTGCTGATCATGATCTCCACCACGACCGATCCATCGGTTTTCCCATTACAGAGGCATCCAGAAGCTTTAAACTGCGCATACCATCGCCGAATGGAGTTAGCAGTTGGTGGATCTTTGTTGAATTTCGTCCTGAAGTGTCGTTGCACTGTTATGACTGACTGATGTGAGTGCATTTCAAGCACGACATACGCTTTCTCGGCTCCTGTCGCCATTTTGTCTCACTGCGCTCTCGAACGTTCTGGCGGCAGAAACCTGAAGTGCGGCTTCAGCCGAACAAAACTTTATGAGTTTTTCTACGTATCTGTAGTGTGTCGTGACCATATGTCAATGAATGGAGCTACAGTGAATTTATGAAATCGCTTCAATCATTTGTAATAGCCCTGTATGTGTGTGATGTCTTTAGGTTAGTTAGGTTTAAGTAGTTCTAAGTTCTAGGGGACTGATGACCTGAGAAGTTAAGTCCCATAGTGCTCATAGCCAATTTTTTTTTTGTCTGAAGGCGACGTAACAAAGGTCAGTGACTGAACCTGTGCTGGAGTCGAGAACTACAAAACCTATGCCAAATTGTTCGGTGCTGCACAGTAGCTATTTCTGGAAAACTACGATTGTCCTTTGCTGATGAAAACATTATATTAACGAACAACACGTCAAAGATGAATCCAACCGTGCACTTAGATAAACTAAATGAGTGAAATCTCCAGTAAAACTGGACTCCAAATTTCGTATGAGAAAATCAGAAGTTTGACACCAAAAGGAAACTACCACTGATAACACAGTATGGGGAAACCTCCCAGGTCACTCGCTGAAATTACTTTGCAGAAACAATTCAACCCACAGTACTGAACACAATGTCCAACATAGAAGTAATATTCAACCTGCATAAGGGGCACGAACAGTCATGGAATCACTAAAAAAAGAGGAACAATATCTCGTACTGCAAAGTTACGACTCTACAACACCGTTGTTCCACCAGAAGTTTGGTATGTACGAGAAGCTACTGCAATTAGAGGGCTGACAAAAATTAATGATACAGATAAACAAGAACGAAAAATTCATAGAAGGATTCAGAGCTCTGTTCTCCCAGACGGAACTTGGATTTGACGGCTGCAAAGGAACTCTACGAATACACGGACTACATCAAAGATAAATGTAAGAAAAGACGCCTATCGTTTACGGATACCTATATAGGCTGGATAAAAACAGACTTCCTAAGAAAATTTGTAACATCGTTAACGCAACCAAATTAAAGATCAGTTACATGAAGGAACCATAAGAAGACCGCGAACAACTTAAAATTACAGAAGAAGATACTGAGGACAGAAAAAAATTCAGTAGTAATGCTGGGAAAAAGAAACAAGAACAAGTCTCGACGGAAGAAACAACAAGGAAAAACTGGACAGACAGATGGGAGAAACACACAGGGAATTAATGAAGGGGTTTTGGCAAGAAAAAAGAAAAAAGAAAATTAAGTTGTAATTGGGTCAAGTTTACAAGCTCACCTGAAGAAAAAATAAAAAAAGAGCATATAATCGAGAATAATGCTAATAATTAAATCTTAAGGGAGAACTTTTCAAGTGTCTATACCTTACACATGTGTCCAGTTGAGACCTCTCTGAATTCAAACTGTATTTATTGAATAGCTCTGCTAGCAGATTACACATTTTTTGTGGTTTCTGCAACACTTCTCGTCACTACTACTCTTCAAACAACTCGGAAATACTGCACGCATAGATCTTTAAACAAGGTAGAAAGCTTAAGAAATGTTACAGTACTGATTGTTACGGTTGTATTTATCTCACGTATTCTTATTAAGTGATGTTTCCTTCATCTAACATATTAAAGCAGTGTTTGTTCAATACTCCGAAACCTACACACAGTAAGTTCCGCCAGATGGACAGTTGACAGTGGTGCGGTTTCTGAGAAAAGTCGAGACCTTCCAGTTGTCTAGTTCTACCTAAAAGAACCCATTAAAAATTGATAAATATGTGTAGATTACTTTGTCCCAGGCAAACGGACAGAAGCAAATGCCAAAGTGACTATGTAAAACGTTTACAAAATTAACATGTTACATACTTTTTGCATTTGTTATAGCCTTCAGTCCAAACACGCTCAAAGCCCCCTTTCTGTTCTAGTCTACCTAGCGCAACTCCTTCTGTATCTGCATAGCTATTGCATCCAGGAACAACATGCTTACCATCTTGAAGTAATGGTATCCGTCTACAGTTTTCTACCTCACACTTCCCTCCGTTACCAAATTATGCATTGATACCTCAGAATGCGTCATATCATCGGATGCCTCCTGTTAGTCCGATTGTGCCATAAATTTCGTTCTCCCTCTTTTCGATTCAGTAGATCTTCGATAGTTATCCGACCAACCCATGTAATCTGCAGTAATGTTCTGCAGTGCCATGCTTCAGAAGCTCCCCACAGTTCTGTTTCTGTCTTAGTGTATATCGTCCACGTTTCACTTCCGTATAAGATTAAACTCTAGTTACATGCTGTCAGAAGGGTCTTCCCAATGCTTAAATTCGTATTAGATATCAACCTTCACTCTTTTTCGGTAAAACGTTTGTTGGTGCCGCAAGTCTGACTTTTACAACCTTTCTCCTTCGGCCATCGTCAATTATTTTGCTCCCCAAACATCAGAAGTCGTTTATCACTTTAAATGTCTCTCATCCTTTTCTCTACATTACATGGTTTATTCGATCACGTACGATTATCAATGCTATACTTTTGTTCTCAACACACTATCTATTCCGTTCACCAAATTTTCCAAGTCCTTATCAGTCTCTCATTTAATTTCAATTTTCTCAACAAATTTTTGTTTCTTCTCCTAAAACTTTAGTACCCTATCCAGACGTCTCCTATTTCTCTCTTACTGCTTGCTCAAAGCTTATAATTACTGATACTGGGGATAGACTAGAGCATTTTATCAACCCCATCTCTCTTGCTCCCTCCTTTTGACATCCATCGAAACTTATACATGGAATCTGGTTTCAGTACAAATTATTGCTATACTTTCCGTCGATGTGTTTTATCTCAGATACTTTCAGATTTAAGAAGAGCGTATTCGAATCAACTCTCCCAAAAGCTTTCTCTAAATCTACAAATTTATCAATGTATATTTGCTCTTGTTCTACCTGTATACTAATATAAGTCGTGCTCTCAATATTACCATGCATGTAACAATATTTTTTGCAGTAAAAATTTATCTGTCTAAGCTGCTCAGTGCCACCTCTTTCCTTCTTCCGTAAATATTTAGTTCTTGTTAGTATTTTGCAATCATGAATAATTGAACTGGTGGATCGGCATTACTCACAGTTGGCTCTTCTCTGGCATTGAGATTATTATTTTCTTCAAGGAACCTGTTGCTGTTCCGACAGTCTTGTCATCTTAAATACCCGGTGGAATACTTTTGCCGTGATTTATTCCTCCAAATGCATTAATAACTAGAATACTCTAACAAGAAGTGATAAGGCGCCAGCATGGCATTTAAACCAGAAAGGACAATTTTTTTTAAAGCTAGTCCAAATTACAAGTAACTGAATAACACCATTATAGAGTTATCAGTGATCAATTTAACTTGAAATATCAAACTGACGTGTTTCGCCTCAGTCCGTTCTTTCTGTTTTAATATACAGGGTGGACTCTTTCAACCCATAACGTGGAATAAATGGGTATAGAGCTCAGCAAAAAGTTCTGGATAAAAGTTGTAGCTGTCAAAGAAGGTCACGCAAAGCTATTAACGGTCGTGGCCTTGAATGTGGTTTTCAAGGTGATTTGGCGGCAAAGTGATTTTTGAAACGGGAACGCTAATATTTGATTTAAGATTTGAAAAGAGTAGCAAATTTTACATACAAAATCATACATTTGCTCAATGTCGTGATAAGGTTCAATGAAGATCCAATAAGCAAATATGTTTTTAGTTCTAGTGAGAATTAGCTGCCGGCCGGGGTGGCCGAGCAGTTCTAGGCGCTACAGACTGGAACCGCGCGACCGCTACGGTCGCAGGTTCGAATCCTGCCTCGGGCTTGGATGTGTGTGATGTCCTTAGGTTAGTTAGGTTTAAGTAGTTCTAAGTTCTAGGGGACTGATGACCTCAGATGTTAAGTCCCATAGTGCTCAGAGCCATTAGAACCATTAGAATTAACTCGGAATGAAGAAGAGATATAGCAAAATACATTATTAGACGCAAATTGGAAGTGACCTAAGGGTTCACGTACCATTACCAATAACCGTGATCTTAAAGGTAATTATCGAAGGTTAAGTTTTGTTTCATGAAATTCCCTATTTGTGACGTCGGATTTGGGAAGGTTTGAAATTTAAGTTTTAATTAACGTGTTTATTGGCAAAAATAAAAAGAAAACATCACAACGTGTAAATGTTATTGTGGCACTGAGAGACAGAAGAAATATAAATAAAACGTAGAGCATTGATTTGCAAGTTTTTGAGTGAGTCCCCTCACCTCTCATTCCTCGGCATGGTCTTCTATTTTGTATCCAACACTGTATTTTGCTGTGGTGCTTCTCTATTCCTGGTTAATCCCCACTAAAACCGAAAACATCTTTGTTTATTTGACTGTCACTGAACCTAGCTACGATCTTCAATAATGTTTCATTTTTCATTTTTTACGTAAAATTTGCCGCTCTTTTGAATTATTAAATCAAATATTAAGGTTTCCATTTTTTTAATTTCTTTAACTTCCAAATCAACTTGAACATCCATCGCGTTCAAAGTCACGGCCATTAGTAGCAATGCGTGACCCTCTTTGGCACCTACAACTTTTATTTAAATCATTTTGCAGTATCTCATCTCCATCCCTAGTTATTCCCAGTTATGGATTAAGATGGTCATTCTTGTAGATTACATAATGTACGGTATGAACTAGAACAGAAAAAAATCAATTACCTAGTATTCAATAATAATAATTCTAGCATCAATAAACATATAGTTATGAGATCAGAACAGGTAGTGAGGCCATAAACACCCACTGACAAACAAATGTGCAATGATAGAAGTTGTATAAATAACATTGAAAGCACAACGACCAGCTAGTTTCAGCAACAAGTAATATAATTGACTATAAATATCAAAGCTGGCACAAATAATACGGAAAAATTACAAAGTGGGCTCGAACCGATAGACAGAAATATATGTAACATACATGGACAAAAAGCTTTAGCAATGTACAGAGCTTGATTTTAAACTTGTATTATCGAGGCTTATCCATAAACAGGTGTATAAATAAAATTATATCATTCTCTGATCATGCGCGTATGCTGATTTCACTGTACACTACAGAATCAACTCATGCAATATTGATAAATTATCAACTGACCTTAAAGCCGGAAGTCAGAAATAAAATTCGAATAAATGTAAGTCAGTGTTATCTGTAAACTACTTTTAGATAATGCTCCCTTTAAGTAAAGCCTAAAACACGTGTTCTGTGTGGATACCAAACAGCAGGTCCAATACCACAGACCGGCAACTGTAGTCGAGTGGTTCTAGGCGCTTCAGTCCGGAAACACGCGATCCCAGGTTCGAATCCTGCCCCGGGCATGGATGTGTGTGATGTCCTTAGGGTAGTTAGGTTTAAGTAGTTCTAAGTCAGAGTACTAATACAACGGCGCGATGCCTACGTGGAGGAATGTCTCTTCTACTGAAAGGAAGGTGTGGTCGGAAATTTGCCGTGGTAGACGGATGTCCTGGAACGCGGCTGAGTACCTGTCAACAAAGCAAACAAAACGTTTAAGTCTTGCTGACGGTGTGTCGAAATATTGAAATTTAATTGGATTCGTTGTCGCGGTCTCGGCAAAACTTGCTTGGACGTTGGACGGCACTCGGAATCATTACCGTCATTGCTGAAGGACTTCGAGGGTTTCCAAAAATTCGAGAGAAAAGTAAAGATTTTAGACATGGCTCTCCGTCTACTGCATCCATGAACGATTGTCTAGCTGGCAACCTCGCAGGCAGCACACATGAAGGTGGGTCCAGTACACGACTAACTACCACTCACGGCCGGCGAGCACGCAGCCAAGTACAGGAAGTGCGTTTGGTGAGATTGGCACAGCAATGCTTTCCGTAGCATAGTTCATGGGAGGGGGGGCAGTATTTATTCACTTTGCAGAATTAGACATTTCGGTTACTGATGACAGCAATTAGTTGTTTGGTTCTGAGAATGCACTTTGCATTTGTGAACAGTGTTTCTCCTTACGAGTTTACTTTTCATTAGCACTTGCTGATGTTGTCTTCGCTCGATCGTTGGTAATTTTCATTACGCAGTCCTAAAATTGCTACCAAGATAGGATCTTTAACTTAGCGTTCATAGTTATCTTGTTGAAGATTTTCCCACTTGAATGCATGTTAAGGGAAATAAATTGCATCTTCTGTAAGAGTGCATTTCCATTCAGTAGTTAGATACCTTCCTTAACTAAAATGTGGTGTCGTGTGCTGGTTTACTTTTGCATTTCATACATCACTATTAACCTTTAAAGGTGAGCCCTCCTATAGTAAATTCCAATTTAATAAGACTTTATGCGTTGCGTGACTTGCTTAATCTCCTTTCAAATGACCTCAGATGATAAGTCCCATAGTGACTGGAGCCATTTGAACTATTTGATCCAATACCAAAGTCGTCTCTCACAGATCCGAATGATGTTTGCCAGGCATGTATATTGGCAAAATACCAATACACACACACACGCTCAAAGTCATATTGAGTTCAAGCAGTAAGTTGCAGCGTCCATGTCCCTTACACTTGCCAGCACTAGCTGTTGCAAGGCAAATTCCAGTTGTCGGTGGTCGATGACTCAGGCCAGTTCATACGGATCGCTGGCGGAATGTGTCCGTGCCAGATGGTGAGATTCGAAACAGTCAGTTGTATGGCAACCGACAAAGAGGATATATTGCGTTTCGATTACCCATCGAAACAGTGCACGGGACCAACAATTCCGAGGGAATCGAACCTGATATCCACTTACACATTTAGTGCATGTAGTTAAGTACAGAAAGTGAGTTACAAGATCTGGAGAATGATTCGTGAATAAAAAGACGCAAAATGGGAGCCACATAATAAGATTTTAATTGGAAGAATTGCGAACCAGCATGAAAGAATTCTCGTTGATGCGGCTGTGTAGTCATTTCAATATCTTCCTTAACTTTAGAGGATGAGTTAAGCAAGTAATGTGTGGCTCATATTGTGAGGTGGGGTGGTTGTGTTTATAGTTCCCCGTGATCAGAAAGGGGATCATGCGATTTTACTTTTGAAAGGGGATTAAGCAAGTCACGCAATGCGTAACGTCTTATTAAATCTGAATTTAAAATGGGGAGGGGGGGGGGGGCTAACCCTTAGATGTTAATAGTGTTGTATGAAGTGCACAGGTAAATCAGCACTCGACACCACATTTTAGTTAAGGGAGGCATCTAACTACTGAATGGAAATACATTCTTATAAAAGATGCAATTTATTTCCCTTAACATGCATTCAAGTGGGAAAATCTTCAGCAAGATAGCTATGAATGCTAAGTTAAAGATCCGATCTTGGTAGCAATTTTAGGATTGCGTTATGAAAAATCATAGCTGGCGACTATAATGAGGGAAAAGAGAGTGGACTGGAAAACCAAAAGACTTGTAAACTCATTATGTCTTAATCAAAAAGTTTCAATTAAAGTGAGAGGAGAAAGTACAAACTGGATCGGACTAGGAAAAGGAGTAAATCAAGGATGCTGCCTATCACCTACTTTCTTCAACCTCTACTTGACCAATGCTCATTAGATGACAAAGACGTAGAAATTGGAGGAAGAAGAGTAGGGTGTTTGAGGTTTGCTGATGACATGGTCCTTCTAGCCACAGGGAAAAAAGAATTACAGGATTTGGTGGACGCCATTGAAACTAACGGAAAGAATATGGAATGAAAATAAACACAAATAAAACAAAAGTATTGGCACTAGGAGGAATTAAGGAAATAAAAATTATACTGAATGGAGAAATACTAGAACAGGTGCAAAATTTTAAGTATCTTGTAAGCAGGATAGACACCGACTGGAAGTGCACAACAGAAATTTAAACAATGATAGCAATGGCAAAAGAGGCGTTTTATAAGAAAAGTAGAATTTTCTGCAGCGGTCTGAACAGAGAACTCAGGAAGAGACTCATAAAATGTCTTGTATGGAGTGTTCTCCTATATGGTGCTGAAACATTGACTATGAGGAAGAAAGACAGAGAAAGGATGGAGGCATTTGAGATCTGGACATGGCGGAGGATGGAAAAAATAAGTTGGATGGACAGAGTTAAAAATGAAGAGGTACTGAGAAAAGTGAGAGAGAAAAGACAGTTACTAAATGCAATAAAGAGAAGAAAAAGAAATGGGATTGGGCATATATTAAGAAAGAATGACGGACTGATAAAAACAGTTTTAGAAGGTTATGTAGAAGGGAAAAGGAAGCGAGGAAGGAAGAGATCCCAGATACTGGATGACATGATGGACGGTACAACATACAGCAGCCTTAAGAAGGAAGCAATGGATCGCAGAAAATGGAGAGGCAAAGGATTTGCTAATATAGCAGATAACTGATGATGATGAATGAAAAATGCCAACGGTGGAGCGAAGTCCACTTCAGCAAGCGCTAATGAAAAGTAAACTCGGAAGAAGAAACACTGCTCACAAACTCAAAGTGCATACTCAGAACCAAACAACTAAATGCTGTCATCAGTTACCGAAATGTCTAATTCTGAAAAGTGAATAAATACTGCCCCCCCCTCCCATGAACTATGCTACGGAAAGCATTGCTGTGCCAATCTCACCAAACGCACTTCCAGTACTTGGCTGCGTGCTCGCCGGCCATGAGTGGTAGTTAGTCGTGCACTGGACCCACCTTCATGTGTGCTGCCTGCGAATTTGCCAGCGAGACCATCGTTCATGGGTGCAGTAGACAGAAAGTCATGTCTAAAATCTTCACTTCTCTCTCGATATTTTTGGAAGTCCTCGAAGTCCTTCAGCAATGACGGTAATGATTCCGAGTGCCGTCCAACGCCTAAGCAAGTTTTGCCGAGACCGCGACCACTAATCCAATGAAATTTCAATGTTTCGACACACCGTCAACAAGACTCACACTTTTTGTTTGTTTTGTTGGCAGGTACTCAGGCAGAAGCTAACCGTATTTCTAGCCGCGTTCCAAAACATCCGTCAACCACAGGAAATTTCCGACCACACCTTCCTTTCAGTAGAAGAGACATTCCTCCACGTAGGCATCGCTCCGTTGTATTAGTACTCTGTAGCCGTCCCGCCCGTCACTTACCGTCGCCTTGACATGGCCAGCCCTAAGTCGTGGGAAGCGGAGAAGTGAAGGGAGCATCAGACCTGAACACCACTGAAGTCTACCTGTTTATAGCTGTGGTGAACTTCCAATGCTTGCGTCCCTCCGCTGCCTGTCTCTGCTAGGCTCCTACGCCGAACAACCGAAAAATAGAGCTTTACACAAAGCTAAATGGGCAGCTAATTCAGTTACCAGGTCGACCGCAGGCAACGTATAGAATTACATATGCATTTTGCAAGTACACTGAAGGGCCAAAGAAAGTGGTATAGGCATGCGTATTCAAATTCAGAGATATGTAAACAGGCAGAATACGGCACTGTTATCGGAAACGTCTATATAAGAACAAATGTCTGGAGCAGTTGTTAGATCGGTTACTGCTGCTACAATGGCCGGTTACCAAGATTTGAGTGAGTTTCAACGTGGTGTTGTAGTCAGCACACAAGCAATGGGACACAGCACCTCCGAGGTAGCGATGAAGTGGGGATTTTCCTGTACGGCCATTTCACGAGTGCACAGTGAATATCAAGAATGCAGCAAAGCATCAAATCTCCGACATCGCTGCGGCCGGAAAAAGATCCTTCAATAACTGAACCAACGATGACTGAAGAGAATAGTTCATCGTGACAGAAGTGCAACCATTCCTCAAATTCCTGCAGATTTAAATGCTGGGCCATCACAAAGTGTCAGCGTGCGAACCGTTCTCGCTTCCCACGCTCGGGTTCCCGGGTTCGATTCCCGGCGGGGTCAGGGATTTTCTCTGCCTCGTGATGGCTGGGTGTTGTGTGCTGTCCTTAGGTTAGTTAGGTTTAATTAGTTCTAAGTTCATTTTTTTTTTCAGCGTGCGAACCATTCCACAAAACATCATAGATATGGCCTTTCAGAGCCGAAGGCCCTCTCGTGTACAATTGATGACTGCACGACACAAAGCTTTAAGACTCGCCTGGGCTCGTCAACACCGATTGTTTATAATTGGAAATATGTTGCTTAGTCAGAAGAGTGTTGTTTCATATTGTATCGATCGGATGGACGTGTAAGGGTATGGAGACAACCCCATGAATTCATGAAAGCTGCATGTCAGCAGGGGACTGCTCAAGCTGGTGGATGCTCTATTAATGGTGTGGAGCGTGTGCAGCTGGAGTAATTTTGGGCACGTGATACGTCTAGATATGACACTGCCAGTTGACTCTTACGTAAGAATCATGTCTGATGACCTGCATCCATTCACGTCCATTGTGCCTTCCGACGGATTTGGGCAAAGACAGCAGGACGATGATACACCACACACGTCCAGAATTGCTACAGAGTGGCTCCAGGAACACTCTTCCGCTGGCCATCAAACTCCCCAGACATGGACGTTATTGAGTATATTTGGGATGCCTTGTAACGTGCTGTTCAGAAGAGACCTCAGCCCCCTCGTACTCTTTTGAATTTATGGACCGCCCTGCAGGATTCATGGTGTCAGTTTTTTCAAGTCCCACTTTCGACATTAGCCGAGTCCATCCCACGTCGTGTTGCCGCACTTATGAGTGCCCGCGGAGGCCCTACACGATATTATGCACTTTTGCCTGTTTCTTTGGCTTTTCAGTGTTATGAAAAGTACATGTCATTTATCCATTCATTTAGTTAACTGACCTGCGGAATACTATTAGAGCATAAAAACAATAAATAAAATATGTAGGGTTATGGTAGATGAATATCTGAGCCAACTTACAACGCATGTCCTGAATTATTCTGACCAGTAAAACCCCGTGTGTCCGTGAAGACATCACTAAAGAGAGGACCACGACCTTAGGATACAGAGTCGCGGTGTGGCGGCTGCCACGTGTCGCACACGTGTGGGCACCACGGAGGAGGCCGTCCGCTTTAACTGCCGGCCGATAGATCATTACCGCCGGCAGCTTAACCGCGCCCGCACCGCCGATTAACAGATCCATAACAGCGCGCCGCCGCCACCATTTTATCGGACGGTGATTGTTAATTAAACACGCCGCGCGGCCAAACAACGCCAATTCTGAACCCGCGCGTGCCACGGACTGCTTCGTTTATCGGGAGCGGCGGCGGAATTTACAACGAGGCAGAAGAGCCGCTTAAAGAAATATCGGGGTCGCTCTCTGATCTGTGATACCAGACATGGCGCGAGACGTGTCGAAATAAGCAATTGACAAATTGTTTACTTGATCTGGTAAACGTTTTCCTGCACGGGGGTTGCTTGCGACTTCTATATTCTGACGAGGGAACATTCCCAAACGTTAATAAACGATCTTGGTGAAATTTGGCGAGACGGCGGCCGCACACAGCTGAGACTTCTGCAATGTTGGAACGTGAGGACACGCAGTGAAAACTGTACCTTCGGTTTTTAGCCGATGAGGCAGCAAGACATCGTGGTGTTAAGCTTGGGTACCGTGTTGCAGTGCCAGTAGTTACCCTTAGTGCGACCATATTAGAATAACGTGTCTGCAGCACAAATTTCAATGCAACGGTTCCCACCCTTACTGATTTACTCCGCCTTGTGTCTTCCTTAATTTAACTGATTAGTCCATATTAAAATTGATCCATGACCAACATCCAATGGTCCTGCACCTAGCCAAGACAACGGGGAAAATTAATATTAATGTATAAATTTGCGTCCGCAGCTCGTGGTCGTGCGGTAGCGTTCTTGCTTCCCACGCCCGGGTTCCCGGGTTCGATTCCCGGCGGGGTCAGGAATTTTCTCTGCCTCGTGATGACTGGGTGTTGTGTACTGTCCTTAGGTTAGTTAAGTTTAAGTAGTTCTAAGTTCTAGGGGACTGTTAAGTCCCATAGTGCTCAGAGCCATTTGAACCATTTATAAATTTGCTGATTAAGTTTGTCTACGAGTCAACTGGTCTATGAATACTATCACTGTAATTGTAGTTAAGTGTAGGAGACCTGGGGTACTTGTTAAGCAGGTAAACTTGATACACGCAAATTTTGAACTAAATGGTGGTAGCAACGCACTTCCCGTCAAGTAGATGTTAGCACCTGATAGTACAGTTCTCCTGTCATTCACTACGCGAGGAAGAAGTCGTCTCACGAAGAAGAGCACAGGGTCTGTATTGAGCGTCCTAAGTATCACTCCAAATCTGTGCAACCAACAAAGTAGTCTCACTCTATTACATGTGGAGAACGGGTTCATGATTGTTGTGTAACTTTTATAAATATTACGCACCCAACAACTGCAGCTGTGACAACCCGACTGAAGGTGTTATATCAGAATAGACAGTCTTGACAGTATTATAATACCAGTAATTTGTAGTTAAAAAAACTCTTATGTAAAATAAATTTCTTGTTACATGTAAAGATTAGGAGTGCGTGCTCCTGTTGTTAGCGTTGCTGACTCTCGATCATTGGGTAACAGATTCGACTCCCAGCCGAGTCGAGGATTTCCTTCACTCGGAACTGGGTGTGTGTATTTCATTATAAGCTATTTCACATTAATATAACTCTAAAAACCTATTGATCAAAAATTATTAAAGAACTGCTCCAGTCTCATACACATACTGATCTGTGACTGGAAACATGATCATGACGTAAATATACACCCTTTCTTTGTTTAGGAATGGACTGCACAGCCGCTGAGGTATCTGCACGTTCGTGTGAGGTATATTAGTGATCAGTCTCAGATTGAATTGATGTTTGTCTTTGTCTGTGAACACAAACATCTACTTCAGCAAGTATTTTTCCCATTTGTTCTAGTTGCCTTTTAACAAAAAAAAAAAAACACGAAAACGGTATGTCACAGTGGTTCTCGAAATACCGTCCGCCACACATCGTAAGTAGTTTACGGAGTATAAATGTAGATCCAAGCGAATGAGGCACACACGTAAGAATATTAAAGCAGAATACGAAAATTGATTAGAAGTGATATAATTATTTTATTTTTTTATGCCAATGGGCCTGTTGCAGTCGTAAGTTAAGGGCTTAAAGAGAAAAATAAGAACAGAAAGTCTCTTGCCACTATGTCACTGTTACTTTCATAGTACCTGGAGCATATGTGAGTTCGAAATCCAAGACTCAAAGACTAGCCTGGTATGTAGTGTTTCTCTTTACGACTCCGAAAAAAGTTGGTCATAAAAAAATTTAAAGAACATTCCGTGATTATTCCATCAGCTATCAAGCATCTAGGATATCAATAACATCTCCACTGAAATATTTGCTGAGAAATTTTCAGTCATTCTCAAGCTGAGTCAGTGACTGACGCAACCGCAGGAGGATATAACGATGTTCCGACTGCACGCCAGAAAAATCATGGAATACGCTCCCCGTTGGAATACTTCAAAACCCGTTCGTGTTATCGAAGTTCGATGATTTTTTCTTTTTATATATTACTCATTATGTACGTTGTTCCTAGATTTCTGGTCACTCTGGCTCTCAAAAAAATTCAAATGGCTCCAAGCACTATGGAACTTAACATCTGAGGTCATCAGTCCCCTAGACTTAGAACTACTTAAACCTAACTAACCTAAGGACAACACACACATCCATGCCCGAGGCAGGATTCGAACCTGCGACCGCAGAAGCCGCGTGGTTCCAGACTGAAGCTCCTAGAACCGCTCGGCCAACCCGGCGGGCTGTGGCTCTCACATTCTGCAAATGAGAAGAAAAGAAAAATCATTAAAGGCTTGTATCAAGCTGCTGTTAATACCGTTGAGGCGGTACAACGCTCAGGGCCTCATTAAGTATCCTACTGCTGTCGCAGGTGGACGGTTTGAATTGTCTGCTGTTGGAACAACAACGGATTAATTCATTGCCTTCCACGGAATTATTATCATCGGTGACGGTAGCGGAGTGAGTGAGAGCTGCACATCCCGAGAACTTCAATTTCCTTGAGAACAGTGGAAGTCAATTTGGAGACGGCCCGCCGGCCACCTTTCACACCCAAATCACGCGCCGAATATATTTTAGGGAGCAGAGGGTCCGCCTCCCCAGCCCAGGAGTGATTCTGATCGTTTTTCAATGGGCGCCATGAATATTTCATCTACCTGCTATTTCCGCTCTCCCGAGTTTGGAGAGTGAAACTATTAGACTGACTCTGGCCGACGATCTGATCCCCTAAGATCGCTGCGTGCTGCAACTTGATTCCTGCCTTACTCACAGCTGGCACAGAATGATAGCCGTCATTTGTACGTCTGAGTGAGCAAGTCAATAACGCGACGCTTCGTGTTCCCCGTAAGTGAGACGTATTGTGTAATTAACGAACGCGACTTGCCCCCAACAACTAGTGAAACCAGCGACAAGGCTGACTGTTATATTTCCAGGAAAGAGTGGTACTGTAACGTAACGACATTGTTTTTCGCTATTTATGTCAAGTCGTTGCCATCAAATTTTAATGTTGATTATGTCTTATATATACCGACAAAAGTCACGGGATAGATATACAGGGTGGTCCTTGATCGTGACTGGGCCAGATGTCTCACGAAATAAGCCTCAAACGATAAAACTGCAAAGAACGAGACTTGTCCAGTTTGTAGGGGGAAACCAGATGGCGCTATGGTTGACCCGCTACATGGCGCTGCCATAGGTCAAAATGATATCAACTTCGTTTTTTAAAATAGGAACCCCCATATTTTATTACATATTCGTGAAGTACGTAGAGCAATATGAATGTTTTACTTGGACTGCTTTTTTCGCTTTGTGATAGATGGCGCTGTAATAGTCACAAACATATGGCTCACAATTTTAGACAAACAGTTGGTAACAGGTAGGTTTTTTAAATTAAAATACAGAACGTAGGTACGTTTGAACATTTTATTTCGGTTGTTCGAATGTGATACATGTACCTCTGTGAACTTATCATTTCTGAGAACGCATGCTGTTACAGTGTGATTACATGTTAATACCATATTTCTGGTCTTCTTCCCCAAACCAACCAACCAATACCATATTAATGCAATAAATGCTCAAAATAATGTCCGTCAACCTCAATGGATTTGGCAATACGTGTAACGACAATCCTCTCAACAGCGAGTAGTTCGCCTTCCGTAGTGTTCGTACATGCATTGACAATGCGCTGACGCATATTGTCAGGCGTTGTCGGTGGATCACGATAGCAAATATTTTTCAACTTTCCCCACAGAAAAAACTCCGGGGCCGTCAGATCCTGTGAACGTGCGTGCCATGGTATGGTGCTCGACCGAATAGTAGCGGCTCCGGTCAAAGAAAACCATCATAACGACCGGGAGAGCGATGTGCTGACCACACGCCCCTCCTATCCGCATCCTCATCTGAGGATGACACGGCGGTCGGATGGTCCCGATGGGCCACTTGTGGCCTGAAGACGGAGTGTTAATGGCAAGAACAGCGTTTCTGAAGAAAAGAAATTTGTTAACATCGAGTATAGATTTAAGTGTCACGAAGCCGTTTGTGAAAGTATTTGTATGGAGTGTAGCCGTGTGTGGAAGTGAAACATGGGCGATAAATAGTTTGGACAAGATGAGAATAGAAGCTTTTGAAATGTGTTGCTATAGAAGAATGCTGAATATTAGATGGATAGATCAGATAACTAATGGGGAGGTATTGAATAGAATTGGCGAGAAGAGGAGTTTGTGGCACAACTTTACAAGAAGATGGGACCGGTTGGTAGGATATGTTCTGAGAAATCAAGGGTTCACAAATTTAGCATTGGTGGGCAGCGTGAAGGGTAAAAATCGTAGAGGCAGAAAAAGAGATGAATACACTAAGCAGATACAGAAGGATGTAGGTTGCAGTAGGTACTGGGAGATGAAGAAGCTCGCACAGGATAGAGTAGCATGGAGAACTGCATCAAACCAGTCTCAGGACTGAAGACCGCAACAACGACAACAAGCGGATTCAGAACTCAAGGCAAAGTGCATGGCCTTAAAACATTTGGAAATGAATTTTATCCATAGTGGATGCTGTCGAACACCGTGACTGTTTCTTTATGGGGTTGTAGAAAAATATCCGTTACTAGTCACAATAAAAGGTTGTTTATTCGTCACACGACCGGTTTCGGGCTTGCGCCCATCTTCAGGTGTTTATACATTCATGTACATGTTTGTACTGTTGGAGATCACTGTTTAAATACAAAAAAAATATTTTTAGTGACTACACAGATACAAGTGGGACAATTGTAAGTGGTAAGGCAGTATTTGACGAAAATATATCTGTACTTACAAAAAGATGAAGCACCATTATTACAGTTATGCTGTGGTGATAGTTTTGCCACTTAGTTACACACTTATGGTCATTTCTACGTCCATATATCAGTTTTATCAAGTATAGCTCCATATTACACTATTATGATGTGCACATGTTTACATACAAACATGTGGGCTCTGGTCAAAGAACTTAAATGTAGCAGATGTAAAGATGTTGCTCACACAGAAGCTTGTAGGTTCTGGTCAAAGAACTTAGCCACAGGAAGTGCAAAGGTGTTGCATATGTAGATATTTATAAAGCTATTATAGACTGCGACGTTTCTTGACACACATTATGAAATTTTTTTTTCTTCACATTTTTGACAGAAAACTGATCTAGGAAGTACAATGTTGCTATATATATGAAATTACTCAAAGCTACTACAAATTTTAAAAAAATGACAGCTAGAACTGTTTTGAGCCACACTGTTGTCAGAGAACTTAGATCTAGGAGGTACAATAATGTTACACATATGAAATTTTTGAAAGCTATTACACATTATAGAATGCCAGTTACAGCTGTTGTTTACAATATGACTATTACAATTTATGATAATGACCCTTGGACTGTGTGTAGCTAAGTGGCAAAACTATCACCACTGCATAACTGTAATAATGGTGGTTCATCTTTTTGTAAGTACAGATATATTTTCGTCAAATGCTGCCTTACCACTGACAACTCTCCCACTTGTATCTGTGCAGTCACTAGCAAATATTTTTTTTGTATTTGTAGATTGATCTCCAACAGTACAAAAATGTACATGAATGTACAAACACCTGAAGATGGGCGCAAGCCCGAAACCGGTCGTGTGACGAATAAACAACCTTTTATTGTGACTGGTGGTGGATATTTTTCTGCAACCCCATTTGGAGATACTGATGGAATGTAGGCGTGGTAGTTATCCAAGTGACATTTGCATAGTCGAGGATATGTCGGATCTGTGCTTTGTAGGTGTGGAGGATGGTGGAGGAATACATTCCCCATGTTAGACTGGTTGTTAGTTTTAGTCTACTGCAGGCTTCCTGTTCGATGGTTAGTAGGTGGTGTTCTGATGTTAATTTATGTTCAAAGATTTGCCAGAGGTATTTTACTGTATGGTATGAGGCGATTTTAGAAACAGAAACTTTTGTGTTAGCAGAAGAGCCAACACCGTGGTACGATTGGGAGCCGAAATGCACACGTTTTAGCTCAAGCAGGCTGGCGTGAGGGGGGAAGAACTATACTGACGTGAGGTCTGAAACATGACAAGCAATGATAATTCAGAAAGCTCGATACTTCAATCCATTAATGATGAACGTCACTCTAGGCGGTACATGATTCACAATATTATCTGTTCAGAATACATTCTTGAAGAAATTATAGTAACTGAATATGGCGCCTTGCTAGGTCGTAGCATATGACGTAGCTGAAGGCTATGCTAAATTGTCGTCTCTGCAAATGGGAGCGTATGTAGCCAGTGAACCATCGCCAGCAAAGTCGGCTGCACAACTGGGGCGAGTGCTAGGGAGTCTCTCTAGACTAGACCTGCCGTGTGGCGGCGCTCGGTCTGCAATCACTGATAGTGGCGACACGCGGGTCCGATGTATACTAACGGATCGCAGCCGATTTAAAGGCTACCACCTAGCAAGTGTGGTGTCTGGCGGTGACACCACAGAAACTGTACTGCCGCTCGATGACTTCCGTGTCTCTGCATTCACGTGAAGCGGAACATAACGCAAGGAACAGAAAGGAGAACGCAGAAACAAGAGCGTCAGCAACAGGGCGGCACGGTGCGCCAGGCCGTTCCTTTGTCTGCACGCAGCCGCAGCCAGCGGCGCCCGCAGTGCGGCCTTTGTGGCTGCCGGCCTCAGCAGCTTACAGCGGCGGGACACGCGAAAACGCTGCACGCGTCACCGCGGCAGCTGCCCTCTGTGGACAGGTGGAGAGGCGGGTGCTAGCGCCAAGCAAGCAGCCCTACCTCACTGTGCGAGCCAGTTACTGCTTTGTTCACGACCGAGGTCAACGTTAAGTCTTGTATACATTACTGTCCGTCCTGCAGTGGCTTCCAACTTGGGAGTAATTAGTCTCTATGGGGTAAAATTGAATCATCTGAGGAATAAAAACTCAGAGCTGATGGGCCCAATAGTCCGCACCATTTCATTGCAGTGCAGCAAAGGACATTTTCAAACCACTCTGACCAGTGTAACATGTTGTGACTTGGCAAGACACCCAAGCCACTAGGAGGTGAAGCCGAAAGGCATGCGTTTAAGCTCACGCAGGCTGGCGTGAGGTCTGGAACAGTTAAAGGATTTGATTCTAGCAAATAAAATACGTAGCTGTTGGAATACTTAACTTTAATCCATAATTGGTGAACATCGGTCTGACGGTACATGCATCACAAGATAAATAGCAATTGATAATGGCGCCTTGCTAGGTCGTAGCAAATGACGTAGCTGAAAGCTATGCTAACTACCGTCTCGGCAAATGAGAGCGTAATTTGTCAGTGAACCATCGCTAGCAAAGTCGGCTGTACTACTGGGGCGAGTGCTAGGAAGTCTCTCTTGACCTGCCGTGTGGCGGCGCTCGGTCTGCAATCACTGACAGTGGCGACACGCGGGTCCGACGGATACTACCTGACCGCGGCCGATTTAAAGGCTACCACCTAGCAAGTGTGGTGTCTGGCGGTGACACCACATAACATTTCCGTCTCTTGCAGATATGGTTACTTTGGTTCAAAATGGTTCAAATGGCTCTGAGTACTATGGGACTTTAACTTCTGAGACCATCAGTCCCCTAGAACTTAGAACTAGTTACACCTAACTAACCTAAGGACAACATACGCATCCATGCCCGAGGCATGATTCGAACCTGCGACCGTAGCGGTCGCGCGGTTCCAGAATGTAAGGCCTAGATCCGCTCAGCCACCCTAGTCGGCTGTGATTACTTTATTGTCATTCAAAGCAGCTTACATGTTCTAGCGAACTGCTGGCGTCACAAGGAAGTATTGATCGGTGTATGTGGCCAGCGCCAGCTCTAGTGGTTACGTCGCCCCGGACAAGAAGACAAATTGACGCCTCTTAAATCAAATTATTTCACTTAAATGTTAATGATAGGGTATTTTCAGAAAGAAACATATGACATAAAATAACACTGGTAACCACACTGTACAACACAGTACAAATTAATTAAGAAATATGTATATCTAGCCAGAAACTGTTAACCATACAATTTCCACAATTTTAAAAGTCCGTTATTTCGAAAATAAAACAACGTAACATCAACTAATCACAAAAAAGCTTTTTCTTCCTTTAAGTTCTGCAAACTCTTAGTACATCTTCTTTTTTTTTTTTTTAATTTACTTGGTGAGCAATTTCATCTGGATTACCAGAACGGCAAAACACTTAAGACGATTTTCTACAGTCGAAAGTAAAAAGTTTTTGATTAAATTTGACTTAGACAAACTCCTTTCACCAGTTGCTTTAGTTATCGGTGTCGTTATCGATATTGGTAAATCAGTAGTAGGATTTGAGGCATAATTCAACTTTGTAATTAAACTCAGTACATCGTTTACGCTTGCGTTTTTGCCCAAAGGCGCAGGTCAGCTGAAATTTCCTCTACTAATCCCACCCCATTTATGTCAACAGAACTACAATCGGTTAAACCACAATGCTTAGAGTGTTATAGTAGCATTTCTTTTGCCGGCCGCTATGGCCGAGCAGTTCTAGGCGCTTCAGTCCGGAACCGCGCTGCTGCTCCGTGTGATGTCCTTAGGTTAGATAGGTTTAAGTAATTCTAAATCTAGGGGACAGATGACCTCAGATGTTAAGTCCCATAGTGCTTAGAGCTATTTGAACCATTTTTTTGGCATTTATTTGCTCATAGTATTTAAACCGTATATATTAAATAAGCACTCCGTCTTCAGGCCACAAGTAGCCCATCGGGACCATCCGACCGCCGTGTCATCCTCAGTTGAGTATGCGGATAGGAGGGGCGTGTGGTCAGCACACCGCTCTCCCTGTCGTTATGATGGTTTTCTTGACCGAAGCCGCTACTGTTCGGTCGAGCAGCTCCTCAATTGGCATCACGAGGCTGAGTGCACCCCGAAAAATGGCAACAGTGCATGGCGGCCTGGTTGGTAACCCCTCCAAGTGCCGACCACGCCCGACAGCGCTCAAGTGCGGTGATCTCACGGGAACCGGTACAGCCACTGCGGCAAGGCCGTGTATATCTTAAATAAGAACTGAAAACAGTTACTATGGTTACTAAGTCGTTCGGATCTAGCATCTAGAGAATGTGGTGCCTGATTGATTGCAAAATTTTAAACAAATGTATTTTGGTTCCTCGGAGAGAGCATTGGGAGACGTCATAATAAGTCATGTAACCGACACTATGGAAATCACTCACATGAGTACAACTTACATTTTGTGTTGGCATGTGGTAATATTTTTCTATTACTGAATATTTAACACATCAATACATTTCCCACACTTGCAGCAAAAATAGCACCCCTTAATTTTGCCTCCCCGAACAAATGTCTGGATTGCCAGCCCCTAGAGGGGACCCTGATGCGACGAAGGAACGCTGATGCCACCTGTCGATTTGCGCACGTAAACAGTTTGGTGAGTTGCTTCAATTGCCGTATTTTACGGACCATAAGACGCACTTTTATCCTCGAAAAATGGCCTCCAAAATTCAGTGGGTCTTTTTGGTCGACATTAAGTTAAAAATGTGCAGTGTTTCATTTAATTTTCTCGGCTATCTTAAAAATGGCCCTATATTCGCTGCAGTCGGAAACGTATCTCTACGTAGCAACACTGGTTTCAACTGGCAGCAGCAGTGCACAGATGTTACGAACATGAGATAGGAGGATTCACCAGCTTTCTAACAGTCTCCCTCCCGCCGCGCCGTCACAAACCCAGAACACTGTCTAGTTTATGACGTATCGTCGAAGTGTGCTTGAGTTGAAAGTGATTCGTGTTATCGGTAACGGTACAATATTTTTGTCAGTAGCTAGTTTCGTAATGAAAAAAGTAAAAGGTATTCATTAAAATGAAGCGGACGGCAAACTGAAAGTAATAGCATACGCAGAAGAACATGGAAACAGAGCAGCCGAGTGGCATTTCACCCCACCACTAACAGAAAAAACCATTCGCGATTGGCCGGCTAGTAAAGAAGAATAGAAAAAATGAGGACGACTAAATGTGCGAATGGGGGACTGAATGCGAAATGGCCAGAACAAGAAGATGACAGTTCTCAGGAATTTTAAAGGTCAGTTCGGTTTCAAAAAGTAAGATTTGTTTTTTTTTTAGTCTGGCTTTGCAATCTAATAATAGAAACGGTAAAAATGTTGTTTTACAAAAAAAATTAAGGTTTGTCTTATAGTCCGTAAAAATTAGCTGCCAGGGAACCGGCGGGGCAGTCCTACGCCCTGACCGGTCTCTTGGCACAGCTGGTGTGCAAAGCCTTATAGCTTCAATACTTATTATTAGTTAAACAAGAATCAAATAGGAATTCGCAACAGGGTAAAGAGTCTGTCATCAATGTAGTCATTAGGACATACTTCTAAAGTTAAACTGATCATAACATACACTACTGGCCATTAAAATTGCTACACGAAGAAGAAATGCAGGTGATAAACGGGTATTCATTGGACACATATATTATACTAGAACTGACACGTGATTACATTTTCACGCAATTTGGGTGCAGAGATCCTGAGAAATCAGTACAGAGAGCAACCACCTCTGGCCGTAATAACGGCCTTGATACGCCTGGGCATTGAGTCAAACAGAGATTGGATGGCGTGTACAGGTACAACTGCCCATGCAGCTTCAACACGATACCACAGTTCATCAAGAGTAGTGACTGGCGTATTGTGAAGGGACAGTTGCTCGGCCACTATTGACCAGACGTTTTCCATTGGTCAGAGATCTGGAGAATGTGCTGGCCAGGGCAGCAGTCGAACATTTTCTGTATCCAGAGAGGCCCGTACAGGACCTGCAACATGCGGTCGTGCATTATCCTGCTGAAATGCAGGGTTTCGTAGGGATCGAATGGAGGGTAGGGCCACCGGTCGTAACGCATCTGAAATGTAACGTCCACTGTTCAAACTGCCGTCAATGTGAACAAGAGGTGACCGAGACGTGTAACCAATGGCACCCGATACCATCACGCCGGGTGATGCGCTTCCAATGTGCGTTCACCGCGATATCGCCAAACACGAATGCGACAATCATGATGTTGTAAACAGAACCTGGATTCATCCGAAAAAAATCACGTTTTGCCGTTCGTGCACCCAGGCTCGTCGTTGAGTACACCATCGCAGGCGCTCCTGTCTGTGATGCAGCGTCAAGGGTAACCGCAGCCATGGTCTCCGAGCTGATAGTCCATGCTGCTGCAAACGTCGTCGAACTGTTCGTGCAGATGGCTGTTGTCTTTCAAACGTCCCCATCTGTTGACTCTGGGATCGAGACGTGGCTGCACGATCCGTTACCGCCATGCGGATAAGATGCCTGTCATCTCGACTGCTAGTGATACGAGGCCGTTGGGATGCAGCACGGCGTTCCGTATTGCCCTCCTGAACCCACCGATTCCGTTTTCTGCTAACAGTCATTGGATCTCCTTCTTACACGAGGCGTCGCAACAACGTTTCACCAGTCAACGCCGGTCAACTGCTGTTTGCTTATGAGAAATTAGTTGGAAACTTTCCTCATGTCGGCATGCTGTAGGTGTCAGCACCGGCGCCAACCTTGTGTGAATGCAATGAAAAGCTAATCATTTGCATATCACATCGTCTCCTTCCTGTCCGTTAAATTTCGCGTCTGTAGCACGTCATCTTCGTGGTGTAGAAATTTTAATGGCCAGTAGCGTATGTAAAATAAGAAAAGTTCTAAACTGCACAAATAACTTTGCACATTGTGAGGTTGTCGCTAACAATGCCCCAAGGAAGTGATTGACACTGATAGCAGTTATATAGAGCTGACCTTGCCGGCATCCACTGAGGAGGCATGTTGGTCGGTTGGGAAATTAAAGTTCAAGAACTTCCGGCAACCAGCAAAGGTTTATTTCAGAGTGCCAGTTTCCGAGCAATGCAGACCAGTTACATATTAGGAAAATTATTTGTTCGTCTGTGCATGAAAAGCATATTTGCAACAAATGTGGATTGTTTTGTGTGTCAGTTTTAGATCGCGTATCAGTGTGAACATACGAGTTCGTGACGTGACCTCTGTGATTTTGTTACCTTAACCAGTGCTGATGACGTGAAAAAATGAGTGACATCCCTTGTGAAATCTCTGCTACGACTCATCTGTCTCATTGTCAGTCTGAATTGCCGAGTCACATGCAATCCATTTCATCAACCAGCGCCTGATTACTTCCGACACCTCGCCATTCACTGAGGTCGGACAACTCCTTGGAGCGAAGACGTTGGATCAGTGCAGTTCGTAAAACTTCGGATGCTTCTCCAATGTGTTAAGAAAAACTGCGGTCCGCTACGGTCGCAGGTTCGAATCCTGCCTCGGGCATGGATGTGTGTGATGTCCTTAGGTTAGTTAGCTTTAAGTAGTTCTAAGTTCTAAGGGACTGATGACCTCAGAAGTTAAGTCCCATAGTGCTCAGAGCCATTTTAAACCAACTGCGTTCCCGACACAGACTGCAGTTTCGGTGAAAATAAGGGCAGTGGCAACATGTGTAGGGAAGAGGTTATTATATAAAATTAACAATACAGATTGCAATATTCATCAAGAAACTTTAACTGCGTTACAGTCACAGCGTTCTATAAATTTGAACATCGATAAAATAAAATTAAATTAAAAACAAAAATTATTTTTTATCTCTCAGGTTTTCTTGACGCAATTGATTAGTAGTGTGCTTTCATTAGATCGGCTGAGTTGTTGGCTCCATTATTATGCACAATATTCCGATGATCAACGCGGTTGTCGTCTTCAGATGCTGCGAGGTGTGCTACAATATATACTATCTGCCTACTATCCATTTGGAAATGATTGATTCCTGAGCTTCTATTCTGCTTACTTTCCATGACGAACACCTGTGTGTAGTACCTTGCCGAAATTTTTTAAAAGTCCACTTCTATTCCGTGTATGAATATTACATTTTCGTCGCAAAGGGAGCGACATAACGCGGTAATATTTAAGGGAAAGCATGTTTTTTCGGGCATTTTTTTGCTGAGTGTCAACTCTGAGTAGTCGTAGAAATCAGACCGTAATTAGAAGAATTTTTGTTTCTTTTCTTTGCACAGTTTAAAGACAAAACCATTCTCTAGTTACAGGGGAGCTTTCATTTCTTTATGATTAGTCGTTTTGTCCTAATAGTGGCGAATGTAGATTGCCGCAGCTCTCCTGATGTTGAAACACATTAACAAGACGAAATATGTAAACGCATGCGCTATTGTTGCTTTTCAGAGTTGTGGTTTTATGCACGTAAGTCTACAAAAAGCGTTAATATCATAGCTTTCATTTATTTGTTTCAAATGGCTCTTAGCACTATGCGACTTGACAACTGAGGTCATCAGTCCCCTAGACTTAGAACTACTTAAGCCTAACTAACCTAAGGACATCACACACAGTCATGCCCGAGGCAGGATTCGAACCAGCGACCGTAGCAGTCTCACGGCTCCGGACAAGCGCCTAGAACCGCTCGACCACCGCGGCCGGCTTCATTTATTTGCTTATGCTCCTTTACGCGTCGCGTGCTCGCGTATGCTATATTGCCGGACCTCTGAACGATATTTCCATTTTATGTTTATTGTTTGAGTGTTAACATTGGGGTGTCTCGTTTGATAGGAAACACTGCTGCTCTCATTCGTTGTTGTATACTCGTGTGAGACACTCCTCGTGAAATAATTTAGTTGCCTTTTACCTATGTGCGAAGGCCTGCCCACGGTCATAACACCGGTTCCTGTCTGATCACCCGAATTTAAACGCTGTCAGGCTCCACTATCTCTGGAATTGGTGACGTGCAGGTCTGCCGAGTGCTGTTGACAAGCGGGGCCCACTCAGCCCTTGTGAGGCTAATTGGGGAGCTACTTCATTGACAAGTGGCGGCTCTGACCACGAAAACTGACAACGGCCAGGAGATCGGTGTGCCGACAATATGGCCCTCCATATTCACAACTAGTGAAGTGAGTAGGGGCCCTCCCACATACGGTTTTAACAGCGCGATTGAGAGCCACGCATCGGCGTGCGAACCTGAATGCGTACTGAATCGTGGCGAACAGGTGTGTTGAGTAAAGTTCTCGATCACGTTCTTGGCTATGCGCAAGTCGGCGTTCAAAAGTGCCATGAGCAAGTATCTGCGTGTATGCTGAAACACGCACGCAGGTGCAGGCGCATGCGTGGCGTTTGAAGTTTTGTCAGTTCTAAAATCCTGCGTGGCGTGTGCGCCGCAGGTACGTCAGTTGTAGCCATTTTCCGTGCGAAAACTGATCGAGCACGTATTATTATCGGCACTACAGCAGTAGGAGTTCAGCTATGAACATGAAAGTAAACCAAAACGAAGTGGTACTGAGGTTAAGGAGTGGAATGACCACCACAATTATACTTCTTTGATTAACGAGCTGCAAGACAATTGGTCAGCTATCGAAGCTGTTTAAGAATGATTTGTTGGTTGCCATCGTCAAAGACAAAATCAGTTATGTGGAAACTGAAATTGAAATTTGTGGTAAGGTCTTATGGGACCAAACTGCTGAGGTCATCGGTCCCTAAACCTACACACTACTTAACAAAGCTTAAAATAACTTACGCTATGGAGAACACACACACCCATACCCGAGGGAGGACTCGAACCTCCGACGGGGGAAGCCGCGCGGAAGTTATGTAGAAGAGCATTTCTGCAGAGGATTGCTCTCAGGTTTTTAGCATCGGGTCAGTCCCTGAATGATTTAAAAATCTCCCACAACCGTTTCCACATAATCACTATGTGATATAATTCCCAAGACTTGCAAATTACTTTATGAAGCATGCGGCCAAAGGTCATGAAGGCAAACATTTAGAAGTATTGGTTACTGTATTAATACTTTTAATAAGAAATGGCTGAAAATCAAATGGAAGAAAACTCATGCACACATCCAAGTAAGTTTTTCAGTGAGGTCACTTATTAAAGACAAGTAAAAGGCGTCAAATAATACGATATTGGTGGTAAAATGCGTTAAGGGAAAGAGTGCCTTAATCCGGAACATAAATGTGAGACTTTCAGACGTAGAAGGAGAGGAAACAGAAACGGTGATGATTGCTGGTAAAAGCCTCACTTTACACATCTTATTGTCACTCAATTCTGTCTGTGTAGTCAACGTTTTCAGAAACCATTGGCAGCTTTTGATGAACAGTAAATAAAAGAAAGTCGTAGTAAGATAAATTTGGTACATAAATGTAAACGAGAGACCTGCCACTAAACTTACGTTCACAAACATCAATCGCTTACTTTCTAAATGAACCTCGTAAGTTTTTTATTTATTTTTTCCCAGATTTCCAACAAAACCACGGTTCACATCGAGGATAGCTGGTTTCCAAAACGCAATTATTTTATTGTAGGCTTCAGTCTTTAAATTCACATTAATATAGTTTTTGGATCTCACTTTGCGCAAGCACTGTTGCTCTTTATATATATTTATAAATTCCGTGAAAAAGACGGCGCAGTCTGGAACCGCAAGACCGCTCCGGTCGCAGGTTCGAATCCTGCCTCGGGCATGGATGTTTGTGATGTTCTTAGGTTAGTTAGGTTTAACTAGTTCTAAGTTCTAGGGGACTAATGACCTCAGAAGTTGAGTCCCATAGTGCTCAGAGCCATTTGAACCATTTTTGAAAAAGACGGCCGCTGTGGTCGAGCGGTTCTAGGCGCTCCAGTCCGGAACCACGCGGCTGCAGGTTCGAATCCTGCCTCGGGCATGGATGTGTGTGATGTTACTGTCAAAGTTTCACCTTCCATTGCTGGTGGTGGACTGGATCCTGTAACTTTGACAGTACCAGCCACTCGTGCTGGCGAAACGTCGGAAAAATCATCAGACGAACGTCGGCCGAAGAACCCGAGAGAAAAGCCAACGGGAAGTTTCTCAACAAGTGGCCACGATAGCGTTAACAATTTTGTACAATCGTCTATCTCAATGGATCTCCCCATTCGCATCCCGTATCTTCGCTACGGTGGTCCCCCGTCAGTGTCTGCTCGGTTTACGTACAACTGTTACCGCTTCACCTGCCCGCAACGCGGTCAGGTGGCATCGAACGTCTCGGTCAGCAGTGGTCGTAACGTTTTCGCTGATCAGTGTACGTCTCAATGCGCTGGCGGGCAGGTACGGGGCGCATGTGACCGGCGGCTTGACCGCAGGCCAGCGTGTTTGCTTGAGACTGCGTGCACACGGGCATTCTTGCGTGGGGGTCTGCGAGGCTCGGGTTAACTGATGCAGTTAGGAGTGGCCCTGGGAGGTCCCCTTAAGCCGGCGCCACACGGACCGTGCAACCGAACGTTGAGCGTTGAGCGTCCCGAGTTTCTGACGTCATAGTGTGGAATACCACGTTCGGGAGTCTTTCCGAACGTGCAGAGTAGTATCTAGCATGTCAGATATCCTGAGCGTGCGTCTGAGCGCTGGCCAATGAGACGGCACAACGCCATCTACGTCACACGCACGCCTTCTTCCTTCAGTAGAGAGTTGTGAGGCGCCATATTGGCATTCATTTCAAGCCTATACGTATATATGCCGTTTCTCGGCACCAGCAAATTGAGAATCACTGGAAAACCCGTTTTTAAGCGTGTGATTCGTTCCAATGAAATAATGAAAAACATCATATTCGTGGGAAAAGAATTATTTTAAGTTGCGTATTATGGGAGTAGGTTATTTGAAGGCAGCTGCACACTGAAGATCCGCCCAAAACGCATTGTTCCTGATACAATTTGTTATAATTAAATTTCAGTTTGTAACATATCTACGATTAAGGTTCTCAGCAACTGCTAGCATGCTATGATTGAATGTCACTACCGTGTCGGTTTAGGAAAGTGAGTAGCGTAATTGATCAGTCTGGAGCGGATTGTTTGGGCAGTGGTTCGCGACTCGACACTTCCAATTTTTTCCTAAAATTTGCGTTTTTATTAGTTTCTGGTACTTTATTATTAGTTTAATGTAAGTATATACTATAATATTTGATGTTCTGTAAATTCAAGTTCACCTTTTCTTGGGGGGTGACTTCGTTCGATTGACTTAATGTATAGGACAGTTTGCGCTGCTTTTATAAAGATATTTTGCTCCTTTTTCTTTTACGCTTCGTAATTCACATGTTGGAAAGAGTGGAAGAAGATGAGTGAAAAAACCCTATGGCGTGTTATTCGAACATAATCGCGGGTCAGGTATAAAAAGTTCAACAAAAAAATCTGTGGTGTTGGAGAATAACAGAGTGGCAGGGCGAGTTTTGCGAGATAAAAGATGCTGGCGAAACTCTTGATGGACTGTGTATTAAACTGATGAGAGTTTCTTTGGAGTAAATCACTGCAGAAATTTCGGATGGCAGGAACAAAGGATGCCATATTCATGAGAAGACGTATTCGATTATCACAGAGCAAGTGTTCAAGAATGGAATGTCTGGAAGTGAATAACTCAAACACTGTCCGTTCCTTGAAGAAGGGTTATAACGTGCCACAGTGGGAACGAAGATGGGTTCACGCATACTGGTGGTTTATGTTTTATTGGGCAAAAAGGGGGTCGTGATTATCAATCTCAGGTGAATGCCAGACACTGCAAAGAGTTGTTTAGGAGCTATCTCGAGAACTTACCAAAAAATTTCTGCTATTATTTTAGATCAGGCCTCATAACACACAAAGATAAATCCATCCATCAATGAAATTGAGAACGGATTCTGTTTTTGAGTGTGTGGGGAGCAATAATACAGTGCTTCAGTCTAATCCCACATCATAAGAGGGATTTACCAAAGCGGGTTTACCGGAAAGCGCCCGACGGCGCTCCATGTCACAGGAATACCTTTTGTAAAGTGTACTAAGCTGAGTGAACAAGGAAATTGGCTGTGGTGCAATGTGAATCCAACACCAGTGAACTTATTTGGGCACTTGTCACAATCAAGGTAGCAAAGGAGAACAACAATACTTAAATTTACTTTACAGCCGTGCGGCTGTGCTCTCGAAAGTGTTATCCAGAGTGTCTACAGCAATTCAGCGAGACATGTACACAAACATGAAAACAGTTATGCATACAGGACCCGCTGTCTTCACGTAGCAGTGGAACTGTTGCTGATCCGAGTGGACGACTGCAATAGCAGCAGCCAAACTTCAGCCAACAGCTAAAGCGATTAAGGTACATGTTCTTTCATTCATCAGTCTCTCCTGCAAAATTTACTCGAGATAATCTATCGTTCATTTCGTGCTATAATGGACAAACATTACAATTTTCATTTATTCGGAACTGCTCTTGTATCGACCGTTCACTTGCCTGCTATTCGCAATGACAGATGAGTGCGGCATTGCTGTACTGGAATGCGACTACGAAGTTGCACATTCTTCGCTTCTAATTGGGCGTTTAGCACGCATTACAAGAGAGACGGCGCGCAGGTACAAGTGTGCTCCACCACAGACTCACATATTGCAGTTACTAACGCAGTTACTTCACCAACTCTTGTCTGACAAACACGAGGTGTATTCAAGAGTAATTAAGTACGATGCAACCAACAAACGTTCAAGCTTTACACCCGTGCTTCTTCCGCCGCAACAGTTTCAACGGCACGCTCAGTCACGACGTCTTAACTTTGACACGGTAGCAATGAAACGACTAATCAGAAAATAACGAAAATCCGCCTGAAAATAGAAAAAGGTTGTATCTTTAAGCTTTGTAGAGAAATCTTCAGAAAATATAAAATACTAACCATCTACCCTACATGCATCCGGCAAGTCCTGCAAGGAATAATGTTTGTGGAACAAAATCCAGAATATAATGCAACAAACAGTAATGTGTAATGTACGTAGGTACAAAAGAAGGGCAGAGGAAACATTTACTGTATTGCAAGTAAAAAAAGAAATCGTAGTTTACATACAGTACGAACAATCTTTTATAACAGACTACCATCTGATTTCAAGACAGCTAATTTATCGACCTTAAAGAATAAACTTAAGCGCTTATAAATAGAGAAAATCTGGTATTCGGTATACGATTTCAAGTTGTAATATTCCTTTCTAAAACAGTGTGTGTAGTATCAGTTCGTTTATGCGACAAGAAAATCATAATTTTTGATATTCACACATTATATCAATGTATGCATTTGTATTTCAAGTTGTAATGCCCCTCTGTAAAACAGTGTACATAGCACATTTTGCTTTTGCAACAAAAAATGATAATTTCTGACGTTCACTATATCAACGTGTGCAGTTATGAATGTTAACTAACAATTTGTGTATGTGAACTAAAACGTATGACAATGTCCGAAAACTGGTTTTTACACAGAAAACGAACAAACAAATAAACAGACACTTCGCACCTACTGGCTGGCGACTGCCAGGTATAGAAATATGAAACCGAATTTGGTTGCAATAATTACACGTCTGTTGTTTGAAACTGATAAACAATGTTTTATTCAAAACAATCTCCATTGAAATTTATACATTTCTCCCACCTCTCTGGAAGGGTATGACTGCCAGGCCAAAAAAAAAAAAAAAAAAAAAAAAAAAAAAAAAAAAAAAAAAAAAAAAAAAAAAAAAAGTTCTTTTGAAGCGAAGCAGTCAGTGCGCCATTTTCGTACATTTTCATACGAACTGAAGCGTTGTTCAGAGAGAGTATGTCCCAGTGATACAAACAGATGGTAATCGGACGGAGTCAGTTCTGGAGAAAAAGCAGCATGTCCTAGTATTTTCCAACTGAGAGCCTCGATCGTTTCCCTGACTCGTATTGCTGTGTGTGATGGGGCGTTATCATCGAGATATATGACTTTGAATTGTCTTTTTCCATGTTCCGGTCGTTTTACACGTAATGCCCGATTTAAATCAATCATTTGTTGTTGGCAGTGATCAGTGTTAATGGTTTCACCAGCTCATTATAGATGACACTCTTCTGATCCCACCAAACATTGAGCATTGTCGTCTTTACAAAGCGATATTGGTCTTGCAGTGGATGTCGATGGTTTGCCTGGATTCACCCATGATTTACGACGCTTGGTATTCCGAAAATACATTCATTTTTTATCACCTGTCGCTATTCTATAGAGAAACAACATTCTTTAGTACCTGGCGAGGAGCATTTCACAAGTGGTCTTTTGATTTGCTTGCTGTCTTTCATTCAGTTTATACGCAACCCCTTTACCCACTTTCTGCACCCCTCTCATAGCTTTCAACAGAAAAGAAAAGACTTTCTGCGCCATATTCAATTGTTTCACGAGTTCCAGTCGAGTCTGAATATCATCTTCATCCAATAAGGCCTGCAGTTCGTTGTCTTCGAACTTTTTCGGTAGTTTCCCGCGCTTCTCGTTTCTCACGTCAAAATCATCTCTTTTGAATTTTTGGATCCACTCGAAACAGTGTGTTTCCTCAAGATCACGTTCGCCGAAAGCTTGGACAATCATTCTGTGCGATTCTGCAGCAGTTTTCTTCAAATGATAGCAGAAAACCAATGCTTTCCGCTTATCTCAGTTCGCAGGCATAAAACTCTACAAGTTTACGGGTTTGAAAGAGATACCGATGTATTGACCTTGGGTTACTGTGTGTTGACATTCGTTGTCAGCCGTTACAGGAAGCAGATGGCGCTGAATACACGGTCTCAGGGGCCCTAAACTAACGACTAACTCCATCTATAGGGAATTTCCGGTATCATACTTTTAGACCTGGCATAATGTCTTTGTTCCTAAAAACTATAGTAAAGCACGTGATTTTTAGCGTAGGCTCAGGCCCATGAAGTGTTTATATTTAGCCATATACACAGAAAATGCGGACTGAGTAATAGGTTTAGACACTGTAATTTTTCTGTAATAACTCGACAAATTATGGAAGTTAAATTTTACCTAACCTTGCTTTCTACGATAGAAACATTTGCATCATTTTATGAAATTTCGTATAACTGACTTATATTCGTAGTTTCATTAAGTATAAAAAGCAATTAACTATTGAGTGGTATCAGTAGACATCATTGTCAAATTGACGTTTCATGATCTACAAAGACAAGTTATTTCAACACTGTGAAGGGTGTGAAGAATGTAAGATTCTAAGGCTTTCAAATTGTTCTTCATGGCAAGTAGGTGGTGGGCAACGATGTACTAACCTCTCCTCGCATAGGAAGACATAATTTCCAGAATTACTTCTTTGTCCCACTTGCAACCACTAACTTTAGAACGGCGTGAGTCTAGATTATTGAATGCAGGAAGCTATGTAACCCTTGTAATGAATTTGCAAAGAAAATTATCATTTTGGTTTCTCTGTTTGCCGGCCGGTGTAGCCGCGCGGTTCTAGGCGCCACAGTCTGGGACCGCGCGACCGCTACGGTCGCAGGTTCGAATCCTGCCTCGAGCATGTATGTGTGTGACGTCCGTAGGTTAGTTACTTTTCAGTAGTTCTAAGTTCTAGGCGACTGATGACCTCAGCAGTTAAGTCCCATAGTGATCAGAGCCATTTGAAAATTTTTTTTTCTCTCTTTGTCTGTTCAAATGGTGCAAGATTACTCACTAAGGTTACTTAGTGTCCATCATTGATAAAATGACAGTTCACACAAAACGTAATTCACATGACACCGGAACACGCATAGAAGTATGAATAATATATGAATTTTTAATTACTCATAAAATAGCGAAACGGAATACAAAATTAAATGCCGTGGAAATTTGTTCTCTGTGTGAACAATCACCATAGAATCAAGAATATTCCATAAGTCAAAAGCAGACGTTTCAAGCAATATAAAGTTACAAAGTCAAGCCTGTTCAGGATATAATATTGCACTAAACTTCTGGGACACTTTACGTCAGGTTCACTAGCACTAACACTTCGTTGATTCTGTTAGCACTGTTCATAGACGTTATAACGAGCAAATACATTATTTGTTCGGTTTTCCAGGGCTATAAGTAACTATCCCCGCAAAAGGAGAAGTCGTTGTAGCTTACAAGCCTGTCAGCTGACGCCGAAGCTGCAGCAGCAGCTGTCAACATTGGCTCATTTAACCATCAGTTCAAAAAATGGCTCTGAGCACTATGGGACTTAACATCTAAGATCATCACTCCCCTAGTACTTAGAATTACTTAAACCTAACTAACCTAAGGACATCACACATATCCATGCCCGACGCAGGATTCGAACCTGCGACCGTAGCAGTCGCGCGGTTCCAGACTTAAGCGCCTAGAACCACTCGGCCACTCAGGCCGGCTTAACCAACAGTGAGGCGGCTGATGTCTGCAGCAAGGACTTCACTACTCGTGTTGCGCAAGCGCACAGGACATTCCCAATTATTAGTCCCTCTGCTAGCGGACATCTCGTGGCGCAACCGTAGTTCCTTGGCACTCATTGTTAACTCACCAAGCTCTAATTCTAATCCAGCGATGTAGAAAGTGCCAGAATGCGTAGCCAAATACTCAACTACAAGTTTCAGGTTATGACATTTACACAAAACAAAAATAACATTTTGATAAAAGCTTCACTGTACTGACTCAGTAAAACACTACTAGTTAAAGAACAAAGGTATGTACATTTTTACTTACTATACAGAGCGAACATTAATAAAACCGACACACTGCTGAAACGGACGATAGAAGGTCCTATAAGTATGAATACGTGTTGGGAAATGCATCGTTTCCAAGACAGGTGGCGCTGATGAGTATACGGCACATAGTTAAAGGAATGACAGTTCCTCTGACCACGTGCCGTAGTTGTATACTGTGTGACTGACACAGCGTAGTATAAGCATCAGAATGGTACGGTATTCATGTCAGGCACAAGTCGAGATGGCGTTTGTGTACGACCAAGCAGATGGAAACGGTCGAGAGACAGTGGCTATACCAAAAGAAAGTCCTCTCACGGACTCAACCACATCACACAACATTTCAGCCCCTTTTTGGACTTTTGTGTATGATACCTAATGCCTAAAAACTCCGGAGTCAACCATAGCTCCATAAGGAAAATACTCCTGTAGGTCCTCTGTAAATTAATTTTATTTTGTGGTAAGGTACTATGGGACCAAACTGCTAAAACACTACTTAATCTAACTTAAACTAAGCTATGCTTTAATGCTTTACGCTAAGGACAACGCAACACCCATGAAAGAGGGAGGACTCGAACAACCTCCGACGGGGGGGGGGGGGGGGGGGGGGGCTGTAAATTATAGAAAAGCGCCTACATAAATCCTCGCCAGGCATACACATTCTCAAACAACAGTATAAAACACAGAATTACAGAACAGAGAAGAACTAATAAACCACTTAAAAGGTTTACATATTCCAGGTACAGCTATGTTGGTCTGGTTTGATTTTGCAGAGTAGCAGACATGTACCCCATAATCCTAGTCAAAGAAACTATCAAGATAATAGAACAAAATCTAGATACTTACAATCCGTTACCACAGGAACACATAACAGAGACAACCTCACTCCTACACGTCGTTACTTACCAAAATTACTTTGAATTCAGCAAAGAGTTCTATCCACAAGATGAAGGACTGCCAAAGGGATCCCCAATTTCTGCAGAATTAGCAAATATCTTCATGCAGATTTACATGGTTGACTTCCTCGGATGGGAAGATGGACCAAAAAACAAAACAGAACAGATACACGAGCAGATAAACACATTACACAAAAGCCTAAAGTTCACCTTAAAGACAGAATAAGGAGGCCAAATATACTTCCTAGATATATCCATCACAAAGAAAAATCACTTCCAACATTTGCAGAAAAGTCAGTGCATGAGACACAATATGACATCATTTATCCAACCACCGACAGGCCCAAAACACAACGATGATAAGGTGCTGGACACATGGATTCGGATAGCAAAAAGATAACGTATCGCAAGAATCTCTAGTAACGTAACTGAACGACACAATCCAGAAAAACATGAAAAGAAAAATAAATAAATAACACAAACTCAGAAACCCACAATACCCACCACAAACACACCATCACCACCACAAAACAATAAGGAAACAACACAGAAACTCATGACACGAGCTGGTACACACACACATAGGAAAGAGAAATGGGAACATCTTCAAGAAACAAGGAACAAAAGTAGCTTACCACAGCAATAACTATACATAAATATCTAAAAACGTACGATTACACTGACATACACAAAAAAAACTCTGGCATTTACCAACATTCGAACTGTTCAGGACCCTGTCTAACAATACTTTAAGAGAAAAAAAAGAAGAAAAAACGTGTTGTTACAGTGACATTTGAAGATACCTTAGAATAAAACGAAACGCATCGGTCTTAATAAGACCTTCATTGCAGTTGCAAAAGACGGTAATTTATCTATACAACTTTTATATCTGCAACTGCAGAAAAAAGAGATCCAAAAACGAAAAAGACAACAGGAACTGACAGAAAATACTTCGACATTCAAACAGGGCGAGGGCATCATCATCTCGGCTTCCTCATACATGAATAAATGTAGCATGGCATGATATACCTGTTGTTTTGCTAAAATGACATTTCTGTTGAGCAAACTCTCCGAGTATTTTAAACAGTAACCCACTGATTCATCGATGAAACGGGAATACGATCACGTTACAATGTAACTGCTAATAAATTGAACTCGGTCAAAACAGGCCTTAAACACCCAACGGTAGCGACCGAATTCCGTGTTGTAACTACTATTACTATCCCTTTTGTCTGTCGCCGTAGGCCAGTCGTTAACACGTCTGATTGCCACATGGAGGACCTGCGTTAAATTTCTGGTATTGCCGCGAGGAGCTTATTCGTCGGTGGAAACGGGAACGTGGTGCACTCAGCCTTATGAGGCCAGTTGAGAAGCTACGTGATCGAATAACAGCGGCTTCAGATTACGAAGAATGACAATGGCCAGGTGAGCGGTGTGCTAACAACGTTCGTCCATACCCCGTCCAGTTACACCATTGGCACAGGATGACACGGTGATCGGTTGGTTCCTATAGGCCCGCCAGTGCCTGTTGACAGGTTTTACTAATACCTTTGAAAGTCTTGACATGCAAGAGAACTTAAACAGGTTTTCATATTCATTTACGGTATTCATAATTATGTTTCATAAGGATGTATTGAACAATACGTAATCGACTTGATGGGACACTTCTTGTGTGTGTGTGTGTGTGTGTGTGTGTGTGTGTGTGTGTGTGTGTGTCTGTGTGTGGGTATCAAAGGATAATATTTTGTCTGTGGCTCTAACACATTCAATGTCGCTGAAGCTTTTCTATAGTTATATGGCTCAACGGTGAAACATGTCTCTGTTAGGTAAGGTATCACATTATTTTGCTAAACATCCTTCCAGTCTGTACTGTATTTCATCTACTTTACATATCTGCACTGTTGATGTCACAATGCACTGACTGATCTTGCAGGAAATAGCCCCCGTTCAAGACACATGTGACAGAAATATTTTCAGATAACAGCAAACCAGAACCTCTGCTTTTATTTAGCTTATACTTGTTTCTGCCACTAGTTCTAGTTTTTTGAGAATACTGAAAACTGAGACTAGTGGACCATTAGCAGACATGTTGAATTCGCTGATGGAATCGTATAGTTAACATCATCTTTTGTATACTGAAATCGATCGGAAATAGCCAAGAACAATGAATACAGTTGGTTGGAGGCAAAAATGACTATCAAACAGAAGAAACACCTTTTACTCTCCGTAATACGATTATCTGAGGTCACCGGAACAACTATAGTGTGACAGTGATGAATCTTTCAGTCTGTAGTGAACGTTCCTTTTCGAAACTGCCATGCAGATTAAAACTGTGAGCCAGACATATCTCCGATCCCGAAACACTGCCTTTCGTGGGCATTCATCTTAACGACTGTGTTACCTAAGCACAACTCACGACCCTACCTCGAAGCGTCAGTTCAGAATACGTGTCTCTCCAGTTTCCCAAACTTGAGGTCGATTTGCATAACTTCGTGGGCTAACTGTCCCGAAGGAAAGGACAACTTTGAGAAATGGCTAAACGGAAATAATTCAACAGAGGAAAGGCTGCTGGAACTGATGGGATACCTTTGCGATTCTTCATAGAGTGTAGGAAACAAATGAAACTCTTCTAGCAAAAAATCTACAGTAGGTAGCTGTAGATGGGAATTTTGTCTAGAGATAGAAAAAAGGAGAGTTCATCCCAGTTTTGAAGAAGACCCGTACAATAGACGCAAAAAACTACGAGTATAATCAGTTCACAAATAGTCAGAAAAACCTATTACGGATACAGAATGAGATATTCACTCTGCAGCGGAGTGTGCACTGATACGAAACTTCCTGGCAGATTAAAACTGTGTGCTGGACCGAGACTTGAACTCAGGACCTTTGGCTTTCGTAGGAAAGTGCTCTAACATCTCATTCTGGAAACATCCCCCAGGCTGTGGATAAGCAATGTCTCCGCAATATCCTTTCTTTCAGGAGTGCTAGTTCTGCAAGGTTCGCAGGAGAGCTTCTGTAAAGTTTGGAAAGTGGGAGACGAGGTACTGGCAGAAGTAAAGCTGTGAGGACGGGGCGTGAGTCGTGCTTGGGTAGCTCAGCTGGTAGAGCACTTGCCCGCGAAAAGCAAAGGTCCCGAGTTCGAGTCTCTGTTCCTCACACAGTTTTAATCTGTCAGGAAGTTTCTTATTACGGAAAGATTACAGGATTGTAGAACTGTGAATTCAAGCAGTCGCAGCCATCAGATGTCTGAAACTACGCTCACGAAGGAAGCTAAAGTGAAACAATCACATACAACTAATCGCAGATAATGGCGACGCACGACAGAGTTTCACTGGCAGAATCTTCAGGATGTGTAGTCCATGGCATAAAGGAGGTAGTCTACAAAACATTCTTTGGACTAGTACTTGAATACTGCTCGTGAATGTGGGATCTGTTGATAGGAGGGCCAAAGACAAGTAGAGCATGGCGTTACGGGTTCACTAAGCAATTACGGGTATGATAAGTCAACTACAGTGGCAGACGCTTGACAAGAGAAGTTAAAATTCCAAGGGCGTACTTCCCTAGAACATTCAACTAATATATCTCGCGAAAAAAACTATGATGGTAAAAATATAGTTTCGAGCTCACACGGAGGCTTAAAGACAACAATGCTTTCTGCGAAACATTCACGACTGGACCAGTGAAGAAGCTGCGACAGTGGCGCAAAGTACATTCCGCCATATACGAGTATCCAGCATATACTGTAACATTACTGGCTGAAATGGTTTAGTTGTAAAGTTCACAGCCTAGGGATTCCTCCCAAAATTTTTTTTTTAATTACTGTGAAATAAATCAAGAGGTCGGTGTCATGACTGGTGTGTCGGCTCTTTGCTCAGTTTCGTGTTTCTGTCACCAGCGACGTCAAAATTACGACAATGTCTACGCGAAAGAAATCGGATATAGAACTGGTGCCACTCCCTGAACGTGTGAATGAATTATCTGGGCTCACAGCATCGAGCCATTCCGCGGCCAGCCACTCCCCGGTTCGGGACCATCTCGTGAGCAAAGCGAGTTTGACCTTGGGCATCGCCCTCGCCGGAACGGCACGTGGAGTGCACGCGTACGCCGGCTGTTTTGTAGGTAGGGACCCCTGTTGCCAGTCCAGTGGTCACGCGTTTCCACGCCGCCGACCAGCGGGCGCCCCCGTTCGCTGCTCGCGTATCCCCCAAGCCTCTCTCTGCCGCCAGCAGCCAGCCACTCCACTGGCAAGTTTCCGGCAGAGATTACTTAGCCTAACTACGGCGAGTTGCCCGCGCCTCGGCCAAGTTCTCACTCTGCGCCTCGCCTGCTCTGCTCTCCTCATAATTAGCGTTTTCACTGTGCAGCGGCCAAGCCGCCGAGTCCCAGCCTGTCGCCAGCTCAGCACTGACACCCGTATGCTAGAGACCCGGATTACACGCTTCTTGGGCGACTACATGACCAACTTTGGAATACTTGTATGCCTTGCTTATTAATTCCTAACACGAGGAGTCGTTAATCGTAAGCAAGGGAAAGTGGTGGAATAGTGAGTAGTCAAGCAAAACTCATTATCTTGACACATTTATTATGAATAACCTAAAACCAACTGTGAGAGGTGTCAGCAGCCCCCTCTCGTATTTCTATCTTACTCTGAGTAATTCGAGATGGGAAAGCATAGCCGAGTAGGGTCATTACAAAGGTAGTATTGAGAACTCAGAAGATATGAATATTTTTCTCTCTAATTGCATGTGGTGAAAAGTTGCTATTGTTTCACACGCGGACTTCCCACGCAGCGTCTCTCCTCACCCAGGTGGTCCAGTGAGAGGCAAGTTATGCCGACGGGTGTGAAGGAGTCGAGTGGATGCTTTCCAGACGCCGACATTGTCATAAGAGCGGGGGCGACACGCCCACAGGGGCCTGAAGGAGCGGCTGGGACTAGAGATTCCGTTACTTTGCAGAAACTTAGTGAAGCCTTCTGACGGGCTACCAGCGAGGCGTGGGAATGACTTGTGTTCCCCGGCAGTCTTGGGGGGGGGGGGGGGGGGCAAATTCCCGCGTTTCCTGCAAAATCATAACTGTGATTGGCTTGCTCAGGGGATAGGTCCGTGACGTAGCAAAATCGGCGCAGATACTGGCGCCGAGTATCTCCATTGGTGGAACAGTAGTGCTCCGGCAATAGAGTGGAATTTTTCGCCGGTTTTCGAGTTGCATATTGGCACGTTTAAGCACAGCCACTGTCGTGGGGGCGGGAATGTTCCGTGTTCGGCTTGTACGGGTGCTCTTCAGAGGGTCGGCTCTCGCCTTTCGGTTGGAGTACTGTAGCAGCGATTAATGTTAGGTTGGCTGGGTGTTTCTCTTAAGATTTGAGTTGCAAGGAATCGGTTCACGTACCAATTGGTCATAAATGTCACAATCTAGTTTATGGACAACTTCACCTTCACACTGTTTATTTATCCATTTTGATGTTTCATGTGTTTTGTTTATTATTTTGAGTTAAGTCATTATAAATAAAATTGTTATTTTGGACAGAACTTTCATTCTGTTGATCGGTAGAGCAACCTTTTCATTTCTCACAACGTTAATGAAACTTGCCTTTATCAAACTAATTTCTATCAAATTAAATTATTGCAGGTACCAAACTCTTTTCTACTCCACCTGCAGGGTCGATTACAGTCAGTTCGCGTTTCTTCTTAATCCACGTGCAACAGCAAAAGTCGGAGTTAGAAAAGGGAGTGCTTAGAGCATAGTTTCCATATGAAGAGTCTAGAAGAATTTAGTGTTAAACACACTGCTAGCCCCGGCACCTCGCAACTGTAAATAAGTTTCTCCAGTTTAACTGCGAATAGAAAGTTGGTCATGTTTGTCCACTGCATGCGGTAATTATCTTTGAGGAATTTTGGGCTTCAGAAGAGAAGCTTGTATTAAATATGCATAAGGGAAAATAATCGCCACCTATCTGCCAGATTCTGTTCGGAAATTAGAATGTTGAAATGTATTTCAACAGTTACGCGGATTGTGTAATCACTTCCATTTTCCCACTCCAATAAACTGTCAATATTTTTGCTAAAAAGTTAGTCCTGTGGTGTCTCTTCTCCATTTCATGCCGTATTATTCCAAATACAGCACCCGATAACTCCCGTACCAAAATTGTTTTTCTCCACAAATGCAGAATACCTCATTAGGTCCCTTACTACGTATAGGTAGTGATTTGAACTTGACAGTAAACCGGTTAGCATACACAGAGTCATAATCACATATTCTGGAACCCATCGATGACTCTGGTGCTACTTCTCAACATTTGCCTTTTCTTTTCTCAGCTTGCTCAGGAAATCACCTACGTGTACAGGTTTTGCATTCTTGTTTATCAACACAGTCTGCTGCTCCCTTTTACTCCTTAATTGTTGCTTCATTTCAGCTTCTTGCAACTTCTCTTTCACCGAGGTGCGGATCTGTTCAGCGTATTACTACCCCAGTCTGTCATGACGTACAAGGGGCAGGCAATTAAAAATGACTCAGACAGAAAGAAAGTGAGTAAACTGTATATTATTTCAAAAGTAACTGCCGTTATTGTCAATACACACATACCAAAAAATGTTTTGGATCACCTCGGTTCCGAGAGTTCCGGAACCTGTACAAAAAACTGGAATAGAGGTCAACATATAAGTCATTTACAGCCTTTTTATTGCTCATGTGAACCACACAATGAATGTTGTACCACCATACAGTTAGTCCTTTAGAGGTAGTGGTCCAGATTCCTGTACACACCGGTACTTCTAACACCCAGCAGCATGTCCTCTTGCATTGCTGCATGCCTGTATTCATCGTGGCATACTATCCACAAGTTTATCAAGGCGCTGTTGGTCCAGATAGTCACAATCCTCAGCGGCGATTCGGCGTAGATCCCTCAGAGTGGGTGGTGGGTCACGTCGTCCATAAACAGCCCATTTCAATCTATCCCAGGCATGTTCGATAGGGTGTATGTCTAGAGAACATGCTGGCCACTCTAGTCGAGCGATGTCGTTATCCTGAAGGGAGTCATTCACAAGATGTGCATGACGGGGGCGCGAATTGTCGTCCATGAAGACGAATGGCTCACCAATATGCTGCCGATATCGTTGCACTATCGGTCGGAGGATGGCATTCACGTATCGTACAGCCATTACGGCGCCTTCCATGACCACCAGCGGCGTACGTCGGGCCCACATTACGCCACTCCAAAACAGTAGGGAACCTCCACATTGCTGCACTCTTTGGGCAGTGTGTCTAAGGCGTTCAGCCTGACCGGGTTGCCTCCAAAAATGTCTCCGACGATTGTCTGGTTGATGATACATGACACTCATCGGTGAAGAGAACGTGATGCCAATCCTGTTCCGCGCTGAATGGTGTCGTGGTTGCAGAGATGGACCTCGCCATGGACGCCGGGAGTGAAGTCGAGCATCATGCAGCCTATTGCGCAACATGACGTCCTGTGGCTGCACGAAAAGCATTATTCAACACAGTGGCGTTGCCGTCAGGCTTCCTTCGAGCCATAATCCGTAGGTAGCGGTCATCCACTGCAGTAGTAGCCCTTGGGCGGCCTGAGCGAGGCATGTCATCGACTGTTTCTGTCTCTCTGTATCTCCTCCATGTCCGAACAACATCGCTTTGGTTCACTCCGAGACGCCTGCGCACTTCTCTTGTTGATAGCCCTACCTGGCCCAAAGTAAGAACGCGGACGCGATTGAACAGCAGTATTGACCGTCTAGGCATGGTGTCTCCTAACACGCGTTGCTCATCCATATTTGTTTACATGTTTGGGCGGGTTTAGTGACATCTCTGAACAGTCAAAGGGACTGTGTCTCTGATACAATATCTACAATCAACGTCTATCCTCAGGAATTCTAGGAACCGGGGTGATGCAAAACTTTTTTTTGATGTGTGTATTTATGAGAGTAGCTGTAGAGATCGCTCAGCTACTATAATTATCATCACCGATTTTTCATCGAAATATTTTCTTCTCATGTTAAAGTGCAATCATTGCAGCGTATGTGCCAAGGGAAACCGTCTCTTCAGAAGAGATTGTTTGTTCGTGTGGAATCGGAAGTTCTCACTGACTGCAATCGCTGTGTATAATCAATAGAGATTGTGGTAGAGCACGTAATGGTTCTCCTTACCGCTGCCGGAGAGCGTCAGCTCCAAAACACTCTGGCACTGACTATGACGAGTTTCCTTCCTAACTCCTTTGCGGACTTGGGTTGCGTAAACACGAACTCACATATCTAACGCATCACCCCTCGTCCCCGCCATGACTGTCCAACTGTCCTGTTCGCGCGTTGCTAAGACTATATGAGGAACAGACTTCCACGTTGTTTATAAAACTCCACATTTACGATTTTTTGCTACGCGGAGATAATCACACCTTAGTTATCCTGACCAGTCTCCCTCTGCATTTGAAAACAGAGCATGGATAGTTATGACGCAGCTGAAATATTTCGTCGAATTTGAATGCTCACTTGCATCGAGAAAGATGGACATTTCGGAGATAAACGAGATACTGCTTTAGACATTATCACGTACCGAGGATTTTGGAGAAAAACTTCTATGGTTGGTTTTGGAAGAGCCGCGTAGTTTTATAGATACATCAAAATGTTAGACATGTTGATGGTATGATACTGAAAGTCGTATGTTCCATAAATTTTCTTCTTCTGTAGCGTTACATCCCTTGGTGAGCCTTCTTCAACAATTTCCCTCCATGCTTCTCGGTTTTTGCTAGCTCCTTTCCACGTTCGAGTCCCATGTTGGTGAGTTCTTCGATTAAATAATCACTCCACCTTCGTCTACTTCATCATTTCCGTCTAGCAACATTGATCATATCCTTCATAAATTTATCTTGTATCCTATCCTCTGTCATTTTCTCCGCGTGTCCCCCACATATTATTCGTAGTATATTGACACATTTTATTATATATATATATATATATATATATATATATATATATATATATATATATATATATATATATCTTCTATAATGCTTGTAGCTCATTGTTATAGCCTATCCTCCTGCCATTTTCCTGCCTTATTGTGCCGTAAGTTACTCGTAGTACCTTTCGCTCAAAGGTTCTTAGAGGTTTTTGTCATCTTCTGTTTAGGAGTTTTATTCTTCTTGCAGCAAAGTTGTAAATGTATAAAGTAAGTTCTGTTCCCTGTTTGTACCCTTTCCCTTACAGCCTTTTCATCATCTGATATTAAAGCTCCCACTTAACTGAAATAGAACACTCCTTAGTAGCACTTCATATTTATATTTCGATCTTTAAGGGTTCTTCTGGCCTCAGAGTGTGACATTATCATAATTTTGTTTTATTTTCGTTATCTATGAGATCAATTTTTAATGCTTCAGTTTCCATTACCAGGACTGTTTCTTTAATTTTTCCCACTTCTGCAATGTCATTAGCATACGCACATAGGCTAGTTTCCATATGTATGGTGCCTCGCTTATTGATCTTCTTTACTACGTTGTGCAGGACTATATTGGTTAACACAGTGGAGAGACCTTGCTTGATTCCATTATTCAAGACAAGGCTTTAACTTGCCATGTTAAATGTTTATATAGTTCGTAAACACCATATTGAAAGCGATTTACTGTTTTATCGCATCATAAGCCCGTGTCTCTTAGCGCTTTGTTACTGCAAGAAAAGAATATACCAGTGAACTGTCGGAGTACACGACATGTGAATATTTTCCTCTTTAACAGCTCCGACAGAAAAGTAGGGAACCAGCTGCCACAATCTTCATTCCCCTTTTCTCATCAAAAATTTTGGCATGATACTATACTCGCGTTCTTTTAGCACAGAAATTTCTAAACCCTCCTACCCAGCCTCTCTTTGTAATAACGCCTTGATACGCAGCATCTCTCTCTCGCTGCCATTTTATATGTTTCTCTCTCTCCCACTGCCACCTTTTCTCCTATTGGTTTACAGTATATCCCCTGCCACTACATCCTCTTTCACTCAAATTGTCTTCTTTCGTGTTTCTTTTTTAGTGACATTTCGATATTTTGATGCCGTATCTCGACAGCTCAAAAATAAATTTGGGTGGAGGGAGGGTGGGTGGGGGGGGGGGGGGGTAGTGTCAAACATAGTTTTCCCCCTACACCAGCGTATTAAAAATTATTTTTTGGTTCAAAATGTTCCCTCCCCTGTACCTAAGTGTTAAAGTTCGCCGGCTGGTAGGATCCAAACCCCCCAATCCCATGTATGGTCTCCGATCATCTGTTTGTCTCATTTCCACTGTCTTCTCTCTCTTTTGTTCCCTCTGCTTCTACTCCATCAATCTTTCTCTGTTTCGGCATTAGTCGCTCACTGACCATCAGTATCTCTACTCTCTTTGGCTCCCACTGTTATTATCTTCGCCCATCTCTTTTCCTTTTTTGCAGTCTCTGCTACTCTCTTTTAGCATACAAAAGCACGAATATGTTCACATGCCAAGATTTTTAGTGAGGACGGCGGAATGAACGCTGAAGCAGCGGGTTCCAAACTTTTCTGTCAGAGTCTTGAACGTATCTGGCTTTTAGTGTTTAGACAGGAGCATTTTTAGCTGGTTCCCTTCGTTTACTAGCTTATGTAAAATGAACTCTATGTCAGTAAAATTTCGGCAGTTTGTTTATACACATCGAAACCTGTACATACTTTGACACATATAAACAACAAATAAGTTTAACAGAAAATCGTTTGTTTTACATTTTTTTCTGGACAATTTGCTCATCGATCGAAATACAGTGAAACGTCCAGGTTACGATTTGTATATTAAAAGAGTAAAAATGTAATTAGAAAAATTTCACTGAATTTGCAGTATTTCCAGTTTTACATAATTTTTGGTAGTCATCTTAAATTCTCTTCGGTCATGTTTGTACCCTTATCAGCCCATTTATTATCACTGGAGTACCATTTTGACCGCATCTGTATAGGCGTGAAGTTTCCATTGCGCAGAGACAGCGCGACTTAAACTTCTATTGGTGCACAAAATATTGACTAAAAACGTAGTTTGGTAACATCAGTACCCTTGTAAGGACCTAGCAGGCCTTCCCAAGTGTTCGCTACGTCAGCTAAAACTATATTTATGCCTAAAATCGGATATTATATGCATATTTTACGTGCTTAAGTACGGTAACTTTGGACATCTGGATCTCCATAACGGATGATGTTCTCGAAAAAAGTTTCGAAGTTCCCCAGGAATATCATCTTAAGAACATACGGAAAAAATTTTGATTATGTGCCATTACTAAAAATTACAGGAGTGATCATTCCCACAAATTGTAGTTTTCGTTCTCAAAAATCAGGCTTTTTAGAGGTTATCTCAGCACCAGCCCATGAACAAAAGGTGCTGGTTTGATGCGGGCCGCCACGAATTCCTCTCCTGTGCCAGCCTCTTCGTCTCAGAGTAGCACTTGCAACCTACGTCATCAATTACTTGCTGCAAGTATTCCAATCTCAGTCTCTCTCTACAGGTTTTGCTCTCTGCAGCTCCCTCCAATACCATGGAATCATTCCCTGATGTCTTACCAAATATCGTATCATCCTTTTTGTCAGCGTTTCCCACATATTTCTTTCGTCTCCGTTTCTATGAAGAACTTCCGCATTCCTTACCTTATCAGTCCACCTAATTTTTAACATTATTTTATAGCATCGCTTATCATATGCTTCTATTCTCTTTTGTTCCGGTTTTCCCACAGACCATATTTCACTACCATACAATCATGTGCTCCAGACGTACATTCATAGAAATTTCTTCCTCAAATTAAGTCCCATGTTTGATACTAGCAGACTTCACTTGGCCAGGAATTCTTTTTCTGCAAGTTCTAGTCTGCTTTGGATGTCACTGGTTATTTTGCTGCCTCGGTAGAAGAATTCCTTAACTACATGTACTTCGTGACCATCAATCCTGATGTTTAGTTTCTCGCCTTTCTCATTTCTGCAAAATTACAGACCAATATCCGCACCTTCTATCTGCTGCAGACTCCTTGAACATATTTTCAGTTACAATATAATAAAGTTGCTGGAGGCTGAGAATCTTATGTCCATGAATCAGCAATGTTTTGGAATGCATCGCTCGTGCGAAACTCAGCTTGCCCTTTTCTCACGTGACATACTGATAACCGTGGATGAATGGCAACAGGCAGATCGCATATCTTTAGATTTCCGGAAAGCATTTGACACGGTGCCCCACCGCAGACTATTAACGAAGGTACGAGCATATGGAATAAGTTCACAAATATGTGAGTGATTCAAAGACATACTGAATAGTAGAACCGGTATGTTGTCCTCGAGATCGATTGTTCATCAGAGACAAGGGCATCGTGAGGAGTGCCCGAAGGTTGTGTGATAAGACCGCTGTTGTTCTCTGTATACATAAATGATTTGGCTGACAGGATGGGCAGCAATCTGCAGTTGTTTGCTGACGATGCCGTGGTGTGTAATAGGGTGTAGAAGTTGAGTGACTGTAGCGATTTAGTCAAAATTTTCAGTTGGTCTGATGAATGGTGTAGCTAGCGTTAACTGTGGAAAACCGTAAGTTAGTGCGGATGAGTAGGAAGAACAAACCTGAAATGTCCCGACACAGTATTATTAATGTTCTTCTCGACATAGTCAAGTCGTTTAAATATCTGGGCGTAACGATGCAAAGCGATATGAGGTAGAACGAGCGTCCGGGAACTGGAGTAGTGGATGCGAAACGTCGTCTTCGGTTTATTGAGAAAATTTTGGGAAAAGATGGTTCATCTGCTAAGGAGAACGCATATAGGACGCTGGTGCGACCTATTCTTGGGTACTGGTCGAATGTTTGCGATCAGTACCAAGTCGGATTGAAGGAAGACACCGAAGCAGTTCACAGGCGGGCTGCTAGATTTGTTATCGGTAGGTTCGAACAACAGGTAAGTGTTCAAAAATGGTTCAAATGGCTCTGAGCACTATGGGACTTAACATCTGAGGTCATCAGTCCCCTAGAACTTAGAACTGCTTAAACTTAACTAACCTAAGGACATGACACACATCCATGCCCGAGGCAGGATTCGAACCTGCGACCGTACCGGTCCCATGGTTCCAGACTGAAGCGCCTAGGTAAGTGTTACGGAGATGCTTCGCTGACTCAAATGGAAATCCCTGGAGGGAAGGCGACGGTCTTTTCGAGAAACACAATGGAGAAAATTTAGAAAGCCGGCGTTTGAAGCTGACTGCCGAACGATTCTACTGCCGTCAACATATACCACCCGTAAGTATCACGAAGATAGAGAAATTAGGGCTCATACGGAGACGTACGTGCTGTCGTTTCTCCCTCCTCTATTTGTGAATGGAAATGACAAATAGTGGCCGCTCACAGTATGGTGGTTGCGGACTATCTATGTAGATGTAGAGGTAGATATCCTGCTTGCCCCATTCGTCGTTGGTTATTTTCCTGCCTAGGTAGTAGACTTCCTTTACTTCACCTACTTAGTGACCATCAATCCTGATGTTAAGTTTCTCGCTGTTGTCATTTCTTCGATTTACTCTCAGTCTGTATTCTGTACCCATTTGTTCATTCCATTCAGAAGATCATGCTATTCTTCTTCACTTTCACTCAGGAAAGCAATGTCATCAGTGAATCATATCATTGATATCGTTTCACCTCGAATTTTAACCCCACTCCTGAACCTTTCTTTCATTTCCATAATTGCTTCTTCGTTGTACGGATTGAACAGTAGGGGTAAAAGAATACACCCCTGTCTCACATTTTTTAATCCGAGCTCTTCGTTCTTGGTCGTTCACACTCATTATTCCCTCTTGGTTCTTATATATGTTGCATATTACACTACTCTCTCTATAGCTTACCCCTATTTTTCTCAGTATTTCGAAAATTTTACACCATTTTACATTGTTGACCTCTTTTTCCAAGTCGACAAACCCTATGAACATGTCTCGATTTTTCTTTAATCTTGCTTCCATTATCAACCGCAACGTCAGAATTGTCTCTCTGGTGCCTTTACCATTCCTAAAGCCAAACTGGTCGTCATCTAACACATCCTCAATTTTCTTTTCCATTCTTCTGTATATTATTCTTGTCAGCAACTTAAATTTACGTGCTTTTAAAGTGATTGTGTGGGAATTCTAGCAGCTATCAGCTCTTGCAGTCTTTGGAATTGTGTGGATCATATTTTTCCTAAAGTCAGATGATTTTTCGCCAGACTCATATGTTCTACACACTATCGTGAATAGTCGTTTTATTGCCACTTCCCCCAACTATTTTAGAAATTCTGACGGAATATTACCTATCCCCTCCGTCGTATTTGATCTTAGGTCCTCCAAAGCTCTCTTAAATTCTGAATACTGTATCCCCAATTTCTTGTAAATCCACACCTCTTTCTTCTTCTATCACCTACATCCTCATAGAGGCCTTCAGTATACTCTTTACAACTATCCGCTCTCTGCTCTGCATTTAACAGCGGAATTCCCGCTGCACTCCTAATGTTACCATCCTTGATTTTAATTTCATCTAGGTTGTTTTGACTTCCCGATACGCTGAGTCAGTCCTTCTGACAGACTTTTCGTTTTGGATTATCTCCACATTTTTCATGAAGCCATTTTGTCTTAGCTTCCCTGCACTTCCTGTTGAATCGTCAGCGACTTTCTGTATTCCTAAATTTCCCTGAACTTTTTGTACCTCCTTCTTTCATCGATCAGTTGAAGCATTTGTTCTGTCAGCCGTAGTTTCTTCGCGGTTACCTTCTTTGTACCTATGTTTTTCTGTCCAACGGTTGTGACTGCCCTTTTAGAGATGTCCATTTCTTTTCATCTGTACTGCTTACTGGAGTATTCCTTAATGCTGCATCTACAGACTTAGCGAACTGCAAGCGTATCTCGTCATTCCTTAGTACTTCCGTGTCCCATTTCTTTGTGTATTGATTCTTTCTGCGTTATCTCTTAAACTTCAGCCTAATCTTAGTCACTAGCTGATCGTGATCTGAGTATATACCTTCTCCTGAGTACGCTTTGCAATCCAGTATCTGATTATGGAATCTAACTGTAATTTCCCGTGTCGACCTGTATTTTCCAAGTATCTCCCTAGACTACACCTAACGCAAAACAACCAATCGATTTGGTCAATTTGACTCTGCTATAGGAAGTGATTATATTTAAATTATGACACTGTATTGTTGGATAGTTTCAGTATACCCGTTCTTTCAATAGGTATACAAATGGTGATTAGAACAAGTGCTATCAAACACGCATGACCCTTTATCGCTGTGATCAATAGACACCGAGATAAGATATCCTAAAAAGCCACAGTTTCACGCGCGGCTTGCTGGAACATATGGGCATAGTGCACTCTAGTGCGAGGACCGATGGCAGGAAGTTGGGATACTGATTCAATGTGTAACAGTAATTAATAAAAAATGTAATTGATCGCAGCTTCTAAATATTGCTACAATCATTTGCGTTTCAACTGTGCATACTTATTTCACGTCAACCATTAACAACTCATTACCAAAGCACCTCGATGAATACCTGAAGAAAAAGCCCTCATGTACGTGAGAACTAATATCGTGTTAATAATTTGTTGAATAGTAAGTTTCTCGGCAGATAAAGGACATACAACACAGCGCAATAAACTTACAACTCACATACCCTGCGTCCGAAATTCCTACCGAACTGAAAACGATAGCGCGTATACAGCTGTTAATCATGAGTTTTTAATGATGTGTCAACTACTCAAAAATAAGCGGGACGCTTCCTGCCACTGTTACGTGTAAATTAACTGTTAAATTATCCGAACAGAAACCAAGCAATAGCTAGGAAACTAGGGAGTCGGGAATTTGTTCATGCCAAAGAAATATCGCATGCAACAACGGGGAATGGAACTCCACCGGGCTTATTTGTTCACTCAGCCGTGACAATTTAATTGGGCCCTCAGCGGGGACATCGATTCACGAAACGTGAAAACATTTGCCGTAAGACGAAAACAGAACTTCTGCAGAGCAGTTCGCAGCGTTGCATTTGCAACGGATCTCAATCTGTGCCCCATTGGTTCCGTCGCGATCATTCAAGTGCAGCATTTTTAAGTGCCACTGTCGCTTAAGACAGAAGCTGATAATGTGTCTCTCCTCATTTACTTTTATTCGCGGATATTCGGCCTCCGTTTGTTGTTAAGTAGAGTCACTCCAATATGCTCGAGCATGTGAAAAGTACAATGACTACACCCAGAGTGTGTAAAAACATGAGTCAGGTACTTTAGGGCTTCATTGTCGACATCAAAACACGGCAAGAAGTTCATAATATGAATGTGAGTGCCGGCCGAAGTGGCCGAGCGGTTAAAGGCGCTACAGTCTGGAACCGCACGACCGCTACGGTCGCAGGTTCGAATCCTGCCTCGGGCATGGATATGTGTGATGTCCTTAGGTTAGTTAGGTTTAAGTAGTTCTAAGTTCTAGGGGACTTATGACCACAGCAGTTGAGTCCCATAGTGCTCAGAGCCATTTGAACCATTTTTTTTTTAATGTGGGTTCTTACGGAGATATGAAAGAATTTATCATTCATTGCACAGAAATGAAACATTTACCAAATATATTTATATGTATCCTTGGCGCAAAAATTATACAAGTATCGAACACACTTTCATTTACAGAAATTTCTGGATGTGACCACACCTTGTTTCCATGCATCACCTGAGCTTGCGTTCTTCATTTTACCGTACGTTGTGGAAACTTCCTGGTGTGTTCTGTATTTCGTCGAATCCATTTTGGTAACGATTACTCAGAACATCGACATTTGGTACGGGATTTTAAATGTCCCCAAAGGAAATGCCCATTGGATTCAAATTTGGCGAGCCATTATGCCTGTTCGTATCATGGTTATCGAGATACTGGAATACTGTGTAATTTGACGTGGAGAAGCATAGTGCATGAACAACATTCTTTGGATGACGTCTAAAGGGCCATCGCCAATGAAATGAAGCTACTTGCATCTAACAAACTGCTGACATGTTTGCCCATTAAGGCAGTCGGGGATAAATAGGTGCGAATGAAATGAACGTGAATGAATCAGATCCACACCCCTTCAAAACCGTCGCACTGCATGAGGGATTTCATAATACCAGATGTGGTTACGTAAAATGCCTCATTAGTGATTAAGTTACATGCCAAGAACCATAGAAGCAAAGCACACTGATATGACGTACGTTGACAGAAAGCTATTCCTGACTAAAATGCCTCAATTAATGCTTGCACCCTTTGAAAGTGATAGAGAAAAAGCCCTCCTTAGCTGGGTGGTAACGTGCGCGTCTCCCATGCAAATGTGCTCTGATTCGATTCCCGGCCGGGTTAGAGATTTTCTCCTCTCGAGGAGTAGGTGTTTTGTTGTCCTCATCATCATTTCATCCTCATCACCGGCGCGCAAGTCACCTAATGTGGCGTCGACTGAAATAAGACTTGCACTTGGTGGCCGAACTTCCCCGATTGAGGCCTCTCGGCTCATTTCGCGCAGAGTGTCGCAGATCTTCATGCGACTGTCGCGTTTCCTTCTCGCGTTTCTCCTCTACTAATTGATGGAGTTTTGAGTAAAGCGTATGAGGAATGATATAACCAGATTGCAGATGCCTTGAACCCTATGTTGATTGCACTGTTCTGGAGTTATATCGGGTTACCGAATGTGGTGCGTAGGTTTCGACAACTTTGGTGGTAATACCGTCGCTATTTGGTACTTTCCTCCATAGTTGAGTGGTCAGCGCAGCTGATGGCCATGAGAGGCTATCCGGGGTCCATTACTGGTACTTCTTTGACAGTAGGACTCACGCACGGTGCACTTAGCCTATTGAGGCAAAATGAGGAGCTACTCGACTGATCAGCAGAGGTTCCAAGGTCAAGAAACCCGACAACGGACGGGGATGCGGCGAGCTAACCACATGCTCGTCCACCTTCACATCGCAATACGACGGCATGATGTGTAATAAGGCAGTGAAGAGACGTATAGCAATTGTCAAGGAGTTATTTAGCAAGTAGAGGGGTCTTCTATGTATGCGCATGGGCGGGGACGTGAGGAAGAGTCTATCAGAGTGCTTGACATGGAGTGTGGAATTATACGGATCTGAGACATGAACTCTAACGAAAGAGGAAGAAAAAAGAATAGAAACATCCGACATGTGGATTTGGAGGAGGATGTAAGCGATCAAATAAGTAGACGAAATTAGAAATAGTGTGTTGTGAAGAGTAAGGGAAGAGAGAGAAATTTTAAAGGCACTTTGGGAGAGGTAATACAGTTGGTTTGGACAATGGATGAGAAGAGACTGTTTACTGATGGATCCTATGGGAGGTGAATAGAAGCTGATGCACAAGATACAAGATGCTGGAAACGATAGGAAATAATTGTCAGAGAAAAAGAGCGTAGTAAATGACACGATTGCAACGAGAGTTGTATGTGAGGACCTGCCATATAGCAGGGGTCTATTAAACCACAATGAAAATTAAGGAGTACCTCACCTGGCCTATACTAAATAAAGATATGAGATGACTGTTCAATGAGGGCCTACTTCTAATAGTCGTTCTTCACTTCATTCGGCTTGTGAAGAGAAGTCCATGCAAAAGGTTTTGGTAATTATTTGGATCCGTTTCCTCATGCTAAAAATGGCATCAGATATTTATTTGTTTTAGTCGTTTCATTCCCACGTTTTGTGTGGTTTATATCAAGTTAAGAGAAGACTGCCCATCTAACTATTCAAAATATGGCTGACATTTTATTTCTATTTTTTGGCTTCCTCTGGTCCTATGGTCTTAGATGTCTTTGTGTCTGGCCGGCCGCTGGTGGCCGAGCGGTTCTAGCGCTACAGTCTGGAACCGCGCGACCGCTAAGGTCGCAGGTTCAAATCCTGCCTCGGGCATGGATGTGTGTGTTGTCCTTAGGTTAGTTAGGTTTAAGTAGTTCTAAGTTCTAGGGGACTTATTACCTCAGCAGTTGAGTCCCATAGTGCTCAGAGCCATTTGAACCATTTTTTGTCTTTGTGTCTAAGGACTTCAATGTGGCCGGCCGTTGCTGCCGAGCGGCTCTAGGCGCTCCAGTCCGGAACCGCGCTGCTGCTACGGTCGCAGGTTCGAATCCTGCCTCGGGCATGGATGTGTGTAATGTCCTTAGGTTAGATCAATCTCAAGTTCTTGCAACGAAAGTGGATGCGTGCAACAAATAATAATGATGTTCTACACAGAAGGGATCCTGGGAGGAATAACTGAGATAGCCATCATGGGAAAGTACGCGTCTGATAGGTTTTTATTATAAATTTTGGGGCACGATGCCAGGGTGCAGTAAACCGTTCCCACGTCACGGAGAATCTTCCAAAGTTAATAAGATTTTCACCAAAGTCAGATTCTTGGTTACGAATTAAACTACCAATAAAACAAGCCGTGTTTGCGCAAGTCGGATTAAGACCTTCAGTATATGTTCCCCGTTTAGTGATTGAGAATTCGCGCTGCCGCTGCCCAGTGAAGACAGGTGCACGCGGAGCTGTTCACACTGGCCCTATGGACGAGACGCACTCGTTGCACTGCATTTCAGGCTGAAACATCCCCTTGGAAAAATTTATAAATGACAGGGCTGGAAAAACTCTAACGTTATTTGATTTTCAAACAGCTGAGCAAAACTGAACGTACTCAGACATTTCCCTCTTTACTTATTCTGATCATCACTAAACTGACACACAATATTTTTAGCACAACGCAATCTGACTTTCAATAATCCCTACAAAAGAATGGCCCTGAGTAACAATCACCTATACCATTCATGAATCACTTACCTCCCAAAAATCTTCGTTACTCGAACTACTGCAATACACAGAGCGCCAATTCTGCCAGCTAAATAAAAAATTCTAACTACTGCAGGCACTAACTACTGATAGGCATAGTTAGCAAATGAAAGATTTTGATAGATAACAAACAGTCACCTCCAACTGCACAACGCTACGCGCTGTTCACATCCAACTGCCCAACACTACAATAGCGAATATTCCAACAATGCCAACCAGCCACAGAATGCACACAGCACAGTCAGTGATTTTCATACAGAGCGCTACGTGGCGTTACGAACATAAAAACCTAAACAGCCCACTTACATGGTGACCTCGGTCTGGATGTACTATAGTTTGAAGGGAAGAGCCAGTGAAAGACCGAGATCGCTGTACCTAAGGAAGTAGCAACTGCTGACTTGATAACTTCACCCGAACTGCCTGCAGCGTATGGAAGAGGATTACTCCGGTAAGAAGTTTTATAAAACATACACTTTCGGCTTTCCTGTGTACCACAGTAGGGAGGCTTGTGAAACTCGATTCACGTTCGTTACTACTTATTTAACTTGCCAAACTTCGCTTTCAGTGACATGGCAGTGCAGTGTGCTTCTGCTTGTATTTTAGTCATTAGCATACCCCTGCTAGAGTCTTAAAAAGTTCGTAATCATTGCTATTTAATTTAAGAAGTGTTTTTATATCAGAGCTTGAAAATACCGCTACATTTTAAGGTCCTTTTATTTAGAACACGACCGGTTTCGGGCCCTTACACGCCGATCTTCAGGTGTCGTAACTTGGTCCTGTGGCCCCGAGCGCCGCGGTGGGCGAGTACAATACTCGGTGTGCTACCAGCGAGCGCACAGCATGATCGGGGTCACAGCACCAAGAACGACACCTGAAGATGGGCGTGTAAGGGCCCGAAACCCGACGTGCTCTAAATAAAAGGACCTTACAACTGTGGCGGTATTTTCAACCTCTAATATAATACTCAGTAACGGATGTTCCTCCGACAGAATTGTTTTTACATTATGTTTATCGTTTCTAATTTAATATTACCAGCTTATGCATTTACAACATTTTGTCTCATAAGACTTTTCATGTTGTTTCTTTTTACATACTGAATGTTTTATGTGAGTTTTTCAAATGTTGTGATTACCACGTACGGACATTTTGATAGCCGAAAAAATTGCGAAGTTGCGTCACTTTAGCAGGCTGTGTGCACGTCCGATCTTGGTGACTCTCTGTATGTGTTGAGAAGGAAGTTAATCTGCATTTAACAGTATGATACATACCTGTCATGTCCCAGAAGAAGTAGGAAAGATCTAATGCACGTTGTTACACAGTATAAGGAACAGTCAAATTAAAAACGAGACAGGTGGTAAAAAAAAGTAAATAAACGGTTTGTTATTTCTCGAATAGTCGCCGTAACTGTTAACGCGTTTATCCCACTGTGAGACAAGAAGACGGTCTTTGCCTTCTCGGAAAAATGTTTGCTGTTGCATACAGACCCACGATTGTACCCAGGCCGCCGACATGTTGCCGAGTTTGTTTCGAGTACGCTGCACAAGTTCCGCTAGGAAATCCTTACCTGTCCTCAATACAGCCCCTTCTCTCCCTATGTGATTTCCATATTTTTGCAGTCCTGCAGAGTTGCACGCTTCGGTTCAATGAAGGTTTCTTAGGCAACAGCAACAAGATTTCGATTAAGGTGCTGACCGCCCGTCTCACAGTGGGATAAAATGTATGACACAGTGACGTCGTTTACTTTTGAAATAATAAACGGTTCATTTACTTTTTTTTACATCTTTCTCCTTTGCTGACATCCCTGGACCAGCAGGAGAGAGCGGGTGAGGCTATATTTGTGGAAAGGGGCCAAAATAAGTTTCTCTAAGTTACACTCGACATATAAACTTTATTAGTTGAAAAACACAAGAACATAAGCAAGAATTAAAAACGCTTAAGGTTTTAACCAAAGAGCACCTTGGATTTGATTTAAATCGGCTGAAGGCCACATACGAAAATCCAGGGCCCAAGGCCTAAGCAAGGAATTGAGGTACAGGTGTTCGTCTGGAAGTTTCACTCCTTTCAAAAACTTTATTTTAGTTCAATAAAAAAAGGCTAAAGGCCACAAATTAGGCAAGAACAGTGTTACGGCATAACACCAAAACGAAGATTTTCAGTGTTAATTCTAAATAGGCTGAAACCCGATTGAAGGCCGCGCCTCAACCAAGCAATTTAACGGCTTAAAGCCTAGGAAGAAGGGATTTCAATTTAACAGGCTGAGGGCCTTAGCTTAACACATTTCATGCAAACTCGGCTGAAGGCCTCATACTAAAGAGAAACAATGTTATAACTTACGGCAAGACCAAGATTTTAAATGTTTAGTTTGAGAAAGTTTAAAACTCGGCTGAAGGCCACATACTAGAGAATAACAATCTTATGACTTAAGGGTAAGACAACGTTTTGAATTTTTAATTTAAGAGAGATTAATCTCGGCTGAAAGCCACACGCCATGTCAAAACAATTTTACGGCTGAAGGCCTAGGAAAATGTGCTTTCGATTTGAAAAGTCTGAGGCCTTAGCTTAAAATATTTTATGCAAACTCGGCTGAAGGCCTCATAACAATGTTATGACTTAACGGCAAGAGCAAGATTTTGAGTTTTCAGTTTGAGTTTAAAACTCGGCTAAAGGCCACACACCATGGGGAAAACAATTTCACGGCTTAAGGCCCAAAGAGAAAAAAGCTTACAATTTTAATAAGATAAAACTACGCTGATAGCCACACAGAGTACTTCAGACTAAAAGGAGATCACTATGTAAAACACAAGGAGCAGCGCTCAGAAGGTTCCAAGCGTCGGCCAGGGAAGTAACAGTAAGGCACGTTTAGGTGAGAGAGGCAGCCAGACATAAAACCTCTTAACTGGATGGCAACCCAGTCGTAGACCAACGAACAAAATCAGTTCTGCTCCACCCGACGAGCGAAACAACAAGACGTCAATAGCACAAGGTTCTGGATACTGGTGCTGGTGTCCAATCCAGCCAAGTCAGAAAAAACGGCCAAAACTACCAACACAACTCAGCTGTCGAACTACACGCTGTGCTGGACAGCAACAATAACGAGGAAAATACACTGCCAAAAACTATGTCAGCGCCCAGGGCAGGTAATCTGAACGTTGACGGCCACAAAACAGAAGATACCGTTGCTACACTTCATTAATGTTGTAGTGAATTAAATTAAGTTAAACCCCATCCAAGAAAGCGGCTGCTATTCTAGCCGACTTCAATGCACACACGTTGTTGCTTGTGAGAATCTCGCAGGAAGTAACAACCAGGATCAAACGATGGTAAGTGATGGGAGTTGAGGCCTGAAAGTAGGCTAAGTGAGCACTCAGCTTCAGAATCCAAGATCGGTGGGCGACGAACTTCGTAACCCTCGCAAGAAGCGTCTCACAACTCCAACCGCACGTTTACGCCGTCAGCGGCTCTGGCCCGACTCCGCGCGACGGGGACCTCCTCGCTGCTCTGCGCCAGCCTACCGACTGTGACTCTGCCCTGATGGTCCTTCGCCGACTGCTTCGTGCCCGACTTCCTTGAGATCCATTCTCAGCTCGCACACCCGATAAAAAAAAAAAAGAAAAAATGTCGTGTGACTAGTGCCTCCCGTCGGGCAGACCGTTCGCCGGGTGCAAGTCTTTCGATTTGACACCACTTCGGCGACTTGCGCGAAGATGGGGATGAAATGATGACGATTAGGACAACACAACACCCAGACCCTAAGCGGAGAAAATTCCGGCCAAGCCGGGAATCAAACACGGGCCCTTAGGATTGACATTCTGTCGCGCTGACCACCTCTTTTTTCGAAGGGGCCCTGAAGCGATCAGAGATCCAGTTACACGTTGTAACGTTGTTGCTTTAATTTGTTATGAAAGCGGTGCTGATAGACAATAAAAGCGGGTTAAAAGATGTGAGCTGTATGGGGAAGTTAACCTTGCATTACTGCGCAATTGTTTCACCAGGTATCCAGTCTAGCTTACCAAATTCCCAACCAGACTAACATTAATTATAATCTTTTAATAGTCATTCGACAACCGGTGATTTTATATATATATATATATATATATATATATATATATATATATATATATATATATATATATATATATATATATATATATAAAAGAGAATTTAAATAAAAAGATATAAATCAGTTTATATTTGTAAATTTATTTTAACATTGATCATTGAAATTTCAGCATATTAAACTTGATTCATAACTAAACTGGTGCCTTATTTAGGATTGTGAAAATGTGAGATTGAAATCTTACGGAAGACATCGAATATGGAGCCAAGATTGGGAGACTGCATACAACACTGCATTCATAAAATAACACACGAAGAACGTTGAAACATTTGCAAGAGGAAAGTAACCACAACCAACCGATTCAATTTTCACCCAAAGAAGTTACGTTCGTAGCACAATCCTGTCCGTCATGTAATTACCACACACTGGTATACTAAATTCATACTCACTCTCTGTGAAGTCTTCCCGAAAAGAATAGCTGAGGGCTACTTTGATGATGACACCACATGCTTCACGTGGTCAACTTGGTTTACACAAAGAGTGTAACTCCACAGTAATTTTGATAATTAAAATAAATTACATCGAAAAGCAATTTACAAAAGAAAAACCTCAAACTGGTTACTATCGTCTTACTATTAACCTGATGGGTCAAACAACTGTACAATCACGTGGAATTGGTCTCACAAAGTACACCCCACGTTGAACATAAAGAAAAGTTGCTATACTGAAAAATATTGTCAAGACGAGACGTTATAATCTCACGCACATTCGCATTTAAGATTGATGATGCTAGTTAGAGTTACTGATCAACACGTGGTTCCACTTTACTCACAAAGTAGTGACAAAGCAACTACCGGAATATGTTCTGAACTTCACACTCGAATTACACTGTGTTGCAATTTAAGATAACATTAGATATTTTAGAGCTAAACCTGAAATAAAGGTGATTAAATTTTCAGTTAGGCTGATCTTAAGAAATCCATTGCCCTACGGACTTCGCAGACACGCGCTTAGCCGGAGATCTTACCACTTCAGACGCTCGCCGCGGACAGACAGCCGTGGTCCCTTCTTGAGGGTGGCTCACAAATACAAATGGAAGTGGCCAGAGACGCAGCTTCCTATACCAACATGACAAGGGACGGACAGGACCATACTAAGAATAGAAACCTCTCTGCTTTTAGAAAGCGTAGCTACCTATTCCGACGTTGGTCCTACTGTTCTCTAGCAGACAGGCTTGTCTGCTACCATCAAGCATGCAACTAGAAATACATTTGCTCATTCATTCTTTCACACAGAAGGAAAGGGGGATGACAGTATCTTATCATATACAGTATATAAAAGAAAGCGGAATGAAGTGTCCGTATGAGACTGTGTGACATGAATTACAAATAAACTGTGTTTTAAAGTGTAGTAGTGTGACAGATCGTTCTTGTTTATGTGTAATAGTAACACGTCTCACTGCTCAGTCTCCTCCCAGATAGTCAGAAACACCACAGTAAATTTAGAAGTGGGATGCACGCCGCAAATGACAACAAATTTAAGAAATTAACATGAAAGGAATCCAACAGAGACCTTTCAACGTCGCCCGATGAGACAAACGACCGAAAGACCAACCTTCCGTCGGACAATGCACGTGTGTCGCCAGCGGTCGAGCGAGTACTGGCTGTCCGCGCCTCACCGGCGCTCCGTCCCCGACTTCACTGCTGCTGCGTCCCGACTGAGCTTCCAACTGGACTCGAGACACACGACAACCCGGAAATACTATCGGTCCTCCAGAGACAGTGCACTTATCGATAAGCGTTGCTGCTGGCACTCACGGCCAGGTAAGGAAGGAAGTTAAAAAGAGTGGCTCTGAGCACTATGGGACTTAACTTGTCATCAGTTCCCTAGAACGTAGAACTGCTTAAACTTAACTAACCTAAGGACATCACACACATCCATGCCCGAGGCAGGATTCGAACCTGCGACCATAGCGGTCGCGCGGTTCCAGACTGTAGCGCCTAGAACCGGTTGGCCACCTCGGCCGGTGGAAGGAAGTTAGTGAGGCCAGTAAATGGAATAAGAAAACGAGGCGACAGTACCGTAATAGAAGAAGACAAGCCGTACGCGGCTCATGTGTATTTTAGTATCACTTGCGAATTCTTTTATGTGCCAGTGTGGGGCTTGATTAATTTTCGTTAATTTGTTGTAAGCCTCACGGCTATAAACCTGTAATATTTTATTGTTTTTATGCTTCACCGCCATCAAAATAAAATAACATTATTAGTCTGGCAGCTTCTACACTCAGCGTCTCGATCTCCACCTTCTCAACAACACGGTTGTCATATAAACCCATTGACTAAGTTACCAGTCGTATGTAAAATGTGGATCTCTTTTTTCATAAGAAGGTACTAAGACAAAATTGGACAAAGGTTAATGAAAGCAATAAAAGTATAGTGTGACAATTCTTGAACTATATGAAATGAAATCTGAATGGTTTGCGTTAGGGCCGTAAAACTTCACGATTGGCCGCGGGGTATGATGGGAATTAGTAGGCGCATGCATGGTTTGCTTTATCGACGAATCCCACCTTCATTTGGATGGGTTCGTCAATAAGCAAAATTGGCGCATTTGGGGGACTGAGAATCCGCATCTCGTGATCGAGGACTCTCTTCATCCTCAACGGGTGACCGTGTGCTGTGCAATGTCCAGGCCTGGAATAATCGGTGCGATGGTCCTTGAAGGCACGGTGACTACCGAACGGTACGTGAAGGTTTTGGAAGATAATTTCATCCCCGTTATCCAAAGTGAGCCTGATTTCCACAAGATGTTGTTCATGCAAGATGGAGCTCGCCCTCTTTGAAGCAGGAGAGTGTTTGATGTCTTCGAGGAGCATTTTGGAGACTGTATTCTGTTTCTTGGGTATTCAGAGGCCACTGGCATGGGCCTCGACTGGCCGTCATGTTCTCCAGATCTGAACACATGCTGTAGTGGCGTGGCAAGACAGCCAAGCCACTCGGAGGTAGCCGAAAGGCACGCGTTAAGCTCACGCAGATTGGCGTGAGGTCTGGAACAAGGTAAAGTAATTATCCTATAAAGAAATGAACGTAGTTCTTGGAATACTTTAATCCACAATTGGAGAACATCGCTCTTGTATAGACATTATTATACTGAATATAAACTGGTAACGGCGCCTTGCTAGGTCGTAGCAAATGACGTAGCTGAAGGCTATGTTAACTATCGTCTCGGCAAATGACACCGCATTTGTCAGTGTAGCATCGCTAGCAAAGTCGGCTGTACAACTGGGGCGAGTGCTAGGAAGTCTCTCTAGACCTGCCGTGTGGTGGCGCTCGGTCTGCAATCATTGACAGTGGCGACACGCGGGTGCGACGTATACTGACGGACCGCGGCCGATTTAAAGGCTACCACCTAGCAAGTGTGGTGTCTGGCGGTGACAACACACATGCAACTCCTCTTTGTTGGGCTATATTAAAGACAAAGTGTACAGCAATAACCCCAAAACCTTTGGTAAGCCGAAAACAGCTATTCAGGAGTTCGACAGCCTTGATGTTCCGACATTTCCGCGATTATGCAGAATTTCGCTATTCGTCAGCAGCACGCAATAGCCAATGGTGGCAGGCGCACCGAATATGTCATCACCTATATCCGGATGTCTGTAGTGACGTTTACATGTTGAATGAATTTGTACACGGTAGTTTGTAAGTAATTTACGTTATTTTTCATATAGTTCAATAACTGTCACCCTGTACATAAATTGCGGAATAACCTGATATTGTCCACTTGTAGAAATGCACACATGTACTACATACTTTAGACATGACCCTTGGGCCTCGTGGTGAAGCAGCAAAGCACGTACGTGAAAACCGAAAGGAGATGGGATTGGATCCGTGTCGAATCTCGGACAGTTCAATCTCTGTTTTAAACTTAGCGTTCACCTCTAGACGTAGAGGACATTCGTCACAACAACACGTGGTTCGTATTCCACGTTAAACTGTGGGCCTCCTTTTCCCGGTTGGATACCTGGGATAGCTTAGGACCAAGCAAGTCGCGGAAGTGGTGTACAATTAAGACTTACACAAACCATTATTACTGGTGAACAACCGATAAAATTGTTTCCTCAAGGCAGTAGTTGATCAACAAATCCCCCGCTCGTAAGAGAGTGCAGTATTTCTCACGTTGCATTTCTTGATAGTGTAATGACGGACTGTTGTTTTCTCAGAGTGCTACCAAAATTACGAGACAAATATCTGACTGAGCGATCTAGGTTAGAATGAATATTCCATAGTATTCACTCCTCTTCAGCTGGTATCAAGGAAACAACTAGTCTTATTGAGGAAATGTTTGAAATTCACCTCAAAGAAGAGACTCAATGAAACTGTCAAGCCATAGCCGAGAATTTACTTTTATGCGAAGCTAGATAGGCTTCTGGTCTTGAAAATAACCAGAGAAGCCTTCATAAACTGGTGTGTGACAGCCTCCGATGCTCCCTTGTGAAATTAATGAGACTTGAGTTTTTTTGTAGTAATGTCCTGAGACTTAGGAGTGGTTGTTGCATTATACTGTGAAGCAAGATCTATGTATAAAATGAAATATTACTCTCATCTCCCATTTACATGAGTTTTCAGAGCTTCTGAAAATGAGTATGAATCTAAACATGGTAATTGGGAATTACGATTTAGGGTGAAAGAATCTACCCACCTCTCCTCTCTCTATGTGTTGAGAAGACGTTCGTTAATCTGCGCTTAAGAGTATATGACTGTGAAACACCTGTCATGACCAAGAACAAGTAGCAAGACTTAATCAAGACACGAGACGAAATTCAATCACGGCCGACATGTACCACGTGATTCCTGTCCACTGATATACTATGCTACATTTGACGCTTCTGACGGGTTGGAGGAAAGAAGACGGCGATAGCTTGTGGAATTTCAACTATTTTCACACTTTGAACTATAGTATGCAGAACTTCAAAGTTTCTTGTTATGCTTCAACTGGTATTGCCAGTCTCGAGTTGCCATCTCAAACATTTGTAAAACTTATTTTGGTATGGAAAATTGTAACTCTCAGTCCAGGGCAACAGAACAGTAACAACACGTAATTGCGAACGGAAATATATGGAGCTCACGCTCACGGTGCAAAATCTGGACTAGACAATATCTTTTTCTCTGCGAGAAAGCGATCCGTTTCCAATGAAATTTACATATTCCAGAACTGTCAGTATAACTGGACATCAAATAAACATAAAAATTAACTCATCTAACTTTCTGACGAAACTGCTTGAATATTCACAAGATAGCACTTTAATGAAATCTTTCGCTGATATTAACTCTTAACGCTCGTGGTGACTGAGTTTTCTGTAACGTATAGCATGAGGTGGGGTCTGTGGGATCCCTATGTTTAAATCAAGATCTAAGGCGATAATCAATTGAAATTTTTAAATTGTCCTATATAACATTTATTTTTACAATTATTTAAGTGTTGTTTAAATGATTCAGTTTATTTTATTGCACGAAACAAAGCCTACAGCATTTTACTATGTATCACACAGAAGCACGTAATTATGTGTGATTCTTTTAAATAGTACACATAAATAGACTGTTAGAGTACTGAATTTTACATTCTGAAAAGTTATATAATAACTATAGCAAATAAAGTTCCAAATTAAACTAAATTTCAGGGTTTAAATTTGCGCATAAAAATTCCACCCGAGAGATATAAAAAGCAAATCTGTTAAATGACATTCATTACTGGGAATTACATTTTTATCACCACTCAGAACACATTCAGTTTTAACAGACACTTAAAGTACTTCGTTGAAGAAACAGACAGATCCCCATCACAATTTTCCTGAAGTTCTTCATCTGAATGATACTCTTGTTCGATAGCAGAACTGTAACAACTGGCTAATGTAAAATCGTCGTCTTTTTCGTTTATTTCTTGATCTATATCACTGACACCTTCCACCATAGACTGACTAACAATTTCATCAAACTCGAGAAAGTTAAAAACACATTCGCGCCAACACATTTTGAGCTATTCGGTACCGTACTGAAGGAAACAGGTACATAGTTCACTAGGATCGGTGTAGGAGACTCCAACACCTATCAATAACACGTGTCAACAATAAACACAGAAGGCGATAAAGCAGCCGACAGCAAAACATCGTAGGCTGGAAATTTAAGTATGGTAGGGAGAGTATAGAAGCATTCAACCACAACTGGCCTTGGAGAGCGATTTCGAAACTCTTCGCGCGGCCTGAGAGACCACACCTTGTGAGATAAGGGTTACACCTCAGAATTGATGTATTTTCAAAAACGCTCCGACATTCACTGTGCCTTACAAGAGAGATGAAATTTGGTGACAGTTAAATTCATTGATATAGCTCACGGAGCTCTCGTCTTGTGTGCAACCTGTCACTATTAGGAATATTAACCTGAGTGTCCAAAATCAGAAATGCTCAAATGTGTGTGAAATCTTATGGGACTTAACTGATAAGGTCATCAGTCCCTATGATTACACACTACTTAACATAAATTATGCTAAGGACACACACACACACACACACACACACACACACACACACACACACACACACACACATACCCGAGGGAGGACTCGAACCTCCGCCGAGACCAGCCTGTTCAAAATCAAATTTCATTTGTCGTACTTGCGATGTGCAATGCAAGACTGCGCCATACGGACTTCCATAAAAATTCTTCTCAGTAGACAAACTGCTATGTGAGTATGCAAACAGTCACGAAAGTAAATGAAAACCGGGAACTAATCTTAACGACTGATAAATGAGCACAAAGACTCCAAGTTTAACTATGCTTCATTAAGCCTTGACAACAATACACCTTTTATAATGTTCTCACATCTGGACAGGTTAGTAAAATATTTCTTAGTAGCTTTCCTGTGTACCACTGCTTTCCTTCACACTCGTTTTAACTGTAGGACAAAACCATATGTTGCATTATAAGATTTCTACAGTAAACGTCAACCATATGCAATGTTCTAACAAGAAGAAGTTAAGCAGTTAAAAAAATATATAAAACTGGATTGCCTTAAAAATTGCCCTTTTGACAGTCTTCTATCAACACAATCTCATTTTCTTTTCTCAGAACGTATTATTACAAAATCGTTTTTAAACAATGCTGCCTCCACTACATCGCAGGCCAGCTTCCATCCTAGCTACTCGCTTCAAAAGAAGAAACCTCTCTGACCATAGAACTTAATTTTGCAGAGGTTGAGCATGTTTATCAAATACGCTACTTAATTTACATTTATGGTCAAGGCTACCTGAAAATCCTCATGGCAAATAGGACAGGCCGCATTCAAGCTGTCTGTAGTACTCTGGATTGTTGACAGCTGAAGGGAGCGAATAGAGGGCTATTATCTTCGACAATGTTGGTACTGATTTCATTTTGGAATGCATCATAGTAGTGACAGCTAGCTCTGAATGGATCAGGGGTACACTGTACACAAGAGGCAGCTACCAGTATTTTATTCTGTAAGCATGAGAGTATTGAGGTATGTAAAGTGAACTATTATAACTTTAGTAAAAAGCAACATGTGTTCACAGTATTCATGAAAACAGCTAATGCTCCAGATAAAAGTAAACACAGAAACGATTGCTAGTTATCATGGGGACTTTAACGCACAGCAGAATTATAATTTCCTAAAATAATAGGAAGCTTGTGAACAAGATTCATAAGCTTCAAAACTGAAAACGAAAGAGTTAGGTAGAGAGCAAAGCTGGTCTTCAAGAGGAATCACCTGAACATTGCTTGGCTGTCGGAGAACAATGATAGATCTTGTTATAGGACTTGTTTCAAAAAGGTAAGAGAAACTTGTTACGTGTGAAGACCATCAGAAAGGACAGTTATGCCAAAACTCAGAACAAAATGAAACATAAAATAAATAATGTTTAACAATTCTATCACGAATGCTTCACAACATTTTTCAATCCCACAATTTATGAAATATTGAAAAGTCTCTAAACAAATAAAGTTATTTATCTGTTTAACAGCTGAAAATATCGAATTTTTACAATTTTACTCTTCATTGAGTACTTTTTTTAATATATAATGCACTAGCTTTACCAGAATCACGAAAGTTGAGAGAGATATCTATTTCATTGTATCTGGAGATGTAATGTTACACTTTCACAAACAGCTGTCCACTATTTAGTGAAACATTTGTATCTGAGCAAAGAAACATCGGTGTATGTTTAATTCCAGCATTGAATTCATTTGGCATTACTTTTAAATGCCACGAATCATATTGTTGGGTTGCGACGTAATTTTCACCACACTCTTCATCTACATTTATTGCGTGTAATTCAGTGACGATTAAGTTGAGACGTTCTGATTTCCTTTTTGACACACGATATATATCACGCAGAAGGGTGGAAGGTTGTCTGGGTGGACAAGAAGAAATTCATTGAATAAACGTAGCTCTGTTATTCGCTAATCTTAGTTATTTAACTACTTTAAAACATTTGCATGCATATTGCACACGTCAATTCATTCTCATAATCAGTTAAGTCTTCAGTTATTTCTCTCCCTGTTCTTGGATTTGCCGAAAGCTCACCCAGGAAGCCTTAATAAAGCAAGAGAACTATAAATGCGCTTCTGGCGTCCTGCATTCAGTTAGAGCAATCAATCAGACTCTGCCACGGAAACGAGGATAAAAGGAATTGCAAGTCATTACTGGGTGATATTTATGTAACGGCGGCATCTGCGCTCATGAATATCGCGCTGTGGGTCTGGGGCTCTGCCAGGGAACTGGTGGTGGGCCACACTGCCACCCCTCCCTCCCACAACCCCCTACCCCTCCCCACTACCAACTCAGACCCTCCTAGGAGGATTCCAGCCTCCTTCCAGCACAGCTGCGCTCGCATCGTCTCTACCACGAGTACACCGGTCAGCAGCTCGAAATTCTCTGCATCTGTTGATTTATGGCTCCAGCGAAAGCAGAGAACATCGGTCAACAAGAAAGCGCATTGATCGTGACCATGTCTGCCACCGATCTTCTTACTGACGTCATGCAACAGAACCTAAATGCCCTGCATGCACTCTTTGTCAGCGTATCACGCGCCCACTTCCATTTCCAATGCTCCCTCTGACTTGTTCTTTCAGACGCTCTTCATCTCGACGTGACAAACCCAGCATGTACTCATCGTAACATGTTTTGCTTCTCTTTCGCAAATTTGTAGAACATACTTTGATTTAGCCAATGCTGCACTAGTACAGGGCACTTGCGAAGCGAGAAATCGAGGTTCAAAATTTTTAGGGCCTGTTGAATACCATACCAGAGGGCAAGCCATTGAGCAACAAGCTAGAAATTTGCTAGTACGGGTTTCGAGCCTTGTCCTTTTTTTCCAAGAAGCACGCGTGTACTGATTCTTCAAATTACCGTTGAAGGTCCTGGTAACTGAACGTATAAAAGCCAAGTTGAAGTGCTTACATACGGCAAAGAAATAATTTCATTTACTGACACACACGAAAAAAAATTAAACATTAAATTGCATTATAAACGTCTTTTTACGGACATCCAGTACTTAGTGCTTCGTAATATGATGACTATATTATGACGTCAGACCTTTCACCTCTGAGGCGTGAATGGATATTACATTGCAGAAGTACGGCTGTATCGACATCATATGGAAATTCTGCTTCCAACCTCATCGTGGATACAGGAGAAACATACGAATAGCCAAAAAATTTGTATCAGCATGTGAAAACGTAATCAGATACACAAGTATGTTGCAAATTAGTGACAGTTGTATTTCTCCGAGTGATTCGTAAGTGGTTTCACATGCCAAGATCAGTGCTAAAGTAGTTACTTGCATACAGTCGAGTTATCGTGTTTTATGCACTTTACCTCACTGTTCCAAATTTCGGCGACGTTTTGAATAGCTGTATATGTTTGTGATTTTTGGTTCCTTAAACTGACAACCAGTGAAACTCTTAAAATCCTGTCTGTTGTATTCTGTATCTCTCTGTGTTGGCATCCAAATCTCGTATCTTAGCAGTGCCACTGGTTCGGTGTTCTTCGAACGACTGCATATAGGTATTAGAATAATATTTTGTTTGTTTTATATATCGTCACAAAGCGAGGTGGCGCAATTGTTATCACACTGGACTCGCACTCGGGAAGACGACGTTTCAAACCCGTGTCTTGCCACCCTGAATTAGGTTTTCCGTGATTCCCCTAAATCGCTTCCGTCATATGCCGCGATGGTTCCTCTGAAAGGGCACAGCCGACTCCTTCCCCTTCCTAACCTCACCTGATGGGACCGATGACCTCGCTGTTTGGTCCCTCCCCAGGTCATGCAACCAACCACCATCGTGACTGCTCTGGAAGGACATTTCATATTCAATGTGCCTAAAACTGAAGATCAGTATAGAATAACTCATAGTTTTAATTGTTGTTTGAGGGTTCCCCATGACAGCTGTTTCTTTTTCTTTTCGTATCACGAAGATATTACTTTACAACCATCTACCTTGTTTCTGATAAGAGTAATCCTAATTCTCGATCATTTATTTCTGTAGTATGATCACTGCATGGTTGCTCATAAAATATCGACTATATATTATACTGTACATCACATATTTTGTCGACTTTCACAAATTACAAACGCATGTTTAAAAATGTTGAAGAGAGACAACAGGTTAGTTTAAATCCATTACGTTCAGCTATCGGCGGTGTCAATCTTTCGCCTGGATAATGGGTGTAACCTGCAATTATAATATCTTTAACTATTTTCTTCACAAGATAATACTTGTCTTTCCTTAGCATAATGGGAAAAAAGCTAGATTTTAAACTGAATTGTTATCTATTCATAATCTTCAATTAATTTGTGCTCCAGTGAAGATGACACAAACGAATTATTTCTTATTTACTGGGCCCTGTCCCATCACGAGTTCAACGTCACCATAGCATTTTCAGTCATTCGTCGCTTGAGGTTACAAATAAGCCGACTGCTCAACAGCATCGTAGCATGTACCCATTTAGAGTTTAGTGGAGAGCTGCAGCACGATATAGAATAGCGTCCAGAAAAAGTAATGTAAATTAACTTATTGATAATCGACAACAATCGAAGCGCTCTCTGGGCCCTTAGATGTGCAACAACTGCTATCTCTGCATAGTAGTATATAAGAAAAGGACATTTTGTTTCTTGGTCTTCTCCTTTGTCTTCCCGGTCTTGTTGGTTCTGGTGTCCTTCCTGATGGTAGCAAAGAGATCACGGCCTGTAAATAATTAAATAATTATCTGTAGCGTTATTATGAGTTTTGTCAAATATATATGCAGTTATTTATGGCAGAATGTGTTTTTTGTTGGTAGCAAAAAATACCTTCTCTGACCCATGATTCATTTACTTAATAATTAAATGCTGCCCTGGTCATTTTGTGTAAGTTTATTGTTGTAGAGACGCCATTAATGATAAAATGATAAAAACGCTTTTAATAGTCATTTCTTGCAAGAAGTATTAAAGATACCAATCTTATTCAATACAGAACACCGTCTTGTAATGTTTCCCACTTCATTTTTAGGCCAGATGTACAGTTTTATGAATAATAAATTTCATTAATCTATACGCTGCCATTGCACATACACAGCTATACTGGAGCATCAAGCCTCACAGAAAAAGAAATAATTAAGCAGTTTATTTAACTGGTTTGTAGCGTAACATAAGAGAAAGGTTTTTTAAATGCATCGTAAGACGGATGTCTTCACGTTGGAGTACGTATGACATTTCTGGCGATAGCGCACTGAGAAACAATTATCCGTGGCTTTTAACCAACATAAAAAAGAATTTTTAACAAAATATTTTCATTTCCAATTATCAGGATAATTTATTTCATTCTCTTTTGAAAAAAGGTTAAGCGATAATTTCCATATCCTCTAAATTGATTAGTGTTTTGGCATAAGGTCTTCCTTCAACAGATTTTCCCAGATGAGCTGCCATATATCGACGTACTAATGCTGTCAGTGAAGGAGAGTTGGACGATGTGTTGAATGGAACAGTGTAATGAGTACAGAGTACGGACTGAGAGTAAATCGAAGAAAGACGAAAGTAAAGAGAAGTAGCAGAAATGAGAACAGGGAGAAAATATCAGAGATGGGGATCGCGAATTAGACGGAGTTACGTAGGCAGCAAAATAACCTCTGATGGACGGAGGAGGAGAACAAGTAAAGCAGACTAGCATTGCCAAAAAGGGCATTCCGGGCCAAGAGATATCTACTACTATCGAGAATACGTCTTCATTGAGGAAGAAATTTCTGAGAATGTACGTTTGGAACACAGCATTGTACGGTAGCGCAACATGTACTGTGGAAAAACAGGAACAAAAGAGATTCAAAGTATTTGAGATATGATGTCACAGAAGAATCATGAAAATTTGGTTTACTGATAAGGTAAGAACTGAAGAGGTATTCCGCAGAATCAGCGAGGAAAGGAATGCGTGGAAAACACTGATAGAAAGAAGAGACAGAATCATGGGACATCTGTTAGGGTAAGAGATAATAACTTCCACGGATGGTATTAGAGGGAGCCGTAGAGGGTAAAAACTGTAGAGTAAGACAGAGACTGGAACACATCAAGCAAATAATTGGGGACGTAGGTTGCAAGTGCTACTCCGAGATAACAAGGATAGCTGAGGAGAGGAATTCGTGGCGGGCTGTGTCAAACCATTCAGAACACTGATGACGAAAAAATAAATAAATTACTCTCAGCAATGACGCATTTCCATCAGCAGGTGACACCAGGTATACTGAACTTCATGTACTTTGTCGATGAAAACAGATACGTATCTTCTTGGATGTATTGTAAAAAGTCGCGTATTTCATCTACTTCTTGAATTTTACACTATGGCTACTTCGTGATACCAAGATTTCTAAGTAATATTTATGCTATTAAAAAACTTAAAACCCTCCTCGATTGTGAAAAAAAGCACCTACTGTTAAGTGTTAACCCAGGTTTCGGCGTAGGTAACTACACCTTCTTCAGAACAACAATAAAACCCTCAAGTGCCCAAGAAGACCTTTGTCAGTGATTAAAAGAACACCATAGCTATCTTTTAATCATTGAAAAAGGTCTTCTTAGGCGCTTGTGGGTTTTATTGTTATTCTGAAGAAGGTGTAGTTACCTACGCCGAAACCTGGGTTAACACTTAACACTAGGTGCTTTTTTCGCAATCGAGGCGGGTTTTTAGTTTTTTAATATATTAACCAACGATTGCTGACGCACTGCGATGTTAAAAGTTCTTAATATTTATGCATCACTTGTGTTATAGTACTCGAATTTCATACCTACTGTGTAGTATTTAAGTTACTCGTCGGTCTTAACACACCTCCAAATTGGTGTATTGCACCCAGAGCGCAGACCAAGCCACGTAGCAACGTACATAGGGAGCAGGCCCTACTGCCGTATGAAACAGGAAATACGGCAGTGTCGTGCGGGGCTGTCCTTTGAGGATTTCACTCGCAACGCCCATAGCTTCACGTTAGGCACTCCTCTCGGAGTTGCGTGTTGCTCTAAACGAAGATATGTCGCCTCCAAGTGGGGCCGCAAAAACAGGGTCTCCTAGCAGGAAGTTCATTTCCAAGGGGAGCATCTCTGAGACATGTGGCGCCCTCTGAGGAAAAGCCCTGAAAGGACTCATAATGAACGGTCTGCTGATTACATACCGTGTTCCAGGCTGTTCGTATACAGCATACCTTGCACAGGCCGAGGAGGCGAGCAACTGACTAGGGAGTGAATTCGGTTTGCGGCCTGTCTCGAATGTTATTCCAACTGCGTATTGAAGAAGCAGTAAACGAAACGAAGGAGAAATTTGGATAGGCAATTTAAAAAAAGGAAGGAGAAATTAACCTCTTGAGTTTGTCGATGTCACTGGAATTGTGGGCGAGACGACCAGTCACTTGGGAGATCGGTTTAATTGAATGGGTATTGTCTTTAGAAGAGTATGACATGAATGTTAGCAAACGTAAAACAGGGATGATGGAAAGCAGTCTAATTACGTAAGGTGAAGTTGAGGGAATTTGATTAGGAAGTGAGACACTAAAGACAGCACGTGAGTCTTAATACTTCTGCCGTAGATTAATTGAGAACGGCAGGAGAATCGATTGTATTAAAAGCAGACAAGCATTCGGCGACAGGTTGAAACCAGCACCAACTCGAGTTATGTCAATCGCCCCATTTCCACCATAGCAACGCGGACGCGCCGCGTCAACAGGTGCCACGCCGAGCTTCCTTATCACACAGCCTGTCCAGAACGACTGCCGCCGTCCCGAGTACACACCCTCGTAGCAATCACGTGCGTGTACAGGAAGTTATACCACCTTTACCGCAACATTGCGCTGCCACACAACCGAAACTAAACTCCCCGTCTCACTCCGGCAGGAGCACTCGATACTCTCGTCGTCAGCAGGTCTCTACACCAGAACACAGCGCACTCCGAAATTTAAAAGCAAACGGACCAATCGCGGCAGAGAAAAGCCAAGGCTGCGGAAGACGACACACCACACTTAGCCAAAGATGAAGATGATACGGTTCAAGAAATATATTACTATCAAATATAAATGTGTCGGAAGACCTGTTCTGAAAGTATGTGTTTAGAATGTGGCCTTATACTGAAGTAAGGATGATAAACAGTACAGACAAGTATAGTGGAGAAGAGTTTGAAATCTGAAGGTGTAGAGGAATGCTGGAGATTAGACAGGCAGATAGGATAAGCGGTGAGGGGGCACTGCATTGAGTCTCCAGTGACGCGATTGGCAGAGGATGACAAAGCAGCAGGTTGGTCCCTATTGGTCCCTCAGCCCAGAGACGGAGCTTTACCTATCTTGAGTTGCCACATGGCGAATAGAAGGGGTAGGTCAGGAAGACACTTCTGGTGGCAGGAAGGAAAAGATCATTTGGTAATGGAGGGGCATCTGAGAATGTAAAATGAAGAATCAGGCTGAGGCTTGACTACAGTTATCATCTTCATACAGATGTGGGATGGAGTAGTTACGCAGAGATGAAGAGACTTGTGCAGTGCACAGTGGAGAGTTCCGACAAATCATCCTCCGGACTGTGAACCACAACAACAGAAAATATGCTACGACTACAGCAGTAAATGTATAAACAGGCCGCAAATGAGCGCTTTGTTTGTCGTTTCTGTGAACAGTAATCCTCTTTTCAGATATTTAGATGTGAGGTACTATTTACCCACTAGTGGCGTTGGAGGGGTACGATATTTTCACTGATGTAAAAGAGAAGAAACTATGTAAGGAACGGGATAGACTACTACCCACCGTAAAGATGACCTGTTGGTTTTCAGACAGACACCACAGAAAGACTCTTACTCATTATAGCTTTAGGCAAAGGCCTTCTTCAGCAAACACACACACATTCACACAAGCATGCACACATCAAATGGCTCAAATGGCTCTGAGCACTATGGGACTTAACTTCTGAGGTCATCAGTCCCCTAGAACTTAGAACTACTTAAACCTAACCAACCTAAGGACATCACATACTTCCATGCCCGAGGCAGGATTCGAACCTGCGACCGTAGCGGTCGCGCGGTTCCAGACTGTAGCGCCTAGAACCGCTCGGCCACTCCGGCCGGCCACACATCAAGCACTCGTGACCGCTTTTACCGATGGTTTCTTAATATTATTGATATTCCAACCTGACGTTTACATTTTTAAAAGAGAAGAAACTTACATGTGAACAGCAGTTAATCAGAGTAAATATTGCTGATGGTATCTACTTGCGCCCGATAGTCTCGTAGGTAGGGTACTGTCATGAGGCCAGTTACACTACTTAGACCCTACTTAATCGCATGAAAACAAATTATATCTATTCGTATGTAATTAGAGTGAGTACCTGAAGGCCTTGCAATGATGTGTAGGACATTTAAAGCTTCTACAGTCGTTAATGCTCCTGCTGCCGCTGCTGCTGCTGTTGCTGCTGCTCATGGTCCTGACTATACATACAGAAGATAATTTCTAAAACAAGGACGCTGCTTTTGGAATGTCGACAAAATATAATAATATTCATCAAGATTTCAGTTTGTTTGTACCTTGGAGTACACTAAATATTTAAGTTTCAAAAGTTTAGAGTAAAATTTTTCATTCATTTGAAAAGTTCCATAAATATTGAGAGAAGGAAGATAGGAAATCTGCGATTTAATGTCCATTCGATGGAGAGGTCATTAGGTAGGGAGAACGTGTTAGCTTTTGACAAGGGCGTGGGTGGAGAAACTGAACTCCACGTGGTCTTGTGCAGTGGACCGACCAAACCAGTGGCCAGATGTTGGACAGATAACTCGGGATGGCTGGACGGAGCAGTTTTAAAACGAGGGTAGCCTCTCAACCACAGCATCTTCACACGAGTTAAGACGCATGGCATAGTGGGTGCTTGAAGCTGACAATATCAATGTGGTCAGAAGACTGGATTTTTCTTCGTAGATGATTGTGAAACACAGAATACTGTCGTTAACGCTTTATGGCAGTAATCCAAGATCCCTCGGGACGGCATTTGCTGTCCTCGAAACACAGACATGCGTTTCGATCAATATCAGCACGTATTAACTGATGAAACATATCTTTAATGTCACTTCTATTCGACCAGATCTGCTCTCAAGCCGGCTGACTTCCAGATTAAGGAAGTTCTTTCGCGAGTTTCTTTAAAAATTTTGATTTGGTTGAAAACCCAAGTGAATGTCAAATTTCGTTGACGATACGAATGAGAACGAATTATTTTAGTCTCGAATGTGGTCAGTAGATTTTTGTGTATTCACGGGATCTAAACGAAGAATACGTAGTTGAAAGTCATTCAAAAGTTAACATGTTACTAAAATTGAAAGAAAAAAAACCTATATGACGATTTCAATAAATAAATGACGGAAGGTTACAGTAAATTTCTAGTTATTAGAGAATAGATACCTTTGACGACGAAGGCATCAGAGCCGAAAGCCAAAATCAGACTGGACAAGGATGGGTAATGAAACAGGTTGCATCTATTCCCAAGGAACAATCTCACACTTATCTTACGTTATTTAGAGAAACAATGAAGAATGCAAAAGGTGAAGATTAGAACCGCAATCCTCCCTTACACGAAGCTATTAGTTTGACAGTTACGCCACTTCGATCTCAAGAGAGGTACGTGCGGTACTTTGTTACGCCACTTCGGTTTCATGAGAGGTACGTGTGATGTTGTGAAATTTCAATTTTAAAGAATGGTAAGATTATATTCGTATCTTACGAATGTCGAATTGTTTTTGTTTGAACAGAAACGCTCGCATTCACGCGTGCAGTATTGGTCAAGAGTAGTTCAAAGCATGAAGGAATAATAAGTGAATAAAAGTATATCAAATAAACGTAATTGTAATGGAAACATATCATTTATATTTTAGTTTGATGCAGTTTCACTGAGGAATGAAATACTCAGTAATGTGATATCAAGCTGCGAAAAATTTAAGTTAGACCATTAAGAAGTGAAGAAGAGCTTTCGATATATCTGTAAGGTGTCTAATATTTACGATATCGATATAAACCTACAACTCCTGGAAGATATCCGTAGCATAGCTTCTGATTTGCTGTATAACGGCATTTTTTGTGCATTTGCATTACAATGGTTAATATTCTACCACTCAGAAAACATTTAATTAAATTATATTACCTGATCCAAAATTTGTGTGAGTCAGGCGGGGTACATACTTTAAGATATGGAAAGCTTTCATATAGTTTCGAAACTGTCGTATGTTGGATGTGGCCAGCCAATGGCCTTCCCTCGTTGAATACCGGTTCTCGTGATAAAAACGAAGTTACCCAACGTCAGGCATGGCCAGTACTTGGCTGGATAACAGCCTGGGTACGCCAGATGCTGTTGGCGGCTTGCCCTTTGCTTTTATGGCAAAGGGAACTAGGAGTGGGTCGTAAAGTTTCTGATCAAAGTGCCTGATCACTAGACTTCTCGCCAAAATCCTGCATTATATTCCAACCCTCTCCGCAGTGAGGGGATGTGACACTGTTGATGGTAACCCGCCTGTCGGTTGTCGACGTTAAGTTCAGCGGGCTCCACAGTGCCATTTGAGAGGAGTAGGGTATGTGCCGACACTTAGTTCCACCCTCTCCCTTCGGTCATCATCATTCAACACGGCATCACATTACACAAACGCAGTAAAGCTTGTACACCTATTACACAAAGTTCAAATTTACACTTTGAGTAGAAAAGGTGCCATTGTACTCGAAGGACACAGAAATCTCTCCAGTTAGGCCGCTGAAGTTGCACTTCAGTGTCTCCCAGTAATTCCACACGACTTTATTTTATCCATTTTTACTTAAGTACTATCTTTATTTGTTTAATCTACTATAGAATTCGTTTGGTACAAAGACATAATCGATTCATACTTAAAATAGTATCTGTCATAAGAATCTTTCACAAAGTAAGATATTAGAATCTCTTATAGTTAGTTGGTTGCGTGTTCCATTGATCAATCGCGCGGTACGGTAGCTGATGTGGAATGTGTCAAGTGCACAAGAAATGCACATAGGAAACAAGATTTATATATATATTTCTATTATCCCCCCCCCCCTCCACCCCGTTGGTGGGGAGGCTTGTGTGCCTCGACGATACAGATAGCCATACCGTAGGTGCAACCACAACGGAGGGGTACCTGTTGAGAGGGCAGACAAACGTGTGGTTCCTGAAGAGGGGCACCAGCCTTTTCAGTAGTTGCAGGGGCAACAGTCTGGATGATTGACTGATCTGGTCATGTAACACTAACCAAAATGGCCTTGCTGTTCTGGTACTGCGAACGGCTGAAAGCAAGTGGAAACTACAGCCGTAATTTTTCCCGAGGGCATGCTGCTTTACTGTATGATTAAATGATGATGGCGTCCTCTTGGGTAAAATATTCCGGAGGTAAAATAGTCCCCCATTCGGATCTCCGGGCGGGGACTACTCAAGAGGACGTCGTTATCAGGAGGAGGAAAACGCGTTCTACGGATCGGAACGTGGAATGTCAGATCCCTTAATCGGGCAGGTAGGTTAGAAAATTAAAAAAGGGAAATGGATAGGTTGAAGTTAAATATAGTGGAAATTAGTGAAGTTCGGTGGCAGGAGGAACAAGACTTTTGGTCAGGTGAATACAGGGTTATAAATACAAATTCAGATAGGGGTAATGCAGGAATAGGTTTAATAATGAATAAAAAAATAGGATTACGGGTAAGCTACTACAAACAGAATAGGGAACGCATTATTGTGGCCAAGATAGACACGAAGCCCACGCCTACTACAGTAGTACAAGTTTATATGCCGACTAGCTCCGCAGATGATGAAGAAATTGAAGAAATGTATGATGAGGTAAAAGAAATTTTTCAGGTAGTGAAGGGAGACGAAAATTTAGTAGTCATAGGTGACTTGAATTCGAGAGTAGGAAAAAAGAGAGAAGGAAACATAGTAGGTGAATATGGAATGGGGCTAAGAAATGAAAGAAGAAGCCGCCTGGTAGAATTTTGTGCAGAGCATAACTTAATCATAGCTAATACTTGATTCAAGAATCATGAAACAAGGTTGTATACATGGAAGAACCCTGGAGATACTAAAACGTATCAGATATAATGGTAAGACAGAGATTTAGGAACCAGGTTTTAAAGTGTAACACATTTCCAGGTGCAGATGTGGACTCTGACCACAATCTATTGGTTATGAGCCGTAGATTAAAACTGAAGAAACTGCAAAAAGGTGGGAATTTAAGGAGATGGGACCTGGATAAACTGAAAGAACTAGGGGCTGTACAGAGTTTCAGGGAGACCATAAGGGAACAATTGACAGGAATGGGGGAAAGAAATACAGTAGAAGAAGAATGGATAGCTTTGAGGGATGAAATAGTGAAGGCAGCAGAGGATCAAATAGGTAAAAAGATGAGGGCTAGTAGAAACCCGTGGGTATCAGAAGAAATATTGAATTTAATTGATGAAAGGAGAAAATATAAAAATGCAGTAAATGAAGCAGGCAAAAAGGAATACAAACGTCTCAAAAATGATATCGACAAGAAGTGCAAAATGGCTAAGCAGGGATGGCTAGAGGCTAAATGTAAGGATGCAGAGGCTTATTTCACTAGGGGTAGATAGATACTGCTTACAGGAAAATTAAAGAAACCTTTGGAGAAAAGAGAACCACTTGTATGAATATCAAGAGCTCAGATGGAAACCCAGTTCTAAGCAAAAAAGGGAAAGCAGAAAGGTGGAAGGAGTATATAGAGGGTCTATACAAGGGTGATGTACTTGAGGACAATATTATGCAAATGGAAGAGGATGTAGATGAAGATGAAATGGGAGACATGATACTGCGTGAAGAGTTTGACAGAGTACTGAAAGACCTGAGTCGAAACAAGGCCCCTGGAGTAGACAACATTCAATTAGAACTACTGACAGCCTTGGGAGAGCCAGTCATGACAAAACTATACCATCTGGTGAGCAAGATGTATGAGATAGGCGAAATACCCTCAGACTTTAAGAAGAATATAATAATTCCAATCCAAAACAAAGCAGGTGTTGACAGATGTGAGTATTACCGAACTATCAGTTTAATAAGTCACAGCTGCAAAATACTAACACGAATTCTTTACAGATGAATGGAAAAACTGGTAGAAGCCGACCTCGGGGAAGATCAATTTGGATTCCGTAGAAATGTTGGAACACGTGAGGCAATGCTGACCCTACGACTTACCTTAGAAGAAAGATTAAGGACAGGCAAACCTACGTTTCTAGCATTTGTAGACTTAGAGAAAGCTTTTGACAACGTTGATTGGAAAGCACCTTTCTAATTCTGAAGGTGGCAGGCGTAAAATACAGGGAGCGAAAGGCTATTTACAATTTGTACAGAAAGCAGATAGCAGTTATAAGAGTCGAGGGACATGAAAGGGAAGCAATGGTTGGGAAGGGAGTGAGACAGGGTTGTAGCCTCTCCCCGATGTTATTCAATCTCTATACTGAGCAAGCAGTAAAGGAAACAAAAGAAAAATTCGGAGTAGGAATTAAAATCCATGGAGAAGAAATTAAAACTTTGAGGTTCGCCGATGTCATTGTAATTCTGTCAGAGACAGCAAAGGACTTGGAAGAGCAGTTGAACGGAATGGATAGCGTCTTGAAAGGAGGATATAAGATGAACATCAACAAAAGCAAAACGAGGATAATGGAATGTAGTCGAATTAAGTCGGGTGATGCTGAGGGAATTAGATTAGGATGATAGTCGAAGTAGAGAGGATATAAAATGTAGACTGGCAATGTCAAGGAAAGCGTTTCTGAAGAAAAAAATTTGTTAACATCGATTATAGATTTAAATTCCAGGAATTCGTTTCTTAAAATAATTGTATGGAGTGTAGCCATGTATGGAAGTGAAACGTGAACAATAAATAGTTTAGACAAGAAGAGAATAAAAGCTTTAGAAATGTGGTGCTACAGAAGAATGATGAAGATTAGATGAGTAGATCACATAACTAATGATGAGGTATTGAATAGAATTGCGGAGGAGAGGAACTTGTGGCACAACTTGACTAGAAGAAGGGATCGTTTGGTAGGACATGTTCTGAGACACCGAGGGATCACCAATTTAGTATTGGAGGGCAGCGTGGTGGGTAAAAATCGTACAGGGAGACCAAGAGATGAATACAATAAGCAGATTCAGAAGGATGTAGGCTGCAGGAGGCACTGGGAGATGAAGAAGCTTGCAAAGGATAGAGTAGCATGGAGAGCTCCATCAAACCAGTCTCAGGACTGAAGACCACATCATCAACATTTCTATTATTTACCCCATTCCCTTAAATGGCACAAAATGCATGTACTATGTTTATAGATTTATTTATTCCTATTCAAGAATTCATCTATGGTATAGAAGGAGTTGTCGAATTCGTCTATGGTATAGAAGGAGTTGTCAAGGAGATATGATTTCAATTTATTTTTGAAGCTATTGCTGTTGTCTGTCAGTCATTTTATTTCATCTGGTAATTTGTCGAAAATTTTTATAGCAGGACATCTTACCCCTTTCTGTGCCAAAGATAGGCTGAGTAAAGGATAGTGTAAGTCGTTCTTTCTCTGGTATGATAATCATAAATGTCACGGTTGCTTTTAAACTGGTCCATGATGTTGAGAACAAAGTTTATTTGTGAGCAAATGTACTGCGAGGCTGTTGTAAGAATTATCATTTAAAAAGATTGTAAGTTGTTGCATTAATTTGAGGTGTAAGCGGTGCTGATATTCAAGACCATAAAAGTGGGTTAAAAGCTGTGAGCTGTCTGGGGAAGTTAACCTTGCATTACTGAGCAACTGTTTCACCAGGTATCCAGTCTAGCTTACCAAATTCCCAACCAGACTCACATTTTTAATCGTCATACGACAATCGGTGATATATATAAAAAGAAATAAATCAGTTTATATTTGGAAATTTATATTAACATTGATCATTGAAATTTAACCATATTAAACTTGATTCATAACTAAATTGGTGCCTTATTTAGGATTGTGAAAATGTGAGTTTGTAATCTTACAGAACACATCAAATATGGACCGAAGATTGGGAGACTGCATACAACACTGCATTCATAAAATAACACATGAAGAGCTTTGAAACATATGCACGAGGAAATTAACCACAAGCAACCGATTCCATTTTCACCCAAAGAAGTTACATTCGTAGCGCAATCCTGTCTGTCATGAAATTACCACACACTGGTATACGAAATGCATACTAACTCTCTGTGAAATGTTCCCAAAAAGAATAGCTGAGGGCTACTTTGATGCTGACACCACATGCTTCACGTGGTCAACTTGGTTTACACAAAGAGTGTAACTCCACAATAATTTTGATAATTAAAATAAATTACATCGAAACGCAATTTACAAAAGAAAAATCTCGAACTGGTTACTATCGTCTTACTATTAACCTGATGGGTCAATCAATTGTATAAGCACGTGGTACTGGTCTCACAAAGTACACCCCACGCGGGTTGAACATAAAGAAAAGTTGCTATATTGAAAAATATTGTCAAGGTGAGACGTTATAATCTCACGCACATTCGCATTTAAGAATGATGATCTTAGTTAGAGTTACTGATCAACACGTGGTTCCACTTTACTCACAAAGTAGTGACAAAGCAACTACTGGAAGGTATTCTGAACTTCACACTCGAAATACACTGCGTTGCAATTTAAGATAACATTAGATATTTTAGAGCTAAACCTGAAATAAAGGTGATTAAATTTTCAGTTAGGCTGAACTTAAGAAATCCATTGTCCTACGGACTTAGCAGACACGCGCTTAGCCAGAAAAATGACCGCTTCAGACGCTCGCCACGGACAGACTGACCTGGGCTCCTACTGAGCGTGCTTCACAAATACAAACGGAAGTGACCAGAGAGGCAGCTCCCTATACCAACATGACAAGGGACGGACAGGACCATACTAAGAATAGAAACGTCTTTGCTTCTAGAAAGCGTAGCTACCTGTTCCGACATTGGTCCTACTGTTCTCTAGGAGACAGGCTTGTCTGCTACCATCAAGCATTCAACTAGAAATACATTTGCTCATTCATCCTCTCACACAGAAGGGAAGGGGGATGACAGTATCTTATCATATACAGTATATAAAAGAAAGCGGATGTAGGTTCCGTATGAGACTGTGTGACACGAATTACATATAAACTGTGTTTTAAAGTGTAGTAGTGTGACAGATCGTTCTTGTTTATGTGTAAAAGTAACACGTTTCACTGCTCAGTCTCCTCCCAGATAGTCAGAAACACCACAGTAAATTTAGAAGAGGAATTTATGCAGTAAATGACAACAGATTTAAGAAATTAACATGAAAGAAATCCAACAGAGACCTTTAAAGATGCCTACAAGATGTGTGACTGTGAACCCCACACATTATTCTAACCACTTTCTTCTGAGCAGTGAATACTTTTTTGCCTAAATGTTGAGTTACCCCAAAATATTATTGCATATGACATGAGAGAGTGAAAGTATGTAAAGTATGTTAGCTTACTAATTTCTATATCCTCGAAATTGGCAATTATTCTGATTGCAAAAGTTGCTGAACCTAGTCGATTTAGAACGTCCAAAGTATGAATTTTACAATTAAGATTCTCATCTATATGTACCCCCAAAAACTTGTTCTACCCTGTCTACTGACTTCTGTTGATGTGTTATATTTATTGAAGGAACTGTACTTTTTGCAGTGGAAAATTGGATGTACTGTGTTTTTTGAGAGTTTAGAGCAAGCCCATATACAGAAAACCAATTAATGACTTTTCCAAAGACCTTATTTGTATAATTTTCAATTGGAGTTTCTTTTGCTGGATTAATAATAATGCTTGCATCATGCTTGCATCAGCAAACAGTGTCAGTTTAGCTTCCTGTTTCAGAGAGGAAGGGAGGTCGTTCACATATATCAAGAACAGAAGGGGACCCATGATTGAACTGATTGAACCTTGTGGAACACTTAATGTAATTTCACCCCTGTTAGGTGGAGTGGTAAACTTACTTAAATCACTTGACCGATATAAGGAAACTTTTTGCTTCCTGTTCTGTAGGTATGACTTAAACGACTCATATGCTATTCCATTTATACCATACAATAGTAATTTCTGTAACATAATGTCATAGTTCACACAATCAGATGCTTTGGACAAGTCACAGAAATTTCCTATTGGTGATAGTTTAAAAACTCTATTATGTGGACAGTTAAGTTGTATATTCCTGTCTCAGTGGAACAGCATTTTTGAAATATGAACTGTGATTTACTAAGTATCCCATTACTGTTGAGATGGCTAACCAATCTTGAGTACATTACTTTCTCAAAGATTTTTCAAAATGCTTTAAGCAAGGATACTGGGCGATAATTATTGACATCTGTGGTGTCCTCCTTTTCGTAGAGAGACCTGACAATACACGTGAATACGATGGTAAAAAATAAGTTAACTTCTCTATTAGCAGAAACTATATGGGGGTCCACAGTCACACAAGGGGCGACCACTGTGGTTAATAGGTCCAGGCAGACAGGTTTTTTTACGTTAAAGCCAGACAGATGACAATCAAGATAAATAGAATAAAAGAAACTTCATGTACACTAAATAGGGGTAAAGCTAACGGCAGTATCAACTTACTTCATCAAAATATCAGGGGAGTAAAAAATAAAGTAGATGAGCTATTAGTGTGTTTAGAGGATCTCAAAAATAAGAATGAGATTGATATACTCTGTCTGTCTGAACATCACGTAACTGTGGGCATGGATAGTGTCAGTATAAGTGGGTACAATTTAGCATCTTACTCTTGTAGATCTAGAATGGATAAAGGAGAAGCTGCAATATTCATAAGGCAAGGGTATAAATGCAAAACTGTAGAAGTAAGCAAATTTTGAGGTTTTTGCATGTGAACTACAGTTAGATAATGTAATATTGATATTAGCAACAGTGTACAGGTCCCCATTAGGAGACTGGGAGCTGGGAGCTGGGGAGTTTGACTCCCTATTATGCTCTCTGTCAGACAAAAACAAGAATTTATTAATCTGTGGCGATTTCAGTGTAAACATTCTAAGCAATTCTGATAGGAAAAGTGAACAATATATAACTTAAAATCAGTGATCAATTTCCCTTCACCTATAGTTCAAGACAGTAGGACGCTAATAGGTAATGCATTTGTACAGAAAGAGGATCTAAAAGAAACACATGCTTTCCCTGTGGTAAATGGACTGTCAGACCATGATGCACAACTGATTAACTTACAGGGTGTACAGTTCGGAAACCATTAAGTAAAAGTGTGAGGTCGCTCAGCCCGTTATCTATAGAGCACTTCAGAGAGAGCTTCAGAAATATTAATTGGGGAGACATATATAATGAGCCAAATGCTAATGATAAATGCAACATATTTCTTGATAAATTTATATCCCTTTTTGAACATCGTTTCCCAAAGAAAATTACGAAATGTAACACCACACATTTTTCAAAGAAACCGTTGATTACTACAAGTATTAAAGTGTCTTTAGAAAGAAAAAGAAAACTGTATGAGGCAGCAAGAACTAGTAAAGATCCAGAAGTAGTTTTACACTATAAAAATTATTGTAACATAGTGAGAAAAGCTGTAGGGATATCAAGAAATACGTATGTGAAAGAAGAAATTAACAACTCTGGCAATAAACTAAACTCAGTATTTAATGCTGTTAGATAGGAGACAGGAAAAGTAACCACTGGGGTAGGTAGTATTACTGTTAAAGAGAACAAGACCATCCTAACCAACAGTACACAAGTAGCTAATGTATTTAACAACCATTTCTTCAGTGTAGGAGAAAAAATTGGCGTGAACAGTTCAAAAGAATAAGCCAGGCAGTACATGGAACAGTCTGTTTTGAAAAAAACTTAGATTAATTTTCATCTAACAACATTTTGTGAAATAAGTAAGATTATTAAATCTTTGAAAAATACATGTTCTGCTGGAGTAGATAACATCTCTAACAAGACATTAAAACAATGTGGAACATTTACAGCTGATGTTCTGTGTCTCATATGTAATACTTCACTAACTCAACGTATTTTCCCGAACAGGTTAATATATGCCATTGTCAGAAAGTAGTAGGTAATAAATTTATTTTTACCGCCTATTGGCTAAAGCACATTTACCGCCTATTGGCTAAAGCACACTGAAGAACGCACAATAATTTCGGAATATATTTGGATGATGATATGAGTAATATTGCGTCTTATGTAAAACTGTCTAATGTGAGAGATATTTATTTAGCTGAAAAACTTATTAACAAAGTCAAAACTGCACTGTGCATTCAGTTGGTAATAATGCTTCGTAACTTACAAAGGAGTGAGATGATTCAAAATAAAACCGTGACTGCTCAAAATAGTATAGTTCCAATACTCCAATGAGCTATATGAAGTGTGAGGAGCTAAGCTACAGTAATACGTCTGTTACTTCGCAGCTGGCCCCAGCTTACGGCCGTGGCGCATAAGCTACACTGTGGCAGGTCGATAGTTCGACAGAGCGAAACTGAAGGGAGAGAGGCAGGAGGGCAAACAACTGTAGACGAAAACACAGACTGACAGAAGAGGAAGCAAAGACAGAGACGGAGAGGGAAAATAGACAGCTGAGTCAACCTGTATCTGCGGGAGACTCACCAAAGAATAGTTACTTGGTATCTGCGACAGTAGGTGGAGTCTTCAACAGAATAAATAGCCAATAATAATCAAGAAAGTGTTAGAAAGTAAGGATAAAAACATTTCAACTCTTTCAGAAATAACGGCCATCCCCAGAAGATACGTAATACATAAAAGGTAAAAAACAGAAGACGTAGTGAACAGTTCAACTTTCCTGAAACATTGAATCATTTTTCGCAACAAAAAGTGTGTGATTTTATACTTTACACTTTCAATTCCCATCTAACGGCACAAGTGCTGCTCCCTATGAAATCTGCTGCTTCGAACTAACTTTAGTGCCAAAGAAACTGGTATAGGCATGCGTGTTCAAATACAGATATATGTAATCAGGCAGAATACGTCGTTGCTGCCGGCAACACATATATAAGACAACAAGTGCCTGGCGCAATTGTTACATCGGTTACTACTGCTACAATAGCAGGTTACCAAGATCTGAGTGAGTTTTAGCGCGGTGTTGTAGTCGGCGCACAAGCAATGGCACACATCATCTCCGAGGTAGCGATGAAGTGCAGATTTTCCCGTACGGCCATTTCACGAGTGTACAGTGAATATCAAGAATCTGGCAAAGCATCAAATCTCTGACATCGCTGCTGCCGGAAAAAGATCCTTCAAGAACTGAACCAACGACGACTGAAGAGAATCGTTCAATGTGACAGAAGTGCAACCCTTCCGCAAATTGCTGCGGATATCAATGCTGTGGCATCAACAAGTGTCAGCGTGCGAACCATTCAATGAAACATCATTGATATGGTTTTTCGTAGCCCAAAAACCTCCCGTGTACCCTTAATAACTGTACGACACAAAGCTTTACGCCTCGAAAGGCCTGACAGCATCGACATTGCACTGTCGATGACTGGAAACATATCGTCTGTTCGGACTAGTCTCGTTTCAAATTGTATTAAGTGGATGGACATGGACGGGTATGGAGACAACCTCATGATTCCATGGACCCTGCATGTCAGCAGGGGACTGCTCAAGCTGGTGGAGGCTCTGTAATGGTGTGGGGCTCGTGCAATTGGAGTGATGTGGGGCCTCTGATACGTCTATATACGACTCTGACAGGTGACACGTACGTAAGCATCCTCTCTGATCACCTGCATCCATTCATTTCCATTGCGCATTCCGACAGACTCGGGCAATTCCAGCAGGATAATGCGACATCCCACTCGTTAAGAATTGCTACAGAGTGGCTCTTCTGAGTTTAAACTCTTCCTCTGAGCACCAGACTCCCTGGCATGAACATTATTGACTATATCTGGAATGCCTTACAACGTGCTGTTCAGAAGAGACCTCCATCCCCTCCACTCTTACGGATTTAGGGAGAACCCTGCAGTATAGAGGTGTCCCTCCAGACATTAGTCGAGTCCATGCCACGTTCTTTTGCAGCACTTCTGTGTGCTCGCAGGGCCCTACACGTTATTAGCCAGGTGTACCACTTTCTTTGGCTCTTGAGTGTAGCATGACTGTTAACATATTCATAGAACAACATCGGGTTTTACGTTTACTGTGTCATCATGTTTCATCTCTAGAGCTATTTTATTCTCGCCTTTAAATACATGTTGATGAACGTACTGGTGCTCGATATAAACAGCGCTGTACTGAGTCAGCGTACATTCCTCGATACATTGCATGGTGGACACTTTAGACCAAAGTTAGCGATTTTCTGTACTATCATATTCATTTATTACGTTAAGGAATTAATATTCTGTGTACCTCTGTCCTGACGTTGCTTTCCCTCGTCTTATTCTCATGATCCCGCGCGAGATGTACGATTAGGGCCGGAAAATTGCCCTGAAGTATTTTTCAAATACTTTACACTAAAAGTTACCCAAATTAACCCATTTCGGGAAGAGTGCCACCACTTCAGATATTCGAACTTCACATCGCTGAGAATCGCTTTTACATCTTCTTACACTCCATACCGACGCACTGCGATTCTAGCAGCGTGTGTGAGGACTCTTTTTGTCGTGTCTACTCGGTAAGGTCTCCAAACTCTGCGACCGACTGAAGTGGCGCAGTGGTGCCATACAAAGAGAGCGGCCGGACGCATTCCCCACCACCCCCAACTAGAGCTTCTCATCGACAGCACACAGAAAGGCACTTTTCCTTTACAAAGTGTGAATTTTAACTGCATCTGATTGATGTAGGTGTTTATGTTGGATGTTGGATGTTGGATACCGATGAGAGAAGGAAGAGGGTGAAACACGATGCCGGCGAATAGCCTACTGCGACAGGAACCACTGAGCTCATAATCCTCATCCAGGTAGCACGAAACCATGACACAGGCTGGGATTCCGGCCTAGAACCGATCGCTCCTAACGCGTAGACGGTAGCCAGTATAACTAAGCTTAGAAGGGAGTTGGAAGTTTCGTATGGGAACGTATTTCGGTTTTATAGAGTGAGACGAGGCTTTCAGTCATGTTAGTTGACAAATGTCATGCAGTATTATAGATATACGGGAGAACCCGAAGGTATTAAAAGCCTATATCAAGAAACAAAATTCACAATTAATAAGGGATGAGAGAAAACTGTGACCCAACAGTTCATAGCGAGACAATGATGAACTTTATCACCAAGCCTTATTACCACACCGCGTCGTAAGAACTTATGAACTCAGAAGGGACGGAGGAAACGAATGGAAGTTTACGGGTTGAGAGGGAATCTGATGTTATTGCAGTGATTACAGAATCGAGTCAAATTTACAAAGAATCTGTGACTATGGGTCCACTTATCGATACGATGCTGCACCCGTTCTGGCTAGATGTATGCACCGAATTGGTTGGGAAGGGCTATCTTCTCGTGACACAATCTGGACCGTAACTGTTGTAACTGGTCCATCATATCCTGGATATCGGCTTAGATACAGTGCTGACGTCCGACCTCGACTCACAGATGTTCAGTTGGTAACAGATCGAGGATCTTGCCACGAGAGTACCTCAACATAAAGCAGACAATTCGTAGACACACGTGTCATGTGTGGATGAGAATCATCCTGCTGATAAACGTCACCATGATACTGTCTCATGAGATGGGGATGCACGATATCCATGACGTACCGTTCAGTAGTCTTGAGTTCCCTCGATCGCGACCGGCTGTGACCTGAAATCATACCAGATGGTTGTCCACTTCATGATTCGCAGAGGACGACGGTTCACATCCGACTCTGGGCATCCAGATTTAGCTTTCCCCGTCACTTCCCTAAACCGCTCCAGCCGGGATGGTCAATTGAAAGGGAATGGCCAATTTTCTCTCCCATCCTTGAAAGTTCCCAAGCTTTCCTTCGTATCGAATGACTTCGATTCCACGGGATCTATAATCTTCCCTCCTTTTTCCTACACCATGTCGCCTGTTGGAACACTGTCGTGCCTCTTGGAAGAATGGTACTTCTCCTCCGCTCGCCGCCAGACTCGCAGATAAGTGTCGTCCGTGTATAACTGTGATTTATTGTTGAACACAGTGCGACACCTTTCCTCCCTGCAGTCCATACTTCTCTGCCATGGCACCTCTCCAAGCGCAGCCGTTTGTGTCGTGGTGTTAGCTGGAGCCTACACGTGGGACGCTAATTCTCCAGTCCGGCGGCTGCTACTCTCTAACCAGTAATGCGGGATGAGGCAAAATTTTGTACGGGGTCCATTTTGATATCGAATGGGAAGCTAAGAAGTGAAATGGTAACGACGTTCTTGGTACGCACAGTCTGGTGATCCTCTCTTGTGGTCGACCAGTACCTTGACAACGAATAAGCCTGCCCTTGAGCTGTCATGCAGGCCATGTACGGTCCAGTGCCGCATCTGAATGCCCCACAATTCTGTATATTGCACGATTCGACCAGCTGGCCAAATAGGAAGCCAAAACGAACTCTGTCAGGTGCTGACAACGCTGTCTCAGTCTACTACACAGCCTCTCCGTTTCCCTAACAGTGATAATTCAACATCTGACGCTGTTCACATACCCTACCAGGTCTGGCAACAACAAACACGAACAACACTAATGCACTCTGGTGGCCATTATACATATCACAGAGAATTGCAGCCTCAATCAGTTACATTCCCGCTGATTATATGAACGTATAAAGAAGTTATATTGACATCCAACCATGACTTTTGGGCGCTTCACTTTCTTTGTCAGGCAATGTATATTCATGACGCTGTTAGACAATAGAAAATCAATCTCTAGTTGTTAGACAACGAAAAACCCTGGTCAACTTAAGCATTAAAACTGACCAAATGACTAGATAAACATTAGGATGTTCGTTGATAAACAAACAATTTTACAAGAGAATGTCGACGACCTGCAAGGGTAATACATTATCTAGATCAGATATACAGAATGATTAGGTACTCCTACCAATATCGTTTAATGCAACCCGCAAGGTTTCTTCTCAGTACCCAAACATGTTTCAGCACCACTGTGCCATCATCAGTGAGTTTCCGTTTTATTTATTCTGTAATGTGAACAATTTTATTAAATTCTTACAAAATTATGTGGATGTTTAGTTCAAAGAACGTTTCTTTTTGTTAATACCTTTACACTTGCTGTGCATGATTATTCTGGATCGCTTGTGTATTATTTACTGCAGGTAGCTTGTCATCTGCAACCAAACGATCTTGATGAGAAATTTTGCTGAGAATTAACCTATCATCCGGAATTTAATTTAGTTTGTGGCGATATTTCGTGCCTATATTCGTTTTTACTTACGTTTTCATGTGGCAAGCCCTTTTATTCTCCGCATCATGGTGAGGTGTCGTGATGCATACGTAAATATAACACTGTGTTTTGGTGAAGTGAAAAGTGCTTTCACGACATTATTTGTAGAAAATACGTGTCATCCTTCAACATCGTTTGGTTGCCGATGACAAGTTACCTGTAGTAAATAATACACAAGTGATGCGGAGAAACCATGCGCACCAAGTGTAAAGGTATTAACAAAAAGAAACGAACTATTGTTTGAACTAAACATCCACTTAATTTTGTAAGGATTTAATAAAAAATGACCAAATTACAGAATAAATAATACGGTAACCCACTGATGATGGCACATTGGTACTGAATCATATTTGGGTACTGAGAAAAAACGGTGTTTTGCATAACTGGTGGACGTCACATCCTACAATTTTTGACTGCACTCGCGGTCAACACAAGGAGCTGCAAATTCAAATGATGAATAACAAAATAATACTTGTTTCCCTACCAATGTACCAAAAGAAATCATAGTATTTACTTAAATTAGAGTTATGGGATTAGTAACTTAATTCTAATACACAGACTATGATCAAAATCATTACATAAAATAATTTTTTCTAGGAAAAAGAAATTATCTTACAAATTGACACAGAAAATTATCGACCAGAATTTGATATAGAATGAGGTATCTCTTAATGCAAACACATCGCTGTTTTGTTTTTTTACTAATATTTAACTGACTCAGGAGGATGATACGAGGGAAAAGGAATTTTCTCTGAGATGTAATGAAGACCAAAACTCCCATTAGTTCTTTCATTAGCCACTTAGTGCTGAGAATTCACATCATCCTACTGTTGTGTTAATAACAACTGGAAAATTAACTGGTTTTGAATGACACGGTCTGAAGATGCGAATGCTTCATGAAGCAACCACCGCTTCTTACAAGTAATACATTCTCCTGAGTGTATCGGGTATCCCTAAAGCAACACAGTTTTTGATTTTTCTCTTTCATCTAGAAATTTCTTCAAGTATTAAGGGGTTAAAATGGAAATAGTGAATAGAAGACGTTATTATTAGACTGAAATAGATTTTTTATTTTTCGTAGTTATTGGTAATAAGCTAAAGATATTGGTATACCCATATGATAACTTTGTTCGATAAAACAATAGTACCTTGTTTCTGTACGCTTTCAGTTTCTTATTTAGTGAAAAGAGGTCATATTATTTCTTTTGACGGTTGTTGGTTAAAGGACTCTTGGCGTAATATCCCCACGTTATATATTATCGATATGGGTGTTATCCTGTTTTGTTTGCCTGTAAAAATTTCTGATTCTTTTATATTTGGCACGAAAAGCAGAGGCGATCCGTAATTACAAAAATAATGCACCACTCCTAGCATAACCTGCTTATGCTATCACTAAATGTATGTGTTAATTATAAGGGCTGAGGAATTATTTGGCGTCAGAGCACGCCTATGAATCTTCACAATGTATTCGACAGAAATAATTCATACAGTTCTACTGATTACACAGTCACTAACGTGATTTGGGTAACAGTAGTCACTGATAACAATAACAAAACTGATAGTATCAGTAGAATGGGGAGGACTCGAAACGTGAAAACTGGAAACTCTTTTCCACATCCGTGTTATATACGCTACGTTGCTCGAGCGCCCAAGAGCAGACCACAGTCAATGGGTGAGGCGCCGCAGCGTCTCCTAGCGAGACTTCATTCGTCTGCCTCGGTCCCCAGAAGCGCAGACGGCGAGCACGTTGTAAGGGGCAGGAAGAAGTGGGCCCTGCTCCACCCCGCCTTCCAATACTCAAACAGTGGCTGCAGACCTGGCTGCGGCGGAAACTTTCTCCCGCCTGATGGGGGCGCCGTAATGATTGCCTGTTAGTTCAAGCTGCAGCTCGCGCTGCTACCCCCACCCCCGCACTCTCCCCTGCCCCTCGGCCCCCACCTCGGCACTGACGTCAATGGACCTGTGGACGCAGCGGACGTAAAACGCAACTGACGCCGCACCTCATTACTGCGACAAAAACTTCCCTTCCCTCTCCACTTATTCTCTACTGTTACCTCTCCACTCCGAAAATCATTGTGCATCTCGGATCTCTTACTCATTATGTCTGTTTTGTTATCCTCTTCCCCCTGTCTGATAAGGAAAAGAGTTAATTTGGTTGTTATGAAGTCTCAAATGGTTCAAATGGCTTTAAGCACTATGGGACTTAATATCTGAGGTACCAGTCCCCTAGACTTAGAACCACTTAAACCTAACTAACCTAAGGACAACACACACATCCATGCCCGAAGCAGGATTCGAAACTGCGACTGCAGCAGCAGCGCGGTTCCGGATTGAAGCGTCTAGAACCTATCTGCCACAGCGGCCGGCGTTATGGAGTCTGTAGGTTCGAAAAAATGTGATTCACATATGGAGATACAGTGACTCAGTAACTTGATCAGTTGCGACAGTTACTCAAAAAGGGGAGACCGTAAACACACCGATCATGTACAGTTGTCATCTGCACCTGGTCCTCTAGTACATATGTTCATTAATGAGTGCAAGGACGCTGGAGATAATTCGCATACCACAAAAAATCATATGAAGGTTGTGTGTGTGTGTGTGTGTGTGTGAGAGAGAGAGAGAGAGAGAGAGAGAGAGAGAGAGAGAGAGAGATGTTGTTACAACGTCCATGACCAAGACTCTGCTGAGTGAAATGTAGAATTCTAAACATTGATTAAACTTTCAGTTGGTGGAAAACACTTGACATTGAGTGCAGACTCGATGCTAAATGGCGGAGTTGTTTTCTCGTGTTCAGAAGTGACGTTTAATGCTTTACAAGTGGAGAGTAATGTTCTTGGCATTGACACTGGTTTATCGTTAAGACGAATTTTAACGATAAGTAAAAACTCAATAAATTTGATGTTTTATAAAATTTCTAAGGTGGAAGAACAAGCTGCTGTGAACTAGCTTGTCCTTGCCTGTAATATGATATATCTTCCTTCACTTTACGTGCTGCTTAACAGCTTATCTCACAGAAATGCATGGAGAGCGTTTCAGACAAATCTATGCTTAAATTTCTTCAACTGTTTCAACGTTGAAAGAAGAAACCTCACTCAAAATGATGTAAAATATTTGAGAGTATGCTGAGCATAATTTAATATGCTGGGCACTGACATGAGACGGATGCTTAAACCGCAAGCAGAATGGGAGGTATTTTGAAATACCAAACAGAACGGCATAATTGAAGTGTGGGCCTCTCTCTACAAAGTCTGACAAACGGCTACAGGCATGCAATCAAGTCATGAGCAGCTGGAGACTCTTGAGGGAAGTACAGACATTCACACAGCAAACAAGAGAGTTTATTGTTGGCTGGGTACTTTCTTAGAAACCCACGAAGCAAAACACATTTAAAGCAATGCACAGTAATGTGCGATTCTCTGTGGAGACTGCAGCAAGCACTGGGAATTGCCACAATGAGGAACATCATGAGAAGTAGATCGCAGTTTCTGGATTACATACCAGCTGGCTCGAAATCCGGAATTTTCACCCTGCATTTAGATGGAAGATGTGGTTCACAGTGTCAGTCAGTACTACAGAATTACAGTATTCTGTATTACTCGAGACTGACGTAAATATCGATACTAATTACGTAATTAATCAGAAAGATTGGGCCTAATTACACAACTACATGTATAGCTCTACACAAGGACGGCGGAATACGCCGCAAAAACTGACGATACCATTCAACTGTTGCTATCCTGCTGGGAAAAAAATTCGCAGTAACACTCGGAACTAATTACAGAAACACTCAAACTCTAAACTGCAACTACAAGCTGGCGGGAAAAAGGCAGTGTTATAAGGTACTATCTTTATTCTTTTTAGCGGGAAATATGTTTAACTGACGAGATGCTGGTGTTGGACAGAAAGGAGTTTGAAAAGTGTATTACCTGCAAGCATACAGTATCTATCTTTGTTCGACGTCAGAGTTCGCTAGAGACGCCTACTAAAAATCACCCTACAGGGCAGCTAACTGAAGCCAATACACGAAGCTAGTGGAAAAAATGCATCACAGTTCTAATTACACTACGAAATTGTCATGAAAAAACCAGAACTTGTAACGAACTGGTCATAGTGCAGCACATGTACTGAGAAAAATTGTCGTCCTTAAAGACTGCAAAGCGGGTGGTAGTTGAACATGCGTTCTCCTTGATATACAAACTGCCGAAAATCGAGGACCTCTCCCCTCCCTCCCTCCATCCACCCCATAGGTGGTGGATGGAGGGAGGGAGGGTGCAATTCTGCCGGCAGCCTCGCAGTGCTTGATACTGTCTGTCTTGAGGTGATGGTCCTTTGCCAACACAAAAGCAGGTACAGTTAACCAGACAACAGGAGGTAAGAGAACGGCTGTCGACCTTGTTCATCTATAGTGACACAGACACCCGTAATGGTTAGGAGGCACACCTGACACAGATTAGGCAGGCCCCCAACTTTTCCAATAGGCCTCTTGTTCTGTGATGGAAAACACTTTTGTTTGACATGTACAACTCTTAAATGCAATCTGTTGCAAGTATTTCTCGGAAAGACAGGACCCCACTGGAACAACAACGAAATTCCGGAGAACGGTCCAGCTGGGACCGAGGAAGAGCCTTGATCTCCTAGGAAAGTCGTTCGCCATTCTGCACCAGACTATTTAACATCAACTTGACTCATATAATAAAGCAACTATTAAAAAAATTCTCAATTATAATAAATGTCTTCTTTCCATGGAAGCAGACAAAGTCCATTTTAATTTAGTTTTATGAGCAACATTGGTATAGTTTGTCACGTTCGGCTGCATTCGCGTCTCATTATTTTGTGACGTCCAACAAATTGTACAGTCACCGAACACGAATGACCATATGAGACATTCCCACCCTGCAATGAAATCAGAAAAAAACTTCGACTATTTTGATGCGAAAACTTCCAATCACTGCAGAATGTCCTCATTATTTCAAAATTAAATTGATCATGAGAGTCACTTTGCATCACGAGTATTTTTTTTTTCTGTAGTCGGATTACACTCTCCAGGTAGACCAAATGGGAAACTGAGGAGGGAATACGATGTTCTTGTCGAGGAACACTGTTTAGAAATGACACCTGAAGCTGACCACAGAGGGATCCTACAGCCCACAACATTCGTTTTGTGTAAGGACCATGCTTTAAAAACACGATCGTCGCAACTACGTTACCGTCACCCTGCATAAAAAGCGGTCTTGAGTTTACAGGTACATACAAGAGCTGCTGATATTGTTACACTTTCAGGTAGAACTGCTGCCAGCGATTTGGAATCAAGTCTATCCATTCAACTACTTACTTGCATTGGATCCTGTAGAGACATTTTTAGTGATTACAGTCACTGGTAATATTTGTGGCACTCTCATTTCCCGAAACGAGTCACCTTTTTCGAACCTATCTGCTAAGGATCCGATACGGCAGAAAATCCAGTGCTGTTTTTAGACAGTCCCTCTGCATCTTGTAATTGCATCTAAGTCTATGCCCCCACCGCCCCTGTAGCTTAGTCTATGTGATCACCCCAATTTAAGTCTGACCTGTACGGAAGTCAGAGAGCGCTATATCTAAGACCTTTTGCAGCCTGTAGGGAAACAGGATGAGCTGAGTTAATACGACAGGAGCGCTTGTTGATCACTCGGTGCAAATGGGAACATAATGCCATCTCTCTGCCAACGGTGTATAGTGTTTAAAACGAAGAATTCCCCCTGCAACACAAGGTAGTAGGAGAGACAGTACGAGCAGTTACGGTGGTATTTCTTTTTGGGAAAATTAGGAGGATTGCACATCATACATGGCATGGAGGAAGGACGAAGATTTTGCGGCACATCTCCAAACTGATGTCCGAAGGTGATTAACGACCTCAACATTTAAACTCATCTGTCACAGGGCGAGTCTGGAATAATCAGTTACGCTTCCGAACAACTGTATTAAGGTGACAACATCTACATTTAATCCCATGTTCCACAGCGACAAGTAGCAGACGTCGAGGGTTCCGTCAAGATTCCCTCCATCTCAACGGTGTCAGTCGATCATTATGCGTTAATCAACAGCGAACCCAGTGGATGATCTGGAGTGGAAAGATGCCATTGACATGGAGTGTTGCACTGTAATGCACACCGCAGTTGGTAGCGAGTTCAATTTTAGCTATTTTACCCAGAAGTCGGAGAGAGCAATATCCACCACATTCTGCAACCTGTTTAGAAACATAGTGAGCTGAGTTAATGCTATAGGAGCGTGTTTTGACCACTCGGTGGAAGAGGGAAGATGTTCTCATAGCTCCACCACCCGTGTAGGATGCGTCAGGTCAGCATCAAATGAAGCCTGCTCCTGCAACACGACGACAGTACGACTAATTACGGCGGTGTTCCTTGCTGGGAAAGTTGGGAAGACTGAGCGTCGAAGCAGATCCACCTCCCTCAGAATCCATTCACGTCTATCGCATCTACATCTACATCTACATCTACATACATACTCCGCAATCCACCATACAGTGTGTGGCGGAGGGTACGTAGTAACACAACTAGCATCTTCTCTCCCTTTTCCACTCCCAAACAGAAAGAGAGAAAACTGACTGCCTAAATGCCTCTGTACGAGCCCTAATCTCTCTTATCTTATCTTTGTGGTCTTTCCGCGAAATGTAAGTTGGCGGCAGTAAAATTGTACTGCAGTCAGCCTCAAATGCTGGTTCTCTAAATTTCCTCAGTAGCGATTCACGAAAAGAACGCCTCCTTTCCTCTAGAGACTATCACCCGAGTTCCTGAAGCATTTCCGTAACACTCCAGTAATATATCAGCAGCCAGCCTCTGAATTGCTTCTATGTCCTCCCTCAATCTGACCTGATAGGGATCCCAAACGCTCGAGCAGTACTCAAGAATAGGTCGTATTAGTGTTTTATAAGAGGTCTCCTTTACAGATGAACCACATCTTCCCAAAATTCTAACAATGAACCGAAGACGACTATCCGCCTTCCCCACAACTCCCATTACATGCCTGTCCCACTTTGTATCGCTCTGCAGTGTTACGCCAAAATATTTAATCGACGTGACTGTGTCAAGCGCTACACTACTAATGGAGTATTCAGACATTACAGGATTCTTTTTCTTATTCATCTGCATTAATTTACATTTATCTATATTTAGAGTTAGCTGCCATTTTTTACACCAATCACAAATCCTGTCCAAGTCATCTTGTATCCTCCTACAGTCACTCAACGACGACACCTTCCCGTACACCACAGCATCATCAGCAAACAGCCGCATATTGCTATCCACCCTATCCAAAAGATCATTTATGTAGATAGAAAACAACAGCCGACCTACCACACTTCCCTGGGGCACTCCAGATGATACGCTCACCTCCGATGAACACTCACCATCGAGGACAACGTACTGGTTTCTATTACTTAAGAAGTCTTCAAGCCACTCACATATTTGGGAACGAATCCCATATGCTCGTACCTTAGTTAGGAATCTGCAGTGGGGCACCTAGTCAAACGCTTTCCGGAAGTCAAGGAATATGGCATCCGTCTGATACCCTTCATCCATGGTTCGCAAGATATCATGTGCAAAAGGCGAGTTGGTTTCGCAGGAGCGATGCTTTCGAAAGCCGTGCTGATGCATGGACAGCAACTTCTCTGTCTCAAGGAAATTCATTATATTCGGATTGAGAATATGTTCGAGAATCCTGCAACAAACCGATGTTAAGGATATTGGTCTGTAATTTTGAGGCTCCGTCCTTCTACCCTTCTTATATACAGGCGTCACCTGCGTTTTTTTTTTTTTTTTTTTTTTTTTTTTCTCCAGTCACTCGGGACTTCACGTTGGGCAAGATATTCGCGATAAATGCAAGCTAAGTAAGGAGCCAATACAGTAGAGTACTCTCTGTAAAACCGAACTGGAATCCCATCAGGACCTGGCGATTTATTTATTTTGAACCCATTCAGCTGGTTCACAACCCCAGGGATGTCTATCACTATGTCCTCCAAATGGGAATCTGTACGAGACTCAAACGGCGGTATGTTTGTACGATCCTCCTACGTGAAAGATTTCTCAAACGCTAAATTTAAAATTTCAGCTTTCGTTTTGCTGTTTTCCGTTGCCAGGCCAGACTGATCAGTGAGCGACTGGATGGAAGCCTTCGACCCGCTTACCAATTTTACCGATTATCAGCCAAACATTCTGTCAGCGTTATTCTGTACCATCGAGCAGAGAAAAATTACGAACTATCTTCGTGCCGGCATTGGGCATATGTAACGATTAAATATTCAGGTATTGATCCATGGCACAGACCAGTGTAAAGCTGCATCGCCTGTAATGTAGGAGGACGACCATATCCCACAAACTACACAATAAGTCGCAAAACACGCTCCCTGTGACCCTGTGTCGTATTTTGAAACATTGCTTTGTACACTTCCATACATCTTGTTTTTTCCGCCACGACTCCGGGGTCCATGTCAGTTTCTAAACTGACGTTAACACTTTCAGATCCACTGCTTCTCGCAGAAAACTGAACTTTGCACGGAATAAATCATGTTGCTACTGCTGCTACCATAACACATCATCCACACTGAATGATTTTAAATAAAAGACAGTTACAACATAAGGAAATCAGAAGAGTTTGGCAGCGCTGTAGACAGTTTCCAAACTGCTGTCTGAAGGTGGTTGACGACCTCTACATTTAAACTCATCTGTCACAGTGATGGAATAGCTGATGACTCTGCATTCCATTTCCCTCATATCGCAGTCATGTACACAATCACTGTTTCGGTGCTATCCCTTCCCAGAAGGTGTTGGCTTCCACCAAAACTCATTCTCCATCTCAAACAATCGATGTCAGTCAATCATTATGTGGTAACGAACAGCGTACCAGTGAACGGATGGGGTGGAAAAGACGCCGTCGATGTACTGTAATAATAAGCATTACAGTTGATAGTCCAAACAATTTTAGCAATTTTACACTAATTTCAGCACCGACCAGTGATGTGACAGCATGTTTCCCAATTTCCATATAATCGCTAAACTGTCCCTTCTCTACTTCGAGAGTATCATTGCGAATGTAGATAGATGACAGAGCAGTACGTCATTCATTGTTAATTCTCGAACATATACATTATCAAAGTATACCAGACAGTGCTCTACATATTTCTAGCACCTCGAGAATAGTGCATAATTTACGATCTTCCTCTATGCTGGTGGGAGACACAGCATTCTCACAGCTTTAGGATGAAATTAGAGACAGAAAGACTCCCTCGCACTGTCTTTGACCAACCCACCTGCAGTACCATTACCGTTTTAATCTACAGCTGGCCAGAATTAGACCGCTATATTCTGTGTCTCGTAAATGAATGGAACTTGCCGAGTCCTCGCCCATCCAAGTGCACAAGAGTTCTCCAGACGCGCCCATGTCGAGGAGGCTAGCACCCCTTATCGGTGTATAGTAGTTGTAGTGTTGGCAGAAGAGCCAACACTGTTTCTAGAGGAGGCCGAAATGCACGCGTTTAATTACACGCTGACTGGCGTGAGGTCTGGAACAGGACAATATCTTGAGAATTGCAAATAAAGTACGTAGTTGATGTAATACTTAACTTTAATCCACAATTGTAGAACATCTATCTTGATGATACATGCTTCACATAATAAATATCAATATATATAGCAAAGGATTATGGCGCCTTGCTAGGTCGTAGCAAATGTAGCTGAAGGCTATGCTAACTATCGTCTCGGCAAATGAGAGCGTATTTGTCAGTGAACCACTGCTATGAACGTCGGCTGTACAACTGGGGCGAGTGCTAGTACGTCTCTAGACCTGCCGTGTGGTGGCGCTCGGTCTGCTATCACTGACAGTGGCGACACGCGGGTCCGACGTATACTAATGGACCGCGGCCGATTTAAAGGCTACCACCTAGCAAGTGTGGTGTCTGGCGGTGACACCACAGTAGTAGATTCCAAAGTGCTGTGATGTAATAGCAGACGGTTAAGAAGAACAAGAAACGGGTAGTTTCTTTGCATGATGGTGCTCCAGATGGATGGAGTTCGAAGCATTTTACGTAAATCAACTACGCTATCAATTCTGTTCTTTTAGTGTTTGGGATCAGTACCTGAAGAGTAATGATAAGGGGGAATATGAACACACGCACTCCTAAGGCTACACGGTTCTGCACTTAAGGCAGGCTATAATGTTGGATCTCTTCTGTTTTCAACCTATCAGTCAAGAGGAGTGGAGCGCTGTTATCAATTCAATGTGAAAAGGATGGACACTCTTTGGAAGGGCTATAGCTGTTCGTGCATATGCGGATCACGTGATGGTTCTACACCCCAATCCTCCGGAGATAACCTCGACTGTGTTCATTTGCCTAGGAATTTCACTGAGGAGCTTGACCGTTCATCCTTTGCTTTTCTTGTAAATGGCGGAGGTCGTGTCACACTCTCTGAATGCATTGAGGAGGATGTTGTTGAAGTTTGACTGCTGAAGACAATTAGGATTTCCCTTCCTTTGCTGATTCACATATTCCTTTCTCAACAAAATTGCGTCGGTCACTGCCAACATCATTCTCACAGATTCCACAGGTCTCTACCATCTGTCGTAAGAAGATGCTATACATAAAAAAACTCTCTTAATTACGGCAAATAAGTGCTCAATAAACAGAAAGTTACTCCACCCTTTCAACAAATGATAGTGGAGCTATTTTGTCTACTCACACAAGAGAACTGGACAGGAATTGGTGGGGAATATACGGTCTATTTTTCTGTGGGTAAACCGAAGAACGAACACTTCTCGTGAAGGGGGAATTGACTTCTCCCAGGAGAAAGCCACAACAGGAACGCTAACAGTCGATTTCCCTACTAGCAGTGCAAGGTCGTGTGCGAAGATTTACCTAGATTCTCTTCGTATATGTGGTTTTATTAGCACATAATATCTACATTCCATTTAGTGTTAACACAATTTATGGAAAGTACGTAAGTACTTCGCCATTGTGTCTGCACCCAACCAATTTTGTGGAAAATAAAGGCTCCGTCTGTGTGTGTGGAATACGTTACTACTGACAAGGTGTGCTACGAAAGATTCGGTACGATTGTGAAACAGCACTTAGTTGTTTGCTGCAGACGCACAAATGAGGGAAATTAGTGAGCTCGTTCTGGCGACGTGCCTCCCCGCTCACACTTCTACCCACCACCCTTGCTCCCTCGTACTGCTACAAGTTACATCAATTACATCCCCAGAACACTTTTCATCCCCTAGTATGGCTCTATTGTACGTAGATATTGTACAGTCATTTATGTTTGGTCTTATCTCACTTCATGTAACAATAAAAATTCATTTTATACCATTACAACACTACTTTTAACTAAGCCGTAGTGAAATTTTCTGTTTTGGAGAGCGCGCCGCAGCGCGTAGTGTAAAGCAGTCGTCCTCCGTTTCTGGCGGTGGCGCCGCTGTGGCAATCGCAGCTTTGGTGTCTCCCTCTGGTGTGAAAGGGGAAAAGTTGCCTGTTCACGAGCATTTAAGGGGCGCTATGAGCTCGGCAGAGGGTCAGTCGGTGAGCCGGAGTCGTGCAGTCTGTCAGTCTGAGTCTAGTCAGTTGGTCAGCCGGCTCAGTGTCGGGCAGTCAGTGCCTGTTTGTCTGTCTGTCAGTCTGCCGTACGTTAAAGTAGTCAGTCGGAATGAGGCTAGATGACTCTCGCGTCACCAGTTGCTGGTCTGTCTCTCGTTTGCATTTGTGCGGCGGTTAGTGTCTGTCTGTCGTTGGAGTGCTAGAATGTCTGTTGCTTGGATCAGACCTTAAAGCCAGAAAATGAGAGTCTTGCCACTCTGCCAGTAAGAGAACTCAGCTAGTGGTCGCCCGGTCGGGGCTGAGTTCCTGCATCTGAGTCTGCGCGTTAGGCCGCCAGTCTCCTCGAGTTGCTCGGGCAACGGTCATTGGCGGTTGGATTGGTCGGTTGGTTGGTCGCGCACTGAGACACGAGATGACGTGTCCGCCTTGAGCGTCGGCGCGCGTGTGAGGCTGGCAGCGGACGGTTCGGGAGAGCGTTGGGAGTGCTGCACCAGGTCTTCTCCAGAAATCGCAGTTTATTACAAGTTAAGTGATTGAAGATATGTTGTTTCATTTGCTTGTTAAATTCTACCTGTTTTCTTGGTGAGGTCACCAGCCGCTTTGTTTTGGGGTCGCCCCACCATTCTTCTCCGTTTGCCCACCCGCGGGAAGGTGGTTATTGTGAATTGGGTGGTACGTTTTTCCCTTGTGGAATTGGGGAGGTTTAAAGCAATCTGCGGTTCGGGTTGTTTAGTAACCCCCCCCCCCCCCCCCCCCCCGGTCCCAGTGAATCTGCCATATCCTGCCTCTGTCATGGTTGTCGGATTCGGTGTTGACGAATTTATTGCTTAAAGGCCGAATTCTTGAAATATGTTTCTATCTTGTTTATCATCTTACGAGGTGGTATATGTGTAATGTAGAGCACGTTGTACATTTCATGTAAGTCTGCATTTTATGGGTTTTATTTAAATAGTTATTTTAGGTTATAAGATTGCCACGCTTCCACCGTAAGAGTCCTTAAAAAGAAATAGCACTTTCGGTGGCAAATAATTTCAGGGTTGTACCATTTTCATTCCTTTTACAGGGTGCATAGTTTACGTGTTTGTGTGAGCTGTTAAAAATTTTTTGTGTAAAGTAATCTGGTGTGTTGCAGATTTGCACCAGTGTACTCTTTCAGAGGTTGTTGTGAGCCGTCATGACTACGGCCGTGTTGAAAGGGAGCAGGCAAGCTTCTCAGCCCGAAGACTGCTACTATTAATATTGTTCTTTGCCTCTAGATAAAACTGTAACTTGATATTTCGAGGGTGCTTTTCTGCTTGTAATTTTAAATCTGTTTTGAAAAAGCTTTTAGGAATAAATTCACATTTGTTAAAGGTAATTTTCCGTCAGTTACTTCCTGGCAACTACTTCCACGCTCACCTAGTGTGATTAAATGTGTCAATGTTCTTGATGAATCGCCAGTAAATAAAGTAAATTCCTTAACAAAAATTTGAAAGTAAATTCACGGTTCATTAATACTTCCAGATTTTTCCATGCCCTGCGACGCAGAAACTAATGGTTCTTCAGAAAAAATAAATAAGACCCTTTTTGTACGAAATTTAATGTAATTTAATTGTGTACTGAGAAACATTTTCGAATGAAGCCGTGAATGTCGAATTATTCAAGACAAACAATTGCGACTAAACCCCTTTGTTTCCCCTATTCGTACTGTTTTGGTCCTTGTTGACTGGGCTACCGCACTGTTGCTGGCTCCAGGTGACAGTTGCGGTACGTGCCCTCACGTGCTTTGCGCTTGAAGGAAGGGTGTATTCCGTAAATTGTGTCTCGCTTGCTCACATAGAATTCGTGGCTTACTGCCACCATCAGCGATGACCTCTAGCAACAAAACGAACAAGAACTCAGTAAATATGTCGCTACAGTCTCGTGTAATGCTCGCAATGACTACTACATTCACAGCGGTGCACTCAGAACACTTCTCAACACTCATATGCATAACACAGACGCCCAGAAGAGGCCTACTCGACCGCTATCGCTTCTACCTCGAACTATATCGGTGTAACGTCATTAAAACTATGCAGCGTGCTTACAAGTAAACCTCAACGTAGTATGATTATCATGCGCCTTTGGAGGAAACTGATGCTGGCTACAACAATTCTGCACATTACAACGCAGATATTCCTACTGTCTGTTCTTCCCCTCGACTTTTGCTCCCCTATGTCTCCCACTAGAACCATGGGAGTTATTTCGCGATGTCTTAATAAACACCGTTCTTCTAGTTAATTTATTCCTCGTATTTTTTTCCTCACTGATACTGCGGTGACTGCCTCATTGCCTATATTAGCGTAGTATGCTTAATTCTCTACGCTACTACCCCAACGCTTCGATTCTCTTCTCTTCACGATTTCTCAGCATCCATAGTTCACTTCCATACAGTGCTGCGTTCCAGACGAGCATGCTCACAAATTTCTAACTCATCTCACCGTTTGTGATTGATATTAGCAGACCACTTATGATTAGGAATGATCTTCTCGCCCGGGCTCTCATGTCTCTTATATCCACATTACTTCGCAAAGAACAAATGTCAAGATGAAGCGAATAATTTTTGTATTATTGGCATTAGGCCATGATCGAAGGCATATTTTTGTGGCTAACGTTGTGTCTTCCAATGCTGTAGAAAACATCAGAGGCGATGAAGATTCAGTTACATTGATTAAGTTTCAAATTGATATCTGTATCTTTACAGCCTCTGATAACATCTCCAGCATTCGAAGACGCAATGTTAGTCACAGAAATATGTCTTCGATCGTGGCCTAATGCTCATAAAATAAAAATTACCAACTACGCAAATATAGGCCGTGAGAAGTGAATCAGAAGCGGATAAATTTGTATGTTCAAAAAAACAATTTTGATCTGCTTAGAAATAGGGATGGGACACACCGACAGATTAAAACCACTACTAGTATTTTAGTTCCGAATAACTGATGATTTTCAATATTTGTTCACACTCAGTTTTAACAAGTTTTTCATCTTCACTGGTAACCTGGTAAAAAAATCCGGCATATCAAATTGCCATGGCAACACTGCTAAAACGTTGTTTTTACGTAAAACTGTTTCTGAAAAACGAGTAATGTTTATCCGCAAAATTTCCATAGGATGAAATGTTGAGTTTCTACATAAGGTATGAAAAAGCGATCACAAAAAATTGAAATGTAACGGGATGTAACAATTAACAGCAAATACTTGTCTTCGTTTCTCGGTGATCTCGGCTGCTGCAGTAGCTGTAACATAATTCGAGAGCGTCTGTTCTACAAGAATTTTGCACAACATGCAGAGTTTTTGACAGTGTAGCTAATGATCTGGTGTTGCCAAAAAAAAATTCAAGAAATTTATGTTCTTTCATAATTGCATGTTTTTTGCGTAATACGATTACGAAAGAGTAACAAAACTTGCCAATATAAACTGAAAGCATGATAACTATACTATTGTAACAATTACAGGTTACGTCATCCATCATTAGAAACGCAAAATTTAAAGCTTACATTCAAAATCGTGTTTGTGTATAATGGCTTACATCACGGAACTACATATTAGTTCATTCCTGTCATACTAATAATGTTTTACGTGGCTTTTAGCTTTTAGTATTGAAATTCAATAAAATATTATTGATAACAATGATTTTTATGGAACTGAATATACCGTGGAGATCATTAGTTGGAAAATGTTCCTCAATTTGCATGTTCATTCCATAAGTGGTAACGAAAAGCTAATTTCACTTCTTCTGGAAGGTATTCTAGAATTACATAATGAGAATTGTTTGTGTTGTATATTCAAGTGTCGATTAGTAACAGTCGAATCAGAGTAAAGGTATATATGTGCTTGATAAAGTCTAAACGAAATTAATGATAGAATTTGAATGACTATAATAAACTGTGTTCTTCAATAATTATTTGAATGATGTTATCTGTTCCTACGAAAGAACAGACAACATGCAGACCGTAAAATCAACTAAATAACTACGAATTACAATTACAGACAACTTAAATTTGAAAGAGTACATAGAAAATGTTGTGGGGAACGCTAACCAAAGACTACGTTTTTTTGGCAGGACACTTAGAAGTTGTAACAGTGTAAGGAGTGTGTCAGAACTCTCCATGACATTGCAAACAATATATCCAACTTAACGCTATTCTTTGCATTGTGTGAGTATTCAGATATCGATAGTAACTATCTGAGGGCGGAACATGGGAGCGTGATTCTAAACATTGTTGTGAGACGAGGTCTGTCTGCGAGAGTGGAAGTAGTAGTGCTGGTCGAGAGTTGGGAGACAGAAGACGTGTCACGCTGGCGTCATGTCAGTGATGACAGATCTTACCACACTCAAGGCCTGATTTCATTTATATAGCCAGGAGAGATTCGGATGGCTTAACTACGCTTGAAGGTGGAATTCAAGATAAAATTCGCTAGCACTGCGCAAAAGCAATTGCCGGGTTAGGCTCGTGATTGTTACACCAAGTTTGCAATAATCCCATGTTTTGTTTGTCAGTTAAAGGAGCCGCCTTATCCTCCAAATAATAATAATTTTTCTCCACATCTACTTAATATATAAGTGTTGTGGTTATTAAATGTTAATGTAACTTTGAAACTGCGAATAATTTGTTAATACTTGGTCATGATGATTCTGAAGTTTAAATAGACTTAATTTACGAAATACTTTCTCACAAGCTAAGTTGTAGTTAACAGGACCCAAGTAAACTCGTTTTCATTATATTCATTGTTAGTAACAATAAGATTTAGCCGCTGCTGCTGCGAATTGCTGTAAACCTCATCGAAAAAGGCAGTCACCTAAAGAGGTGAGTGCAAAACGTGCGGCCAAAACAGAAACACTGACATATCACATGTCATGTACTCTAATCCAGTAAATTCTGTTGCGCAAATCACATTCTGTATCAGTTGTAAGTTCTTGTTCAAATAGGCAGTCAGATAGCTTATAGAAATGTTAGTAGCGATCTGTTGTGGAACATGGGCAACATTTGTTGCATATACGTTACAACAGGTCTACTAAAGAGACTGCCTACACAACGCTTGTCAGTCCTGTTTTAGAATACTGCTGTGCAGTGTGCGATCCATACCAGATAGAATTGGCGGAGTACATCGAAAAGTTCAAAGAAGGGCAGCACGTTTTGTATTATCGTGAAATAGGGGAGTGTCACTGAAATGGTACAGGATTTGGGGAGGACAGATACAGGATTTGGGGTGGACATTATTAAAACAAAAGCGTTTTTCGTTCCAGCGGAATCTTCTCACGAAATTTCCACTCTCTCCTCTGAATGCGAAAATATTTTGGTGTTACCGACCTACACAGGGAGAAACGATCACCGTGATAAAATACGGGAAATCACACACAGGTCGCACGGGAAGATTTAGGTGTTCGTTTTCTTCCGCGCGCTGTACGAGATTGGAATAATAGGGAATTGTGAAGTTGGTGTGAAACCTCGGCCCCTCACTTAAATGTGATTTGCAGAGTATCCATTTGGATGCAAATCCAGAATGTTCCTTGAGAACAAAGGTAAATATACTGTCAAAAATAGTCTTGATCACAAATTATTTTTTTCAGGTGACCGGTTTCGACGACAACTGAGGCCATATTCAGTCCAATGAGCAAGAACCTCCTTCTGGTGGTAAATCACAAATCACAACTGATTTACCACCAGAAGGAGGTTCTTGCTCATTGTGGTCGAAACCGGTCACCAGAATAAATAATTTGTGATCAAGACTGTTTTTGATGGTAAATATTAGTAATAACATTGATGACATCTTGGGTTGTCGGGTGTTCTGCCGGATATCAGCGTCTTACTTGCACGATATTTCGGTCACGTAGCTCGAGACCTTCATCAGGTGCGACCTGAGACTGCTCCTCGAGTGGACCTGGTCCAGTATTTATGCCTATGGACTTCCCCCTCCACCAACGGCTGCAGGCGCTTCCTCTGTGGTCCGCGCCCATTCCCTGTGACCTGCTGGAGCGTTGCTGCTCCGTTTTCCGTCCGCTGCGGTTCTAGGTGTTCCCTCTGCGGTCCGCGCCCACCAAACGCGCTCCTGGGGGTTTCATCTACGATCTGGGGTACCAGGCGTTCCCCCTGCGGTCCGCGCCCGCTCACCACGACCTGTTGGTGCGTTGCCGCTCCGTTTTTCATCTGCTGCGGCTCTGGATGTTCCCTCTGCACAGGGAATGGGCGCGGACCACAGAGGAAGCGCCTGCAGCCGTTGGTGGAGGGGAAAGTCCATAGGCATAAATACTGGACCAGGTCCACTCGAGGAGCAGTCTCAGGTCGCACCTGATGAAGGTCTCGAGCTACGGGACCGAAATATCGTGCAAGTACGACGCTGATATCCGGCAGAACACCCGACAACCCAAGATGTCATTAGATCGCCGGGAAAGCCTGAAGAGTTACAATAACATTGATCATTGTTTGCTCCCCAAATGTATTGAAAAGTAATTAAGGTAAACTTGATTAACGTACCTGCAGTTTTATTGACATGCTATTATCTTGGGATAAAACTGTTCTTTTAATTTTGTGATTGCTTCAGGGTGAAAAATAGATACCATGCAGAAGTGACAATGCAAGGAAGTCATCAATGAGTGAAATTAAAATTCGACGTAAAAGGATATCAATGACAAGATACACTGAAGACATCTTTCCTCTCTCTGAAAGTGAAGAAGAATCACAGGATTTGTTGAATGGAATGAAGACTCTCATAGGTGAAAAATATGGGTTGAGAGTAAGTCGAAGAAAGCGGAAAATGAGGAGAGTTAGCAAAAATGAGAACAGCGAGAAACTTAACATAGGAATTGGTGATCACGAAGTAGATGAATTTGGCAGCAAAATAGCCCATGAGAGACGGAACATGGAGGATGCTGTGGATTGGCAGGAGCCAACCCACGGAGTTTCGAGGAAGCCGAAAGGCACGCGTTTAAGCTCACGCAGACTGGCGTGAGGTCTGGAACAGGACAAGGAATTTAGACTTCAGAAAAAAGGTGGTACTTGGTGGCATACTTAACTTTAATCCATTAATGTTGAACGTAGCTCTTGTCTGTACATTATTTACAATATCAATAGTAACTGAATAATGGCGCCTTGCTAGGTCGTAGCAAATGACGTAGCTGAAGGCTATGCTAACTATCGTCTCGGCAAATGAGAGCGTATTTTGTCAGTGAACCATCGCTAGCAAAGTCGGCTGTACAACTGGGGCGAGTGCTAGGAAGTCTCTCTAGACCTGCCGTGTGGCGGCGCTCGGTCTGCAATCACTGACAGTGGCGACACGCGGGTCCGACGTATACTAACGGACCGCGGCCGATTTAAAGGCTACCACCTAGCAAGTGTGGTGTCTGGCGGTGACAGCACAGAGGACATCAAAAACAGGCTAGAGCTGGCGAAAAGGGCACTCCTGGACGAAAGAAATTGATAGCATCAAACATAGGCCTTAATTTGACAAAAAAATTTCTGTCAATGTAGGTTTGGAGCACAGCGTTGTGCATCACTGAGACATGTACTGTGGGAAAAACGGAAAGGAAGACAATCGGAGATCTGGCATTTGGTACCGAAGAAGAATCTTGAAAATTAGATGGATTGATAACGGAAGGAATGAAGAGATTCTCCGTAGTATCTGGGAGGAAAGGAATATGTGGAAAACACTGACAAGAAGAAGGGACAGGGCATTAGTTAAGGGGAGTTTGAGGGCCTATGCGGGCGATGTTATATTTGCCTACTTTATGTACCAGGTGATCAAAAAGTCAGTATAAATTTGAGAACTTAATAAACCACGGAATAACGTAGATACAGAGGTAAAAATTGACACACATGCCTGGAATTGCATGGGGGTTTTTATCAGAACCACCCCATATTGCTAGATGCGTGAAAGATCTCTTGCGCGCGTCGTTTGGTGATGATCGTGTGCTCAGCCGCCACATTCTTCATGCTTGGCCTCCCAGGTCCCCAGACCTCAGTCCGTGCTATTATTGGCTTTGGGGTTACCTGAAGTCGCAAGTGTATCGTGATCGACCGATATCTCTAGGGATGCTGAAAGACAACATCCGACGCCAATGCCTCACCATATTTCCGAACATGCTTTACAGTGCTGTTCACAACATCATTCCTCGACTACAGCTATTGTTGAGGAATGGTGGTGGACATATTGAGCATTTCCTGTAAAGAACATCATCTTTGCTTTGTCTTACTTTGTTATGGTCTTTATTGCTATTCTGATCAGATGAAGCACCATCTGTCGGACATTTTTTTAACTTTTGTTTCTTTTGGTTCTAATAAAACCTCATGTCATTCCAAGCATGTGTGTCAATTTGTACCTCCCTATCTACATTATTCCGTGATTTATTCAGTTTTCAAATTTATACTGACTTTTTGATCACCCAGTATTTTTATCTCTGGAACCAATGAAAACAGCACTAAAATTTTTACAGGTATCTTTTCCATGTTACTTATGTCTTCTGAACCAGAATTAGGAGATGAGGTACAAAAGAAAGAGAGACATATCAACGTGTGACGTTCCTCTCACGCATTCACCGTGTCGGTGTGCTTCTCCTTTGTCATCTTTCGTGGAGACAAACAGACCAATGTCTGCCACAGCCTCAACCCTTATCGATCGAGATCTACTGTTCCATCATCATAGAATCGTTCACCTTTTGCTCGAATTCTACGTTTATCACTGGGAATAACAGCAACAAATAGCAGAAAATCGGTTATTTCAGAAACCGGTAATTTCGAGGAGTCTTAGCTATTAGGTTAAACTGCTGATGAAATAAACCGGAATAATCGAAAGCCCTGTTGTTTCAGCAATAACTGCCATCCCCATAAAGAAGGAGTTAAAAATTGCTGGCTTGTGATGCTCACAGACTATTGGTATGTAAAAATTCAGGACCCCGTTATCGAAGCACAACTGTGAGTGGCCGCGACTGGGCAGGAGGTAATTACGGTGCTTATTTATATCAGATTTCCGGCCGCGAAGCCGGCAGGGACGCGCGCCTGACCGCGGAGCTGAGGCAGGGTGAGCGGCGGCGCCTTTTCACTCAATTTCCGGGCCAGATAACCGCATTCTGTATTCGCGCCACAGGAAATCGGGTCGCTGCGACCGCCATTACGCGCGGGAAGTGGGGGCCCAGATCGGGCGGGCGCGCCGCTGCGTTAATCCGACGAGGTTGGGTGCGCGTCGCAGTGCACGGCACGGCGACGGATGAGGCAATCTCAAGTTGGGTCTGCGGGCTGTCTGAAAAAGATGAGCATTCGACGGCATCAACAAAACTACTTCTTACAGAAAACGTAATGTTAAATTATGTTGTTCTGCGCTGTGGTCTTCAGTTGAAAGGCTGATTTGGTGACGCTAGTTAATCCTTTGGAAGTCTCTTCATAAAAAAAGAAAAGAAAAACCAACCGAAAAATACTGTGACATCAAAAAGATGCAATATGGCACTGCTAAACGATTTTCAGATTTGTGCAGGTACAGCTACAACAAAGTGTCTGAATTCTGTAGTTGTACCCCACTTGTCCAACGTCAGGTATACGGCTATTGCTTGCTCTCCTACTACAGATATTGCGATGTTGAGGATTCCCAGTGTAACCTTCTTTAAATATTTAACTTTAGATTACGTAGCATTGAAGTGTAACGCTCCCTTAATATTTTTTAATAAGTGCCTGAAATGGGGCCGGCCGGAGTGACCGAGCGGTTCTAGGGGCTACAGTATGGAACAGCGCGATCTCTACGGTCGCAGGTTCGAATCCTGCCTCTGGCATGGACGTGTGTGATGTCCTTAGGTTAGTTAGCTTTAAGTAGTTCTAAGTTCTAGGGCACTGATGACCTCAGCATTTATGTCCTATAGTGCTCAGAGCCATTTGAACCATTTGAACCTGAAATGGGAATGCATACAAAACTGGAGTTATCGTGTAGCGTCTTGTAACTGCAAGTAGTGTACTTAATGTGTGTTACTGTTATCAAAACCTTTTTACGAACTGACTGAGCAATTCAACTCCCAGTACCAAGAAAGAAATACAGCCACTGCAAACTACATTCAGCCCCTTGGGCACTGAATCCTCTGCCCCTGTTCAAAACTGATAACATTTGTCCCTGCACAAATAACAAATAAATGAAATTATCTTACCTCTAAGGCAGCAACGGAGGATCGCGAATTATTCTGGTCTCTCATGAAAAAAAAATAGACTAGCTACGGGATCATTGGTGTTAATGCTGGCGGTAATACAATGAAATATACACGAAATTCTTTTGGCTGATACATGAAAACATTTAAGAAAAATTCAGTTTCTTTGGAAAACATATGACCTGGACAGGGAGGCGGTAGTGATCTGGGTGAATTATTACCACTGACCTTTTCAATAGTCAAATTGTATTCGAAATTACGCTGGGTCTTCCAAAATAGTCGGCCGGGGTGACCGAGCGGTTCTAGGCGCTACGGTCTGCAACCGCGCGATCGCTACGGACGCAGGTTCGAATCCTGCCTCGGGCATGGGTGTGGGTGATGTCCTTAGGTTAGTTAGGTTTAAGTAGTTCTAAGTTCTAGGGGACTGATGACCTCAGATGGTGAGTCCAATTGTGCTCAGAGCCATTTGAACAAGAGCCCTTTCTTCCAAAACATCTGACAACTGAAATTACATTACTCTGAAAAATTACATCATTTTTAGTAACTGAATCACATCTTCGTACATACTCCGCAATCCACCATACGGTGCGTGGCGGAGGGTACCTCGTACCACAACTAGCATCTTCTCTCCCTGTTCCACTCCTAGACAGAACGAGGGAAAAATGACTACCTATATGCCTCTGTACGAGCCCTAATCTCTCTTATCTTATCCTTGTGTTCTTTCCGCGAAATGTAAGTTGGCGGCAGTAAAATTGTACGGCAGTCAGCCTCAAATGCTGGTTCTCTAAATTTCCTCAGTAGCGATTCACGAAAAGAACGCCTCCTTTCCTCAAGAGACTCCCACCCGAGTTCCTGAAGCATTTCCGTAACACTCGCGTGATGATCGAACCTACCAGTAACAAATCTAACAGCCCGTCTCTGAATTACTTCTATATCCTGCCTCAATCCGACCTCATAGGGATCCAAAACGCTCGAGCAGTACTCAAGAGTAGGTCGTATTAGTGTTTTATAAGCGGTCTCCTTCAGAGATGAACCACATCTTCCCAAAATTCTACCAACGAACCGAAGACGACTATCCGCCTTCCCCACAACTGCCATTACATGCTTGTTCCACTTCATATCGCTCTGCAATGTTACGCCCAAATATTTAATCGACGTGACTGTGTCAAGCGATACACTACTAATGGAGTATTGAAACGTTACAGAATTCTTTTTCCTATTCATCTGCATTAATTTACATTTCTCTATATTTACAGTTAGCTGCCATTCTTTACACCTATCACAAATCCTGTCCAAGTCTTCTTGTATCCTCCTACAGTCACCCGACGACGACACCTTCCCGTACACCACAGCATCATCAGCAAATAGCCGCACATTGCTATCCGCCCTATCCAAAAGATCATTTATGTAGATAGAAAACAACAGCGGACCTACCACACGTCCCTGGGGCACTCTAGATGATACCCTCATTTCCGATTAACACTCACCATCGAGGACAACGTACTGGGTTCTATTAATTAATAAGTCAAACACAAGTCAAGAGTCACAACAATGATATTTATACAGCAAGTATTATCTAACATCTCTAAAAAAAGGAAAATTTCAAATTATCAAGTTACGTATACCCATGTTAACGAATCTTAGAAATATTACAAAGGGAAATGTCTAATTGACCATTACATCAAATCCGATTGCGTGCATTCTGGGGATACTCAACAATTACAAATTATCAGCCAACTCATCTGCACTAATGTGCTGGCTAAAGGAAACCCATAAATATTTAACATCTTTAACTTGCTTGCGAGAAGACTCCTGCTTCCACATTCATACTTCTAACAGTGCGTGTACTCGTAATTCCTACATTATAATCTAACAGAACATACCACAAAAATTACCTACTCCATCGTTTCGCTACTGTGCACCAAGCGCTCTCTTACTCCAACACTACAATCTCAGGCCAGAATCAATATCTTTGGCTCTGCGGTCGTGCACAGTCAGCGAACCGCTTTATAAAGCCTATCAGAGACATAAATCGTTTATAATGTAATAGTTTAATTTTAGTTTACATTAGTATAATTATCATCTTCGAGTGTCACATACAAGTGTACCCCAGTGGACTCCTTTCACCAGTAATGGCTGCGTGCCTTGAAACGTAAGCATCCTGTCTGATCACCCTCATCCATTCATGTACATTGTGCATTCCGACCGACTTGGGTAATTCCAGCAGGATAATACGACACCCCACATGTCCAGAATTGCTACAGAGTGGTTGCAGGAACACTCTTCTGAGTTTAAACACTTCCGCTGGCCACCAAACTCCCCAGACATTAGTATTATTGAGCATCTCTGGGATGCCTTGCAACGTGCTGTTCAGAAGAGATCTCCAACCCTCGTACTCTAATGGATTTATGAACAGCCCTGAAGGATCCATGGCGTCAGTTCCCTCCAGCACTACTTCGGACATTAGTCGAGTCCATGCCACGTCGTGTTGCAGCACTTCTACGAGCTCGCGGAGGCCCTACATGATATTTTGCAGGTGTACCAGTTTCTTTGGTTGTTCAGTGTGTGTGGTTCCAGAAAGCTTTTCGAGTCTCAAACATCTATGATGTGCCAGTGTGGCGTAGTGGTTGGCGCTTCTGCCTGGTGAGCAGGAGGCCTGGTTTCGAATTCTGGTCTTGGTACAAAGTTTCATTCGTCACATCAGTCAGCACATAAATATCATAGAAATTTCAGGCTTAGAAAGGTCCATGGATTAAAAACACGTGTGCCTGGGCTTCAGACAGGATTCCCTGTTTGGTTTAATGCAGAGGTGGTACTCCAATACAGTTCGAAAGACTCTAAACTTCTATTCATCTTTAAGGGGAATACCAATGGTTTGAAGCGTGCATGGGAATTTGTATTGAGGAGGGAGGCGTGTTAGGGTAACCCTGCAGTTGCGCAAAGCCACTGTGCAAGATGGCATAGTGGTTGGCGCTTCTGCATATTGAGCTGGAGACCCAGGTTCGAGTCCCATCATTGACACAAATTTTCATTCATTTCTTCAGTCTGTATAGATACATCACAAATGTTTGACACCTGAAATGGTCTCTGCAACTATATAGTATCATTTGAGTAATGTCATTAACCTGGACTCTAAATCTATAACGTTTGCTACTACCATTTCTTGCAATTTTCTTCAATTGTTGATTGAAAAACTCCATATGGAGCCTCTTAGATACCTAAAATGATTTTAATATGCTTCGCAGTTTAATTATAGAAACATCAAAACGATCGGCAACAGCCCTTCCGGTCTTTCTTGAAACCACTGGCTTCATGACAGTCTTGAACCACTTCTCTCGAGCCTCAACGTCACACCCTTTCTTCAACCCTCGTGTCGTGCCGTTAATACAAACAAAAAATACTTATAAGGCCCGTATTACCCGAATGGCACCGCACATTAAAAAATGATGGGAACAGAAAATGGATTGAGTGAGTGGAATGAAAATACTTAAATATTACACTGTCCAGTCACATTAAGATGACCACTTGCCAAAAACCTTAATGACCACCTTTTAGAGCGCGGAACACTCTGAGAAGTGCAGGAAGAGGGTCAGTGAGCTTCTGGAAATGCCGACAGTAATGTGGTGCGTTGCTGACTTTCAGTGCCGCGGAAAGCTTTGACAGGTTTCTCGGTTGGGGATCCATGGCACGAACATCCCTATCGAGATGGTTCCACAAATTCTCTTTTGGGTTTAAGTACATCCGTGGAGTTTTATGGAGATCCCGCTGCTCTTCGAACCACAAACTTACACTGTGGGGCGTGTGAGATAGTATAGTGTCCTGCTGGTAGATGCCATCGTGCCAAAAAAATTTTGTGTTGGCCGTATGACAGACAGTAAACGGAAACTAAAATCAGTTACAGCAACCAAAGTCTCGGTGCAAAATTTGAATGTAGCTAGTAGTTCTGGAGAATGGTCAACGGAGTATATCAGTTCAGTGTTCAGAAGACATTAATCAGATCTTCGAAACTCAGTTTTTCTTACCCAAGATCAGCTCCCCGAATTCAAACAATGGATCGCAGGTGCAAATGCATATTGTGTCGATCTACCCACTTTCAGGTATTTGGTACTAGCAGCAGGTATCTCCTGGCAAAGGATTAACGAAAAAATTTCAAATTAATTTATTTATCTTACGTTCTGTTTTACATTACGTAAAGTCCTTTCGTCTCTATTTGGATATGAAACATCTGACTAGAGTAAAGAAATATATAGGGACTCCACTTTATTGTACTACAGAACTGAATTTTTGCGAAATTTTGCCGGCCGCGGTGGCCGAGCGGTTCTAGGTGCTTCAGTCCGGAACCGCGCGACTGCTACGGTCGCAGGTTAGAATCCTGCCTCGGGCATGGATGTATGTGATGTCCTTAGGTTAGTTAGGTTTAATTAGTTCGAAGTTCTAGGCGACTGATGATCTCAGAAGTTAAGTCGCATAGTGCTCAGAGCCATTTTATTAAGTCCCATAGTGCTCAGAGCCATTTGAACCATTTTTTGCCAGATTGTGATGAGAAATTACTACGACTAAGCGTAATAATGTGAGGAACAGCTCTGCCTCTGAAGAGAGAGACGACTAGTAACTCATAATTGAACTTCAGTAATCAACATAATACCTACTTACCTTGTATTTCTTGATTGTGTTGGTTTTTGGGGAAAGTACAACTGTTGCTCATATTTCCCTTCTCATTATGAAGAAACAAGTTAGTCTATAACCCCAGTCGTCAGGATTATGTTACAAATAATGTTGTACTTAGTCCACAAGTAAATTTTTTGAGCTTTTTAAACGTTTAATAAACGGTGTCTCTAGCTCTGTACACAGTGCCAACAAACAGTAAGCACTGCCTCACCCATTCGGAAAACATTGAGGAAGAGAATTATCTGCCGCGCGGGATTAGCCGAGCGGTCTGAGGCGCTGCAGTCATGGACAGTGCGGCCGGTCCCGGCGGAGGTTCGAGTCCTCCCACAGGCATGGGTGTGTGTGTGTTTGTCCTTAGGATAATTTTGGTTAAATAATGTGTAAGCTTAGGGTCTGATGACCTTAGCAGTTAAGTCCCACAAGATTTCCCACACATTTGAACATTTTTGAACAAGAGAATTATCTACTGTGTTATGAAAGAAACCCTAAAGATTTACAAAGAAATAAAAAACTACCTAGACAGCATTCCCGTTTAGAGTACTGAATCACAGTTCTATAGTGCATAAATGCGAGGCACTGCAGTGGCCAGTACTATTTACCTACATAAATACTCTGCAAACGTCTGTGAAGTACTGAAACACGGTACTTAGTGTGGTACCATGTGTTAGGGTTTCTTCCCGGAACACGGAAAGAATGTCTGCTAGAATGTCGCTGTGCGTGCAGTAATCAGTCTCACTTTGTCTGCGGGACCCCAACGAGGGGGGGGGGGGAAGGGGTTGATGTGACCCCAAGGATAGATTCAAAGAGAGCACCCAGCCCCCTCTGGGCATAAATACTGGACAAGATCCTCCAATACGGCAGTCTCAGGTAGCACCTGAAGAAGACAACGAGTTACGAGGCCGAAATATTGTGCCAGAGCGACACAAACATCCGGCAGTAGACCCGATTATTCCACATGCCAGTTGCATGACTATTCGCCCGTACACATCTTCGCAAGTGTTGTTCACCTCTGTAGTCTATGGTCTGTGTTGTACCACAGTAGCCTCGACGCTGAGATTCATTAGCGCCGTTTTTCCACGCACAGAATAGTTTAACCACGACGGCACATGAACAGTTTACGAACGTAGCGATTTAGGGAATGCTTCCACCCTTGGCCCGAAAGCCGATGATGGCTTCGATAACGCATTGCGATAACGACAACACTGTTTTCCGCATACCCCCAACACATTTTGTATACCCTCCATTGCTAGTGCTGGCGCCTGCCGTTCGTGGTTGATTATTGCACGGTCACATCAAACATAGACGGTGATTAGATATATAATACTACTGTGATAGTATTACTTCTTACCCTTATAAACACAAACTGATGCTAAAACTTACACTGTGCGTCAGCTTCAAACAGTCAAAATTGCACAAAATTTGCTTGAGAGACTCAACAGCTGCACAAGTCTAATGATGCAATGATGTCTGCGCTTTATGCTAAGAACTTCATGAGTCCGTTGTTTGCGGCAAACCAGAGAAACAGCAAGTGGTCCATACTACACTGTGGTTCATATTAACAGCCGTTCACCTGCTTAGGGTAATTCCAGGAAGGTTTGACCACTTCAGTATTAAATTTGTGTGTTTTTTAACTTTTTCGGAATTCTTACATCATATAAACTTAAGTACAATATATTACTGGGGCACTGACACATAAAATATAAGAGAGATGATGAAATGAAAGTGTACATGAGTGGTCCATCTCACACAAAAGTTTTCGAATGAGATGGATCAGTGAACAGGGAAAGATGGGCCACATAAAAATAACTATACATGGAGAAAAGAGTCAATTAAAATTACATATTTTTATTTGGAACAGTAATGAATACAGACTTATACCGTTAAATATTCGAGTCCAAAACAATTTCATCAGTTTATTATATATCTGCATTGAACAATAGCTTTTCTAATGAGTTGTTGGTTTTGTTGAAGCATTAGCCTATCTTTCTCTCACGATACCAGTCACACTCATTAGCAAACGTTGAACAACATTAATGTGACAATTAATTAAACTACTTGTCAAACTACAACACAGAAACCCTCTATTGAGACTGACGGTCTATGGGATATGGTCTTCTTGCCGGCCGTGTGACCGATCGGTTCTAGGCGCTTCAGTCTGGAAGCGCGAGACCGCTACGGTCGCAGGTTCGAGTCCTGCCTTGGGCATGGATGTGTGTGATGTCCTTAGGCTGCTTAGTTTTAAGTAGTTCCAAGTTCTAAGGGACTGACGACCGCAGACGTTAAGTCTCATAGTGCTCAGACCCATTTGAACCATTTATGGTCTTCTTCCACTACAGGTGAGAAACTTTTGACAGGTCTCTGGAAGCTACTTCGCTCACTGGCCACTTCATGCAATGGACCAATACGTGCATATTTTATGGGATAGCCACACATGCTCAGTTTAAACATGCAAATGGTGTTTGTTTTCGATATATCGGAAGAGAGAGATATGTTAAAAGCGTTGTTTGGTTCTCTACCAGCTGACGTTAGTGAAGATTTAAAATTCGTAGTTTTACTTCCTTGAATGTTATAAAAATAACGAGGCGAGAGAGAGAGAGAGAGAGAGAGAGAGAGAGAGAGAGAGAGAGAGAGAGAGAGATACTTTCCAATCTTAGCTTGCTTTTGACTTAAATATGACTCTTTTTTTTCGACTGCGAATGGATAGCGTGAAAAACAGTGTTCTGTGTTGATATTTCATCCATCTGAAATTTTGGCAAGGAGGCCCCAACTGGGGAAGTTCGGCCGCCAGCTGCATATCTTATTTCAGGTGATACCACACTCGGTGACTTGCGCGTCGGTGATGAGGGCGAAAGGATGATGAGGACAATGCAAAATCCAGTCCATGAAAGGAGGAAATACCCAATCGGTCCAGGAAACGAACCCGGGCATGCTGCGTGGTAGGCAAACACGTTAACACTCAGCTAAGCCAGCGGACTAGTAGAATGAATGTTTTTGGAGATTTAAGTTGTCACTTTTACTCAGATGGCTCTTCCGAAATAACTAGGACATTCTACAATGATACACAGTTTTCACACCAAAATAGTGGAAGTTTTGGATTAATCTAGTATGTATTATCGGTTTTATACATGGCAGACATTACAAGAGATGTGTGATAGGTTAACACATGTATCAGATGTATTGTTATAGAGCTCTGACGTTGCCAGTTTGAGAGATAGCAGGGCACCTCACTTCTGATTCGGTGTAGGGAATTTGATCTACGGCGATTTGACTTCATACATTGTGATGAAATGGTGGTCACCAGTTTATGGTCTTGTTTGCGTGCTCTAGGGAAAGAAATACAGTAAGCTTTCATGTGTTCAAAGAAACAGGGCGCTGACTTAAACGACTGCAGTAAAAGCACAGCTTTGGTGGGGCGACAAAGAGCGTTTTTTCTGGGGAACGATGAAGAGACATTTCCAGATGGCCGAGTGCAGCTGTCGCACTGTGCAAAACACATTAGCTTTGGCGTCAGACGTACAGGTGCACGGCCTAGCCCCGAAAAGTCGCCGACAGCGCATTGTAGGCCTTGTTAGCGAGCAAGCCGCCAAAAGAAATGTAAACGTTCAGCAAATATCCATGGGACAGGAAAACTGGCGCCCAGACATGCACACTCCGTTTCAAAACATCTTTTGTCAATGCGAGTTTATGGCCGTTACCTGCAAACTTTGAAATAAACGCAACAGGGGAGATATCAAGCTGTTTATGGAGGGCTGTGCTTCCACCCTGTATTGCGTTAGCAAAACACATGGCAAATGTGTGGGAAAGAGGCCGCAAAGCTGAGTTTTTTTTCATTTTCTGCCAATCTCTGATTGGTCAAATCGGTTTGCAGTGCAAAGACCATTCACTGAGCTTAGAATGCCGGGCTCCAGCTCGTGATAGGCTTGTGCGACATTGAAGGAAGTCAAAAAAGAGAAATTTGCTTTTGGAACCAAGCTGCGGAGGGCACACGGAGGAAGGGAGATTGTGGCTCTCTTGTACAAGTCTCTTGTACTGGTGCTTCATTAGTAAAGAACTGCAGGTCTCTACCTAAATGGTGATACTTGTGTCCTTTAGTATGGCGCGACTTAGAGCCTGTGCCAGTCACCTTCTGAACTGTCAGAGGCACTGCTTATGTCATCACAGTCACAATGAGTGACATGTGGGTGTAATTATTTTTCTTGAGTCAGCCGTCTAAACATTTGACGTATTCCGACAGGCACAGTCGTGGCACGGAGTCAAATTGGTTTGGCAGACCAGCAAACGGGTCCGTTGGAGTTTCAGAGGCTCTTAGGGAAGTACCTGTGTTCTGAATTAACCGAACGTGAGACCGCATACTTGTATTTTCCGGGGACGCGCTTTTAATAACAGATCGCCGCCGTCCATGACTTCAGTCGCCAAACGTATCGTAGTGTGGCGCCTTGACCAGTAGGATGGTAAAGTATTCGCTGCTGTGAAGTAGAGTTATAATATCTATTTCTCAGCACCCTGTTCTTTCGAACCATATTTTCCCTTTTTTTTTTTTTTTTTGGTAGAATATAGATGCTTGGTGGTGGCTTAGTTTGATGCCATAACCTGGATTTACGTGTATGCAGTGAGACTACAGCTTCTCCCTGAGTTCTGATTAACAGTTCCTTCGCATTTTCATGACAGTCTAGATCAGAAACATAAGGAGTAGCTTTTCCATTTGGTGTCCACTGCGTGGATTTGTACTTCATTAACCAGAAACGTCTTTCAAGTTTTCTCATCCTTCATCGGCAAAAATATCGTAGAACTAGTTCGTAGTCTTACGCATTTTGATGTTAATAAATAACGAGAATGGGAGGGGGGGAGAGATGGGAATTGTAGCTTGCTGTTGGGGAGTGTGAAACTGCCTGCGACTTTTTTCTGACATGGGAATAGATTGCGTGAAAGCTGCTGTCCTGTATTTATATTTGGGCGTCTGAAATGTATGTAATACCCACATGCACAACAATTTATTTGAAAGACCTCTACAGACATTAATTTTGAGTGTTCAGGGGCTATGAGGCTGCCAGAAGCATGTGTGGGGCGGGGGCAGCCGCGGTCAGAGCTAGTGTATTGAATAGTCACCACTTGTAGTGCATTGCCAACAGAACACTGACCAAAGTAGAGTATCTCCAGCAGGTGGATCTCTCTGTGTAACGTCAACGTGAGGTTAAAGCAGACCTCAGAAAGCAGCACCCCTACCTGTGTGGGAGGAGAGGGAGGGCTGAGGGAAAGTAGGAGGGGAAGTAAGACCGGTTCCAAGCTGCTTAGACTGTAGAATGAGATTTTCACTCTGCAGCGAAGTGTGCGCTGATATGAAACTTCCTGGCAGATTAAAACTGTGTGCCCGACCGAGACTCGAACTCGGGACCTGTGCCTTTCGCAGGCAAGTGCTCTACCAAATGAGCTACCCAAGCACGACTCACGATCCGTCCTCACAGCTTTACTTCTGCCAATACCTCGTTTCCTACCTTCCAAACTTTACAGAAGCTCTCCTTCGAAACTTGGTCTGTATCCGAGATGAAATGGCTCTCAGCACTATGGGACGCAACTGCTGAGGTCATTAGTCCCCTAGAACTTAGAACTACTTAAACCTAACTAACCTAAGGACATCACAAACATCCATGCCCGAGGCAGGATTCGAACCTGCGACCGTAGCGGTCTTGGGGTTCCAGACTGCAGCGCCTTTAACCGCACGGCCACTTCGGCCGGCACTATCCGAGATGAAGACGCACTCTTATGGTGGAAGGATTTTATTTCATAGTTTTGTGAAGTTATTACGGTGTTTTATCTTAATTTAGAAGTAAGGTTGGGAGGCACTTGTACTGTAACATACTCCTGGCTACGGTATTCTTTTTAACAGTTGCTCGCTTTTAGGAGGATTACGTCCTCCTAAGACACACTGGTACCACTCACAAGAAAAACACGTCTATCTCACCATGGTGCGTGTAACGTGCTGGCTGAATTTGTGTTTAAGAGCTGCCGGATGGCGTTAAGTGCTTATTTTGTAGCACCGGTATATTCAACGCAAGAGTCAATGTTCTAGCTTCAAAATTCATTGTGGCAAGCATAAGTTCACACGTGGAGTGCCAGTTTGCACTTAGTTAGCTGGAGATTTCATTTATTTTAGTTCTATATCCGCCATTTGCACTGTTGCTGTCACAGTACTCATTTTAAAACCCTTTACACGATGTGAGTTGAGGCCTGTCGTACAATATTCGTTGTAGCAAGCGTATGAATTACAGCTGGACAAGACACGATGGTAATACACTCCTGGAAATTGAAATAAGAACACCGTGAATTCATTGTCCCAGGAAGGGGAAACTTTATTGACACATTCCTGGGGTCAGATACATCACATGATCACACTGACAGAACCACAGGCACATAGACACAGGCAACAGAGCATGCACAATGTCGGCACTAGTACAGTGTATATCCACCTTTCGCAGCAATGCAGGCTGCTATTCTCCCATGGAGACGATCGTAGAGATGCTGGATGTAGTCCTGTGGAACGGCTTGCCATGTCATTTCCACTTGGCGCCTCAGTTGGACCAGCATTCGTGCTGGACGTGCAGACCGCGTGAGACGACGCTTCATCCAGTCCCAAACATGCTCAATGGGGGACAGATCCGGAGATCTTGCTGGCCAGGGTAGTTGACTTACACCTTCTAGAGCACGTTGGGTGGCACGGGATACATGCGGACGTGCATTGTCCTGTTGGAACAGCAAGTTCCCTTGCCGGTCTAGGAATGGTAGAACGATGGGTTCGATGACGGTTTGGATGTACCGTGCACTATTCAGTGTCCCCTCGACGATCACCAGTGGCGTACGGCCAGTGTAGGAGATCGCTCCCCACACCATGATGCCGGGTGTTGGCCCTGTGTGCCTCGGTCGTATGCAGTCCTGATTGTGGCGCTCACCTGCACGGCGCCAAACACGCATACGACCATCATTGGCACCAAGGTAGAAGCGACTCTCATCGCTGAAGACGACACGTCTCCATTCGTCCCTCCATTCACGCCTGTCGCGACACCACTGGAGGTGGGCTGCACGATGTTGGCGCGTGAGCGGAAGACGGCCTAACGGTGTGCGGGACCGCAGCCCAGCTTCATGGAGACGGTTGCGAATGGTCCTCGCCGATACCCCAGGAGCTACAGTGTCCCTAATTTGCTGGGAAGTGGCGGTGCGGTCCCCTACGGCACTGCGTAGGATCCTACGGTCTTGGCGTGCATCCGTGCGTCGCTGCGGTCCGGTCCCAGGTCGACGGGCACGTGCACCTTCTGCCGACCACTGGCGACAACATCGATGTACTGTGGAGACCTCACGCCCCACGTGTTGAGCAATTCAGCGGTACGTCCACCCGGCCTCCCGCATGCCCACTATACGCCCTCGCTCAAAGTCCGTCAACTGCACATACGATTCACGTCCACGCTGTCGCGGCATGCTACCAGTGTTAAAGACTGCGATGGAGCTCCGTATGCCACGGCAAACTGGCTGACACTGACGGCGGCGGTGCACAAATGCTGCGCAGCTAGCGCCATTCGACGGCCAACACCGCGGTTCCTGGTGTGTCCGCTGTGCCGTGCGTGTGATCATTGCTTGTACAGCCCTCTCGCAGTGTCCGGAGCAAGTATGGTGGGTCTGACACACCGGTGTCAATGTGTTCTTTTTTCCATTTCCAGGAGTGTAAAATTACCAAATATGCAGCAACCAATCGCACAATCATGTTTTATTTACTCACTTTTGCAAATCGATTTCAACTGATTAACAGCCATCATCGGTGCTTTCAATCGATATATGCCCTGAGTAGTAATACTGTACTAAGCTGGACAGTATACTGTCCTACTCAGGGCTTATATTGATTGAAAGCACCGATGATGGCTGTTAATCAGTTGAAATAGATTTGTAAAAGTGAATAAATAAAACATGATTTAGCGACTGGTTGCTGCATATTTGGTAGTTTTATGGTTTACTGTCGCTGCACGACTTGGGAACCACATGGAGCCCACCATTCAAGATGGAAATGCTTCACGAATTAAATGAGCGTTCATGTCTATTCAGTCACTTTATTTTTAAGCAAATGAGCTGACATTACAACAGTTGAGCCATTTAGAACTGCAACAATTTGTGCAGACACCCATTTGGATAATTCTTTCGTGTTGCATCATTGCATCGTTGAGCATATTTAAAAAAAAAAAAAAAGAAAAGAAAACTATAGTGAAGATTGTAACAGTTGAACAAGCATACTTGATGCTGAACTCACAGCGGTGCTGGAGGACCCACACCACAGATTCCCAAATGAGTAAGTGTGCAGCAAGGCACGGCTGCGCTGTAACATGAGTGGTATCGCCGAGCGACGATCTGAGGCGTCATCTCAAAGTGGTGATTGGAAATCAGTTGTTCCAGATGCGATAGTATTGGGCACTGAATGCATAATCGCCCGGGTAGGTGGTCTACACATTTGTTGTGTACATAGCGTGTACACAACTTTCCCAGTAGAGCGCGCCCCGCTAAGCACAACAGCACAGGCTCGTCCGTCTCCGCACTATGAGATGGCGCTGCCATAGAGACGGACCAAATTCTGCTTCTGCCGATCCGCTTATTAATATGTAACGCAGGCAATGAGATTGCTGCTAACATAGAACCTTTTCTCCTCGCGGATCACACTCGTGCAGTGATACCTGAACGCGCGAGGTATTATAACGAGTGTACAGACCTCCGATTAGTCAGCCTGCATTTCTCTGCAACAGTCTGTACCAGTCTATGAGTTCTACATTTGTCTGTACCAGTCTATAGTCAAGTTTCAGTCTGCGCCTAATAAGATTGCCATATTCCTGTACATAGCCATGAAGATAAACGTATAGACACTTATGTCAAGTATCAGAGATATATGTGAGAATAAGATTAACGTACGAATACCTAAGGAACTTCATACTGTCAATTGTAAATAGCATCCAGAACCAAGTTAAGTATTTCTTATGCTTGTTATTATTTTAATAAATGTGTATGAAAATTAATCAAGTTCTGTTTAAAGTTGGTCACCGTCAATCTGCTACTCTAAGCGTGCAAGTGGCATTTCTATCGTCTGACCTAACGGCAGAAGATAAACACGCCACGATAAGACCACGAGACATATTGCTGACACTCGCCTACTTCGTTAGAGCGACAAGTCAAATAATCGGATGGTGTGTGTACTGAAGGTCTTGCAGTACGCACACCACAACATTATTCCAGGGAAAATGGGAAATGCCTATGGTTAACATTCTGCAGTAAGTGAGTTCAGTGACACTTTACATCACCTTTGCTAAAAAGGAAGTCCGTCATTCGGAAGTGCCAGTGCGTTAGCAAACGGGGAAAGTCGCACAGGAGCAATCTCAGCTAATACTGGTCCCAACGGCAGGAGTGGCTGTACGTTTCCAGAAACACGTGCAGCCGTCACGGGTGGGTGTGTTTTACTGGGGGACGGAGGGGTGGCGTTTCGCCGGCCGCGCTGCGAACCGCGGCGGAGGCGCTCTCGCTGACTCGGTCCTCCATCTGTCTTCGTTAGCGCCGCCAGCGACCGCCAGCGCAGAGCCGGCAATGACGTGGGCGCGACTTATGAGGCCGCCACAGCGGCAGGCGCCGTATTAACCAGGATTAATGGCTCACCTACCTCATTTTACTGCCTCTCATTTTTATTCTCCGCTGCTTTGTTCCTTTCTACTACAAACGTCCGTCTTCCGGCGGAATGCCCCTTTTTAGACTTTTCACAAACCTCATTCTCTGTTACTTGTAATACTGTTTCGGTTACGTAGGAAAAGAATAGGGCTGACCATGAAAGCACTGCAACTTCCACATTAATATTTATTACAAACTATGACGCCATTCGAGGACCCCCGCGGCCAGTATGTGCACAGCGTACAACGGGGCTGTTCCGCTCACGGGGTTAATCGGCCTGAAATGAGAAATGTGACAGCGCATTTGTTCGTCACAGAGTCGAAGTCGTTTCACCTTCAGTGTGTGCCAATATCTTTGTGTCGCCGCATCTGGTTGTAGTAAGCTGTTTTCTGTTTCATTAGTGACAGGACAAAAGGGAGATTATTTCCCTAATTGAATGTGCAGCCTAACAAAAAAAATGGCTCTGAGCACTATGGGACTCAACATCTTTAGGTCATAAGTCCCCTAGAACTTAGAACTACTTAAACCTAACTAACCTAAGGAAATCACAAACACCCATGCCCGAGGCAGGATTCGAACCTCCGACCGTACCAGTCCCGCGGTTCCGGACTGCAGCGCCAGAACCGCTAGACCACCGCGGCCGGCGGCAGCCTAACAAATTAAGGTGTACCATGTATGATAAAGTGAAATTTTAAATTATTAATGTTACTTGAATAGAACACAAGTCATGCATTGTGTGTATAGACAAATATTTCTGGCTTTTTCCATAAAGGTTTGATTTGACGTATCTTTCGAAATGTCTGCACATGGGGCTATTTCGTACGGTACACATGGCGCAATTTCAGCTCAGTGATATTATTAGCTTAGTTGTATTTTAATGCGAAATTCTAGAGAGCATGTTTTCTTAGTTTCTCTTCATATGGTCCGGACATACGAAAGGGAAAAGCCAAGGATTTCATGGCCCGAGGAGGAAATGAAACAAGCAACAGTAAGCGTTACGTAGGCGGAGGCGTGAGACGAGAGTAGTAGTTGCATTGTTCACAATTCCTTGTTCGATCATTTAACTATCAAAATGGGATTCGGCAGTGCGGGAAAAGAAATCTTATAGACCAGCTGATCATCTAGCTCAGAAGAAGAGGATGATTTAAGATCTGGGTTGAAAGACTTAGTTGCAAAGAGATTGGTTGCAGCCCTGAGAAAATTCGAAGAGCAGTATTTATATATCCAACGAAGACTAACAGCAAGCATCCCTCGGATATGGAAAACATGACTGCAAGTAAAGACCGGTTTACTGGGTTGATGAAGAGGCGTTGTGATCTGTCACTCCTAAGACCAAAAGGGTTGTCAAAAGCTAGAAGTAAGGGGATGAATAGGTAGACTGTGCCTGAATTTTTCGACGTGTATCAGAATTTCTCTGAGCAGACTGAAGTTTTTGAATGATGCTGCCGCCATTTTACTGTAATAAATTTTATTTTGTTGCTGTACGATACAGATTTTGTCCTTAGCCAATATTTAAGTGTAAAAACTTTTTTATATGCCAAAAACATATCCGTATGGTTTATTTTTTTGTATCAGTTACTACCGCTTCCTCCATTGATGTATAGAGCGCAGGAATAACGGTTTTTTGAACGCCTCTGTGAATGCTCCAGTGTTTGTGTGCTCTTGTAGGTTGTAGAATATTGGTAGGTTCATCGTTTAAAGCTGCTTCTAGGAAATTTTGTATGGACGCTTTCTCGGCATAGTGGGTTCTACATTAAACCGTCTTCCAGCTCCCTTTCTTCAGCGTGTCTGCGAGACTCTTCCGTGGATCAAACAAACTAGTGAACATCTTTTCCGTCCTTTTACAGGCACAGTATGGCCTATTGGGCCTATTTTGTGCGCTTCCCACACACTTGAGCACTGTAGGATGAGTCGCAAGAGTACTTTGTAAACAATTTCCTTTGTAAACTGACTGCCTTTCCCTAGTTTGGAACCTGCTCTGCCTATGACTGAGGCTTTGTGTTCGTTCCATTTCATGTCCCTGCAAATTGTTACACCCACATATTTGTATGAGTTGACCGATTTCAATTACAACTCGTTGATATTGTAATTATAGGACTCTAGTATTTCTCGTTTTATCAAGGGCTCAATTTTAGATTTATCAACATCTAAAGCGGGTTTGCAGTCTTTTCATCACTCTTATATCTTTTCAATATTCGACTGAATATCTGTACAGCTTTTTTCATACAGTACTTCATTATAGACAACTCTGTCATCAGTGAAATGTTCGTTAATTTACTGTTAATATTATCTTGAGGGTCATTCATATTCAACATGAGCAGCAACAGTTCCAAAACACTTTCCTGGGACACACCTGAAGTTACTTCTACAACTGCAGATGACTCTTCACTCTTCAGTGCCCTTTACCAAGAAATCTTCAATCTGGTCACAAATTTTGCTTGATACTCCCATACGATCGTACTTAGATAATAAACGTAGGTTCAAATGGCTCTGAGCACTATGGGACTTAACATCTATGGTCATCAGTCCCCTAGAACTTAGAACTACTTAAACCTAACTAACCTAAGGACATCACACACATCCATGCCCAAGGCAGGATTCGAACCTGCGACCGTAGCAGTCGCGCGGCTCCGGACTGAGCGTCTAGAACCGCAAGACCACCGCGGCCGGCCAATAAACGTAGGTGTCGTGCTGTGTCAAACGCTTTTCAGAGATCAAAAAGTACTGCATATTCTTCACTTCTTCGATCCGTGGTGTTCAGGACATCTTCCGAGAAACGTGCAGTTGGTTTCGCATGATCGATGTTTTCAGATTCTATGCTCGTCGGCACTAGAGCTCATTCAGTTCCAGACATCTCATTTCATCTATGCTCAAAATACGTTCGAACATTCGACAACAATGTAATATCAAAGATACTCATATAATTGTTGTATGTTGACTGACACAATGTAAGTCCAAGCTTTTTCGTAATTTACTATATCCGTCGGCTTCCAAGGGGAATACACTCAGCATAAACGATAATTTATGACAAAAACTCGGGAACTGAGTGTAGTCACCGTAGAGATTTAGGGACAGCAAGTAGCTGTTGATAACACCAAGAAGATCCTCACATCATGAATGACAGTTAATTTCTCTTCACAAATGAATGAGTGACCAGACGTTTGAAAAGATGCTAAACCATGGCCTAATTATCAGACAGTAAGCGTATATAGTTATTGGTCCTAAATTCAGTAAACATTTGAGGGTCCGTAAAGATATAGTATTTTCTGTACAGTAGTGGCACATCGAATTTTAATGCGAAACCATGCAGAGATCGTGCCGTAGGAGACTTGACTGTTGTGCAAGCCACATAATATCGCCATGCCGTTCAGAACGGTAATGTAGTTTTTATAAATGAGTTAGTAACCAATGGTTTAGTAGCGATGATACTCCAGCCCACGGCTTAACAGATGGTTCAAATGGCTCTAAGGACTATGGGACTTAACATCTGAGGTCATCAGTCCCCTAGACTTAGAACTACTTAAACCTAACTAACCTAAGGACAATACAGACGTCCATGTCCGAGGCAGCATTCGAACCTGCGGCCGTAGCAGCCACGCGGTTCCGGACTGAAGCGCCTAGCACTGCTCGGTCACAGCGGCCGGCCGCATCTTAGCAACTCGCTGACTTCGAGAATGAGTACTCGAGCCTCATCATGCTAGGAGAACAGTAGCGGCGTCATGAGGAATGATGGAAACGGGCGCACATATTGCGGCCGAGACACGGGGAAGCGCCAATTGTGAAGTAACGGAGGGTCAGTTTTAACAGTGGTTTCATCTACGAGGACCATTCAGTAAGTAATGCACCACATTTTCTTTCTAGGCGAAATTTGGTTGAAAAAATGTGGAAATTTGTTGTGGGACATCGAAGAATATTCCTTCTTCAGCCCCTATAGTTTCATAAAGTTCCGATACGTGGCGGCGCTATATGTAGTCCTCAAAATGGCGTCTGTAACGAAGGTGTGTTCGTAGGCGTTTGAAGAATACCTGCAGACACCTGTCAGTGAACAAAAGCACGGTGAGTCGTTGGGCGGGAAGTCTGTCATTATCTCAACAACGTCACGCAAGCCTGTCAGATCTCCTACGTGCCAGCCATCCGCACGCAGTTGTGACTCGTGTAAAGTTGGGACATGCGGTCTCTCTCATTTGAGGTGGTCGATGGATCACAAACAAACACCTCGCTGATCAACTGGATGTCTCTGTTGGTAGTGCTGTCGCACTCGTTCAGCAGCTGAGATACTCAAAGGTGTGTGCCGTTGGGTACCTGGCCGCCTAACAGAAGACCATAAGGAAGGACCATCTGTGCGGAACTGCTTGCACGTGACAAGGCTGGTCGTGACAGCTTTTGTAGACTGTCGTCACAGGCGGTGAAACATAGTTTCGTCACTTCGAAGCGGGAACAAAATTGTAGTCGATGGATTGGTGGTACACAACCTCTCCTCTCTTCCGAAGAAAAAGTTCAAAGCCACACCCTCAGTCAGTGAAGTCAAGGAGACTCTTTTCTGGGCACAACAGAGGTTGCTCTCTTTGATGTCCTTCCTCACGGTGCACCGATTAACACTCAAGTGTATTGTGCTATCCCAGGAAATTGATGAAACTTCAGAGTGTTCATCACCACAGAAATTCAAACGAACTTCTCCATGAATACTGTAACAGGACGACCGGAGCGGGTGACATGGTTGGGGTTGTAGGGCGCAGCTGGGTAGAAGAAGGTGGCTGTTTATAGCGATCTTCCTCTTTATTGTTGGTTCTTGCAATACATTTTCCAGTAGCTCAGCTCCACCGCTCATGTCATGGTGGAGACGTGCTGATGTACGCAGCCTGCGGAACGTGACGCCGTGCTCGGTCAGTGGCTGCGGAGGAGGTAAGAGGTTAGCAGCACGAGGCCTGGCCCAATTCGCCTCCTGCAGACGCTGTGGCTCGTGACGACGCCGGGAGTCGCCAGTGCAGCAGCGGGCAACGCCTTCCGCTGGCCGGTCCTCGGGGACAGCGTCACTGATGACGACGACGTAACAGTGACCAAACGCCCAATCGGTCGAACCGAATCCGACGGCCACCTCTGATGTCCATAAATGGAGCACACCGCTGCCGAATCCGCCGGTTACGCGGTGCCGTGTTTATTAGAACGTTGTCGATAAGTTGGCTAACGCAACCGCGCTACATGCGGCCCGCGCCTGCGTAATTCTGCTAATGCTGCATTCTGGCTGTTGATGGCTGCCGCACACGTACACACATACCGACACTCGTTGCAAAACTGTGTCACCTGTATAACGCACTGGCCACCCTTCATCCACCATCTGCTGTGAGGCTGGCACATCGTGCACTGAAACACACTAAATCACAATTTCGCTTCATATTTCCTAAAAATAGCCCCTTGTCCTCTACAATACACGGGGCTTCACAGAAGTCTGCGCACCATAGAGAATCTCCCAAACTTCATTGGGTTGCTCTTCTCATCCACCCTACAACTCACATCTCACACTTTCCATCTGTTCGGTCACATGAGAGATGCACTCCGCGGGATGCAGTCCGTGGATGACAGAGAGGTTACTGATGCAGCGAGACGCTGACTCTGATGTCGAGCAGTAGAGAGGGTCCACGTAGGCATACAGCACCTCCCAGTAAGGTGGCGTATATTCGTCGCATTGAATGGAGACCGTGTTGAAAAATAGGATTTTTGTAGCCAAACGAGTGGCGAACAATATGATTTATCGGAATCCTGAATAGAAACAACCTGCTTTCAGAAAAAAATGTCTTGCATTACTAATGGAACGCCCCTCGCAATAGCAGTAATGGCGAGTCGGCATTGTGTAACACCAACAATGACTACGCATATAAATCCACAGTGAGAGGAATCTTATATTTATCATTGCTATGATCTATGGAAATATGAGGTTGTACTTACCTTTTGTACTCAATTAACCTTTTTATTATGGCATTACGATACACATAAGAAGAATAGTTGAAACAAACAAGCATTATTTCTCACAGTACGACAAATAATATGTATATTAGTGAAAAATAAAGAAGTAACAACTACGAAAAAAGTTAATTGTGTAAACGAATATAAAGATCTCATAAAATAAGTCCGAAATTTGGTGAAACTTTGAATGTATAAAACATTTTCACAGCAAACTGTTATGGCAACTTCGACAAACATTTATCCGATGGTTTGTGCAAACTGGTTTCGAACAGACACAGTAATAAAAGGAAATTTTACGGTCTTCTTTTCGACCGCAGTCAACTTTCTTTTTTAGATTGGTTTTGATCGTGTTGCTACTCGTGGAATATCACTCCCAAAATCTGTCAAAACCTGTTCCATAGTTACGCGAAGCTGTTTAGTTACATTTTTTTTTTGCTCTTAGTCTGTGTCTCATTTCTCCTTCGACCAGTTCAAACGGAAATGACTTCAGAAAATTTCTTCGGTTGTTTTTACTGTCATTCCCTTTATACAAGACATACACATATTGCATGGTCCAGCACCTGGATTTTCGTGCCGTGGTCTTATTGTGGCATAATAAATGAAATACATCGACTTCGCCGTGTCATCTTGCTAAAAAAGTTCTATGTTCGATGCCTTTGACTCCTCGCCTACTTCAGCTACCTCATGCAGCGTTGGCATTAAAAAAACATTTTTTAAATCTTTTTGGAGCATATGAATCTGTCATTTTTTTCTTTCCTATAAATGAAAGCAGACGAAGAAAATTGCCTTCTCTTGGTTTGAAGCTGGGATTCTGGGATATCTGGTATGTTTTTGCGTAAGGTACCAACCATTGTCAAATTTTTCTCGTCCAGTTTGTCAGTTACTTCACAAGAGGCAAATCAATTGTCCATCTTAATGTCCTGGTTGATCCGTAAACACATACTTTGTAGGACTTTAAATATCCCTAGTTTTTTCCCAAATATGGGTAGCCCCCAAATGGTAGTATGTCTTCCCGACACATAAGGAAATTGTCTTTACCTCTGTCGCGTCTGCTTGTCGGGTAAATTATTACTGGACATCTGCCTCGGAAAGTAAGGACTGTCTCGTCAGTAGTCAGGAGAGCTGAGGGAGTGTATAGTTCTCGACTACGCGTGACACACGTATACCATAATGACGGAATGGAGTGAAAGCGTCTGTTATTCGTCTTTGCAAACGACTATCTTGGTCATCAAGTCTTATATTATTGATGAAAAATTCGAATCGGTCATTGGTCATAACATCTCGGAAAAGTGGGGACCCATACACCACAGACCACGCTTCAGCACAACCGACATGAGCGTTTTTTAGAGCACTGCTCATAAAAAGTATGCCAGATAGTGCTTTTATTTATTTCTGTTTGGTATCTCTGATATACCATTGGGACGACGTACATTTTGCCCTCGCACCAGCAATTTCTTGGTTTCCGAACATAACTATTGCTGGAACCATGTCATTAAGGGACAACAACTCAAATAATTTCAGGAGAGTCGTTTCGCTGATTGTTTCGCCTAGCGCACCAGGATTCTTATCACTATATTCTTTACTGGCACTGTGGAGGCTTTTTTATGGATAAAGTTTTTGTTCCAACAATACCCTTTATACTATACAAAATTTTCATTATCCCCTGAAGACCTTCATCTGGTGAGTCAGCCTCAAAAGACGCACATAAAATTTGTCATCCTGCTTGTCGTCTGTGATACGACTGTCAGCACGTTCGCACACATATACGTCTGTGCCACTGTAACATTCGTTTTCGGCCTCTTAGCCGCTCAAATTCTCCAATTATTTCCTTCGTGGTTTCTTCATAAATTTCTTACTTTACTTGTTACAGGATGACAGAATGAAACCTGAGAGACTATAACCTCCTTTATGTTTAAAACAATATTCAATGGAAAGGTAAACAAAGACTCCCTTTCCGGAAGTCAGACATAGGCTAAAAAATTATATGGTCTGGGGTAATTATTTACCCCAACTTATTTTTCTGGGATTAAGTAAATTTTTTGTTCATTAATGTAGCATGAGGGTGTTGAACAGGCAATTCAGTACGTAAGGCGTGAAGGGAAATGAAAACCTAATAGCCACAGGGGACTGGAATGCGATTGTAGGCGAAAGAGTAGAAGAAATGGTTGCGGAAGAATATAGACTTCGTAGCAGGTATAAGAGAGGAGAAAAACTGAGTTCTGCAATAAACTTCCGCTAGTAATAGCGAAAGCTCTGTTCAAGAATCACAAGAGGAGAAATACAAGAATATTTCAGTTGTGTTATATGATCGTGAGGCAGATATTGCGAAATCAGGTATTGATTTGTAAGGTGTACCCAGGGGCAAATATAGACTCAGATCACATTATGGTAATGATGAAGGATAGGCTGAAATCTAAGAGATTAGTCAAGACGAATCAATGTGCAATGAAGTGGGGTACGGAAGTACTGAGGAGTGAAAAGATACGGTTGAAAGTATCTGAGGTTATAGATAGTGCGACAATGAATAGCTCAGTGCGCAGTTCATTTAAAGAGGAATTGATATCTCTAGAAGAAGTCAGTCACAGAAGTTGGGGAGAAAAACGTAGGCATAAGAAAGATAACTTTGAAGAAATGGTGGGTAACAGAAGAAATACTTTTGCTGATCGACAAAAGAAAGAAGTACTAAAACGCTCAGCGAAATTCAGGAATACAGTGATACAAGTCACTTACGGACTGAAATAAATAGGAAATGCAGGGAAGCTAAGGCGAAATGGCTATACGAAAAATTTCAAGAAATGGAGAAACAAATTATGGTTGAAATACTTACTTAAAAAGCCTTAAGTTAAATTGAAAGCAAGTTCGGTAACATTAAGAGGGCAATGGGAATTCCACCGTTAAATGCAGAGGAGAGAGCGGATAAGTGGAAAGAGTACATTGGGGACTTCTATGAGGGGGAGGAAGTTTCTGATGACGTGATAGAAGAAGAAACAGAAGTCGATAGGGAAGAGATGGGGGACCCAGTATTAGAACCAGATTTTAGAAGAACTTTGGAAAGCTTAAAATCAAATAAACTAGAAGGGATCGATAACGTTGCATAGGAATTTCTTAAACTGTTCGCAGAAGTTGCAACAAAATGATTATTCACGCTGTGTGTAGAATGTGTGAGATTTTCAGAGAAACGTAATCCACACAATTCCCAAGTCTGCAAGAGCCGATAAGTGTGACAATTATCGCATAGTGAACTTGACAGTTTATGCCTTAAATTTGCTGAAAAGAACAATAAAGAGAAGAATGGAAAAGAAAATTGAGGATCTGTTAGATGATGAAGAGATTGGCATTAGGAAAGGTAAGGGCACCGGAGAGGCAGTTCTGACGGTGTGTTGTTAGTGAAAGCAAGACTAAAGAAAAATCAACACACGTTCATAGGATTCGTCGACTTGGAAAAAGCGTTAGGCAGTGTAAAATGGTGCAAGGTGAGAGAGAAATTGGGATACGCTATAGGGAAAAAGGGCTAATATATAACATGTGCAAGAGCCAAGGGGGAACTGTAACAGTAGAAGACCTAGAACATAGTGCTCTTGTTAGAAAGGGGGTAGGACAAAGATGTAGTCTTTCGCAACTGTTGTTCGATGTGTACATCAAAGAAGCAATTATAGTAATAAAATAAATGTTCAATAGTGGGACTAAAATTCAAGGTGAAAGGTTATAAATGATGAGATTCGCTGATGATATTGCTATCCTCAGTGAAAGCGAGGAAAAATTACAGGATCTGTTGAATGGAATGAACAGTCTAATGAGTACAGAATGTCGATTGAGAGTAAATCTAAGAAACACAAAAGTAATGAGAAGTAGCAGAAATGAGAACAGCGAGAAACTTAACATCATAATTGGTGATCACGGAGTACGTGGAGTTAAGGAATTCTGATGGCTAAGCATCAAAATAACCCACGACGGACGGGGCAAGGAGGGCATAAAAAGCAGGCTAGCACTGGCAAAAAATGCATTCCTATACAAGAGAAGTCTATTAGTGGCAAACATAGGTTTTAATATGAGGAATAACTACCGAGAATATACGTTCGGATCAGAGCGTTGTATGATAGTGAGACACGGACTACAGCAAAACCGGAATAGAAGAGAATAGAAGCATCTGAGTTGTGGTGTTACAGAAGAATGTAGAAAATTAGATACACGGATAAGATAAGGAATGAGGGGAGAATGAGAAGATTTTGCGCAGAATCGAAGAAAGGAATACATGGAAAACACTGACAATTAGAAGGGACATGACGGTAGGGCATCTGTTAAGACATCACGAAATAACTTCCATGGTACTAAACGGAGTTGTAGAGGGTAAAAACTGTAGAGGAAGACAGAGTTTGGAAAATGTCCAGCAAATAACTGGACATAGGAGTGCTACTCTGAGGCGAAAAGGTTGGCACATGAAAGGAATTCGTGGCGCGCCCCATCAAACCAGCCATAAAACTGATGTCTGAAAAAAAAGTAATAAAGTGGACTAATATTTCATTAGTTCCTATGGTCCACATCAACGAGCAATCAAATAATCTTAAGTTATGGCCGGACGACTGTAATTTCGTCCGGTCACTGTCTTGGAGAGTGGAAACGCTTTGATGTCCCTGTCTTTTAACGTAAATCGTAGTGTTCTAATCTACTATGCAGTTTTTCTCAAAATATTGCCTTTGTCGTCTGTAACTCAGTCCTGATGACTGACCAGAAAGATTTATACTAGATTCCTATGACTCCCACATCAGAGTGATCAACCATAGAGATTTTCTCGATACGTCTTCAAATCCATTAATGTAGACTTATAATGCAGTGTGTTGAGGCGACATAGTATGTGAATCCTGAATCCCACATGCAGTGGATACTATGATGTGAACTAATTAATGATATCACAGCATATTTTGCAAAATGGTAGTAAATATTAACGTAAGACACATTGTCATTACAACGTGTATAAATTAATAGCGTCGTAAAATTTTGAAAAAATTTGCCCAATAAGATGGAAGAGTGCAATATAGCCATTACAGAGCATGAAAAGGCCTCAAAATTTGTTTCTTGCGAGTTGTTTTGACATTGCAGTGTGTGTACTGCTATAAGTTTATGCTGCAATGACATATTTCCAAAATGGTGGAAAATTTGGTTACATTTATCCTGTGGGTTGGAAGACCCCAATATATTCCTTCATAAGTATGACATTCCTTCTAAATTGCCTCTTGTGACTTATTAGACTCTTTATTTTTCATTTCAAATTCTACACAATGAAAGAAAAGTCATTCCAGTGGCTCCAAAACTGGCAAAATAGTTCGGAAAGGTCGAAGGAAATTGGTAGGAATTTGGCGAATTGGTAGTACACAAAATCTGAAAATTGGTTGAATGGGAATACAGTAAGTAAAAATTCGTAGGAAGTTCGTAAACTGTTAGCCAGCTGTGTGACTTGAAACCCGGAAATTGGTAAGTCGGCAAATTAGTTGTAAACAAATTCGTCGGGAAAGTCATAACCTTGGGAAACTGATAGAACAGACCGTAAGACTAGCAATTTGGTAAGTACTAAAGCCAACACACCTATATGCGCTAAAACATACATGGATACCTTAAGCACAGTTTTATGCCTACTAATTCTAACAAAAATATCACTCAATGATCTATTTGCTTTAATAACGCACAATACAGTCAGACTATGGCCGAAAAACGTTCATAATATGTACTTTAAAACTATAACACATATGTAACAAATGGAATAATAGTAATAATGCATCTGATCCACGTGGGCGTCTCTGTATACAGAAAAATCTCAATCATTTAATATGTGAACTGATGTACACTCCTCAGCTGAAAATTGAACTTTATACTTGTTCTTCTCCTCCATGACCTATTATTTTGCACTCTTTATGGGTGCTTTAATGCCACCATGTGAGGTGTAGACCAAGATCACTCGGGCGACATCCGAATCTACTGTAGTGGTCATTCAGGTTTAATGTATTGACTGGCTGACTAAGTAGTTTTGCAAGTCCCAACATATCGGGACTTCTCGAGATGGTGATACATAAAATTGCAGATCGACATTAATATGAGATGAGTCTGTTTGTCAAATCGAACGCCATGAGTAAACCAATTAAATCACGAATACGTCAATGTCATTGTGCTCCATGTGTCAGGTAAGTGCCACAAGAACCTTGATGTTCGCTATAGCGCTTGTGATCAGAAGCTGTCAAGACAGCAATGGGTAATAAACATACAATATTTTACGACCAGACCTGAGAGACTTAGAATAATGACGATGTAAAGTCATGTGGGTTACATGGAGATCATACGTTGTTATGTGGAGCCAGTAGCATGCTGACGGGATCTGCCAGGAAGGCTCTGGTGTGTGTCATGCCACACAGGCCACAAGTGTGCACAATAACATCCATGTCAACAAACGCTGCTACTGTCTGTTAGTTCTACGTATTACCACTAAAATGATATCTCTTAAATTTTGACCAGTTTTTATTAGGAGGTGTTAAGATCACTACATATTCCACGGACTTTTATAAATATATTTTGCTCTATATGGTTTCCGGCGCTTCCATACTAAATTTTTATGTTGCTAATGGAGTCTGTTAATACACTCATATGTGGTGTCGCCCCTCACCTATGCTATCTAGTGGCTACATGAAAAGCCTGAAATTTCCATTACTTCGGCATAAATAACAGAGTATTTGAAAGTCCCGTCTCCACTCTAAATTTTTCTACATTTTCCATGTTTTACACATGTTTGGCTTAAAAACAAGTAAAACACTGAAAAACAGAAAGAGCCACACGTCAGTATTATCACGAAGCACTGTTTAGCAGATGATACAAACCTGAAAGTTGCTCTTTAATCCGGCAGAATAACATCAATGTCGAAAAACGCTGGTATTGTCTGCCTATTCTTCAATTTAACTCTAAACCCATAATTGTTTAATGTTGGCCGTTTTTCGAAGAAAGTGTTAAGATCACCATGTAATCGATAGATTTTTGTTAATATATTTTCTTCTAAAATCATCCATCCCTTCCCTGCTAAATTTTTCCCGAAATTACTATTGTTCATGCAATATGATGAACTCAGGGAAGATACAAAAATTTTGTCTTGACACAAGTTCTCTGTGGAATGTACGGACTTTTTGTTATTAAAATATATATCTGTTGTGTCATTACTCTGTTATGTACACCAGTCGGTTGCATTTAAGTCCACAAATTCTGAATACTCCATCCGTATAAATACGGAATATCCTATTTTCCCAATTTTATCTAAGTTTTCCTTATTTTTCAATTTTTTTATCTCACTTCTGCTCTTCTGTAAGGTTTTCGGGGTGGGATGAACTACTCAACTATAAGTGACATCTCACATCGTTTGCAGCTCTTCTGAGTTCTGATGAGGAAAATTTGCTGTCAAATTCTGAATTAATATCGAGAAAAACTGCGTCGTGACCGACATAGAGTGTTTCAATATTAAATGAAGAAGTATCGAAAACGTAGAGACGTACGCTTGTCTGTTAGAAATATATTTTCAGTGAGATTAGTGTATAGCGCTTGTCGACGATAGAATTGTTACATGAGTTTTGTGTAACACTTTTTATTGTGATAAGGGCGACACTCTAAAATTAAACTGGAAACAGAAGTGATGAAAATCGAAATATGTCAAAATTACTTATCAACACCACATGCGGAATTCACACGCAATGGCTAAAAATCTGCATTAACGGATTTGTACACGTGTTGGAAAACTCTCTATTCTCTATTCAAGAATTTTACGAATAACTTTCTACTCAGAATAACTTACACCACGACAGTCACACACCACTTTTTCTTACCTGGTACATTACGTTTATGCTCTAATCTAACAGGTTCTAGGCCTCTGATAATATGTTTCTGCTCCACTTAAAGGTCGACAGCTCTCTGCACTGAACTGTAGAACAGGTACAATAGGAGGCACGTTTATGAGACTTCGCTGCTGTGCAATGTGTGTGTGAGTGGAGTGGATGGGGAGGGGTGTAGAGAGAGGGGGGCGGTTATGATGTGTGTTACTTGAGGTCTGCTGATAGCCGTGGTTTTAAAAGCACAGCGCCAGCACGTGGCGTATGGTGATGCACGACAGTGTGAAAACATAGCTGTCTGAAGGTAGCGCTCCTTACATATCATGCAGATTCATAATATCTCTTTGTACGTTAGTCAAATTACCTCTTATTTTACGATCACGATTAAATGACAAAAGGATGCAACGACTACACATCTTACTGTATGTCATCGCTTGAAATAAAGTTCATCGCTACCATACACTATAAAGCCATTTTAAATCTCGCTACTCCAAAATCTGCTTATATGGAAGCTCGAGAATACAGTAGGGACTAGCCGAAATATTGAAATATACTTCTGTTCAATGCGTCTCATGCACAGTTAGATCTCCTGTCGATAGCATTCGTTGATTCATCTGAATGACAAGTCACAAGAACGATCTTTTCTGAATCCGTTCTGACTATGTGTCACTTTCTTCGAGATGTTTCACAGTGTTCTAAACCAGTACATGTTCCCATGTCTTAATGTAAACTGATGTTAGTGGTACGGGTCTCTTTTCTTGTTCACTGGTCTTTAAGTATAAATCTTCTACTGAGCGAGTGATTGCATATGTTTATTAAATATGAAACTTTTTCATCAGCATACTCTGATAGAAACCTAACTGCTATGTGACCTGCACCAGAAGGCGTGCCGTTATTAATAGACAACGACTTCACTCTTTAAGCACCAATTTCTCGTTAGATGACGTGTAAGAAATACTTTGTTGTGACTAGGAAAGAGTACAACATTGCAACTACCTTATCAAGAACTTCACAATTTGTTATAAGCATAAGGAAAAAGTAATTTTCTTAAGATTCGTTATTAAGAACAGTACACATCTCTTTGTACCTGCTTACTGTATTCGAGCCTTGGCGTCGTTTCATTATCAAATGTAGTTCCTAGAGCACCTTATAACTCCAAAGTTACGGAAGATACACCACAAATCGCATCTTTCGTGTATGGTGTTCTACAAATTGTTAGATTCCTTCCCCCTAAAATTTCCAGAGTTACACAAGACAGCCAGGCCGACAAGTAGACGGATCTCACATTAATGTCCTCTGAAATGTCGTAGTTCATCGTCTCGACAGGTCCTGACAAGTTGGGGCTTGCAAAAGTTTTTTCGCAGTGTACCATATATCACTGACTCGGCAGAAATGCATGTGTGCTTTTCTCAGGAGAGTCTGTGGATTGCAAACATGCTTTGTGCATGAGTTCAGGCCTGCTTCCACCCAATGTGTATCGTATGACGCCGAACAAACACTCTACAAAGTCGTAGTAATCATCTCTAACGTACAGACGCCAATGCGCCAGTCTGTCTGTCATGATCGTCAACGCGTAGTATGGATCGTGTATTTTTGGAGAACTCCAATGTCTAAAGTAAATTTGTGTAGAAGGGTGAATGGGTCAGTGCAAAAATTAAGGTGACGTGTTTCCTCGAAGCACTGGTTTCAGTCTCGTTTTTGGAGTGGGTATCTGTAAAAATTGAGCTACAATTACAGCAAATTACAGAAACTTACAATCTTTGCTGCTGTTTATTAAGGTCCATATTTGAAGAGACCCACTAATTATGTCAATATTGGCTAGCACTTTTAGGTGCGATTGTACCATAACATACAATTTGCCTAGAGGACTACCATTTTTCCCGTCGTTTTGGAGAATTTACTACGATGTCATTAAATTATACTCACACTGTAATGTCACACTACCTTATGTTAATATTTACCTGCATTTTACAGCATATGCCATGAAGTCATTAATTCACACTGTCAAAGTGCCTTACCTCATTAATAATGATAATATTTGCAACCTTTTTTTATACTTAGGATAACTCTGGTGTTGATGTTCTTCTTACTACAGCACAAAGACTTCAAAGGACGAAATTCACGCGATTAGAATAATAATAAAATTAATTTGTTATTATTAGTTACAAATGCTGAGCACAGTCTGTGAATGATCCCCACTACGGAAGAGCAGTGGGCCCCTTCCAGCAGTTCCCCAAAAGCGTCATGACGTTGATGTCACACAGTGCGTCTAGAGCAAGAAGGGAGAGGAGGAGAGGAGGAAAATGTGGTGTCACCGCCAGAGACCACACTTGCTAGGTGGTAGCCTTTAAATCAGCCGCGGTCCGTTAGTATACGTCGGACCCGCGTGTCGCCACTGTCAGTGATTGCAGACCGAGCGCCGCCACACCGCAGGTGTAGAGAGACTTACTAGCACTTGCCCCAGTTGTACAGCCGACTTTGCTAGGAAAGGTTCACTGACAAATACGCTCTCATTTGCGAGACGATAGTTAACATAGCCTTCAGCTACGTCATTTGCTACGACCTAGCAAGGCGCCATTACCAGTTTATATTGAGATTATCATTCATGTATCACCAAGAGCGATGTTCTCCAAGTATGGATTAAAGTTAAGTATTCTACCAGTTACCTCCTGCTTTGCTAGTCTTATTTCTCTGACCTGTTCCAGACCTCACGCCAGTCTGCGTGAGCTTAAGCGCGTGCATTTCGGCCTCCTCTAGCAACACTTCAGAAAATGCTGTGATCTTGAATACAACAACTGCGTCAGTGCACCAGAGGTGCAGGTACTGGAATGCTGACACATGAATGTGCTGACATCACGAGTTCCCAGAATGCTGACACCGAAAAATGTAGACACCAGCGTTTCCTAGACAGAATGCTCACTGTCCACCTCTTTCTTTCATTTTCATTCTTTCTAAGGAGCCGTCAAAGGTGGCCCAATCAGGCTATGTGGCCGTGGAACTGCACTGGTTACGAAATTCATCTGCCGCTATTATACATACTATCTGCACAGGGTTCCCTCCTTTATAGCCAACAACCCTAAGATGAACTGTGGGATTCGAGTGAATGCAGAAGGCTTCAGTTAATGAAGTAACTGTTCGCTGGGCTACAGATTTATCTTCTTAATACTGGACCATCAGCACTTTGCAGAGACGCATATATATTGCGTTGTGATCGAGATCTCACGGTTTGTGGTAAAGTTGCAACTCCAGTATTTTGAAGAAGTTTTGCAATCTATGTTTCCAAATTATTTTTTTTCTTCTTAATTTACAGATAATAGAAAGCCCAACACTTAGTCTATTTCAGAAAATCAACTATAAACCCTTAGTTCAAGCGTGAAATGCATCATAGTTTGTGTAACTGTGTAGTTAACTTGTAACATATACTGTACTGCTACCTTCCCCCATGTGTAAAAGCATACATTCTTCGCTCAAGACAAAAGGAATTGTAATTTACTAATGTAAATTTACTTAGTATTAGTTGGTGTAAACGTAGCTCCATACTTTTTACATAAAATGGTTAACAAGATACAGCGACAAATTTATGACACAACATTATCTTGCCAAAGAATCAGCAACCACAATTACTGATTTAAGATACCACATAATCCTGCAGTGTACCAACAACTGTAGTTTCATTGTGGGAGTGATAAGAAGCTAATATGAACAGTAGGATAGCAGTTTCCTAACTGAAAGATAACTGTGCTCTGTGGGCATCTTGATTTGCATTCCGCTTCTGGTGACAGCAGCTTAAGTTTCTGTGCACACAAAGTTGGATCTGCGATTAATTAGTTGCCTCGCCCCCAACCCCTACGCATAAATTTCCCTTGAGTTATTATCTTGTCAAGACAAGCCCATTTGTTTTCCCAACGTTTTATCAGCTTCCAGCAGGCCTAATCTGACGAAACGATTCCCGAAGTTATCAGAAACAGCTGCCTGTTACAGTCTATAGAAAACGCATAAAAGCGTTATACAAGATATCAGTTTATTACAGAGCTCCAGAATATGTTGTCAACGAATTTCTTTTTAGTTTCATCTTGTTGTTCTAGAGCTGTACATTGTGAATATTTAATTAATAAGCCGTTGTTCAGCTGTCTGCAACATTTGCCGTTGATTGTAGCATTGTATGACTGCACGCACAAGAAGTGTCGTAAGGGAGGTAAGGATTATTCATTCAGTTTTCCATGATTTCTCTGGATTATGAGTAGTATATCAGCAACCCAACAGAATACATATTTAGTATATCATTTCAAACGTTTTTGTATAGAAATACCATCGACAGTAGAAAACAGACAAATAGATTGAATAATAATTTTCTAGATGCACAAACAACATTCGTCTATCCAGTATAACCTTAACACAAAAAGTTTTGACTGTTTCGATTAATAAGTCCTTGAAATTCCAAGGGGAAATTAAATAAACGACTATTTGAAGATAGGTAGGCCCTTATCAACCCATAGTTATCGGACTAATGGCTAAATTTCAAGAAACGAATTTTCAGTAACATTTAGCAGGTCACAAGCTTAGATATCGCAAAATAGGGATATGTTTTGAAAGGGAAACACCGCTGGTAGTAGAGTAAAACACGCAGTTACATCAGCTACCATAAGAGGTGATATAGATAGAGATTCTAAATACTCAAGCGATCACAGGTGTTTGCAACCAGAATATTCAGACATGACAGGAGACGTATGTAACGGAAAAAGTTAGTCAGAATCACATGAAATGATACCGAGCAGAGGCACGCACTGATCCATATGATCATGAATATTTACTTGTTTTGCAAAAACTGACCTACTGTCTTCGACGCTAAGAAACTGATTTACGTTGCTTCACTCTTGCGATACAATAAACTCAGTATTCGACGTTGCCGTAACAGGTTGATCGAAATCAGTTGCAGCATTGCTAAGCCCTCTTCTGATTGTGTCTCAAACCATATAAACTAGTACTTACGTACTGTTCGAGAACCTCACAATAATCCCAACAGTTGTACAATTTCAGGTGCTCGTTACCATTCTCAAATCAATTAAATGAAATTAAAGCGCTACGAGGCATTAAGACATGCGACATAGTTGCATAAATGAAGAACACTGCAACATAACAACATATACCAATACTATGTAAGCATTTTATGTGATAAACTAAGCACGTGTCATTCAACGTTAAAACTAAAGTGATATATGTAAAAAAGTATTTCTGCTACATTCGTGAGGAATGAATCGCTAGATTTCACACACACTATGTAACCATCATTAGCATTTTCATCGTCGTCATTATCGTCTTCATCACGACCACCACTACCACGTCATCGTCAATGTTGTTGCTGTTATCAGCAATTTATCATCCACTGCCGGATAAAGGTTTTTCTCTAGAACGTTTCGTTGCATTACATGGTTCAGATGTACACTTATGTGTCGCACCTGCGTATTTTACAATATTATTTACTCACCTCCCATTAGGTCACCGACTCGAACATTTTTCAACTCTTCAAATCGAGCATAAAACTTACTTGTCTCTTCTGTACTCCATAATTTTAATTTTGTGCTCAAGTCTCTTCCATAAACAGTTTCTTCCTTTACTCTTCTCTCCTAGTAACTCCTAGTAATTCGCATCTCAGTTTTTTAATGGTTCTCACAAAAAAAGATCCGGTCTCACTGCCAACAGTCAAACTTGTAATACAGACTACCTATGAATTTTTCACGCACAGTGAATTGTCAGTTTCAAGATCCTATTTATTCTTTTCCAAAAGTGCTCCAGCCCGTTTCCATTCATCTATATGTCTGTTAAACCCATCAGAGTAGATCCGATGTACAGCACTGATATTGTTCCATACACCTGCTACTATCCGTAAGATAACAGTCTTTGTGAATCACTTTGTGGGGAACAATTATGGATGATCTGTCCTTCAACACCTCAGGATAGTCACAATGCTGACAGGGAGTCTGCAGCTCTCTCTACCAAGTGTACTAGGGGTGCACCTGGAGGAACATCAGGTGATGAATGCTCATGTGTACTATTCATTCTTACATAAAGTATGACACGCACAACTGAATCTAGAATAATGAGGAAGAAAGAAGATATGACTTTCTAATCACAAGTAAGTCAAAAGTATGCATTACGATACTCAGATCAATCAGCGTCGCCTTTGAAAACTGTGTATGTGAGAATTTCTTTATTGTGATAGCACGAGCAATAAACCTTTTCACAACGTAATGTTACTCAACGTTATGCCATTTTCAATATTACTGATACCGTTTAAGAAATATATGTCGAATATCATCTGGACCAATGCACAAGTCCTTCCTTCTGCTGTCATAATTTCTCTCCCAAAAATTTATAAGTGATGCCATTCCTATATGTCCGGAGATGAAGGAAATAGGCACGTATTGTTCCAGTCGCGCTTCCATCTATTGAAATTTTTCTGTCAGTCACGTCATATTTATTTTTCTCGTCTCTTAGTCATATGTGTACACATAAACAAATATTCCTCCAACTCCCCACGTCATTTTTTTCTCTCTATCATTGTTATCACGACTATCCCTCTTATGGGCTGTACTCTAGATGACTTTCCCTTTGTGTTTGTTGTGGTTTTCATTTCGAAGATTGTTTTGATTCAGAAGTTGAAGATAGCTAATTCTAAGCAAAAATTTTAAAAACAACAATGTGCTATCTAATAGGAAAGTGGTATGTTTCACTTAGCTGGTAATCATTAGAATAGGATCTACTACTATGAAATCTGAATCAACTGAAACTTTGGAGTCTACCCACTAACAGATTGAAACTATGATAAATAATGTCACTGAGTTACCCATAAATCTTAGACGAATCAAGGTTTAATTTGCAGTAACGCTATAGTCTGCATACTCAAATACTTTGGAACTAATTTACTACTTTTTGTGATCTTTTACACACTCTTTCCATACGCTATCCCAAAAACTAAGACTATACTGTGCGCTGTTAGCAAATAGGCCATTATTTTTAAACAACAAGTCCATATAAAACAGTAGATAGTAGGCCATTTAAATAATTAGACAAATATTTCGCATGGTCGCTGGTATGTTGTCTTTCCACGAACTGGCAGTTTAGAAAACCTGTCCACCCTCTTTCCACACAGTAGCCACAAAACGAAAAATATAGCATATTCTGATGTTTTTTATTCATATTGCCTATAAAAGATTTAAAAAACCTTAAGAGCAATTAAGACCAGAAACGGAAACGAAGTCATCTTTTTCATTTGTTTTCTATACGGCTAATTACAATATCGAGTTCCATACCTTTAAGTTCGAGGAAGTCGTAACGTGGAGCCGAGATTTTCGTCCCGACACAACTCCAGGGATACCCCAGATCATGACATATATACAGTTAGCATACATTTTTTAGGAATTGTGCAGCGTTGCCCGGTTAGCCAAAATACAATTTAAGGCAGGCTTGCTAACAGCGAATTCTGGGTTCGAAATACTTTGCTGGACCACATAACGTGAGGTGAAGGAACTAGAACTTGTATCCGAACCCTCGTGTTTCTTGTGTTCTGAATTTACCACTTCTTGGTGCAGCAAATCGCGTGTAATCAAAACTAATTATTCCGTAACAATGTTCGATTTACAAGAACACAATGACACGTGTGTGACCGAATGTACTTTCTTTCCTGTCATTAACAGCCACATTTAACCAAACTTTCAGCATAGACGATGCACAGATCTGGCCTGTCAGCCATTAAACTCATAACTAACGCTAATTAGGATGACGAGACAACTGTGTGTGACGGTGCCTGCATAACGTAACGTAAAATGTTGCTCTCGCCACAACTGTATTACGCTACTTAACCGAGTTGAGTATAGGCATGTATATTAGGCTGTACAAGGAAATTTTTGATCACAGGTTTGAAGAATTTTTGCCGTACTTAAATCGAACTAACGCATTATTTTTAAGGCGATCTACTATTTCTTCCAGTGCATAAGGTGGACATGGGGTTCGTTCATAATCTACAACGCACGGAGATACTTCCCTTGACTCCCTTCCTTAGATATACTTCGGGTATCTTGGCTCTATCCACGAAACCAAGAATCGTTTTGTTAGAGGTCTTCTTGAAAACCGATATCAACTTTTGTATGACAATCGCATCCTAATAAATGTTAAACTACGAAAAAAGGTCGCCAAGTCATGATGAGGAAAATTTAGGTTAATTCTTATGAAATTTGCTTTACGATTATGAAACTAAATATCTTTTATCTAAGTCAGGTTAGTTGAAAACAAGCTATATAGTTATTATATAGCACTGTGGCCACCATGTTTTTGAAATTCGGAGACTGATAATCGATTTTAAATTTTGGAATTTTTAAATTTTCGCCATGTCTATGAATTTTAGCTTCAGATTGCATGCTCATTTGTCTTTATGTAACTGTTTTTTCTCATCCATACTTCTCTCATAAGTGGAACAAGTTCTATTAAATCTTCTACAAAACTTTTAGATTCTTTGTTTAACAATATTTCATCAAGAAGTGAACCCTGTACTCTCGTGATTTACAAAATTCATCTCATGCACAACCTCCATCACATACTTGCAACATAACTCGTAATTCTTTTGGAGACATATACCTAAAACTTGCCTGTTTCCCACATGTACCTTTCAGCAGAATTGGTGGACGTTTGATACACTGACATGTTCAACCTGTATTTTGTTTTTAAGCATTACATCTTTCCATCCTTCTGAACAAAACTGCGGAGAGTTGTCAGACAATACACTTTAGGATTTACCACATTTCTACCATAATCGATAACCACTTTATTTGGCACTTGCCTTTCATGAGGAAAACAATTTTATGATTTTAGAGGAATGTTCTGCTACTACTAAAAACATGTAAAATTATCAGGAGTATTTCTTAAAGGATCATATAAACTCAAGGTGACCACTTTCACAAAGCCATCTGATCTGACAGTTTGTATTCACCTTTTATTAGTAGCGTTAATCATTTCTTCTTTTTGGCAAATTGCTGAAGATGTAATTTTTTGTGATGCTGTATCTACTAACGGCTTTAGGTCAAATAAAACTGGGGAGATCAACAGACTCTACATATTCCCGAATTTTTCTCTTTTTTTAAGTGTAATATACCTTTATAAATTTTCTATGATGTTCTTATATTTACTGGATTGGTGTCTTGACTTTTACTGACGTCAGATCCTTATCAGCAGTTTAGTGTTTCCTCATGTTTTGGTCCATGTCCATAATTGTTTCTTTCACTTCCACTATTTTAATGTAATTTAGCTGGAAGATACCATCTTTTTCCTCAGATCTATTCATAAACACATTTTTTTCAAAAATCTAGACAGGGCATCAGGTACATAATTTTCAATTCCTTTAATGAACTTGATCCCCATGTCATACTTCCGAAGAAACAGCATACGCCTAGTGAGTCTGTTGTGTAAAAGGCGGCAATCTTTTCAGAAAGGTGAAGCGCTTTGAACACTATGTGTAAAGACCATATACCCCATATATAATTTCTAATTTTTCTGAATTCCCAAATTATGGCTCAAAGTACATTTACCCAGTAGTGTATAATTCTTGTCAAATATGCTGAGGATATGACTAGCAATAAGCAATTATTTTTTCAACAACGCTTATGTTGGTTTCTATTTCTTGAAACACTGTCACCCCTGCTCCATAATCTGAATTGTCTGTGGCCACATGGAAAGGTTAATTTAAATTTGTTTGGTATAACTGAATATCCTTAGGTAGATTTTTTTTTTAGAATGTTCGAAGCCACTTCGCAGCTGTGCGACCACATCATTGTGCTACTCTTTCTTAGCAATTTATTTAAAGGTGGATAGTTGAACACCTGATGGTCTACAAACACCTAGCACTAAGATGAGCAAATACCTAAAAAAGGCCATTGATTGCTTTCAAGATTTAGGTCTTGAAAAGATTTTCCTACCAGGCTCTTATGGCAAGCATCAAATCGTCTAAGTACACTCAAATAACGCACTAAGAATGGATTATACGAATAGGACGGAAATCAGTAGATGTGATGTACATGTTCAAACAAACAAGCATTTACAATTTCAAAGAAACTAGGTGATTTATTCAATATCAACAGTTTGGCAAATTGAGCAAGTCAATAACCCAATGGTCAACCTCTGGAGGCTATGCAAGCAGTTATTCGACTTGGCATTCATTAACAGAGTTGTTGGACGTCCCACTGAGGGATATCATGAAAATTCTGTCCAACCGGCTGGTCACTAAGGCTCAGTTCGAAGAGGGACTCATTACTGAAGTTAATTCCACTCCAATCAATGAGTTTCTAGGTTGAAGATGTCTGGAGACGCCTCAAACACTGGTGGGATACCGACGTGGCTGTCACCCACCATGCGGACTCCCGCCAGGGGTGATGGTCTGAAGTGCCATTTCTTTTCACAGCAGGACCACTTTGGTTGTCATCCATGGCACACTTACAGCACAGCAGTGTGTCGACGAGATACTGCGTCCCACTTTGTTGCCCTTCATGGCAAGCCATCCTGAGTTTTCATTCCAGCAAGAGGATGGCCCTCCTCCCCTTTCGCACACGACGAGAGTCTCTACTGCATATCTTCACGATTGCAAAATCCTTTCTTAGCCAGCAACTGAGAACGTTTGGAGCGTTTTGGGCAGGGCCTTCAAACCGTCTCCGGATTTTGATGACCAAAAGCACCACTGGGACAAACATTTTCACAGTATCCTCAGGAGGTCATACATCGTCTCTACCAATCATTGCCAAGCTGAATAACTGCTTGCTTAAGGCCCAGAGGTGGACCACTGCGGTATTGATTTGCTCAGTTGGTGAACCTCCATCTCTTGAATAAAACGTGCAGTTTTTCTGATACTGAAATCATTTATTTGTCTGTACATGTACGTCACATCTATCAATATACACACACTTAAAAAAATTCTGAATCACCTCGGTTCCGAGAGGTCCGCGAATCTGTACAGAAAATTGGACTAGAGATCAACATTAACATCATTTCCGTCCATTTTCTTGCTCATGAAAACCACACATTGCATTGCATTGTACCACCGTACAGCGAGACCTTCAGAGGTGGTGGTCCAGATTGCTGTACACACCAGTACCTCTAATACCCAGCAGCACGTCCTCTTGCATTGATGCATGCCTGCATTCGTCGTGGCATACTATCCACAAGTTCATCAAGGCAGTGTTGGTCCACACTGTCCCACTCCTCAACGGCGATTCGGCGTAGATCACTCAGAGTGGTTGGTGGGTCACGTCGTCCATAAACAGCCCTTTTCAATCTATCCCAGGCATCTTCGATAGGGTTCATGTCTGGAGAACATGCTGGCCGCTCTATTCGTTATTCTGAAGGAAGTCATTTACAAGATGAGCATGATGGGGGCAGGAATTGTCGTCCATAAAGACGAATGCCTCACCAATACACTGCCGATATGGTTGCACTGTCGGTCGGAGGATGGCATTCACGTTTCGTACAGCCATCACGGCGCCTTCCATGAGCACCAGTGGCGTACGTCGGCCCAACATAATGCCACCCAAAAACAGCAGGGAACCTCCACCCTGCTGCAGTCGCTCGACAGTGTGTCTAAGGCGTTCAGTCTGACCGGGTTCCCTTCGAACACGTCTCTGACGATCGTCTGGTTGAAGGCATGTGCGACACTCATCGGCGAAGAGAACGTGATGCCAATCCTGAGCGATCTATTCGGCATGATGTTGGGCCCATCTGTACCGCGCTGATGGTGTCGTGGTTGCAACGATGGACCTCGCCATGGACGTCGGGAGTGAAGTTGCGCATCACGCAGCCTATTGCGCACAGTTTGAGTCGTAACAGACGTCCTGTGACTGCACGAAAACCATTATTCAACATGGTGGCGTTGCTGCCAGGGTTCCTCCGAACCATAATCCATAGGTAGCGGTCATCCACTACAGTTCTTTAAAGTACATGATCAGCCATACCAACTGCTCTCGCCAGGGACACTCCACCTAACCGGTGGATGATGCAGGACACTCCATAAGTAATTTAAGAAATGCCAACCGCATTATGGGTGGCGAACAATATGGTAGTGCTGCTCATGGAGATTAACACCAGAAATGCAGGGCGTGTTTGATGTCGTGGCGATAGAGATAATTCACTGCCTCGCAGCGGATCCACGAGACTGCATTTGTCCGAGCCACGGGGTAGAATGTTTCATCCGGTAGAAGAATCATGTGTGGAGCAGCGTTGCACATAGGATATACGCTAAGATCTGGGGCAGAAGGTACTACACCTACCCCATTTCTCGACAGCTGAAACTATGTTCAGTGGTCTCATTGCAAATGATTAATCCGCCAGGTGTATCTTATAAAGGCGTTCGTGTATCGCATATTTACTGTTGACAGCCACATACCACGCAGCTTGTGCTTCAGAGCCAAGTAAGAGATGACACACCGTTCTCCTCATCACTCCCTGCCGGGTATTAGGATATTTGGATTCGATTATGTTAGGCCGGCGGTACGGCTTCACCGAAGAGTCGTTTCGCTGTCTCTAAAAGTAGGGTCGGGGTCACTTGTCATAGATAACTGTGGTTCAAACAGAATCGCCCAAGATGGTTGAAGTGAGCCGGGAGGTCTTCTAACATAATCGGAGGGTGTAGAGAGGCCGGTTCAACCACGATCAGTAACAAGCTCGTAAGGCCCAATGTCCATCTACGCCGCAGCTTTAGGTGGGCACTTATACGCAGGGTCACCGCCCTCTCACAGACATTGACGAAGCCAACACCGCTCTGTCCTTCCGTAGGGTGAAGGAGCCGTATTCAGTTTTAAACAAATAATGTGTATCACATCATCGACATACCCCGTGCATTGGTAAACTCGAATGCCAGACTGGAGTCCTGTTAATTGTTAGCGCAGACCACATAGCAAACGTTCCAAAGCCAAAGCATAAAATACCTCAGATAAAGGACATCCCTGACGCACCGAACGTTTGATATGGAAGGCACGTGTCACGCTACCATTGACGAATACCCGCGATGGCGCTCCATGTAGGAGGCACATGATCGCATGTTGCTTAGCACGGCAGTAAGATAGGTGTGGTCGATACGATCAGAGACGTGACTAAAACAGGAGGAGCTGCAACCGTGCTAGGAGCTTAAGTCCCTATGTTGGCACAGGGCAGACGTATATTGTATGGACCTCCTATGGAAGTTTGGACCGTGGAGATTACGTGGCGGATTGAACATCGTATATGGTTTGCCAACAGCCATGTAAAAATTTTAAGTCATAGTAAAAGACCGTCAAATGTCGGTATTCTCGTATCCGGTCACCACCTTTAGGTCACTATCAGACCTCCGAGGAAAGCTGTTGTGGGTTGGCAGGAGAGCCAACACCGGGTTATTAGAGGAAGCCGAAAGGCACGCGGTTTAGCTCACGCAGGCTGGCGTGAGGTCTGGAACAGGACAAGGAATTTAGACTTTAGAAAAACGGACGTAGCTGGTGGAATACTTAACTTTAATCCATTAATGATGAGCGTCGCTCTTGTCGGTATATGATTACAGTATCAATAGTAACTGGTACTGGCGCCTTGCTAGGTCGTAGCAAATGACGTAGCTGAAGGCTATGCTAACTATCGTCTCGGCAAATGAGAGCGTATTTTGTCAGCGAACCATCGCTAGCAAAGTCGGTTGTACAATTGGGGCGAGTGCTAGGAAGTCTCTCTAGACCTTCCGTGTGGCGGCGCTCGCTCTGCAATCACTGATAGTAGCGACACGCGGGTCCGACGTATACTAACGGACCGCGGCCGATTTAAAGGCTACCACCTAGCAAATGTGGTGTCTGGCGGTAACACCACAAAAACCTCAGGGCGACAGTAGTTCTCTACAAATCTGAGTCCAAGACGGTATCAAAAGCCACTCAAAAGTACTGTACAACACCAATCGGTTGCCCATCAATTGGTTCAAATGGCTCTGAGCACTACGGGACTTAACATCTATGGTCATCAGTCCCCTAGAACTTAGAACTAATTAAACCTAACTAACCTAAGGACATCACACAACACCCAGTCATCACGAAGCAGAGAAAATCCCCGACCCCGCCGGGAATCGAACCCGGGAAACCGGGCGTGGGAAGCGAGAACGCTACCGCACAACCACGAGCTACGGACTGGCTGCGAATCGAGTCGTGGCGTTTAGTTAGCAACCCCTTTATAGATAGCGTCGTGAATTTCATTTTCCGTCATTTCCTGCAGTAATATGTCGGTTGCCACGTCTGGTGGAACAATACCATGAAGTAACCTGGAAACGGTGGCTACCGTCATAAGACCTCCTCGCTCTCCCTCGTAGATGCTCCAGTAATGTGCGTTGAGGGCTCCTACAATGTTCCATTGCACTTCTGCAGGTTGTTCGTCATCACCTCTCTTTCGCTTTTTACGCTCCAAATTAACGTTGTGCATCGAAAGTCACTTCTGAGGTAATCTGTCACGTGCTCGCGCACTTATTACGGGACCGTGTAGCTGTAGGTTCACCAGAGTGACGACCTTAGTCTTGGCGAGATTGATCAGTATCTGGAGACCTGGTAATGGTGGTATGACGGAACATTCTGTGAGAACTGCGGAATAAAAGTCGACCGTGTGTCGCATCGGCCGATGGCTTGGTGCCACGTGATCTCTGTGGCATCCCTACATACCTGTGGGACGAGATGAGCGGTTTCCAGTTTCCAGGGTAGTCGACTCTTCCACACGTGGAGAAGACAAGGGCAGTAGCATAGATGCATGCCATGTGATCAGTGACGGCCGTAGGGCATATTGCCGCACCACTTATCACCCCCATTAGGTTATGTGTGACGTAAAACCTATCTATCCTGCTCTATGAGCTGCTATTAAGATGGCTGAAGCTGAGAGCGTCATCCTACGTATGTCGCCATGTGTCAACAAGATGCAAGTCCCGTACAAGGGTCTCGAGTTCTGGACAAGGTCAACTGGGGAGGGGGGGGGGAGCAGGTCGGTAGGAGGCTGCTTATAATTGAACTCTCCACCTATCTACATGTCATCCAGTCGTCCCTGGCAGAGTTGCGCTATATCCTACATGAAGGAACACGGGCGTTCTCTCCATCGTCCCGAGCCAGAAGTAGCGTAGATGTTAACGAGCTGCACAGTATTGCCTGTAACGACCAGGCAAGTCGCATTTGTGAGGTATCACACATATGGGGCCATCAAACCCTCATTGGGAAGAACCCCGTTGATTATGGGGGGCGCTTGTGAGAGTCAAGCGATATATCCAAAGAAATTGGGGGAGCTTGCTACATCGGCTTCTTGTAAGACGGTAACACCGACATCTGCAACAGTGAGCATTTGTTGGAGCAAGGTCAGCTAATGTCACATCCAGTTTGTGTGTATGGTCAAAGCTGCTAGACGCAAGGTCTGTTGTCTAGGCCCATTGGCTGAATGTGTTGTCATAGCAGACAAGTGGAAGAGAGAAACTCCGTGAACTTCACGGGTATCAACCCCAGATTACGCCCTGGTCGTCGGAGGTGGCAGACGAAATACCATGACCTTTCACCTCCCCCACCTCCACAACATCGGCATCTTCAACAGCATCAGCCCACAGGACAATCGTTGGTGTTGGTGTGAGTGATGGCTCGCCATTCCCTTCATCATGTGCTGCCGTCCATACAATGCTGGCGTCTGGATGGGTCGTCGTCCTGTCCATACAATGCTGGCGTCAGGATGAGGAGTGATGTAATGCCAATACCATAACAGAGGTGGGAGAACTGGTCACCTAGTATCTTCGTTTGACGTGTCATCCAAATCAACATCATCATCGTCCTCTTGTTCCAGGACCAACACTCGAAGGAGTCGTTCGTCTGAATGAGCCTACTGTTATTTCTTGTGGCGCTGAGGTGATTTTTTTTTTCTTTGCGGATATCGACTCCCGTATTGGTGTGTGGCGGACATTCCACATTATCCATAAGGAAAGCTGATGCGGGCATGACCCTAGCGTCCACTTCCATCTTCTCCTGAGGTACACCCGCACACGACTGGTGGTCTATGCACGCAGAAGACGTCGTCAGAGCCGGCCGCGGTGGCCGTACGGTTCTAGGCGCTGCAGTCCGGAACCGCGGGACTACTACAGTCGCAGGTTCGAATCCTGCCTCGGGCATGGATGTGGGTGATGTCCTTAGGTTATTTAAGTTTAAGTAGTTCTAAGTTCTAGGGGACTGATGACCTAAGATGTTAAGTCCCATAGTGTTCAGAGCCATTTGAACCATTTTGAACGTCGTCAGAGTTGTTCAAATCTCCGACGTTGTAGCGTCCTGCCCACCAACTCCTACTGTTTTCTCTGCCATGTCGCTCACTTTGCCATCCAGTGGTTTGGGAGCCTTGACATAACGTCAGGATGGGACAGTGATCTCTTTAGTCATGACAGCATTCTGCGGTGAGAAGTTCGTAAGACGACGCTGAAGGCACGCCGACATAAGATGACTTCTTGTACCCAGCAGGAACACGTTACAGGTTGTCCGTCGTACACGATGATGGCACGACATCCATCTGTGTTCACATAAGAGCGGACATGTTATGAGAGGTCGATTTTCGTCTGATGTACTCCGCTGTAGACTGTAGGTTTCGAAAGTTTGCCATTTTTCCGCCATGTGGCTGAACACCTGAAAAGGAAGCTCAAATGCCCACAGCGTCTGTGCGCCAAGTCCCACGAGGTCCAGCGTGAGGGATCCGATATGACTGTTGGGGCGTTTGAAAGTCGGGGTGTTTGCGTGCTTATTGACCACACCAGGGAACGTGGCCGCAGATCTCATCTTTACGTGCACTGTACTGACCATAATGGATATTCTCACAATAAGTGATGGATCCAATCTGAGTTGGTTTCGAAGGTACTGCTCCGTTTCGTAAGCACGTGGTCGGGCATGTTGAAAAGTGATTTTTATCGTGTCCTGCCTATAGGAATGTGCCACAGTGCACTGAACGTAAAAACCAAAGTAACCAGTAAGTGACGAGGAAATAAACACAAACTACTGTTGCGTGGGCCCGCTAGCGCGACACAGCAGACGCCTCGCTGCTGCTGAAAGACGACCCTACACTTCGGCTATCCATTCACGCTACCCAGACCGACCGAAACTCTCTCATCACTCAATGCTCGCAGTATTACTTGGATTAATGTGATAGGGTGAAGACGTCAACGAGGAATCGAGTTCAATGTCGTTATAATTATGCACCTGTTTAGGCATGTAATAAATGCATGTCTGAAAGAACAGACTCTGCTGACGATCCACAGATGTACGAAATAATTCGAAATTAATTGGCTGAATGACAATTCCTTGACAACAGCTGGAAATTTGGACCGCTCTGGGGAGCATACACCAACAGCCAAAGTGGTTAAGTTGACCTCTTGCATTAAGTGATAAATCTGGGTCTGACTTCTGGTCCAGTACAAATTTTCATGTCACTTTTGGGCTGTAGATCTATGCCTAATACAGTTGATGTTGAGAAATGTGCATTCACTGAATCAGTTATGTTAAACACATTCGATGTTTTGTATGAAATACAGTGTGGTCAGAAACAGCCTGGAAAGCTTTTTGTAAGGGTGTTGCAGTGTAGGTTCTGCTGAGAAGTAATTGTTGAGAAAAAAATTAGATTTGTTGCGGCAATTCCGAGACAGGTAGCACTGAAGGTAGCCAGTAAGACTGTTTCGTGCGCGGATTCAAGGGCCTGCCAGAGTCGGTCTCACCAAACGTGTTCTTTGTTTGGTATCCTAAAACCGAACATAAGGAACGCTCCAAAAATTGGACATGGGCAGCAGTAAGGATCAGATCCGAGCCGAAGGCTGAGCAGTCTCGTGCGGCATCACCTACTCTATGATAACAACTGACTCTAACTGTATCGTGCAGGCTACTTGAATATGCCTGCACAATGGTCTTAGTGGCTAATTTCAATGCTAATTAACTTAGAAATAGCCCAACACACCGAATTATTTTATTTAGAGTTGTTTTTCAGCACAACATACCCTAAAACACCCTCGCAAGAGTTTCATACTGTGGTGTCACCGCCAGACACCACACTTGCTAGGTGGTAGCCTTTAAATCGGCCGCGGTCCGTTAGTATGCGTCGGACCCGCGTGTCGCCACTATCAGTGATTGCAGACCGAGCGCCACCACACGGCAGGTCTAGAGAGACTTCCTAGCACTCGCCCCAGTTGTACAGCCGACTTTGCTAGCGATGGTTCACTGACAAATTACGCTCTCATTTGCCGAGACGATAGTTAGCATAGCCTTCAGTTACGTCATTTGCTACGACCTAGCAAGGCGCCATTATCATTTGCTATTTATCTTGTGATACATGTACCGTCAGACCGATGTTCACCAATTATGAATTAAAGTTAAGTATTCCAGTAGTGACTTACGTTCTTTGCTATTATAAAGTCCCTTACCTGTTCCAGACCTCACGCCAGCCTGCGTGAGCCTAAACGCGTGCCTTTCGGCTTCCTCTCCTAGTGGCTTGGCTGTCTTGCCAAGTCACAACATATACTGTTTCTGAAAACCCTGTATATGATTTATAGGAACGTATCAGAATCTTACGACATTATTTTGACGTGTGTAAAAGTTCATAGGGTTTTCAGTAGCTGAGGAATCTGTTGTTTAACATGTAGCAAAGATTGTGACTGGCGTTTGCTTATGAATGGTTAATTTGATTGTAGTACTTTTACAGTTTCATGATAATTACTTTCAGTAATTAATAATTCTTAGTGATTTCAGAAACATGGCGGCCACATTGTTGCGTTATAACTGTACAGCTTGAATCGATATTGTTTTCAAATAATTTCAGTTCAGTTAAAAGAAATTTCGTTTCATAATCTTTTCATGCATGGAATATTACAGAACTTACAGTAAAAGAACTTGACTTGAGCCAGATAGGAAACCAAAATAATGATTTATCGTCAGAAGAGAAGGATGAAATATTTACGGTAATAACAGTCATTCTCAGATAAACGAGGCAGGGTTGTGGGATACGAACATCTCTTAGATGGCAGTGACCATATGCCTAATTATTCAATCCCTTTGACCAAAAGGCAGAATTGCAAAAGGAGACTCGCAGTATGATATAATGAGGAATTATCGAACATAGTAATATTTCCTCGAATAATCCGTTGATTGTTCTAAATGGATAAATGGAAAGAATGGAACTGTATGAGTAGTTGTTGACGCTCACATCCTACAGAAGTTATTAAAGGGGAAACAGACTTCGGAGAAAATCTAGACGATTTATTTCAAAAGTTTTACTATGTTTGACACATGACGATTTCGGCCCTCAGTGCAGGCTACTGAAATGTGGTATTGGCACCAGGTTCGTGGAAGTTCACTGTGCTTTTATTCTCAGAAAGGTGTAATCACTGTAAAGCTGTTCACTTTGGTGAATGCTTCTGTGTCCACATTCATAAAAGCCCTGGACACAACATTAGATAATCAGATTAGTTCTCATACACTCAAAAAAAAAAAAAAAAACACGATCAAAAGTAGCTTTGCATCACCCTGGCTCCCAGATCTCCTGAAGATAGACGTTGTTTGTGGATATTGTATCACAGACACAGTCCATTGAGAGATGTCACTAAACCCGCCCAAAGTTGTGAACAACCATGTGTGAGCAGCGCCTATTACACGGAGGGGGTTCGATAGCCTATCAGTTCCAGTAATTTCACCAGGGAGGATGTACATGGCTTGTGTTATCTGTAGTTCAACCATGTCTAGACGGTCAATACCGCGGGCCGATCGCGTCCGCATTGTTACATTGTGCCAGGAAGGACTCTCAACAAGGGAAGTGTCCAGACGTCTCGGAGTGAACCAAAGCAACGTTGTTCAGACATGGAGGAGATACAGAGAGACAGGAACTGTTGATGTCATGCCTCACTCAGGCCGCCCAAGGGTTCAAATTTAAGAGTTTTATCTGTCTCACAACACCTCTTCCACCTCTGGCAACTTAAAAAAAAAAATATTTAACGATATGTGTGTCCGCGGCATGTTGCGTTTTGGTGCCTGTCGGCAAAGGATTTACAGATCCACCAGTACAAGGCAGAAGAGATGTAGTCCACTGTTGATAGCGTTCTCTGTTGGTTATCCACACAATCATTGAATGTATGTGAAGTGCTAGAGGAAGTGACACGGAAGTAGGAATTGCTCCGAGTTTCTGAGCGCCGTCCTGAAGCTGCTTGTAATAAGTAGGAAGTTCGGGTTCGACTCCCTGTCTGCTACAAATTTTCATATATCACTAGCGAATAGTAAACTCCCCTCCCGAAAAAGCCTTGGAAGGTCCAGTGGTACCGACCGGCCGCCGTGTCATCCTCTAAGCCCAAGAGCTTGTGATCAGCACACCACCATCCCGTCTCGCTTCCCACGCCCGGGTTCCCGGGTTCGATTCCCGGCGGGGTCAGGGATTTTCTCTGCCTCGTGATGGCTGGGTGTTGTGTGATGTCCTTAGGTTAGTTAGGTTTAAGTAGTTCTAAGTTCTAGGGGACTGATGACCGTAGATGTTAAGTCCCATAGTGCTCAGAGCCATTTTTTTGAACCACCATTCCGACCGTTGTCTGTTTATGTGACCGGAGCCGCTACTTCTCAGTCAAGTAGCTTCTCAGTTTGCCTCACAAGAGCTGAGTGGACCTCGCTTGCCAATAGCGCTCGGCAGATCGGACGGTCACCCATCCACTTGCTAGCCCAGCCCGACAGCGCTTAACTTCGGCGATCTGCCGGGAACCGGTGTTAACACTGGGGCAAGGCCGTTGGCTAGCGGGTAGTAGACTTTCACTAAAGTCAACTTTTGTCAAGGAATTGGCAGTGAGCGTATTTATTACGCTGTTTAACGTCAATAGCATCGGTTCTTTCAGACATGCACGTAAAAATGTATATCTATTGACAAGGAAATCAGAAATAAGAATTGCCTTTATGTAATGAGCATTATAGCCTACTGAGAATATCCAACACTATATTCTTAAAATCTGAGCAAACGTGCTTCTGTATGACTGTAATTTCCTTGTACACTTCCAATAAAATTTATTATAATAAAGTTCTTGCCTTGAACGTTGCTCTACCGTGGAAAGCTCGTGTGCCAAATATTTTTAAAACAGTTTTTCATGTCTCAGATCATGTAGATTTACAAGGCTCACGAAGATGCCTTTAGAGACCATTGTTCGTACTGCAGCTGTAACTAAATAAGTACTCCAACCAACATTATGACTGGCAAATCTTGTAATCTCTGACCCATAAATTTCAGAGACCACTTCTCTGTGTATACTCAGTAGCCACACCACATTGTAACTGATTCGACACACTTTTTGGCACTTTTACAAGTTCACATCTTCAAACATGAATAACACGTCCACGTCTGCACTAAATGCTACTTTGTCTGCGACTTCTTCCATTCTGTCCGCCGCGCGGCGCTACATGGTCATCCAAACAAGGGGGAAAGAAAAGCCCATTGTGTGTCCTTCCTCTCGTGGTTAAATTTTCGAAAATTTAACTGCAATATAATTTTCGAAAATTTAACTGCAAAAAATATATTCCCCAGTAATATTAAAGTAGTTTCCAATAATATTTACATTACTTTTTAACCTATTACAGTAACTATTTAATACACCTTAATGCACCTTCGTTTATGCGATTCCACAGATTTATGACATTTACAAAAAATGGTTCAGATGGCTCTGAGCACTATGGGACTTAACATCTGAGGTAATCAGTTCCCTAGAACTTAGAACTACCTAAACCTAACTAACCTAAGGACATCACACATATCCATGCCCGAAGCAGGATTCGAACCTGCGACCGTAGCAGTCGCGCGGTTCCGGAATGCAGTGCCTAGAACCGCTCGGCCACCGCGGCCGGCACGACAATTACAAAAAATGGTTCAAATGGCTCTGAGCACTATGGGACTCAACTGCTGAGGTCATTAGTCCCCTAGAACTTAGAACTAGTTAAACCTAACTAACCTAAGGACATCACAAGCATCCATGCCCGAGGCAGGATTCGAACCTGCGACCGTAGCGGTCTTGCGGTTCCAGACTGCAGCGCCTTTAACCGCACGGCCACTTCGGCCGGCCGACATTTACACATGTCGATACTTCATCACAAGGGTTTTTGTCAAAATTGTTGTGATTTTTATGGTGTTTATATGTTAAATAATGTATTATGTTACACATTTCGAGCAGAAGGTTAAATGTTACATACTTGAGGGCTTAGACATGGTTGTGAACGTTCAAGAGTGCCAGATGCACGGATGCAGCATGCATTAGTTCTACGTATTGCTCCATATTGGTAGTCGACATTATTCATTACAAGCTATTATATTCTGATTAAAAGTATTATAGTCATTTTCTCGATGAGTCACGGGGAGCTCATTTTTCCTAATCTGGCGTTTGACGCATGCCTTCGTCTTGCTGTGGTTAACTGAATAGTAAGGTAAGGCCGCGCTTGCGTTGGATATACGTGCTCGCTGTTTCAGTTTCTTTCTCTCTCTCCATATTATTAGCAGCTGCTTCCCTCCTCCCTCCGCCACCCACCACTCCCACCATCTCCCATCGAGTTACGCACAAGAACAGGCAAACAGTTATTTCACTGTGTTTCGATTACGATATTAACGGTAATTATTTGCCTTTCTGGTAGTCTCATTTACTCTCACTCAGCGCCCTGTTTATTCATTAATGCATGTTATTTATGACTAGTAGACAGTAAAGTACAGTGGGTTTATAACTGGTGTGTATGTATTCTGTCACTAGTGTGTAATAATAGTCTTGCTCTTCCCAAGCTGTGCCTTCTATCGAATGTGGGTAAAGGTATTTCATTAAACCTGACAGTAAGAACGAATCGAATTTGGATAAAGGTACTTCACTAAGCCTGACACTAAGATCGAACCTGATTGACAGTTGATGCACGGAGTTTCATTATCTCTAGGGAATAAGTACATACAGCATTGCACAAGGGCTGATGACAGGGCATTTCTTTGTGTTTGTTTCAAGAGGCAAGGTCACCAAAGCAGCACCCTGAATTTCCCGTGCACTGGAACTTCTTGTTTGTCTGCACAAGGACGCAGCTTTAGCAGAAAGGTGCTCGTAACTTCTCACTGCCTTCTCTCTCTGCAGTAAATATCGTCCCCTATTACAAAATTCATTAAGGAAGTCAGCTATTTGGCTAAGAAGGCTACGTTCAAATTTTAATTGTGCTACTTATTGGAGTTTTATTAAAAATATAATACAGAAACGATTTCGGAGGAGGAAGGGTTCCATAATACCGTTTACCTAGAGGCTGCAGTCTTGAAAAGTTAATTGAATGTGGCAGAAGATTAATTATTCCGCAGGATGTTGTCCCTAGAGATAACGACTATAATGGCAGGAGAGGGGTAGGAAATCTCACGGGGGAGTGGGGGGGAGGGTTGGGGTGGGACGATTTGCGAGCGGTAAGGCGGTAAAGCGGTGGTGTGAGAATCTGTGGGGGGAATTCTGAGGGCCCCGCAGCTACCTGCACAATGATAACGACTTCCTCTCCAGCGGCTGCCGGCTGTCTTCTGACAGGTCCGTGCTTTATAATGGCATCCAGCGTCGATGGCCGTCAACACCATTGACGAAGGATTATCGATTTAGTGTCGAACTTTGGATGAAGGGCAACCGGCAGATTTAATATTTCCAGATTTCCTGTTAGCATTTTCGACGGTGCCCCAATGTAGACTCTTAACGAAGAAAGCATGTGGAATCGATATGAGAGTGGATCGAACTTCGTAAGTTATAGAACTCAGTACGCTACCCTCGACGGCTAGTGTTCATCAGAGACAGTGGTATCGTCAAGAGTGCCTTGGGATCGCTGTTATTTTCTGTATACACTACTGGCCATTAAAATTGCTACACCACGAAGATGACGTGCAACAGACGCGAAATTTAACCGACAGGAAGAAGATGCTGTGATATGCAAGTGATTAGCTTTGCAGAGCATTCACACAAGGTTGGCGCCGTTTGCGACACCTTCAACGTCCTGACATGTGGAATGTTTCCAACCGATTTCTCATGCACAAAGAGCAGTTGACCGGCGTTGCCTGGTGAAACGTTGTTGTGATGCCTCGTGTAAGGAGGAGAAATGCGTACCACCGCGTTTTCGACTTTGATAAAAGTCGGATTGTAGCCTATCGCGATTGCGGTTTATCGTACCGCGACATTGCTGCTCGCGTTGGTCGAGATCCAATGACTGTTAGCACAATATGGAATCAGTGGGTTCAGGAGGTTAATACGGAACGCCGTGCTGGATCCCAACGGCCTCGTAACACTAGCAGTCGAGATGACAGGCATCTTATCGGCATGGCTGAAACGGGTCGTGCAGCTACGTATCAATCCCTGAGTCTACAGATGGGGACGTTTGCAAGACAAAAACCATCTGCAAGAACAGTTCGACGACGTTTGCAGCAGCATGCACTATCAGCTCGGAGACCATGGCTCCGGTTACCCTTGACACTGCATCACAGACTGGAGCGCCTGCGATGGTGTTCTCAACGACGAACCTGGGTGCACGAATGGCAAAACGTCATTTTTCGGATGAATCCAGGTTCTGTTTACAGCATCATGATGGTCGCAACCGTGTTTCCCGAACGCACATTGGAAGCGTGTATTCGTCATCGCCATGCTGGCGTATTTGCCGGCGAGATGGTATGGGGTGCCATTGGCTACACGTCTCGGTCACCTCTTGTTCGCATTGACGGCTCTTTGAACAGTGGACGTTATATTTCAGATGTGTTACGACTCGTGGCTCTAGCCTTCATTCGATCCCTGCGAAACCCTATATTTCAACAGGATAATGCACGACCGCATGTTGCAGCTCCTGTACGGGCCTTTCTGGATACAGAAAATGTTCGACTGCTGCCCTGGCCAGCACATTCTCCAGATCTCTCACCAATTGAAACGTCCGGTCAATGGTGGCCGAGCAACTGGCTCGTGACAAAACGCCAGTCACTACTCTTGATGAACTGTGGTATCGTGTTGAAGCTGCATGGGCAGTTGTACCTGTACACGCCATCCAAGCTCTGTTTGTCTCAATGCGCAGGCGTATCAAGGCCGTTATTACGGCCAGAGGTGGTTGTTCTGGGTACTGATTTCTCAGGATCTATGCACCCAAATTGCGTGAAAGTGTAATCACATGTCAGTTCTAGTATAATTTATTTGTCCAATGAATACGCATTTATCATCTGCATTTCTTCTTGGTGTAGCAATGTTAATGTCCAGTAGTGTAATTTTTTCTATTTTTATGTATCTTCCCCTTCACGGAATTTCTCATAAAACATAGACTTTCAAAATTTTTCGAAACGTAGTTTTAGAAAATGTCAGCGGTCATTGAATACTTTTAAAATTATAATAAAAACTGTCTGGACCGCATCAAATACCACATTTGGAGAAACGGTGTCCAATTCAGATCAATGGTTCATCAACCTCAGACAGTTACATATTCTGTGAACGAAGTAAAATGAAACTTATTAGTGGACACATGAAGATAAACACAATAGTAAAAAACTATATAACTACAATATGAGTGAAAGAAGAGACACCTTTGTTGACAGCTGGAGTAGGTGGCAGTAACTGCTCCAGGTTTTTCTGCTGCGTTACTCACTGTTGCCACTGCATAAGTAGCGAGGGCGCCGCACGTCGTCCACAGCATTACGTCAGTGGTAGCCAGTAGCCTTGAGATATAAATGAAATCGGTAGAAACGCAATTGATGTATGAAATATTTGTATCACGACCACAACCACGTGTAAATATAATATAGCTGAAGAGCCTGTAAATGATGCGTATTAAGGAAATTAACAAGTAACATTATAGCTAGAACCAAAGTGCCCTTTATGGGGATTTGTGCTTGATATACATCTACATCTACATCGTTACTCTGCAGTTCAGACTTAAGTGCGTGGCAGACGGTTCATCGAACCAATTTTGGCCGACCGCTGTGGCAGATGGGTTCTAGGCACTTCAGTCCGGAACCGCGCTGCTGCTGCGTCGCAGGTTCGAATCCTGCCTCGGGCATGGGTTGCAACGGTACTTTCGCGTTCTCGTCAGTACGGTATCAGAACGTTTAAGTTCTACCACTGTAAAGACGAAGATCCGCGATTCGGAATGTCAGAACTGTGAAGTAAGTAGCGGCAGGAACAACACCACAAAATTACGCAGCACTAACACTCCAAACCACCGCCCCTCGGAGAGAGATTTTAACCGTGTTCAACCTAATGGTAATGTATCGAACTATTTTTTTCCGAATCATACAGTTTTGTGGGAAAAGCAGTGCGAATAATTACTTTTGGAAACCTTTTATCAGACAAAGCCTGTTATAACAATAAACTGTTTCGCTTAATAAAGCGGCCTCCAGCCCAAATCGGGCTTTCTCTTACTACGTAATTTTTAACTCAACCACTTAATTTCCATTTACTACGGTCACTTGGCAGCAAGTACTATTAATCCCTCTTTCTGTTACTTATGGAATTTATCACTATACTTCAGTAATTATTTAAAGAAGACACACATATGTTTCAACAAGGATACAAAAAAATATTAAACCTATAGCTATCATTCATATGACCAAAACTATTATTTAACACGACTAAATTTCATTCCTTTAGGGCTGTTATTTGTTAACTTTTACGTGTCTGGCTGTCTTTCACATGGAGAAGCAACACGAACAATTACTATTAAGATTGTTGCAGTTAAACCATTATGTTACTTTACTTTCAGAAATGCTATTGCAAACTTATCCCCATGGTCACGCAAAGTGATTTTCAGAATTGATTACCAAAACAGTACTATTGCCAGTAAATTACTACTATTGAAGCTTCAATAAACATCAGGATAATCGGAATAAATTCGTTTAGGTAAGGACCCTACTGAGGTAAATGAAATAGGAAAATTACGGTTAAACACAAAGGTACATTTAACATATATTCCACTGATTGAAGATGGATGGTTCATACTGTCGTACACTTCTAAATAATGTACTTTGTCTGTTACTGATGTCGAAGGTGGCGTGAGGTGGCGCTACGTAGTAACATTGCGCAGGTACGGCTCTTGATGTGCATAGCTCTGTTTCCCTCTTGGTGGCGACGATAAAATTACAAATTTCTGAGCCATTGACTTATTGCCGTACTGCGCCAATCATGTAGAACACGACCGAGGCCAAAACCCAGTCTTACAGGTAAATTCGGGGCCTGTAGTGCTTGACCAACGTAATGCGTGTTCACCACTTGCAGGGCAGCTACCGACTGACTGAGCTACTTGTGCGCCAATTCTTACTCGCGCGTCCCACCACCTCTTCCATTCCACCACAGAACGGAGTTCCGTACTACATACACCTTTTCAGTTTATACTTCTGCTTACAAAAACCCTAACTATGAACCATCTACAATTGCATGACAGCATATACATACAAAATTGACATAATTAATTACAGTTGTACTTGATATTACATAATTATTTACAATATATGTTTTATGATATTTATTCTGCCTACGTCAATGAGGTTATTTTAAACAGGTGAACTACACTTAACAAAAACCTACTCTCGTTAAAGTATTTGCTTATTTTTCAAAATTATTACGGCACAAAAGAAATTTTAAAATATACAGATTAATGGCAGTATTATATTTACAATAGCATTACAGGGTGTGTGTGATGTACTTAGGTTGGTTAGGTTTACGTAGTTCTAAGTCTTACGGGACTGATGACCCCAGATGTTAAGTCCCATACTGCTTAGAGCCATTTGATTTTGAACCATTTTCATACTACTTCCCTACCATTCCACTCTCGAATGGCGCGTGGGAAAAAGGAACACCTAAATCTTTTCGTTCGAGCTCTGATGTCTCTTATTTTATTATGATGATCATTTCTCTCTATGTAGGTGGATGTTAACAAAATATTTTCTCATTCGCAAGAGAAAGTTAGTGACTGAAGTTTCGTAAATAGATCTCGCCGCAAAGAGGACCGCCTTTGTTTCAGTGACTGACACCCCAACTCGGGTATCATATCAGTGACAGTCTCACCCCTACTGCGCGATAACACGAAACGAGCTGCCATTCCTTGCACTTTTTCGATGTCCTCCGTCAATCGTGCATGGTGAGGATTCTCCACCGCGCAGCAGTATTCCAGCAGAGGACGGACAAGTGTAATGTCGGTTGTCTCTTTAGTGGGTTTGTGGCATCTTCTAAGTGTTCTGCCAACAAAGTCCAGTCTTTGTTTCGCCTTCCGCACAATATTATGTATGTGGTCTTTCCAATTTAAGTTCCTCGTAATTGTAATTCCTAGGTATTTAGTCAAATTGACTGTCCTTAGATTTTTGCGATTTATCGTATACCCAAAATTTATCACATTTCTTTTAGTACCCATGTGGATGACCTCGAACTTTTCTCTGCATGAAAGAGAACATTGACATCAAAGATTATGGTGTTGTTGAAACATCGATGTATGGAATCTTCGTTTGTTTCACAATTTCGCAAACGCTTTCCGCGAACGTAACTGAGCATTATATGTCGAAATTATCCATGCAACTACGCCTTGTTAGAGAAAAGTACCTGCTATTAGAGAGTTGCATTTATATAAAAGATTCTTTAACCTTTATGAAGTTTATTACGGGTTCGTTCGAATCCTAGTCATACCACTATTTGCACCTGCGGTGCGGCGACACACAGTCAGAACAGTAGCTACACGAGAAATAAATGTACTTAGCTATTAATTAACGCGTCCCAGGTAGCCTGTAGTTGACGTCAGGAGAGGAGAGAGGGCGTAATTTTCTAATTACGATCACTGCTAAAATCGACATTTCGAAAGCGGACAGCGTTCGCGGTAGATCTCTTCAGTGCGACAAGAGGTTGGTTTCTTGGTGTGGCGGCGGCCCCTGTGGCCGAGCGGTTCTAGGCACTTCAGTCCGGAACCGCGCTCCTGCTACGGTCGCAGGTTCGAATCCTACCTCGGGCATGGATGTGTGTGATATCCTCAGGTTAGTTAGGTTTAAGTAGTTCTAAGTCTCAGGGACTGATGACCTCACATGTTAAGTCCCATAGTGCTTAGAGCTATCTGAACCATCTTGGTGTAGCTGCTACAAGCACAGTCTCTTTCCTGAATGTAACTGACTGGTCTAAAGTGAGGAATCCCGTGGAGAGCTGGCTATGTGGAAGGCATTTGCCTGTGCTGCTCTGTGATTTGTAGGTAATAGGAATCTGCAGCTTGTACCTAGGGGCATCAGCAAGAAGATGATATCTCACGGCCCCTTGGTTATCTGAGTATTGGCTAGCTGCTGCTAGCACGCGGGTCGGAGATTCCTGGTAACCTCTTAGTCGGATAAGTCGTAAGTATCCTCCCCATTTATGCTGTTGGGGCAAACACGCAGGCTCCCTGGAAACAGATAGGTCGGCCACAGCACAGTTGGTGTTGAACTGTTACTGACGTGATTTGTTGCCCCAGTCATGCGTAATGTTTACGCTCCGACAGGCGAGAGGTAATGGGTTTCCCGGTTCCGCCAACATACACGCCACCGTAAACACATCGGAGTTTGCAGATGTCTGCAGCCCTTAATGCCCGAAAGGATTTTATTGAAACTGACAACCCATGGTAGCCTTCCCACTTATATGAACAGTAGAAATACAAAAGGATCTATGTGCCCACTTTTTAACTTTCGGGTTTTTTCTCTGCTAACCAATCTACGTCTTCGCTCCTGTGCTTTGCTAAGGGACTTATGTTCTGCAATTGTTCCTTATAGTTCCTACAGTTCCCAAAACAAAGCGCTAGCTTTATGTTCAGACAAACCTGCTCTGCTGATGGGTCTGTGTCACAGCCGTCTGCCACTAGCCGAGCTCTAGTCAGTAGTCAAGGGTAAGCGTTAACGATCATCTCGTGCATTTGTTTTGCTTACTGAAGCCGTTGCTTGTGATTTAAAATGATGTACGAGGCCGATGTGAATATTAGTTTGAATGCCAGTGTTTTTGATAGTAATGGAAAAGTGGAGAAAGTTGCTTTCAGAAGAAAACAGCAAATGCAAGTTTAAGTGGAAAGTGGAACGTCACACTGAAGACGCAGAACAGGAGGAAATTTCTGCAAAACAACGGCCACCTTTGCAGGTTAGTTCTGTTGCTTTCTTACAGTCGAATTACTCTTATAATACTGACAGTACTCCCGCATTAATTCTAGGAGGTTTATGCATATAATTTGTTTTTGTTTTGTGCTAAGGTATTCTGTAATTTTAAGTACAGTTGCAGAGAGATTGTTGATATGAAAACGCAGCTCTTTGGAGAATACCACAACTTGGCCAGAACCAACAAGGCAATTTTTGAATGTTGGGCTCCGTTGTACAATTTTAACTTTTGGTTTTATAAGTGGTTTTGTATCTCCTTATATGTAATAACTTTTAAAGAAAATATGTATTTTGTGAAATCTGATGCAATTACCAATTTTCGCACCTAAACTGAGCATGAGTAATATAAGGGCGCATGGTACATTTGTTCATGAGACTATACTTCACATAGTAGATCTAGAGTCGTTATCCATATGTATGGTTCTTTCTATGCGCAACACTTTGTTACTCGCATTATTTAAGTAATACAGTTGTTTATCTCGTACTGTAACTTTTACCTGAACTCTGTCAACTTTGGATTTGTGCCTTCAGTAACATAGCGTCATCTATTGGAAGTAACATAAATGTGCCTTTTGATGCACTTGTAGTTCGTATTTAGAACGGCAGATGGCCATTGACACCACTATTCGGTTTCATCATTATGACAAATAAGTTTCATTTCGTAAATTTGTGTGGGTGAAATCATATTTTTAGTGAGTTTATCCCTTCTTACAATTTTGACGATCGTTGTTTGTATTTAGTTTATTATAATCATCTGACAAACAATGTTCAGACATTTTCACTTATTGTTATTATTTAAATTGGTATCATCAGTTACCTTCACTGTATATTTTTTGTAATGTGATATATTCGTTATTGTTTGTATTTTACATTACTTTTGTATTTTACATAGAGGGCGCTTATTGCAACGTGGCGCCACCTCATGTTGCCTTGTAGTGCTGACCTATGATGTGTCACTTTATGACAGAAATTTGCGAAGGACATTACTTCTACTTATGACATGTATCGGTTAGAAAAATTGTATGTTACGACTTTGAATTTGAATTTCAGACATCTATATATGTTATAATTGATGTAACTATGTTTCATTGTCAAGTTTTTTAGTTTGTTAAAGCAGTTGTTTATGCCCTGTCTCTTTTATTTGTTTTAGCACCGATGATGACTGATATCAGTCGAAATCTATTTGGAACAAGATAAATTGCGTTTCCGCGGCTGGTTGCTACATTATTTATAATTTTAATAACAAGGCAATTACCTAATGAGGATTATAGAGGTCCTTCATAATCAAAGATGACTCCATGGAATCTATACTGAAGACACAGAGAGTAGAAGAAAGTCAAGCCTCAGCTACACACTTCCAGATGGGAAGGGAGACCATAGAAGACAATGAAAAGTTACATTTTTCAATGCCTTTGGAGTTATTTCTAAAAAAACTCAAATAAGTGTTACCAAGAAAAAAAAAGACAAAAAGAGATTGTGTAGCCGGCTCCAGTGGCCAAGCGGTTCTAGGCGCTTCAGTCCGGAACCGCGCGACTGCTAGGGTCGCAGGTTCGAATCCTGCCTCGGGCCTGGATGTGTGTGATGTCCTTAGGTTACTTAAGTTTAAGTAGTTCTAAGTTCTAGGGGACTGATGACCTCAGATGTTAAGTCCCATAGTGCTCAGAGCCATCTGAGATCGTGTAATTTTCAGAGACAACCGTGGGGATCTAAGAAATTCAAACTAACTGAGCAGTGCAGAAAGCAAGTAAATAATCACATTAACATATTATCCAGAAATGTTCCTTATTATAGTCGTTTTAAAATCTAAAAAAGATTACCTTGTTGGTGACAAACTTCAAGTCGCGTGTCTATTGCCTTTAAGGAAAAGTATCCTGATAGCTGTGAATCATACAAGTTCAACCGCAAAGTATTGCGAAACGACTTCTCTGAGCTATTGTTTAGAAGCCCAAGGAGTGACAACTGTAAAAGGTCTGAGTGGTTAAACATACAAACAGAATCTAATGACCCGATGCAATCAGCCAAAGCTAAAAAGGCGCTCGAGTTATACTACAGAAAAGCTGTGAGTAGCTTTTCTGCATTTAAAAATGACACAATATCCAGCACATTACCTTGCAGGCAACATTGTACTGTTGTTATCGACCCAGCTTTGCCTAAATTTATGCATACTAACATGTATTATTTGTCAACTGTCTTGCGGGAACTTTAAGATTCACATGACAGATAGTAACCATGGCACAGCGTGACTCTTGTATTTTGCAGGCTCTAATCTCCGGTTTTCTTCCAAACAGAAATACCAATCTTATTGTACGGCGTGTCAGTTGCTCTCCTGTAGAGAAACGCTACAAGACAGCCAAAATGCAAGTAATGGAAGATCTCAGAAATGTGATCAAGAGAACTAGACCTTCAAACCCTTTCCACGTGTTGAAAACGTATGATCGTTGGCTATTGAGTGCAAAGATAAAAAACGTAAAACCACTCAATTTTCTTTGATCAAAATCAGCGAACAACAGCGTGGTATTGTGTCCTGCAATTGTTTTGGACAATTTTCATGCACTGAAAAAAGGCAAGACAATGACAGACATTGCAGCTGTAGAATAGGAAAAACTTCCAGCTATGGTTCCTTTGCCACACAACGAGGAAAAAGATCTGCCCACGATTACTGATTACATCGATGAAAGGAAAAAGGAAATTTTGTAATAGTTGTTAGATCAATAAAGTTAGTGCTGTTTTGTGGCACTTAGATCTATTAGCTTAGACCTTTCTGTTGAAACAGCCACATTACTCTTTTTTACCTTAGAACATAAATAGAAAAATCTTTCCCAAAATTTTTGTAATCGTGTAGAGAGTTAGTTTGTGTTTAATTGGAAATAAATATTCATTTGAAACAAAGACGAGCCTTTTCTTTTCTTCATCGAAAATTTCGCTTTTAGTACTTAGTCACTTCAGCAATTCCAGTCTTCATATATCTTTCGATTTTGTTGCAGTCATGTGGTCCTAATGTATAAACTGCATTAGCAGTATAATAAATGTGTTTAACTACACATGAATATTCATTTCTCACAAAGATGTGCTTTTTTTTCCTCCCTGATAAAATTTCGATTTTGACACACAGCACATTCAACAATTCCAGTCCTCATATAATTTTCGATTTCGCTGCAATCGTGCGGTGCGAATGTATCACCTACTTTACCAGAATAATAAATGTATAGTGAGTATTTACTAACACGATTTCCTTTCATTTACTGTATTTAGAAGACCCCATGTTATCTACAAGATGACTGCTCCTACCGAAATTTATCCTCACTTAGTATACGTGAGAAAAAATGAAGACGACGGAAGGAAGTGCGTAGATCAGGGCGGATTGCCACAGTTAGTACATCTACATCATCTACGTGATTACTCTCCTATTCACAATAAAGTGCCTGGCAGAGGGTTCAATGAACCACATTCATGCTGTCTCTCTACCGTTTCACTGTCGAACGGTACGCGGGAAAAACGAGCACTTAATTTTTTTCCGTGCGAGCCCTAATTTGTCTTATTTTATCGTAATGATCATTTCTCTCTATGTAGGTGGGTGCTAACAGAATGTTTTCGCAATCGGAGGAGAAAACTGGTGATTGAAATTTCGTGAGAAGATCCAGTCGCAACAACGCCTTTGTTTTAATGATTGCCACTCCAATTCACGTATCATGTCTGTGACACTATCTCCCCTATTTCGCGATAATACAAAACGAGCTGCCCTTCTTTGTACTTTTTCCATGTCATGCGTCAGTCCCACCTGATGCGGATCCCACACCACAGAGCAGTATTCCAGAATAGTAGGAACAGTAACAGACTCACTTTCCATATACCTGTAACTCAGGAGGGATTTGCCCGAAGAAAAGTAATAGAAAGAAAAAGTCCATGTCAGTGTTTCTCTCTTCCCCTGGTATTTTCAGTTTCCTCAATAAAAACTGTGGACGCGTCCTCAAGAAACAACTCCGTATCTCGAAGTCTGCCTACCGAGCGTGTTTCCGCAGGCCACTCGCAGAATTGGCACAGACAAGCGGTGCGGTTCGCGGAAACACCAGCCAGACGGCCCCTGTTAAAAAGTGGCCCTGCGCTCGCAGCCGCGCGGTCCGGCGCACAAAATTTTAATATAGGGCCACTGTGCTGGCGCTCCTGTTGGGTGGGGGGGGGGGGGGGGGGGGCACCAGCTCTACCAGCTCTCGGCGGCGCTTACCTAAGCAATTTCCATTACTGAAAGCAAAGTTTCGCCGCCGTAACTGGCGCATAAAGTATGCGCATGTTTTAGCGGCGGCCGCAGCAGCCTCCGGCGCTACGGCGGGGGCTCACACATACACACACACACACACACACACACACACTACAGAGGTCTGCCCAAAAATATGGCGCCACTCACGACACCCAAGTGCGTGTTCTCCGACAACTGTCCAAAGAACATAATGAAGAAGAAAAGCTCCTACCAGTATATGTCCAGAAAGCAATACCTGTTGAGGTATGGGCCGATTTAATTGTGATGGGTAATTTCCATTTAAAAATCAGGAAGCGTTCGCAAGAGATGACACAGTAAATACCCACCTGTGCACAGATGTAAATTCTCGAGTAGTCACCAAGGTAAGACACGCGCACACCTTCAGTATCAACACAAGCGCACGTAATCTTTTGTGATATTCATAGGGCAATACACTTTAATAAATAGATTGACAGGTGCTGTGCATCATTGATACCTGAGCACGGATTACTAGGGCCATTGTAGAATATCGCCTGTGTACAAACAGAACGTCTATGCTTTATGCACAACGATGCACCATCCCATTTTCTATGGGTTGTGAAACAGTGCCTAACTTTAACGTTTAATGGCCGATAGATCGGTCCAGGAGGTACGATAGCATGGTCTCCTCGATCAGTGGACGCGAATCTGTCGGATTTTTGGCTATGGGGCATCTAAAGGCATTGGCGTATGCGCAATCCACCTTGAACCCACGTTACAACAGCGTGTGATTAATGTATGTGAAGCAGTCCGACTCAAGTCACCTGTATTTGAATCAGTGCAGGATGCTTTGCGAAGATTCGCTGAAGGATGTGTCTGGATGCTTGGGAACCAAATCCCATGCAGCACTGCCATTAGTGTTCACTTCTAAGTGACAGACAGATAGGAACGACAGGACACCATGGCCGATATTTCAACAGGTATTGCTCCCGCACATATCGTTATAGGAACATTTAGTCTAGTTCCGACGAACAGCATCTCTTGTAGGAATATGTGACACTTTTCATTTGAACATAGAGCATAAATAACGTAATGGATAAAGTCGGCAACAACATGAGGCTGTTCGAAGATGATGATGTATATAAATAAGTTACAAGACGGGAAAGTTGTTCCTAAACGCCAGATAAGCTGCTGAGGATCGATTCTCGGTGCAGGGATTAGTTGTCGGCGTAAACAAAGTGCAACATGTTGCGGATAAGTATGTGGCGGTATCCATTATTGAGTGATTACTCGTTTGCAGAAGAACCAATGAAACGCTTGACGTTCCCACGAAAAGTATTACACTCGCATTCTAGAAAATGGCACGTCGTACCGATTCATGTAAAAACTGTCAGGATATTAGTGGGAAAAGTCGTTCTTGCAGATCGCTGATCAGAATAGTATATAGAAAAAGAGAAGAAAAAATTTCTAAGACCTGAGACATCATTTTGGCACTGGACAGACGAATAATGGAAAACGTCTGGACGACCCAATTGACGCGACTGAATAGGACGTCAAAAAGAGACGATTTAGTATTAAGAATGGTGCAAGACGAACCTGCAGCTTATCATTGATATTGTTCAATTTGCGCTTCGAAAAATCAAATGAAGGCGGTGAAATAAAATTTCGAAATAGCACTAAAATGCGAAGTGTAGCAGAGACCTACGTTAAAGATCGCATACGACACTGTTCATCATCTAGGACGTAAGGCACACAGATACCTGTTGAAAGAAATGAAAGTCATTCTTATTGCGGAATGTGACTAAGGATAACACAGCAAAGATGAAGACAATGAAAAGTAACAGACATGAGGAGGCGAATTGGTCAATACAACAACTGGGAACAACGAAGTAATAGAACAAGTGAAACACTAACGGTTTAGTAGCTATTCTTTTACTTCCTTACTTCCCCCTGTTTAACTGTACTTCAGTGGCAAAAAAAAAATTCATAAACTTTCAAACTCATAATATCGACACCTATATAATTAACAGACTATGATAGTTTCTGTTAATTAAAATTGTGGTATTGCCTGCCGTTTACTAGTTTATAACTGATATCAAAAACTGTATCGTTTTGCGAACCGCTGTCTACAGGGTATTGTGTAGTTTCTGAGTTGTGATAGTTTTTTAGTGCCTGTGCTCCAGTACAACGAAATAAATCAACTGTATAGTTAATTCCAGTGTAGGAAGAATATGCGGTTGGGACAAATATTTTCAGTTTATTCGTAGTCACTGCATCGCTATCTTTAATGGCTGATATATAATTATAGGGACATGATCTTTTGTTAAACAGAAAACACACGTAGAGCAATTAGAAGCGCTATGCCTCCAACAAAAACTGAGATAGTAATCAATCATTGCACACCGTGATTCATTAAAAAGCTAGATTCATCGGTCATTTATAGCTCTGTGATCATAAAGCGATTGGAGAATCTCAGCAGTTCTAATGACTTGGAATCACAGTTTCTTTGCTCCACTTCTTTCACTAACTGTTAGTTTTTGAGCCGTCCAGCCGGCCGAAGTGGCCGAACGGTTAAAGGCGCTACAGTCTGGAACCACACGACCGCTACGGTCGCAGGTTCGAATCCTGCCTCGGGCATGGATGTGTGTGATGTCCTTAGGTTAGTTAGGTTTAAGTAGTTCTAAGTTCTAGGAGACTTATGACCACAGCAGCTGAGTCCCATAGTGCTCAGAGCCATTTCTTTTTGAGCCGCCCGAATGCTCATTTTCATACATTTGATGTCCAGAAACTTGCACGTCAACCTTCCTTTATTTTCCCTCGTTCCACCTTCGTTCTGCTTCCCATTCCTCTGATTTTAAACAGATATTAATCCCTCTGGGCATAGCACTCTTTCAACAAAAAATATGCTTGTATAGCACATAATAGAAACAAATTAAACATAGGTCACATTCATTAAAAGAAAAGAAAGAAAAATATATAAATGAAGCACAGCAGGAAAATTCGGTCACAAGCTGTGTAATCTAGGAAAAGGGTTAAGGAGAAGGTGCATAGCGCAAAGATTCCAGTACAGTCCGCATGAATCTGGAAGACTGTTGGCCAACGAGAGCAAAAGCACGACAGGCAGTTAATGAGAGCAAGACGCTATCGTGGCGTGAGTTTTGCACGACCATTAACCGGTCGAAATCCACCATTGTGGATATCCGAGAAAGATCTTTGGGAAACGGATGTTATATCCATCAACTGTCATAAGGGGCTAGAGAGTCCTGAAAGTCACTCCTGTGGAGACAGCGCGGGCCATGGCACGTTACTTTTACTGCATAATATCGTCCCTGAATATAGTTTCAGTCTTACAGACCTGTCAAGAAGCTAGGGAGACGGGACCAATTAATGTGAACTGCAACAAGGAATAGGACAACACACTATTCTCAACGTGGGGATGGACATAGAGCTATACGAAGCTCTGTGGCGGACTTAATGCATTATGGCATACTGTGGAAACTTAACACTGAATCTAAGGAAATCCTCAAAAAAAATGGTCCAAATGGCTCTGAGCACTATGGGACTTAACATCTATGGTCATCAGTCCCCTAGAACTTAGAACTACTTAAACCTAACCAACCTAAGGACATCACACAACGCCCAATGTTCATGAGGCAGATAAAATCCCTGACCCCGTCGGGAACCGAACCCGGGAATCCGGGCGCGGGAAGCGAGAACGCTACCGCACGACCACGAGCTGCGGACAGGAAATCCTCCCTGATTTTCTTCATAAAATATGGACTGGTGGTCAATATACCGATCCTTTGATGGAATCCGTAATGATTCCGCTTTGTAAACCAAGGTTGAGCTCAGCACATTCTAGCAGATATTCTAGTGTCGCTCTTACCAGTGGCGTGGGAAACGCGGTAGAATGGATAACTAATTCCCCCCCCCCCCCCCCCCTAGAATCTACAAGCCTCATACCCTGCTACCAGCGTGGGTTCAGAAGATATCCTCTCACTCTTAATAACGTAACCCCATTGGAGGTGGCCATCGTAGAGACATTCCTGATATAAACATCAATGAATATCAATCTTCTTAGATATTTAAATGGCCCAAGATACTGCTTGGAGTTCAGTATCATTCGTCAGTTGCACGAATAAGGATTTCTTGGTCGAAACCCCATTTCTCTGCGGTCCGTCCATACAGAACGTCATTTTCGGTACAGAGTCGGAAGTGCTTTTTGCTATGGTTCCTCAAGTTAACATTACCCCTCAGGGGATTGTTCCAAATGGTTCAAATGGCTCTGAGCACTATGGGACTTAACATCTGAGGTCATCAGACTACTACTTAAACCTAACTACCCTAAGGACATCACACACATCCATGCCCGTGGCAGGATTCGAACCTGCGCGGTTCCAGACTGAAGCGCCTAGAACCGCTCGGCCACACCGGCCGGCCGGGATTGTTTCAAATGTCATCTTATCTTGCAATTGCGATCAATAACATATCGTCCGCAGTGATGAGTCTTTTGAACTGCTCCTTACTTGTGGAAAACGTTTCCATTTACTCATCAACGTCTAGTCTCACAACTTCCTCTCGTGAATTACAAATGACACTTATGGGACTGGGAGAATCGTCTGCTATCGTCAGGTTTAATTTCTTCCATGAGAAAGCTGTGTGTCGTCATTTCAGTAGTGACAATTCTCTGTTTAATTCAGGACTCTTCTGACGGAGGCGCTGCAGGCAATGTCGTTGTGTTCGCAAAGGCATTCGCATCGGCCGTCTGCTGCAATAAGTCATTAAGGCAAAATTCGCAGCGCAGTCCTAACGGGTACGCTCGTCGTACGTCCCACATTGATTTCTGAGGTTGTTTTAAACAGTGATGCTTGTCTACCAGCACTGACAACTACGCGAACGCTACTGCTCCCGGTCGTAAAATGAAGGCCGTCGGACACTGCACGGCTCTCGGTGACAGGTAATGAAATTTGGTTTTCTCGGCATGCTCTTCACACTGTGGAAGTAAATAAAGATTTCCGAAATGGAAAGTCCCACGCATCTAGCTACAAATATCATTCCACGTTCAGAGTCTGTTAATTCCCCTGTTGCTGCCATAATCACGTCGGAAACCTTTTCACACGAATCACCGGGGAACAAGTAACAGCTTCGTCAATGAAAAATCAAAATTAAATCAAATCTGTGTGAAATATTATGGGACTTAATTGCTAAGGTCAGCAGACCCTAAGCTTACACACTACTTAACCTAAATTATCCTAAGGACAAACACACACACACCCATGCCTGAGGGAGGACTCGAACCTCTGCCGGGACCATTCGTCAATGCACTGTCCTTTTATGACTTGTGTAGGTGTTACTGTCGCCATATGCATATGTGCGTATCTAGTTACCTCAGTGTACTGCACTGGAGCACCTCCTTTCGGCCAATTTGATGCGATGTATTCTCCGAACAGGTCACATCCCCATGACACAAGACGTATGGACGCGCCAGTTTCGTATACCTGTGCAGTACTGGTTGCACATCACCACATTTTAACTGAGCAAATTTTATTTCATAACAAGAGGGAAGAACCTGGTTTGTTAGTAAATCTCTCCTCAGTTTTAAATGACTGTGAGATGACTACATTAGGCGTTTTGAGATTTCGTGACGTGCTTGACCTTCTACCAATGAAGGAGATTTTAATTTGTAAAGCAGGTGGTAGGCTGATCCTGTTATTACGTTAGTAATCATCCGGCCACCATTTCCAGACTCGCCGTTCCGCGAACGTTCTTGTCTCTTTTCACATTTAAATAGTGCTGTTAAAGTCCTACATTGTGTTAGCAGTTTCCGGGTGTTTGTGTGCGCTAATGTGAGACAGAGTGAGAGAGTCACTAATACTTACCTAGATGTTGATATGTCTGTTTTTTTTTTTTTTTAGTTTGTAACCATAACTGATGTCATGTAGCATCTTTAAGGGCACTGATAAGGACAAGAAACAATTACAGTAGTAATTTACAGTTACACTTTCTCTTGAACGACAAGTATAGCAGTATGCACTATGTACGACAGGCAGTTCTTATAACATGGAATATTTGTTTGTTCGTCAAAAACGTTGCGTATATGTGAAATACTTTGACAGAAAATGGCAAAGTTTTATTTGGTATGTTCATAAGTTAGGTTTTGCGGGCCATCAGAATTCGACCATTTTTATTCCGCGGTTGAATCTGACACGGGGAAACAATTTGATTATGTAAATTCGCAACCTCCTTTCTCGGCAAAACATAAAAGTGCCAAGATAAATCACAGTTAATTAAAATGAAGGGAGAGTTCTTCATTGTTCCTTAAATATCTTGGAGTTTCATCCTTTTCAGTGCTGTCTGAAAGTTTACGTCACTTTTTCACACTTCATATACACCAGATCAGAACTGCTTTAACAAATTCTTCCTGCTTCCGTCGCTTTAATAATGAGTCAAAACAACCCTTCCTAAAATTTCTTCCGTAGTTACCTGTTATTCTGTCCTGGGGGAGGGGAGGAGGAGCAGGAACTGCCATAGAATTTAAGAGGCCGGAACGCTGATATGAAGGACAATAGCCTCGTCTCAACTTGAAATAAGTTGTAACAACATTCTGTAAGCTACTTCCCTCAAGCGACGCGTTAACAATTCTGGTGAAGAGCTTTCAAGTGGGTTTGCTGTTGTCTTCATTATAAGCTGTGCAGACAAGTCTTGAAAAAAAATGTGGATTTCTGCCATCGGATGTGGTCATTTCACTCAGAAAACATTGCACTTGATACGCCTACTACAGAGATTGTCCATGCCAGGACTGTGAAGCAAGTTATGTTTCAACGACCTTCTGATCTTGTAATAATTCTCAAGAAACAGACATGTTTTATTTAACAGCCATGCGGTCAATAAATCAAAGAGAAAAGTAAGGAGTTTGTTTCGATGTCCATTTTGAGCACTAGCTGTTACACACCGATTAGTACTTGCTGTCTTCCGTTTTAAGCGCTATTACGGTTTGACAGCGTTTTAGATCAGACGCATTTCGACTTTACTTACAAAACATCTTCAGTGGTGATTCTACAAATATAGTATACATTCCCATATACGGATTCAAAACAGTTTTTGTTAATGAATCTCGTGTACCATTTACTTATCGTTGCTATTAATCCTTCTGTCTTGATGGTGGCACATCTTACCAGTTTATTCGTTGAATGAAGTACACCAAACAAGATTACTTTAAAAAGTCATACAAACAAAAGTACTTGGCCGATTGGTGACACTATATATTGTTGGCCAGATTAGTTAACACTGTGCATTGTTGTGCAGCGAGTGCGAGTTTAAGTGGAAGGTGCAGGTATTTCACTTTGCCCTTGTGTGGTCTTTCTTAACCCAAGATCGAACAGATGGTCATCCCACCTGCAGAAGAAAAAGAGACATGACGTTGCAAACGATTCTCATTCTATAGCGTAGCGTCTGTCAAGAGGAGAACCATAGTGTACAATGTTTCCTCAGCGAAACTGGTATCGGTGCCAAATTAGGCTACATGCATGATCTATTGCCTAAAATCCTGAGAAGAGGATTTCATGTTAGTTGCCGATAGTTGGCTGACCTTTCCTCCGTATGCGAGTTTCCCACCTCATATTATTGTCTATTTGTTACAGATGTTCGAGGGCCCAGAATCATGACCCGCTAACTTGCTCGTAAAATGCACCGCAACACGGATGCAAGGTACCGTGCCAGTATTACGCTGCGGTGGTCATTCAACTGTGCTTCCATGGGTCCTCTGGTAGTTACCCAAGCCAAGATATAAACTGTGAATTGCAAGAACATTATTGCAGACGCCTGCATCCCTGTATGCCTTATATCTTCCCCGAATACGATGGCATTTTCCAACAGGATAACTCTCCGTGTCACAAAGTCACAATCGTGATACACAGGTTTTAGAAGGACGATGCTGTACTTACTCTGAAGCCTTGGCCACACACTCGCATGAGCAGGAAAGGCTGGAACACGGATGAGACCATATCGGGTACCACCTCCGCATGCACAAACAAGTCGCCCGCAAATTAACGAGTGAGGTGGACTCGCATTCCGGAGGACGACGCTTCAAACTCGCGTCCGGTCATCCTATTTTAGTTTTTCCGTGACTTCCCTAAATCGCTTCAGGCAATGGGATGGTTCCTTTGAAAGGGCACGGCCGACTTCCTACCCATCTTTCCCTCATCCATGGAACTTAGGACCTCGTTGTTTGATCCCTACCCCCAAATCATCCAGCCAACCATAAGATTCCAGATTCCAGCCCGTAATTTACTACAATTATATCTGTTCAAAAGACATTTGATGAAACATACTTCCAAAATACTACAATGGGCTTATCGAATCTACGCCACACAAAATCACTGCTGCAATGCGTTCGAAATGTGGATCAACGCAATACTAAGAATGTCTCATAGTGTAGAATTTACATCATCGAATGGCATGACGCACAAAGTATTACAAGGAACCCCTGGTGTGCGAGGTAGCAAGTGCAGTCTTCAGTAACACACATTTCAGAGTTTTGTATCTATAATTATTACAGGAAAAATATTAGCTGGTAATAACTCACTATGTGTATCAGGAGGACGACGGAAAATTTATGTCCTGGAGGTGCACAGATCAGCCTTCCATGGGATGTCTGTATTACATTTCACAAAATGTACACTATGTGATCAAAAGTATCCGGACACCTGGCTGGAAAAGACAAGTTCGTGACACCCTCCATCGGTAATGCTGGAATTTAATATGGTGTTGGCCCACCCTTAGCCTTGACGGCAGCTTCCACTCTCACAGGCATACGTTCTAACAGGTGCTGGAAGCTTTCTTGTGGAATGGCAGCCCATTCTTCACGGAGTGCTGCACTGAGGACAGGTTACGATGCCCGTCGGTGAGGTCTGGCACGAAGTCGGCGTTCCAAAACATCCCAACGGCATTCTATAGAATTCAGGTCAGGACTCTGTGCAGACCAGCCCATAACGGGGATGTTATTGTCGTGTAACCACCCCACCACAGGCCGTGCATTATGAACAGGTGCTCGATCGTGTTGAAAGATGCAGTCGCCATCACCGAACTGCTCTTCAACAGTGGGAAGCAAGAAGGTGCTTAAAAAATCAATGTAGAACTGTGCTGTGATAGTGCTACGCCAAACAACAACGGGTGCAAGCCCCTCCATGAGAAACACGACCACACCATAACACCATCTCCTCCCAATTTTACAGTTGGCACTACACACGCTGGCAGATGACGTTCACCGGGCATTCGCCATACTCACACCCTGCCATTGGATCGCCAAACAACGTTTTTCCACAATTATATAGTCCAATGTTTACGCTTCTTACACCAAGAGAGGCGTCATTTGGCATTTACCGGCGTGATGTGTGGGTTATTAGCAGCGACTCGACCATGAAATCCAAGTTTTCTCACCTCCTGTGTAACTGTTGCAGCAGTGGAAGTGGATCCTGATGCAGTTTGGAATTCCTGTGTGATGGTCTGGATAGATGTCTGCCTATTACACATTAGACCCTCTTCAACTGTCGGCGGTCTCTATCAGTCAACAGACGAGGTCGGATCGTACGTTTTTGAGCTGTACGTGTCCCTTCACGTTTTCACTTCATTATCACATCGGAAACGGTGGACCTAGGGATGTTTAGGAGTGTGGATATCTCGCGTACAGACGTATGACACAAGTGACACCCAATCATCTGACCACGTTCGAAGTCCGTGAGTTCCGCAGACCCCCATTCTGCTCTCCCACGATGTCTAATGACTACTGAGGTCGCTGATATGGAGTACCTGGCAGTAGGTGAAGCACAAAGCAAATACGAAAAACGTATGTTTTGGGGGTGTCTGCATACTTTTGATCACATAGTGTAGATCTTCGACATAGGGCAAACTATTAACTTGCACCATCAACACCGATTAAAAAATGGCGTCACATAATGATAGAAAAAGAGTCCGCGCCATCAAGATCGAAGGGGAACTGCTTAGGAGTTAAAAATCGTGCTGGACTTTCAGCTAGATATCCGCTCTGAAACAACGCATATGGAATTGTATTAGCGTAACGGGGTGAGGAGAACTGTTGGAACGCGATATCATGCAACCGAACAGTCTGTCTGTCTGTCTGGAGATTATGGTGAAACTGCCCTTTGAGGCGTAGCGGCAGATAGTATGATAATATGTTTTATTGGCACGAAAAAAACATTCAGAGGCCGAATTTGTCCAGCAGTTCCAGGCGATATAAGCTGCAATGCCACACACATTTCGACAGCTCTAAAGGACTCAGCTATTTGCGAAAAGCAGTGCTCGTATCTTAGTCGTCGTTCTCTTACCCCGGATTTCTCACTCTTGCTTGCTCTTGCAAGATTATGCACGTGAGAAAGGATCGTAGGGCTCAGAGCAGCTCCAACTTCTCGCAGAACACTAAATAACTTTCTAGCCGATTTACGTTCTAGATTAGCAGTCGCCATAATTGTATACGATGCGCTCAGGCGCTGATTTGAGCTGATCTTGTTACAACTCCCTTGGTACCTGTCATCCGCAGGGTTCCTTTTATATGCATTTTCTCTTCAGATTCTGACTGGTCGAAGATGAAAAAAAATCCCTACTGAAAGATTTGATAAGTTTGTTTATCTATACTTTTTCGGGCCGATTCCACAGTTTGCTGTGCATCATCGAGTTGACCCTTTGATATTTCGTTAATTTACGTCGCCCAACTTTGCAGTACTGTTTGAGGATGTGAAACAGGTCACCGTTTCCATTGAAATCATTGAAATCTACGTCGCGCGCAATTTTATGTGCATAACGCGGTAGGTCACTATCATGCATATGCTGCAAATACCTATCGACTATTCCTGAAACCTGCGAACGCCAGCATTTTTTAACAAGTGCGCCTTGTGCTCCCTTGAATATCTGTAATTTTGCTTATGCACTACACGATTGTATTACTGCAGTCTTTTACGAAATCTGTTCTTTTCTTTTACTGTGCTGCGGATCATATAAAGTACATAATTATGTCTAGTTCCCGCTCCTTGGATAACGATTGTCTTATATTACGTTTCACCGGGACAGATTTATGGCTCCCTGTCCGACAAAATGACGAACGAGATGGCTCAACACCTATTCCAGTATAATTTTCACTTTTTAAGCACGCATCGTCATCACTGTAGTGCTCATGTATATTGTCCGCACAGATGAACGTATACGACGCCACACATTGCACTGACTCGTCTTGCAGAAACACTAATACTTCATCTGCCACTTCTTTTCTCTCTTCTTTTCTAACTTTTGCATCTGCTGTTGGATATAATTCAATGTTGGCTTTATTTATCACTGCCATTGCTCTTCTTCAAATGGTTCAAATGACTCTGAGCACTATGGGACTTAACATCTATGGTCATCAGTCCCCTAGAACTTAGAACTACTTTAACCTAACTAACCTAAGGACATCACACAACACCCGGTCATCACGAGGCAGAGAAAATCCCTGACCCCCCCGGGAATCGAACCCGGGAACCCGGGCGTCGGAAGCGAGAACGCTACCGCACGACCATGAGCTGCGGACTTTGCTCTTCTTTGTGTCAACACTATAGCACTATAATGCTCCTGTGAATTACTCTTAGACTAAGCAAATAAACTCCGCTGCTTAGCCTCATACTGTGCTAACCATTGGATACCTTCATTCCCGCCACCTCTTGCCATTAGCAGCCAATATTGTGGTTACGTGGTAGACAATATGTGGAGTGTCGAATGCCTTAAACATCATTAGCCAATTGCAACTTCGCACTCAAGGGGTTCCTTGTCAGTTCAATAAACGAATAGTGTATTGAGAACTGTTAAGAGTCCATGACACAGGATGCGTTACTTGCGGGGGCAGTAGGCTCTGACTGGACTTACAAATGGAACTTGACCTGCAGGTAACAGAACTACATTCCGTGGACACGTGCGCCATTAGGGTAACAACTACCGTTCCAGAGTAACAAGTTCGCTACGGCATCAAAAACTTACTAAAATCCCCCACTGACAGTAAAAGTTCCAAGGCAGCCTACGCTATATATCTAAGCGACCGACCACGCCTCCCTTAGCTTTGCTGAAGTGACCTCGAACGTTCTCAGTAACGTGCAGCACGCAAGAACGTAGGGTTCCTCGTTGGGCGTTTTTAGGAGCTGCACACTAGCTCACGTGCGCGACATCGTGGAGAATGCGGAAAGCTCTGCGAATTACATAACTTATCGTGTGCACGAAGAGTTTTTCCAACCTGTAGACAAACCGACATCGAATTCACCTGCAGAAAAAATAAATGCCGCAGCAACTAGCAGAACCAGGTAAACTCTTCGCCGTCAAAATGACTACCAAGGGAAAGAAAATGAAAACAGTTTGTAACACGGAAAAGTTCAGTCGTTTCAGGTAGCCGGCAGTCGAATCAGTTAGTGAAGACTCCCAGTAGTGCAAAGAAGAAAAATGATGAGGCAACAGTTCTTTACATTCGAGGCTCAATGAAATGAGCAATACACAGAAAGACATTTGGGACCTATCTCTAATTCGATCAAATGATACAGCCGACCTGATGCTGGACTAGTGATTCTCCCCGCATCACAATAAGTAATACGATAGTAAAATCTGAACTGTTCTATTTTTCTAGCTAAAACCGCGAAACTGAAACTATTCGTGGGCAGCAGACTTTTATGTGGCTTTGCTCTGGCAATTGTGAGACAGCGAGCGCCAGACATACCCGACTCTGATGCAGGTTTTAACAAGTGCGAAGACGCAGTATCCACAGTTCTGTAACACAATGCGTACTATGCACGCCCACTGTCGTCTTTCAATCTTGGATAAGAATTAATAGTGACCTTACGCGACGCCCAACTAAACGTCAGCACAGTGGCTGGCACCGATGCAAACATTGAGACCTAGGGACTTTTTTCGCATCCGATAGGCTACTCTTGAGTGTCTTCGCAAGCGGCAAGCATAAATTTTTAGACAACATAGTTGTCTGGAGATAAACAGTGATTAGTTCACTTATAATCAATTATTCAAAATGACAGTCACAATCGCATTATTTATTTTGCCGCCAGCCGGTTTCAACTGTGTGCAGGCAGGGTGACGACCCCAGCGAGCGGCCAAATGGTGTAAATTGCCCTGAAGATGACCTCATCGCGGGTTGAAACAGGTTGGCGGCAAAATAAATAATGTGAATGTGACTGTTATTTTGAATAATTGCTTAAGAGGCAAGCAGATTAGATCCATTATGAATACATTTTGACCTGTGTCTAGAATGTATTGATTTTGAACAAAGTGACTTTTCAGATCATACGGCCTATAACTTTCCCTCGCTCCCAAGGAAACTCTTCAGTCATAGGGGCCTTCGGCAGCTTAATAGTATCTACCTCATCCATGTACAATTTGAAGAGCAGCTATCGCAGATCCGAAATCATCCAATGGCTCTTCGGCTGATGTACCAAAACGAAAATAAGAGCAAGGAAGGAAGATTTGGTTGTAGAGTCCCGTCGGCATCGAAGACAATAGAGGCAGAGGACAATCTCTGAATGGATCAAGGATGAGGAAGAAAATCGGCCGTTCCCTTTGAAAGAAAGCATTCCGGCATTTGCCTGGAGCGATTTAGAGAAAACACGGAAAACCAAACTACGGATGGACGGACGGGAATTTGAATCTTCATCCTCTCGAATGTGAGTCCACTGTGCTAACCCAAAACGAAAAGCTTGCTGGGTGCAACGCTATGTATTGTATATTTGATTTTGAGACTGTTTGTCTGTATGAGAACAATTTAAATAATTCCTAATTTGTTTCCGCTTTCCCGGAGGGAAAGACGTCCGAAAGGGGGACAAGAGCGGGTGCTTGCCCCCTCCTAGAATATTTTTATTTACTACAGAATTCTCTCGAATTTCCAGCTATCGTTGTCTGCGATTCCACTAAACTGCAGATTTTTGCCGACCCTGACGAGAAATAGTGCAACTTCAGCGATCACTATACATCCTGAGATATTTTAATTGTCCCACTGTTCAAGGAAATTATGCCAATTCCTCAGTGCGGGTGTGATTTCGGTGCTGATCTGCAGTCAAGGCTGATGCGATCCTCAACATAACGGTATCGAAGTAATGTCTTCAATCATTTTCTGTCGCTTCCTCTTTCACCCCTTACTGAACCGCAGAAATGAGCCGATCTAACACCTCTGGAGCACGGATTCTGTCGCCGATACCTAAGACAATACCATGCGTCCGCAAGTGTCGTATGAACGCCATCTACCCCTTGACGCACAACGGAATGACAACACTAGTTTACCATTTCCGTGCGCGACAAGAAAATCCACAATGGACTGCTAATTCAGCATTCAGTTTTACGCGAGAGAGCCATTAAACTATACTCGAAATATCATAAACATGCTGTATTGTAGGTGTGTACATTTATTCTTGATCCAAACAGACTAAAAAAGAGAAACCAATTTCTGCATCGGAAGAGAAGGAAAACAGTGTGAAATTTCTTGTTCGAAAAAATTGTGCTCTACAGGATTGGGACATTCTCAAACTGTGAAAATGCAATGAAATGAAATGTCGTGTGACGAGGGCCTCCCGTCGGGTAGCCCTCTCGCCTGGTGGAAGTCTTTCGATTTGACGCCACTTCGGCGAGTTGGGCGTCGACTCACACTGTGAATGCAGCGTAACACCACATGCCCCAGAGCTATAAATTCTGCGTTCCAGTTGTCGCGATGCTCAATAATTTGACAAACCGGAGAGACGAGGATTACTTCGGCGCAGCCAAGGGCTGCTGAGACTGACTCTGCCGGCCAGTTCGATTATGCTTTTACGGTTTCCCTCATTCATCTATCCGTATACTGGACCTGGCCTCAATTTAGTTAACCAACAAAAAAATGTAGCTTTCACGGCACATTTTGGCCAATTTCAGTTATGACTTTCAATCCAAAAATATACAAAACTTGAAAAAAAAATGAACAGTTCTAAAGTTTTATAAGAAAACTAAAAACTGCTTGTTCAAATCTCATGCCACCTGTAAGGCTCTGTTGTCTGTTTATCCGCTTTGAGGAGTATTGACGTAAAATTTTGTTGCTGTCCAGCAGAATTTTCTCACTCATTTTCACTGTCTTTCCTTTTTCAGATTTTTAATATTTAGTTTAGACCTAACATTATGGAGATTGAAAAAGTTATTATTCTGACTATTTTCTAGCTTTATTTCATATCTCGTTAGGTGTTCTGAACATAAAAAGATCGCTGAATCCAACAGGTGGTATCTATATCCACCTTAATAACATAAAAAAGGTGTACCTCGCTCATCTTACCTTTTTGGTACTAAAGTGATACATTTTAAAAATTCTGAGAAATTAAGTATCACCATTTTAATATGGGATGCTTTTTGTGTACTTCTTGTCAAATTTAGTTTTTGGGGCACGATATTTTTCAAACTCATCTAGTCAGTTACATAAAACCTGACAATATATGCACCTTGCCTTCCTGGAAAAAATCTGGTGATACCCTTGTCAGAGGTAAAAGCAGTTCGTCGTGGACCTCCCACGTTCCAATGCAAATAATCTGTAAACTTCATCCTGTCCCCCTCCCCCCTTCCCCCCACCAATTTGTTTTCCCGACTCTCAACTGAAACTACTTTCCTGGCGTCGATCGGACGTGCCCAAGGGACAGTTAACAGGGATAACATGTTTCGTATGAAAACTGACTGTGTTGTCTAAAACGATAAAATGTGGATTTTCTGTCCAACGTTAAAGGCATTAGTTTTTCAATTTAGGTCAAAAGCTTCCTCTGAAAGTACACTCCTGGAAATGGAAAAAAGAACACATTGACACCGGTGTGTCAGACCCACCATACTTGCTCCGGACACTGCGAGAGGGCTGTACAAGCAATGATCACACGCACAGCACAGCGGACACACCAGGAACCGCGGTGTTGGCCGTCGAATGGCGCTAGCTGCGCAGCATTTGTGCACCGCCGCCGTCAGTGTCAGCCAGTTTGCCGTGGCATACGGAGCTCCATCGCAGTCTTTAACACTGGTAGCATGCCGCGACAGCGTGGACGTGAACCGTATGTGCAGTTGACGGACTTTGAGCGAGGGCGTATAGTGGGCATGCGGGAGGCCGGGTGGACGTACCGCCGAATTGCTCAACACGTGGGGCGTGAGGTCTCCACAGTACATCGATGTTGTCGCCAGTGGTCGGCGGAAGGTGCACGTGCCCGTCGACCTGGGACCGGACCGCAGCGACGCACGGATGCACGCCAAGACCGTAGGATCCTACGCAGTGCCGTAGGGGACCGCACCGCCACTTCCCAGCAAATTAGGGACACTGTTGCTCCTGGGGTATCGGCGAGGACCATTCGCAACCGTCTCCATGAAGCTGGGCTACGGTCCCGCACACCGTTAGACCGTCTTCCGCTACCGCCCCAACATCGTGCAGCCCGCCTCCAGTGGTGTCGCGACAGGCGTGAATGGAGGGACGAATGGAGACGTGTCGTCTTCAGCGATGAGAGTCGCTTCTGCCTTGGTGCCAATGATGGTCGTATGCGTGTTTGGCGCCGTGCAGGTGAGCGCCACAATGAGGACTGCATACGACCGAGGCACACAGGGCCAACACCCGGCATCATGGTGTGGGGAGCGATCTCCTACACTGGCCGTACACCACTGGTGATCGTCGAGGGGACACTGAATAGTGCACGGTACATCCAAACCGTCATCGAACCCATCGTTCTACCATTTCTAGACCGGCAAGGGAACTTGCAGTTCCAACAGGACAATGCACGTCCGCATGTATCCTGTGCCACCCAACGTGCTCTAGAAGGTGTAAGTCAACTACCCTGGCCAGCAAGATCTCCGGATCTGTCCCCCATTGAGCATGTTTGGGACTGGATGAAGCGGCGTCTCACGCGGTCTGCACGTCCAGCACGAACGCTCGTCCAACTGAGGCGCCAGGTGGAAATGGCATGGCCAGCCGTTCCACAGGACTACATCCAGCATCTCTACGATCGTCTCCATGGGAGAATAGCAGCCTGCATTGCTGCGAAAGGTGGATATACACTGTACTAGTGCCGACATTGTGCATGCTCTGTTGCCTGTGTCTATGTGCCTGTGGTTCTGTCAGTGTGATCATGTGATGTATCTGACCACAGGAATGTGTCAATAAAGTTTCCCCTTCCTGGGACAATGAATTCACGGTGTTCTTATTTCAATTTCCAGGAGTGTATAACAATTTTACGTTTTAGTTTATTGAGATCGGTAAGTACCATTCTCCCTAACAATGGCTAGATCCAGCTATGCTCTTAACGGATCGACTTTCACACTGAAATTTGCCTTTGCTGCATAGGGTTTCCAAATTAAACTCTCACACTATAATAGTTAGGCGAATCCTTAAAAATTGTTAAAGTAATAATATAGTTAGCCAGTGGTTGCTACCGGCTAATAATGACGATACTGGCTTTTGACACTTATTCTATGTGTAATTAGGCCGACCCTCCGCGAATAAGCCGATTGATCGCTTACTTTGCCTTACAATTCCATGGAGAACTTAAAAAATCATATTTTTCTCAACAACTGCGAATTGTAATTTTTGGTGTAACTAGACTACATCCGAATGTTCCACGCGAAGTCTGAACAATGACTCTCTGACCGAACACAAAGGAGGGCGAATGGTAACGCTTGAGCGTTAGTGAACGAAATAGCAAGACAGCACCTCGTGCAGGGAAGCGTACGCTGAGCTCCGAATGTTCCAGAAAATCGACGGTGCGTCAGGGGTGCGGTTGACTTGCCATAGCACAGTCGACAGTAGTACTCCTAATAAACTTACAATACGGTTGTGGCCATGTCATTTATCGTGAACTGTTAGGCAATTTTCGTTATGTTTATTTCTTTTTATGATCATTTTATGCCGTTGGATAAGCAGCAGCCAGAAGCAAGTCGTATTCGTAGCTCGCTTATTTGTTTCATATTTTAATTCTTAATTTCTCTGCGTATTTTTGGGTACTTGCATAGTTTAATTCACTAATTTCGGGCGTATTACAGTATTTGAGAGTTTGAGCAGCGCGTTTTAGTACCCGTATAGTGTAAATTTGTGTAGTCGTCAGTCATCTGTTTGTTTTGAACGGATTGTGAGATAAAAGGAAAAAAAAAAATGTTAGGGATGGATAGGGACTGCACCTGTTGTGTAGAGATTCAGGGGGAATTGGCCACTGTCCGTAAGCAGCTGGAAGCTGCGTCGGCCATGGTCGACAGGCTCCAGGATGTTGCCCTGGGTCGCAGTGACATTGGGACACCCGAGGCGAGTGCTTTGACGCCTCTAGAACCTGTAGCATCGCCTGGGATCTCTGATGCCACTGCGCCCTCGGGTTCGGACGTCCCTACCTGACGACACTTGCCTGACGGTGACTGGCGAACCGTGGCGGAGTCGCGAATCTCTGGGCGGAAGGCGAAAGTTGGTGCTGGCCGCAAGGCTGTTCCCTTACTCCTCCGTAACAGGTTTGAGGTACTGCCCTAAGCTGAAAGTACTTCTGAGCCCGCGAGAGCTGCCTCGCCTGTTGCGGCAGTGGACGGTCTTCTTGAGAGGTCCGGACAAGCGCAGAGGGTGGGATTGCTTGTCATTATGAGCTCCAATGTTAGGCGGGTGATGGAGCCTCTTAGGGATATGGCAGCTTAGGACGGGAAGAAAGCCAATGTGCACACCGTGTGCATACCGGGGGGAGTCATTCAAGATGTGGAAAGTGTCCTTCTGGATGTCATGAAGGGTACAGGGTGCAGCCAACTGCAGGTGGTGGCTCACATTGGTACTAACGACGTGTGTCGCTATGGATAGGAAGAGATTCTCTCTGGTTTCCGGCGGCTATCTGAGTTGGTGAAGGCTGCCAGTCTCGCTAGCGAGATGAAGGCAGAGAATACCATCTGAAGTATCGTCGACAGGGCCGATTGTGGACCTTTGGTACAGAGCCGAGTGGAGGGTCTGAATCAGAGGCTCAGACGGTTCTGCGACCATGTAGGCTGCAGATTCCTCGACTTGCGCCATAGGGTGGTGGGGTTTCGGGTTCCGCTAAATGGGTCACGTGTCCAGTACATACAGGAGGCGGCTACACGGCTAGTAGGGGCTGTGTGGCGTGGACTGGGCGGTTTTTTGGGTTAGACAGTCTCGGTATCGATCAAAAAGGGCTCCAGTCTCAAAGGGTACAGGGCAAAGAAACGACAAGAATCGACCAAGCAACCGTCGGTATCGTAGTTGTAAATTGTCGTAGCTGTATTGGAAAAGTACCAGGGCTTCAAGAGCTGATAGAAAGCACTGAAGCTGAAACCACTATAGGAACAGAAAGCTGGCTATAGCCGGGGATAAATTTTACCGGAATAATTACAGAGGCGCAAACCGTGTTCAGAAAGGAATATTAAATAAAGCAGGTGGTGGTGTGTTTGTGTCTGTTGGTAGTACTTTATCTTGTACTGAAGTTGAAATAGATAGTTCCAGCGAATAACTATCGGTACAGGTTATACTCAACAGCCGTGCCAAAATAATAATTGGCTCCTTCTACCGACTCCACCGACTCAGATGATATAATAGCTGAACGGTTCAAAGAAAACTTGAATCTCATTACAAATAAGTACCTCATCATACAGTTACAATAGGTGGAGACTTCAATCTACTCTCGATTTATTGGCGAAAATACAAGTTTAAAGCCGTTGGTAGACAGAAAACATCTTCCAAAATTGTACTAAATGCTTTCTCTGTGAACAATTAGTTCATTAGCCTGCACGAATTGTAAATGGTTGCGAAAACAAATTTGACCTCTTAGCCACAAATAATACCGATCTAATAGAGAGCGTCATGACGGATACAGGGATTAGTGAACACAAGGTCATTGTAGCGAGGCTCAAAACCATATGAACCAAAACCACTAAAAATAAACGCAAAATATATCGATTTAAAACAGCAGATAAAAATTCGCTTGATATCTTCCTAGGAGAGAGTCTCCATTCCTTTCAAGCTAATTATGTAAGTGTAGACCACATATGGCTCAAATTCAAAGTTACAGTATCGAGAGCAATAGATAGATTCATACCGCATAAGTTGATAACAGAAGGGACTGATCCACCATGGTACACAAAACACGTCAGACCACTGTCGCAGAAGCAACGAAAAAAGCATGCCAAATTCAGAAGAACGCAAAATCCCCAAGACTGGCTAAGTTTCACGGAAGCTCAAAATTTGGTGATGACGTCAGTGCGAGATGCTTTTAATAGTTCCCACAATGAAACATTGTCTCAGAATATCTTAGAAAACCCAAAGAGATTCTGGCCGTATGTAAAGTACACAGTCAATACCGTCACTGCGCGATAGCGATGGAAATGTTACCGATGATGGTTCCACTAACGCGGAATTACTAAATACAATTTTCCGTAATTCCTTCACGAAAGAAGACGAAGTAAATATTCCAGAATTAGAAACCAGAACAGCTGTTAGCATGAATGACATAAAAGTAGACATCTTAGGTGTTGCCGAACAACTCAAATCACTTAAGAAAGGCAAGTCTTCCGGTCCAGATGGTATACCAATCAGGTTCCTTTCAGAGTGTCCAGACACAATAGCGCCTTTCTTAGCAATCATATACAACCGCTCACTTGACGAAAGGTCTGTTTCTAACGAGTGGAGAGTAGTACTGGTCACACCAATATTCAAGAAAGGAAATAGGAGTAACCCATTGAATTACAGACTCATATTACTGACCTCAAGTTGCAACAGGATTTCAGAGCATATACTGTACTCGAACATTGTGAATCACCTAGAGGAAAACGACTTATTGATACACAACACGGACTCAGAAAATATCCGTCTTGTGCAACGCAGCTACCTCTTTATTCGCTTGAAGTAATGAGTGCTGTCGACAAGGGATCTCAGATCGATTCCATATACCTAGATTTCCAGAAGGCTTTTGGTACCGTTCCTCACAAGCGACTATTAATCAAATTGCGTGCATATGGAGTTGTGTGACTGGATTTTTGATTTCCTCTGAGAGAGGTCACAGTTCGTAGTGATAGACGGTAAATCATCTAGTAGAACAGAAGTGATATCTGGCGTTCAACAAGGTAGTGTCATAGGTCCTCCGCTGTTCCTGATTTACGTAAATGATCTATGCGATAACCTGAGCAGCCCCCTTAGACTGTAATTTACCGTCTAGTAAAATCATCAGACGATCAATTGCAATTACAAAATGATCTAGAGAGAATTTCTGTATGGTGCGAAAAGTGGCAATTGGCACTAAACACAGAAAAGTGCGAGGTCATCCATATGGCTACTAAAAGAATTTACCGTCTAGTAAAATCATCAGACGATCAATTGCAATTACAAAATGATCTAGAGAGAATTTCTGTATGGTGCGAAAAGTGGCACTTGGCACTAAACAAAGAAAAGTGCGAGATCATCCATATGGCTACTAAAAGAAATCCGATGAATTTTGATTATACGATAAATCGCACAAATCTAAGGGCAGTCAATCCGACTAAATACCTAGGAATTACAATTACGAGGAACTTGAATTGGAAAGACGACACAGATAATATTGTGGGGAAGGTGAAACAAAGACTGCGCTATGTTGGCAGAACACTTAGAAGATGCGACAAACCCACTAAAGAGACAACCGACATTACACTTGTCCGTCCTCTGCTGGAATATTGCTGCGTGGTGTGGGATCCTTACCAGGTACGACTGACGGAGGACATCGAAAAAGTGCAAAGAAGGGCAGCTCGTTTCGTGTTATCGGGCAATAGGGGTGAGGGTGTCACAGATATGTTAGGCGGGGTCTAGGTGTCAGTCACTGAAACAAATGCGGTTTTCTTTGCGGCGAGATCTATTTAAGAAATTTCAATCACCTAATTTCTCTTCCGAATGCGGAAATATTTTGTTGACACCAACCTACGTGAGGAGAAATGATCATCATAATAAAATAAGAGAAATCAGAGCTCGAACGGAAGACATTAGGTGTTCCTTTTTCCCACGCGCCATTGGAAAGTGGAATGGTAGAGAAGTAGCATGAAAATGGTTTGATAAACCCTGTGCCAGGCACTTAAGTGTTAATTGCAGATAACCATGTAGATGTAGATGTAGAAATTCCAGCACTCGAGTTTGGTAGTGAGTAGTATGGTAAAAAGTAGAAAAATCAGAAGTTGATGTGAAAATATAAGGGATATTTTTTTACGTCTGACAAAGATTGTTCAAATGTGTGTGAAATCTTATGGAACTTAACTGCTAAGATCATCAGTCCCTAAGCCTACACACTACTTAACCTAAATTATCCTAAGGACAAACACACATACTCATGTCCGAGGGAGAACTCGAACCTCCGCCGGGACCAGCCGCACAGTCCACGACTGCAGCGCCTGACAAAGATACACGTGATTTGCTTTGAGAACAGTAACTGCTTTAAAGAGATGGAGAGCACATAGGCCATTCTGGTTAATTTAATCCCTATAGATCGACAGAAAACTGAAGCATCAACGTATCAAATACCAGCAAAAAAAACAGAATCTGTCGCCTTGGTTCAATAAACTTTTAGCATCTGTTGCAGGACATACTTGAATGAGGGGAAAATAATTTTTTCCTTTCAAGACACCTCAGGTAAGGAAGCCTTCGTTATAAGTAAACGTTACGAGGCTTTAATCTTATACGACAAAAGTTAAATGGTGTTTCCACAGAAGTATCAATCTGCAGAACTGCAGTGCAGCCACATCCAACAATGAGTGCCAGTATTAAAGAAAGAGATCTGTTTCCGGGGAAACGGTAACAGATCCGCACACACATCCAATGAGAATAGTCAGGAGGCTGCCGGAGGCGTTGGAGGTTTTCCACCGGAGGGGTAAGTGATAGTAAGTGGTTGGTTCTTTTGGACTGTGAACACAGCCACCGGAGAGGTAAGTTATAGTGAGTGGTTTGTTCTTTTGGTCTGTGAACACTGAGTCCTGAGAATATTATGCTTTATATGGAAATGAGCATTCCGTGTCGTTCTATTGGTTGTACACTATTCTATTAGTAACAGGCAAAGCGTGCTGAAAATATCTGGTTTTCCTACAACAGTGAAATTTTTCTTTGTTTTATTCGTCACGTATATGTCTTATTATCCGAAAAAAATATGGAAACTTCATACGGTTGAGTTGTCAGACAGATTTAGAAATAAACAGTATATTTTGGGTTCCCGTGCGTGTTGATGAATGCATTTTATGCAAAATATCTAAGCGTCAGTACTGCCAGTCTGCACCGCTATCCGCGATTGAAGGTTGAAATTTGGCTGTTATATTGAAAATTTCAATATTTAATGTGATATTTTCACAGCTAAATCATTTTCGCTTATTAGTTACCGCAGATGAACTGTTAAGGTGCAGTTCTATACCTAATATCGATTACGATCAACTTAGTTGTCTTTGGGGTAGTTGTGAGGTAGCCCAGAACTGTTTTTTGCGCTCACTGTGAGCCAACCAATCATATCACAGTCTGCTTCGCTGTAGATCCTGGGTCTTAAGCTTAAGTAAGCACTCTTCGTGTTCGACCGAGTGGAGGAAGGCCGTGTTTGCAGTGGAACTGCGCGAGTTGCTGCTCTCTGGACGGCGAGGTGTTGGGACGCAGTTTACTGCATGTAGCATGTGTGCACTTGCAATACGATTTCTTTAGTCATTCCCAACGTGCGTGTGGTTCATGCCGAACTATGTGTGTGATTCGCATCACATAGTTGCTGTAACTTTCGCGCTTTGGACAAGTGTCTCACAAGTGGATATCGGGTCTTGGTGTCTTCGTGAAGTGGGTTTATTTCAAGGCTCGGTCAGAACCTGTTTGCTGTTAATTCATCCGAATGGCAGTGCAGTGAACTTACTCACGCCCGCTATCAGTGAAACTTCGTAAATACTTAGTGAAGTGTGTGGATTGTACTACTCATACGTTGGTTCACTTACGTTTGGAATTCTATGTTTCACATGTTTTTTGGACATTAGTAATACACGTGCCACTGCGATTTACTGATTTTCTTGAAGTCATTTGAATGAATTAACATTAAAATATTCTTTCAATTAAATTTTTCTTACCTCTTTGAACTCAGCAATTGGAATACAATGACATGATGTGAAACATAACACCGCCTCCTCACCTAGTAGAACGTTGTAATCTTGTTATTGCAATTTAGGTGAATAGCTGTAATAACCAAGAATATCATACTTCACATTTCTTTCCATGTTACTGGAAAAATAGGTAGGTTTTGGTGGTTAAAGAGTTGTCAGAGACACAGTGGTTTTTGTCTACAGAAAGTGTGTTTATTTGACTTTTTTGTGTTTATTTGTGCATGGTTACAATAGATTGGGCCCACATGTTATGCTGCAACACATGGGGATATAACTCATGTCGCTTAAACACTTTTATAGTTGGTAAGGTATTTCACACAGTTAATCATGTTCACTTACATTTTTCTTTTGTTATACATGAAGTGTTGGCATAACAGCCAAAACTGTGTGCTAGAGGAGGCCGAAATGCACGCGATTAATTTCACGCTGACTGGCGTGAGGTCTGGAACAGTTAAGGGAATTAATAGTAGCAAATAAAGTACGTAGTTGATATGATACTTAACTTTAATACAAAATTGGTGTACATTGCTCTTGACGGTACATGTTATAATCTCAATATCAAATGCTATGGCGCCTTGCTAGGTCGTAGCAAATGACGTAGCTGAAGGCTATGCTAACTATCGTCTCGGCAAATGAGAGCGTAGTTGTCAGTGATCCATCTCTGGCTAAGTCGGCTGTACAACTGGGGCGAGTGCTAGTAAGTCTCTCTAGACCTGCCGTGTGGCGGCGCTCGGTCTGCAATCACTGACAGTGGCGACACGCGGTTCCGACGTATACTAACGGACCGCGGCCGATTTAAAGGCTACCACCTAGCAAGTGTGGTGTCTGGCGGCGACACCACAATACACACTAAGAAAAGTAAGTGTTCGTGCCTTACCGAGGATCTAAAAACACTTTGCAGTCAGATCGTGTTACTGAATTTTATTCATGGTTCGCAACCTTGTATTTGAGAAAACTGGAAATCAGGTAGTACCCGGCTTTACCTTCATACATAATTCTTTTACAAAACTTTCATGACACTTACAAGGGTGTACGATATAAGGGATTGTCATTTCAAAGAGCAAAGCTCTTACTAAAAGCTGAGGAGGAGTACGTAAATAATTGCAATACTGTATATTGATATGGAATGGTCAAAATCCTCAAAATCATATTTATAACTATGATTACCTGACAGCATTTTGACGGGGATGCGGTGGTCTTACCCATTCTACAGTTCGTATAATATATAATTTATAGGTATATGCTCTAAATGGAATTGTACCTCGTAATTTACCAAAGTTTGTTGATTTTGTCACGCCACATGCCTATGTTTTGCAATTCTCGATCTGATGGCTGGTTTTCTAACAGAAAATCTTTGTGAAGCATGGGACTGTGAATCAGGGAAGATTTTTCAGGCTTGAAGATTATTTTATACAGTATGTAAAAATTATTTATTATATTCGTAATCCACTCAGTATTTATTGTAGTTGTGTTACTATGATATATAAAGTGATATATGAATAATTACTCTGCAATAAGTATATATTTTTATGATATTGATACTGTTGTTAATGTCGTCTTGTTTATGTTAATGATTTAAAATTATACTTTCATTATAATTTCTACATTATTGAAGATAGAAAGTATCCAATAAATTGACATACATCTAAGGGACTACAGGTATCAAATACTCGCGAATAATATGTTTGTTTATATACCACTAATGTCTGGTTGACACTGAAAATTAAAAATGTGAAACAAATGAAAGCATTTTTTAAGCAAATTAAGGCATTATAGCAACTGCAAGAATCACGATGGTCATAAAAAGGACTCCTCAAAAGTGAGGACGCAGGAAGTAAACATAAAAACTTTGAAGCTATCTACAGAGTGATTTGAAAATACTTTTACAAAATCACACGGTAACAAGAAGAAAGTCAGTAAAACGTAAGTCCAAACAGCTCCCTTTTTATGGTTTATTGCATGTTTATGATCAATCCGTTCAATTCAAAAACTAATATTGCTGAACTTCTTTCTTCATTACAGCTTGCTAAAGAACGCATTTAAACTGTTCATGACCAATAATTTAAATTTATTTTGAGATAATAGCGAAGCAAAGATATCTTCTGATTCACTCACAGCATCCTCGTGGGAGATGTGATGCAATGTGACATTTTCAAATTTGACATTTGTGTACATTTGAGATAGGCCTGGCTTGGACGAAGTTTAGCAGTTGACAAATGTTTAACCGTTGCAGAATATTCATTTTGTGAGGAGGACAATGGTAATGTTTTGTAAGGCTTTGAGAATACTAATGGATACGAGAATGTATCAAAACAGCCGGCCGCGGTGGTCTCGCGGTTCTAGGCGCGCAGTCCGGAGCCGCGCGACTGCTACGGTCGCAGGTTCGAATCCTGCCTCGGGCATGGATGTGTGTGACGTCCTTAGGTTAGTTAGGTTTAAGTAGGTCTAAGTTCTAGGGGACTGATGACCACAGCTGTTAAGTCCCATAGTGCTCAGAGCCACTTGAACCTTTTTTTTTTTATCAAAACAGTTTTTTCCTCAAAAGACAGCCCAGTAATCCTGACACTCCTGTTGCTAATCGTCACATTACTGAGACAGGATGTGTCACACGTCAAATGGCGGAACAGGATTCACTGGCAGTTCATTGCGTGCTGGTCCACAAAGAATGAATTCCAAAGGGTCGCGGGGAAAATTCGAGTACGCACACATGGCTCATCGCCTCAAGTGGTACGTCTCGTAATTCCACGTGTGGTGTATTCCACCAGCAGATTACGTATTAGTAAATTTTGTTACTGTCTTGTTCTGGGTCACTCGCGTGACAGTAATTGACAACGAGAGAATTGTCGTCAGTGGTCTGTACCATAAACTGTTAACCCTTTCTTTTCTATCTTTAATTCTATTTACACACGAGGCAATGTTTGACAGAGATGGAGCGGACGAAAATCCTCATGTTACAGCTAGAGACTAGAATTTTACATTTAATCCATCGACGGGAATTGTAGACAAATTTCCAATAGCTCCCTATGATATAGTGGAGTGTCTTACAGGATCTGTCTACAAGAACTTTATTTAAAGCACTCTTCCAGATTTGTTACAGAACGAACTCTGAAATCAAAAAGAAACATACGGCAAATGCATGCTAGGGCCTCAGTATACGTGGCTCATTGTAGGAGGGACACTGGATGGTATCTGTGGACACATATGGACAGGCAGGGGGAGAACAATTCCGTGGCCTTGCGCGTTCCTGACACTTCAGTCATTTGGATTAGTACCTGTTGGACCACCTAAGACAATTGGTAGCTATTCTTACAGCAGGTATCGAGGAAAACTGCAAAGCCGTTTGAGACAATTCAGTTGTGACACTCCATTGCACTACAATTGTAGTAAGTGTACATACACGCCGAAAGTGGAAATTCTGCACATTTTCTATCAATTCCTGTCTTTAGAACTAGAAATGTTTTCATCAATAACCAATGGAAGATTTGTATACTTACGTTATGTTGTGTTATTGTGGTCGTCACTCCGACCTCTCGATGCTGGCCTAACCTGTGCAAACCTCTTCATCTCTGCTCAGCTATTGCAACCAACAGCCATTTGAGCCTTCTTACTGTATTCAAACTTTCGTCTGTATGTACTATTTCCTTCTTCACCAGTTCCCTTCATTAACATATAATTCCTTGAGCATCAGCATTCTGTGATTTGATTTCAGTTCATTCCATTATCCTTTTTTTACTTTTGCTAATGTCCATTTTAACCTCTTTTGATTTCGCTCAGCTGCTCTTCCGAGCTCTTTGTCGTCTCTGAGAGAATTAAAATGTCACTGACAGACTTTAAAGATTTTATTTCTCCTACTTGAACATTGGTTTAGTTTCCGAATTTCTCGTTGGTTTCCATCATAGTCTGTTCAATGTATGGACTGAATAATGTCAGTATATGGGAAAGCGCACGCAGTACGTCTGCTTTATACTGAACACTAACCGTGGAGTCAGCCATCGTGTGCAAGAACGTTTGTATGACTCCCAAAAAAAAAAAAAAAAAAAAAAAAAAAAAAAAAAAAAAAAAAAAAAAAAAAAAAAAGTTCAAATGTGTGTGAAATCTTATGGGAGTAAACTGCTAAGGTCATCAGTCCATAAGCTTGCACACTACTTAACCTAAATTATCCTAACGACTAACACCCACTCCCATGCCCGAGGGTGGACTCGAACCTCCGCCAGGACCAGCCGCACAGCCCAAGACTGCAGCGCCCAAGACCGCTCGGCTAATCCCGCGCTGTATGACTCCAAAAACGCTTGCTAGAGGCAGGTTATTTTAAGCAGACTGTCGCAGATGTACGAACGCCTGAGACTGAAGAACAGGTTCTTCTTACTGTGGATGAGACTTCATCAACTAGTGCAAGGAGAAGTGCGAAAAGGGGAGACGGTAATCACATGATGATCTGGAACATCCTGCATGAAAATCGTTTGTACTCGTACCACTGTAAACGAGTTCATGCCTCAAACGAGGCAGACTTTCAGCCAAGAATAACTTTCTCTCAATGCATGTTGGGGCAGCGTGTTGAGTTCCTGCAGTTTTTATTCACTGATGAAGCAATATTTTCACGTCACGGGATCTTTAGTTATCATAACAGTATGAAAACTCTCATCATTTGCGACGAAAGATGTCATCCAACGGATGAGGATTCTCCAGGATGGTACTCTGTCTTTACACGTATAGGCCGTCTGTGTCTCGGGAAACAGTTTCCAAACAGGTGGACTCGTCGAGGGTGATCCGCTGCATGGCCACCTGCATCGCTAGATTTGGAACCCGTGGGCGTCTTCCTTTGAGGACTTTAAAAGTTCTTGGTGTAAGCAACTTCTGTACCCGGTGTTGATGTTCTGAAGGAGCGTAACAAACATGGATTCAACCAAATACGGAACAAAGAGTTTTCTACGGCGTACGGTAAAATAAGGAACGCAGATTCAGGGTGTACATGGAAGGAGGAGGGGGGCACTTCGAAAGTTTATGTACATGTGATTGTCTTTGGTAAACAGTATTTTGTGCCATGAGTAATAATAATTCGTTTCATAACTCCCGGAAAAATAATTTTCGGACAAATTTTGTAGTAACTTTTTGCAGCGTTTTGATGTCAATAATAAATCCCTACAGTTTCCGCCACATCTTTTTGTAGAATGAGATTTTCACTCTGCAGCGGAGTGTGCGCTGATATGAAACTTCCTAGCAGATTAAAACTGTGTGCCGGACCGAGACTCGAACTCGGGACCTCTGCCAGTACCTCGTCTCCTACCTTCCAAACTTTGCAGAAGCTCTCCTGCAAACCTTGCAGAACAGCACTCCTGAAAGAAAGCATATTGCGGAGACATGCCTTAGCCACAGCCTGGGGGATATTTTCAGAATGAGATTTCACTCTGCAGCGGAGTGTGCGCTGATATGAAACTTCCTGGTAGATGAAAACTATGTGCCCGACCGAGGCTCGAACTCGGGACCTATGCCTTTCGCGGGCAAGTGCTCTACTAACCGAGCTACCCAAGCACGACTCACACCCCGTACTCACAGATTCACATCTGCCAGTACCTCGTCTCCTACCTTCCAAACTTTGCAGAAGCTCTTCTGCGTGTGTCGTGCTTGGGTAGCTCCGATGGTGCTTTCTTTGTGGAGTGCTAGTTCTGCAAGGTTTGCAGTAGAGCTTCTACAAAGTTTGGAAGGTAGGAGACGAGGTACTGGCAGAAGTGAATCTGTGAAGATGGGGCGTGAGTCGTGTTTGGGTAGCTCGGTTGGTAGAGCACTTGCCCTCGAAAGGCAAATTTCCCGAGTTCGGATCTCGGTCCGGCACACAGTTTTAATCTGCCAGGAAGTTTCACACCTTTTTGTAGACGTAATATACGCTGAGGTAGCAGAAGTCAAGGATACCTCCTATCATCGTGTTGGACCTCACTTTTCCCAGCGTAGAGCAGCTACTCGACGTAGCATGCTCTCAACAAGTGCTTGGAAGCCCCAGCAGAAACCACGCTACTCTATAGCCGTCCATAATTACGAAAGTGTTGCCGGTGCAGGATTTTGTGCACGAACTGACCCCTCGATTATGTTCCATAACTGTTCACTGGGATTCATGTCGGGCGATTTGGATCGCCAAATGATCCTCTCGATTTGTCCAGAATGTTTTCCAAACCAATCGCGGACAACTGAAATAGGGACTCATCTGTCCAGGACACGGTTTTCCAGTCGTCTAGGGTCCAACCGTTACGGCCACGAGAACAGGAGAGGCGCTGCAGGCGATGTTGTGCAAAGGCAGTCCCATCCGTCGTCTTTCGCCATACGTCATTAACGACAAACTTCGCCGCACTGTCCTAACGGATAAGTTCGCCGTACGTCCCATATTGATACCTGCGGATTTTTCAAGCTGCATTGCGTGTCCATTGAAACGTAAACGCCAGCCGCTGTGCCCGATACGTTCTAGGCGCTTCATACCAATACCGCGCTGCTGCTACGGTTGCAGGTTCGAATCCTGCCTCGGGCATGGATGTGTGTGATGTCCTTAGGTTAGTTAAGTTGAAGTAGTTCCAAGTCTAGGGGACTAATGACCTCAGATGTTAAGTCCCACAGTGCTCAGAGCCATTTGACCATTCTACGTAAACGCTGCTGCTCTTGGTCGTTAGGTGAAAGCCGTCGGTCACTGCGTTGTCCGTGGTGAGAGGTAATCCTTGAAATTTGGTATTGCCGGCACAATCTCGATACTGTGGATCTCGGAATTTTGAATTCTCTACTGATTTCCGAAACGAAATATCCCATGCGTCTAGCTGCAACTGGGCAACGGCCTTGCCGCAGTGGATACACCGGTTACCGTCACATCACCGAAGTTGAGCGCTGTCAGGTGTGGACGGCACTTGGATGGGTGCCATCCAGGCCGCCATGCGCTGTTGCCGTTTTTCGGGGTGCACTCAGCCTCCTGATGCCAATTGAGGAGCTACTCGACCGAATAGTAGCAGCTCCGGTCAAAGAAAACCATCGTAACGACCGGGAGAGCGGTGTGCTGAGCACACGATCCTACATCTACATCTACATTTATACTCCGCAAGCCACCCAACGGTGTGTGGCGGAGGGCACTTTACGTGCCACTGTCATTATCTCCCATTCCTGTTCCAGTAGCGTATGGTTCGCGGAAAGAACGACCGTCTGAAAGCCTCCGTGCGCGCTCGAATCTCTCTAATTTTACATTCGTGATCTCCTCGGGAGGTATAAGTAGCGGGAAGCAATATATTCGATACCTCATCCAGAAACGCACCCTCTCGAAATCTGGCGAGCAAGCTACACCGCTATGCAGAGCGCCTCTCTCGCAGAGTCTGCCGCTTGAGTTTGTTAAACATCTCCGTATCGCTATCACGGTTACCAAATAACCCTCCGTCAACCCGATCTGGTACGGATCCCACACTGATGAGCAATACTCAAGTATAGGTCGAACGAGTGTTTTGTAAGCCATCTCTTTTGTTGATGGACTACATTTTCTAAGGACTCTCCCAATGAATCCCAACCTGGTACCCACCTTACCAACAATTAATTTTATATGATCATTCCACTTCAAATCGTTCCGCACGCATACTCCCACATATTTTACAGAAGTAACTGCTACCAGTGTTTGTTCCGCTATCATATAAATAAAGGATACTTCTTTCTATGTATTCGCAATACATTACATTTGTCTATGTTAAGGGTCAGTTGCCACTCCCTGCACCAAGTGCCTATCTGCTGCAGATGTGCTAGCATTTCGCTACAATTTTCTAATGCAGCAACTTCTCTGTATACTACAGCATCATCCGCGAAAAGCCGCATGGGACTTCCGACACTATCTACTAGGTCATTTATATATATTGTGAAAAGCAATGGTCCCATAACACTCCCCTGTGGCACGCCAGCGGTTACTTTAACGTCTGTAGACGTCTCTCCATTGACAACAACATGCTGTGTTCTGCTTGCTAAAAACTCTTCAATCCAGCCACACAGCTGGTCTGATATTCCGTAGGCTCTTACTTTGTTTATCAGGCGACAGTGCGGAACTGTATCGAACGCCTTCCGGAAGTCAAGAAAAATAGCATCTACCTGGGAGCTTGTATCTAATATTTTCTGGGTCTCATGAACAAATAAAGCGAGTTGGGTCTCACACGATCGCTGTTTCCGGAATCCATGTTGATTCCTACATAGTAGATTCTGGGTTTCCAAAAACGACATGATACGCGAGCAAAAAACATGTTCTAAAATTCTACAACGGATCGACGTCAGAGATATAGGTCCATAGTTTTGCGCATTTGTTCGACGACCCTTCTTGAAGACTGGGACTACCTGTGCTCTTTTCCAATCATTTGGAACCTTCCGTTCCTCTCCTATGCACATACTTATTGAGAATGAACGGCGGTCGGATGGTTCCGATGGGCCACTTGTGGCCTGAAGACGGAGTGCTCCTGCTGCTAGCTGAATCTGCCATTCGCGTTCAAAGTCTGTTAATTCCCGTCGTGCAGGCATAATCACGTCGGAAACCTTTTTAATGAATCGTCTGAATATAAATGACAGCTCCGACAATACACTGTCCTTTGACACATTGTGTACATGATACTTCCACCACCTGTAGATATGCATTTGGCTATCCCTTCATTTCCGTCACCTCAGTGTATAAAACGAGTCTGAAGTACGCTTAAAATATTATTTAGTTACTATGACATTCCAAGAAAATGAAGAATTTTATGTATGTATCGTGTGAGGTAACTGCTGTTTGAAAACTGTTTGGTATTACAAAATTCAGAAGTACTGAATAATTTTAAACTCCTGCAGAATTCTGTTCATATTACACTACTGGCCATTAGAATTGCTACAGCTCGTGGTCGTGCGGTAGCGTTCTCGCTTCCCGCGCCCGGGTTCCCGGGTTCGATTCCCGGCGGGGTCAGGGATTTTCTCTGCCTCGTGAAGACTGGGTGTTGTGTGATGTCCTTAGATTAGTTGGGTTTAAATCGTTCTAAGTTCTAGGCGACTGATAACCATTGAAGTTAAGTCCCATAGTGCTCAGAGCCATTTGAACCATTTAATTGCTACACCACGATGATGATGTGTTATAGACGAGAAATTTAACCGACAGGAAGAAGATGCTGTGATATGCAAATGATTAGCTTTTCAGAGCATTCACACAAGGTTGGGGCCGGTTGCGACACCTAGAACGTCCTGACATGTGGAATGTTTCCAACCAATTTCTCATGCACAAACAGCAGTTGACCGGCGTTGCCTGATGAAACGTTGTTGTGATGCCTCGTGTAAGGAAGAGAAATGAGTACCATCACGTTTCCGGCTTTGATAAATGTCGGATTGTAGCCTATCGCGATTGCGGTTCATCGTATCGCGACATTGCTGCTCGCGTTGGTCAAGGTCCAATGACTGTTACCAAAATATGGAATCGGTGGGTTCAGGAGGGTAATACGGAACGCCGTGCTGGATCCTTACGGCCTCGTATCACTAGCAGTCGAGATGACAGGCATCTTATGCCCATGGCTGTAACGGATCGTGCAGCCACGTCTCGATCCCTGAGTCAACAGAGGGGACGTTTGCAAGACAACAACCATCTGCACGAACAGTTCGACGACGTTTGCAGCAGCATGGACCATCAGCTCGGAGACCATGGCTGCGGTTACCCTTGACGCTGCATCACAGACATGAGCGCCTGCGATGGTGTACTCAACGACGAACCTGGGTGCACCAATGGCGAAACGTCATTTTTTCGGATGAACCCAGGTTCTGTTTACAGCATCATGATGGTCGCATGCGTGTTTGGCGACATCGCGGTGAATGCACATTGGAAGCGTGTATTCGTCATCGCCTTACTGACGTATCACCCGGCGTGATGGTATGGGGTGCCATTGGCTACACGTCTCGGTCACCTCTTGTTCCCATTGACGGCTCTTTGAACAGTGGACGTTATATTTCAGATGTGTTACGACTCGTGGCTCTATCCTTCATTCGATCCCTGCGAGACCCTATATTTCAGCAGGATAATGCACGACCGCATGTTGAAGCTCCTGTACGGGCCTTTCTGGATACAGAAAATGTTCGACTGCTGCCCTGGCCAGCACATTCTCCAGATCTCTCACCAATTGAAACGTCCGGTCAATGGTGGCCGAGCAACTGGCTCGTGACAATACGCCAGTCACTACTCTTGATGAACTGTGGTATGGTGTTGAAGCTGCATGGGCAGTTGTACCTGTACACGCCATCCAAGCTCTGTTTGACTCAATGCGCAGGCGTATCAAGGCCGTTATTACGGCCAGAGGTGGTTGTTTTGGGTACTGATTTCTCAGGTTCTAAGCACCAAAATTGCGTGAAAATGTAATCACATGTCAGTTCTAGTATAATATATTTGTCCAATGAATATCCGTTTATCATCAGCATTTCTTCTTAGTGTAGCAGTTTTAATGGCCAGTAGTGTACCTCTTTTATGAACTCTAGTGTATTTAAGTCTATTGTTTATAATGTTTCTGGCTGTCTCGGTTAAGTAAGAGTTCAGCTAACCTATTTCTAGCCCGCACGCACGCGCTCGCGCGCGCGGGCGCTCGCGTGTGTGTGTGTGTGTGTGTGTGTGTGTGTGTGTGTGTGTGAGGGGACTCGAAAAGAAAAAGGAAACTAAGGGGGATGATGTATCAGGTAGGGATACAATAAATTTGAGAAGAAGAAACAAACGATAAAGTGGTTCGTGGGAGTGCAGGACAAGACGCAGTTCCGACACCTTCCCTCGCCTCAGTCCGTGCGACGCGGCGATCGATGGGAAAGTCATTTGGACTCCGATGACAAGACGGGCGCGGTCTTAGGCCAGCCGCGGCAGCTCAGGTGTCGCACGAGGATGACGACTGAGCCGAGACGAGGCGAGCCCAGCCTGCGTCCGTCCTCCGCAAGGAGGGCCAAATTTCCCCCGGGAGCCGTGCGACAAGCCACGCCATGCCGCGGGACCACCTGCGTGTTCGCACTTTGTTCGCGGAGAGTGTTACCTTACCAACACCTCTACACTCTGTCCTACGAGTAAGCTACGTGATGCTGTCGGTAAGAAGCACTTTGATAAACAGTGACCTAAATTCTCGTTGTGTTCCACGTGGGACTCAGTATTCCATTGGAGTATTGGTATGCATCTGTCTGAGCAAAGGGATGGATCTGTGCGTTGTGCTCATACGAAAACTTGCCTATAGCGGCGCACCGTATCCGATATGGAGGTTAAAAAAAGCACCGTGACGACATTATCCGGATTGGACGGAAATCAGTAGATGTGGTGTACATGTACAGAAAAACAAATGATTAAAGTTTCAGAAGAATTGGATGATTTATTCAAGAGAAAGAGCTTCACAGATTGAGCAATTCATTAACGTAATGGTCCACCTCTCGTCTTTACGAAAGCAATTTCTGAGCTTGTCTTTGACTGACTGAGTTGTTAGAAGTCCTCCTGAGGGAAGTCGTGCCAAATTCTATCCAACTGGCTTCGTTAGATCGTCCAGATCCCAAGCTAACTGGAGGGCCCTGCTCATAATGCTCCAAAATTTCTCAATTGCGGAGAAATTCGGCAACCTTGCTGGCGAAGTTAGAGTTTGGCAAGTACGAAGACAAACAGTAGAAATTCTCGCCATGTGTGGACGGGCATAATCTTGCTGAAATATGAGCTCAGGATGGCTTTCCACGAAGGGAAAAATACGGGGCGTAGAATGTCGTCGACGTACTGGTGTGCGGTAAGGGTGCCGTGGATGATAACCAAAGGGGTCCTGCTATGAAGTGAAGTGGCATCCCTGTCCATTACTCCTGGCTGTTGCGCCGTGTGGCGGGCAGTAGTCAGGTAGGAATCCCACCACTGTCTGGGACGTCTGCAGGCTCGTCTTCGGCCTGATATCTCATTGAATAGAGCTGAATTGTCTCCACTGATTAGTCTTGATTAGAACTGACCCGCGATGATCAGTGAAGACGTGTACCTATGACCACCCGGTAAACCAAAGTTATTGAGAAACAACATCCCAGACATATTATTACGTGATAATTATATAAATAGGTTCTTTGATATTTCTCAGGCAATTTACCATTTTGAGTTTTAGTCCGGCTATTTGACTATCTGCCTCCATCGGTCAATGTACTGACTTGGCAGAAAATCCTAAGAAATTTTGGTATTATTGCGCTGCCCCCGCCCCACTGAAGAGTTTTACTATCTGCGTAGTTCGGCTCTGTCTTAATGTTGACTAAATTCGTCGAGTGAAAGAGGGGCGCCTGTGGCGACCATTCACTACTAACTGACGCTGTCTGACTGCTTCTCGTAATAGCTTTTATTCAGAACTCCTTTTTTTACAATAGTTACAGCAATTTATTTCTGATACCCATGTACAGTCGGCTCTTGAGGAACCGCCTACTGCGTTACCGGCCGTTACATTGCTTCTTCCTACTTTCGCTGTTACACACCAAGTTCCTCTATATACATTCTTCGTTTTTTTCTTTATCCTCCGAAGTCCAACAACCGCCTCGGAGAATCCCGCCGCCGCGACTCTCGACCTCCATGGAGTGACGTCATCAACCTCACTGTGTTTGCTCCATGGCGGCTCGCTACTTGCCGCGTCAACGAAAGTCCACGCCAGTTACTGGCTCGGTATTTGAATTACCTGCACATATAAAAACCAAATACTCCCGCAGTCTTTATGCACATACCTAACAATTCCTAACCCGCAACTCAATTTTATCATTTAATTAGAATTTGTGCTAGGCCAGGGGCCATAGATGGCGCATGCAACAGACCACTTGTCGTCTGTTACACCACATTATGTAAAAGCGGTAGGTGGATCAAAACAAAATGTCTTCACACTCAGTTTGATACAGTTCCCCCACAGTCGTTTAATGAACAAAGTAAGATTGGACTGAAGAGTTCCTAGATAACAGAACGCAGCGTGCCATTCTCAATGGAGAGAAGTATTCCGAAGTAAGAGTGATTTCAGGTGTACCTCAGGGGAGTGACCAAAATGGTACTGAAACAGAGGATGACAGACTAAAGGCCGAAATACTAAATGACTTTTACCAAAGCTGTTTCACAGAGGAAGATTGAACTGTGGTTCCTTCTCTAGATTGTCGCACAGATGACAAAATGGTAGATATTGAAATAGATAACAGATGGATAGAATAACAATTAAAATCGCTCAAAAGAGGCTGCTGGACCTGATGGTATACCAGTTCCATTTTACACAGAGTACACGAAGGAACTTGCTCCCCTTCTTGCAGCGGTGTACTGTAGGTCTCTAGAAGAGCGTAGCGTTACAAAAGATTGAAAAAGGGTGCAGGTCATCCCCGTTTTCAAGAAGGGACGTCGAACACGTGTGCAGAACTATAGACCTATATCTCTAACGTCGATCAGTTGTAGTATTTAGGAACACGTATTATGTTCGAGTGTAATGACTTTTCTGGAGACTAGAAATCTACTCTGTAGGAATTAGCATGGGTTACGAAAAAGACGATCATGTGAGACCCAGCTCGCGCTATTCGTCCACGAGACTCAAAGGGCCATAGTCACGTGTTCCCAGGTACATGCCGTGTTTCTTGCCTTCCGCAAGGCGTTTGATACAGTTCCCCACAGTCGTTTGATGAACAAAGTAAGAGCATATGGACTATGAGACCAACTGTGTGATTGTACTGAAGAGTTCCTAGATAACAGAAATCAGCATGTCATTCTCAATGGAGAGAAGTCTTCCGAAGTAAGAGTGATTTCATGTGTGTCGCAGGGGAGTATTGTAGGACCGTTGCTATTCAAAAATGGTTCAAATGGCTCTGAGCACTATGGGACTTAACATCTATGGTCATCAGTCCCCTAGAACTTAGAACTACTTAAACCTAACTAACCTAAGGACATCACACAACACGCAGTCATCACGAGGCAGAGAAAATCCCTGATCCCGCCGGGAATCGAACCCGGGAACCCGGGCGCGCGAAGCGAGAACGCTACCGTGCGACCACGAGCTGCGGACCCGTTGCTATTCACAATATATATAAATGACCTGGTGGATCACATCGGAATTTCACTGAGGCTTTTTGCGGATGATGCTGTGGTATATCGAGAAGTTGTAACAATGAAAAATTGTACTGAAATGCAGGTAGATTTGCAATTGACCCGAATTGACGCATGGTGCAGGGAATGGCAACTGAATCTCAATGTAGACAAGTGTAATATGCTGCAGGTATACAGAAAGAAAGATCCTTTATCAATTAGCTACAATATAGCAGGTCAGCAACTGGAAGCAGTTAATTCCATAAATTATCTGGGGGTACGCATTAGGAGTGATTTAAAATGGAATGGCCATATAAAGTTAACCGTCGGTAAAGCAGATGCCAGACTGAGATTCATTGGAAGAATCCTAAGGAAATGCAATCCGAAAACAAAGGAAGTAGGTTACAGTACACTTGATCACCCACTGCTTGAATACTGCTCACCGGTGTGGGATCCGTGCCAGATAGGGTTGATAGAGGAAATGGAGAAGATCCAACGGAGAGCAGCGCGCTTCGTTACAGGATCATTTAGTAATCGCGAAAGCGTTACGGAGATGATAGATAAACTCCAGTGGAAGACTCTGCAGGAGAGACGCTCAGTAGCTCGGTACGGGCTTTTGTTGAAGTTTTGTGAACATACCTTCACCGAGGGGTCAAGCAGTATATTGCTCCCTCCTACGTATATCTCGCGAAGAGACTATGAGGATAACATCAGAGAGATTAGAGCCCACACAGAGGCATACCGACAATCTTTCTTTCCACGAACAATACGAAACTGGAATAGAAGGGAGAACTGATAGAGGTACTCAAGGTACTCTCCACCAGACACCATCAGGTGGCTTGCGGAGTATGGACGCAGATGTAGATGTAGATGTGACTTGTTTACTTTCGTCGAGCAGTCTGGAGATCACTCAAGCTATCATGTGTTAAGCTGTTGTCCAGAACTTAGGAGAATTTATCGCAATAAGCTCACTACTACAGATGATACAGGCACCACGCTATTACCAGCTTTTTCACAGCAAATTAATAAACTAACCATAAAGCACAGCTCTTTAACCAGTGGAGCGCTGTAATGCATGAACACGAATACTGGAAAACACTAGGTCGTAATGACTATGAAGTTATGAAGTTAAAGAAACTGACATCATCAACGATAATTCCTTTTTTTTTTTTTTTTTTTTTGGTTGCTTTCATAACAGGTTGGCCGAAAAATTGAGAAAACGTGATTTTCTTCAGCGGTTATAACTACTGCGAAATTTTATAATGATGAAAGACATTGCTTCTATAGCAGCAGATATGTCATTCTCTTCAAATGCAGCATATGCGTTTTGATAGCTTTACTTTTCTGTTACCAGAATTTTCTCAATGTATTCTCAATTTCATTCATCGTAATCGCTGCTTTTAGAAATCCTGTAACTGTTACACAAATGACAAATTCACAAAATCAGAAAAAGCAACATGCATAAACAACACTTGACAGTCATTCGCAAATGTGGGAGAAGATCTTAAGATACTCCATCATTTTCAGAGACGGTTTGCAAAGGGTTTACTGTAGGAGCTGTAAATCTTTCTACGCCACAAAAATCCAGGTGAGAAAATTGTCAATGACAGGCTAGATAGTGAATAGACTGATTTCTACAAATATATCTCTTGCATATAAAGACAATAATAATTCCAGAAATATGTTCATTCCTTCATAACTTAGTATTTCCAACAAAATAGCTGTTGCTGGACGTATTCATTGGTGTTAATTGCAGACGTTATTGGTTAAAATTACATGTAAATAGTGTAATCCACGAGAAAGTAACACGTCTCACTGTATTCATACGCTTTGGGAAGTAATAACGTCGTGATATTCTTGTACCACATATTTATTTTAGTGTTGTTGATGGTTTGCGTGTTTGTGAATTTCTGCACATTGAAGGAGACACAGCACCATTAGGTAAATACGTGAAAATTGCCATTGTCTAATTTTATTAATATTTTCGACTTTCCGATTGTAGTAAAACGGCAGAAAGTTGACTGCAGGGCATTAGAGACAGAAGATCGTGTAGGCTAGCATCTCACAAAACCCAAGTTTAAATAGCTGCACTAGATAATGGGTATAAATTTCTGATACGTGTCTTTCTATGCATGTGAAAAATCGTAGCTGTTGGAGTGTTTTACTATTTCAATTGCTAATATAGTCTTCCTTTAAATTTTAGCGACTGCTTCGCAAGATACTAAAATGGAGAAATGAGAGCAACTAACAACGTGCAATGACGGTTTGTGCGAAAAGAAAATTTGCAAGAAAGTGTTCAACGAATTTTCGATGCGTTTGGTCCCAATCCATTGTATGTAATGCAAGCTGAAGTACTACGGTCAGGAAATAATTTCGTTACGTCAACGGACAAAGTGCGTACGTGAACAATTTCACGTAACACTGCAAGGGAGCCAATTTCAGCCCTCTGTTGTCAGATTAACGAGTCTAAATCAATTCGGCCGGCGTTAATGGCTTCCAGTTGGAGAGGTCACACATGAATTATTTAAAGGACTGTATTGACTTTCTACAACACACAAAGAGTGGAACCCCCCGCGAATTGGCCACCTCTCTTTGACACTATGATTTATGTAATCAACTCGAAATAACATACCAGCACAGCAAAGCGGGCAGCCCTCCACGACCTCGCACTGATGTTGCAGTACTTTCAGTCTATGGATGCCTTCTGCCAAATGCATGTTTTGCTGGGTTATATTCCCTGTTTGCTTTCCACAATCTCTTAATGAATCGGGATCCCCCGAGTCAGGAACGATGTTGATTGCCTTCTGACATCGAGACTGAGTTAGATCTGTATTACACATCCTTCAGCTTGTAAACTTCCGCTCCAAAAATCAGAACCAGTTGCTGCAGCGTTTACGACACAATGGTGGTGGTAGTGAAAGGGAGAGGACAGGGAAGCGGAGGTCACAGCAAGCGTACTCGCAATAACAAATGACACGCGAGTTCTGAAATCCTCATCTGTTATAACACGAGCCGATACACGATATGAAAACGTGACTGTAGCTTGTAATTACTGCAACGAAACGTACTGAATCGGCCTTTTGAAAGTACTTAACTGGTAACAAATAGACGTATGGTTATTTTGTGCAGAACATTACAGAACACACACCGTCAATGTGCACGAGACTATTTCGTTATTTTTGACGATAGTAGCTAACCTAACAAAGGTTTCGTCATGCACAGAATGCAGGAAAAAGTTTACGGTACTGACGTGGAGTAAAGCTAACTGAATTGGTCAGTCAGAGGGCTATCGTTCGTTTTTTAAGATATCAGTTTGAGTTTGTACACATTTGCGTGTGCACTATCTAGTTACACTGCAGTCTGGTCGGATAAATGACACGACGTTTTTCTCAGACTTCATTCCAAAGGCGATCCTAAGTAGTCTAATTCGGCTGAGTGAGATATGTTAACTGACAAAATCTATGGCATATTCGGATACAACGCGTGCGTCCTACACTGAGGAGAGAAGTCATGCGATAGCGATACGCGTAGGTACAGATGACGGTAGTATAGCGTACACAACGTATAACAGGACAATGCATTAGTAGATCTGTCACATGCACTCAGGGGAAAAGGTCTCTGAAGCGAATTAACAGACTTTGAACTTGGGGCGGTAGCTGGAGTTAGACACTTGGGACATTCCAGTTCGGAAATCGTTAGAGAATTCAGAATTCCGGGATCCACAGTATCAAGAGTGTACCGAGAATACGACATGTCAAGCATTATCTCTCACCACGGATAACGAAGTGGCGACGGCCTACGCTTAAAGACAGAGAGCAGTGGCGTTCGCGTAGAGTTGTCAGTGCTGACAGAGAAGCAACACTGAAATAAGTGCAGGAATCAATGTTGGACGCACGACGAACGTATCCGATAGGACAGTGCGGTGAAATTTGGCGTTAGTGGTCTGTGGCAGCAGACGGCCGACGCGAGTGCCTCCTGGGCTTGCGACCCCATCGGTTGGACCCTAGACGACTGGAAAACCGTGTCCTGTCGAATGAGTCCCGAATTCTGTTGCTAAAAGTTGATGGTAGGCTTCCAGTGTAGCAAAGACCCAACGAAGGCATGGACTCAAGTTGTGAACAGCGCACTGTGCAAGCTTGTGGCGCTCCATAATCGTGTGGGCTGTGTTTACATGGAATCGACTGCGTCCTCTTGTCGAACTCAACCGAACATTAATTGGAAATTGTTATGTTTGGCTACTTCGAGAGCATTTGTAGCCATTCATAGATTTCATGTTACCAAACAATCATGGAATATTTATAGACGAAAATGCACCATGTCACCGTGCCACAATTGCTGGAGATTGGTCTGATGAATATTAGAGCGCCCGTCAAGAACCCCATAGAACATTTATGGAACAAAATCGAGATGACAGTTTCTGCACAAAATCATGCACCGCCAAACTTTCGCAATTATGGACGGCTGTAGAGACAGCACGCCTCAGTATATCTGTAGAGGACTTCTAACAACTTGTCGAGTCCACGCCACGTCGAGTTACGGCTCTGAGCCTGCAAAAGGAGGTCCGACACGATATTAAGATGTATCCCGTGATTTTTGTCACCTCAGGGCACGTGAAACCCCGTTAGCCCGATGAGTTGAGTGACCTACGAGAATCTTTCCATAAACGAGTCACCAGTATTCCAAGTGAAGGATGAAATGAAAATTAATGTTATATTGCTCCAAGAATTAAGTAGGGAATTTCTGAATACACCTCGCGTAGGTTGAAGGTTGTATTATGGTCAGCTGCATCAAATCAGCCTTTGGACTGGAGACCACAACAACAACAGGTTGTTCAAAATGGTTCAAATGGCTCTGAGCACTATGGGATTTAAGTTCTGAGGTCATCAGTCCCCTAGAACTTAGAACTGCTTAAACCTAACTAATCGAAGGATATCACACACATCCATGCCAGAGGCAGGATTCGAACCTGCGACCGTAGCGGTCGCGCGGTTCCAGACTGTAACGCCTAGAACCGCTCGACCACTCCGGCCGGCCAACAACAGGTTGTAGGAGACACTGCTCCACAGAGTGGAAGAAAGAAGCTTAACAGACCTGAAACATTCCCTCCAGCATAGCAACCGAATCTAACGGGTATGATCGTTTACAGACCAGAAAAGACAGAAAGACAGTTTCTTGGAAAAGAAAACAATAGGCTATAATGTTAAGATTCTGGAAGGTCCCAGTCTGTGTCTCTTACCTCAACTGTTAGGGTTCCCCTAATTCCCTGTGATCTGATTCATGGTCTTTGACCACGTGGGCACAATAATGTACGTTTTTAATAAAATTGTGTCTGCCTTTAGTTAACCTCCACTTACAAATATTCAGTTTTAACTAGTGAGTAGTGTCGGAAGCTCGATGAAGCTCAAACAGCTTTCGGGTACGCATCCAGATGACGTTTTCAACAACAGTTACTATTTCGAAAGGTTCATACCGTATTATTTTCAAGGCACAAACGAAGAGGGGGATCTGTGAAGAAATGTAAACCCTCGGTAGGCGGTTTACTTAGACGAGTAACCATAATACGGCTTGTGCGGATGACCAAGATCAGAAACTGTACATTGTAAACGTTAATTACCAACAAGTGAGAGGGCACCAGTAACTGCGTTCCTCTGTTGTTTCACAGAGAGTGAGCGAGCGAGAGAGAGAGAGAGAGAGAGAGAGAGAGAGGATTCCACGCTGAATTTAAAGAAAAACGTCCACATCTCTTTACATGGTCACTTCTACTTTAATGTCAAACTTATCCCTAATAACACTACCCCAATGCCTATAAATGCTCGCCAAACTCTCTATGTTATACTCCATAAGATGGTCGATGCTAATGCAATATTTTGCAATAGCAGTTTTGTTCTGCCGTTGCAAAGCGTTTGTTAATGCTTATTCTCAACACAGCGGTCCTAATGCACTGACGAGTGTATGACATGCCACAATTGCAAAGGACACGGTAGACATTCGCTTTACCCAAATGAAAACCATCCTTTACAGATCCTAAGGACCCTAATCTTAGATAATCGTCGAAATACACACTAAATATCATGTTTCCCCCAGAACACGACCAATCGTACTGGAAATGCTACTTGCGTATGGCATAAAGACCATAGGTTACGGATGAGATTGAAAAAGTTCAAAGAAGGGCGGCTCATTTTGTATTATCGCGAAATAGGTAAGATAGTGCCGCAGACATGATACGTGAATTGGAGTGGCAATCATTAAAACAGAGGCGTTTTTCGATGCGACGGGATCTTCTCATGAAATTTCAATCACTAGTTTTCTCCTCAGATTGCGAAAACATTCTGTCGCCACCCCACCTACATAGGGAGAAATGATCATCACGATAAAGTGAGAGGAATCAAGGCTCACACAGAAAAATTTACGTCTTCGTTTTTCCCGCGCGCCGTTCGAGAGCGAAACGGTAGAGAGACAGCTTGAAGGAAAGCTCTGCCAGACACTTAATTGTGAATAGGAGAGTAATCACGTAGATGTAGATGTAGATGAGGTTTGGGTGGCGGCTCTTAATTTTCATCACTCTACCAATTCACCATTGGTCGATAGCGAAACGTGTGTCTGCTTTGTCTTTCGCTATATCCGTTTTGGTGAAATGAGAATTTTAGGTCAGCTGACAAACTTTCAAATTCTCAGATGACGTGGCCTTATGACCCAAGCTACGAAGTTCCGCTTCACGCTGAGTCTGAAAGTGACAAGTATCAGCCTGGTGATAAAAATCTGTGCGAGGTGGTTTCCTTATAAACGGCATGTCCCAACGTATGCTGAACCTTCCTCGCTTAGGAAGGGAGTGAAACCATCCTTTCACAACTCCATTAATGTGTAGTACCACAGCAGCTGAGAGGGCTGCCTTGAGTTCACTCAAGCTGAATCCTGGTACTGTCATTTTACGCGTGGACAAGGGCAATGTATTGAACAAACAGAATCGTGAAACTTCCTGGCATATTAAAACTGTGTGCCGGACCGAGACTCGAACTCGGGACCTTTGCCTTTCGCGGGCAAGTGCTCTACCATCTGAGCTACCCAAGCACGGCTCACGCAGAAGAGCTTCTGTGGAATTTGGAAGGTAGGAGAAGAGGTGCTGGAAGAATTGGGGCTGTGAGGAGATGGCATGAGCCGTGCTTGAATAGCTCAGATGGTAGAGCACTTTCCCGTGAAAGGCAAAGGTCCCGAGTTCGAGTCTCGGTTTGGCACACAGTTTTAATCAGCCAGGAAGTTTCACATCAGCGCACACTCCGCTGCAGATTGAAAATCTCATTCTGGAAAAAGAATCATATTTAAGAGATGCAGTGGCTAACATCAGATCTAGCGCTTAGTAGACTCAAGAGGTGGCTCGACTGATAGGTTAAGATTTTAGTGTGTTCATTCTTTTGTCCCGAGGTCTTGCGGACCAGAGCTGTTCACTATTGTAAGAAAATAAAACGCCTACAGCCGTCCTTATGATCTTATTTATTGGGTCAACTGAAGAATGGGATACAACCTGTCGGCTTTGACCAATGACGATATGCTCGAACAGTCCACGGATGTACTGCCCGTCCATAGTGTCCAACGGGCACAATATTTAAGCGATCAGACATGTCGCCATCGTCAGGTGCGCTGACGAACTGAGACGACCGCCCGCCCTCTGGAGCTCAGTTCGTCAGCGCACCTGACGATGGCGACATGTCTGATCGCTTAAATATTGTGCCCGTTAGACACTACGGACCGGCAGTACACCCGCGGACTGTTCGAGCAAGAAATAAGCAGGGAGAAATTGAAGAATCACAGTGAAATTAAGACGTACACATAGATATTAATGTCTTCATTTTGGAAACATAGATAATAAATCGGTTATCTTCTGTGACGAGATGTCACCATTGTAAACTGAAATAAACGAATGTGTTTTGGCTAGACATTGTGTGCGATTTATACCGCTTGTATTAATTTAAATTATTTGTTCGTTCGAATTCATTCGGTACTTACTCTCATTCTTAGTGAGTCTGAAATATTTGGAAGAACTGTTTTCATTCTGGACAACTTTTATTTTTTTATTTTTGTTTGTGGGTTTAGATCTATCTATTCGTATGAATACTGTCGCTTTTATCCACCATCGCTAGCACTAATATTACTACGATATTTCTTAGTCGATACCAAAGTCCGTTCCACAAATGACGGCGTTTCACGCAGGCCGAGACAAGGACAGGGAGTTCATTCTGGCCGGTTCCAAGCTACAGTTGCGGTAACCGCATACGCGTGTTTTGCGCTTGATGAAAGCGTGTATCCTGCAAATAATATCTCTCGCTTGCTTCTGAAGAATTTGTCGCTGACCACGGCCATCAGCCATGACAACTCACAACAAATGGAATAAAAATTCACAAAATAACTCGCTACGATCACGTTTAATGTTCGTACTGCACACAACGTTCACAGCAGGGCACTCGGAACACTACTGTCAGAGATCGCGTGATGTACGTGCACGAACCAATCCTAAACTCAACTGCCATCGTTCGTGACTCCATCTATAATAAAATCGAAGGCGAAAAGACGGACATACGAAAATTACGTATTCTGCACTTTAGTTGACCGATGTAGGTCAACCGAAGAATAGGATACTAGTGGTAGCAAAGACGAAAAAGGCGACATACGTAACACTGGCATCCTGTACCTCAGTTCATTTACGAAGGTAATGTCTTGTTCTTGATTGGACCTATATAGGTCAGCTGAAGTGCGGGATACTAATCTTAAGTACGTCGTTAGTTTTTGCCTTCGCTAGCACTACCATCCTAATCTTGAGTTGACCTACATAGATCAACTGAAGTACGGCATACAAATTTTACTGATGTAGGTTTTTTCGCCGTCGCTAGTAATATTACGATAATTTTCAGTCAGTACTGTTAGTATCGAAGGCGAAATCAGATTCATCCCATTCTTCAGTTGACCTATATAGATAAAGTGAAGTATGAGATACAAATTTTATGTACGAGAGATGTTCAATAAAGAATGATTATTTTTTATAACATACCTTTACTCATCCTCATAATTTTGATTGGTAGTCTCCCATGAATGCGATGCACTTGTCGCATCGTTTGTTCCAGTCTTCAAATACATGCTGCAAACCATATTTTGAGAGGTCCTTCAAAATCGCCTCCGCAGCCTTCACCACTGCTTCTGATAATTGATAATGCCTCCCACGAAGGCGTTTCTTCATGTTAGGATATAGAAAAAAGTCACATGGGGCTAAATCCAGACTACAGGGAGAGTGAGGGGTGCACTTCACGTTGATTTTTGCAAGATATTCAGCAACAACATTGGCAGTATGCGGGCGCCCATTATCGTGGTGCAGCATCCAGCCTGATTAACGGAAATGTGGTCTTTTGCGCCTGATATGTTTGTTTGTTTATTTTTGTTTTGCCTTAGGGTGCAAAAACCAACTGGGGTCTCACATGCCCAAGTCAAAACTATAGAACACGAACACAAAGAGGAGTTGAACGACTATACCTCAGTCCCAATGGACAGAATAGGAGTCTGATATAGACTTGCGATGTTTTCAGGACATCCCTGTAGTATTTTCCAGTTACTGATGCGTGTGCAGGTACAAAATGCTGATAAACCATTCCATGAATATAAAAGAATTAATGAGCATAACTTTCCCAGCAGAAGCAACCACTTTTGCTTTTTTGGGGATTGGTGATGAAGGAGATTTCCACACTGAGCTTTGCTGTTTGCTCTCAGGATCAAAATGATGTAGCCAATTTCATCAGCAGTGATTACATTTGAAAGAATCCCCGGATCTTCCTCTAACATCAACTTTAACTGCATGCAGACCTGCACGTGAATGTCCCTTTGTTCGGGAATCAACAGTCTTGGAACACATCTCGCACAAACACGTGTCATGTGTAAATTTTTGTCACCAACGCGTTAGTGGCGCCCAATGAAATGTTCAGCATTTCAGAAAGTGATCTTAAGATAATTTGTCGATCCTCTCTGAGAATGACAGCAGCTTTTCTTTCTTAAGAGCAGTAACTGGAGCAACGGATTCACCTTCCTTTGAAACTGATTGTCTCCCATCTTTAAACGTTTTAAACCCCCTTGGAGCTGTGCTGTACGGAAGAACAGACTCTCCACAGGCCTCCTGTAACATTGTGTAGACCTCAGCTGAAGATTTGTTGAAGCAGAATTTCAAAGCAGCGTATTGTTCCTCGCTTGTTAGCTCCATGGCAGCGGTAGGCGATACTGAACATGCTTGACCTTGCCTACCTCTCACAGGCGGGACCAGGAATCCCAACAATGAAACTACTATGGCGTGTTTGTTGCACATTAAGCTAACAGAATATCATGAGATTAAACTTTAGCGGGATAAACTATGAACATAAAAAAATTATGATCATTCTTTATTGAACAGCCCTCGTATGTCAGTCTTTTCGCATTCGCTGTTACTAGTATCAGCTGAAAAACAGAATACTAGTGGCAGCGGAGACGAAAAAAGGAACACCTGTAATATTTGAATTCCGCATTTCAGTTGACGTACGTACGTGAACTGAAGAATAAGATACTAGTGCTAGAAAAGGCGAAAAAGTTAACATACGTTAAATTTATATCCCGTATATATGTAGAACATGTAAAAAGCCCCCACAAGAAACTTTTAATGGTGAACAACATTCCTGTGCGGATGGATCCATCCATCACGTACTGCCATGTAACAATTACATACAAGGACGCTAAGCAGTAAAAATGGTTCAAATGGCTCTAAGCACTATGGGACTTAATATCTGAGGTCATCAGTCCCCTAGACTTATAACTACTTAAACCTAACTAACCTAAGGACATCACACACATCCATGCCCGAGGCAGGTTTCGAATCTGCGACCGTAGCAGCAGCGCGGTTCCGGACTGAAACGCCTAGAACCGCTCGGCCACAGCGGCCGGCTACTAAGTAGTCCACGAGGGTGCAGTGTACCATAAAGGGTGACTTAACGATATTTATAAACGAAATATCAGAAAAACTTTCTGACTAGAAAACCACTCAGAAAGTACTCATATGTACTAAACACAAGTGAACACAAAGAAATAAAAGGAGATCTAAAATAACGTATAGTTATGAATAAACGTACTGTAACCAGTACACACGTTGTTATTTCCAACACCTTAAAACCAAAAGCCATTACATCCATGCGATTAAAATTTCAGAGGAACATACCACCCGTTCATAACGTCTATAAGACAAACCACATTATTAATTGACCAGTGAGTAGGCCACACAACATGCCAGTAATTAAATCGTAAGTAAATCTAATATGTCTGTTAAATATAATGCTATGAATGCGTGACATCAATCTGTAAGTTGGAAATGCATACACTATTGCAAACAAGAACGCTGGAAGTGACACAAGTCATAAGTACAGGAAATTAAGTGAGGGTATTGTAAATCCATGTAAAATTAAAGACAGGTATATAACCACTAAACGTGTCACATACGATTAAAGTAATTGCATGTTAAAGAGAAGGAGACTTTCAAAGATATCTAGTTATATTTCTAGGGCTAACATACACAGCTGTACCACCAAGCACCTAGCTAGAGGCCAATGACCGCAACGTTCACGTCAGCTAGCTTCCTGACTAGCAGACCACTGAAAAAGTACTTACGTCTATTTGATAGAAGTGAACACACAAAAAATACAATGAAATTTAAATTGCATATACTTACGAGCAAACGTACTGTAACCAGACATACCTTCGTATTTCAGTCACATCAAAACCAAAAACCATTATATCCATGCAATCAAGTTTCAAAAGTACCATACTGGGCAAACACATCGTCTAACAGACAAACCACACTATAAATTTACTAATGATTAGGCCCATGCCAATGTTTAAATGGTAAGTAAATCCAATACTTGTGTTTGATGTAAGACTATGAACATGTAACAGCAATCCACGAGTTGGAAATACATCCACTATTACAACAAAAATACTGGCAGTGCCATACGTCCTGTCCAGCAGAACCTGAGTGAGGGTAAATACAAACCTGTCAACTCAAAATGGGTGCATAACCATTATATGTGTCACACATGACTGCAATAACGGCATGTTAAAGAGAAGGAGACATTTAAAGTTATGTAGTTATAATTCTAGGGCTCCTACCACCAAGCATCTTACTGGAGGCCAACGTACACGTCAGCATAGATCATTACCCGAAAAATTCTCTAAGGTACATTAAAAACTATTTATCACGTACGAATGAAAGCGTGATCAGGAAACTCAAACTAAGCCCAGTAACAACTGTATCATGAAACAAGCAACTACCAATGAGAGTGGGTAAGAGTCGCGCACCAAGTCAGTGCCAAAACCGTCATGAAAGGGCGGAAACGTGACCTGTAATAGGCAGTGGGAGGAAGGAAGAGTGAAGAGCGGAGAAAAAAGAAAGTTATCGTAACAGCATAGGCACAAGATAGACTGTAATAGACACCCAACAATTATAAATGATGTACCACTAATGTTCCATATGGAATACTTTACGTATATGACAATAGATGTACCTGTTCGTTCTAACAAAGGATTACTGTAAATTCACTTGTAGAGTCATGTTCTCGATTCTCATTCTGTTTCTCATCTTATCTGTGTTGCATGGTTGGTAAGGCCTGAAGATGGCGCACTGAAGCGCCGGAAGTGGTGGCTACACAATAAATAAGATCATAAGAACGACTGTAGGCGTTTCATTTTCTTACAAAAGGTTAAGAGGAAAGCTAGCAACCTCCTGAAGAAAAATTCCTTGTCATGAGAGACTGTCAAGAGTCTTAACTCTTATTGTGCCGTCCTCTCTAAATAAACCATCTTCCAAAGATACACAAAGAAGAGTTTCCTTTAGGCCTGTTGACAGTAACATCTTAGCTTCAACATTGCATATCCAAAAACACCTTGCTGGTTTGCTAGTAGGTCAGCGTTTACTGCACATTAAAAACTTGGTGGACGCTTTACATCAGTTACAGGCACAACGTTTCAATCACCCTAATATTTTAATAAGTTTTGATGCGGTCTCTCTTTTCAATCGCGTTTTTTGTCGTATTCATTATGGTTAATTGAGGTTAGGTTTGATGTTGAATTAACTAACCCATTTCGACGAGTGTTAACTTCTTCGTTCTTTTTATTCAATGACCAGTTTATAAATAGGTACTTGGAGTTGCCATGGGAAACCAGTGTGCTCTGTCGTTTCCGATCTTTTTATGAAAAGATTCGAGGCAAGCGTCCTGAAGTCGGCGGCATTGAAACACGCGTACTTTTTTTTAGGTATACATAAGGTACTTCTGTTATTTTTGCATATGAAAATAAGAATTTAAACAGCTTTTAGAACACGCTCTTCCATATGGAGGTGGTAAAGAATGGCTGCTTCCCCTTCAATGACGTGTAGAGAGGTTTACGGTACGTTGAGACATGCCATATATACGAAGCCCCCTCACACTGATTTGCATCTTCAGGATGCTGATAGAATAGCTCCCTACTTGGCAATCATATACAACCGCTCGCTCACCGATAGATCTGAACCTGCAGATTGGAAAATTGCGCAGGTCGCACAAGTGTTTAAGAAGGGTAGTAGGAGTAATCCATCGAACTACAGACCTATATCATTGACGTCGGTTTGCAGTAGGGTTTTGGAGCATATACTGTATTCAAACATTATGAATCACCCCGAAGGGAACGATCTATTGATACGTAATCAGCATGGATTCAGAAAACATCGTTCTTGTGCAACGCAGCTAGCTCTGTATTCGCACAAAGTAATGGCCGCTATCGACGGGGGATCTCCAGTTGATTCCGTATTTCTAGATTTCCAGAAAGCTTTTGACACCGTTCCTCACAAGCGACTTCTAATCAAGCTGCGGGCCTATGGGGTATAGTTTCAGTTGTGCGACTGGATTCGTGATATCCTGTCAGGAAGGTCGCAGTTCGTAGTAATAGACGGCAAATCATCGAGTAAAACTGAAGTGATATCAGGTGTTCCCCAGGGAAGCGTCCTGCGACCTCTGCTGTTCCTGATCTATATAAATGACCTGGGTGACAATCTGAGCAGTTCTCTTAGGTTTTTCGCAGATGATGCTGTAATTTACCGTCTAGTAAGGTCATCCGAAGACGATTATCAGTTGCAAAGTGATTTAGAAAAGATTGCTGTATGGTGTGGCAGGTGGCAGTTGACGCTCAATAACGAAAAGTGTGAGGTGATCCACATGAGCTCCAAAAGAAATCCGTTGGAATTCGGTTACTCGATAAATAGTACAATTCTCAAGACTGTCAATTCAACTAAGTACCTGGGTGTAAAAATTACGAGCAACTTCAGCTGGAAAGACCACATTGATAATATTGTGGGGAAGGCGAGCCAAAGGCTGCGTTTCGTTGGCAGGACACTTAGAGACACTAAAGAGACAGCTTACACTACACTCGTTCGTCCTCTGTTAGAATATTGCTGCGTGGTGTGGGATCCTTACCAGGGGGGATTGACGGAGGACATCGAAAGGGTGAAAAAAAGGGCAGCTCGTTTTGTATTATCACGTAATAGGGAAGAGAGTGTGGCAGATATGATACGGAAGTTGGGATGGAAGTCATTAAAGCAAAGACGTTTTTCGTCGCGGCGAGATCTATTTACGAAATTTCAGTCACCAACTTTCTCTTCCGAATGCGAAAATATTTTTTTGAGCCCAACCTACATAGGTAGGAATGATCATCAAAATAAAATAAGAGAAATCAGAGCTCGAACAGAAAGGTTTAGGTGTTCGTTTTTCCCGCACGCTGTTCGGGAGTGGAATGGTAGGGAGATAGTATGATTGTGGTTCGATGAACCCTCTGCCAAGCACTTGATTGTGAATTGCAGAGTAATCATGTAGATGTAGATGTAGATGGTGGCTGTTACCAACTTCCTTAGCGTATAGAGGTAATGCGTATCTTGTTTTGTAGTGTCCAAGTCATCTCACTACTATACACATCAAAAGAAGTTTTGCATCACCTTGGTTCCGAGAGTTCCGGAACCTGTACGGAAAATTGAAACAGAGATCAACATAACATCACTTTTGCCCTTTTTATTGCTCATGAGAATCTCACATTGCATGTTGTACCACCATTCAGTGAGGCCTTCAGAGGTGGTAGTCCAGATTTCTGTACAAGCCGGTACCTCTAATACCCAGTAGCACGTCCTCTTGCATTGATGCATGCCTGTATTCGTCGTGGCATACTATCCACATGTTCATCAAGGCACTCTTGGTCCCGATTGTCCCACTCCTCAACGGCGATTCGGCGTAGATCCCTCAGAGTGGTTTGTGGGTCACGTCATCCATAAACAGCCCTTCTCGTTTCTAATGGTCACCATGCAAATGTGGGCATGGAGGGGCTCCACTTAACGTATACAAAAATGTGAGCGTAGACTTCAATTTAGGACGGTACTTCCCCTCCAGCGCTAGGCGTTTCCCCTCCAGCGCTCTGAGCGATCCCCCACAACTGTCGCTCTCCCCACTCTTCCCCAGGCGACTGCGCATCTAGCGGGCACTGCATTTTGGGCGCACTATACCACGCGCCTTCGACAGGATTTGAGTCCAGGGAATGGGCAGGCGAGTCAGTTCCTGAATATTCTCTCGTTCCAGGAGCTCTTCCACCTACTCTGTTCAATGCGTCCGCGCATTGTCACCCATAAAAACCAGACAAATTCGATGACTCACACTTTGAGGGTTCCATACAAACTTAATTATGTACGTAGGTAGCCCGTCCATCCTGGATATCGAGAATGGGACTATTGTTATTACGTGATTATCGAACTGTTATGTGAAATACTTCAAGTGATATTCTGTGGGATATTGGAACCTAATCCAAAACAAAGGAAGTGCATCCTGCAGCAATTACCACTATCACTTTGCTTTGAAACGTTACAGATGGTTTACATGTCGTAGGCATAGACTGTCAGGTATTGTTTCCTTCTAGAATGATCAATTTGTAATGTTTCGCTGTACAATGAGCGGTCTGGAAGGACCTACGACACTGGCGCCACTGTGGCACGGCAGTCGTGCAGCCTTATACCTATGACTGCTGGAGTGCAAAGGCATAGTTTTCACAGCAGCACGGAACTTCCCTTCATTGTAGCTCAGCCAGTTAGTACGAAACATTTGTAAGATATACAACACTAACCTCCCTAATATATCCCTCTAGCTATTACTCAAAACCAAATCAAAATCTCTACTGAGATTTTCAACAGATTACGAAACCGATGTACAGGGTGGCAATTACTATATGTAATCAAATAGTTATAACTTCTTAACTGTTTGCGTTAGGACGTTGAAAGTGAACAGTTGGCTGTGGGGTGTGATGGGAATTAGTTTGTACATTCATGCAACGAAGCCCACTATCATTTGGATGGATTCGTCAGCAACCACAATTGGCGCATTTGGGGGACTGAGAATCCGCATTTCGCGATCGAGTAGTCTCTTCATCCTCAGCGGGTGACTGTGGTGTGCATTGTCCAGTCATGAAATAATCAGTGCAATATTCCTTGAAGGCACAGCGACTAACGAATGGTACATGAACGTTTTGGAAGATGATTTCATCCCCATTATCCAAAGTGATCCTGAATTAGACAAGATATGGTTCATGCAAGACGGAGCTCACCCCCATCTAAGCAGAAAAGTATCTGATGTGCTGGAGGAGCACTTTGGGGACCGCATTCTGGCCGTGGCGTACCCAGAGGCCACTGGCATGACCCTCGACTGGCCACCATATTCCCTGGAACACATGCGACTCCTTTTTCTGGAGCTATACTGAAGACAAGGTGTACAGCAATAACCCCAAAACCATTGCTGAGCTGAGAAAAGCCATTCAGGATTTCTTCGATGGCATCGATGTTCCGACACTTCAGTGGGTCATGCAGAATTTCGGTATTCGTCTCCGCCACATAATCGCCAATAATGGCAGGCATATCGAAAATGTCGTAACCTAAATCCGAATACCTTTAGTGACGTTTACATGCTGAATAAAGTGTATGCACACCGCAGTTTGTAACTAATTTACGATTTTTTTTTTTTTTTTTGTATAGTTCAAGAACTGTCAACCAGCAAGTTTCAAATGGTAAGAAATGTAATTACATATTAACAGTTTTCGATTTTTTTTAACTCTACTGTGAACCCTTGCTTCAAGCTTAAATTTTTTACATCGCCACCGGACCATAGATCTTAGTATGGGACATAAATTTCAACTTCGTACCTTCCCGAGGAAAAGTGTTCTTAACAGACGGACAGAGGCACAGATGAACCCGAAGTGATCCTATAAGGGTTCTGTTTTACCGACTGAGGTACAGAAGCAAAAAAATGGACTTAGAACCGAATGCAACCGTGAAATGGTGCACGTGGGCAAGGTGTACATTTTCACAGCAACGTTGATCGCTGAGTGATCAAAGATTGGGAGGCCAATATGAGTGCAGCATTACGTCTTCTCACGCCATAAGACCTGTACCAACAAAACAATCATCTTCGACATGAGCCAGGGTGCATTACGTGTTACCACATCTCACCATATGAGGATACATCGAGAATCACTACTTTGACTGAATCTGCTCTCAGCCGAAACGAGCATGCGACCGCACTCTTCGATGGTCCAGTCCTTATCCTCTTGGCACCATCGCAAATGTCGTGCTGTTGTTAACGGAACACAATGTACTGGTCGTCCAGCAAAAAGACCACCCCAAGCAGTCGCTGTGGCACTGTGGGATGTGAGACTGCGTGCCCGTGAAATGTGGTTGCAATTGCACCTTACTGTTTGCCACTTGCGCAATGTAGCAGTCGTTTGCTGCTGTACTTGACCGTCGTCGACCACCTCCACTCCTTCAGTAAGCAGGTCTGTGGTTCAGAACGCTCCATACACACGTGACAGAATGCTTAGAGCAATACCAAGCACAAGGGCTGCGATCGTCATAGTTCGTTCTTCGTCCAGTTGGAGATATCGTCTCTGGGCCATACTGTAATGAAGACTAAAACTACAATGCATTGTAACTGCCCTCTGGTTCCCGTACACTGTTTCTTCCCATTCCTCCAACTGTCTCGTGTTGGGGGCCAGCTCCATTTTGGCGCTACAGTCACGCTAACTGACACCTTTTGACGTCCATCATTTTTTGCGCAACTGGGAGAGCTCTGCCAGCATGCACATTCATTCAATTCATCTAGTAGATAATATGTTAAATTTCCTTTAAGTCAACATTGAAGTTTTTCGAAGCAATATATTATACACTGAATAGCCGGAGAAACTGGTACACCTGCCTAATATCATGTGGGGCCCCCACGGGCACTCACAAGTGACGCAACACGACGTGGCATGGCCTCGACTAATGTCTGAAGTAGTGCTTGACGTTGACACCATGAATCCTGCAGGGCTGTCCATAAACCCGTAAGAGTACGAGAGGGTGGAGATCTCTTCTGAACTGCACGTTAAGATATGTTCAACAATGTTCATGTCTGGGGAGTCTGATGGCCAACGGAAGTGTTTTAACTCAGAAGTGTTTAAACTCTCTAGTAATTCTGGACATGTGGGATGTTTCTTTGACCCACTGGATTTGCCCAAATCTGGAGGAATCCACAATGGACATGAATGGAGGCTTGTGATCCGACAGGATGCTTACGTACGAGTCTCCTGTCAGAGTATGATGGGTTCCATACCACTCCATCTGGACACAACATTACAGAGCCTCCATCAGTTTGAACAGTTTCCTCCTAACACGCAGGGTCCATGGATCTATGAAGTGTCTCCATACCTGTACACGTCCATATGCTCGATACAGTTTGAAACGAGACTCGTCCGACCAGCCAACACGTTTCCAGTGATCAATAGCGCAATGTCGGTGTTGACGGGCCCACGCGAGGAGTAATGTTTTATGTCTTGCAGTCATCAAGAGTACACGAGTGGGCCTGCGAGTCCGAAAGCCCATATCGATGATGTTTCGTTGAGTGGTTCGCACTCTGACACTCGTCGATGGGCCAGCATTGAAATCTGCAGCATTTTTCGGAGGGGTTGCAATTCTATCACGTTATCGTCGCTGGTCCCGTTCTTGCAGGATCTTTTTCCGGCGTCAGCGATGTAGGAGATTTGATGTTTTATGGGAATCCTGATGCTCACGGCACACTCGTGAAACGGTCGTACGGGAAAATCCCCACTTCATCTGCCTCGGAGATTCTGCGTCCTTCGCTCGTACACCGGCTATAACACCACGTTCAAACTCACTTAAATCTTGATAACCTGCCGTTGTAACAGTAGTAACCGATATAACAACTGCGCCAGACACTTGTTGTCTTTTATAGGCGTTGTCGACCGCAGCGCCATGTTTGCCTGTTTACATATCTCCGTATTTGAATGTGCATGCCTATAATAGTTTCTTTGGCGCTTCATTCTGTAATGGGTGATAAAAAACCTTCCACGTGAGAACGATAGTGAAGTGTATATGCAACACAGCGCGACACCGATGCGGGTATTAGCACCGGCATGTAGACAAGAGGTTAGTGCTACCTTACAGTGGTAACATTTTGATCGCCCCGTATAAAAAAAGAAATGGATGTGTGTTCCACATTTCATAAAACTACTGGACTGATTCCAGCTAAACTTGGTACACATGTCACTTGCTGTTCGGAAATGAAATACTATGGGGGTAAGAACGATCTGCAGGGTTGGGAGTGAACTGAAGTGTAAATAACAGCGCGCAAATACCCTGAACGTATTCATATAGTATTTAAGAATGAGAGTTCTTAGTGGCTTGCAACAAATTTCACTCATAATTTCAAACCTTATCGAAAATTTTTCTCGTTTACACGCCTCCCGCCACAAAAAAATGATAGAAGGAAAGAAACCAATCGCTTACCACATTTTCGCCGTGCACGCAACAAGACTGCAGCATCAGGCTTTTTTTTAATTTATTGCTTCCTTACTACTAACTCTGTTCGCATCACGTTTTCCACGAAGTATCCACATACACCACTAATTGTACCTGCAAGATTATATCATCTTAAGACGTAATTTAGGAGATATGACATCATAATCACTAAGATCTGAGAAAAATTAAGTTTTCTTAAAACGGAGCGCAAATTATCCAGACTGCAGTTATAACGTGTTTCATAACGTGAGCAGTTAGTGACTTCCAGCAAACTTTAAATCTCATTTCATACATTATGCAAACTATTAATTCTTTCCATGCTTAACATCAAGTATTTAACACATTAACTATTATGTAGTGAAATTAGAAATCTGAAGCTGTTTTATATAGAGGAGTTGGATTCATTGAAGAATTCTGGTGTTAACTAGGTGCTTCATGTCAGGAAAGGGGCACTATGGCTTCTAGAACCACTTATATCCCATACAGGTGGGAAATGGAGGTATAGCTCGGGAACTCCTGGAACTATTTCAACTAAAACTGTTGCTACATGTCTTACCATTTGTATCAGAATATTGGTGGAGTAAGATTCGCAATTACCACTCAGGATGCCGGTGTGGTTGAGAAGGGGTGACGTAAAAGTGTTCGAGGACGTCTTGTTCATATTCATATCCTGTCTTTAGTTGACTTGTAATACTTTTAAGTACATGAAGTCTAATTTGCCTATTATTTATGCTGTTCAGTGTGTCGAGAATGAACACAGAAACGAGCCAAAATTTTGTCACCGTGTTTCGGGTCTAAAATCAAGCCACGGAGCTCAACAGCAAAGGTAAATTTAACGTCCTCTCTGCAGTCGTATAGTCTAAGACAGCAGAGAATCAGCCATAAATGTGTTCAATATATGTCACATACGCATGTTTTCAACATCTTCTCCCAAGCACATGGATCGTTTCCAACCAAACTTCGCGCACATACTACTTATTCTCTGGAAAAATGCACTGTAGGGGTAAAAACCACCAAATTCCCATTAGGGTAGTGGTTGGAGGTGCTAACGGGCTTAGGAAGAGAGTTAGAGAGTGGATGAGGAAATGGAATGAGAGCAAGGGGGGATGAGGAGACAGACTGACCGACAAATAGAGGCAGAATGTGGGCAGAGAGATGGGGAGGAGGAGATTGGAAGAGAGATGAGGAGGAGCAGAAGGACGAATGAAGGGGGGAGGTGATGCGTAGAGAGAGAGGGAAGAGGAGGAGATGCGGAAGTAGAGGGGAGGAGGATGAGATGGACAAAAAGAAGGAGACCGACTAATAACGGACTGCAATAAGTAAATACCCTGAGAACGCCAGGTTTCTCAGCTAGTCTAGGAATAAACCACATTCCCTAAGAAAAGTTCCTGTAGGGACAGCTAGGACGAAATTAGAGTCGTTTCACCTTGTACGCAGACACTTAAGTAATCAGTCCTTCTGCGCTCTGTACGTGAATTGAACGGGAAGAGGATTTCACAACTGTACAAGCGTACCTCAGAAGCACTTCGAGCAGTTACTTCAGAACGGATATAGATTAACGTGTAGATGTAGATGCGGATGGTGCATTGTAACCGAAACAGGTTCATGTAAAAGTGAAAGCAAAACTTTGTTTTGTTTTTCTTTTTTTTTCTCACGGGTGGTGAACCAAAGATCTTTATTCCAAAACCAATACGGACATAACTAGAGAGCTTCAAAAAAGAAAACTGTGTTTGTTACCATGGGTTATCCGTCTTCATCTGGCTGCATTCTAATTAAAAGGATTTAAACCAGTCGCTTTTCGATTTAACTTATGAAGTATCTTCCGTGGTTATTCTGTAATTGAATACATACGTTCGTACATTTTTTATTGTTTTAGATTAAAAACAGCGTTTTCTTTATGAAGTTGGTCTGCTTGTTACTTATGGTGTTTCTTTACGCATTCTGCTGTTTTTGACATGCTGCAGTATTTCCTGCGCTGCTTTCTTTACGCTTCACTTTCTTAACTGTTTCTCATTCCGCACTGCCGCAGTTTTTATGCCTGTTCGTTTGTTTTCGTTCACGTTAAGAGTGTTGTCAACCTGTGAAACCATTGGTGTGTGTGTTTGTGTGTGTGTGTGTGTGTGTGTGGTGTGTGTGAGAGAGAGAGAGAGCGACAGACACTTCGTGAAACTGTCTTGTATGTAGGTAGAGATGTGAGAGGAGTGGGATTGGATTGACAGTTGACAGTTTCTTTTGCAAGGTGGGGGGGGGGGGGGGGTGTGTAACGTCGGAATTGGCCTGGACGGTGATTATAGGACAGAATCTGGGAGGATTCAAAAATTGGTTCAAATGGCTCTGAGCACTACGCGACTTAACTTCTGAGGTCATCAGACACCTATAACATAGAACTAATTAAACCTAACTAACCTAAGGACATCACACACAGCCATGCCCGAGGCAGGATTCGAACCTGCGACCGTAGCGGTCTCTTGGCTCCAGACTGTAGCGCTTAGAACCGCACGGCTACTCCGGCCGGCTATCTGGGAGGAGATGGTGGTGATAAACGGAGCCTGTGGTTTTATGTGTACATTTAAAGTTATATGAAGTGGTCAATCAGTTTAAAGAGTGTGTGCTTTGCCAAGTTGGTCTGATCATTAATGAGTTATTTCCTTTCTGTTATGGATTTTTGGATGCGGTAGCTTTCTTGTAAGGTGAGGTGTTTTTTGTTGTTGTTTATCCATATGATTTCCATGTCTGTGTCTCTGGTTGTAATTTTATGTTGGTGTTGGTGTAAGTGTTCTGCAAAAGTTGAATGATTTATCCATGATATGATACGATATGATACGATATGAATGATATGTCCATGCTCTTACATGTTCTTTGTATCTGCTGTCAAATGCCCTCCTTGTTTGATCTACGTACTTTCCATCACTCGTATTGAATTTCAGTTGGTATATTCCTGATTTCTCACACAGATCAGTTTTTCTTATTATTTTTGAGAAGTGTTTCTGAATTGAGTTGTTGGTTGGGTGTGCTGTTTTTATGCATTGTTTTTTGAAAATATTTGATATCCTGTGTGTTTATTCGTGGCTGTATGTCATTGTGTTCCGTCTATTATTTTCTGTTTCTTTCACACTTTGTGTTGTTTCCATTCTTGTATTTTGTGCATTTGTTTGTGTGTAATTTTGTCTTTGTGTTGGTGACAGATATGCTTTGTTCTTTTCGGTTTCTTGATTTTCTTCTTCAGCTTTGTTATTAAGTTCTCTTTGTATCCATTGCATGTGACTACTTTTATTATGGTAATCATTCCTTTTTTGTAGCTGTCTGTAGCTAGTGGTACTGTGTTTAGTCTATGGAGCATGCATCTAAGTGCTACCTGCTTTTAAGATCTGGGGTGTTGTGATGTCTCATGTATAACTGTGTCTGTTGTCGTTGGTTTTCGGTATATGCCGAATGTGTGTTGGTTATTTTGCATCTTTATGGTGATGTCCCAGAAATTTAACTATCTATTTTCGTCTTTCTCTAATGTAAAATATATATTATCATGAACAGAACTTATGCCTGTGTGTAACTCATCAATTTCATGGATTGGTTCATCTATCAGGCACAATATGTAATCCATATATCTAATCCAGTATAGGATGTTGTACCTATTTGGCACTATTTTGTTACATATAAACAGTTCTACATCGTTCATAAATATGTTTGCTATGGTTCCAAACTCTGGGCATGCCATTGGTAGTCCTTCACTTTGTAAATAGAATTCATTATTGAACTGAAATAGTTCTGTTCTCTTATTAGCCCTAGAAGCCTGACTGTTTCTTTGATGTAGTCATGTGGAAGTGTTCTGTGTGTTTTAATATTTTGTTCTACAATGTTTATTGTTTCAGTTGTTGGTATATTGGAATACACATTCTCTACATCAAACGACAGGAGGGTGGCTGTGTCTGGAGCTTATATGTCTTTTATGTACTGAACCAACTGTGTGGTGTTTCTTATAGTCCAGTCCTCTTATAATTTGTAGTATTCTGATAAGATTTTCAGCATCTATCTTGCAAGTGGGTAAGTGGGAGGGTTTTTATTATTCACAATTGCTATGACGGTGAGACCTCTTTTTTGTATCAGAGGGAAGATGCACTAGGACTTGTTTGTAGCAGTTTTCCTTTTTCATTGTTTTCTATCGTATTTTCAATGTCCTTCGAGGGTTCCTCAACTTCGTTTGGAATCTATTAGTTGGATCTGATTTTAGTTTATTTTTTGCGATGAACTCTTGTGTCTTCCTGATGTATTGCTCTTCATCCACGGGAACCACTGTACTTCCTTTATCTGCCCTTGTGAAGATGGTGTTGAGTTCCTGTAGTTTTTTTACTAAGTATGTCAGTGTTATGGAATGTGTATTTTTTCGGTTTGCTCCGCTTATTACGTAACTGGTTTCATTACTGACTAGCTCTCTCGTCTGACCAATGACTACCTCACTTGTTTCGTTTCTGTTTTCCTGTGCGAGAATGCTTTCTGATTCAACTACGAGGTTTTCTATATATTTTTCGTCTATCTGTGTGCTGACGTTACACACAAATGATTTCACAGGTTGGCAACACTCTCAACGTGAATGAAAACAAAGGAACAGATATAAATACTACTGCAGTGCGGAATGAGAAACAGTTTAAGAAAACGAAGTGTAAATAATGCAGTGCAGGAAATACTGCAGAATGCCAAAAACTGCCAAGTGCAAATGTGAAATGAAGCCTTTCGACACCAACCGCTGCTACGACGTATGGAAAAGGCAGAATATTTAAAGAAACATCTTAAGTAACTTGCAGACCAACTTTATAAAAAAACGCTGTTTTTAACCTAAAACAATCAAAAATGTACAAACGTATGTATCCAGCTTACAGAATAACCATGGAAGATACTTGATAAAGAAAAGAGAAGAGCGTCTGGTTTAATTCCTTTTAATAACCTATAGTAACAATTTTTAACGTCTGCTGCGGAAGATGGCCACGCAGACAAGCATTTTATGAAACTAAGTGTTTAATATGTCCTGGATAAACTGCATGTTTCGTGGCCCCTCAGTTCAACCCAGCAGCCTTTGGAGATGGCGCAAGAAACTGTGTGTCCCCAGAGGAGGAGGTTAATTACCGCTAGGAGTCCTTTGTCGTGCCCTTCGCCCTTCTGGTCGGCAGCGGTTAGCGGTCGTCCGAGTTAGGCCCCGGCTGCGCCCTTGCTCAGAGCTGTCGGATGTCGCGTCGGCTTTCGCCCTGCAGGGAGATAACGACGTGGGCCGAGTCTCGCGGACAGTGTAAGGAGCTGCCGCCGCTCCAAAGGCAGGACACGAGGCGCGTCGGCCGAATTTCAGTCTAATGTCTGACATTATGCGGCAAGCGCCCGGGGGCCGAGGCGAAACTGCGCTCCTAATAGCACGCCGAGACGTTCCCTTCACATTATCAGTACTTAGCATCGTGGTGAGGCTCACTAGAACACTGCCTTGCCGACAGTGTTCAACGCATAAAAGACCCTTTCAGAAATAAATAAATCGTTGTAAACATCAGCTATTTTATTTCATGAAGTTTGGGATTTGCAGCCCGACGGCGTCGACTTCTTGCCACGATGTTTCGGCTGACAGCGGTTCAGCCGTCTTCAGGCGAGTGTGTTGCAGAGGAGATTGTTAGCTCGCATTTCTAACTTTATACCAAAAACTGGCACGGAGACGCACGCGCAAAGTCACCACCTGCATGAGCTACCTATGTCGATTTTCGCTACCTCTACGAATATTGCTCCATCCGTGGCATGCATGTGCGTGCGTAATGGTGGTACTGCATGTGCACTCTCTGTTCGGAAGCTGGGCAATGGAGTAAAATTCAGATAGCAAATTAACGAAATTAACTGCCGCTTGACGTGTCATTAGTCGCAAAACGTTTTCATTCCGAAGATATTAAAGAATCATGGAATTTCCACCGACTCCTTAATAACTGAATCGCAGAAGAATCCGGTCAAGGCCAAGATTTCGGTGGCAGAATAATCCGTGGAATGTCCTGTGGAGATACAATGTTTGGCTGCGACCGACTTACTAGGCTGCGAAAGGCGAGAGTGGCGTCATGTTCATCGCACCTTTCACAGACTGTGACCAGTGTATGTACTGTGTGGATTCCAGCCCTCCGCAGTGCCACATAGTCCTTCACCGAACCAAGAAGAGCACAAGTCTTTGTAGGTGAATGGAAGATTACTTTGACACGATGTTCCCTCGAGGTTCTGCCTAATTTCTACGAATATTGCCAGCATATGGGAGATGCGCCTTGGACTTGAACCGCTCCTTCGTAGAATGCGCATGCAATATCACCGTAGCGCATGCGCCTGCGCGCCATAAACAGAGCAGTATCCGAAGAGGACATGACACTCACCAGAGGTCGCTCATGTAGCGGTTGTCTTTGCTCATGCGTCTCGGTGCCAATTTTTGGTATAAAATTAGCGATGTGAATCAGCAGCCTCCTCTGCAACGCACTAGTCTGAAGACGGCTGAATGTCTCTCAGCAGAAATATCGTGACGAGAAGTCGACGTCATCGGGATGCAAGCCCGAAACTTCATGGAATACCCTTTACGTTAGGAAAATTTCAAGAATCACATCAGTTATTTTGTTACATTGCAAAACGTCTATTTTCTCACTTTGTGAGCCTCGATGAAAGGATATCTATAAAATAGAGCCATTTTGTGCAGTGAGTGAAACTATGCTTTTAGTGCATTTATACACTGAAGAGGCAAAGAAACTGGTACACCTGCCCAACATCGGATGGGGCCCACGCGAGCATGCAGAAGTGCCGCAACACGACATGGCATCGGCTCGACTAATGTGTGAAGTAGCGCTGGAGGAAATTGACACCATGAATTCTGCAGAGTACAAGGGGCTGGAGATGTCTTCTGAACAGCACGTTGAAAGGCATCCCAGATATGCTCAATAATGTTCATCTCTGGGGAGTTTGATGGCCAGAGCAAGTGTTTAAACTCAGAAGAGTTCTCTGGCAGCCATTCTGTATCAATTGAAGTCGTTTGGGGTGCCGCATTGTCCTGCTTGATATGCCCAAATCCGTCGGAATTCACAGTGGACATGAATGGATGCAGGTGATCGGACAGGGTGCTTACGTACATCTCACATGTCAAGAGTCGTATCTAGGCCTATCAGGACTCCCATATCACTCCAACTGAACACGCCCCACACCATTACACAGCCTCCACCAGCTTCAACAGTCCCCTCCTGACGTGCAGCGTCCATGGATTCATGAGGCTGTCTCCGTTCCCGCACGCGTCAATCCTCTCGATACAATTTGAAACGCGACTCGTACGATCAGGCAACATGTTTCCTGGCACCAACAGTCAAATGTCGGTGTTGACGGGCGCAGCCGAGGAGTAAAGCTTTGTGTCGTGCAGTCATCAAGGGTACACGAGAGGGCCTTGAGCTCCGAAAGCCCATATCGATGATGTTTCGTTGAATGGTTCGCATGATGACACTTGTTGATGGTCCAACATTGAAATCTGCAGCAATTTGCCGAAGAATTGCACTTACGATTCTCTTCAGTCTTCGTGGGTCCCGTTCTTGCAGGATCTTTTTCCAGCCGCCGCACTGTCGGAGATTTGATGTTTTACTGGATTCCTGATATTCGATGTACACTCGCGAAATGGTCGTACGGGAAAATCCCCACGTCATCGCAACTTCGGAGATGCTGTGTCCCATCCCTCTTGCGCCGACTATCCCACCACGTCCAGATTCACTTAGATCTTGATAACCTGGCACTGTAGCAGCAGTAACCAATCTAACAACTGCGCCAGACACTTGTGGCCCTATATATTCGTTGCCGACCGCAACGCCGTATTCTGTCTGTTCACATACCTCTGTATTTGAATACGCATGCCTATATGAGTTTCTTTGGTGCTTCAGTTTCGGTTGTCGGATAAAAGTGTACTCCCATAATTTATCGTGAAGAACTGTAGATAACTAATGAGTTTTTGACAACTGATAGCATGACGGATTTCAATTGGACTTGGATATTGTGTTAAATGTCTCCCAGTGTCAACTGTCATACCCGCCCACTAAAAGACGACGATATGCTGTTTTAAAATGATAATGTGAGTGTCTCCACAGCTAAGAATGTATAAATTGTGAGAAACATTTATTTGCTGTCTCGAGTCGTCTACGAAATACGGCTACGACATCGAGTGCGTTACCGAGTTCAGAGGCGGTACCGACGCACAGATCCGAGGAATGACGAAAACAAGAATCGAGAACCTTTTTAAGGGAGGCTGCAACAAGATTGGTCTTTAATGAGCAGCACCACCACGTAACAATGGAGCGCTAATAAACTAAGAATCACATCGATTCTTCACAAACTGTCAAATCAGTGCCTCTTAATTTTTTTTATTTCAAAAGTCTTAAATTTGTTTGAATAAAACAAACTTTGTTAACATTCTACATCTTTATTCTTCATTTCTGCATATTTATTTATCAACGTAATCGCCCTGGCAACGAACAGATTTCTCCCAACAAGGGACTAGATTGTTGATACCGTCAATGTAGAATGTTAAACTTGGTTGACTGAGCCACTACCTCGCTTCTGCTTGCAACGCTTCATCACTATGAGGGTAAAGTCCTCGTAAGTCTTCTTTCAGTTCTGGAAACAGACGAAAATGGAATCGGGCCAAGTGGGAAGTGTATGGAGGACGATCGACGACAGTGGAGCCAAGGAGACAGTTTGTTCCAGACGTCACATTTCTCGTGTGTTTTCTGGCGATGTCACGCTAAAGGAGAGGGTGCTCCGCGTGTTGACGAACTCTTCGAATTCTTGCTTTTCTACGGATTTCATACGCACCGATATAGTTAGGTGTGTAACCGCCATGTCAAACGCTTTAATTTGGAGCCCCCTACCGGCAGAGGGTGGCAAGTAGCATCAGTGAAGCGCGAAAATCGATTGAGTAATGTGCATGACATGCAATACGACAACTGTATTGAGAACAGCATTTCTTTTCAACACGCCCTCGTAAAAGCTGCTCAACAGGGTGATAGACAAATGTCAGCTTAAAGAGATAAAAACTGAAATACAAACAACTACTGAAAGAAGAAAGACGGAAATGGATTATACATGACCAACGCTGCCAGCACCATTGATGGAATATCTTATCGACTCGCGGCAGAAGGCACAATGTGCCCATCTACCAAGTTTCGATTCGCATTAGGAAATCTGGTTTCTGATTTCATCTTTCATATCGTAAAATTTCTTTATTTTTAACCGCATTTGATAATGTTAATTATTTGTGCTTTTTACCTCCTAGATAACCCCTCTTTTTATTTTCGAAATTTAATCACTATTTGCGGTTTTCATTTCCGATACTTGCTGCGACAGTTACCTGTCAAACTTTTCGGACGCCAATTTTATCACTTCTGTCAAATTCGATCCACTTAACCGCTTCTTCCCCCCCACATCAGTGCTACGTGTTGATAGAACCCGATCCGATGTATCACCTGCCTCTTGTCCACTACAATTTCAGTTTTTGTTTAACTGATGGTCATGTCGACTGAAGAATAATACGAAAGCAAGTGAAAGAAATTGATTGAAACTTTTTTCCAACAAACACATACAAAATTTCACAACAGCACTTATCTTCTTTTCGTCGTTGTAACGCAAAATGACCATCGCAAGCGAATTCTCTAGGGCTCGCTTTTCATTTTGGTCATCCTCGTTATTACATCCAAAATATTAATAATTACTATTCGCTGTAATAGAAATTGAAATGCGCCAATATACTCATTCAAAGAGATTCCAGAAGAGAATGGCACACTTACAAAAACCAAAAACTGCACAGGTTCATCAGAAATGGGATGATCTGGATCCTGACAGACTGGTCCAAAACTTCATAACATTTTCTCAAATAATTCACATTAGATCATTGCAGCAGTAATTGTGGAACAAGACCAAGGCAACAATGAGTTAACAGTTACATTTGCTTGAGATATTTATAAAATTTTAATACTACAGAGGTGTAGATCATTGTTAACATGTCAAGTTACAATTGAAACTACAATTTACGAAGTGTTACAAGCTTTTTCGCAGTGTTTCTATATGACTTGATTCCTTTCTTATGTTCGAAAGTATACCTGTACATCAATATCGATAAATAACTGATGAATAACTTGAACATATGTAAATTTATAAGTCTAGTTTTCATAATGATTATTTACATATCAATCCACTCCAATTTTAATATTGACATTTTCGCAAGGATTATATGTCATTCTTTCTTCGAAATATTTTCACTGTTCCTAAACGTTTAATCAAAATGATGTACTGAATCAGTGAATATCTTTTATTTATGAACAACTATTAATGGAAGCTAACAAGTTATAAATCATGAAAATAGCTTAAGGTAAACCATATTGCATACATTTACATTCAGCCGAACGCTGTGAAAGGAATGTACGAGTAAAACGCTGTACGTACATAAACATACACTTGGTATCTAGTACTTTAGTAGTAGAAAACTGTAGTAGTCAATTAAAAACTTGTATCATCAGTTGCAACCCAAGATCCACGACAAGGACAAGAGCAGATTCAGTAGAACTGCAAATAGAACCATTATCTCACACTAGAAATTGAGAATGTAGAACGTCAGAGTCAGGTAAGGAAGGAGATGGACACATACAACCTGCATCTGTAGCAACACCTTTTACTGAAGAAATTACTGGCATATTATAGGCATTTGTCATAAAATTAGAGATGGAATGTGCAAAAGATAGCATACGGGCCACAATGGGAAAGAGTGACGCAATAACAATCCGAAAACAACAGAATCTTCGATTTAATATACGTCAGACTTAATTACAAAATTAATCGACAAAAACTTTTATAGTGACGATCAGACATACAGAACCATTTCAAATATAGATACTTAGGTGTCAGGTCAGAGGGGCGTTCTGAACACAATTACGACACAAAGCAGCTCAATAGGCTGTGGAGTGGAAGGGTTAGGCTAGTGATAGAACAGTGCATCACCATTGACTAGACACTCGTTTATTGAACACGTAAGTCAGGCATTACACAAAAGGAACAATCAGTACAAATTACAAAATAATATTCTTTTCCTTTAAGTCACTCAGACATTTTAACAAGCAAATAGCAATCATTTAGGTGAAAGCCTTTTAAGAAAGCAAGACTAGAAAATTTGAATGATGAATTAAAGTCATATTTAAATAGGCTCTGACAAATCACATTTTAAAACGAAATACTTCCTTTAAGGAGCCAGCGATCAAAATTAATTTCATTATCCTCAACAACCATATTACATCCAAGACATTTAAGATTAAACAGTAATATATAACATCAGAGAGCTGCAGTCCCAAGTTTTAAGCAGCACGTTTCAGATGGACTGCACTGCAACAGTACAATACAAGTCCCTCAGAGGATCTAACCACACCGGAAGTTATTGCCGCAATCGACAGAATATCAACATCATTCCATGTACAGACCTAAAACAAACTAAAAGCTCTCTTAAGTTTGGTACAGTTAATTCCTTTTCAACATAACATACATCACAAGTGTAGCCCTAGGACGGCACCGGCACCCCGCAATTTAGCACGCGAAAAACTACAGCGATGCACTCATCACGTATCCTTACTAAATCCAAGAACTGAGCCGGCTCCCCAATAGCGGAACGTTTAACCACGTGCAGCGTGCGGGTTTGCGGGATGCTGATCTCGCCCTTATCCTCACCACCAGTTCAAATACTAGTCAGCCTACAATCTTGAACCACCATACAGTTGCTGCATAGAAAGCCAATGTGATAGGCAAACAACAGCATATGGTAAAAGCTTAAGCAATATCCTTACTAGACAACCCTTGTGAATAGTAGCCGTAATTTTTTTTAAACGTGAGCACACCCACAATCAAAAGACAAACAACGCCAGTCATAAGGACAGTAGCACATAAACAAGTAGCAATGGTAACTTCTGCTTAGATTGGCAACATATCAGCGCGTGATTTAACACACCAGAGAACAGTCTTTACAACATAACCATTAATACAATAGCAAATTACTCACACGTGTACTCCCCTACGATTTCGATTCGCAAAGCCATAGACAAAACGTGGAGAACGTATCACTTAGACCAACATAATAGTGCTCCCTCAGTTACCCCCAAATAACTGACTCCCTTAGTTGCACAGCAAAGAACCAAACCTAATGAAACCACCACAGTTTTCGCCTCTAAATTGTCACAGTACAAGTGATACTCAATCACAAATGTTATTTTACATCACCAGTTCCCGTATAGTCAATACAAGCGCCTGATTTTCACCCGTTTATAACGGCAGGCATAAACATCGTACGGAAAACAGCGTAGACACAAGCTCTTACCAATTCTCTTCTCCGAAAGCAGCCACCGCAACTCTCGGGAACCACTGGGACATCCAATGCAAAAATTGTTACTCCTTCACACAAATTACAGGACGCCCGCTTCCCGCTGCTTGCCACGGCGCCTTCTGTTCAGAGCCAACTTGTATATCTCCATGCCATAGGTCCGGTCTCACACTCGCTGCGTCAACCCGACAACCGTCTTCCACCACGTCCTGGAGCACACCCTCCACAGGACCTCGCCCCGTTACTCCTTGCGTAGGCCCCAGAGGGCGCTGCTTACCGCTCTGACTGTGGCAGGAAAGATAAACCACCAGAGTGGCACTATCGATATTGGCCGCCACGGCTCAGATACAAATGAATATTCGTTTAGAAAAAGATAATCAATAGAATAAACATTGTTTTGCTAGAACTTCTGAAAACTGCAGGCTTGGAGGGACTTTTTAATCATCTGTGACAGGCTGCACTAGACTCACAACTGAAGAAAGTCGATCTTCAAGCTTCAGCCAAAATATCAATCCCTCGTCCCGTCACTGTCCCAACGTGATACGCACACGTGTCGAATAGGTCGTGCTGTTTGTCTCCACCTCTTGTCAGAGGCATTCACACGTAAGCACCGCTTCGGAGCACGCACACGTCATCTGCGATTTAGTCATCAGTAAGCATGGCGGCACAGTAATAGTTTGAAGAACAATTGCATATGGGTTTTGTTTATGGACTAGCCGACTGTAATGCGTGTGAACCTCGACGGTTGTATGAGGAATGATACCCAGCAAGACGCCAACCACACCAGCAAACTCTCCAGCAATTCACTGGTGACTTGAAGAAACAGCCTCTTTAGTGTGATATCATGGTGACGCTGGAAGACCTCGAACACCATGGGATGCTGCATTTAGAGAGACTGTTCTCTAGCGCTTCGAGGAAGCACCTACGACAAGTACTCGAGAGGTTGAACACGACATGGGGTCACTCATCGGTTAGTCTGGAAGGTTTTGAGGGATGATGGCCAACATACATTTAGTTTCCACCCTGTCCAAGACCTAAATCGTGTGGCGCACTACGAACACAGGCTAGGATTTTTCCGGTGGCTTCTGCGACGTGTTGCACGAGATCCCGTCTTCCCTTCCATTGTGTTCCTCATATGTTAAGTCCCATAGTGCATAGAGCCATTTGAATCGCCATTGTGTTGTTTACCGAATAGCTCACTTTCCATCGCTATGGGCTTTAAAACACTCGAAACGCTCATTACCGGGCAATGGGATATCCTCACGTCGCGTACGTCCACGGACGCCAGGAACGATTTTCGCTCAAAACTTGGGCAGGCACTGTGGGTGACCATCTGATTGGGCCAGTCCGTCTACCTCCTCGACTTACCGAGTCAAATTACGTTCACTTTTTTCACTTTTTGCAAGAAACTCTACCCGGCCCGCTTGAAGATGTTCCACGGCTACGCAGGTGGTTGCAGCATTATGGTGAGCCCGCATATAACAGTCGTGCTGTGCGCGGATATTTAAATGATCTCTTCGATGGCCAGGTAATTGGCAGAGATGCTCGTAGGACCTGGCCCCCGCCATCTCCAGACCTCATGCCACCGGACTTTTTCCTGTGGGGATTCTTCAAGTTCACCCACCCGGACGTGAACCACCTAGAAACGAAGAGGAATTAATGAGTCGCATTCAACATGCGACCAATCACATCAGGGCAGTTCCAAGAATCTTTGAATGAGTTCGGCAAAACACCGTTCGACGTTGCCAAGCTTGTGTCGCGAAGTGGAAGGCTGGCTCGCTACCACCCAGCGTACGGGACGCCTTTGATATTTTGCGATCTTCGGCAGGCAAAGCATTCGCGGTCATGCGTTGTCCAGAGCATCCGGCAGCAGGGCAGTTCCGCAGCCAATTGAGCGCGTGGCACCAAGTTTAAAAACAATATTAATAATTTTGGTTCCTACTGACATCAGCTATACAGGTTTAAAATTGGGTGGATTCTCAAGTTAGAATGTTTCTTCAGATGACTGACAAGGTAAATCCTGTGTCTTTAGAGGTGCGGGGCCAAGTGACATACAATATCGGATACAGGCACAAGGAAGCTGGTTATGTCTCCACAAATCCCTTGTAGAACCTATCCTGTAATACGGGATTTTTTCCTCCATTAACAAGCTTTGCTGTCAGGAACGGATGCTGTAGCTGAAGTTGCTTCTCTTAAGATGCATGAATTATTTTCTGGGCCAGTTTTATTTTGCCCACCCTGTAGCGAACGTATGTCGCGTGTTGGGTTTAGGTCCCAAACGTCATCTGAATCAGGTACCGTACGCCATATTTCTGACCATACGTAAGCTACTTCGAAGAATGCTGGCGACGGAATATCCGCTCATTTGCCTCCGATACATCATACACTAACAATACTTTCAGTTTCCCAACAGCACTGGATTGACACTAAGAAGTTCTCAAGAAAAAACGAACAAGAATCTATCTCCTTCGCTACGCTCTAACAAAGACTGTGTCGATTGACAAAGTTACGAGGAATCACATTATTTTGCAGCGCCTAGCACCATTCATAATCTCTGATCGTGAAAAAAGTAACCATTAATTAGTAGGGTAAGAAAATAATGTCCAGTCCCAGTGTATGTTCCTGTATGTATTTCGGCTTGTGACTTGCTCAACCTGCGTACCAACACTTTGAAGTACATACAACAGCAACCATTGTGACTATGCACTAATTTCTGAAATAATTGTCATTTCTGTAATTTAAAATTAATTACATCCCCTATATCCTAATTGATTTTTACTGGAGATATGTGTTGATAAAAAAGAAAACACAGTGACCACAGATGGTTTCCCCAAAATTCGCAACTGGAAACTGCCCTTCCATACTTCCATGTTTTCTTATTTGGCTGTAAATAATGTAGTTCAATGTGGCTCGATGTTGTCGCTTGGCGGAGAAATAAGAAGGATGAGAAACAGTACAATGCTTGCCTAATTTGGTTGCGGCCGAAGTGGCCGAGCGGTTCAAGGCGCTTCAGTCTGGAACCGCGTGACCGCTACGGTCACAGGCTTGAATCCTGCCTCGGGCATGGATGTGTGTGATGTCCTGAGGTTAGTTATGTTTAAGTAGTTCTAATCTAGGGGACTGATGACCTCAGCAATTAAGTCCCATTATGCTCAGAGCCATTTGAACCAACCCAAAACATAATGAGTTCCGCACGCATTTCCTATTATATCATTAGGACGAAACACAGAGAGGCTCGAGGCCTCATGTTTTACGTCGTTCTTCGTTCTACTGGCAGAAGGTAGAAATTACCATTAATACCTTGATTTCGCTTCTGCACAATTACATTGAAGTTGTAAAAACAAACCACTTAGTACCAGCTCTGAAGAAGCAAGTTTGGTGGTCTGCAGCGGAACTTTACGTGTGCTAGAGCGGCAAACATCGACCAGTAAGTTACATACTAGGAGTCTTAGTACAAAATCAATAACAAAAACTTGGGCTATCAGAAAAATAGTCCTACTTTAAGCCGCATAGATTCATCGGCTACGACGTCGCTTACTAAGACATGAAGTCAGTGTTTACTATCATATATCAAAGAAACAAACTTGTAGTACTTCCTTACGTCTCCCCACTTACGTGCTGTGGCAGTACTGATGCGCACACGTATGGGATGTGTGGAGCAGCTCATTCATTGCTTAACCTTGATGGGAGGATAAACTCCTGCGCACTACCTCGTTTGTACTATGACGGGAAGATCTCTCTTAACGATCGCGTAACTGTGACGAGTAGATCTACTCTTGAATGGTAGTCCATCAAATGCGTTACCGTAATGTTAACTGCTAACTCGTCAATCACGTACCTATGACGGGACGATCTACTCATGGATGCTAGCCCGTCGGTCATGTAACTGTGATGGGAAGATCTACTCTTCAGTGCTACAGTAACAGCAAAGACGTGATAGCACTTCTCCAACAAGAAGTAGCTCTTGCCTCACCATGACGAGCAGCCTTGACAAACTGCAGATACTGGATTCTGCAACTTCTGTAAAAGTTCTCTTCCCCGGAATGGATGAAATGCCAAAGTCTTCTCAGCATCCTGCATCGTGTAACAGCGACATATGCTAGCGGGCGCCGAGTAAGTGGTATTCTGATTCTGAAACCTTCCATTATTTCCCAGTTGATATACAGGGTGTCCAGAAAAGGACTCCCTGGTTTCAAAATTAAATATCTCGAAAACAAAGATCGATAGAGGAATGCAGTAAACGGTAAGTTTATTGTGAAAGCTGTAAGAAGTTTATACAGCAGTTTGAAATAATAGTTACAAAAGCTGCTAACAGATGGCGCTGTAATCACCATACGTAATGCCTAGTATAAATAGTGATCCGAAGCCCAGAGCGATCAGTTCCACTATTGAAACGTGAAAGGAGGTTAGCGTACCGAAGGAAGAGATTAAAACCATGTACTCCATTGAACAACGCGTTTTTCTGGTGCTAGAGTACCACAGGTTAGAAGAGAGTCCTACGGCAACAAGGCGAAGTTTTCAAGCACGTTTTAATGTTCCAAGAGGACCCGATGCGAAAACCATTCGTACGCTCTTCGCAAAATTTCAACGAACAGGCAGCATAATTGATGATCTAGTGGGGCATGTTTGCCGCAAGCAAACCCCAGTTACGTCTGAAAATATCGCCACAGTTTCTGGAATTATTCAGCGAAATCCAATGTCATCCGTCCGTAGAATGGCGTCTGAGACTGGTTTGAAGCGTTCCAGCATGCAGAAAATACGGAGAAAGAGCCTACACATGTTTCCATTCAAAATTCAAACGCACCAGACCATACCCGTACGAGCTGTGCAACAAAGGGTTTCCTTTGCTAATCAGATGCTGACAATGATTGATAGTGAAGGATTTGAAGTTGGCTGCATCTGGTTTACAGATGAAGCACACTTCCACCTAAATGGATGCGTGAATAAGCAGAACTGGCGATTTTGGGGTTCTGAAAAGCCATATTGGTGTGAAGCGAAACCCCTGTATTCTCCTAAAGTTACTGTGTGGGCTGCAGTATGCATCAGAGGCATTATTGGCCCGTTTTTCATTCGAGAAACGGTCACTGGTGCACGTTACGTTGCAATTTTGGAACAATTTGTCGCCACACAGCAAGCGTTAGAGGATCGACCAGGTACTGAATGGTTTATGCAAGATGGAGCCCGACCACATCGGACCGAACTAGTGTTTTGCTTTCTTGAGGAATACTTCGGGAATCGAGTCATTGTTTTGGAATATCCCAAATTTACTGGTGCAGGCATGGATTGGCCTCCATATTCGCCGGATTTGACTCCCTGTGACTTTTTTTTGTGGAGCACAGTGAAAGACATGGTCTACCCGAAGCATCCCGCCACGCTGGACGAGCTTGAATCGGCGATCTCTGTGGCATGTGAATCCATTTCGGTTGAGACATGTGATGGCGAATTTCACTCTTCGTTTGCGCCACCTCTGTAGTGCCAATGGTGAACATTTTGAAAACATTGTGACGTGATTGTTTGCAAAGATTGTTTTCATACGATTATTTCACTTATGTATGCTGATATGAGCTGCACAGCGTACAGCGCCATCTGTTAGCAGCTTTTGTAACTATTATTTCAAACTGCTGTATAAACTTCTTACAGCTTTCACAGTAAACATACCGTTTACTGCATTCCTCTATCGATCTTTGTTTTCGAGATATTTAATTTTGAAAGCAGGGAGCTCTTTTCTGGACACCCTGTATAAGAGTTCTGGAAGTTTTTCAAAACATTTATTTGGGGAAATGTTTGGATAACCCCAAAAGATTTACAGGGAGTGGAGAAAAATATGGAAACACCAAAAACACATTACGTTATCCCGCCGAATACGGTTCAGGAAAATCATTGGGATTCGAAATATCTCCCAGTCGTCTCGAAATAGAAAAGTGCGGGTCCTATATGGCTTTTGTGCCATTCGTCCTGCAAAATAGTGAAAAGTTGAGGTAACAGGATGGAGGTGTACAGCGCTCACGCACACTTTCACCAAAGTGGACCACAAAGGCTCAATAACGTACAGATCTGGTGACGGATTGCAGGGGAGATGCGATAGATGATCCTTGTGCTGACAAATCGGGTCACAGGCGATTCCAGTTGCGAGAACAGGGGCTCCGTCGTCTTGGAGAACGGCGTCACCTTTCGTGAACAAATATTGCACAATACAGTGGACCTCATGAGCCAAAATAGTGATGTAATTCTTGCAGTAATGCGACCTTGTAAAGCAACCATGGGGCCAATAGAATACCATGCTATGGCTGTCCAAGTAATCAACGAATCCAAACCAGAATCCCAGGCATGGCGTAAACTCGATCAGAAAATGGAAAAAGTGTGAAAAAGACTCATCCGACCAGACGACAGTTTTCCATTGCTCCACAGTCCGAGTTTTAAGGCTTAAGAACAACGTTTTCTGTTATGGGCGCTTCCACCACTGACGAATGGTTCCGTCACACTCATTTATAATAACCGTCCGTCGCGATCAATCAGTACGCAATTTGGTCCGTGCTGTGACTTAGCGGATGCTGTTTTTCCGCTTTTCCCTGTATGCGGCATAATTTTCGATAAGGTGACACTTGTCAAATCAATCACTTTCGAAACCTTGGTCATGGTAGCACCCACCATAAGAGTACCAACAATTTGCCTTTACGGAAATATACTTAGCTCCTGCATAATGCACTCACATCTACATGGAACACTGTGTTGCCGTTCGAGGCCAAATATAACACCGGAACCTGCAGGCATATTTTTGTCCAAGCCTGTATTGTCGTCGTATGAACACGTTCTCTATGCCCTTGCAATGCGTTTGGCTAATAAACTAGCTTTCAGTATTACATATAGCTCTGTTTGACAGCTCTGTGCCCACTTTCGCCGCATATTTAGGGTGACTACGTGATAATACTGGAGCTGTGTGCGTAACAAGAGGAGCCATGTATATCACTTCGAAAGAAAATTTCATCAAAGGCGGGACTGGTCTGTTTACTGTCCTCCTCGGCTGGCAGTTACATCACAGGAACATTTTATTGCCTCTGAACACTATGGGGCTTAACATCTGAGGTCATAAATCCCCTAGAACTTAGAACTACTTAAACCTAAGTAACCTAAGGACATCACACACATCCATGCCTCAGGCAGGATTCGAACTTGCGACGGTAGCGGTCGCGCGGCTCCAGACTGAAGGGCCTTGAACCGCTCGGCCAAACGGCCGCCGAACATTTTATTTTTTATTCTATTTTACAAGTCTAGTTCCGTAGGACCCAACTGAGAAGCAAATTTCCAAGGTCAAGGAACGTGTCAGTAGATGAAATTACAACATAAAGTCAATAACAGATAAAATAAAATGTCTATGTACCCAAAAAAGCCATATGTTTATGTAATCGCAACATAACAAAGGAATCAGCTTAATTTTTCAAGGAACTCCTATACAGAATAGAAGGAGTGGCCCATGAGGAAACTCTTCAACTTCTATTTGAAAGCGCGTGGACCTGCTAAGATTCTTGTGGTAGCTTATTGAAAATGGATGCAGCAGTATACTGCACACTTTTTTCCCTAAGATTCAAGGAAGTGCGATACAAATGCATAGTATTAACTGAACGAGAGCTGCTAATTCTTGGGAATAAGCTGATATTGTTAACAAGAAACAACAGTAAAGAATATATATATATATATATATATATATATATATATATATATATATATATATATATATATGTCCTGGAAAGCCCATGTTTGGGACCACGTTCAAAGACTTAATACTGCTATTTTTACTATTCGAGCGGTGTCTGAAGTAACTGATAGCTGAAATATATATATATATATATATATATGTTGAGAGGCCACAGTTAGAGTACCCAGACTAGTGAACAGGGGTTGAGAAGAGGTTCGTGAACTTACACCACTTTTTCCCAAAACCGCCCGTTTCCGAGCCAAAAATTTCTTTGAGAATGGGAAGAGTTACCCGAAAATATAATACCATACGTCATAATCGAATGAAAATAAGCGACTTTTCGTGTCGAGCTATCAGTTACTTCAGACACCGCTCGAATAGTAAAAATAGCAGTATTAAGTCTTTGAACGTGGTCCCAAACATGGGCTTTCCAGGACAGTTTATACCAAGAAATGTAAACTGTTCAGTTTCACTAACCATATGCCCATTCTGTTAATTAAAACGTTTAGTTTTGTTGAATTGTGTCTAAAAATGCAAACACTGAGTCTTACTATGAATGAGCCTTAGTTTATTCTCTACAAGCCATAAACTTATGTCATGAACTGCACTATTTGGAACAGTGCCAGTGTTTCACACGACATTCTTTACTACCAAGTTAGTGTCATCAGGAAACAAAACTATCTTACAAGGGAACCTCTCCATCGCACCCCCCTCAGATTTAGTTATAAGTTGGCACAGTGGATAGGCCTTGAAAAACTGACCCCCCCCCCCCCCCACACACACACACTCCTTGAAAAACAGCTACCTAATCTGAATCCTGGTAAAGTAAGCCTCTGAACTGTCAAATTATTTATGTGGTGCTCCTGTATACCGAGAATGTCAGAGTCATTTTGATGAAATATGCTAATTCCTTCACTACTTGGATATCTGGCCTCCTTTGAAGGTGATTCCTTTTTTAGAGGAAGGTATATCTATCAGCTGACTTCGATCTAAAGAAGGTGCAGCTGTATCACAAAACTATTACAGGAATTTTCCCATGAGTGATCTCACCACCGCCCACTACCCTGTCACTTATAAGCTATGCCAGCCTCCCCATCCCGTACCTACTCAAGTGCAGGCTGTAAATACTACATTGGCACTACATAGTTACTCCATTAGCATCCTGTTTAACGCCTTGTCGGAGATCAGAAAATTAGAGACCAAGCACATTCTTGAAGACGACAGGATGGAAAAGAAAATCAGTTGAGGATTTACTCAAGTAATCGTCAAACGTTCATCTGAAATAGTGTGAGGGAAGCACAAAATCCCTGAAAGAAACGCAGAATTGAATCCCTATCAAATTCTGTACAAAATTTGTGGATGAGTTAGATCTTCTTTGAACCATAATTCGTTTTAGATCCCTCTAACGTAAAACTGCGCCCTGTGCTTGCAAGAAAGCACAATTTATATCCTCTACAAGAACTTTAGCAGAAGAGATCCTTTTGATTAATAATATCCAGTGTCACTAATATCCAACTGTCAGAGAATATTACAACATATTCCGAGCTCAAACGTAATGAGCTGTCGTCAGCACAACTACCTCCTCCACGCCAACCACCAGGGATTCAGTAAACGTGAGTCATGCAAAACCTAACTTGCGATTTTCTTGCAAGACGTCCTGAAAGGCATGGATCAGGTGCAGCACCTATTGACTACATAAAATCTTCAGCCTCGGTACCGCACTAACGTTTATTAACTGAAGTGCCAGCAGGAAAAACAATCAGCATTGTTAAGGAATAACTACAAAAGAGGGAACACAACAAATGCTCACATGGAAGGAATTGTCGCCATTCTAAAAGCTTATAAAACAAGGTAACTACTTCACTTTCAATGAGGAATTTCAGTTAGAAAAAGAAGGGCTAGGGTCCACCTGTCAGAGGTCCCGTTTCCAAAGTATTTCTGAACAACACTGAAAACGAAAGATTCAGTGAAATTACACGTCCAAAACAATACAAAAGTTATACACTGGTGTTGCTATGCAGACGACATCATTTGCTGGAGCAGTGAAACTGACACTCGGATAAGACAACCACGTGGTGAAGTAAACACTGTAGACCCCAAAATTAAATTCACCATTGGGAAAGTAGCAGACGTCAAACTAAATTTCCAAGACATAACCTTTCACAGAGTCAACATAGTGTTGAAATATATAGGAAACACACAACCACAAGTTACAGTCTTTCACAACCAGTACAGTCACCTGACGAACAATCATTGAAGTTTTAGATTCGTGTTACACAGACTTACCAGAATCCCAATGCCCAGTGCCTCTAACAAACTAACACAGAAACAAGAACGTCCACAGGGTGGGAAACTTCTGAAGAATCAAGGACTATGACTATTAAATCCCAAAAATCATACTGTGCTGAAAAATCTTATCTCTAAGAAAACCTCCACCGATAAATTAACCAAAACTGGAATTTTTCAATTACCTTGTAACTCATACCCACCTGTCTAAGTGGCCCAAACACGCAGGAATTTTAAAACTAAGTATTCTGAGCTCCTCGGAGACTTCAAAAGCGACATTACACGCTGCAACATAGAGTAAAACCACTTCCAAATAATATTGAAACTTGTCTCAAGATCCTCGGAGGAAGAAATATCTTTATTACACACCAACACTACAGGAGAACTACCATATACAAAAAGCAGTAAAGAAAGTTCTGAACGAATCCACAACACAATGCAACAGAACACTGTTTACAATAGTGAATAAATTATACAAAGGCACTTCCCCCAAAGAAAATATAGTATATCAGGCATCCTCGATTACCCAAAGAAACGCCCCCACACCTCTCTTCCGTCCTCTCCCCCCCCCCCCCCCCTCACCAACCCACCGTCTCCCCCCCCTCTCTCTCTCTCGCTCTCTCTCACTCTCTCTCTCTCTCTCTCTCTCTCTCTGTCTCTCTCTCACACACACACACACACACACACACACACACACACACACACACACACAAACTCATACCCTCGATGAGTATTGTACCTTACATGTTGTCTCAAGTTTAGTTTTTCTGTGTAAAAAAATCTGCGATTGCAGGTGTGAATAAGGTGTAAAAATACGTGAACATAGTGTGTGTATTTACAACAGAAAAAGAAAATACGCGAAAGTTGAACAACAAAATGGAAGACGTATTGTATTTTATTGAATTGTATGGAACCGGTGACTTAGAAACGACGGAGAGGCGTCGTCCCGCCGTAGCCCTCAGTGATTCACAAACCCACTACAGGCTACAGCAGTCCACTCACCCCACCGACGCCCCATACCGAACCCAGGGTTATCGTGCCGTTCGGCCCCAAGTGGACCCCCCTCCTCTCGGGAACGTCTCACACCAGACGAGTGTAACGCCATTGTTTGTGTTCAAATGGCTCTGAGCACTATGGGACTTAACATCTGAGGTCACCAGTACCCTAGAACTTAGAACTACTTAAACCTAACTAACCTAAAGACATCACACACATCCATGCCCGAGGCAGGATTCGAAACTGCGACCGTAGCAGCAGCGCGGCTCCAGACTGAAGCGCCTAGAACCGCTCGGTCACAGCGGCCGGTACATCTACATCTACATCTACATTGATACTCCGCAAGCCACCCAACGGTGTGTGGCGGAGGGCACTTTACGTGCCACTGTCATTACCTCCCTTTCCTGTTCCAGTCGCGTATGGTTCGCGGGAAGAACGACTGTCTGAAAGCCTCCGTGCGCGCTCTAATCTCTCAAATTTTACATTCGTGATCTCCTCGGGAGGTATAAGTAGGGGGAAGCAATATATTCGATACCTCATCCAGAAACGCACCCTCTCGAAACCTGGCGAGCAAGCTACACCGCGATGCAGAGCGCCTCTCTTGCAGAGTCTGCCACTTGAGTTTATTAAACATCTCCGTAACGCTATCACGGTTACCAAATAACCCGGTGACGAAACGCGCCGCTCTTCTTTGGATCTTCTCTATCTCCTCCGTCAACCCGACCTGGTACGGATCCCACACTGATGAGCAATACTCAAGTATAGGTCGAACGAGTGTTTTGTAAGCCACCTCCTTTGTTGATGGACTACATTTTCTAAGCACTCTCCCAATGAATCTCAACCTGGTACCCGCCTTACCAACAATTAATTTTATATGATCATTCCACTTCAAATCGTTCCGTACGCATACTCAAAGATATTTTACAGAAGTAACTGCTACCAGTGTTTGTTCCGCTATCATATAATCATACAATAAAGGATCCTTCTTTCTATGTATTCGCAATACATTACATTTGTCTATGTTAAGGGTCAGTTGCCACTCCCTGCACCAAGTGCCTATCCGCTGCAGATCTTCCTGTATTTCGCTACAATTTTCTAATGCAGCAACTTCTCTGTATACTACAGCATCATCCGCGAAAAGCCGCATGGAACTTCCGACACTATCTACTAAGTCATTTATATATATTGTGAAAAGCAATGGTCCCATAACACTCCCCTGTGGCACGCCAGAGGCCACCCCAACGTCTGTAGACGTCTCTCCATTGATAACAACATCCTGTGTTCTGTCCGCTAAAAACTCCTCAATCCAGCCACACAGCTGGTCTGATATTCCGTAGGCTCTTACTTTGTTTATCAGGCGACAGTGCGGAACCGCATCGAATGCCTTCCGGAAGTCAAGAAAAACAGCATCTACCTGGGAGCCTGTATCTAATATTTTCTGGGTCTCATGAACAAATAAGGCGAGTTGGGTCTCACACGATCGCTGCTTCCGGAATCCATGTTGATTCCTACATAGCAGATTCTGGGTATCCAGAAATGACATGATACGCGAGCAAAAAACATGTTCTAAAATTCTACAAGAGATCGACGTAAGAGATATAGGTCTATAGTTTGCGCATCTGCTCGACGACCCTTCTTGAAGACTGGGACTATCTGTGCTCTTTTCCAATCATTTGGAACCCTCCGTTCCTCTAGAGACTTGCGGTACACGGCTGTTAGAAGGGGGGCAAGTTCTTTCGCGTACTCTGTGTAGAATCGAATTGGTATCCCGTCAGGTCCAGTGGACTTTCCTCTATTGAGTGATTCCAGTTGCTTTTCTATTCCTTGGACACTTATTTCGATGTCAGCCATTTTTTCGTTTGTGCGAGGATTTAGAGAAGGAACTGCAGTGCGGTCTTCCTCTGTGAAACAGCTTTGGAAAAAGGTGTTTAGTATTTCAGCTTTACGCGTGTCATCCTCTGTTTCAATGCCATCATCATCCCGTAGTGTCTGGATATGCTGTTTCGAGCCACTTACTGATTTAACGTAAGACCAGAACTTCCTAGGATTTTCTGTCAAGTCGGTACATAGAATTTTACTTTCGAATTCAATGAACGCTTCACGCATAGCCCTCCTTACGCTAACTTTGACATCGTTTAGCTTCTGTTTGTCTGAGAGGTTTTGGCTGCGTTTAAACTTGGAGTGGAGCTCTCTTTGCTTTCGCAGTAGTTTCCTAACTTTGTTGTTGTACCACGGTGGGTTTTTCCCGTCCCTCACGGTTTTACTCGGCACGTACCTGTCTAAAACGCATTTTACGATTGCCTTGAACTTTTTCCATAAACACTCAACATTGTCAGTGTCGGAACAGAAATTTTCGTTTTGATCTGTTAGGTAGTCTGAAATCTGCCTGCTATTACTCTTGCTAAACAGATAAACCTTCCTCCCTTTTTTTATATTCCTATTAACTTCCATACTCAGGGATGCTGCAACGGCCTTATGATCACTGATTCCCTGTTCTGTACATACAGAGTCGAAAAGTTCGGGTCTGTTTGTTATCAGTAGGTCCAAGATGTTATCTCCACGAGTCGGTTCTCTGTTTAATTGCTCGAGGTAATTTTCGGATAGTGCACTCAGTATAATGTCACTCGATGCTCTGTCCCTACCACCCGTCCTAAACATCTGAGTGTCCCAGTCTATATCTGGTAAATTGAAATCTCCACCTAAGACTATAACATGCTGAGAAAATTTATGTGAAATGTATTCCAAATTTTCTCTCAGTTGTTCTGCCACTAATGCTGCTGAGTCGGGAGGTCGGTAAAAGGAGCCAATTATTAACCTAGTTCGGTTGTTTAGTGTAACCTCCACCCATAATAATTCACAGGAACTATCCACTTCTACTTCACTACAGGATAAACTACTACTAACAGCGACGAACACTCCACCACCGGTTGCATGCAATCAATCCTTTCTAAACACCGTCTGTACCTTTGTAAAAATTTCGGCAGAATTTATCTCTGGCTTAAGCCAGCTTTCTGTACCTATAACGATTTCAGCTTCGGTGCTTCCTATCAGCGCTTGAAGTTCCGGTACTTTACCAACGCAGCTTCGACAGTTGACAATTACAATACCGATTGCTGCTTGGTCCCCACATGTCCTGACTTTGCCCCGCACCCGTTGAGGCTGTTGCCCTTTCTGTACTTGCCCAAGGCCATCTAACCTAAAAAAACCGCCCAGCCCACGCCACACAACCCCTGCTACCCGTGTAGCCGCTTGTTGCGTGTAGTGGTCTCCTGACCTATCCAGCGGAACCCGAAACCCCACCACCCTATGGCGCAAGTCGAGGAATCTGCAGCCCACACGGTCGCAGAACCGTCTCAGCCTCTGATTCAGACCCTCCACTCGGCTCTGTACCAAAGGTCCGCAGTCAGTCCTGTCGACGATGCTGCAGATGGTGAGCTCTGCTTTCATCCCGCTAGCGAGACTGGCAGTCTTCACCAAATCAGATAGCCGCCGGAAGCCAGAGAGGATTTCCTCCGATCCATAGCGACACACATCATTGGTGCCGACATGAGCGACCACCTGCAGATGGGTGCACCCTGTACCCTTCATGGCATCCGGAAGGATCCTTTCCACATCTGGAATGGCTCCCCCCGGTATGCACACGGAGTGCACATTGGTTTTCTTCCCCTCTCTTGCTGCCATTTCCCTAAGGGGCCCCATTACGCGCCTGACGTTGGAGCTCCCAACTACCAGTAAGCCCACCCTCTGCGACTGCCCGGATCTTGCAGACTGAGGGGCAACCTCTGGAACAGGACAAGCAGCCATGTCAGGCCGAAGATCAGTATCAGCCTGAGACAGAGCCTGAAACCGGTTCGTCAGACAAACTGGAGAGGCTTTCCGTTCAGCCCTCCGGAATGTCTTTCGCCCCCTGCCACACCTTGAAACGACCTCCCACTCTACCACAGGTGAGGGATCAGCCTCAATGCGGGCAGTATCCCGGGCAACCACAGTCGTAGTCCGATCAGGGGATGCGTGGGACGAGCTGGCCGTCCCCGACAAACCCCCATCCGGACCCCCACAGTGATGCCCATTGGCAACAGCCTCAAGCTGTGTGACCGAAGCCAACACTGCCTGAAGCTGGGAGCGAAGGGATGCCAACTCAGCCTGCATCCGAACACAGCAGTTGCAGTCCCTATCCATGCTAAAAACTGTTTTGCAAAGAACGTCTGAACTAATCTACAGAGAGCGCAAACAAATCGACAAAATTTAAACGGTTATTAAAATACAAGATTGCCTAGTAAATGCAGTAATGCTGCTACTTGCGCACTGCTGACACTGCTCGGCGGCGGAAGGAGACTAAGCGAAATTACACTATTCAGGTACTAAAACACGATGCTACACTCTCAAATACTATAATACGCCCGAAATTTATGAATTAAACAATGCAAGAACCAAAAACACGCAAAGAAATTAAGAATTAAACTATGTAACAAATGAGTGAGCTAGGAGTATACGACTTGCTGCTGCAGCTGCTTATCCAACGGCGGCAGGGAGCACACTGACTGCGACCAACCGACACTGGCCGTTCAAAACAAAACAGTAGACAAACGACTACGCGAATTTACACTATTCAGGTACTAAAACGCGATGCTACAACTCTCAAATACTATAATACGCCCGAAATTTATGAATTAAACAAAGCAAGAACCAAAAACACGCAAAGAAATTAAGAATTAAACTATGTAACAAATGAGTGAGCTAGGAGTATACGACTTGCTGCTGCAGCTGCTTATCCAACGGCGGCAGGGAGCATGATTGCGTGGTAGAGTAATTATGGAGTACGCGTACGTGGAGAAACTGTTTGCGCAGCAAACGCCGACATAGTTTAACTAAGGCGGAATAAGGGGAACTAGCCCGCATTCGCCGAGGCAGATGGAAAACCACCTTAAAAACCATCCAAAGGCTGGAATGAGATTTTCACTCTGCACCGGAGTGTTTGCTGATATGAAACTTTCTGGCAGATTAAAACTGTGTGCCCGACTGAGACTCGAATTCGGGACCTTTGCTTTTCGCGGGCAAGTGCTCTACCATCTGAGCTACCGAAGCACGACTCACGCCTGGTCATCACAGCTTTACTTCTTCTGCCAGTATCTCGTCTCCTGCCTTCCAAACTTTACAGAAGCTCTCCTGCGAACCTTGCAGAACTAGCACTCCTGAAAGAAAGGATATAGCAGAGACATGGCTTAGCCACAGTCTGGGGGATGTTTCCAGAATGAGATTTTCACTCTGCAGCGGAGTGTGCGCTGATATGGAACTGTAGCTCAGATGGTAGAGCACTTGCCCGTGAAAGGCAAAGGTCCCGAGTTCGAGTCTCGGTCGGGCACACAGTTTTAATCTGCCAGGAAGTTTCATATCAGCGCACACTCCGCTGCAGAGTGAAAATCTCATTCTGGAAACATCCCCCAGGCAGTGGCTAAGCCATGTCTCCGCAGTATCCTTTCTTCCAGGAGTGCTAGTTCTGCAAGTTTCCCAGGAGAGCTTCTGTAAAGTTTGGAAGGTAGGAGACGAGATACTGGCAGAAGTAAAGCTGTGATGACCGGGCGTGAGTCGTGCTTCGGTAGCTCAGATGTTAGAGCACCTGCCCGCGAAAGGCAAAGGTCCTGATTTCGGGTGTCAATCGTATACTTTGGTTTATTGATAGTATGCTGAAATAAATTCAATCAGCCTACAAAGGAAATCGTTCACAAAACACTCGTGGGGCTGATCCCACAATATTACTGAAGTATGTGGGTGCAATGCCAGACTGGACGATCAGGAGATACAAAATCTCACAAAGAAGGACAGCATGAATTGTGACTTTGAGTAATAGGACATGCTAAGGTTCCTGACATGGTTGTCGCCTGAAGATAGACGTCAAATGTCTAGAGCGAAAGAATATGAACAGAGCTTCAAGAACCAGCACGAAGTGAGGAATGCGGTAACAGTCTGCATTACCCTAGGTAGCACTCACGTAGGAGCCTCGAAGACACAATTTTCGTAATTACAGGCCGCAGGCGGGAATTTAAGCAGTTATTCTTCCTGCAATTCATACGCGGGAATAGAACGTAATATGTTGTAGAATTGCTAGTCTGTATGCCCGCCCTTCTCAGTGTTCCACAGAGTATAGATGTAGAGTTATGTGTAAAACTTAATCCAAAACTTTCAGCTAGGCTTTGGGGCCTTGCTCATTCTGCATTCTACGCCAGCGTCGAAAACGATGTGTCACGCCTGGCTGAGTATAAGACAATGACTGCTCATCGAGAGCGAGGAAGGAAGAACGGGCGGCAAGACGAGTTTTTACTGTGGGAACTCGTGTAGGACAGACTTAATCGAACAACTGAGCACGTCTGTTGTTGCTATTTTCTATTCAGATTAAGTCAGTTTTATTCCATGATCATTAATTCGATGGAAATTGTTTTAAGTTAGGATAACAGTTCAGAGCCACAAGAAAAAATAGCAGACTTCATTTTCCCAAGGGAACTAGTTTAATTATTGGTTTCAATTAGACATCTCCAAATCTGTCTAGTCCGTTAATGACCACTTCCAGCTAGCCAATGACTCTACTTTCTGTTACGTGACATTTTCCTGGCGAGTACGACCCCATTCAATAAAAACTTATATTTGCTTCGAAAATTGGTAAATTATGCCTAAATTCCACCGCCGTACACGCGTGCGTACTTACGTGCTCTTTAGATCCATTCTGTACAGGCAGAAACATCTTTACTGATAACTGAGAGTCACTCACACCGGACGTGTCACACTCAGCTCACTTGAATCATTAAATCCGGCCTACAGGACCCATAACGCCCCTCCTGATCCTCGACTATTTGAGCTCCAAGCAGCTCCTCAAATTTGTTTTACGTGTAGGCCTTTCAGCCAGTCAGACGTTTCTTACTCCCGCCAGTACGACACCTCTGTAGAATTTTCCTTCCTGCCACGTCTTTTCAAAAGCTATTATTTAGGAGTTGTGCTGTAGAATACCTCTCATTATGGGATACTGAGTCTCCCTTACATTGAGGTGTCAAAAGTCGTTGGATAACTAATAATCCGTGTCCGGTCTCCTTTTACCTGGAATCGCCTGCCAGACGGCCGAGCGGTTCTAGGCGCTACAGTCTGGAACCGCGCGACCGCTACGTTCGCAGGTTCGAATCCTGCCTCGGGCATGGATGTGTGTGATGTCCTTAGGTTAGTTAGGTTTAAGTAGTTCTAAGTTCTAGGGGACCGATGACCACAGAAGCTAAGTCCCATAGTGCTCAGAGCCACTTGAACCATTTTTTACCTGGAATAGTGAAGCAACTCAACGTGGTGTGAACTCAACAAGTCGTTTGAAGTTCCCTGCAGAAACATTGAACCTCGCTGCCTCTGCAGCCGTCCATAACTGCGAAACTGTTGGCGGTGCAGGAGTCTGTGCATGAACTGTCCTCTCCATTATTCCACATAAATGTTCGATGGGATTCATGTGGGGTGGTCAAATAATTCGTTGAAATTGTCCAGAACGTTCTTGAAAGCAATCGCCAACAATTTTTGTCCGTTGACATAGGGCATTGTGATCCGTAAAACTACGCTCGATGTTCGAGGACATGAAGCCCATGAACAGCTGCAAAGTTCAGAGCCACCACCAGCTTTCGTGGTACCTTGTTGACAACTTTTGTCCCCGGCTTCGTGGAGTCTGCGCCACGCACGAACCCTACCATTAGCTCTCATCAACTGAAACCGTTGCTTATCTAACCAGCACACGGTTTTACACTCGTCTAGGGTCCAACTGATATAGTCACGAGCCCGGAGAGGCGCTGCAGGCGATGTCGTGCTGTCAACAAAGCCACACTCGTCGGTCGTCTGCTGCCGTAGCCCATTAACGCCAGGTTTCGCCACGCTGTCTCGACAAATACGTTCGTCGATCGTCCCACATTGATTCCTGCGGTTATTTTCCGCAGCGCTGCTACTCTTTCAGCACTGACAACTCTACCAAACGCTGCTCCTCTCGGTCGTTAAGTAAAGGCCGTCGGCTACTGCTTTGTCCGTGGTGAGAGGTAATGAATGAAATTTGGTACTCTCAGAACACTCTTGTCTCTGTGGATCTCGGAATACGGAATTCCCTAAGATTTTCGAAATTGAATGTCCTATGCGTCTAACTCCAACTACCATTCGGCGTTCAAAGTTTGCTAATTCCCGTCGTGCCGCCATGATCAGGTCGGTAACTTTTTCACATGAATCTCCTGAGTACAAATGACAGCTCCGCCAATACACTGTCCATTTATACCTTGTGTACGTGATACTATGGCCATTTCTACGTGTGAATATCGCTTTCCCATGACTTTTGTCACATCAGTGTCTGCCACCGACTAGGCCCTGACCAGAGCCCGTTTCGAAAGTTATGGACAGACAGAAGGATCACCTCCACGCTGCATAAAGTACTTGTCCCCTAGATGCCGAAAAATGGCTCCCATAATTGTGTAGTAGCTGAAAGAAAGAGCTCGCGAGTACGGCCGGCTAGAAAACACGAGGGTAATCCCAAAAGTAAGGTCTCCTATTTTTTTTATAAGTACATAGACCTGTTTATTTCTACAATGGCTTACATCAGTTTACAGCTTGAACATTTAGCTATATTTCGACAAAATCACCATTTCTGTCGATGCATTTTTGTAGACGGTGCGGCAGTTATTGTATGCCCATGTCATACCAGCTCGCCGCCATACTGTTCAGAAAGTTATGAACCTCTTCTTTCACCTCGTCGTCGCAACTGAATCGCTTTCCGGCCAAATGTTCTTTTAACTTAGAGAACAGGTGATAGTCACTGGGCGCCAAGTCAGGACTACAGGGTGGATGGGTCATTATGTACCACTGAAACTGTTATAGGAGAGCAACGGTTTGCCGAGCGATGTCTGGGTGAGCTTTGTCATGGAGAATGTGTACGCTCTTGTTCAACATTGCTCTTCTCCGGTTCTGAATTGCCCGTTTGAGTTTTTTCGGAGTCTCACAGTACCTGTGAGCGTTAATTGTGGTCCCAGTGGGCATAAAGTCAACCAGCAATACCCCGTTCCGATCCCAAGAAACGGTTGTCATGACTATACAGGCAGACTGTGTTAGTTTGAATATCCGCGGCTTTGACGAAGAAGGATGCCGCCATTGGCGTGGTTGTTGCTTGGTCTCAGGTGTAAAGTGATATTCCCAGGTTTCGTCACCCGTGACAATTGAGTCCAGAAAGTTGTCCTGCTCGGCTGCAAGGCGGTGAAGAAATGCGCGGGAAGCATCAACTCGTTGCCGCATGTGGTCCTCAGTCAGCATGCATCTTTCGCACACCTTCTGGTAGTTCAATGTTTCCGTTAAAATTCTGTGAGCGGTGCTTCTGGAAACCTCAGGAACCAACGTGCAGAGATCATCCAAGGTGATCCGCTCACGCATGCTTTGCTCAACCTTCAGCACTGTCTCCTCAGAAATTGACGCTAACCCGATCCTTTGTTCGTCGTGAATTTCGGTCCGATCAGCTGCAAACTCTCTACACCACTTACCACCATTTTTGACATCCATGCACGACTCACCATACACTTCCGTCAATTGGCGATGGATTTCAATCGGCGCAGTGCCCTTTGCGTTCAAAAACCGAATAACTGCACGCAATTCGCACTTGGCGGTAACATCCAACGGAAGCTCCATTCTCAACGGCTGCCGAGCCAAGACTGAGCGCCTCAGAGAGGCGTGAGCATGTTTACACACTGCGCGTGAAGCACTCTTCATAACAGTGTGACCAACTGCCACACAAATAGAGTTTTGTACTTACAAAAAAGTAGGAGACCTTACCTTCTGGATTACCCTCGTATATCTTAGAATACATTTAAATGTAGTATCTCAGCGAATGGGATCATATACTTAGTTTACTGGACATACATTGGTGACATTTCTGATAATAGAATATGTATGTGTTACTTACTGAACAATCCTTCATTGGCAGTTTTCCAGTAAGTGTAATATGTTAGTAACAGTAAATGCGCGACTGAATGCGTTATCTATTTATTATCTTTCATCTCATGAATTAAACTATTTACCGCGCAGGGTTAGCCGAGCGGTCTAAGACACTGCGGTCATCGATTGTGCGGCTGGTCCCGGCGGAGGTTCGAGTCCTCCCTCGGGCATGGGTGTGTGTGTTTGTCCATAGGATAATTTGGGCTGAGTAATGTGTAAGCTTAGGGAATGATGACCTTAGCAGTTAAGTCCCATAAGATTTCACACACACACAATTAAACTATTTGACGAATAGAATCACATCAAAACTGATTATGGAGTGTGCATATTTTGTTATGAAAATGAATCTTTAATTAATTTACGCCAAATGAGTCTTATGCAGATAACAATTCTTACCTCTAAATTTTTAACTATCGACTGCTCACCCTTAAATTTGGTACTCATTAAGAAGATGATAATGTAGACGGACACACTGAAGCTTCACCTCATTCTTTCTTGTTAAATTGTTAAATACTGTACAATGACAGACTATGATAATTTTTCATTACCAGCTACTACCCCTGTTGACACATTATTGATGAGCGGGTTATTTGGAAGATGGTTTTTTTTTTTAAATCACTACCTGTTCCACAATCTTCGCTCATTTAATTTGTAACGTTGATGAAAATGCATGGAGCTCATTTGCGTGGCGAAACACAACATAAAAAGCTAAGTAGGCGAGGCCGGGCGCAGTGGCCGCGTGGAGAGTGAGTTTAATCATTTCATAAATGGGGAGACCGCGGTGGGCCTCATTTGTGATGGCGGCACCAGGGCGGTGATTTATTGGCGCCATTACGCGTTATGAAACCCGAGCGGCGTCATTAAATTGGCGCGGGACGCAGGGGGATGTATCCGGCGGCGGCCCGGCGCTGAGGGTAGCACACCCTCCGCTGCGCCCCCGCGCGTACGCAAAACGGCTGCACCAGCTGTCTTTCGGGCGCCACCGCGCCAGATGGGCGCGCATCTGCCAAATGACGACGTCTTTACTGCAGGTCGCTGTAATAAAATTCCCACTCCTCTGCAATGAGAGCTACTTCTATAGACGTCTATCACTATCGCTAAACATTTCGTAAACAATAAGACTTCAGGACGAAATAGCTTTGAATAATGATGGGACGTGTTGCTATTGGCCATGGGGTTGCTACATTAAAGTAGCTACCCACATGCCACTAAAGTGACGCCACAGCAGGTTACATGAGGGCAGAGGTGGCAGTGGCACCGTCTGTTATTGTTTCGACACGCTCTTGTCAAAATTCTAGTGACACCACTTTCTCTATGGCGTAAACGACATTGGTGTTGTCAATGACATTATGGCATTAGGTTTGAAAAAAAAAACGTAAATAAGAAAGAGAGCATTTAAATTGAATTTTGAACTGCATTTTCCACACGAAGAAGAGAGGGGTATCAAGCACATCTACAAAAGAAGTAGCACTCGGTAATGAAGACTTGTTGAGACACGTATCAGTCTCTATTAAAAAAATCCGATATTCTCATAGGGATGCAGCACCGGCTCGGTTGAAACTACGAGTGCCAGATCGATATTTGGTATGTGACGATTACTCTTCATCTCTCCACTATATTTACCACGTGCCAAAAAGTATCCCAAAAAGTATAATTTCAAGGTTCTTGTATGATGGGGGGTAATTACACTGAGCAGAGCCAGAACATTATGACCACCGACCTACTGTCCATACAAAGCCGTCCAGCTGAAAGCAGCGTCACCTAGCGAGGAACAACTGCTACTCGGACACACACACGGTACATGTTATATCAATGAGCATTCTGTTACGAGAATTTCGGAAACTGCACGACTTGTCGCGTGTTCGAGGAGAGCTGTGGTAAGTGTCTTCAACACGTGGTAAACCAAGGATGAAAACACGTTGTAATGGTTCTCTATTTACGTGACCATTACGGCACTCTAATCCCAGTTCTCGATGCCAGTAATATCGTACTACTTTTCTGCAAAGTAACAGACATATTTCTGTGACAATATTCACATTTGGTTTTATTAATGTATAGGTACTCCGATGTATCGATATATTACAGTGATAAGGTTCTTGTGTGTATTCATTTCTGTGAGACTGTTATAATCTTTGACTTACTTGTAACCGTTCTGGCGCGAATGCGCACAGAGCAGTCTTTGTTTCACTTTGGCAGAAGTTATGTTGTTATTTCGCTTTGTAAACGAACGGCCAAGTCTTGTGTTTGGTTAAAGAGGAAATTACATATATGAAGATTGATACGAAACTGTTTTCATGATGATGTGATAGTTAAGAAGAAGTATATGTGAATTTACAAGAAGTTTAATAAAAATGTGGATCGTGAACACCAAGTAAAAAATTATTTCTACCATACCACTGTTCTGATCTGGGATTGTTTGATCATTAAGAATTTCCTGAAAAACGCATTTGTTAGGTATTCAAATATTGCTAAAATACAGATCTGGACCTTCTAGCAGTCAAAGTGGAATCACCCTAGAATCAACCAGATGAGCCATAACAACTTCGACGAAATCTACGTGGGAATCCATTCAAGATAAGTGCCAAATCAATGACTTTTTTACAGTGACCTCATTATTTGCATTCTGACGATACCATCCACAATCAATAACTTTGTTGTTGCCCGATAAAGCGAACATATGCTGCGTGAGCAACATTATTAATCTGATTTGTAACCTACTTTGCAATTGGTGGTATTGTTAGAACGTCCAGACGTGGTAGGACGGCCATCCATCATTACGAATGTCGGAGTCGTAGGCTGAGCTGATGTCCCCCACACGGATCCTGTACGAGCTGATTCCTTTCCCCCATCTGCTCCTATTCCTCGATCATATCCCCTCACTCTACACCTCCCGCCGCCTTGAACCCCCTCATCCCCTAGTTGCTCCTCTCCTCTCCATCCCTCACCCCCTGCCGTGCCTTCACTGTTGTGTCCCCCCTACCCTCCATCCCTATACCCTTCATCTCCTTTTCCAAGGTGGCTTCCATAAACTCCCCCTCCCAGATGATGCCCTCTCTCCCTCCATTTATCCCTCCGATCAACTCTGATCCTCACCTCCCCCACTTCCTATGTCCCTTCCCTGAGCTCCCTCTTCCCTCCCCTTCCATCCTGTTTTCCCCCACGTACCCTCTATCTGCCTCCTTTCTCTCTCCCCCCTCCCCAAGTCCTTTTGCATTCACCTCCTGTGACTTTCCCCATTCCCTCTCGTGTCTGCCCAGCCCCCTTCCCCCTCTTATGAGTCCTCGTCCTCTGTCGCCTCCTTCCCCCCCTCCCCCACTTCGTTTTTCCTCTCCTTCCCACTTTTCTTTCCAGGTTCCCTCCATCTGCCCTCGGCTGTGCTGTGTCATATTTGTGCCAACTTTTTAGTGCAGTGTTCAAGTGAGCGTTCAGTGTTGCGCGCCTTTTCCTGATTGTTGCGAACAGAAATCATGCTGTCGCTGGGTGTGATTTTTATATATCTTGCGAACAGAAACCAGACTGTCGCCGTGTTTTTTAACTGTCTGTCTATTATTTTACCTGTCTGCTTCCTGTGTATTTTATTAGCATCCCTAACCCTTTGTTTTATGATTAAGTTCCACACTTTTCTGCCATTTTACCATTTAAGTCACCTGATTTATTATATATTATCTTCATTTAAAAAATAAATTCTGTAGGCTGAAGAGCGGCGTACTAAGCTGCTGCCAGCCCTCCCCCTTCTGGGGGGAATCGAATCTCAATAAAGGTAAAGAGAAACAAGCTGAGCATACTGGTAAAACAGGACAGGCAGGGAACTGTGGTGTAACTAACATCAGACTTTAATGCTGAGCGGAGTACAAGTGCCGGCCGGGGTGGCCGAGCGGTTCTAGACGCTATAGTCTGGAACCGCGTGACCACTACGGTCGCAAGTTAGAATCCTGCCTCGGGCATGGATGTGTGTGATGTTCTTAGGTTAGTTAGGTTTAAGTAGTTCTAAGTTCTAGGGGACTGATGACCTCAGATGTTAAGTCCCATAGTGCTCAGAGCCATTTGAACCAATTTGGAGTACAAGTGTGTACAAACATTCAGTACACCGAACATTACTAACGATGGGCCTGCGCAACCAACAAGGTATGCATGTGCCAGTAGTAATGCCACGACATCGGCAACTACGGCTGTGATGGGCGCGTAACCATCGGCACTGGATGTTGGCGCACTGGCAGACCGTTTCATGGTCTGATGAATCCCAATACCTTCTCCATCATACCGATGAGAGGGCGCGAACTCGTTGTCTTCCAGCAGATCATCACCTTGACACCTGCACTGCGGGACGGAGACAAGCTGGCGGCGGCTTCATTACGCTCTGGAGAACATTCACGTAGGCATCCATGGCTCCAGCGGAGCCGTGACGGCCAAGGCATATCGTACACTGGTTGCAGACCATGTACACCCCTTCACGACGGTCATGTCTCCCGATGTGAGTGGCATTTTTCAACAGGATAATGGGCCATGTCAGAAGGCCAGGAGTTTAATGGACTGGTTCGAGGAACACAGCAGCGAGCTCCAATTGATGTCCTGGCTCCCCAACTCGCTGGATCTGAACCCAATCAAACACACCTGAGATATGTAAATAGGTTATACAAAAGTTCAACCAGTCACGCTTTTGAATAATTATGTTTTATTCCATGAACAGGTTTTCGAACCTTCTCAGGTTCATCTTCAGATGGTTTCAGGAAGTTACATCATCATTGCTAGCATAATGCTGGGTGCTAGCTCTATGACGAAAAGATGGAAGACACTTTAATGTACCGCCATGACTATCGCTTATGTGTCGATATGGATGCAAATTTAGTTTTTTATTTCCTGCGACAGTATAGGCGGCTTTTTTCGGTTAGTGTCCATCTGTTTGCCTCCATTTTGATTTTCAGTTGTTATATAACAGATGGATAATCATCGTCTGAGATATGATTGAATGTGACGTAGGAGTTCACCGCCCCAACCCCCCCCCTCCCCCCTCCACGGAATTTACGGGAATCAGGTGTGCAGATGGCGTGCTAAATCCTCCCACCGACCTACCAAGGCATCATTGCTTTCATGCTACAACGCGTAGACGCTATTATCCGTGTCAAAGGTAGAAAAACCGACTATTATGTAGGTGGTCGTAATATTCTGGCTGATCAGTTCAGTAGTTATAGTAAACGTTGATATTATTTTGTGCCTAAATTTCGAGTGACACTATGTGGAAGTGCACTGATTGACGCTGTAGCATAGTTGATGACTGGATATTCAGTTTACAGTGAAGCTGAAATTCTGCTGTCACCGGTCCCCTTGTTACTTCCTTTATCATATTCACCAGTCAGATGTTTAGCTAATACGAAAACAAGAATACAGCAATTGTGCATCGAAATTCAGCCACGATCTGGCAGTCGAATGAGGCTAACGGGGAAGAACGTTGGCGTCACAAAATTAACACTTTCGTCGCCCAGCGGGACTCAGCTGAGTTTCACGTGGAGCCCACATCCGACTGTCGGAGCGCCGGAACCTAAACACAGGGATAAGCGTGAATATCGACGGTGCAACTCCTGTAGGCTCGTGCGTTGCCCGTGATCTCACGAAACACATCCTTCGAATCATTCCTAAGAATAAAGTGTTTAGTTCCGAGATGGGGAAAGCGATGATCTGTTCGGCTAGAGGGTTTCCTGTGATCTCATACCAGATCAATTTCTGAATCATGAAGCAAACTACGTTTGAGACGCACGTCAGTGACCTTTGTATCCTAAAAATGTTCCTTGGACGGCGTAAAAGAATAACTGAAAGTGAGAAGAGTATTGACGAAGAAGCACTGCGTCTTAGACGAAAAGTGATAAATAGAATTTCATCCAGTTCAGACCCCGTTTCGAAGCATTCATATGCGAGTGAACACGTTGATGACATGTTGGAAGATCTTTCTGCAGACGAAAAAGAGGAGCAGAACTCTGTTGACGGTACACTTAACGAATCTGCTAACAAGCAATAGTCATTTCCTTTCACCGGAAGAGGTGGGCTTCACATTCATTTACCGTTTGACGTCAGCGCAAGTGACGTGCTTTCGTATTCTTCAACGAAAAAGTGATAAGCCTTTTAGTCATAGGGACTAATAGATATGCATAGAAAAAGCTGCCTCAACATGAAATGGCTGAACATGCTCGACAGAACAGATGGAAATCACCGTCGTCTGAAAAAATTACAAACGTGACCGGACTGATGATTTGGATGGATATAGCAGACACCGCTCGTTAGATGTTGGTCAAACAGACCTACGTACATAGCTCGATATCCTACGTACGCAGCTCGATATCCCGTAATGGTTTTGAATTACTGTTAGTAAACTTGCATTTTGCAAGTAACGAAACGACAGACGAGGCTAGCAGGCTTCGAAAAATTTTAATACTCCTAAACATATTGGCAGACAATTATCTGTAAGCCTTTCAGCAGGCGAAGATATTGTGGTCGACAAAATAATGGTTCCTTGGACTGGACGACTAAGGTTCAGGTAGCACATACCAACGAAACGGCATAAGTATGGTATAAAACTTTTCAAACTGTGCTCCACCGAAGCGAAAGTACAATCTGGACAAGATATCAGCGGAAGAAAGCGAGTTGGCATAGCCAGAAACGTCTTCATCGAACTCGCTAAACTAAGGACGAACTCTGTTTGTCGATAACTTTTACAATAGCAACGAATTAGTAGTCAAACATGTAAAGTTAAAACGCATGTCTTTGGAATTGCACGGTACAAAAAAAAATTAACACCATGTTTTGTAATGTCGTATCCAGTGAAGAGAGGAAAAATGAAAGCATGTGAACTGCCAAACGTAGTGTGGTGTTAAAATGGCGTGATGTTCTTGATGTTAAGATGTCATCGACAAAACATGCACCTATTATCACGTCAATGTCGGATTCATCTCATCGCGGTCATCCTAGGAAACAGAAACGCTTGGCAATACTGGCATATAATATTGGAAAAAGTGGCATCGAAAGAAGCGACCTGATGGTATCGTACGCTGAAACGATGCCGGTGGGTATCAAGCGTTATAGAAAATTAGCACTAAATTTGCTATTAGCAAGAAGTATAGTAAATGCTCACTTCGTGTACTACAGGGCAATAGATACAAAAAGAGAAATAAAACTTTTTGGGATTTACTCGTTACCGAATGGTTGCCCGCAGGAAATGCTATTCCCGACAGTAAAAGGAATAAAACAAGGAACATGCCCCACCATTTAGAGATTCGTAAGAGGCAGCAAGGCAAGCGTACGCGAAGGATCTGCGCCCTATGCTACCAGAAGAAGAAGCAAACAGCCAAAGAAAACTGTAAAAACAAAACAATTGTGACCTACGAGGTATGTTCAAAAAGAAACCGAACTTAACGGAACAGCGCGTCAATCAGCAAGTGAGCGCGCTGCGGACTGCACTTAGCGGCAGGTTCGCCGGGTTCGTTTTCATCTAACAAGGGCAACCTTCATACTACAAATCACGGATTTTGACGCGCTTCAAATATGTTGTAGAGGTTTTCACCCTGTGTACCTAGCTATCCGGTTATTTAGGTATGGGCCTTGGGTTTTGAGAAAATCAATTTTGAAATTCATTGCGCGCTTTGTGTATCCGTAACATTACATATGTTTCGAGCAAGTCAGCGCAGAGCAGTAGAGGTACCGTGTTCGAATCTTGCTCGTGTACTTTTTTTTTTCAAAATCGGCCGAATTTTTCAATTTTATTTCAAAGAATATCAACAAACAGTGTAAGGTGTGCGAAATTATAAATATATACTCAGTTATTAATTTTTTCAAATTTTCATTCCGTTTTTGGTTCGCAGTTGGAGTTCTAAATGTTCGTACAACGGTCGCTTCTTGTATTACCTGAAATTGCTCTCCGCCCATTATCGTCCCCTCTCCCGTGAATACCGTTAGCCGTAACGGTAACCCCATCTCCCAGGCCAATAAGGATACGAGTTGCTTTCCTTTATGTTCGAATCTAACTCTAGCGTCAGTTGCTCGCGAATCGTCTCTAGTGACGTGTGTTAGGAAAATTCTGTGAAATGGAAGAACCAAGTGTTTCTGCATTAGTGCAGCCAGAAGAAGATCCACAACTAGAGGAGTTGAACGAAGAATCAAAAGGCGAAATCACAAATGCCTTTAAATACGCCGAAAATCTGCTCCGCGATTTGAATCTCATAACTAATGCACCGCCTAGCGAGATCTCAGCCAATTCCGTTGCAACTGGCGATGAGATATGTATCGTAATAAAGAATCTCTTGGCCGAAAGACAGATCATTATTGATAGATCTCAACGAAGAAGATGAATTGGGAGAATATGATGCGAACCACAAATGAAATGAATATTAGAAAAAAATAATATCGGAATATATCTTTATAATTTCCCACACCTTACACTGTTTGTTGATATTCTTTGAAATAAAATTGAAAAATTCGGTCGATTTAAAGAAAAAATGTACACCAGCAGGATTCGAAAACGGTACCTCTACCGCCGTAGCCGTGAACCTTTACCGCTGCGCTACACTGACTTGCTCGAAACATATGAATGTTACGGGTATACAAAGCGCGCAATGAACTTCAAAAGCGATTTTCTCAAAAACCAAGGCCCGTAAGTAAAAAAGTGGATAGCCAGGTACTCAGGATAAGTGCCTCTACAACATATTTGAAGCGCATCAAAATCCGTTATTTATAGTTTGGAGGGTGCTCTTGTAAGGACGAACCTGTGAGCGACTCGTGTCGCCCGGACAATTAGCAAGCGAACCACTGCCGCTGAAGTAGGCACGTGTACAGCCTGCTCGTCAGATTAGTGCCATGAAGGAGCTCGAAGAGCAACGTGTGTGTGTGAAATTCTGCTACAAATTTGCCAAAATTTTCGCAAAGATATTTCAAATGCTTAGCCAAGCATACAGGGAGGATTGTATGAGTTGCACGCAGTGCTACGAGTGGTTTGAACGTTTTCAACAGGGCAGAATTTCGGTCTGTGACGATTTCAAGTCTGGACGTCCTTCCACATCAACTGGTGATGTCCGTGTCACGGCGTTCGTGCTGTGATTTGCGGAAATCGTCATTTAAATGCTCGGGAAGTTGCTGAGAAGGTGGGCATCAGCGTAGGATCGTGTCATCAAATTCTGAGTGAAAAACGTGAGATGCGTCGTGTCAGTGCAAAACTGGTACCGCGTTTGTTGACTGAAGATCAGAAATAGACCCTAGTTGAAATGTGCGAGGAATTGCTTGCCACTCCTAATGACAATGAAAACTTTCTTAAGAACATCTAGGAGGCGATGAGACGTGGGTGTACGGCTATGATGCCGAAACGAAGATTTAGTCATGGGTGGGCAAAGAGTCACCTCGTCCAAAATAAGCACGCATGATTCAGTCAAAGTTCAACGTGATGTTAGTTGTGTTTTTTGACTACAAAGGCACTATCCATCATGAGAATGTGCCACATGGTCAGATGGTAAACAAGGAAGTCTATCAGGGAATCTTAGTGCGCACTGTGCACAGGAAGAGGCCTGAATTTTGGGAAAACCAGAGTTGGATGTTGCATATGACAATGCGCCAGCTCAAGCGCCACTCCCTGTCTGCAGCTATCTAGCAGAACACCACATTCCCGTTGTGCCCCGTACACAGTGTTCTCCGAACCTAGCCCCAGAAGATCTTTTCTGTTTCCCAAACTGAAAAAAAACACGTTGAAAGAACGTAGTTTCCAAACCTTAGAGGAGATACAGGACAATGAGACGAGAAACTGGCACCCCATCCCACAAATGTGTTCCAAGAGGCGTTCCAAAACTGGAAGAAACTATGGGAGTGGCGTATTGCGAGTAGAGGGGACTATTTTGAAGCAGAGAGTGCTTAAATGTTGTACAGTAAGCAATAAAGCTGATACAGCAAAAGTTCGGTTACTTTTTGAACGAATCTCGTATTGTTCCAACTGTCTAAAACCATCTAAAAGGTGTTTAGCGTGTTTTAACGAACACCCTGCGACGTAGTGTATTGTAATATGGCATCGTAAAAATAAATTAATATTTTGTGTATATTGTTTGTATGTTTATGTTGTATGTAATATAGCTGCATTTCAGGCCTTATTCCATTACATTTCTCTGGAAATTTTGTGTATGTTGTTTGTATGTTTATGTTGTATATAATATAGTTATATTTCAGTGCTTATTCCATTAAATTTCTCTGGAAATTCCAACTGCAGATCCTATTAAACTGAACGAGAAGACCGTCACCCGTAAGTGGGTGACGGGGCCTCACGGAATCTTACCTATCACCTAGATATGGGTGACGCGGTGACGAAAGTGTTAAAGCTACCAGAACTTTGAGTGGCAGGGCTATGAATTACATCACTTGAGTGATGCCACACCATGCAACTTCGGTGAGACCATTCGAGTGGTGGCCGCCACGTAGCTGTGGTTGGAGATCACGTCACACCCTGAGTTACAGGACATTCGATAACTTGAGATATTGGTGTGTCTGCAGTGTCACTCATGGCTGAGATACTGGGTACAGACGTTCTCAGAGCATATCATCACCATCATCATTTTCTTGGGCCTTTGTCCCACTTTCAACAGGAGTTTGGCGCTGTTACTATGGATTTGCCAATGTTAGTGACAGAGGGTGGCCAGATGCCCTTCCTGTCGCCACACTGTATCCCCTGGGATGGAAGTAATGTGCCCCACCTGTCTGCGTCTAGTGTAAGCCATAAAACTAGTGCGAAAGTTTTCAAATGTCTACGAGTCGTGTAACTGAGGTGGGGCATGGGGACTGGCCCGGTATTCACTTAGTAGGATGTGGAAAACCGCCTGAAAACCACATCGAGGCTAGCCGGCACACCAGCCCTCGTCGTTAATCCGCCGGGCGGATTCAATTCGGGGCCAGCGCGCCTACCCAAATACAACAAGCAGGCGGGTTGTCCTTACAGCATATAATGCACAGAACTCGGTTTGGAACAACGCGGTATGCCATGATTAGCGTTTTTTGACGACATTCTGCTTGAGGAACTGTCTGCTGACGAAGACATAGCTACGCAGTACTAGATTCAGAGTTTCAAAGATCTGTGGATGTCGTTCGATCAAACAAGGTAGAAGGGACATGTAACAAATAACAGATAACATCGGAAGTTCACTGAGGCTTCTTGGTGATGATGCTGTAGGTCAAATGTTTTCATTTTTCTTAAGTGTTGCCTCCATTAGCAACAAGTTTGAAATCCACTTAACAGAATCCAAATTTTCGCTTCCATTCTTCTGTCAATTACAACAAATTGTAATAATGGAAAAAGTACTGAAATGCAGGAAGATCTGCAACGAATTGACGCATGGTGCAGGGAATGGCAATTGAATCTCAATGTAGACAAATGTAATGTGCTGCGAATACATATAAAGAAAGATCCTTTATCATTTAGCTACAATATAGTAGGTCAGCAACTGGAAGCAATTAATTCCATAAATTATCTGAGAGTAGGCATTAGGAGTTATTTAAAATGGAATGACCATATAAAATTAGTCGTCGGCAAAGCAGATGCCACACTGAAAACAAAGGAAATAGTTTACAGTACACTTATTCGCCCACTGCTTGAATACTGCTCACTGGTGTGCGATCCGTACCAGATACGGTTGACAGAGACATAGAGAAGATCCAACGGAGAGCAGTGTGCTTCATTACAGGCTCATTTAGTAATCGCGAACGTGTTACGGAGATGTTAGATAAACTCCAGTGGAAGACTCTGCAGGAGAGATGCTCAGTAGCTCGGTACTGGCTATTGTTGAAGTTTGGAGAACATACCTTCACCGAGGAGTCAAGCAGTATACTGCTCCCTCCTGCGTATATCTCGCGAAGACACCCCTGAGGATAAAATCAGGGAGATTAGAGGCCACACAGAGGCATATCGACAATCTTTCGTTCTACGAACAATACGAGACTGGAATAGAAGGGAGAACCGATAGAGGTACTCAAGGTACCATCCGCCACACACCGTCAGGTGGTTTGCAGAGTATGGATGTAGATGTATATGTAGATTTAGATGTACTCCAGAATTTCGAAAATAATTGGGAAAGTCGCAAAAGCCGGAGCACAGACTCTATAACGCACAAGGTGTGCGACTGGAATTTCGGAAGATTAGAATCTACACAGTTCTCAAGATAGCAAATGCAGATGAATTTGAGAGCTACCGCACAACCTAAAGCATCACACATTCAAAATGCGGAAAACGGTAATTTACAGAAGAACGGAAGTGAAAATTTGGATTCTGTTAAGTGGATTTCAAACTTGTTGCTAATGGAGGCAACACTTAAGAAAAATGAAAACATTTGACCTACAAAAATGCGTGCGTCAACATGAAAACATAGGGTACTGCGAAATATTTGACATTGTCGGAAATATGGTTAGAGGCTACAGGGACATATGGGTAATATAAGAGGGTTACTCCAAAAAGAAGGCTCAATGCTTTTTAAAAAATCAATTCATTTTCCGTAACTTTGATGTGTTTATTGTATGTTGATTCATTCTTGACGGAAAAAAATTTCCTTGTTTCACATAAGCTCAGTCTCTTACAAGTGCATTAGGTCATCGGGGAACTAGAGCGTGTGCACTTGCGAGGTAGAAATCAGGACCAGAAAGTCTGAAACACCAGCAGCCTTCACGAGGGAGTCATCATCTCCAAATCTCGTTCGTCGAAGGAATTCCTTCAATTTACCAACGAGGCGGTAATAGCATGGCGCCAGATGAGAGCTATAGTGTGTGTGTTGCATTGTTGTCCATACAAGCTTTGTCGTCTAATCAACATTCTCAGAACCACTTGGCACAAACCATTTTCACCTTCAACTGTACCAATATTATGCACACACCCGCTTCTCAAACTCTGATGGAAATCCGTTCATTATTATGCGTTTGTCCTACTCTGATGGAAATTAATTCAATATTATGCGTTTGTCAGCCAAAATCGGGTTGTGAATAGTCTGCACGTTGTCAGGGGTCTGTGTAGCGTTCGGTCCGTCGCTGCACGGATGGTCCCAAATACCGACAGGTCCCTTTTACACCAGATAATGAGCTTGCCCAACGGCTAACTGTACAGCGTGACCCCCATAAGCCATCACTAATTTTCTTGTGAATGTTTGTCACTCTCTTGTTCTTACAACACAGTAACACTTTGCCATCAAATCATTTCAGATAAACATCAAGTAGAGCAGACTTCTTGGTACGTAATTGCAGAGCAGCGCAAAGCGTGTATCAAGAACGTTTTAAGGATTGCCTCAGTCCACAACATAGCATTTTCATTCGACTACAACAACGGCAGTGAAAATTCTTTCCTTCGAAACTAGGATAGTTGAGCATGGTGCTCCACGTACCAACACCACAGGTTGTAAACCATGTGTACCAAAGCATGCGTCACAGATACATCTTATGCAACGACTGGGAGAATCATCACGTGGAGCACCTCCTGTAGAGCACACAGGACACAGCTCACTGTATCAACTGTGTGTACGGTGTGAAGGGAGAGATTTGGAAGTGACCCGATTTTCAAAACTATTTTACATAAAAACCGTTCACCTTGCACCACCTCGACTAAAGAGATAAGTGGCTTATAAGGATCCGCTCGGCGATTCTACTCCATCTTGTAAAACTCCCTTCGTACAGTCGTTGTACTAGCTCGACTCCTGGTAGCACTTCGAACCTCACGAGTGATTCCATCCGCTGATTTCATGCGATTCCTCACAACCACCGTCCGCGAAGATGGACGCTCCCTGTAAGTCCTGTCATAGGTTCCTTATCAAAACTTTATTTACTGAATCGCCTCTAAAATTTCTGGAAGCCTATACTAGGGATAGTGAGCCACTTTGTATGATAGACAGCCACATTCTGGTCAAAAGAATTAATGTGTGTTGAGTCCACCCTTCACCTTCATGACTGTTGGAACTCAGCTTGGGACAGTTACAGCGAGGTGACTGAGTGGCTACAGAGGAATAACAGCGTGTTCTTTCTCAAGAGCTGTTATCAGCGGAGGTAGTGAGGTTAAACTGTGCAATCAGGAACAAAGTAGTCACTCTAACCCGTCCCACAGGGGCTCCAGTGGGTTCCAATTAGGTCTCTGGGCAACTGCAGTTTATTACAGGAACGTTATACACCAGCCATCGACAGTCCACTGGCAGGGCCTTGCACCACCTCGACTAAAGAGATAAGTGGCTTATAAGGATCCGCTCGGCGATTCTACTCCATCTTGTAAAACTCCGTTCGTACAGTCGTTGTACTAGCTCGACTCCTGGTAGCACTTCGAATCTCACGAGTGATTCCTTCCGCTGATTTCATGCGACTTCTCACAACCACCGTCCGCGAAGATCGACGCTCCCTGTAAGTCAGTACACGAACTCCGCCTCGCCTCGGTTTAGCCGTGGTAGTTCCTTCGCGCTTCCACTTAACAATCACATCATCGTCAGTCGACTAAGGCAGGTCTGGAATGGTTGAAATATACTTGATGGATTTCTTACTCAGCTGACAGACATACAGTGACTAGTTCGAAATCAGTGAGCTCTCAAGAGCGACTCAGTATCCTGTTGCTGCGTCTCTGCTGACTACAAAACACCCCCTGTCTCCTTTTGTAATGGCGCCTCCACCTCTCCTGTCATCTCGTGGTCGATTACGTATTATATAGGGGTGTACAGATATTCTGGCTCATATATTCTATATGAAAAAAGATTCTGCGTTCCTAACTTAATGAAAAATTTCAAAAACAGTAAGCGCAAAGTGGACAGCACTATTAATGTCACCTGATATCACATGGACAGGGAAAGCAGCGTTTTCAGTACTTGCACGGTAATAATCTGGATGGTTGACTGATCTGGCCTTGTAACATCAACCAAAACGGCCTTCCTATGCTGGTACTGCCAACGGCTGAAAGCAAGGGGAAACTACAGCAGTAATTTTTCCCGAGGGCATGCAGCTCTACTGTATGATTAAATGATGAGGGCATCCTCTGGAATAAAACATTCCGGAGGCAAAATAGTACCCCTTTCGGATCTCCGGCGAGAGCTACTCAGGAATATGTCGTTATCAGTAGAAACAGAACTGGCGCTGTTAATCAGGCAGCTAGGTCAGAAAATTTAAAAAGGGGAATGGATAAATTAAAGATTGATATAATAGGAGTTATTAAAGTTCAGTGCCAGGAGGAACAAGACTTGTGGACAGGTGAATACAAGGTTATAAACACAAAATCAAATAGGGATAAAGCAGGAGTGGGTTTAATAATGAGTAGAAAAGAAAAATAGGAACGCGGATAAGCTACTACGAACAGTATAGTGAACGCATTATTGTAGCCAAGGTAGGTGTGAAACCCACAACCACCACATTGGTACAAGTTTATATCCCAGCTAGCTGTGCATGTGATGAAGAGATAGAGGAAAGGTGTGATCAGATGAAAGAAATTATGCATATAGTAAGGAAAGATGACAATTTAAAAGTAATGGGAGAATGGAATACGTTAGCAGGAAAAGGAAGAGAAGAAAAAATAGTAGGTGAATATGGACTGGGGGAAAGGAGTGAAAGAGGAGGCAGCCTGGTAGAATTTTGCACAGAGCATAATTTAATCATCGCTAACACTTGGTTTAAGAAACATGAGATAACGTTGTATATGTGGAAGAAGCGTGGAGACACCAGAAGGTTTCATATTCATTATATAATGATGAGAAAGAGACTTCGGAACCAGGTTTTACATTGCAAGACATTTCCAGGGACAGATGTGGACTCTGACAACAATTTGTTGATTTGAACTGTGGAGTAAAAATTGAAGAAACTGCAGGAAGGTAGGAATTTAAGAATATGCCACTTACAAGGAGACGGCACGACCGTGGGGTCGGGGATTTGTCCGAAATTTTGTGTGGTGAAAGAGGACCCCTAACACCTCACGTGGTTAAAATATTAAAACGCGCTACCCGGAAAATCCCGGGAAAAATCGATCCAAAGTTTCTTAGGTGCCATGTGAGTATAAGAAAGTAGTGAATTGCCGAGCCGCCGTCTGTCCTAGATGTTTCAGTCCGCCTTTAGCCGCGGAGCAGCTCGGACTTGTTTACGCCCCGGCTGCGAACGTTCGCGGAAGAAGCGGTGTCTACACCGTCGTCACTCGCGCGTTTTACTGTTTGAATCGAACGCAATGGCACACAATTTCCGAAAAACCACGATACAGTTCACGTTCTGTAACGAGTATGCACGACCGATGGCATTCGAAATCGAATGTTTCTTGAGGGACGAAGTGCAACTTAATTACACGGAGATTATTGGAATTCATTTATCAATCGTGAGCAGCACTCTTTACGTAAAGATGATTGACGACGCAGCATGCGATAGGATCATTGAAGCCGCCAAACGAGGATTCCAGTTACGACACTCCGATGGCCATATTGGCGAAGTTTTAGTCGCTCATTCGGGCCTGGGCGTGCGTACGATTCGAGTCTTCGAGCTGCCTTTCGAGGTACCAGAATCATTGGTCACTGAATAGCTCCAGCCATATGGCAGAGTTATCAGTCACACGGCCGAACGTTGGGCAAGTTTTAGCACGTATCCAGTGCTCAATGGTGACCGACAGGTGCGAATTGCCCTTACGAAACATGTGTCATTGTACATCAACATCGGCGGCTGTCGAGCTATTGTCATCTATGATGGACAGCCCCGGACCTGCTCCGGGTGTGGTGGTGAAGGACATCGTCGATCTGCGTGTATGCAGAGGAGACTCGTGCAACTCCCCAGCGGAGACCTCCAGAATCCGACTACACTAGCGTCATTGCCGATGACTTACGTGGCGGTGCTTCGTGGGGAGGTGACGCCGAGGTCGGAGCGCACTATCGAACCGAAGCCGCAGTTGATTGAGGCGCCTTCGGACCCCACTGAAGAAGGAATGGCTCCGACCACTCTCCAGTCCCAGACATTACAGGTGGTGCAGAAAGAGGATGACAGCATCAAAACAGGCATGGAAGCTGAAGTGGAACGGCCCCATGGCGTTGTTGCGGCGGCGAGAACGCAGCTGATGCAAGATTCGCCAACAACAGAGGCCGAGGTTAGGGCCCGCAAACAACGCTCGTCAAAGCGCCGCAAGAAGCGCCGACTAAACTCTGCGGAGACGCTCCCTTCTCCTCTTGGGAGCCCAGATGAGTCTAACACTATGGACCTGTCTAACTTGGAACCACAAGCTTCGGATGTCGCAGACCATATGAATTCGGACAGTGAAAAGATGTCATGTTGTTCAGACGACGCATCCGCTCAGGGGCCTGCTACCGCTTCTGCGGTGGAGCCTAAAGCTGCGAAAGAACAACAGATGTCACACATCAATGCCGCACAGGAAAATTTGGAGCACCCCAATAATATCAGCTGGTATGAGCAGGACGACGAAATCAACGATGCGGACCATTCTACTGGTGGGGACTCGCATCCGTCAGCATCTCAAGAAACCTAATGCCGCAGGGACACGTCCGTCTGGCGACCGTCTGCGGATGTGCAAAGGAACTATCAATAAGGTGAAACTTTGTCATTTTAACATTATGTGGAGATGACTGCTACTCGACCCCAGGCATACAGAATAGGGACAGTGAATGTAAATACCATTAGATCGCCCGCGAAACAGCAGTTGTTTAGGGACATGTTATATGCGTCGGATGTGGATATACTGATGGTGCAGGAAATTTACATTCCTGAGTTCCAGGAAGTCCATGGATACATCTCCTACACCTCGCCGCACTCGAACAACGACAGTGGAACGGCGATATAGGTCTGGGACGGGGTTCGGGTTCGCGATCTGGCTTATCTACCTTCGGCACGAGGACTGGCGATAACTGTTAATGGATTTCACATTCTCAATGTTTATGCCCCTTCCGGCACAGACAACAGATCGGCGCGTGCAAGATATTATTCGGAAGAGATTGTGCCCTTATTTACCGGCAGATTTGATCATTTCATCATGGGTGGTGACTTCAATTGTGTTTTAGCCCAAAAAGACCAGACTCCACATTACAATACCTGTCGTGAATTGCATGTGCTATGCCGGGATCTGGAGTTAAGCGACACCTGGGACATGATTCATAGGAACCGTGAGGGATATACTTTTTATACCAGTCACTCGGCGAGCAGACTCGATCGAATATATGTTTCGGTTGGCCTACAGGATAAGGTGGTCATCTGGCTTACATTTGTACCATGTCACTCTCTAGGCAAAGTGTGTGGAGAAGCCGCGGGACATGGAAGCTCAATTCGTCACTTTTGGTGGACCCCGAATGTCGTCAGAGAGTTGAGGAGGTATGGGCCACATGTCAACGCCGTCTACCAACATATACCTCCGTGCTTCAATGGTGGCTCGAGTGTGCTAAGCCGGCAATAAGAAGAGCTCTCATACAGTATGGTCGGGATAAGACGAGATGGCAAAGAGACACTCTTGATTATTATTACACCATGCTTCGTGAGCTGTCCTTCCAGATGCCGTCTGCAGAACATCATGCGGTAGTTCATCGTGTCAAGGCACAAATCCTATCGATCACGCGACGACGACTGGGTGGCATCCCAATACGGGCAACATGTCTCGATGCCATCACTGGGGAACGTACCTCGATGCTCAATGTGTCGCGGGAACATAAACGTTACCGCCGGGCATTGGTAACAGTGCTCCACGGCTTAGATGGCCGTCAACTGACAACGCAACAGGACATTGCAAATGAATTTTTAGACCATTTCCGCCACCTCTATGCCGGTACACCGACGGACCGTCTAGATACTGCAACATCTGCAAACGACACTGACAGAGACGGATAAGGCAGCGCTTATGGAGCCACTCACAGAAGACGATATAAAGGTGGCACTCACAAAAGGAGCGCCCATAAATCACCAGGGCCAGATGGGATTACGCTAGAGTTTTATCGAGAATTCGTGGACATGATGATGCCACAGTTGGTGTCGATGTACAATGAGGCGATGCGCCCGGAAATGCGCCTACCGTCGGATTTTGTGACGGGCTTTCTTCTTCCCATCCCGAAGATGGCGGGGAGTAGCAGTGTTAATCAATATCGGCCTCTCACTATTCTAAACACCGACTATAAAATCTTTGCACGACTACTAGCGTCTCGTCTCAAGCTGGCGATATCCAGGACAAATAACCCCTGATCAGGCTTGCCTAGGGGTGCGAAGCAACATCTCCTCGGCGTTAAGTGAATACCGTGACGTTATCGCCCTTGCGGAAACGTGTAAAATGCGAGCAGCGATGAGATCTGTGGACTTCGATCGTGCGTTCGACAGGATAAACCATGACTTCTTGGCGTCAGTCACGAGCCGAATGGCGATTCCACCTGTTTTCATCTCCATCGTTATGAGGCTAATACGAGGGGCTACATCGAAGGTGATTGTAAACGGTCGGGAAGCGGGCTCGATTCCTATTCACATCTCAGTCCGACAAGGGTGCCCACTCTCCATGATGCTGTTTGCGATAGCGCTTGAGCCGCTGATGTGTGTTATGAGGCGCTCACTTACTGGGATAGCGCTTAATGAGAACTCTTTCGTTTGTCGTGCATATGCGGACGACCTGATCCTTCTTGTCAGATCAGGAGATGAAGTGCATCAGGCTGTTGAGCATCTAGACTCTTACGGGACGGCATGTGTCGTTAACATGACGAAATCCAAAATTATGCACATTGGACGGGGTCTGGAAGACGTACCGGGACCGTTTCAGACGGTGGAATCGCTGAGATGTCTGGGTATTACATTTACCCGTTCACTACGGCGGTCAGCGGCGGCGAGTTCTCGGCGGCTTCTGCAGAATGTTCGTCTGACGATACGCAACAACTCACTGAGAGCCTTTGACATGATCCAACGTGTGGCATACACCAACGTTCACATAGCGTCACGACTGCCCCATTTAGCGCAGATCCTACCAATACCGAAGGGTATTGCAGACCGCCTCATGGCTGCCTTTGGTTACTATGTTAGTACTGGGATGTTATTTAAAATCATATATGATACGTTAACGCTACAGTTCCGGAACGGTGGCCTCAACCTCACAAACGTGCGAAACAAAGCTCTGGCGCTTTACATGCGAGCGATGATACGAAATTGGCAACAAAGAAAGCATACCATAACGTCAGCTCTGATAGAAGTACTTGATCCGCCTTCGTACGAACCCCCTACTGCGGTAGCCAATATTTCGCCTTCTCTTGCACACATTGCCTCATTTCTTGTTGATTACAGTTATGTTCGTCTGAAAGTACCTTCGACGAGAATACCCACGACTCGGGAGATCTATAGATGCTTGATGGATCACCATGGCCGCAACATAATGGAATTCAAATACCCGTCGAGAACGTGGAACCACATTTGGTGTGCAGTGCATACTCCATTACTGTCAACAGCAGCGAGATCGATGTGGTGTATTCTTACGAACCGTCAACTTGTGACCAGGAGTCGATTACATACAATTCACATGGCCGATTCTCCTCTTTGCACAAACTGTGGACTGTTAGCAACGGAAGAACATGGTTTAGTGTGTGGCGCAGCGAGGGACGTCTGGATGCTGACGCGTCGAATACTGGCCTTCCTTCGGCACACTAACTACACAGAAATCACATCGGATGTACTTTTTCTACCGGAAAAGACCTTTTTTCCCAAACAAAAGACGTATGCGGTCAACTGTATCGCTGGACATGCGACGAAATATTTGTATTCGAACGATATTAAGTCCGTGATGGATTATTGGATGTATTTACAAGAACAACACGAGCTCATACGGAGTCATACGAAATACAGGACTTACTTTTCAAATTTTTTAGGAAGTGTTTTTCACAATCCGCCAGACAGCTGGGGTGTCCCAGAACTGAGAAGACTCCTGCAGCATAACGACTAGAGACAGTACTGCGCGGTTCAATTATATTGGCATATAGCACACTGAGAAGAATACTGGCCCCTACCTGTTGGCGCCAGTTATGACTGGATTACGGTTAACGTGAAAACAAAAAAAGAAAAACTAAACAAAAAGATAAGCAGACAGACGACGATGGTAAACGAAACGCCTCAGATAATGGACCTTCGATTGGTCGACGCAGGAGAAATAACTACCGCCCACACTGGCAGAAATGGTCAAGATTATATGGCTTTTTGCCAGGTTTATGATGCGACACCGCGTGCTGCAGTGATTGTGATGCAGATGATAACTTCATTTTCACTCCCGCCCGTGACTAGGATTGTCATTTACTTTATTCCTCTTACAAAAGAAAAAAAAAAAGAGGGCTGCCTTTGCGTTGATTTTATGGTTTCCAAATTGTTTTTGCTGTCTCGATACTTTTCATATCCCTAGGACAGCACAATTGTACGAATAAAGATTGTTTGTTTACCCTGCCTTTCTGTTCCCAAAAAAAGGAGTGGTTGTGTTGTTGGACCGTAAAGCGGAGGAACCGCGTTTTTCTTTTTATTAAAAAAAAAAAAAAAAAAAAAAAAGATGTTTAGGGCTCGGATTATTACGCTAGAGGTCTCGGGTTCGATTTCTCCGCTGGCGCTTTCTTTCTTTTTCTTCTGTTTCATTTTCTTTTGTTATTCCACCAATTATTCAGAAAGTTTCCAAAACCTACATTTTCTTTAACAAATTAGTTACATTATTGAATAAAAATTATTTTCTTTATGTCCAACAACACAATTCATGGCGGTGGGTTTTCTATTTTTCATTCTAAAGTATATGAGGAAAGAACATTAGGTTTTTAATCAGAATAACAAAGTCGATTGGGAAACATTCAATTTTTATACATACAATAATTATAAACAAGAACCGCAGTGGTAATTATCGTAAAAACAGAGAAAACAATAATTTTTGCGATATCTTGCGCAACATATAAAAGCGGATTTTTTACAATCACAGGGCGTTTCCAATAACCCTGAACAAAAACATACCCCATTAACATTTAAGAAAATATTTTGAGTTTCTGATATTTTGAGGCAAACCAGGGATACTGAATCATGTCTCGGAATATTGGTGACGATAATTGATGGTGAATTATAGAATGAATTTTTATACAATCTCCCCGGGAATTAATTTCACGATTCTCCTGTAACAATGCGCTGCAATTTTGCAAACAACAGAAGAAAAAAAAAAGGGCGGGAGGAGGAACCGAACACGAGGTCTCTGGCGCAATGGTCCGAGCGCTAACCATGTAGGCCAAACGGCGACTCGGAAATGGATTAAAATTTCATACGCATACGGCACCTAAGAAACTTTGGATCGATTTTTCTCGGGATTTTCCTGGTAGTGCGTCCTAATATTTTAACCACGTGAAGTGTTAGGGGTCCTCTTTCACCACACAATTTCGGACAAATCCCTGACCCCACGGTCGTGCCGTCTCCTTGTTAGATAAACTGAAAGAACAAGATGTTGCAGAAAGTTTCAGAGGAAGCATTAGGGAACTTTGACAAGAACAGCGAAAAGGAATATGGTAGAAGAAGAATGGAAGCTATTGAGAGACGGAATGATGAAGGCAGCAATGGATCAAGTAGGTAAAAAGACGAGGGCTAGTGCAAATCCATGGGGAACGCAAGAGATATTGAATTTAATTGATGAAACGAGAAAGTACAAAAGTGCGGACGAAAGGGGACACATACGTATAAAAAATGAGATTGAAAGGAAGTGTAAAATGGCTAAGCATGAATGCATATAGGACAAATTTATGGGTTTGGAAACAAATTTCACTCGGGGAAAGATAGATACCGCCTACATCAAAATTAATGAGACCTTTGGAGTGTGAATATAAAGAGCTCAGACGGGAAACCAGTCATACGCAAAGAAGGGAAATCAGAAAGGTGGAAGGAGTATATAGAAGATCTACATAAGGGAGATGTATTTGACGGCAGTATTATGGCAATATAAGAAGAGGTAGATGAGGATGAGATGGGAGATATGATACCGTGTGAGGAATTTGACAAAGCACTGGAAGACTTAAGTCGAGACAAGGCCCCAGGAGTAGAAAACATTCCGTTAGAATTACTGACATGCTTGGGAGATCCAGCCTTAACAAAACTCTTCCATCTGGTGGTATGAGACAGGCGAAATATCTTCAGACTTCAAAAAGAATATAATAATCCTAACTCCAAAGAAAACAGATGCTGAGAGGTGTGAAATCTGGTAGAAGCCGACCTCAGGGAGGTCAGTTTGAATTCCGGAGAAATTTAGAAACATGCGAGGCGATACCGACCCTACGACTTCTCATAGAAGATAGGTTAAGGAAAGGCAAATCTACGTTTGTAGCAATTGTAGACTCACAGAAAGCTTTTGACAATGTTGACTGGAACACTCACTATCGAATTATAAAGGCAGCAGGAATAAAATATAGGGAGCGAGAGGCTGTTTACAATTTGTACAGAAACCAGATGTCAGTTATAAGTGTCGAGGGGCATGAAAGAGAACCAATGGTTGAGAAGGGAATGAGACTGGGTTGTAGCCTGTCCCGGGTGTTGTTCAATCTATATACTGAGGAAGCAATAAATGAAATGACAAAAAATCTGGATAAGGAATTAAAGTCCAGGGAGAAACAAATAAAAACTTCCATGTTTGCGGTAACATTGTAATTCAGTCAGAGTCAGCAGATGACTTGGAAGAACAGTTGAACGGGATGGACAACGATCTTGGGAGGAGAATATAAGAAGAACATCAAGAAAATCGAGGAAAAGATAACGGAATGTAGTCGAATGAAATCAGGTGATGATGAAGGATTAATGTAGGAAATTAGACACTTACTGTAGATGTGTTTTGCTATTTGATCCGCAGAATAAATGATGATGGCTGAAGTGGATAAGATACAAAAGAGCAATTGTAAGAAAAGCATTTCTGAAGAAGAGAAATTTGTTAACATCGTTTATAGATTTAAGTGCAAGGTAGTCTTTTCTGAAAGCATTTGTATGGAGTGTAGCCATGTATGGAAATGAAACATGGACGATAAACAATTTAGACAAGAAGAGAATAGAAGCTTTTCAAATGTGGTTCTACAAGAGAATGCTGAAGATTTGATGGGTAGATCGCTGAAGTAATGAGGAGGTACTTTATAGAATTGGGGCGAAATGATATTTGTGGCACAATCTGACAAGAAGAAGGCATTGGTTTGTAGGACACATTCTGAGACGTCAAGGGATCACCAATTTAGTACTGGAGAGAAGAGTGTGGGGGGAGAGAGAATGGAAGGGGCTGGGGAATCGTAGAGGGAGACGAAGAGATGAAAACACTAAGCAGCTTCAGTAGCTGTAGGTTGCAGTAGTTACTAGAAGATGAAGAGGCTTGCACAGGACAGTAGCATGGAGAGCTGCAGCAACCAGTCTTTGGGCTGAAGACCAGAACAACAAGAAGAACGTGATGTCACCGAACAGCTGTGCAGAATATTCTATGACGGAGGGAACATTCAACGATAGCAGATGTAAATGTTACAACCAAATGTCAGGGTAGTTATATTCCTTTACTCGCTGAAAGACGTCTGCGGTCAGAGAGTACGTGTGCAACTTTGGGAGCTCGATCTGTGTGTTTGTTCACTTGAGATACGTTCCTGTCACACAATGGCTCCTCTTGATTCAGCTAATGTGTAATCTTGTCTGCAGTGAGTGAACTAGTGAAGAATAGGGTAGTGTTATGTTTACAAACTAGGCACAGATTAAGGAGAGAGGCGCTCACGGTGAAACTCCTGAAAACTCTCACAGTACCATGAATGGTAGCCAGTTAGGGCAGCTACAAAGTTTGCATTTTGGGTACTATCATATTCAGAACACTAATTCCACTCAATTCTTCCAATAGACACACTGATCCGACCGCAGTATATACTCTCCAATTGATATCCTGTAATATGGCGCAAATTAGTTTAACAATTTTTGAGAAAGCTTTTGATCTAATTAAAAAAGAACCTGTACAAACAGTCCTCGAAAACCAAGACATCCATTTACCCTATGTTGGTATACTGTAGAACATATATGTCAATGCTAGAACTTCCACCGGACTTCACGGGGATAGCGAGATATTCCGAACTAAAAGTGGAGAGAAACAATGAGATTCCGTGCTACTATTCTCATCTGTCGAAGAGGAGTTTTCCAGATCCTTGAACTGGAGAAACGTATCACTTACAATGGAAATGGAAATGAGCGTTTGGCGTCATTGGCCGGAAGGCCCCTTGCGGTGCAGGTCCGGCCGCCTTGGTGCAGGTCTTATTACTTTCGAGGCCACATTGGACGACCTGCGCGCCGAATGGGGTTGAAATGACGATGAAGACAGCACAACACCCAGTCCTTGAGAGGAGAAAATCACCGATCCAGCCGGGAATCGAACCCGGACTCGTTGGAAGAAAATCCGTCACACTGACCACTCAGCTATCGGGGCGGACATCACTTACAATTATTAGTCGACAATGTAGTTTTCCCTCCAGTATGGTTAAGTATCACCAATTAATAGAATAATCTATTAGAGAACATTGGTGAAAACCAAATTCAGTAAGACTAAAATAATGTGGAATCGATACACTGAGAATAAAATAGTGTAGTTTAGCATTGAAGTAATAGCACCATTAGAAGAGTTTCCGTATTTAGGCAGTCTAAGGCAGCATCTGAATATCCATCAAAAGAAACATTCAGATGATTACAATAGCCGGTAGTACGTTTGACATGCTAAGTAGGGCTTTCGAAACTATGCATCTGATGTGTCTTCAACGCGAAATTTGCATTCAGTGTAACCAGTTTTAATGTATGCTAGAAAGAACGGTTCGAAATCCGATGGGGACATAAAAATGAATGGGCAGTGGTATAAAATTAAAAAGTGATATATACACGTTTTACCGTAGACAACTGTGATGTGGAGCGCTTTTTTACAATTTTCCTTTTATTGGCGCTACTTTAAGGGTAATACCTTATAGGCTCCTATGAAAATTACATGTTGCATTATGATGACAATTTCTGATGAAGCTTCAAAAAATGATTCAAGTGGCTCTGAGCACTATGGGACTTAACTGCTGAGGTCATCAGTCCCTAGAACTTAGAACTACTTAAACCTAACTAACTTAAGGACACCACACACATCCATGCCCGAGGCAGGATTCGAACCTGCGACGTAGCGGTCTCGCGGTTCCAGACTGTAGCGCCTAGAACCGGTCGGCCACACTGGCCGGCTGATGAAGCTTGTGGTAAACAAATCTTCTTTTTCATAAGCGTCTCTTGGTAGTATGTAAATGACTTTATGTAAATATTTAGGAAATACCGAGCATCACCCGCACAAAAACTTAAAACCATAGCGACGTATAAATTGCATATTCAGTTGGAGACGCCTATTTAAATAAATAATACAACTCTAGAACAAATGAACTATTGGTCTACTATGGACGTCTTTTGGTTGGTTGGTTGGTTGGTTTGGGGAAGGAGACCAGACAGCGTGGTCATCGGTCTCATCGGATTAGGGAAGGATTGGGAAGGAAGCCGGCCGTGCCCTTTCAGAGGAACCATCCCGGCATTTGCCTGGAGTGATTTAGGGAAATCACGGAAAACCTAAATCAGGATGGCCGGACGCGGGATTGAACCGTCGTCCTCCCGAATGCGAGTCCAGTGTCTAACCACTGCGCCACCCCGCTCGGTCGGACGTCTTTTCCTCGTGGTTACAAATAATTGTTGTTGAGATACATAACGCGTAAGTATCGCTTCTTCCGTTTTCTACGCCATTTGTACACACATCGAAAAAAGTTTTGCATCACCACGGTTCCCAAAACTCCTGAAGACAGACGTTGACTGTGGATATTGTATCACAGACACAGTCCCTTTGACTGTTCAGATATGTTACTAAACCGGCCCCCAGATGTAAACAACCATGCATCAGCAGCGCCTATTAGACGGAGAGCGTCCGTCATCCAATCAGTTCCAGCCATTCCACCTGGAAGGAGGTACGCAGCTCGTGTTGTCTGTAGTTCAACCATGCCTAGACGGTCAACACCGCGGTTCGGTCGCATCCGCATTGTTACCTTATGCCACGAAGGGCTCTCAACAAGAGAAGTGTCCAGTGAACCAAAGCGATGTTGTTCGGACATGGAAGAGATACAGACAGTCAGGAATTGTCGATGACATGCCTCGCTCAGGCCGCCCAAGGGCTATTACTGCATTGGATGACCGCTACCTACCGATTATGGCACGAAGGAAGCCTGCCAGCAACGTCACCATGTTGAACAATGCTTTTCGTGCAGGCACAGAACGTCGTGTTACGACTCAAACCGTGCGCAATAGGCTGCATGATGCGCATTTTCACTCCCGACGTCCATGGCGAGGTCCATCTTTGCAACCACGACACCATGCAGCGCGGTACAGATGGGCCCAACAACATTACGAATGGACCGCTCAGGATTGGCATTGCATTCTCTTCACCGATGAGTTTCGCATATGCCTTCAACCAGACAATGGTCGGAGACGTGTTTCGATGCAACCCGGTCAGGCTGAATGCCTTAGACACACTGTCCAGCGAGTGTGGCAAGGTTCAAATGATTCAAATGGCTCTGAGCACTATGGGACATAACATTTGAGGTCATCAGTCCCCTAGAACTCAGAACTACTTAAACATAACTAACCTAAGGACATTACACACATCCATGCCCCAGACAGGATTCGAACCTGCGACTGTAGCGGTCACGCATTTCCAGACTGAATCGCCTAGAACCGCACGGCCACACCGACCGGCAGTATGGCAAGGTGGAGGTTCCCTGCTGTTTTGGGGTGGCATTATGTGTGGCCGACTTACGCCGCTGGTGATCATGGAAGGTGCCGTAACGGCTGTACGATAGGTGGATGCCATCCTCCAACTGATAGTGCAACCATATCGGCAGCATACTGGCGAGACATTCGTCTTCATGGACGACAATTCGCGTCCCCGTCGTGCGCATCTTGTGAATGACTTCTTTCAGGATAACGCCATCGCTCGACTATAGCGGCCAGCATGTTCTCCAGACATGAACGCTATCGAACATACCTGAGATAGACTGACGTGACCTACCAACCACTCTGAGGGATCTACGCCGAATCGCCGCTGAGGAGTGGGACAGTCTGGACCAACAATGCCTTGATAAACTTGAAAATAGTATGGCATGACGAATACAGGCATACATCAGTGCAAGAGGACTTGCAACTGGGAATTAGAGATACTGGTGTGTACCGCAATGTGGACCACCACCTCTTAAGGTCTCGCTGTATGGTGGTCCAATATGCAATGTGTGGTTTTCATGAGCAATAAAAAGGGCGGAAATGATGTTTATGTTGATCTCTATTCCAATTCTCCGTACGCGTTCCGGAATTCTCGGAACCAAGGTGATGCAAAAACTTTTTTGATGTGTGTAGATGAAACGTAAATCAGTTGGCGGGAAGCCTTCATGTGAGGAGTAATTGCCTTGTTTTTCCAGTAAAGATAGTTTTCCAGGACACATATGAGAGAAATAAATACGTTACCTGCTTCTTGAAATACACAGGCACGGTACACCAATACTGCGCAAGAATATTAGAAATGGTAATGCCGGAATAGTAAATTACATTCTACTCTTGTTCTGCTTCAATAAGAGCTCTCTGTAACTTCTCGTCTTAGGGTAAGTCTAAGTAAACAACAAATTCACGAATTTCATTGAGTTTTATCAAACACCAGTTCTCTAAACAAGTGAATGTGAAAAGTTATTGCTGTGTTCCAGACTCATTCTATGTTCGTGTGTCGATGAGAAAAACTGCTGTATTTTTGTCCCAGTTATACAATTCTCTTGTATAGCGATATGCTAAAACTTATTTGCGGCTCTTAGATTCCGTACTTTTTGAATAACATTGCCGATACCGATTTCTTAGTAAGGCACTGCAGTGATCAACCCAACGTTCTGAATCTTGAAAGGTTTACTTTTTATGAGAAAACGAAGTTCATGAGACTAGCATTTGTTCTAAAAACGCGAGAAAGACGAAATGGTTGCTTCTACTGTGAAAGTGGTGATTAATTATTGGTCACTGCATTTTTAATCTGAGTAAAATTTTCAGCCCCTGCGCTTGATAATGGAAGAAAGACTGAGAAAAAATCGTGATGCGTTCATAGGATTTCTCGACCTGGAAAAGTGTTCGACAGTGAAAAATGGTGGACTATGATGGAAATTCTGTGAGGAATAGGAGTAAGCTACAGGCAAAGACGGGTGATAATATGTACAAGAGCCAAGAGGATACAATAAGAATGAAAGATCAAGAACGAAGCGCTTGGATTAATAATGTGTAAGACAATTCACTGTTCAGTGTATGCATAGAAGATGTAGTAATGGGAATAAAAGAGAGGCTGAAGAGTGGGACTATAATTCAGGATGAACGATATCTACGGTAAGATTCGCTATTGGCTTTGCTATCCTGACAGACTGACAAGAAGAGTTACACGACTGGTTGTGTAGGTGGAATCGTCTAATGACTACAAAATATGAATAGTGGGAGACCAAAGAAAGACGAAAGTAATGGAGAGCAGCAGAAATGAGATTAGCAATAAATGTAACATTAAAATTTGCGACTACAAGACAGACGAAGTCAAGTGACTCTGCTACGTTGGAAGCAAAATAATACGAGTACATGGCAAACGAGGCAAGAAGGACATAAACAGCAGACTACCACAGGCAAAGAGGGTATTTCTGGTCAAAAAGGAATGCCATTGTGTGGTACTGAATAATGTACTGCGGGAAAATCGGAAAAGAAGGGAATCAAAGCGTTTGAGATGTGCTGCTGCAGAAGGATGTTGAAAACAGGGTAGATCGATATAGTAGGAATGAAGATGTTCTCTGTGGAATTGGCGAAGAAAGGAACATATTGAAACACTGCCAAGACGGTGTGATAGGAGATGTGTTAAGAGATCAGACAATAACGTTAAATGTATTAAAGGGAGCTACAGAGGGTAAAACTGTAGGGGAGGACATCATGGATTCGAATACATCCAGTAAGTAATCGAGGAAGTAGGGTGCAAGTGGTACTGTGAGTGGAGGGTTCGTGGTGGGCTATATTAAACTAGTCAGAAGACCGGTAACTCATTGAAAATATAAAAAAAAAACAAAAAAACAAAAAAAGGCAGGAGATCTTGCAGCGGGGCGGGTTAGAAAAATGCGTCGTCTGTGTTTGTTCACTGTCTCTCGTCGTACTGTTCGCTACACAAGTTCCACCTACCTCACTACGGTGTCAGATCACCAGCCCGTTGCTCTGCATACGTAGACACTGTTTACACGATGTTAAATGCAATGTTGAAGAAAAACACCGTCTATACTTACGTTTGCAAAATCCACGTAAACTCTGGCGGCAACCTGCCCTGTAATATCTTATAACACAATTTTTGGGTGGAGGGTGATTGCTTCATCTCTTTAGAAAAATGTCAAAATACTGCAGTAAGTTCTTTTATTTCTTTATGTTCAAACTTAAACACTTGCCATCAGCCCAAATTTAACCAACGAATAACATCACTGTCCTGAGCTCACAGTTTATGCAGCGCAGTACACACACTAGGCAGCCAGAAATGTACTTAAGTCCAGCCCGAATTATTACGCGATCTACAGTCAATACTCTGCTACAATACATGAGTTCCACTTTCGGTCCTTTTCAGTGGATTTCCATTAACAGAAATTGCTCACCAACTATTCCATAAACGGGTATGAAACATGCCACGCAGATTTCTACAAAGGCCGAAAGTTCATACGCGTTTATCTTTCTAACAGATCACTTCACAAAGCGCAGATTTTCACAATCTGTTCGTAAATGCAACTGCTTTAACAGCAACACAATCCGGACTCGAGAAAATAGTAACTTCTTCATTTTACTCATAATGCAGGTGGACACGTCCAACATGACCTGCACGCCTGATAGCTAGACAGCGGCTGTCTCACTGCCGTTCCTTCCAGAGCCTATAGCTACTTGCAATGTGCAGGAAATGCTTAATGCTGATTGGTTGTTCAAAATGACCAGCCAATCAAAACAATCCTCCGAGTTCTTTATCGCGCTAAAACTGTCTTACGCCAATTAACATTCACAGATGCGTTTACGTCACTTCATGATGCAAATATTAATAAAATGTTTAACAAAACCAAACGAAAAGAAAACTAATCTTGAAATAACTTAAGAAAACTACTACTCTGTAAACGGCTATTTTGGCTGCCTTCTTACAAAAGCAAGTACCCTTAGACATACGTCATTATCAAGGTGGGAAAATTACATTTTTAATTGCAACTTGCTTGCTTATCACTTTCCCATGATACAGTTACCTAATGTTTAACCTGAGATAATACTGAATTTTTTATGTGTCCCACATACACACTCTCACTCATTCTGATTTACTCACACAACAACACATTAAATGCTGATCCTTTGCGAATTTTATATTACGAAAATGAAAAATAGTTAACGTTTTTAATTAAGAAAATTCAAACAAATTGACCTAACATTTTGCAAAATGCAGCAATGATTGCAAGTTATACTAAAAGACACACTGTTACGAATTTTGTAAGTAGGCTGTTTAGGTTTTTATATTGGTAACGCCACGTAGCGCTCTGTATGAAGATCGCTGGCTGCGCTGTGTGCAGTCTGTGGCTGGTTTGCATTGTTGTCTGCCATTGTAGTGTTGGGCAGCTGGATGTGAACAGTGCGTAGCGTTGCGCAGTTGGAGGTGAGCCGCCAGCAGTGGTGGATGTGGGGATAGAAATGGCGGAGTTTTGAAATTTGTAAGACTGGATGTCATGAACTGCTATATATATTGTGACTATTACGGTAAATACATTGTTTATTCTCTATTAAAATCTTTCATTTGCTAACTATGCCTATCAGTAGTTAGTGCCTTCCGTAGTTTGAACCTTTTATTAACTGGCAGTAGTGGCGCTCGCTGTATTGCAGTAGTTCGAGTAATGAAGATTTTTGTGAGGTAAGTGATTTGTGAAAGATATAGGTTAATGTTAGTCGGGGCCATTCTTTTGTAGGGATTTTTGAAAGTCAGATTGCGTTGCGCTAAAAATATTGTGTATCAGTTTAAGCACAGTCAAGTATAATTGTTCTAAGGGGACGTTTCGTATGTCGACCCTTAGCCGAGGATACCTCACTGGAATCTTCTGATATTTTCTTGTAGTTTGTGTAATTAGTGTAGATTTTGTTTATTGCTAGCGCGTAATTGTAGAGAGAATCTCCTCTGTAGGTGCAGTCTTTCATTGTTGTACAGTAAAACAGGTGTGTCACGCATGTAAATTTGCACCAAGTATTTCGCAGCTGCGCTTGCAATTAACTAGATATTATTTTCAGTGCTATGTTAATGTGTTCTCTTATTTTTGCTCTTCAAATTGTTTTTCTGTGTTGTCGTGTGAAATATTGTGACAATAATGGCGTGTGAAAAACGTAATACTAGGCTCCTAAGGAATATGAGAAATGACAGTGAAGACGAAAGCAGTGAGTTAGCGCCACCATGTAATGAATTAACTAACGTTCAAAGTAGTAATTTGATAATTGTGCAAAGGGAAATGCAGCGGGCTGCAAATAATGGTGTAGGCAGTGAAACAATTAGTGAACAGGGAAGCATTATCGATCGATCGGTCGGCAACAGCTCGCCTCAGGATTCCGAAATGACAGGACACAATGTTGCAAATACTGTAGATTCAGGTTTTGCGTCGTCACCGTTTTCTCAAATAAATCAAGACACATTTTCTGCTTTTCAAAATGCGAATATTGCCGGTTCAAATGCACTGCCGAATAGCACTGAGGAACATGTTTCAGACACCAGTGCACTGTTATTACAGTTAATGCAACGAATGGGACAAAGGCTACAAAAGTTAGACACAATGGAACAAAATCTTCGGACGTTAGACACCACACTTGTACAAACACGTGAAGATTTAACTACTGAGTTACATAACATTGAATCGAAATGTCAAAAAGTCTGTAATGACGTAAAAACACAAATTTGTGAGCATGTCCAACCTATTTTTTCGCGTCATAAAAATGCATTACAGAATCACAAACCAGCCATAAAAGAACTGCAAACTATTATTCGTGAAAATCACGACACCTTGCAAGCTAAAATTGACTCAGTTACATCTACCTACTCGGATACGCAACTTGCAAAAATTCAGGAAAACTTAAAGGACACAGTAGATACGATTTCAACACAAATGGACACTCTGAAACTTGGTTCAGAAAAAGACACAGAGGAAATAATTTCACTATCGGATAAAGTAGCAGAACTTTCAGATCAGTTCGCTAAGTTAGCTACAAAGGTAGATGATGATCTGAATGACACAAGACCTGTATGTAGCCTTCACGGACACTGAAGAGTATGAACAAATTAGAAAATTCAAACAAAATCGAAAATCAAATCAATACGCAGTACAAAAGAGAAATCCGGGAAGTACAAGATCAGTTGGCACAAGTAATACAAGAATTACATATTTCAGAGGACACTCGCACTCCAGTACGGGAAGAGGGACATAGAAATACAGTACAACCACAAAATAATGACACAGAACACTTCGGAAATTATGAAAGAAATTGGCAAGGCGCATTGGATTCTGAGATGGAACCGCCGAAACGAAGTAACAATGAGCAATGTGCGACTCGCCGACACGATGATTTTGACTATAAACTGTTCATTACTACACGTAAATTCAAAACATTTAAGAATTCTAACAACGACATTCATCCACAAGCATGGCTTCATCAATTCTCTCATTGTTTTCCTCCCAACTGGTCACTGGAGCACAGGTTAGAATTTATGTGTGGCTACTTGGAGAATGAACCAGCTGTAAGAATGCGATCGGTCATTCACGATTGTCACAGTGAAGGAGAATTTTATCATGCCTTCCTCTCAGCGTATTGGTCTCAAGCTACACAAGACCGAGTAAAACATAGCATCATAATGATGAAATGTTTCGAACAATCGGAATTTTCCAGTCTTATGAAATATTTTGAAGACATGTTGCATAAGAATCAGTATCTTTCAAACCCATACAGCCCCTCAGAACTCATCCGCATTTGCTTAATCAAACTGCCTGAACATTTACGACATATTATTTTAGCAGGACGTTGCAAAGACGACATTGAAGCTTTTCAGGGACTCTTACAAGAATTAGAAATTGACACTGACAATCGCGGAACGCGAAAACGGGAACACAACAATTACAGGTCACATCCGTCGCAATTCCGCGATGAAAGAAATAATAACTGGACACGACAAGTCTATTCTTACAACGCAAATCGTGAACAAAACAGACACCACCCGTATGACAACAGTTGGCTCAGTAGTAAGAATTACAGAGAAAGATCGCACTTTCGTAGTAATGAATATGACAGAGATTACCATAGAAACAGATAATTTGGGAACCAAAATAATTATTATCAAGGGAGACAGAATAACTTTAGACGCAACAGTTCAGCGCGCAGTTACGATTCCGGGAGAAATTCTCCACCACATGACCGACTAGAAAGAAACTATGGAATCTACCGACATGACGACAGACAATATAATCATAACGACAGACCTGAATTCCATCAGAACTGGCGAGCTTCAAACAGGGCAGGGCCTTCTCGTCAAGGTGAATTTGTAGAAGTTAGGTCTCCTAATCCCAATAACGACGCGCGCCAACAAAGAGACAGACAATGAATCGCACCGCAGGCAGCCACGTGCGCCGGCTGTGCTTCAGAAAAATAACATAAGCTAACCTTGAGATAAATTCCAGTATTCCTTACCGACGTATACCACATGATAATTGCGTTGAAAAAGAAACTCTGCATACTAGGAAGAGTAGAGGTTTACACCACATTTCACGTGTAAAACCATTTATTGAGTGATAATCTGCTTTTTAACTTAGTCTTTGCTATAAAATTTTTCACTTCACGTTACTAGTACTCTTTTTCAATCTTAGAAACTGTTAACATGGAACAAAAGTTAACTATCCAGTCAAGAACCTATGGAACTTAGACAAGTAATTACGAATGCATTGTTATAGTGAACAGACGACACACTGTTGTTATTTGTACATTCTTCCTTGTTAGTTGCACAATTATGTAACGAATATACAGCTTACATACTTAGGACATATACTGTTAATGAGATTTTAATGCAACATTTTGGTTTAGTTGAAAAGACATTCTTTATTTGAAGTACTTTCTGTGAGATTAAAGATGACTTTTCTGTATTATTCTGGAAAGTAAAACATGTTTTAGTAGTAACTTTTGTGGTATATCTACAATGAGTCTGCCTTTTCCATAGCACAACAATACGTTACAGCACAGTACTTTCTTCATCACGGCAATAGGCGTAATAATTAAGATATCTATATGCAAAGCATTTCACTTTTGTTTATCATGTGGTGAGTACATTGGCTTCTGCAGAACTTAGCTTTCGGAGGACGATAACTACGACACTTCCACAGAGATTATCTTCCAACAAGACGCACAGTTTAGCGCTACAGTACATCATTTATTTTTAAAGATATTTGAAGTACAAGGATGCAAAGGTTTTCCGTGATACATTTCATTCGATTGCTGTAATCTGTAACACCTGAGGGTATAATTACATTAATCCTCAGGGGGGTACATGCTTACTTTGTGTATCGTGTTTAGCAACCACAAGGAGCCCTAGCTAATATGGTATTTGCTTATACAACTTTACACATCGATACCATATTTCTCTGACACAGAATTACACAGCTATCTGATCATTTAACTGAGAGAGACAAATATTTATTTTACTACATCAGTGACAGATGTTTACGTAATTACACAGTTGGATAACTTCACACTTACGAAATTGTATTTTGTCTGTACTTTGTGAACTGTTCATATTTTTTTGGAACCACTGTGATACTATGAGAGCTTTGAATGATGTATTTGGTATGGGATCATGATTTTAAAGTATGTTTGAGGTAGATGACACTATTGAAATGAGCAGAGAATTTTTCTTAGATTTTGAAATTATTGGAGGAAGCTACAACGATTTTGAGAATTGACTGAGATGTTGTGATATTATTATGATGACGATATGTATTATGCCGTTGAGGTATGTTTATGATCAATAAGATGATGATACTGTATATGAGGAATTTGTTTATGCTACGTATTTCTTATGATGAAATATTGGAGAAGTGTCGACGAATATGTATATGTATAATAAGGTAAGGAATAATGAGTAGTGGTTAGGGACTCTGATTTGTGGAAAAGGATGTTGGAAACCAAGAATCGTACTTTAGAATTATGAAATGTGTGTACATGTGTGAATCTATCACAATGCCACTGAAAATTTTTTGGACACTGTTGTATTCATAGGATTTTGTTTCTACACATTTGCAACGCAAATTCTCGATCTGTGAATTTTTTTATATGAGACTGCCACTGTAGCGGAAACTGCAGTCGTAAATATTTCAGTAGGAAAGTTAAGTGACCTTCATGTAATGCGTGGTGGCCACCCAGCTGCACGATAGTCACCTAGGAAAAAGCCATTAATGTGTGACTTTCAGAGGCACAGGTGGAGAAAAAAAAGGGGAAGCCATTATCCTCATTATTGACATTCCTTTGTAGAAAGCATCGCAAATACGACACGCTCAAACTTGAAAACATATGATTATACTGTGGAGCCCTTAATTTATGATATTTACAAAAAGGCTTAATGAAACTATGAGAAACATTTCACAGCTGTTGTCTTGCTAGTTGAGAGAAATGTCATATGGCTTGCTTTATGTATTTATTTACTCATTTTGTTTAATATCTAGTTTCTAGCTGCACTGCAGCATTGGTTAAAATTAAATTTAATAGATGTACTAATATAGTTATTTTATGCCCACACATCCAGTCAATAAGAAATTTATGATCTACTTCCAAGAAAACGAGGGCACATAAATAGACATTTCCCTTCACAGGAATCGCATAAATAATTTCTTTACGATTTGGTAACTTATGTGCTAGTGTAAGTTCTCGTGATGCATCACTCTAGTGTTAAGATGTGACATAGGTATTTAACATGGCCATTTTTACTGTAATATTTTTTCTGCTTGAGCTTTGTCATGTTTAGATATAAGTTATTGCATTTGCTGCTGCTTTTTTGCCAATTTCCATTTTTTTTTTTTGTCATTGCTGTTTGTGTTAATTGTTCTGTGCTGCTGCATTGCCTCGTCCCTTAGTTTAGCAACAGAGCTCAGTAGATTTAAGTTAGCTTAAGAGGGGGTAGACTATATAAGAGAATGAGTTGCGATGAATTGGAAGAACTGCATTGAGAAGTCATACGAAAAAAGTACAGAAAGCAGGTATAGAGAGGACTTTTTGGAAATAATGAAGAACAAAGGGAGATCTCCGAGAAGTAAAGAAAGTTTTGTTTGTGAAGTACTGCAGTAAAAGAAACCCTGTCCTTTCCTTGTGTTATACCACTATGTGTTTGTGTTCCCTTGTGTATTTGTGTTTTTCCTGTCTTTATGTGTTTAGCTGATGTTGTTATGTTGTAGAATTTTTCTAATACTATGTTATTTACTTTGTAAAGATGTTTAAACATTATTTGTCCTGTTTTGTTCTAATGCTCATGTGTGAAGTTGATCTTTTATGTATGTACTCATGTCATAATTCCTGTAACACTGATGTATATCTTATTTCGATTCTTTTGTAAAGCCTGTACTACAAATGTTATCTGTATTGTTATTTTCTTTAATGATGTATTTTGTACCATTGATATTTTAATCTTATGTTATAAAATTGTAATTGACACCAGTTCATCAAATTAAGTAACTTGTAAGTTACATTTCACTGCACACATTTCTGTTGGTTATAGTATATGGACAATATGTGAGAAGTAGGGACTGTTAGTGTTTGCACGTGTGTTGATAATTCAGCAAGGGACTGGATAACAGCATTGCTGGTTCCAAGGACATTCCAAAAAGTTTTGTGGGTACACAAGTGGTGGTTTATGGACTTGCTATATTGTTCGCAAGACTCTTCGATGGTGATTGTACACCTGCACAGTCGCAACAGATGGTTGCTTGCCGCCTCTACAAGGACTACAGTGGGTCAGCGTCTTTGATGACCCACCAGTACCATTATTTCTACAAGGACTGCAGTGGGTCTGCACCTCTGGTGGCCCACCAATACCACAATCTCTCCAAGGACTACAGTGGGTCTGCACCTCTGGTGGCCTCCAATACCATAATCCCTACCAGGACTTCAGTGGGTCTACTCTGTGATGACCTACCTACCAATATTCTTCAAAACTTCGAATGACTCTGCTGTGGGTTTGCTCTGCATGTCGAGAGTCAGCACTGTCTTTCCGTTGGAAGGAAAACACTACTTCTTCAAGGCTGCATTGAATTCCACTACTTCCGTGTGCATTTTCCTTTACTGCTCAGACTTTGAGAAAAACACTGCAATTTTACTGTGATGAATGATCAGGACTGTCTTTATGATGGATTGTGAGAAAATTTTAGTTTTGACCAACATTGTATCAATAAGTGTGTGCATTTGATTTCTTTGTTATTGTAATTATGAAATTTTTTTTTCAAATCTGTATTGGCCACTGCCCAAAACAATTTGTAAAATTTTTTGTGGGGAGCATGGGGGCAATGTAAGTAGGCTGTTTAGGTTTTTATATTGGTAACGTCACGTAGCGCACTGTATGAAGATCACTGGCTGTGCTGTGTGCAGTCTGTGGCTGGTTTGCATTGTTGTCTGCCATTGTAGTGTTGGGCAGTTGGCTGTTAGCGGCGCGTAGCGTTGCACAGTTGGAGGTGAGCCGCCAGCAGTGGTGGATGTGGGGAGAGAAATGGCGGAGTTTTGAAATTTGTAAGACTGGATGTCATTAACTGCTATATATATTATGACTATTAAGGTAAATACATTGTTTGTTCTCTATTAAAATCTTTCATTTGCTAACTATGCCTATCAGTAATTAGTGCCTTCCGTAGTTTGAATCTTTTATTTAGCTGGCAGTAGTGGCGCTCGCTGTATTGCAGTAGTTCGAGTAACGAAGATTTTTGTGAGGTAAGTGATTTGTGAAAGGTATAGGTTAATGTTAGTCAGGGCCATTCTTTTGTAGGGATTTTTGAAAGTCAGATTGCGTTGCGCTAAAAATATTGTGTATTAGTTTAAGCACAGTCAAGTATAATTGTTCAAAGGGGACGTTTCAGTTTTAACTCACTTTTATATTACAAGTGTCGGTTTGGGGTGTTTTAGGTAATTTTCTCTAACTCAGAAAGAATGGCAGCTAGAAAGCTGAGATTTTTACACAATCTTCTTTTTAATAACAAAGAGCAGTATTTTGAATTTTAACTAAACTTAATAATCTTTAATACAGTTTATTTAGATTCTTAGGGACTTTAATATTCTGTCGCTCGAACTGACACAGGTACCGCTTGCCACAGCTAGGCTATCGACAGGTGCGAATAAGTCACGCTAAGATACAAGCGGCTGTTTCTATCACCGCCAACGGCTCCAAAGCTACGAGCCGTATTGCAAAGTAGTGCAATAAATGCTATTGCGTATTGTCTCACGGCGTTACAATCTGTCTATTTATTTGAACATCCCACGGTTCTTATCTAACCGAGGCGAGTGGGACACTCCGAGTGAAGTGGCAAGAAACCTCGGGCTTTAGAAAATCCAGCACAGCAGGTCGGATCCGATCACAGCACCCCATGCTACATCTCTGTAAAGTGACAATTCCCCCCCTCCCCCCCTCTCTCCCTCACTACAGGGCGAGGCTGGCTGGACTGGAAGGCTCGTCTGACACAAAAGAGACATGAGCGCCGCAGCCCGCGGGCTGCGGCCAGCTGCGCCCGCCGGTTGCACCCTCCGCCACGCACTGCCCGCCCCACCGCGCAGCGCCGCTCTCCCACGCAGCTGCCGCGGGTTGTTTTGTTTCGGCCGGCCCGCCTCGCGACAGGACAGCTGAAGTCGTGTGTCAGCGGCCGGTTTTTTTGTTGGCCATTTGTCACACAGAGCAAGCTGCAACTTGTCGGGGGAAGCTGCTGTGTGGATCTTTTGTCGCAGCGCGCATCAGCATGGGTGACTTTTACGTCACACTAGGGCGGAGCGTGCGTCGTCCCCCAATGCTAAACGACAATATAACTGGAGTCCGGCTGGCGACAGCCACAAAGGAAGGGTTGGTTTTATTACCGAAGTAAAACAAGTTTACTGCTTGGAGAACGTTTCGCTTAGGCCATTCGTTATTTTAAGAAATAACAAAGTGAATGAAGGAGATGCCAAATTATTGCCATAGAAAAAAAATTACCGGGTACGAATAGATTTCCGTACAAACTTAATTATCTTCTTCTTCTTCTTCTTCTTGCGTTACGTGACCTATAGGACCACAGGTAGGCTCTTCGTGGACTGCATTTTCCTCTTCTTCTCCCAGAACCTCTTCATTCTTTCTCTTCTCCTCTCCCGCTCTTCTTCCGAGATCTTCAGTTTCCGTTTCTCCTGGCGGCTCCACTGGTGACTTTCTAATCTTTTCCTGTATTCTTCTCTGTCATTGATCTCCGGCATATTTGCCGGTGTATATTTGTTCCTCCAAATTTTCTTTTCCTTCGACCTTGATCCCCAATTCCAAGCAGTCCTTCCGAAGTTCAACAATCCACTTGGTTCCTGTCTTTCCCCTTGTCCTCCCTGTTGTTTCCCACATTCTCTTCGTCAATCTGTCCATACTCATCCTAACTACATGCCCAGCAAACCTTGCCCTTTTGAGTCTGATTTCCCCGGATATTCTTCTCATGTTCCGGTACAATTCTTCCCTAGGTCTTCACATCCACCTCTCTCCACCTCTTTTGGGACCTAGTATTTTTCTCAGTATTTTCCTCTCTTCTTTCCCTAGTTGCTCTGCCCCATTTCTTCCTAGTGTCATCGTCTCAGCAGCATATAATACTGCATTCCTCACTTTGCCTTGTTGTGGCACCAGTGCATACAGACATTTCATCCATTCTAGGAATCGAGAATCTCGACGATTTTTGTCTGTTAACGACATCGATACCGGCAACGTATCCGCCTCAGGGATTACAAGACTTACGAGAATGTTTCAATTTCAAGTCTGAAGTCAAATAACAATCGATAAACGAAATATTGTTTCCTGAGATATGATCACAAATTACCAATTTTCGAATTTTTTTCTTTACTTATACCGTGAAACCTTGGTTCTTGCCAAAATTCACGATTCTAGACTAACGGAAAGTAAGGTATAGATTTTGATTAGTGAGTTTGTGAGTATCGATATATTGTCATAAATGCCAGTATGTGTTGGTCGCATTGATGTAGAAGCAACCGGCCACTGTGGCCGAGCGATTCTGGACGCTTTAGTCCGAAACCGCGCCGCTGCTACGGTCGCCGGTTCGAATCCTGCCTCAGGCTTGGATGTGTGTGATGTCCTTAGGTTAGTTAGATTTAAGTAGTTCTAAGTTCTGGGGACTGATGACCTCAGATTAAGTCCCATAACGCTAAGAACCATTTGAGCCATTTGATGTAGAAGCCAACGTTTTTTGTGACTCCAAGGGATCGCAGACATTAGTATATGACACGGATCCCAACTTCATACGTCTACCCATTCCTGAGAAAAAGGGGTGTTAACAGAAGGAAGGACAGACAGGCTGTCTGATAACAAACATCAAAAAATGTGAAACTTTACTGGCAGATTAAAACTGTGTGCCGGACCGAGACTCGAACTTGGGACTTTTGCCTTTCGCGGGCAAGTGATCTACCAACTAAGCTACCGAAGCACGACTCACGCTCCGTCCTCACAGCTTTACTTCTGCCATTACCTCTTCTTCTACCTTGCAAACTTTACAGATGCTCTCCTGCGCAAGGGAGCCTCAATGTGGCTCTCTATTTGGCTGGCCTGTCGAATCGTGGGATCTCTAAGGTATTTGGATGTGACTGTGGTCTGATGTTGTACTGCATGGGGTTGTGAGGTTAGGTGTACTAGTCGACAGTTCAACGGTGAAATACATCTGACCACCACAAGGAGGATCGCATGTCAAGCACACCTTACCCCCGTCACATACGCGCCTGTCATCTTGGAAGTACGAGTGGACTCCCTGCCAAATTACGAAAAACTGGTAGGAGACTACCACCAATCGTTAACATATAAGGGCCATTCAAAGATGAACGAGCCGGAGGCTGTGAAATAAAAACCACAGAAGGTATCAGAATGCCAGTGTCTGCAGAACAATTGTGGCGCCAGTAAGAGTGCTGACGTTCGAACTCGACGCTAGAGGGTCACGGGCGTACACCCATCTGAAGACAGAGCGAGCACGTCCACGTGTCGACCATCCACTGCACTGACACCAAAGAACGAAACAAGTGTCCATTGCGAGGGTCAAGGCGTGGCACAAGTGGTTCAAGGAATCACGGATTCCGTTTTCCAGTGTCGCACTATGTGGAATGCTACACGGCACGACTGATGGTCATTGTCCAGCAGGTGGATGCCCTCGTTACTGAAGACCGTCTAGCTAAGGCAGCAGTCATTCTCACAGAGGTCGGATTGAGAGTCGGAATTGCAACGGACATATAATGCTCTCCGTACACTTGCGCCATTCTTCGATGTATTTCCCGCCTTCCTTCTGCTGTGAGGAAAAGCACTACGTGCCTTTGTGCTTCTTTTGAAGCACTGCTGAGTGCACCCTCTATTGTCATGTCCGTGTGCATCCATGTCACTCTAGCTGCGGGTTTATGACCTCAGCGCGCTTATAAGGACCATACCTTCTTCCGCCTCTGTCTTCGTAGTTGAGTAGTGAACGAGAAAGGGCTCGATTTCCGTACTGCAAGGGACTTTTTCTTGGGGGGGAGGACTTGACCGTGGGACGCTTACCCACGTGGTGCCAACCGAGGAGCTATCTGATAGTGAGTTAGCAGCCCAAAAAGTCGAAATGTCGACAACGGTCGGGAATGCAGTACGCTCACCCACGCCCCTCCATACCGCATCCCATGACGACACGGCGGTCGGTCGATATCGCGTGGTGTTCACGGCATGATCGCGGCTTTTTTTCCTTTTACCCTCTTCCGTAGGCAATGTTATTCCAATCCCTTCAGAGGTTTTCATTTTACATCCTGCAGTTCGTTTCTTTTTGATGCACCTTATGTTAATGAATGTCGACACTTATCAAATACGACTATGTGAACAGTGATAGGAATTTTGTTAAAGCTAGTTCATATTACTGTTACAGGTCAGTTACTATGAACTACACACAGATTATTCATTAGAGTGTCAGTAGAATCAGTACAGGTCAAACAGTCATAATATTAATTAGAAAAATTCGCCCTAACGACATTAATTCTCTCAAACGAGACACAATTCATTTTTCCTACCAAAATACATACACAACTGGTCATTAAAATTACCACACCACGAAGATGACGTGCTACAGGCGGGAAATTTAACCGACAGGAAGAAGATGCTGTGATATACAAATGATTAGCTTTTCAGAGCATTCACACAAGGTTGCGCCGGTAGCAACACCTACAACGTGC